>NC_090943.1:98929232-100236315 GCF_040807025.1 Struthio camelus | reverse complement strand
AGCAAGAGAGATTCCCTGAAAGTCTGATCCTGTTGAGCAACTTGGGAGGAATTATTACTTGTTGACCTGAGAGTTGATGGGCAGTCTGCGGCCTGAAAGATCAAATAATGAAAGAATTTTTAAAAGACCTCAATAACATCTGAAGGATTTGGGGAACAAAAAAACAATAGTTAGTTTACATACTTAGCTTGGGGAACTATACGTACAGATCTCTGGGCCACAAAGCTTCAATAGATGTTAGTTGCAGAGCCCTCTTAAAAGTGTTTCAGGACTGAGACGCAAGTTCATAATAAGTTCCCATTCATCAGCATCACTTATACTATGAAGGAATACACTGTTTCCAATGAAACAAAGTTTACCCGAACCTTTCGCTAAGCTTAAAGCCCAACAACTCTTGGCATTTTGTGTAAATAAGATCTAATAATCTGTGTCTTTGGTTGTTTTTCATTTGGAAAGTCTCTATGCCTCCTGGTCCCGTTTGCTTGTCCTGTCACCTAGGGGGGCCTCAAATCTTAAGACAGACTGAAGTCTTTTTCTTCTTTTTTTCAATTCTAGCCTTGTGCAGTTTTCAGTTAAGTAGTGTATTGATCTGGCGGGATAAGAATTATCTGAACTTTTCAATTTATGATCCGCAAAATATATGGTTATCTCCATTGAACTCAAAGGATCTAAACTATTGATTCTTAAGCAATTGTTCTTCAAATTCACTGTGACTAAGCGTTATGTTGCTCACAGTATATGATTTTCAGTGTATCTCTCTGCTGCATTACTTCCTTTATTGTTAAAACAGTAGCTGGAGTCTCATACTCATGAACCAGGGTTAAACCTGGCTTAATTAAAACTTGCAGTGACTGAAATTAAAGATATGTTCATTTCTAATCGTGACATATTCTGCTTTAAGATTTATTAACTTGGACTTTTTCTAAAAGGGAGTGCCCCAAGATTGTCACTGCCTTTTGTTCAACAGGGCTAATGAAGGGACAAAGGTCACGTGTGGTGCGGTGCCTTCAGGTTGTGTATGGTATCCTGCAGTATAACTACAGTGCAAGGAAAGGCCCAAACTTGAAACAAAATGGAACTTCTGTTGATAACAGTTGGGATTAAGTGGTGTGCTTTTGTTTGTGAACACAGAAACTGAAGGTTAGCATCATGGCTTTTATAGCCTTTTACCGTATTAGTGCAAAAGCACTGGAATCTGTTGGGTTTCATAAGGTGTACGACAAATATCAGTGACGTCAGTGCGATCTATCAGTGTGATGCATCCTGCATGCTCAAGCTTTTTTGATGCTTGTCACAAAAATCATAGACTAATTTAAGCTGGAAGGGACACCTGGAGGTTGCCTCATCAAACCTTTGCTCAAAGCAAGGCCACCTCTGGAGTTGCATTAGGTTTCCCAGGCAAGTTTTAAACAGGACAAAAGCTGAAGACTCCATAGCCACTCTGGGAAACCAGTTCCACTGTTTGACTGCACTCACTATAAAGATTTTTTTTCTTTGTAGCTGACCTGAATTTCCCTTCCTGCAGCTTGTCCGTTGCCTCTTGTCGTTTCACCTCTGGGAAGAGATGGGATCCGTCTCAGCTATAACCATGCATTAGGCAGTCACAGGCAGCAGTTAGGTCCCTCCTTACCCTTCTCTTCCTAGGCTGAGCAAATCCAGCTCTGTCAGATCCCCTCCTACATCACGTGCAATTACCTGGACCTGGAGTCACTCCAGTTGGTCACTGTCTCTTGTATCAGGGAGCCCAAAACTGGACACAGTACTATACTGATATTTTCTCTACTGATCTGTAACAGTAGAAAGCCTTTAATTTTTAATGGAATAGGAGGTATTAGAAAAAACTCAGTAAAACTTGGTCTTTTCTCTGTGTTATTTAAGCATCTCTTGGACCTGTGTTGGTGTGTCATGCTGTAGTATGCAGCTGAACCTCCTGGTTTTATTTAGCATGCAGCTGTAAAAGGTATATGCTGCCAAACAGTTCTTCCTGCCCTGCCTTTCTGAGAGGATGGGAGATGTGCAGTCTCCAGTTTGAGCTATGTAGCAAAGAAAATTTCCACATCAGATGCATTTCCAGTTTTATAATTGTTTAGTTATCTAGCAAAGCAAAACTATGTAACGCATATAAACAAATGAATTTAAAAACAAGAGGGTTGATGTCAAATTAGCCTTCTTATCAGGTTACCGCATCAGTGGCAGTGGCTTAAAAAATGCAATAACTGGGTGAGACAGCAAGAGAGCATTTTTCCTTTGTCTTGCTCAGAGGCTGATTTGAGCTGCTCTCAAAAGGTTGTGGTGGGTTGGAGTGGGGTGCGCTAGTTCAAACGTTACACAAACAAAAGGTGTCTTCATTACAGTACCTTTAAACTCAGAAGGTTTGCTGATGCTAAAAACAGTCAGTGTTTGGTCAATCAATCAATATAAACTGACTGATATTTTGAGACTCTTATCATTCATAGGTCAGTTCACCTGAACTGTTTTAATCATCATTTTAATCTTTTTTTTTTAATCATGTTTGAATCATTTAACGCTTGTTTGGTGTTCAGAAAAGCTGTCCAAATAAAAGAATGGAAATTGTAGGCATATCATACTGGTATCATTGACTCAGCTATGCTCAGTGAGGGGAAGAAATTTTGTTTTGCAAACAGATGCTTCTCACTTTCCCTTTGTGTTTCAGAATTCTGCACCTTAGCGCTAAACAGTACCTGAGAGAGAGAAGTTAGTATTTAGCTCAGTCAAGCCTTGAAAAGTCTGTTTCTTCATAAAAGCATAATTTGGGATTTGGGGGGGGAAGTGTTTGTTTTTAATGCGGGCCAACTGCTTCCTACTGCTTGAGGCAGAAGAAAAAGTCGAAGATGGTGTCAAAGTGCTGTCCTTTAGGAAATGCCCACAGTGGCTGTGTGAGAGCAGCATTATTGCAAGCGATCAGTTATGTAGTTCTCATTAGTCATCTGAGTTGCACATTGGAGTATTAGCCAGCCCTACCACAAAATACTACATACTGCAAAGGAGCTCTGTTGTAAAATAGTACATTAGGAATTTTATTTTTGTCTACTTTGCCCTTTCTCCCTCAGAGAGGTTCATTAGTCTCTGGTGAAAGATGCAGTTTGATACTTGCCTTTTAAAGAACTATGTCAAGGGGATAATTCTATCCACTTTTCATGCAGACATTTGAACACCTGTTTCTCCTGCATTTCTCTGCCAAAGAATATTACTTCAGGATAGCACCTACTGAGTTCATGAGCTACTGCTGTTTTTTTTTAAATTCATAGCGATAAAGATGAATACCACACATGGCTTTTCTAAAGGCCTTAAACAAAATTATCTATAACAAAATTTTATAAGATACACTGGTCAGATGATAATTTTATTTTAACATTAAACTAAATGTAAGATGTCATAACATCTGTCATGTTTCTTCACAGGGTATTCATCTGAAATGTACAACACCTCCATGTTCTGTGAACCTGCTCTTTACTACGGCAAATTCAAAAATCTCTTAGTTAACTAGTTTCAAGTAACCTTGTGATTTTCACAGATTATCAGTGTCATCTTTTCCTGCTGCTTGCTCCTCATTTGCAGTTATAATAATCTGTGATATTTCAACCATCTCCACAGCAACTAATTATGATGGCAGAAATAGACTGACATCTTTTGCTGTTATGCAACAGAAATGAGTGAACTTTTACGAAAATAATTCATGCAAATCTTTCTAATATAAAAAAAGCAGGAGAAAGTAGGGATAGAAGAATATTTAGGTCGATTTAATCATTATCATCATTATTTCTTCACTTATCTGGATCTTGAAGCTACTTCATGAATATATTAATGTATTTATAACAAAATAATGGCATTTTGATAATGTTCAGAGACATATTTCAAGCAGGTGTCTACTTTTATCAAACTTGTAATTGTACGTGCAACACTGATTTTCTAGGCTCTCTGTAGTTCTGCTATGAACTGTTAGTCAAAATCTGGACTTTATTCTCTTAGCTAAGAAAACCATCTACAGGCAGGACATTTACCCCACACTGGCAGAATTTCAGATTTCAGGTTCTTATTCCGTTGATGCTTCAAGTACTGCACTGTCAGAAAACAATCAATAATAATTAGAATTTTTCCAAAGTGAAATACTGCACACACTTGTATTTCCTAGATCTGAAAGGAAAAAATGGCTTAGCTTTCTCCAGAATTAATGAATGAAAAATCCCAAAGCCTGCAAGGCCCATGATGAAAAAGCCTTCTAAGCCTGGACGACACAATAGCTGGTGAAGTGATAAGCTACTTTTGTAACTGATGCTACAGAGCCAAACCTGCACCCATTTTTATAATTCTAGCTGCAAATGTGCTGAACTCTGTATTACTTACCAGGTCTGATTGAATCATGTCAGAAAAATCCCATGACATGCGGGGTAAGGAGATGAAATTCAGGTTCCTTTCAAAAGCAAATTAGATGCCTTTGCACATTTCCCAACAATTAGATAACTGAATACACTATACAGTTTTATGTATTGGGACTGAGGGTGTTTTTTTGCTAGTTTATTAAGCTTAACCTTTAAATAAAAATATACTAAAGGCCAGCCATAGTAGATCAATCCAAAATCCATGTAGCCCAGGATCTTTTCTCCCACACGGAACAGTTACATTTAGTAAAAGAATATGCAAGAAACAGGGCAAGTATGGTGCTATCTGTCTGCTCACATACCAAATCAGATTTTAGCACTCAGAAATTCCTAAGCCAAAAGTTGAATGCAGACCACCACATTTGAGAACCACCTGTAGATTTATCTTCCATCGCTTTTTGTCATTAGAACCTATTTATACTTCTAGCCCTCGTGGATTTCTCTCATAGTTAATTTCACAATGAAAAAAGACATTATACGTTAAAGCACTTTTTTTTTTTTAGATGCACCTTCCTCATTTTGTTGGGTGTTCTTTAGTTCTTGCGCTTTCTAAATGAGTGACTGACTGTTCATGATTTTGAAGACCTCTGCTGCATTCCCCACAAGTTGCCTGCTTCCCGAGGTAAAGACTTCTGTTTTGCAGTTGCTGCAGTGTGGACCATGGCCAGGTCTCTCTATGTTGCTGTGGCTCCAGGCTGAAGCGATAGGTCATGACCATGCTGCAGGAGAGCAGGAGTTCACGTTACTGCCAAAGGTTACTCCATGCAAAAAGGACAGAAGCCCTTCGGGCATGTATCCCCCCTCACAACCGGATCGGGAAGAGCACAAGGCCTGCGGGGATGCTTTGGAGGGCAACAGCAGGCCAAAGGAGCCTTATTTGCTGCAGCTCACGCCAGATGGTGTGTGCTGGTGTTGGCTCTCTTCTGTTTCATGCCCTGATTTCTGCACCAGGGGAACTATCTGGTTCACTCAGAGCAGAGCCTTGGTGACAGTTACGATGTAAATTTTGTGAATTTTAGGAGGCCAGGACCTTTGTATAGAAGAGGGGGCACCTTGAAAGCACAGCTTCATCTTTACTCCTGCACAACATATCTAATCCCTTTAATCATTCTTCTTGTCCTCCTACATACCTTTCACAGTTCTGCTGTATCATTTTTGAGATGGATAGCCAGACTTGCGTTAGCTATAGTTTTATTCTCTGGCATAAAGGTGCTGTATTTATTTCCTGATGATTCCTAATTTCTATTTGCTTTTTTTATTGCCCCCAGCATTAAGCTGATGTTGTTAGAGAACTCTCTGCAGTTTCCAAGCCCTGTCTCCTGAGTGAGAATGACTAATTTAGAGACTGTTGTTGTGTACATTGTGCTATTGTTTCCTAAATGTCTTTTTTTTGCCTTTATCTATGCTGAATTTTGTCACCTGTCATTTAGTAGCATAAGATCCTTCTGTAGCTCTTTGCAGACAGCCTTGGTTTTAACTGCAGTCAGCAAAGTCTAGCTTGTCTCTGTTGACACCCTTTTTCAGAACATACTGCTATGATGAAGAGAGCAGGTCCTGCCACATCTCTCTGTTTTCTGTGTTGGGCTCCTAGCTTTTTATACACTATTAATCCACTAGAGAACACTTGATCTTATCCCATGCAACTTTGTTTTAACAACCATATCGAAAGGTTTTTTGAACTCCAAGGGCACTACACTGAACAGAACATTGTCATTCATTGACTTCTTATATGAACCTCCTACTGCAAAAGCCAGGATAATTCTTCTCAGATCTCTATTCTGTTCTAAGTCTCCTATTTCTAACTATTCTCTATATTGCTTGACTGGTGGTATGGAGGCCAGGTTTACTGGTCTGTAATTCCCAGGTAACTCTTGGACTCTTAAAATCACCATCCTCATATTTGCCACCTCCCACTTTTCTGTCTTTAAGTGAAAAAGTATATGCCACGCTTACTAGTTCATTTTTTGAGTTGTGAGGAACTCTGTGAAAACATTGCTTGGTTTTGGCAGTTTGTTGCTTTTCATTTTATTGATTTCTTTTAAAAGTTCTCCAAGGGACACTTCACTTGCAGAGAGTTCCACAGTTCCTTGTAAAGAAGAGTTCCATGCTGGAAGTCTACTGAAGGTCTTCAGGGCTAATATTAGCACAAAAAATATATGCTGCTTTACCATGAAGTAAACTCCACTTTTACTGGAGCGTTTCTTTTAACCTTAGATCATCGATGAATCTACCAAGTCTCAGGCTGGTTTTCTGCATTTTTAACAGATAAACTTTGTGAAGTTCTGGTCAGTAGGGACACTGATATGCTGAGATATCACACTGCATTTATACCTTTACTTTATACAATATCATCTGCATTTATAATGTGATTATATTGTAAGAAATATGTCAAGGTTATTGTCATGTCTCTTTCACTTCATTGTCCTTGCTGCCTATCCTGTTCCAAACCTTCTTCTTAGATCGATACTACCAACTTCTATTCAAATACGTTATTGTCTAAACTGTCTTTGGTATCTTCAACTCTGTCTCACCATCCGAGACAAGAACCGTAACTATGTTTTGCACTCACAATAAACACTAAAATAGCATATAATAAAAAGGCCATCCGTATTTTCTCAGATAACTTTAGCACCATATTTGCAGAAGAGGAAAATAAATCTGTTTTGTCATCCTTGGGTTTTAAAAAATTAACTTCCTGTGGAAATAATGGGACAATTTGTACTACTAGGCAGGATGGTGCATGTTGGGCTGGTAGGTGAAATTCTCATGAAGCTATTCTGGTTTTCTGTTACTGTAACTGAGATCCTAGTCTCATCCTGTACTGGTCTGTTGATTCCAGAAGACTGTCATACATCAAGAAGGGTTTCACTGGGAAAGTTATCTTTTCAGCCAAGAAAAGCAAAAAAAAAATCAGACCAGGACTCTAAATCCATAAAACATACTGAAACTGCACATGCACAGCATTACCATAGTTTAAACTGTCATCAGCTCCCAAAACAGAAAGCAGATTGCACTATTTTGGGTGATAAGACAATGATGTTAAAGACACTTTCATTTTATTTCAGTGTGAGTTCTATTATGTACAAACCAACTAGTGCCATTGCGCAAGTTGGAAATATCATCTGAAGCTAATTGCTGGATGATGTGACAGCTGCACTTCGGGAATCTTCTTATTTTAGAGTAAGGATCTTTAGCTCTGTGATTCAATCATTCCCATAATCAAGTATTAAATGAATGATTTCCTGTTTGGCTGCTTACAGAGGTCTATGTTGAAGGGATAATGCCAGTTCATTCTCATAATAAATCCATTTTTAATTTGTGTATGCTTAGTTGAGATTTTCTGGCTGTGCGTAAGTAGTGACATTTCCAATAAATATTTGAAATCCTAGTAGCTTCTATCTCAAAAAGGTGCCAAGCCAATTTTGGAATTATGTAGGTATTTCTAGTTGCAAACTGTGCTTTGTAGCTTTTATTTTAAATAGGTGTGTATGTGGACATAGATGCACACCTACCCATCTGCTTTTTCCCTCTATTTGGGAGGCAGCTACATACCAATTATTGCAGGTAATAAGTGCAAATAAATTTTTCCTAAAGTGAACCGCAGCAGTGCTTTCTTTTTAAATACACACTTCTGGACATCATTTTGTCTTACTGTGCAGAGATTTTTTTAAGTAAAACCAAATCCCTATTTGGTGAAATAGAAGCATCTAACAGATTAATGTTTCTCCATTGTAGACAAAGTAGGATTTCATTAGGCAGTAATGCACTGTTTTTACCCATCAGTCTGATTGTGGGCACCAGTTAATATATGCTTGTAAAGTTACAGCTGTAAAGTAAATTCAAGTTGTAAAGCAAACAGAGCAGCAATTCACTGTTACTATACCAAAGGCCGTGCTGTTGCTCGTCTGAGTAAAGCAGTATTTTCCATCATCATGGTGATCATCCTAGGCAAACAAGGAGACTAAATACTGACCAGTAGTTTGGTTGTGATCTCCTGGTTGTCTGGTCAAGCATTCCTCCTCCCTGTACATCATCTGCCTGCTGTTATTTTGCTTTTATCTTATTATTTTTCCTCCTTTTTCTGTACCAAGAAAACCGACTCCTTCACCTTCTGAAAGTTATCCTGGAGAATCCAGTTTCCTGACATCTGTTAGACTTGTTTCTGTAAACTGTGCTCTGTATTTTGCCATCTGGGTGTGTTGTCTGATGAAGAGCACATCCAAAAGTGGCAGTTTGCCTGCTTATTTATATCGTATGTGTAAACGCTATTCTGGAGAGAATTCTGTTCAGCTGCAGGGAGTCACAAGAGTTGTTATCTCGTTCTAGTGATGCTGACCATGTAGATGTTTGGTTTCTGCTTTAAAGACAGTCCCTTGCACTATTATGTGGGAGAACACTGCAAATACACATTTCTGCCGTTACAGATGACACTGCAGGTCCCTACTGCAGCATCATCTATTTGGGTGCTATCTTCTCAGAATAAGGAAAACACACTGCAGATATTTCACCAAGCTGTCTGCTGATTTGCTTTTAGCATAGTTGTTGTTTCTTGTATCTACAGAAATCTCAGACTTCAAGATGCTTAAAGCAAGTTGAGTCAGTTACAAAAAGCAATAGTTCTTTGGGCTGTAAAGCTACTGCTGATGTTCCTGCAAATCTGCTTCTTTATAGTAATATCAGATGATGTCCTCTAGTCTTGTCTGGTTGCAAAGGCTTGATGAATAGAAGCCATATTCTAAGTGTTTCTTTGATGCTGTAGAACTTCTGCATGTTGTAAGGCCAAAGCCAAATTGGAGGAGAAGTCAATGCTTTACCTACTCACTAGCGACCCATCTGAAAAGATGGATGGATCTTCTATCACGAGGATTATGTCAGCTGCCTTCTGCTGGCACTTAGGACCTGGCTTCATTGCAGTAAGAATTGCGTTAGTAATAGCCATATTTAGGTTAGCTTTAACCTAGCTAATTAGGGTACTAGTAGCAGTATGGACTTCAACATAGGCTGTTCAAGCCTACCAGTTCTGTACTGCCCTCTCTTTACTGTTTTTGATGTCTTATATATATGCAGAGTGCTCAGGGTATGGCTTTCTGTGCTGCAGTCACACTGTAGTTGTAGGGCAGGTGTACTCTAAGATGTGCTTTGCTATCGTGTTGAAACATTCTTTAATTAAACCACACCACAGAGCCAGAGAATTGTGTGTAAAGCGATGCATGCAAGTGGCTCAACTTTCCGGTTCATGACTTAGTGTGCCTAAGGATTCATATAAACGCTGTGCTGCAGTTCGGCGGGAAGGACAGGAGGACTGTCTTTTATTCTTTTTTTTCCATATTCTGGTCAGCTTTCTGAATGGCTTCCTAATGTGCTGTACAGTACTTCTCTAGCATGACAAGAAAAGCAATTATGTAGAAAGTGGATGAGAATGCAAGTCTCTCCATAGTACTGTTTAACCATACTATGACCATCACTTTTCATTGACACAGTAGAGTTCTGTCCTGTTCCTTATTAGCCGGGTGGTTGAGGGTGGTAGCATTTTTCTTCAGGGTATCCAAAGGCTTGTTTTCTTTTCATTTACTTTCTTTTTGATCCTTTTTTTTCAAACTTACCTTTTGTTATATTTGTCAAGATTTCATATGTTATTTCCTGTCTGAATATATCCATCTTCTGCCAGGCTTGCTCTGTTTGACCTGTGAAATCCATTATGCTGAGTTTCTTTGGAGCTAGCTTGAAATTTAGTCATTTCCTAGGAAAGCATCTCCTTTGATTGTTTTTTTCAAACCTTCTGTATGAAAAATTTACAGTCCATCTAGTCTTGGATTAGATTTCTGAGTTCTTCAGTTGGATTCCTTCTGTTAATTACGTTAGAGACAGTTATTCAAATTTTATTTCTCTAGATTTCTTTGTGTTTGCTGAATTCTTGGTTGTAAGCGGCATTTCTGAGTTCTGTTACTTTATCACAATCCTATCATCTGCTTAATGTGGTTTGTAGTATTGTGATTAGCTCATGCAATTCTTTGCTTATGGATTTGACTTTGTATCCATTTTCCTCCTGATTCTTCCCTCTGGCAGTTCACTTTACATGTAGTAATGATCAGTATAAATCTACCGTTTTCTTTAGGCCTATTTCTGCTTCTTCCTCATTTTTCCAAATTGCATGAGTAAGGAAGAAATAATTCAATTTTTACCTATAGTTAACAGTTACCTGTCTTCTAGTTAGTAACTAGGAGTTTTGTGGGTTGATTGTAGCTAGATTTGTAATGCTGCTCGTCCAGTGTTTCTTATTGGAGATAAACCAGTGGTGGCTGGAGCTGATCTGAATTTGAATGGAAGCAAGATGGCCTGATGGGGTCTTCTCTGTGTTTTAAGTAGTCATAATCTAAAATTAATCTTGTTCTGCCTAAAAGCGAATGAAGAGAGTTTATTCTGGCTTCTTTTTCCTTTTATTTTATTTATCGTAATTATAAATTAACAAATTTTAAGTCTAGAAGGATCATTTCATAGCCTAGTGCATAGGCCACTGGCAGTAGAATGGTTACTGTCACTGCTTTGCTATTGATCTACTAGGTAACAAAAACCAAGATGTTTCGACGACTTTGTGCCTCACACTGCCACCTCTGTAATGATGATAATGACATTGATTTGCCTCTAAAGTGTTTTGAGTTACTCATCCAGTGGTGCATCAGCACTGTGTATGTTTGTTCCGGTTGCCGTATTAGTTTGTCTTGTAGCACATGCCACAGAAGTTTTCCCGGTAATTCCTGTACTGAAAAGGATTGATTTTTGCAACCATTGTAGCAGCGCCTGATTTGGAGATGCAGTGCCCAATTTTGTCATTTGTATGTGCCCAAGTATTTTTAAAAAGTCAAGCTTAACTTTTAATACCCTCATATCTTTTTCCCACTGCTGTTCACTTACTTTGCAGTCTTATAGAATGGGACTGCAAGACTACAATCAGAAAAATAAATGTCATATGTAGGCACCACAAAAGAAAAAATGCTGCTAATCCTTTGTAGGTAGTAATCTGCCTGAGTCATATTTTGTAAACAGTACTGTTACAGGCAAACCCAGGGCAAGATTATAGAGGCCCAAAACTTTTGAAAGGAACTTAAAATTTCAAAGATTCAGAAACCTCTTGAAATACTCTTCCTTCTCTCAGGCCATAAGAGATTTATGAGCATATGAAGCCAAGCAAAAATCATATTTAGCACTAAGTGAAGCACCACAGTTATTTCAGCTGAACTACATTGTAACGTTAGTCAAATCGCAAGCTCAGAGCAGAGATGCTGGGCATCACGCCTCAGGTGCTGAAACAAACCCAAAATGAACGGAGCTGTGTGGGAGCTGACACACTCACATTTTCCTCATCTCTCAGACTTTCTTCTACAGCAGTATTTATTTCCTTACAGCCATCCTCTTAGTCAATTTTGATTTCAGGAGTAGATTCAGCTCTAATTTCAGGCGTCTTTTATCTCAGCTCCCCACCCATAGCTTCCTTTAAGGTCAGTAAAAGCTGTCAGGCACTTCCTGGTGCAATTCTTCCCACCAGTTTTGGAGGCTTCCATGAAGCTGAGGTCGGTCATGCCCTATAATTGCTCTTACTGTAAACAGAAGTCAACTCAGAGGAAGAGGCCCACACTGTAAAGATTTGTATCAGTTGAATCTCATTCCACTTGGTTGTCAAGAAACTCTGCCTAGTTGAAGAAAAGTGAAGATGTTGTAACATCACATAGTCCATCACATCTGAAGACCTCTCCTTCCATTCAAGTCTAAAGGAAATGTTGACAATTGTTTATCTGCACATTGTGCAATGTTATTGTTTATTTTTTTCTAATTATTTGAATTTGAAATACTAGCAAAGCAAATTTCCAACTGTTGAGTCCGAATGTAATCAACACACCAAAGAGCTCCTGCTCTAAGCTCCATTTCTATAATGACCTTTGCTTCCTAAAATCATCATGAAAATTATAGTGGCCTTTAAAAGGAAGAATTCATGCAAAGCATCCCACAGTGTTCTTTAAGAGAAAGGCCAAGGGCAGCCTAAGAAGAAAGCAAGGTTAAGATTCAATCAGCTAGCAAAGACTGTGTTTCAGTTTTGATTGTCAGATGAGAAGAAAGGGCAGGACTCATTTATTTAGTCCGCCCCTTGGTTTAAGCAGCAATATGACAAGTTATGCAAAGGGGAACAGTTCATTCTCATAAAGATGCATCTTGGAAGAGCTCATCTGTGACATTTTAGTCTTGAAGGAAAGGGAAGGAGGGCCAGAAAGGTTACATGTCTTGACTACATAAACGCCTCTTTGGCTGTTTAATGGAGCAGCAGAAGCACTTGGCACAAAGGCAACTGTGTACTTCACCTTCTCAGCTGGAGGAACAGCCCACGGTCACTGTCATCATGGAGCACAACGGCTTATTAAAGGAATAAAGGCAAAACTCTACGTGATTTCCAGAATGAAGGGGCAGGAAATCCTCATGACCTTGTCAAGGCTTTACTGATCTTAATGGGCCTGCCACAGAGAACAGCTCTGCTTGAAAAGCAAAGGGGTGCTGCTCCTGAAGGAAGAGTTCAAAAACACTGGCTCAGAAACATTAATAAAAATATTTCCCACTGTTTCTTCATCAGAGCTTAAAAGTAACAGCACATTGCAGAGCACAGTACCAAAATCTGTATGCTGAGATCATAAAATACATATATGTTCCCTTCTAGAAACTAGTAACTGAAAATTTATTTTGGAATGGATGAATTTGTTGAGATAACCTGCTCCTGGTATGAACAGTCTCTATAAGGAGGGCTCAGTGCTTATTTCTAAGCTCCTAGAATATGGTACCGATGAACAAACTTAGATTAATCACCAAGGAAAATCACCAAGAAAGTAATGCGCCTTTTGTTAAATATTAATTATATTTAATTTTTCCCCGTCATAGAATTTACAAGGTTCTCATGAATCGAAGATTAATTCAGGAGGTTTTATTTATCCTCTGCTGTGAATGGATCCCTTTTCAGTGGAAAGTGAATGAGCTTATTCTGTGTCAGCTTTCTGCTTGAAAAGAAAGCCCGTCGTAAAAGAACTAGCAATCTTCGTCAGAGAAATCCAGACAGGGTGAAACGTTTCATTGTTCAAGCTGTTAGATGCTAATGAGTTCTGCATCTAGATATTTGTGATTTTTTTTTTAACCTCATCCAGCAGTAGCATTGCCGCTTATGCATTTAAATGTACAGGACTTGTTTGGGAAGATTTGTATTAAAGAAAGCATCATGTTCCCTAGTTTTAGTATAACATCTGTTATTATCATTCAGTACTCCTCTTAGCCCAGCAAGCCCTTCCTCTAAATATCTTATTAATTAAACTGGCTTAGTAAGGCAAATAATTAATACTTCAAGTCCTGTACTTAGAAAGGATTTGGAAACTGAAAAAATTGTTTCATCCTGAGCTTCAAATAGGATCGTTTTTTTTGTCTTTCCTGAGCAGAAGCTGATTAAAGCGCAACGGGGAGTATATGAAGAAACCTATGTATATACATTCTTCCGAAATGTATATAGTCTATCTTCAAAATTCTCTTAGACTGCAAAAATAGTCTGTGAATTTGAAAACTCTTGCTCTGCACTTGGGTGTCTGTCTCAGTGTTGTTTTGGGGAAGGTACTCCTATCCTCCTTCAGAGTATCCTGCTAGCCTGGTTTAGTGCTCAGCCCCTAGAAGTATTAACTTCAAGCCACAGAACTACTGTATTTCTTGCCACTACTTTAATAATGTGGGAATTGCTAGCCATGAAGTAGGTAGCCCTCTTACTACCTTATGCTGTTGACTAGATAAGAGGGTGAGAGAGCGAACCCATGTGGGTGTCAGTAAGTGTGTAAAATGGGCAGGCACGATCCTATTCTCAGTGGTTGCCTTGCATGACGTAAGCCGCACACTTAATGGGGGCAGTAAATTTTTCAGCCTTTGTCTCTCGGTTAACCTGCGTATGGTAAACGAAAGGCCAACGTGTTATATGGAAATCTATCTATCCATGCAAAGCTTAAGGTTTATTCCTGTGGCCATGTGGTTGGATTTGTATATAAAATGTGGAACTGTTACTTAGCTATTTAAGGTAAAGTATTGAAGTAGCAATATTTACCTGTGACCTTTTTTGTGAACAGTGCTGCTGCCTACAAGAAGAAGCCGTTACTTTGCTGCTGTTTCATCCGACTTGATTTCCTTATGAACAACACATTCAGCCAGACCGAACGCTGTTCACTATTTACACTAATGGAAATTACAGCTTCTCAGAGCTATTGCGCAAGGCCAAATTACTCTTTAAAGCCAGGGAGGGTCTTAACAATTTCTTTGGCGAGAGAGAGCTCAAGAGTTAACGGTAGCTTGCTTAGGTTTTTTGAAGGGGGCAAGGGGGGCTATTTTTACAGAAGACGGTGAAAAGCTTTAAGTGCCATACCGGACACAAGGCCACCTAGACTCAAGTAAAACGTAGACTGGGGAACAGTCTGCAAAGTGGCTCTGGATTCAGACTGCGGTGTCTTTCAAAAAAGCATATTAGAAACTCTGAAATCTAAGTTTCATTAAAAGTCTGCGAGGCGCCTAATACACTTCTTCAAAATGGGGCTAAGGCATTTTTGAAAAATGCTGTGCCTGTTAACAGCAAAGGCTGCTATGTTAAGGGCCATGGAAATAAAACTGTACAATGTGACTGGCTAACAGGTTTGAGGCCTTTTCCCTCAGCAAAGAGACCGACCGTTAAAATCCTAAATTGAACCTGAAGCTCAGAGATTGTATCCAGGCAAAAGCGTGTTTTTTGTTAGCAGCTGACTGGAGCTGTTGGCGTTCGCCGTCCTGAGGAATGCCTGCTCCCAACTGGCTTTCAAAATGGGCAGGCATAAATTTAGCCCATGAAGAAGAGCTCTGCTTGTAGCAGAGTTAGGCTGGCCTTGCGCATGCTAAGCAGGGTGTATCTGACAGCAAGCAGGTTGTGATGAATGCAGTGTGTCTGTACAGAGGTGGCTCATTCACCAAGTATCTTGTACCCCAAGGGGAAGCGCGGGCACGCAGCGGTGCCAGAAACGGCGCCATTCACATGTTTTCAGTGAAGGAGAAAGCATTTTGGAGCCTCTTTTGCTTTAAAAGTGCCTTGGGCAGGCTGGACTTCCTAAGTCCCAGGCCGTCTGTGTGTGTGCGCACGCTGCGCCTGATGGGGAGCATATGGCCAAAGCGATTTGCCCTAGACTCTGCCTCTTTTTTGGCAGGCACAGGCTTGTTTCGCACAGAGCACGCACGGTCACAGCCGCTCCGGCACATCACTTTTTGTGCCCCTCACTTGCTGTCTTTCACATATTGGCCTGAATGCCTGTCGTTTGTGGTGTTTTGGTTAATTGGACGTTGTTTTAATTACTGTGGAACTGCACAAACGGGGAATTTCTGTCTGTCGTTTTGCCGCTCCAGTGACCGCCGTCTCCAGGCAGCCAGTACAGGACTCGGGCAGTTCGGACCTGGTGTAAATTACAGTGGCCCTCGTGGACTTTCCCTCACTCACCTCATCGCCTTTCTTTGGGGAAACATCCCACAGGGAGGAGAAGACTCTGTTAAACCGATATTTTTTGCACTGTCCCAAACATCTTGCTCTGCTCTCACAGATTTTAGTGACAAACAGCCATTGCCTTCAGGCCCAAAGGAGGTACCGGTTGTCTTCTGTGGCATGGAGGCAATTTGAGACCACGTCTTTCAAGAGCAGTAATCTTTCACGTCCCCTTCTTTCTTACCTTTCCTTCTCTAGCTTGTACATTAACTACTTTTTCTCCTTTCACTGTCTCTCATTCTCCACAGAAATTCTTGGGTCACGTGTGCAAATTAAGCAGTAGGAATACAGACATACACTCACATAGGTCAGTCTATATCCCTTTGCATAGGTAACAGCCATGCTACCACAGCAAGCAGAACTGTATGGAAGGCCAATAGCCTTTATTTTCAGACCCTAATTTACTACTGAGGGTAATAAGAGAAAAAAGAAATTTATACTTTAAAAAGGTTTTTTTTTAATGCTTTAAAAGGCATGCAGCCTTTTAAAAATGATCATTTCCTTTTTTTTTTTCATTTTTATTGACCCTTTTCCTTTGATTACAGCTTTGGAAAGAAAGATATCAATGAGGCAAAGCAGAGAGGAGCTTATAAAACGAGGAGTGCTGAAGGAAATCTTTGATAAAGGTAAGCATTCTTATTTTCACAGCATTAAATTGGCATTCCATATAGTTTTATGGCCACATCGTACATTATAGTAACATTAGGAACTTGTTGTACATTTCTGAATTGCAAGACCATACAGAATAAGGTCTCTAAACATCTCCCTTGGTTTTACTTTGGGTTGACCCTCACATTTGGGTAAATAGGATAGTTACCTAGTAAACAAAACTGAAAGCTGAACAGAAGCATAAAGCAGTAGAAAAGCTGAACAGAAGCATAAAGCAGTAGAAATATAAATGAAAGCAATGTGCAGTAGTCGCTGCAAAAAAAGCAAATCTTCCAGACTGAGGGAAAATTGAATGGGTTGCTATCTGCCTTTGCTATCATTCTTCTAGTTGAGTCACTGTGGGATTAACTACTGTGGAAAAGGGACATGTTTTAAAAGATTAGATACTGTGATGAGCACAGAACACATTCCCTTGAAACAGCTCAAAGCCCATAATAAAGATTTCTTGTTCAGGATAAATAATTGGTTGAGTTGCTAATATATTATTTATGCAAAACATCATTGTTTTACATCTGTAAAGCAATAAATATTTGACATGTGTCAATCTTTACCACAGCTTTTATTTATTTTGCAGCTTCTTTTGTCAATAACTACGGCAACGAACTCAGCAAACTGTGTAAAGATATGCCAGACTTGTCTTTTAAGTTCAGTAGAACTTAGGCGTGTGCATAAATGCATCATTAATTCAAAGTCTAAAAGTCTTTAACAACACAGGTACAAAACCTGTTAGAAGTCAAAAGAAGTTATGAACTTGCACAGACTGTAGAAGTAGAGCGTGCCTCATAAAGTCTTGACCCTTTAAATCTGCTACATGCTTTTTTGGTCTAGCTCATTGAGAGAGGAGCTCACCAAAACTATTTAATTTTTTAATTGAAAAAAAAATTAAGAAACATTGCAAAACCAAATAAATCTGCTGCTTGGCATTATATTGTATTTTTTTTTTGCCCCTTGCATATTTTAGATATGCCTCTTACTCCTTTATGTCTAACACTACTTGTGCTCTCACTATGGCTTTCTACCTTTGGAGGCATGGAAAGGTGCAGCAAAGGTGCAGCTTCACAGTGGAAACAACTACTGGCAAAAGATTTGCCATTCTTTTTCTCACTGCTTCAGATATTACATGTTCTCGACTGTGACTTGTACCAAACGCACAGCCATGAAATAGGCATCCCTGTGGTGGATGACAGACAGCACAGGCTGTCACACCCATGTATGTCACTGCCCAGGGGAGCCCCAGAGGTAGCTGGCAGCTCAGCCGTCTCTGTAGGTACCAGAGTCCCCTGTGGCACTCTGAAGCCGGCCTTGTCCCATGGGAGCGCCACCTCCATCCGGAGTGCGACCTCCGGCATCCTGGCCTTGTGTCCCAAAGGGATCTGCTTCCGACCCATCCCTATGCACACATAAAGGCAGCATGGAGCAAAATCCCTCCCAGGCAGCCCTTCCCTGCCCTTCGTCATGAAGGCTGGGGAAATTTTCCAATACTAAAGTGCTGCAGACTTGTCCCAGAGAATGAACTGCTGATGACTGCACTGTGTGCACGGGTGGAATTGGTGAGCATGGCAGAGCTCAGGGATATCTAAGGTTCGCACAGTCTGCTTCCTGACCCTTTTTGTTTGGCTGTGATCCTCTTTCCCAGCAATTCTCAGCAATTCGCTTTTTGAAATGTTAACCTTTTTATAGATTCCTAAGTTGATCTTTTATTTTTTTCTCCAAAATGAAGCAGTGGGTCTCAAATAAAAGCACTATATTTTCATTTTACAGAAAGTCTTTTGAGAGCATAGTGTGGGATTTGACTAAAAAGACTGAACAGTTGCCTGAACAGAGCTTTCTAATATCTCAGCTGATGAATTCATTCTCTATTTTCAATTTTATTTTCACGTGAAGAAAGGACATTGAGGAAGAAAAACAAGCGCAGTCTACATCTAAACAACGTGACAGGATTGGGGTGTTTTTAGTCATAAGATCTTTCAGGTCAGGGACCCTGCCAGAAGGCTACTGCTGATCCCTTCTAACCTGCCCACTCTGATTTCCATCACTTTTGGAAATCTGTAAGCATAAGACTAAGAAATAAAAATCTGTGGTATTCAAACTTCTCAAGGATTTCAGCTAGGTGCTTGTTTTCTTGGCTGCTTGCATCCTCCACCTGTCAAATAATGCTGTAGTTTATAATCTTCTGTGTCACCTTGTGAAGTAGATGCTAAGTTGTCTGTAGATCCTCATCTAAAAAAAACTTCTAAAAATCCGTTCCTTCTTTGTACTTATTTTTCGTCTTTTCATATCAGAAAGAGCTGGCCTGGTATACTTCCTTCTTCTCCCTATTTCCAGTGCAAAAAGCAAAGACATTGGGCTTTATTATTGTCAAGTGCCACTAAAAGGAAAACTATGACCCAAAGCAGTTGGACTTCTTATCCCCACATTATTTCTGCTGATTGCAAAAACAGGAAGGTAAGAATTGGAACCCCTCCTCGAAAAAAAGAAGTAGGGCAGAAGAGAAAGTGCTGGTACACAAGTAGTGATGATGTACCTTTGGCAAGATGTACCTAAGGCAAGATTTCTAGAACAAAAGGAGAACTTCATTGGACCAGCTGGCATAATAATCCAAGAGTAGTTCTGATAAGGGGTATTATATCTCACAGCAAACGTTAATTGGAAATAACATTTTCCATGTATTTCTCGTTGTTAAGTAACTTTCCTCTAATCCTACAAGGAAACATAGTAGACATTAACTCTTCATGGAAGAAGGCTTTATTTGATGAGGGTAGCACCTCCCATGCCAAGAGGCATCTTGCACAGAAAATATGTGGAGGCGTAATGTTAAATCTGTGTCTATCTTTTGTAAGAGGAGGACAAAGTAAACAGAATCAGTGCATGAGTGAGTAATTTTGCCTTCTCCTTTCTTAAAAAATTGTTCCAAATCAAAGTAAAATTAATATGGACAGATAGACCCCAACCCAAAAGTTCTGGGGCTGCAGTGTGCATAGTACTGTTTTTATATTATCCATGATGAAATAAAAAAAGGCTAGAGAGCTAGTTCCTGCTCCATGTTTAAAATGACATGTTTGCTTCAGTGTTTGCTGACTTCTCAGATGACTTTATGTTGTCCAGCAAGTGAAAGTTAGCAGAGCACTGTAAGTCACAGTGTTCACACATGGGAGAGTCACTGAAGTCCAGCTGCTATATTTGGGAAACAAGGAACACTTTTATCACCTCCCATTGCTTAAACTATTCAAGTGAAACCACTACAGACTGAGCTGCAGAGAACGCACTTCTTGCCAGACTAGTGGCCTAATAAGTTTCTGCTATTTTCTTTTTCAAGGGTTCTGTGACTTGAGTCTTATGAAAATATAAGCAACGGTTATATTTTTTGCAAATAGTACTTTTGGAAAAATAGTATGTTGAAAAAGTATCTGATTAGATGCCTGCTATTCTGATAATTTGTGGGCAGGCAATGTGAATAGGTTAAAAACATAACTTCCATCTGCAATGCAGAACGTACCATAGCACTTTGAAGAACTCACACTTCTCCTAATCATTGACCGTACATCTTTAAATTATTTCTCCAGCTACGTGCATAGATGTGATTCTCCTCCACTGTCTTGCAGTCTGTGTGAGGAGCTGCAAAATGCTATCAAATACAATTCTTCCAATGGTATAAATTTATACCCCCCCTTTCTCTCACACTGCTTGGGTAGAGAGTTGCTTGACAGGTAACTAGAGATCCATTCCTATATATCCAAGAGGCAGACGCATCTACAGAGTGTTGTTGATCCTTCTACAGAATGGTCCTCTTTAAGTGACGGTCAATATATACTCACATTCTTATTATTCCTCAGCTTCTTATGTAGTTTTAGCTGAAAGTAAAGATGCCTTCTTGAGCAACCACATTTGCATTTCACTGTGTGAACTCCCCCAGGAGCTGGGTTGAAGTCAACAAATATGACTCTAACTTATTAGTTAGGCACATTTCAAAAGTTTTTGTTTGGGTAAGCATCCAAAATATCAGCACTTAGATGAACCGCTTTGTTTTCCACATGAAAAGCAAGCTGCAACCATACCAAAAGCATCTGTCTTGAGAGCTGTTCACTTTTCGGTGGTACTGGTCGTAGAACTAAACCTAATCATAATATTTTTATGCCTTTTCTTTTATTTGAACATAGATGAGATGATAGTAAGAAATTTCTGAATATGAGTGTGCTGATTGCTTGCTTCAGAGATGATGACACAATGGTTCTTCAAGGAAGCATGGACAGTCTTTACCTGTATGAACTCGGTATTTTTCTATTGTCTATCTAATCAAAATGAGGGTTTAGGCCCAAGTTTCAGGTTGCATCCTTAAATCCTATCAGGATTTGGAAATGTTTGGTGAGTAATGTACTCGCAGAGCGGAAATGCTGCACTTCTGTGCTAGGGCAGGTTGTGGTGCATAGGGCAGGTAGGTGGGCATCTGTTTGGTGCAAAGCAAAGTAATGCAGTGAGGAAGAAGGCATGGTAGCCACCAGGGAACCAGTTGTGCTGCAGCACAATGCTATGCCGTAGTGCTTTGAACTCCTCCAGAAGCAGGGAAGATATCCATAGGCCAGCCTGTCTGAAAGTCCACAGGACACCACAAAACCGGGGGTTCTGCTTAGAGACTGAAATAATGAAAAAGCCTGGCTGCTGTGCTAACATAGCCGCCGGGGCTAGGAAACAGCCCTGGGCACGTCTTCACCACGTTCAAGAGCGCTCTGTTTCCCATCCCTCAGCCCATGAGGGCTATGGCAGAGAAGCACATGGGTGTGTCCTGCCTTTCCTATCCTTTGCCAGTGAGAATATTTGCTTGGACATTACATGAGAACAAGTGGATACTGAGGGGGACAACCCAAAGTGAGAACTGAGAATTCTCCTTATAATTTTGATTTCCTTAGCCATTTGCCTATGGGAGGAGCACGTGAGCTTCTTCAAACGTACAAGAAGTTTCCTACTCCAAGATGTTCGGAGTCAAAGGACACAGTTAGGGGGTAGGCAGAGCTCTAAGGGCTCTAAGGAACAGGGCTCTAAGGAACAACAAAAGGGCTGGTTTGTGCCAGTCAACATAATACATTTGCGGGCTGCTCCACAGGAGTGAATTTTCAGAAAGTACCTGAAAGTGGAAATGGCAAGCACTTAGCAAATGAGTTGAGAAGTACAAACCATGCTTAGGGGCCACGTCTTTTGAACGTCTACTCGTCACCTACTCATTTCTGGGCTTTCCTGCCATGCTGTTGTTTTCACATGCTAAGGTGAATCAAAAGTGTCTAGGTAGTGCCTTCTGCATTAAGGAGTTTCCTCTCAAGTTCTTTTTCTTTAATGAGTTTAGGTATGCTGTGCCTCCTGATTAACAGAACAACAACCTTCAAGTGCTCCCCTTGTTGCAGAGTTCAAGTTATTCTCTTTAGTCCCATCCAGATCAAGCTGATGCACACTCAGCCTGCATTGTCAAAGCTCATACAATTAGGGAAAGTCATTCTCTGTGAAGCAACAGCAGGCTTTATGAAAACATAGCAAAGGATTTAGTAAACGTGAGAACAAAATATTATGTATATATATATTATCATTATGCCAAAATTAACTTTAAAGTCATACTCAGTTCCTGAAGACTAATCAATTTATCTATATATAATGCATAACTGCATTACTAGGATCCTTTTCATTTGTATTTCAGCTAACCAGAATAGCTTTTGTAGCTTAAAAATAATAAGTAACTTCGTTGTCAAGCATGCCTCTGAGCCAGGATTAATTCACGCTAAGAGATTCTTCACTCTACAAGTGATGACTGTATCCACATCTTTGATTTGTTTGCTGTGCTCTAGCAGCTCCTTACGTTGCTCTTCTTTAAATAAGATCAGATTTAGGGTACATAATTCAGTCATGGTTGTGTGTCATGTCTGATGATTTCAGTCGAATCCAAGGATGAGTTTTCGAATCTAAATGAAGATTAGAGCTATTCAGAGGGAAGATTAAAAGAGGTTATACTGTCCGTACAGAGAGCTATTGTGCCTATTATTATGACAAAAAGTAAAAAAAATTTATCTCACATTTTACTATTTTGCAATAATACACTTTCAACAGAGTATGTGAATGCTATCTTCTTAAGTCATACTGGGTATACCTTGAGAAGTGCAAAGCTGTTTAAGATAGTAAGATTTGAAGGTGCTCAGCATCTTGGGATTGGCATCCCACTTCATTAAAAATGTGTAGATATCCCTCAAACAAATCAATGTTACTGATTTTATCATGCATACTTCTTGTTTGCTCTCAGTTATGGTCAAATTTTGCCCCATATTGAATTACCAGATAGTGCGACTTTCATTCAGGGCAACTGTAAGAGACAGTTATGCTCTTTCCTGAAACCAGGTGATTGAGACAAAAGCAGCCTCTATCCCAAATTGAGGTAAAGGTGTGTGCTTACAGAACAGAGACAGAGCAATCACAGGGATACAGATTCTCCACCAAAAGAGTTAACTCAAAGAACATTCAGCTTAATATTCGCTGAACTGTTGTTTGATTTTTGCTGTCTAGGGAAACACAGTGGTTTGCATCGAACGACCACAGCAGTTAGAATGAGGCTGCGCTGTTAAGAATTGCCTGAGACCTTCAACTTTGATTAATGTTGCCACCTTTTGCCAGCTCAGTTGATTGCTGTGAAAGCTGCAGTTCGCATTTCAGTCTATTACGATAGAACTGTGTACCATAACAGCTCTCTAGTTGTCCAAAAACCCTCCAACAAAAACAAGAGAGTCAAGACCTTGATATTTCTAATAATTCCGAATTAAATGGAAGACCATCTTCTCTCATTGTAAAGGAGCTTTAGAAGGCAGAAATAGAATAGTTATCAGCTAATGTACCTTCAGACTTTCTAATTGCCTTGTCCTGAGGCCTAAGTGAGACATAAATTTTTTGTCTTTTCAGTATTGTTTTCCAAAGTGTTATGCACAGCTAAGCCCCGTGAGAGGAAAATATTCACTGACTTGAATGATGTATATCTCTGGTACATTGAGCAGTAACATGGCTAATTACAGATGCCCAAAAATCAAGAGCCAGATCCTGAAATCCTGAGTTTGGCTTCAAAAAATAATCTAAATGCATAATAAAGGCTCTCTTTATTTGCCTGCTGGTTTTTAACCTTAATGGTCACATTCCAGTTATATTTTCAGGCTCCTATCCACAACCATAAGGGCTGAACACTTTGTTTTATAAAACTGTAATTGAGATATCCATGTAGTCATTGCCTCTAGGTACCAGAGTGCTGTGCATAACAAGCTTTGAGATAAAAATCATGAGGGCTGACACGATGGAGAATGATATGAGCTCTCCCTTCTGTTCCTGATTATTTCTAATGTGAAGTAGTGTTTGATAGGAAAGAAACTAACAGTTACCATTACAGAAATTTTTTGCTCAGATAGAAGAGATTTGTTCAGGATTTTACAGACAGACTTTCTAAATGGAATCTGCTATATACTAATCGGAAGACCTTATACCAGTTGATTATGAACATTATTCTCTCCCCTTACTTAAACTCTTGGTCATGCTGGGAGCTGTAATGGTTTTGCTGGTGTCTGAAATAGGGATATTCTTCTGTGACTTTTCTTATGTCTCATAGCATAAAAATTGGTGTAAGGGAAGAGAATAACTCAGATGTTCCATGGCTTCAGTTCCAGCCTGTTCTCCTTCCTGATTTCCCAACTTTAGCTAAAGGCTAGGGCAAATAGATTTTGTGGTTCTATGAGATGGAGGAGGATCAGGAATCTTTCAATTAGATCATGGATCATAATGACTATGCTAGGATAAGCCAAAGATTAATACAGGTTTTTGGCAGTTCTTTCTAAAGTCTTGATAACCCTTTTAAAGGAAGTGAAATGCTGTCAGACTTCTGTGATACTGTTGTGGACAGAACATCACAATCAGGCATCTCTAGAAATTGCTCTGCATAACTTCTCTTATTGAGGTATGAACTACACAGTTTTTATCCTTATCACTGCATCTTCTGTACATAGATATGTGCTCTCAGTTCAGGTTCCTGGTTCACAAGCAACCTAAGAAAGATAGTAGATTTCATCTTAAAATCTTGGTACATCTTATTTATGTCTTCTGTTGTCCTTGTGCTTTCCTCCAAATACGAACAGATGGGGAACTTTCCATACCAAATGAAGAAGGAGCTTTGGAGAATGGGCAGCCTCTGGGCTCCGGGCAAGTGCTGAGCTCCAGCCAGGTATCCCTGCCAGCCCTAGCAGAACTGGAGTCAGGTTCAGCATCTGGGGAACCCTGCTCATATGAGGTGCTCCCAACCACAGAGATCATGGATGGGGCAGGTAATGTCTTGTTTTCATTACAATGTAGATATTTTATGCTATTTGAAACAAGTTTTTAACCTCTAACATTTGATGTCTATCCTTGAGAAATCCGTGTTGAAGACCAGGGTCTTCGGATGGAAAAGGAGATGACAGCATACAAATTACCATTGGATGCTCCACAAGAAATTTTGACTGCCTCTGCATAGAAATCACGTCCAGGCCCAGGGAATAAGGCGAAGTCCCTGCATTTTGTGAACATTTCAGAACAGATTTCTATGCTGTTACTTCTCAGCTATGCCAACGAGTTCTAGAGCAGGGTGCTGACAATATTTTTAAAGCCTCGGGTACAAAAGCATGCCTTTACCTACTGCACAGTACACAACTTCCAGTAGCTAACACAGCTGGCTAGCTGCGCTACCCGAGGCAGGGCTCCCTGCCTGTCGCCTGCAGGCAGTGCAGAGAGGGAAGGGCACTGCTCTCAGCAATAATGCTAATCGTCTAGGTTAGCTTCTGTTCCGCATCTCTTAAAGCTGGAGTTGTGGAGGAGGGTCCAGTGAGGAAAAACGAAGAGAATTGACGGGTCGGTGCTCATCCACGATCCTGCACAGCTGTGCACGCAGCCTCTAGGAAATGGAATAAACCCCGTGAGGTGCTGTCACAGTTATGGAAGGATAAATTTAGAGACCACTTGCTAATATATCTGTTACTGAGCAAACTGTGGTGACAGACAGTCTGAGCTGTGACATTTTAAGGCTCTTGATTTGTGTTCAAGATGTGGGAATACATCCCAGCCTGGCATAAGGGAACTGAGTTCTGTCAGAGGTAATGGGAAATCCAGTCTGTTGTGTAGATGTGTGTTACTTTCTCTCTCCCTTTTTCTCTCTTTCTTTCTCTCCTTTTTTCTATGTTTTATGAAGTTTGAGTGAAATCTATTAGTCGTTTTTAATCTGTATTGCTGCGCTGCTTTTCGTGTCTTACTATGGCTGTATCCGCTGCTGCTTTGCTTGTAACGTTGTTGCGTCTATGATGTGGTTGTGTCCTCCAGTGTCTGAAGAGAGCCCCACATCCAATGAGCCTGGCGTCCTCCTGTCCCAAGATCCTACAGCTAAACCAGTCCTGCTACTTCCCCCCAAAAAATCTGCTGCTTTCCCTGGAGACCATGAGGACACCCCAGTGAAACAGTTGTCCCTCCTCAAACAGCCCCCTGCCCTGCCTCCTAAACCTATTGCCAGGATTGCCAGCCACTTAACTGGTAAGTAGGTGTTCCCGGACCCTCAGCACCACCGTTTCCCTTATAGGAAAAATCTGCCCTTATAGCAAGGTTCTCAGTGTCCTTCTTCTGTAAAGCTGTTTGCACTTGTCATTGTGTGTACTGATAACGTATATGTGTTGTACCTAGGGCAGGTATTTTGTTGTACTATATTTGTTGTACCTAGGGCAAAGCATTTTCATCCTCTACCTTCATCAAGGTTGCTTCAAGGGGCTTCTCCTCGCAATGGTAGTTGCCTGATACTGCCACTGCATTTCCTAACCCTCCTCACTCTTTCTCATCAAGATGTGCCATCCCTGAAAAAAACTGCAGGATGTGCTTTGATTTGAAAGGAGACATCGGGAGACTACTAGAATATCTTTAACGACATTTAGTAAGAAGAGAGAAGTGAGTTGGAGGGGGGAGAATTTGGCTCATTTATTTTGCTCTTTGTTGCTTCTCCACAGGTCCCCCTGCACACAAGCAACGTCCTTCCATATGTTTCTCTTTTACTGATCCTTACATAGGCCGTTCTGTCTCATGGCTTCTTGCCTTTCTGCTTCCCTGCTTCTACTGCCTGCTAACCTGCTCCCTCTTTCCACCCCTTCTCTGGGTGTGCTCCACGCAGTGTGTGCCCCATCACCCTGCTGATGATGGGCAGCTCCACTTCCCCTCGTGACCGGGATTTTGGCATCCCTGAGGAATGCTGCAGTTTCTCTCTCACTCTGTGGCAGCTAGCAGTAGTAGGCAATACAGACTCCTTGTTCTCATCCAGCAATTTTTTACAAGTGTCCAGGCTCCTCTTTGGGATTCAAAGCTCTAGATACCTGTGGAAGGATGACTGGTGAGTCTCCTCTCTCCAGTCTGTCACCAAGGCCACTGAAGCAAAGGATGATTGCATTTGCGCAGACCAAAAAGGGTTCCCTAAATACTTTGTCTGCATCTTTTGAGCAGTCTACTTGTAATTACAGCTGCTGCCCAGGAGGCAGCACCTCACACTCCCAAGTTCAAGAGTAGGTGTGGTGCAGCTCTGACTGTACTGGGGCAGCTCACACTCTGGGTTGCTCTTCTGGTGTTAATGCTGCCCTGGTTTCTTCAGCACTGATGTGAGAGCTGTTCAGTCTACATTAGTACGTGCTAGATATTATTATTTTCCTATCAGTTAATACCTGTCTCAGTTAAGATATAACTTAACTTAAGATCAGGAAAGCATTAAGAAAGTTCATTAAGAAAGCATATGTCCTGGTTTTCTCTCATATCTCTAGATAGTCTTTTCATGTTTCTGTTTAGATGGCCACAGATTTTTGTTCTGTGTAGGTTTGTTCATTTTATGTGAAAAATCTCTTTACTTTCTTGCCTGCCAAAATCTACACATAACAGTTTTGGGGGTTTTTTTGTTTGTTTTTTTTTTGCCTTATACTACAAAGCAAATGGGCAGTTCTGCAGCCTGGAAAAGCAGGCAGCAGTATTACTGGCTTCAGGTGGGGACAATGCCAGCTTCCTATGAGCTCCCATAACCCTCTGTCCAAGTTACAAGAGGCTGCTCAGAGATGAAATCACGGCAGAGAAAACACAAAAAATTGGAATAGAATAGGAAAAAATACCCTGTAGTACTTAGTGGCCATCATTCACAAGCCTTCCTTTTGTGTGAGATAGCAAAAAAATCAAAGGATGGATGCTTCTGGTGTTTGTTTGCAGCCCAAATATATATGTGAAGTGGAATTGGTCTCAAGCTGCCAGCATAAATCCATTGTTTGAAAGTGATGACTTTCCAATGAAAATGAAACAGAAGTGTGACTTTTCTTACTTTGGGATAGGCTTTAATGGTCTCTCATCTGGTCCTAAAGAGACTCTTGCATTTGCATATACACAAACTCTTGTACATGCATGCATACAATCCTCAGGAAAAAAGATCAGATATTCAGATTTAGCCATGAAACCCTAATCTAGTTGTTGGTTGTTTCTGGTAGCTCTGAAAGCCTCATTTATACATACCTTTATAAATAAAAGCATTCAGCTTATTGTTAAGGGCCCCTTTATTTCGGTGGTCCAGGGGTATATATTTATTGCTCAGTGCCTTGTGTTCTCCACTGGTAATTATATTAGCCTTGTATAATCTTTGGAAACGAGCAGTGAA
Source organism: Struthio camelus (assembly GCF_040807025.1). NCBI lineage: Eukaryota > Metazoa > Chordata > Aves > Struthioniformes > Struthionidae > Struthio > Struthio camelus. The sequence goes on along the minus strand of NC_090943.1, from coordinate 100,207,991 downwards.
TCCTAATGAAGCAGCCTCGTCAGTGCGAAGTAGAATTAATGCTGTTCTTTTACTAATTGCTCCAGAGACATCCTCAGCTTGTATGTGAGAAAACAAGTAAAACCAGAATTCTGGTGTTCAAGAGGAAGATTTTTGTGTTCTCATTGCACATTTCCATTTTCTACTGAAGATTTTATGAGAAGGTTGAAGGATGAATTAAGGCATACCGAGCATGACTAAAGGAGAGTGACAGTGGTAAATGATCTGGTAGATCTGTGCAAGAGACTGTGAGAGATGTGATCTTGTGATGGGTTCAGGTACACATCTGAATGGGAGGATGCAGAAGTGCCTCTGAACTTCAGTCTTATTTAAGATATATATATATATATATATATATATATCTTTGTATGTATGTGTATGTGTACATATAGATATGTATTTAATAGAAGTATATTTATTTTGTACAAATATAACTGAAAACATAATATTATAAAATCACTGTAAGCATAGTCAGGAGAGAAAAAAAAAAGAGAGAAATATTTTAAATGAAAAAAGTTGTGGAAAGAAAAACTTCCTTTGAGTCTGATCAACTTCTTGCTGAGAACTTATCCCAAAGTTGTTCAATATAGGCATAAAGACTGACCTGAGGAGTTTGCCAAAAGACTTAAAGCAGGTTGTAGAAATGGAAAAGAAAGAATCCTCACCTCTGAAAGCGTTTGAGAACCATCTCAAACATTTATCTGCCTGTGCCGAGGCAAAGATTGGCCCTTTCCTCAGTAAGAAACACACATAAAAGAGTAGGCCCAAAATAAACAAGTAAGAGGAAATTTAATTTTGGGGAGAATGAGTAAGGAAAAATGAATTTTAAAGATGACAGGAAGAGAGAATTGCCTCTAGCAAGCATAAATCACATAACCTTGGCATGTTCTTTTCAAGGCTCTGGTACTATGGGGATAGGACAGTACAGACACATGAACAGAGCCAAGAACAGACTGCAAAGCAGCCACTGGGAGTGATGCCACTGCTGCTGCAGAAGTGTGCTTGATAGCTTTGTCCCTCACCCTCTCCCCTGGTCTTGATGAAGCTGCCACCATGAGGAACTTCCCTATCATAGGTATGCGGCATACAGAAATACCTTCCAGGCTTTCTCTAGCTTTTCCCTTGTTGGAGTAAAGCAACATGTCTCTCTTAATGACTAAGTGATTTCTTCATAGCACAAAACAGGCAGACCTAGGTGAAAAATACGATTCTTAGCTGTTCTGATAAAGTTGATTCACTGCTCTGCATTTCTTCTTGGCCGGTTATCTGCTGGTCATCTTTCTACTGGTTTTCAAATACTATTATTAGACAACCTTTATGGACAGAGTTTCTTTCATCCTTTAATTTGCCAGGATCCACACACAGGCATTTAAGGGCAACAGTTGCTGCCCCCTTATTTGGTAGAAACGGAAAGAGGAACTGAATAATCATCTGGGACCAAATTTAGTGAAACCACTGGGCTTAAGTCCCCAAATTATCATAAAACCTTTAATGGCCAAAAGTGGCAAGAAGACTGGTCAAATCTTACTTAATAGACTGCTCTTCCCCAGCAGTGGAGAGGAGTACCTAGCACACAGAAGTAGCAGGAAATCTTCTCATCTTTAAAGCCTCAGGGCTATGTGGGGAGTTCGTGCAGAGCTGTGCTTTTCAAGGCTAAGCACGCTTTGCCTAGGTTCTCCAAACTCAACCTCAACCTCAGATGCACACATGGTGCAGAAGAACAGCAAAGGATTTCAGAGTCTTGTTGGGAACAACTTTTCTTCCACTGGTAGCATAGGAAACTTAGTCAGCTCTTCCACTAGCCCAGGATTCCTAGGCACGCCCCCTTCCTCCATGCAGTAGTTGTGCAGCGGCAGGATTTGAGGATTTTAATGAGCAATTCTAGGAGCCCTTCTGGAGCAGTATTTGCTGCTGTACATTCAGAACTTCCTAGCACCCCATCTTCAACATGTACTTACCACACTCAGTGGCTGGAAAGTGCCGGAACTGGTGTGCATGCTGACGCTCCCGTATAACACAAACACTTCAGAAGTGCCACATACGATCAGGCTTTCTGTGCAGTGACTGAAAGTGTATTTGTCTCCCCCAGACTGAAAAGGAAATATGGCAACTCTACGCATAGCAAAATGATTTATATGGAAGACGTAAGGGCTAACCTGCTGGTCGTACATCTGATGTGCAGCAAATGTTGTAGCATCTACAACTATCTTTTAAGTAATTTATTGTCATCAACAGTGTGAAGGCTTCTTTGTCTAACATCTCTTTTGTTGATTCTGGCATAGTTAACCATGCACAGCGCTGAGTGGTCAGAATCCTGTTGGGAACCACCATCTTGCAAGATTGCATGCTATTCTCTTGAGTATGGGGAAAAGTCATCCAAAAGAGATTAATCAGGCTTGCACACTTGGCTTCACATAGCTTGCTTCTCTTCTCTCATATCAGGGCTTTGTGCAATGATTCAAGACCGCACCAATATTCCACTGAGAAGATACCTGTCACTGATTCCTTGTTTATCTTTCCCCTGTCCATCTTCCTATTCATCTACACATGTCTATGATGTCTGATGGATGGATATTCCATGCTGGTGTTCTCTCATTTACTGTAGATGACGATAATTCAGTTTCCAACAGCATGACTGGAGCCAATGGATTTGAGCAAGGCCCCATTTGCTCAGAATACCCACTGCTCTGACAGCTCAGTAAAACTTGCAGTACAGGGCTTGTTGTCTCCATTACTGATGTCACTGAAGAAATACTGATATGCCTTCAAGTGAATGGATCGAACTCTCCTGTTATTGCAGTCATTCTCCTTTTAGTCGTTTTTTTTTTAATCAGACAAGTAGAATTCCCATGAAGGTGAAGGGCAGACAAGGTAGATTTAATGTCTCTGGTTTATTTTCAAGGCTCCGTTAGACGTGAGGGGTCATATTCAGACAGGTTCAAGAACTTGGGTGAAACAGAGTCTGTATGAATAAAGCCTTATGTTAAAAATAATGGACAGGATTTTTAACAGGTGTCCGATGGAGTCACCCCTGCACTGATACCAGTGCTAATAAGTGGCTGTGAAAGATTTCTTCAAATACAAGCAGAAACTACAGCCTCATACCTTTATTGTGAGCAGTGGAAACCAGACTGTACTCATCTAATTCATAATAGAGTATGTGGTTACTCAGCATGCATTTCAGTCACTGAGGATAATTAAGCTAGACTTGTTCTCCTGTGCTACTCCAGAGCTGCAGTGCCTGTGTCACAACCCTACATGGTGAATGCTTGCACTGGAAGGGAAAAGAAATTTTTTCATTCTAGTTAGAAGAAAGATGGAATGATTCCTGTTTGCTCCATGCTTGAATCAATTGACTTGTTATCCTCGCTCCGAACACAAAATACACTCTAATCTTCAGGATCACGGAAAGTGGCAAACCCAGTTGATAATTCCCGTTATTCTTTAGTCAGAAGCAAGAGATACTTGCAGCTGGGGTCTGTTTGAAGGATGTTTCCCCCTACATAATACACAGAATGAAGGGATGTCCAGACACCACCAGCACTGTGAGACGACAACATTAATTGAAATACATGAGTAAAGGATCAAAACCAACATGGGCAGATCTGCACATTTCAAAATAGAGAAGTGCAGATCATCTCAGCCTAGTCTTTGTAGATCAGAGGCAGCCCTAGAAGTAAAACTGCCTGTAGCACAAGCATATGGAAACATTTTGTTACTACAAATCCCAGAGGAGCCTTCTTCTCTGAGTTCTATACAATTTACTCTTGACTGTTTGTTTCATTTACCTTTTATTGAAGATGGTGTGTTCTTTTATGTAGGATACAAAGAGAAAATATACATAGCTAAAGCGTACGAAAGAAAATAAAGCAGTAGCTTGGAGACCTTCCTATGCTTGAACAGAAAATCCTGAAAATCTTCTTTTGCACTGTGTAGAAGGCAGCCTGGTTTGGAGGAGAGAGCAGTATCCTGTAGCTTGGCAATCCCATGAGTTAGATTTCAGCCTTGGTAGAGCTATTAAGAATTTCTGCCTTCAGGAGAGACAAGGCGCCTGGTGGATATGGTGTTACACTAAAAGCCAGAAGGCTTGGGTTCTGTTCTCTGCAAGTCTCATGCTCTACAACATGAACAGACCGCTTTCTTTGGCGCCTCTTTTTCACCTTTGTCTCGCCCATCTGAAGCAAGGGAAAACTGACTGTCCTTGTACTGGCACGTGCTTTGTCCTATGTTTCTAGCATGCCAGAAACACTCATATCAAGTGGATGCTGTGGATGAAATGAAGCTGTGACTAGTACTGAAAGAAGATTAATGCCAAACCTGAGCTTGGCTCCATTCATGGCCTTTTTCTACCTTAACTGTCCTTAATCATTTTCAAGCAGTGTTAGCACTTGGAAGTCCTAGTTGCAACCTTCTGCACCATGGCTAGTAGATATGCATATTAGTTCAGGTGATAGCCAGAAGAGACCAGAGGGAGGAAGGAATAATGGGAGCAAGGAGAGAGATAGTTTAATACTGAGGAGAACCAGGTGGAAAAGGGCTTTAAAAATCTGATGCAGCTCAGGAGAGTGATGACCTTTGAAATTTGGAGAGCAAAGGCTTACTTGGTAAGCTTTCTGAAGTCGAAGGAAGCTTCTGGCCCTCAGTTCATTTACCATATTGCAGCAAGAAGTGTGAACTGAAATAACAAGAGGCCAATCTGTGCACAAGCCCTGCCTACAGAGCTAAATGTCAGGGGTATTCCAGCCTGGAAAGGGCTTGTTCTAATAGGGTAATACATATTTCCTCTTTTTTTTTTTTGTTTTTAGCATGCGCAGTGGCTATTTCCCACCACCACCCCCATCTGGGGAACTTCAAGCCCTTCCTCTACTTCCGCTCCCTTCTAAAAAAATTTCGTAGTGTAACTCCAAAAATCACCAGCCATTGAGTCCTGGCAGTACACTGAGGTGTCATTTGCTTGTGGACCTCTCATTAATTTCCTGTGGAAGTCAGGGGAGTCTTTGCCTGAGAGGTAAACTGTGTGATCCAAGAAACAAGACTAGAGTGAAAAAGGTTAAAGTTCAGTGCGTGAGTCCAGAGAAAAGTGCCTGCTAAGTCTTCTGTAAAAGAATACGTTAATCCTAACGACCTTCTGCCCTTTATCATTTTTTCCTTCTATACCCTTTGTTTTTCCAGACTGCTCCTGTTCATTATGCAAACTCTGTATCTTTTCTAACTTTCCATGCAATGTAATTTTTATCACCAAATGTTTTGCACATTACAAAGCTGTAAGAAATATGGCACATAGTAATTGCACTGCAGTAGCTGAGAAAAATCAGGAATCTCTGAGTTTTTGTTCCGGCAGTGATGACGGTGAGTCACTCTGTAACTTCAGACACTGAACTGCTCTCTCCCTGCTTACACGCCTGTTGAGCAGGAGATATCGTGCTTACCTCACAGGGTAGTTTTGGAGGATTAGGGCTTTAAAGCTTTGAAGTGTGACACAAGCCTCGTTAAGCATTGTTTAATGTGTTTATTAAGGGGCATGTACAGCCCTGGGGTATTTTTGTGAGGCTCAGAAGTGTTGCAAAACAGCAGTTCTTTTTCTGAAGACGATGCTGATGCAAGCATTGTAGACCTGTTCATCACATGAGGAAAGGGGTAAATCCAGTGCACACTCCTCTTTTGTGTTGAATAGCAACCTCAGCACTTGCTCGCCCAGGCAGATCTTCATCTTACTGCCGTGAAAATTAACACCAGGGCCTCTCTTTCTTCTGTTGTAGATCCTGGCGCTCCTGTGAAACTGCCTTGTATGCCAGTTAAACTGTCACCTCCACTACCTCCAAAGAAAGTCATGATTTGCATGCCTTTAGGGGGGCCAGACCTCTCTCTCTCATCCTATTCCACACAGAAGAGCTCCCAGCAGCCTTTGACTCAGCACCATCACACTGTCCTGCCATCCCAGTTAGCAGCTCACCAGCACCAGCTCCAGTACGGCAGCCACAGCCAGCACCTGCCTTCTGGGTCCAGCACATTACCCCTTCACCCTTCGGGGTGCCGGATGATAGAGGAATTGAACAAAACGCTAGCCATGACCATGCAAAGGCTAGAAAGGTAAAGGACAAACTTTTAAAATTAAATATCGGTGTGCACTGTTTCTTACTAGCCTCTATATCGATAGCACCACTTGAGTTATGTTGATGATAGTAGGCACTTAAACCCGGCCTCTCCTCTGGGGGGTCTAAAAACTTACAAAAAGCAGAGTTACTGCTGGAGAAACAGAGCCAGGGAAAGAGCCTTTCCAGGCTTGTTTGGCACAGAAGAAGATCAAATTTCCTGAATCCTGTTGTCCTGCTCAAGGAGCTAGGTAGTACCACTGGTGGAGATGGTAGTAGGACATGCCCAGCTTGCAGTATATACAGCGGAGTGTATAGCCACAGAGTTCCAGTTCCATGCAGGAACCCCCAAAAAAGGAGAGAAAGTGGGAGATTCAGAAAAAAGAACAATAAAAGCCCCATGTGCCGCACTACCAGGGCATATGGTTAGCATTACTGATGAGCTCGTAACAGCTTTTGAGAACTCCTGCAAGTTACTTAGAGCAGTTTTAATGTACTCTTTAATTATTTCAATTCATTCAAGTTAAATAATATGTTTAATTATTTTAAAATAAGTATTTAGATCAGATAAATAACTGCACTGAAGCTGTAAGCAAAAATGACTCTTTAAGTGCCTATGTATGCTTATAAATATATGCAAATAAACACACTCCAGTATAGTCAGACTGCCTTTGCTGTTTAGTAATAGTTTCACTTTAGTTTCCACAAAGGTCACACTGAACATTAGACCCATTCCACAGCAGCTACCTTCTTATCCAATCACATCTGGAGGAAGGTTATACGTTTAATCAGAAGTGCCTTACCCACCTTGGGGCTGTTTTTTATAACCGTCTCTTGTGAATATTTCTGGCTGATGTTTCAGATAGTCTGAATAAGTGAAGCATGTTGTAGAAATGTAAGCTGTCCTCATAAACTGCAAGATCAGCAAACTCTGGAAAATTTATTTTGACTTGCAGACCACAGCTGAGCAAGTCCAAGAGTAGGGAACATCATAGTCAAAAATGACATGTTCTATTTAGGACCAAGGGCAGCTTTGTAACCAGCTTACTCTAGGAGCATCAGATCATCCTTCTTTTAGACAGGAGGCTAAATTATCTGTTCTAAGAGAAAAAATGCGTAATGATTTGCCCCAATACTTCTTTGTGATAATGTTACCTTCATTATATTGCTCAGTTTAAAAAAAAAATTCTTTTGGGAATGGCGGACTCTTTTTACTGCCAATAAAAATAGTTATGTGACCAGCAGCTGTCCCATCCTACTAGCGCATTTTAGTAGCAGGGTATCAAGAAAAACCTCTGGGGTTATATCAGGTGGCCTTATATTTCTGCAGCATCAGGGAATTCTCTGTTGGCTGAAATGAGAGGGATCCTATTGCCATCCATAAAAATGCTGTAGCAGTAGGCTTGGAAGGAGCATCCGCAATCCCTCCTGCATGCCCCATCCCCGAAAACTACCCAGTTACCTCTTGCATTGCCAGCGGGGCTGGTCAGATATATCTGCATTGATGCCCTGAGCACAGAGGATAGTCCGTGCCTCCAAAAGGCTCCTTGGGGGCAGCACTGCTCATGCCATCGCCAGCATAGGTGGGGGTGTTAACCGTACAGTCTGGCTCCTGCTGCGTGCAAAAGGCACTTTGTTATTCTGAGCCCAGCGATGTTCCTCAGAGTATGACTTCATTGTGGCATCTGTTGCCCCCCAGCAATGAATGCTCCATTTTCTAGGCTTCCATCAAGTTTATGCGTACAAATATGTTTAACCGATTTAAAGAAGGTGATGCTGTTTGGTTTTAACTATTAATTTGAAGCTGAAGCTGTGCTGATTTTAAAAGCTGAATAAGCAAGTGTTCATTTCCCAAAATGAAGCAATTACCTGCCTTTGCAAAAGAGAATAAGAAAGGGCTGTGGCACTGGTATTTCACATTTAAAATGAAAATGAATCCTAGTGCACGGCATGGCACAGTTGATTTTTCATTACCCTTTTTGGGTTGATTAGCTATTATTCCAAACATGAAACGAAGTATTGAGTACTTCAGTTATTCTCCTTGTCAAAATAAATCAATAATATTTGCAGTCACAAGAGAGAAAATAGTTGATGACTATTTCCTCTGCAAAAGCAATTATTTCTATAGTATGTACTGGTAGTGCACAAAAAGGTCTGTGGAGCTGATACTTCTGTTAAATTCTTAAATTGATTTTCCAAGCTACACTGTGATCTTAGTAAATTTGTAGCTGCTCTTGAAGATTTGTGCAGATTTTAAAAATATGTTATTTAACTTGGGAGGGGTTTAGTTGTGCCAAATACTACTGTTTTCTAGTATTTTTGATAGTGGTTCTTTTTCTTTAGTTGTATAAAATCTGGCTTAAACCCAGGGGAAATCGTACTGCAGTATTTGTCATTGGACATTTTGGCTTAAAAGTCTTGAAGGCCTTTAAAGTTGCACAGATCTTAAATCTGTTTTCCCCTACCTGAAATTCGGTAACGTGCTCGCATCCCTCACATGCATAGGGAACGGAGTGACGTCCTAAGCTTTACTGTTTCTTCCCAGATGGCATGCTACTTGGTCACTGCTGTTGGATCAATAGTCTTGAGGAGATGAGAGATCCTGACATGTCTCCGAGGCAGCCTCTGGGGAACGCTAAACGCATTGATGTCATTCATTTCTGCCGATCTCACTGCTTATCTCAAAGAAATCCTATAATATTCTAGAATAATTGCCTCAATACTGCAGTAGTAATGCTGCCAAGTGTTATTTAGAGTAGTATAATATTACTTAGAATTCTATTTTGTTTTTAATAAGGCAAGATGGTGTAGACAAGTGCCAATCAATTTTCTGCTCTCAATTTCTTTCTTTTCTTTTCCAGAGGAAAATTATTTTTTTCTTCTCGGTGTCTAGTCTCTTTGCTCCTGATGCAGTGGAATCTCCTCTAGTCTGTTAAACTCCACTGGTGTGCACTGAATCCATAACTACTCTATATCAATTCCACATTTAGCCCAGTAAACCTTTCGTAGACCTCAACACTCATCCTTCCACCAGGTTCATGAAGGAGGAAAGGAGTAAGGAATGAAAGAAGAAAATAACCCGTTCCTGGTAACCTCGTAATCTGTAACCTGGATTTTTTGCTTTAGAAATCCAGTCTCTAATAGTCTAACAACATCTGAAGACTAATACATGAAGTCAGTGCTTTGCCAAGGAGCCAGAAGCTTTCCAAAGAAAAATGAGCTGTCCCTCTGTACCAGAATGGAAGCCAGAAGTTATTTTGCTTTGGGTGACCTTGATAAAGCTACTGAACTTCTCTACCTCTGTTTTCCCTCCCTGTAGGAGCCGTTATAAATTACTGCCTCACATAGATCTAATGAATATTAATAAGTTAATGTTTTAAGGTATATTAAAAGCATATAGTTATTCTTCAAGTCCCAATTGCTCTTATCACTAACATTGAGTTAATTCCTGCATCTTTTACTCAGTTCTGTTATAGACACTATAGAACATTAAGTTCATTTGCACACTTAATTGCAAAAAATTGCTGGCACTCGCAACATCTATTTGTTACCTGTTCTCAGACGGGTGTCTTTATCCCTTATCATAATAAGATTATGATTTGTCATTTGTCCTGCTAGTTTGCCTTCATTTTCCCTGAGAAATCACCAGCTTTCTGATAGATTAAATTGCAACAGAGAGGAGTGTAATTTCCGCGTTACCTTTCTTCTGCAATCTCTGTGGCTAATTTGACTCCAAACTGCAAACAGCTTTCAACTTTTACCCAAAGGATATGGGTCAAGCACAAATAAAATAAAACTCTAGATTCGGGAATCATTTTTTTACCATTTTAGAATGCGTTTTTAAGGCTAGTGCAAATCTAATAACCGCTGCCACCAAAATCCACAGAGGGCTTGATTCTCCTGATTTAATTAAACTTGAGAGGATTGAAGCCTGCAAAACCATGCCCAAAAGCAGCGCGTCACAAGCTGCAGAAAAAAAAGCTTCAGAAAACACTCTTGTGCCACTGTAATATATTTTTAATTTTGACTTAGAGGGGCAGCTTCTTGATCTGATATAGTCTTATTTTCTACCTTGCCCGTGCAGTTCTTGGTCTTTCTGGTAATTAATTTCAATTATTCTGTGCACACTTGTACACTAACAGCTGAATCAAGGCCACAGTTTGTGCAATGTGCAATACTAAAGAGCTGTTAAGTGGCAATATCTCACTCTTGGCTAGAATTAAATCTGTGACAGAGCAGTGAAAAATCTGTGTCCAAAAGACAGTTTGTGAGACCAGTTCCTCTGGGACATCCATTCACTTCAGGCTGTAGATTTATGAAATGAAATGCATTAGACATTCCTGCCATTGTCTTGTAAATCTTACAAAACGTATTTGAATCAGAAAACATTTATATTCCATAAAACTTGTGAGGAGAATTGCTTTTTGTCTAAACTTTAGCATTGCCTAAGGAGAGAAGCATTTAATACTTATAGCTATGCCTTTTCTCTCTCTCTCTCTCTCTCTCTCTCTCTCTATCTCTCTCTCTCTCTCTTTCTCTCTCACACCCACACCCACACCCTCACACTCACACCCCCCCCCCCGGCATGCACTGTATAAATGTATTTACAATGGTTTGAAGTGCTTCCAAGTTTTGCTTTAACTGATAAGCACAAAACAGTGTACTGTGGATCTGAAAACTTGCTGATAAAAATTAGACTCTGTATTCCAAAATCAAAGAGGCTGGGATGACAGATGAGAAGTGTGTGTTTTTTCCCACTAATTTTTATAACAGGGATTTCACTTTTTTCTTTTTAGATTCCATCGGTAACATGAGTATCAATATATTTAAATTCTGATTTCTCGTTAAAACCTTTTCTCACTAGAAACATTTTAAGCCATAGTGATGTAACATTTTCGCTCTTCTTTCATCACATAAAGATGATGTTACAGTAAGTGCAAGTGCTTGTACTAGTCAGCTATAAATTATTCAAATGTATGTGTTAAGATAAATTTATTTTCTTAAAACAAGTACTTGCTTAGCTGTGGCTTTGATCTCCAATTTTGTTGCAAAACATCAAGCTGATTTATAATAAATTGTTTACAACAATAATGTATTTTTGGTGAATTATGTTAAAAAAAAATCTGTGATATAGACTACCTTACAAAGTGAGGTTTTTTACTAATGGCACAGAGGAATTTGTACACAATGGAAATATCCAGTAACCTTGATTTGTCTTTCTTAAGTACACTGCAGTACTGCAAGTATTTCACAAGTGCTATGCTTAGACAGCTGACTTAGTCAAAAATGATGTGGAGAAGGCTGATTTCAATCAAGAGAAACACAAAACATCAGGAAAAATGAGAGACTTAAAATAGAAAGTAGTATTATCAAGAGAGTGGATGATTCAGAAAAATTAGGATGAGATGAGAAGCATTCTACTTCTAGATCACTAGTTCAAATGAAGCTCCAGTATGGTAATTTGTACATTTTGTTGCCATCTGATACCTGCTTGGTAACCTAAATTGGTGAACCACTTTATATCTGCTACCCTATGTGCAGTCATATATGGATGTATCTGTAACCTTCGTACATCCTTCACAGAACAGTGAAGCACCACATGGTCCTGGATGCTCAACTACTTTTTGCTCCTTTCATTTGTACTTCCAGAAAGGACCTAGTGGACTTGTACTTATTCTCTCTGTATTATGTTGTTTTAAACTGAGCTGGATGATCCAGTGGTTGTGTTCACCATTGGAGGTTTTTTTCTTTGTTCAGCAATATTAACAGTGAGTTTTAGTTTCTTTGGAAAATTTAATTCCAGCCAGGTGGATTTCCTACCTCTCATCTTAAGAGAGTTACGTGTAAAAACAGGTAATGGAGAAAAAAGATTTAAAAAAGAAGTTAATAAATTAAAATTATTAAAGCATATCAACACATTACAAGTTAATTGAAAGTTTTTAAAGACTGTAATGCATTTCTGTGTCATTAGGAGAATTCAGCTGTTGCATTCCAAAACTATTTCAGGGGGAAAAATACTTTGAGGTCATACTCATTCAGATCTGATACAGAAATTCACAAGTCAATTTTTCATGACACTTTCGTACTTTGTGACACAAAACATGGACTATCACTGAGCAAATTGAGTTCCTCTGTTCATGACGTACAGTAAAGATATGCATCTCGCTGTTCGTTAGTCTGCAATAGTAAATGTTGCAGCTAACAAAATGATTTCTTTGAAGCTGAATATAATGATAACAACATGGTATTGTTTGCTCACAGGAACTGAAGCCTTTCGTTCTCCTTAATCCCTAAGCACCATATGGACTGCCATTATATACCCAGAAGTACATTTAGAAGACTCTTTCTGAGATGTCATGTGGCAGCCATTTAAGAGTCCACATCAACTCTAGAGTCAGAAGGAAGAGAAATATTTCAAGTTGATTCAGCAGAAAATGATCTAAGGGGCAAAATAAAACATTTTTTCAGGATGTGGAATGCCTCTGGGGGCTCAGAGGAAGCTAAAATATTCAAGGGAGCTGAGGGTCAGGGCAGACCCAAATTTGACAAGTGCGCCAAGTGCAACTTGGCCAGGGCATCTTGTTTCATACCTATGTTCTTGTGGAAAGTAAAATGGGAATTTGACACAGAGATAATGTCCACCAGGCGCATATTCCCTGGCTTTCATACACCTGTTATCTCAGTTGGGACTTAGGAGGGAGAATGCTTTCTGCTGACTCCCAAATAGTCTTCACAGCCATCACGTTTGCCTACCAATCTCTCATTTTCATTTCATACAGGGAAAGCCACATGAGCTGTTAGATAAAACTTGGCAGTGAAATCTGGTTGTATTCCTGGCTTTGCCTTTCACCTGCTGCTTGGCTTTGGTCGTCAACTTTTCATGTTCCAGTTTCCCTGTTTGTGTTGATATTTTCCCTGGTGAAGTAGTTTGAGATCAACACATAAACAGAGTTAAACAGTGGCAGTTCTAATGCCGGTCTGAACCCAGTAAGCTGTGGGAAATTATCAGACCACAGTTTATGTGACAAAAGAAATATGACTTTGTAGACCAGTTCAGACTGAGGTCCAGGGCCTGGCTTTTTTAGCCTGTCTGACATGTCTTTGGATAATAGAGAATAAAAAATAGATACGACCACTATGATTCTCAAATTTGCATGTAGATAGATGACATGAGAGTGTGTCTGCATTTTCCTTCTGACTATTGTTAAGACCCCGTGCCAAGTCCAGCAAAGTGAGCATGACCCTGGTTGCACTCGTCACCAGAGCCGCAGCATGTGCAGATCATATATCCCCTCTCTGATCTTTTGTAATGTTCTAGCAGAGGGGAGATAAAAGAGAAAAATCAGTTTCCGTTGATGTGTTCCCAGGGGGATGATACAGATGCAAATATAGGAAGGAGAAATTTAAAACCAACTGTCAGTTCACGTTTTCTGGCAGGCTTGGAATTATTTTATTGATGTCTCCTGATTCAATAGGTATTTCAGTGTGGATATGTAGATTTCCCAAGGTTTTAATGTACTCACAAAAGTTACGATACAAGGGCGCCGTTAAAGTTGCAAAGCACTGAGCATTTGGAAAATACATCCTGGGTTCCCTCCCAGCAGTGGCTTAGTCAGTCTCCTTTTCAGTTGATCTCTGCCTGCCCCTTCCTCTGCATCCTGCCCAGTCTCTGGACACAGTTTCATGATCCTCCATGACAATGCTAAGTGGAGGCTGGTCCTGTTTCTTCTTACCTTTTGTGCTGCCAGTTCAGCTGTGCTGCTTCACCAGTTTCTATAGCTGTGTTGCGAACCTTGATTAAAAAAACCTGAACAGATTCACCACACAGCTCCACAAGCAGCATTGCAGACACGCCAAAGTGTGCTGGGGGCAGAGGTGGTGGGAATGGGCAGCCAGGGACAGGAGAAGGGATATCGTCACTGCATCCCTCATAACATATAGCTGTTATGTCCCTCCCTCATTACTCTCAGCAGCTCTCAAAGTCTGTTTTCTCCAAACCCAGTTTCACATGCTTGTATTTGCCCCTTTGGATAGTCCCACCCTTGCCTTCTCCCCAAGTCAATCAACAGCTCCTTGCTCAAACAATCCAAGTCATAGATTTCTGCTGCCTTTCTACACTCTTTCTCTACATCCATTGCTTTCCTTTTTCCCACTCTTTTACTCCCTTTTCTGCATTCAAGTCAAATATTTTCTTCCTGCAGTCTGCAAGCCTATAGAGAGGTCACGTAGATATCAGATTGAAGACATTTGTCACCCTAAGTGGATGGTGGAGGTCCCCATTAAGCCTTGAAGCTGTATTTGCCGCAGATCTTTAGTTCTCAGTCCTGGCTGCCTGTATTTTTGCCTATATGCAGTTTTACCTCTCCCTAACAAGTGTGGTAGCTTAATTCTAATGTGTACTGAACGTAGCCATTCGATGTCTTGCTGATCATGAAGATTCTTCTATCCTCGTTTCTTTTCAAAAAGGGATGAAAGATCGCTACTTTCCTAAATATAACAAGAGAAGCAACCCTGACTTCCACTGGGCTGTTTCATGTAGTTTATTTATTTGTTTTTCTTCCCCAACAGTTCTGGTTTACATGCAGGTGACAGTGTTACAAAAACAGGACCTGGAGGCCTTCCAGACATGAGACAAGTGCCAACTGTTGTGATCGAATGCGATGACAATAAAGAAAATGTGCCTCATGAACCTGACTATGAAGATTCTTCCTGCCTTTACACAAGACAGGAAGTGGAAGAGGAGGAAGATGATGATGAGGATAGCTCATTATTTACAAGTAAGACTCATTTCATTTTTCCCTTTCATTTTTTTAATTTTTCCTCTAAACTCTCAGTGCAAAAGGAAAACGCAAAGCCTCTGGGTTTTCTTTCCTGGCCATGCTTTTGCATCTCTCAAGGCTTGACTGCATGGGAACACTTGGTAAATTAATCCAAAATAACCAGTAGTATGAATTTAAAGTGATTTTCCTAATCCGTATCAGTCCCTGTGTGGGTGGCTCTCATGCAGACAATAAATGCCATTTATTTAGCTTCCAAACACAGCTGACTTATGGATTTGCTTTCCTGAGTGTCTCTGGTGTAGACAAGTCCTTCCTTTGGCTTTAATCGGCGTCAGCTCAGTAGAGTTGAAATAGGTGCTGATAGCAGAGAATCAGACCTTTTACAAATAGTAAGTATTAAATCATATCGAAAGCATAAGCATGCACATGCTTTGAAATGGGTCATGGTCAGTGAAATAAACCCCTAAATGTAGTCTTGTTTTCCTCCCCTTTTTTTTAAGCTGGATTTTGAAAATCACCCAGCACTGGCTTGTATTGCCACTGAGGACAGGGAGATCTTCCCTTTGATTTCAATGGTATCAAAGTTAAACCAGCACTCAGCAACTTTGGAACTACAATCTCAAATGCTGTGGTCAAAGTTCAAGAACTTCCTCAACTTTTTAATACAACCTTCCTTAAATTCCCAATTTATGCTGATAAAGATTTGCCAGAGTAAAGAACAGACAAAAAATAGCCTTGAAATTTCTGCACAAGGAAAACTGAATAAAAAGAGGAAGAGAATTTCATTTTTATTCTTTATAGTACATCTAGCGGGAAGATACCATGTGTTTAAAAGAGCCTGTAGCATACAATTTAGATTACAATGGTAGAGAGCGTTATGCAGATGAAATCAAACGAGATCAATATGCAGGCACACAATTCTGCTCAGGACTGCTGCCCACTCTGCTAGTTTTTATTTTATAAACTCCCTGAGCATGCAGGTGAGAGTAAATTGGTCTGTGCTTAGATACTAGGGTTTTGTTCTTCTCTTCATATCTGAGCCCAAATTGTCACTACTATGGACCACATCAAGCTGAGGAGAAGAGGTTAATTGATAGCCCTTTTGCAATTACAGTCTGAAGGGACCTCTGGCCCGTTCTGACCTCTCTCAGAAAACCCATCTCCTGCCTTGTTTTGACATCTTAAGACTCTCTCATGAAGACAAGACTCTCTGTATACAACTATTTGTCATCCTGCAGGTCTAGAAGGTTCAGGCCCTTGGATTTCTTTTCTTTTGAAACCTGGGAGCAGTACAGTCAACCAAGAGCCTTTTTAAAACGCACACAGACAGGTTTCTAGAACAATAAACAGGCATATTTCGTTGCCTCAAAATCTTCCCTTTCCCTGCAAGTGAAATTAGGCAGTCTTTGCTCTTAAACTAAGGAGCAGAGCAGCACTATCTTGCATTCTCCTACCGAAGCCCAAAACCTCTCATGGGTTTGTGTTTCTCTCTGCTTGTTCCTCTCTACCCTGCCCAAAGGGCTGCGATTGCAGACCAAGGAAAGCAAGCATGAGCCACAAAATGCCACTGGTTTTCACACTGTCTTTGCCACTGTTACTGCCTAAGAAGCAGTGTCAGTTAATGTACATAGAAATCTATGCTGCTTCCTCATACAGACATTTGGTTCCTTTTACTGCTAATTCGGCGGTCTTGATGTTACGTTGCAAGAGAGAGGAGACCCCTCTCTTTCCACATGTGTGGTAGGCCCTGCTACCCACTCAGATTCTATGGCTGAATTATTCATCCCGCCGTGTGGAACAGATGCACCATACTGGAGAAAACTACAGATGCTGGTAGCGATTATGAAACAAGCCCTTCTTCTCCAGTCCTTTCCATGAAGCAATTTTTTTGTTTCTTAATCCTGTATACCAAATTCAGCCTTTCCTTATTATGATAGGAATTGAGGTTTATTGAACAGCTGAAGTTAACTGTCCTACAGGTCATACTGGAGTGAGAGCCTAGTATCCTCCCCTGGCCAGTACTGCCTTGCCTGCCACATGCTGTAGTGAAATGATGACACCTTCTTTGGCAGAGCGTCTCCTTTCTCCCGCAGGTTCCCTGGCAATGAAAGTCTGCAGGAAGGACTCTTTAGCAATCAAACTGAGCAACAGGCCGTCCAAACGAGAGCTAGAGGAAAAGAACATCCTCCCCATGCAGACTGATGAAGAGAGACTCGAACTCAGGCAGCAGATTGGGACAAAGTTAACAAGGTAAGAGAGAAACATTTTCCTAAATCTCCTTGTTAAAAATTTGTGGTGGGGCACAGCTATAGCTTTTATCTTTGGCCTATGAAAGTTTAGGGTGACTTCGCTCACAATGTCCAGTTTAGGAAAAGCCATGGAAAAAAACCCAGACTCTAGACATTACTTCTGCTCCAATATGATTTCCTGTACAGAAGCCCCTTTTCATTAGGAGATTTTTTGGCTATGGGAATACCAGAATGACTTATATGCATTTAGTTGTTTCCAGTGCACCCTTGGGAAAAGTTCAGCTTCAATAACCTTTTGGATTGTAGCTGCAGGCGTGCTATTTGACAGGCCGTTGGCTTGGCCAAAGGACAGAGGAGTGACCTTCCCTCCTGACTGTGTCTCCATTGAGTGGCTGAGCCTTTTCCTGTTCCAAAATAGTCATGTCCTTCAGGACCTGTTTTTGTTGGGTCAAGCCTGGGCTGATTCCCCCTGCCTAGACTCTTTCCTCTTCATAACAATGTAATCCACCAACTAACTGTTCTATTTTTCTGTATTGCATGGGGTATAGAGGGTGGCTATTAAACATGGAAGATTTCTGTCGAGAATTAGTAAACTGAGGCCATGTGGGAAGGTCTATCCATAATTTCTGCAGTCAATTTAATACTGCTATGTTATCAGCTTGGTAGGACTGGCAGAGCTGATGAATGCTTATAGTTGCGCTCCAGTGTGACTGTGAGAGGAGCACAAGGAGAAGACCAGTTAGCCATTGGGGGTTTGGGTTTTTTCTGGGGGTGAGGGTGGGAGGGCAGTGATGCTACCATGTTATGGAGACAGGAAGAACAGGAGCTCGTAATAAATACCTCATTCATTATTTTACCCACTTCTGTCACAGCCTGTCTCAGTTATCTCCTTTTTGGGATAAACTAGCCGCATCTTTCCAAACCATCTTTGAAGGTTTTTCCTTGTGCCTAACCACGTTTACCCTTCTCCAAAACCTGTTTAATTCTGCAGCGTTCTTGCTGAAAGGGCCTGAGCAGTTATGCCTGCAGGATGCTAGATGGTGCTGCACTGTTGATGGTACCATAGTTGTTATTCTACAACCTGCTCTTCATTCAGCTTAAAACCTTGTTAGACTGTAGCTGGTGCAGGGAGCTTGGGGTCCCAAAGAGCAGCGCAGTGCATGACAGCAGGGTTCCACACCTCACCTTCTATGATTAATTTTGAGCCCTTTGAAGTGTGTGAGGAGCTGAGTTTTTGTCCCTCAGTGTATCTTACTCTGCGCTGCTTGACCTCGCAGTGACCTTGAACCGTGTTTCCACTGTGCTGCCCGTGTGCCTGTGTTAGCTTAGTCTTTCAAAAGTTTTGCAGCTCTGTCTGATGAAGGTAAATAATAGTGTCATTTGCAAACATTGACTCTGCACAGCTCACTCTGTGCCCCAGGTGATTTGTGTTATAAATATTTTACATCTCACCTCTCACAAGTAATGCTTTTTCCCCATCAAAGAATTTTCTGCACTGTCTCTTGTTAACAAGGAAAACTAATTTTGGCAATACCTAGAACCCTTTCTGTCTAAGCCCCATATTCTCATAATGGCATTGTTTGTTTTCCCAAATGCACTTGTCCTGTTATCTGTGCTCATTCGCAGTCTGACTAATGCAGCTTGATCTTGTCTTCTAATATAGCTAGGACTTACATAAGGACAATAATGAATGGTTCAAATAATTTAAAAAGTGTACGTACTAACTCAAAAAATAGCTGAGCCACTGCTGCTTCATTCCCCTTTCATACCAGTGTAACAGAACTGAAATTGGTAGAGTTTCACAAGCCTTCTCTGGCATAATATATAGTGGCCAGCTTGACTTTCTAATTACTAGCATTTACAGTAGTATCTCATCCTTTTAGGTAGTTAAAAGCAATCAAGAAATATGAGGAGAAAACTTGTTTCCTCATCTCTAGTACACAATAAGCTACCGACATTTCAGCACCAGACGGGAGGTTACATGTCTTACCAGGGCCTTATCTAAATATGATGTATCAGTGGATACACACTGATTAATATTATATTGAAATAGTGAGAATGTTTCAATTTGGACAATATTGCTTTACTGTTCGGACTTCATTACTGAATCTATCCTTTGCCATTGCTCAGTAATTGTAACATAGTGATATAAAAGCCACGCAAAATTGAAGTAGTGAAGCATTTATAGTCCATAGAGAAGATCAGACTGTAGTTGCAACCAGCAATTTTTGATTTCAGAGGGATTTGTACTGTTCCATCAATGGTCCCCTAAGGTTTAAAATAGCCAGCCAATGAAATCACATACACTACTTACAGAAATAAAAAACGCAGAATAAAAACTTTAGTAAATAGTTATTGTTACCCATAATGAACAATTAATTTGCACCACGAGGCTGATTAGGGTGCTTCAGTATTTATGCGTGCTCCTCACAGTATTTAGTTGGAGAGAGCTCATTAGCTGTAGCATTTGGCAGATCAGAATTTAGGAGTGTAAGGAGAATGTTATTTTTAAAGAAAGAAGCTTATGAACAAGCATATTGAGAGATTGACTGTTGACATATTGTTTGGGATCAAATCTATCTCAGGTATAGTTCTGCCAGCCTTATTAGAGTTGCACCAGGAATTAATGTGGCTCAGAACTGTTTGTTCATATCCTATTTAAATACAGCTTGGAACCTCCGAGTCTGCAATTAGTAGCAGAAAATTGTTAGATATTTTTATTGGTGGGCAGACTGATGCACAGACTCCAGAGCAGACTTAACCAATTAGTTTGTTACCATGCTGAGGCAGTAGTACTCTGACTTACACCGCACCAGTTGCAGAGGTAAGGCTGCAGAGAATATATATTACAGCAGAATCTGGCCCACAATGTATCTTCTGAATATTAGCTTGGCCATGAGATAAATTAAGACCTTTGTGGCCTATCATAGTAACACTTCACATGAATGTAGTGCTTCACTCAGGTGTATCCTATATCAAGGATCAGCAAATGCACACCCAAGCAGAAATGGAGCCCAAGACCACAAAATATGTCCTGGAAAGGCAGAAGGAGAGCCCAAGTCACATGAATTCCAGCCATATGAACTGGCCACTGCACCATAGACTATTTTCTGGCTGTCTTTGTGCAGCAGCTGCAGCAACTAATTAGCAGACCAAACCAGAATAGACTACACCAAAATGTGATATCAACTATGAATCAAGGAGCAAAAACAGTGAATTAAGTTGCAGTATTTAGCTTATAACCACATGCAACTTGAGAATGGGAAATGGACAGGCCAGGTTCTTGGCTAATAAAAATCCTTATAAATCCATTAACTTCCATTCTGCAATTCTGGGTTTCAATGCTAAAGTAAGTTTTTCTTTGTAAGGGCGTATGTTTTTCTTTTCTGTCTGCCTGCTCAGCTTCTCACAAGCTCCATCTCCATTTTATCCCTCTGGTGCCTGCTCAGCTTCACAGCTGCACAAGCGCGTTTAGGTAGCATTAAGGTAGGAAGAGGACAGCAGAAGGATAGACAGGACTCTAAGAGTTAACAGGCAGAGGGAAAAGAGAAGTCTGCCTTCTTCTTGTCTCTCTGGCTATGTCTGATCTACTGGGAAGCACTGGTCCCCCAGTCCTTCAGATCAGAGTCCCAGTGGAGCAGATACTACCTTCTGTGGAGATGTCCAGATTTTGCTGGGTGTCAGGGCGAGAGGACTAGGGCATATCTGCGTTCTTACAGTGAAGTGAGGACACAGATGATAGGATCTGGATCTGAGAACTGGGAGGTGCTCCCAAGAGCAATGGCAAAGGCATGGCCTATCAGGAGCCCCTGGCGAGGAGCCGTCATCGATTCTAAGCAGAGTTGCATTTCTCCCAGACCCGGTGTGACTGTCCCCCAGTACTGAGATGAGCGCTTCTGTGTTGGTCCCTTGCACTTCTTTTTCCTCAGGGAATCATAATGCTGGTCATAAGAGACCACACTGACCTCCTCAATCGAAGTGTTGTTTAATAAGCACAAAAGCACTTTAGATAAAGTATGTGTCCCTGTATAGCTGTACACTACACCCTCCGTAGCTATACACTACACTAGACCTTTCTGAGGACTTGCCACTCCCTTGAACTAGGTAGACTTGATTTCTCTACATGTCTTTCACAGAGCCTCCACCATTCCTTGAGACATTTATGTGCCTTTAGACAGTGGCTGACCTGCTACACATCCTGTGACGGAGACTTTCTAAAGCATTCAAGTCTTCCTGGAGTCTCTTATCCCCTGTCTCTACTGAAGATGCTCACTGGCAATTGTGTACAGGAGTCTTGAAGCTCAGAGCTTGACTTCTTGTGAGTTTAAGCCATAGACATCCAGTTATTCGACTGAGTCCTGTGAGTCTTACTGTATGTGCTCTGTGACTTTAAATCAGTGAGTCAATGGCAAGCTCCTTTGTCAAGTATACAGTAGTTTTATTGCATAGTCCTAGATTTATTCACTCTACAATACGTTATAGGGTGCTGTCCTTACAACAGCAAGCAGAAAATCTTGATCTGAAGCAATATATTTAATACGTTGCAAGTATCGCAAGACAAAGGATAGGAAGCATGAAAGTAGATCACTGAGACACTGTGTGTATGCATGTGGCTGTAAATATGTACACATGAGATACGGACATGCCTACTTGCCAGATATATTTATAGTCCCATTGAGGCTTTGGAAATGCATTGAGGTGTCTGTGATTTAGAAATGTAGCATGAAAAGTCACATGTCAAATCTTTGTAATGGAACGACAAATTTGACAGATGGTGGTCACCTTTCTTGATCTGAAAGGTAATCTGCTTTACACATTGCCCTGATCAATACCATGTCTTCCTCAGCTACCCTGGCAAATACTGCCTGGGAACAGAAATCCTCTGATGAAATGAACTTGATGAAATCCCACAAAAATAAAAAATTCCCAGGGATTTTTAAATATCATGCATCTGCTGTGGGATATTTGGCCTCGATCACATCAGGTGCTAGTTACCTGTGTGTGTGTGTATGACAGAGAGTAGTATTCATGAGAAAAGAGCATTAGAGTTTGTAATCAGCAAACGAGAGATGAGAGATGAAGCAGAAAAAGAGTAGAAGAAAACGATAATATTTTCAGACTGACCATGAAGTTGGCAGAAATATCACAGTTCCTAAGGTTTGCGCAGTAGTCGTTTGGACAGTTGAATAACTTTCATGCCTTATCTCTGAAGGTTGCTTCCCTCTTAAACATGATGCCAGTGGAAGACAAGGTGGTAGTTTCAGTCAGCTGAACTTTTCAGGTTGGCCAACCCAAATAAAGAGCAGCGTGATGAGAGGAGAATTTTATCATTGTGTTGATAGAAGGTCTCCTACAGTTGAGTGGTTGAAAAGTTGTCCGAAAGAAATTGCTTTTAAAGATAGCATCTGAGAGCTGTTCCAGTCTGGTATGCTAAGTGTTCACTTATTCCTGTAAAATAGTCCTTCAGTTGCTGAACGTGCCAGTGTTCACTTGACAGCTTGCTGACACCATGGGTGGCACTGCCCTGTCCGTAGTCAGTGCCAGGGTGTTGGCAGACAGAGCAGGACCTTCCTCTGCGGCCTCGCTTCCCAAGGCCGCGCCAGCGGTGTGGACCCACGACCACCTGGCTGCTGTGAGTTTGCCTCCCAGCCGCCGTTTCTCCCACCCACAGGCTTTTTTGTTTCAGGCAAAAAAAGAAATCTGAACTTTGAGAGGAAGTCATGTCTTGTCATCTGGGGGAAATGGCACACATCACAGTGACTCACTGCCAGGGCCACGCAGAAGCTGCTCAGAAACCCAGCGGCTGTGGCCGCGCAATGAATTACCCGACATTTTAAAATGCACAGAGGTCCCTTCAGTGGCCTGAGGGGACTGAACAGTCAAAAGAGATCATTTTTACTTACTAAAAAATTGTGCTGTGAAGCTCTTTGAAATGATTAATTATTTAAACAGCATTCAATCCCATTGAGAGGGAAGGCTTTATTCAGTCAGAGAATGGCAACAAGATGGGCCCTGTTGAACATGACCGAATCTCTTAATGACTGTTCTTTATCCAGTTCTGTGGAGAATATTTTATTCCCTCCCCATCTCAGAGTCATTTAGGGATAAAAAGAGTGGACAGACAGTAGGATTAGGCTTTATTCACAGGCCTTAGTTTTGTTGGGTAACGGGAAATAATTTCTTCCTAATTACCTCTGACGTCTGCAATTCTAACATTTATTGTTAGCTTTCACTAATGAGAGAAAAGCGAGTGCCTGAAGCAAGAGTTCATCCATAACAGCAGCATGTGTGTGGAGCCTGCCTCTTCGCATGTCGGGTGTTGGGGATAAATCACACGGAAAATAGGATTGTAGTAAATGAGCTCATCTAAATCCTGGATTAGAGGGGTGGTTCCGACAGTGCTAGATGCCTGAATGGTGGGCTATTGAGAAAAGCCGCAAAGAGCTGAGCCTGGCTTTTAGCAATGATGGTAGCTAGGAAGAATGCCATTTTTTCCCTTTAGTTAAGCTTGATGAAGAAGCCATACTTTTTTGAGAAATCCCAAGGAAGTTATATAAATTCCCCTTTGCATCAGGAGGAAGGAAGCAAGGAGAGCAGGTGATTATCTACAGGTGACAAATTGAAACCAAGTCATCACTGCACATCTGGGCACAACCGCCAAGAGTAGCGTGGGCAGAGTTGCTGTCGCTTCTGTGTAGGGATATGGATCAGATGGACTCTCAAGGCAGGGGTCTGTGTTATGTGATTGGTGTCCTGGTGAGTTCTGTTGCACTGAAAGGAAAGGTGACCTTGTGGTTAAAACTCTCTGGGAAGGCTGCATCTTCCACAAGCTGTCTGACCTTGGGCAAACCACTAAAAGAAACACACGCGCATGCGCCCACTTCCATATATATCTATATATATATATATTCAGGGTATTTGAGGGTCTCCAGAGTTACATATGTGCTTGTGAACTTTTGAAAATTCCGCTAGCTGACAAACTCTTTTTGACAGCAAAGTTTGTATGCTTTTGGAAAACCACCTAGATATCAAAATCTCTTTAGGCATCTAACTCTGTGTTTCAGTACAGCAAGGATGCTCATTTCTGAGCATGGTGTGGAGTTGTCCCTTTATATCAGGAATTTTAGTAGTAGCATCATTCCTCACAGACAAAGGCAAGTCTAACATCAGGAAGGATGCTACTGCTATTGTTTCGATATATACTTACGTTTCCACCACTTCCTCTGGCTAATTTGTTATGGTTAGGATTTGCAAGGTAAGGTCACTGGAGAAACCCAGGAAGGGGAAGGTGACCTTGGATAACATCACCACCACAAAATGCATCACCTCTACATGCTCCGTTGCTTGCGGGAGGTACAGTGTCCTTGACCTACTATCCGGATGGCCCTGTCAATGTGATCTCTCCTCTCTAGCAGGTCGCCACCTGAGGGTGGAACGAATCCCTCCTGCCACCAATGTCCCTCAGCAATGACCAGCTGCTGTTTTGCTGTGAGTGAAAGCAAAGCCTCGCAGAGTGGATGTATTCTGGTTAGCTGCAGTCTGTCCCCAAGTAGATGTGTTTCTCCACGAGAGAAGGTGGGGCTCCAGATGTGCTGAGACTATTTATTTGTGTTACTATAAAGGAGGAGACACACGGTGCTCAGGAAGGGAATGCCCTTAATGGCAGGCAACAGGCAGCGCGGGAAGTGGGATTTGAGGACAGGGTCTCCCTAAAGGCAGTGGTGTGGCCCTCCCTTAGACGAAAAGCATTTGCACCATGTTAAAAGTTTTTGTTTTGATCAGAGGTGTTACCAATCAGTGAAGGTATTTGTTACCCCAGGATCTCTCATTGCTCCTGCTGCCTGCTCTCATGGAAGCAGAACAAGTCACTCCACTTTTTCATTATAGCATCTGTTTCTCCCATCCTTTCTCTGTAGAAGGCAAGCCAGAATAAATTATGGGGTTACAATTTCCCCTTCATCCCTCCCCTCCACTTCACCCCCCTCATTTTCTAGTCTATGTTTGAAGTCTAGCTTATTTTATCAACACAGCAGAGACAAATATATTTTGTCTACCTTATTTTCCTCTGCCATTTCAATAGGGTGTGGTATCCTTCATTTCCTGCCCAAAATGATTGCAGTGTTGCTTTTAGTTGTCAAACCACTGTCAGCTTTTACCTCGGAGGAAGCCACATTTCTGTGCTGGGCAAAGTAATTCTTAGTGATATATAGTATGCATAATATAATGCAAGCTTGTGCCAGTAACAATAAAATAGCATATGTCAGTAATAGAAATAGGCTTTTCTTTCTCCAGTAAACAAGAGGCCACATGGAGCCCACACAGTGTTGTCTTTTGGCTAGAAGAATGGCAAATATTTAAAAAAAAAGGTGAAACAATCATAAGCAGGGAAGAAGCTGTTTCAAAATAATACCTATGCTGGCTTTAAAATAAAATAAAGGTTTTTTTTTTTCTTTTGCTGCTTAATGCTGTCAAATATAGAGCAGCTTCACTAAGAACTAGCTCATAAATTTCCTCCTTGAAAAATCTGACCATAAATCTTCACATTCTGTGTCTGCTGATTGTGGGGAGTTAATCACAAGAACAACAATTGTTCAGATTGGATGACCTTGTAATTTCTGTAAAGGAAAGAAATCAGACGGCAGTACAAGTAGATTAAGGAAGTAGACTGGCAGGAGTAAATTTGCACTTCATAGGTTAATGATTGTAAAATGGAAAAATTGCTTTTTGAGCAAAGGATTCTACATCTCAGACATTACAGTTTCCATTTTTCCCCCCTCAATGTATTATGGCATATTTGAAAACACATGTGCAGCAGATTAGCAAAGGTAATTCCTGTGAAAGTGTCAGACACATAAGACAGATTGATTTTTCTTTCTAGCTCAAATCAGGTTTTAAATATACTGTGCACAGATACGTGCACCATGACTACTTCTGGGAGCATGAGCGGGACTACTAGAGAAGGAACAGTCTTAACATGTGCACGTGGTCATGTTTATGTCGAGAAGCACAGGAATTTCATATCTAGGCTATTCTGTGTGAATAAATAGAGGTGACTTTTTGAACAGTTGGCCCTGTAGTAAATAGGGCTTCATGACCTCGTTTTATATGGGATTAAATGTGTTTTGGAAAGATGCAGCAGTACCAAGAAAGCGACTATGTTTACCATTACACCTTACACAGTTATATAAGGCTGGAATTTTGCATGTTCTCTCTCAACATAGTGTTAACACCAGGCTCACACGGAGATAGAGAGATATGTTTCATTTGCACACATGCAGAAGAGTTACAACTATGACTTTCAGTGGAAAGCATGGCTGAGAATAGTGCTCACATTTCAGTGCACTGGGATTCGTAAGCACTGCTCAGACCATATATGGGGATTAAACTAACTTCTTCAGCCTCAGACCTGACCATGTAAAATTACAATTTATGTTAATAACATTAATGAAGAGGAAGTGTTCTCATATGCAGTAGATCACATCAACGTGTCCCTTTAAGTATGCAGCCTGTAATAGTCATTGCCAGCCTCTCTGATGAATAGATAATCTGCAAAACAGTAAAGTACAGGAAGAGTACATGTTAACACATTAAATTCAGTAGCGCAGCTCTTCACTGGCATCACTGAATTCAAGAGGCATGACACTGATGATTACTGAGTAATTAATCAAATAAGCATTCAATATATTGCATTTGCTAAACAAGCAAGCGTCTGTAATGTCAGGCTGGACTATTAGTCCTACAGAGTATCTGAGTTTGTCGGCATGCCAGAAGAGTCCTCACGGTTTCCTTGTGGTGCAATAGTCAAGATAGAAACTGTCTTTCAGCCTTCCAATCAACGGTCTTGATTTGAAAGCTGGCCTTGGCAGTAGGAGCCCCAATCTCAAACAGCAGGGGCTGCCGAGGGTGCTGGGCCTCCAGAGGGTGCCAGCCTGCTCCCTCAGTTGGGTTCAGGGGTGCCACCTGGCGAGGGGAACCTTCCCTTGCTTATGCATTTGAGGACCTCTGTCATCAGTGGGATGGCAGCTGGCAGCTCAGTGACACCAGTGCCGTGCAGGCAGCTGGCAGCCGCCCCGGTTTGTTTGGGGTCAGGCTGACAGCTAGGCTCAACACACTGCAGCTGCACTGCGGTCTTGAAGTGGGGAGCACCTTCCCTGACAGGAGCTTGATGGCTTCTTGGATCTCCTGGTCAGGGCATCCTCCAGCTTCTCCCAAATCTCTCTCTTCTGCTTTCGGATGAAGAAGAGGCTGATGTTGCAAAGCTCGAGCAGCCCCAGCAACTCCCTCCCTTTTCCATTCCTGGTTAATAACTGAATATAAATGTCGAGTGTCCTTCATGCTTGGGTTGGGCCAGAGCCATTACCTCTTTCCTCTTTTAGGCAGCCGTATACTCTGAGGTGGAAAGACTTGGGCAATTGCAGTGCTCATAAAGCTCTATGATGCTCTACCATCCATCTTGTCTCTCCCCCTCAGACTAGCAAAGAAAGTCTGACCCTTACTCTACGGCAGTTAGAAGTACTGCCAGCATTTTACACTGAATTGTTTAATTCCAGTGAGTTAGCAGCTCCATGGCATTTTATAGTGTAACATGACAGCTGAAAAGAGACTCTGTAGGAGCAAGAGCTGGTTTTGCTTCTGAAATCCACCACAGTGGCTGTGACACATTTCTGAGGAGATATACTTTTGTCCTTCTTTCGCTTGACTCTTAATTCTTCTCTCCGGAGTCTTTATTGCCTCTTATTTCTCCTTGTGTAGCCCAGCCCCTTGTTTCAAGGTCCTGTACAACATTCAGCCACTGCCTGAAGGGCTTGGGAGCAGATATAAAGAGAGCGATGGGGAAATGCAAGGCATCAGTGAGGAAATAGTAGGCATGACAGCTCACTCGTCTCAGCATACTCCGTGATCACTGTGTGCTTGGCCACCTCAGATTGGATTCTCCCACCTGCCCTTCATTGTGGAGCATTTTCCTTTCTCTGAGCTTCATGCAGTTGTCACTAGATGGGTTGCAATCTGACATGTCACATTTTAACAATTAGGGTGAGTGTTAAAATCTTGGGGATGGAACAATGCTGCCCCACTGTTCGATGTAAATGTTTATCTTAAAAAATGAATGCTACCCATCAGAATTAAGAATCTAGTACCATCTTTATTTTCTTTAATGTTTCTTCTTAAAGCTAATCCTGCAATTATAGCAAAAGACATCAGGAATAATAGACAAAATCCTTGAGTATTACAACATCTCAGGGGTTTTGGGAGTGCCTCGGGTTGTTGACTGATCTTTGTGCGCCTTTGGCAGTGCAAAGGGACCAAGTTCAGCCCAAGACCTTCCCAATTCCTGACTTACTTCCCTCCCCTCAGTCTCAGGTTACTGTGAATGTGTCTTATAAAGCTATTCCAATACAGTTCCTGGCAAATTTCTGCTTTGCACAATGGCTGTGCCAACACAGACAGGTCACAAGCTCTGAAAAATGCCTTACTGTGACATGTGGTCCACATGTAAAAGTCTCTAGCTCAGTTCAGTTCCACGAGAGTATCGGGTTTGCCTTTGAGACAGAAGTCCTGGCACTACACTCCATGGAAAAAATTACCAGGATTCAAGTTCTAAACAAGACCATCTCCCAGGCAAACTGCATTCACCCGGAAATCAACTCCAGACGCCCAGCTTCTGTTAACAAACATTTCTCTCAGGCCATCCCACTTCCCCATCCCCTCAGTCTACCTCTGCCAATGCAAAAAAGACTCAGTCCCAGCTTCACTTCCAAAGGTTTTTCAGGTTCTTTGTATCTTTTCACAGCTCTTTTCTCCTTTTCTATCCAAAGCAGAACCTTAAAACAAAAAGGTAATCTGCTTGCAAAGCTTCTGTCTCTGGGTGGACCCAGAGGCAACAAACAGTGATTTATTGTTCTTTCTCAGTTTGGGAAACTGGGGCCTTGCTTTTCTCAGAAACGTCCCAGACAGCCTGCAAGGGTGCTGTCTGTATACGTACACCTGCAGTGATCTGCAAGGGCAAAAATAAAGCAATATTCTAATCAGTGTAATAATAAATAGGATGGAAGCATGTATCTTTTGCACATTTTGTCAAAAATACTGCTCAAAGCAGTTTGAAAAGCTGACAGAGCGCAGTAGTTGTGAAGACTTTTTTTTCCTCTTCCTTAGCAGCTGGTGGTGCTTAGTAGAGCACCACTGCTGTCGAGCAGGAACAGAGTTATTTGCACTAGAAAATCTCCAGTCATAAGAGTGGGCTTAACACCCAATAAACTGTATGGTGCAGGTGCGAATTTAGCATGCTTGTAAAGCAAAAAGCAAGTCCACATGGCTGTGGCCACTTGGGGCTGGAAGGAGGGGCTGGAAGAGGGTATTCTTTTACTTTAGCTCAATGCTGATGCATGAGAAATTGCAGGTTTTAAAGTAATGATGAAGTCAAGCGGAGCTAGGAAACAGGCACTGTACGCCTTTCCCCAGGCCATCCTAGGCTGCATATTTTAATACCAATCTACAACATCTCATAGCAGTAGGCTGCAGTTTCCAGTTTTACAAATACTTTGTGTGTCATTGATATATGTTCAGAAAGGATTTGTCAGAGCTAGTGTGCTGCTTTCCTTTACTACCTCTCTCCAAGCCTACTTGCCTTGCCTTCACCACAGCTGGATACACAGGAAGCAGCAAAATGTCACAAAAACAGAGCACTGAAAGCCCAGGAAAGAGGTATTTCAGTCCTGACATCTCCAGACATATGTGTATGCCCTGCAGGGAAATCCAGGCCTCTCCTGTGGCATGTCAGCAGCCCTGAACAAACGTACTGCGCTTGTCTTGCATACAAAACATTTGTAATAATAACTCTCTTCAGCCTCTGTGCCTGAATACCAGCTAAATAAGCTATTCATTCCAGTAAGGAACTCAAAAAACAATCACTGTTTTAAGGTACGGTGTCTTGGGAGGACAAACAATCGCAAAAATGTTATTTTTAATAGCACCCGCATTTGATATGTTCCAGGGAAGACTTTTACAACACAGTCCCAGCGGCATTTTAAGAAGTGAAGTACCTGAAGGGTCAAGGGGAAATGACTCTTCAGCTCACAGGGGCCAGGAGCAGGCTTCTTTCCCGTTTTGTACAAGGAAAAGGTTGTTGGGTCATTCCCCGCCCCCCCTCCTCTTTGTTCAACATCAGCTCTAATTAAGGAAAAAATTAATGAGATGGCTACCAGTCTCCCCCCTCCCCACAGTTGAATTGTGATAATGAGGCAGACCTTTTACTTCTTTTATAACGTGTCTTCAACTTTTAAAATATAGGAGGGGCAGGGGAATATGCATGCAAGAATACATGCACCTGATGTTAGTCAGAAAACTAGTATTGGAGAAACTTCAGTAACCATTGAATTGAGCCCTCGACATTTCAGGGAAAATGTAAAAACCTGATGTCAAAAGGTGCATAAAGAGGAGAAAGAGTTCAGCCTATTCAGCGTATCACATAGGTTTTGTATGTCCCTCTGCAAGTGTTTTGCTTCATGGATTTGATGTTGTTTTGTTCTGAAGTTAAGAGTATTTGCCCGGAAGTAGGATCTTTGTTACTTGGAGATTATTGATTCCTGCTGCTAATTCCTCATTCAAAGTAGTAAGCCTCTTTGCGACGTGCCATTTGTTTTGCTGTGGAAATACTTATGGAGCAAAAAAGGATAATCGCTTTGTGGTCCAAGTTTAGCCTTCGGGTAATTATGTGCATCTCCATAGCCTAATGCAAATCGGACAAGACTTCTCCTGAGGAAAAAATATCTTGTTGTCATGCATTTAAGCCACTGGACTGAAAGCTAAAGGTGATATAACTGTGAGCAAATATTATCTAATGTTTTCTCAAAATAATCACCACACAGTTTCCTAAGAGATATTTCCTTTAATTGCAGCCAGGTGAACAACTTCTTTTTCTTTTTTAAACTAACCATCCTTGCTGTTGTAGATCTCTGGTGCAGCATGTTTTCATGCTCATGTTCCAGGAGATGCTACAATTTAAAAAGTTATTTCTGGGCTGATGTCCAGAAGCAGAAGTAGGCCCTGCCAGTGGAGATATTAAATACACACCAGCGGGAGGGGACTGGTTGTGTCCTTGAGTGAGCTGGGAATTTGGACAGAGGGCAAATTTCTGAGTAAGGTGGTGAAACATGAAATTCCTTAGAAAAGTCATGGTTAAATTCACAAGCAGTTATACAGATACAAAAAAATCAATGTTATAAAGAGTTTGCAAAGATCCGGTCTGATTAGCAGGTACCTCAGATCTAGATGTGACCACTAAATGGACAGGAATGACCCAGGCATCCACAAGGCAGCTGGTAAAACTAATATGGAGGAGAGCGATCTTTTAACCTGCTTCAGTAAACCTATGCTTATAATTACTGAAGCAGTTAAGGCAAAAGGAGTTGCGTCTACTGGAGCTGGCTGAATAAGGGATCTTTTCTGTTTGTTACCCATGAAGTGGAGCAAAATAATTAACGAGGGAGGGAAGACTGAGTAAAAATAGCAAATTGAGGAGGTTTTTTTTTTAATAACAAAAATGAAAAATCACATTTGAGATCTGTCCTAAATATTTTGTTCAATGCATTTTTGAATGCCTTTTTAAACTTTGTTTTTAAGTGTATCTATTTTTAAATGAAAAGTGAATTGTTTTCTCGACTGACAGTATTCATCAAATTTGACCTCATCTCACAGTCTGACCTGCTGGAACTCAATTTTTCAGCAATTTTACTGTTTGTCACAAACGTTTCACCCAGCCTAATTCTTAACCTGCAAGTGAACATTTTAGGCCACAATCCTTTGCAGTCGTTCTCTGCTCTTTATAACCTGCCTTTCATACAGACTGGGAGTCTGAAATACCTCTAGCATGAAATAGTTCATCACTCTTAACGCTCTCAAAATTGCTCACTTCCAGGAATTTTCCACTTCAATAACAACACAAAGTGTGAACGTCTTACCGTTTCCTACACATCCTTACTCCCAGAAACTGAATTATCATTTTTTTTGAGTTGCTAACACTGCCAACATCTATTTTAAAAGTATTATTTGGAAATTCCTGTATTGTGGATGTTATGAGCCAGTGACTATTTTAGCTTTTGGCTCATTTCTGAGAAAGTCAATATAGGTAGCTGGATTTTGACTTTACTGTATGTAAAGTGCCTTTCTGGAGATGAGTTTGATTTGTGCAGTATTTTTTAAAGTGCTGTTTGTTTGCTTTTCCTCACAGTAGCGCTGGAAAGATGGGGTATAGCCCACTAACACAACCAGAGGATATACATGAGACGTCTGTTTGTGTCCATTCTTCGTGGTCTGTAGTTGCAGCAATAACGGTGGAGACCGTTATTGCCACCATACCATTTAGCCATACCAGTGTTGGGCTAGCGGTCAGCAAAATGGTAGGATTCCCCACCCCAGTTTCCTTTGCTAAAACTAGCATTTTTTTGCATGTTAGATTGAGATTTGTCATGATAACACCCGTGACAGTCATAGATTATTTGGTCTGCAAACCAAAATTACTCAGGTTGGTTTGTTTTGTCATTTCAAATGTCTCTGGCTTGATATTTTAGGATTCCAGTTGTGCTAGTGCATATGTGAATAAGAAGAAATGGTGTTGTTCCTTTTAAATTAGGAAAATTGTACCATGACAGCACCGGAAGTGTAAGATATCCTTTTATGCACAGACCATGTACAATATAGTCACTGTGGTCCAGAACGGCCTGTCATGAGGTCTTGTCTGCACACTAGCAAAATCAGGTATATGGAGGAGATGATTCTTCTGTGGATGCGCTTCAGCCTTTAACCCATCCTTGGAGCTGGCAGCTGCTTCTCATTGTAGAAAAAAATTTAAGTTTGTGGCAGCTATGAATTTCTTAAAGAATGATCCTAGGAGAAGAGGAGCGCTGGGAAAGATCAGTGGGATTTTAGAGGGAGAGTGGGGAGGAAAAAGGGAAGAGCTTTCCTGTTATCCCTTCCACATCCTGATCCCTCCATGAGCATTGGGAGCAGAGCAAACATGCAAATAGGGGATGCAAACAGAGCCTGCTGTTTAGGCTCTGGCTTGGAGATGGCTCTGATTTTACAAGGGTAATTTTAATGATAAGAAGCAGCCCTGTACTGGGGACTAGAGCAAGCTCGCAGATTCATTTAGTCCAAATTGCTAAAAGCTCCAGTGGATAGTCACGACTCCAGTCACCCCTGCCCTCAGCAGGCTTGGTTGGATGACAAAGAGCTGGAGGGGTCTGAACTCCTGTTGCAGTCCTGTCATTTAGCAGAAAGGTCCTTTAGACAGTCCGGTGTAAGCTGGGGGACACCATTGCAGATACATTAGTGGTGACTGCAGATACGTTAGTGGTGATCTGGTCTCCTGCAGACCTTCCAAATACAAGGTTGCACCTCACAACTGAACAGGTGCAGAAGATGGCAAGAGGAGCCTCCAAGCACTGGTCTTGGGGAGAAGGAAATAATATTGTATTTAAACACAAAATTAACTTACTGTGGCAAATCACTGGATGTTTCTGATGTTTAGTCTCCACATCTTTCCTTCAAAAATGTATCTTTAAAGACTCACTGCTATAAGTATGTTTGTTCTCAGACATAAAACCACATAGCTAGTTATAGAGAGGATATTCTAAACCAAACCAGTCACAAGAACGCCTATAGGTAGCAAGCATATCTGTGCAGCTCAGATGATTGATTTTCATGGTACCGTTTTATTCCTTAAGTCATTCATGGATTGACCTCAGACTGTGAGGTACGATCCCTTTAACTTTGTAAAACCTTTTTTTGCATCAGTATTACTCCTTTGGGAGAAGCTAGTGTCCTATCACAATACTGTACAGACAACAGAAGGGCAGTCACTTAACATTTTAGAACATTTTTGCTTTCTTACAATGGGTCCTAACATCCATCTATTTTTTTTTCTGGCATGCTTTAGATTTCCAGCCAGCGTTTAGTACGCTTATCCCTCTGGATTCCTAGTATTCAAAACTATCCAATTTTTATTGTTCCTAAAATATATTCTTGAATTAGATACATAATAAGTTCGGTCCTCTAAGAAAGATTCTTTCTTTCCTGCTGCGACTGTTGGATGTTTGGTTGCTGGGGTTAGGGAGAAGAGATTTCAGAATTAATGCTGCAGAGCTCATATGATGTAACTATTTTAGTACTGCCATCCTCTTTTTTTAAAATTATTTAACCTTGCGTGACTGTACTTTATGGGAAAAGCCAGCATTTGGCTAAAATACTTGATTTTAATGAAACAGTAAAGTAATGAAACAGAGGGGGCTCTGTTGCAGAGCTTGAGGCGTGAGACATGAGCTTACATGATCTTGTGCAGTGCTCCACACATCAGTAGGAGTTTTGCAGTTAATATTACTGAAAAGGGTGCAAAACCTTAATTTGTGAGTATAGCACTGGAAATATGTGGCTTTGTCTTTTGAAAACAATAAGAAATTAGGTAATCTGTGAGGAAAATATAGGTGCCTGTGTCCTGATGCTGCTGTCACAAATGACACGCATTTTCAAATGTATGTCACATTTTTAAAAGGAGATTCTCTGGGCTGTCTTGCTGTGATTTTATGAAAGATTGTTGACTTGAATATGTCATTATTCAGACAGCTATAAAACTCCATTTCTACTCAGAGTTGTAGAGCTGTCTAGTCATTCCTTTATTTTTTTTAAAAACAAATTCAGAGTTTACAGACCAAGATGATTCTGTTTTATTTAGGTATTTTAAAGAAAGTTATTCTGTATACGCTAGGCAAGATTTAACTTTATGCAGACATAGTGACTGGATGAAATCTACATTTTGAATATGGTTCTTTTTCCCCAGGAGAGCTAATCTGATCTATTCTGTTCTTTCTTGGGAAACTTGTAACTTTCCCAACCAGAATCGTAATAAATGAATCCGATAGTGAGCTGAAATGGAAAAGACTGCATTTCTTGAGCTGAGTCAAGAAGAACAAATTGGTCAGATTCAGAGTTTTAAAGAAAAGACCAGGTTGGTTTTATTTTTCACCATCCACATATGTTTGAACAAGCAGAAAACTTGCTGATTAGTCTTCCTAAAAATCTTCGCAGCGATCTAAACTAGGTGGAGCTTTAAAATTTCTGTCAATCATCAAAGCTGTTTTTTAACACAAAATGGGCGATTGTGATGATAGGCAGAAGTTTTGGGTGTAGTAAGGGACTGCTTAGAGCCTAAATTAAAATCTGAACAATTTCAGTTGAAAATCTGATCTGCATGCAGAGCCCGGCTGGATACATGACTGCAAATGTGTGCAGAAGGAAGAAGTGCTGAGCAGAAGCACTGCCTCTGCTCTCCAGGACATGGGACTGTCGTAGCTATCTGGGGAGCTGCAGATGGACCAGGAGGGTCCAGCCCAGGGAAGAAACTGGGATGCTGAGGCTGCAGAAGTACCCTGCCAGGGAGCCACCATCAGAAAGTCCTTAGATCTTCAACTGACACTTACCAGTTTTAAAATTTTTCGCCAAAAGCCAGCACTTCCTACCAAAATTCTCCAACGAGTTTTGATCTAAACTCTATTGGAGTGGTGCTTCACTGATTTTCCTGAGGCTGGACTGGGGTCTCTGGCTGCTTTGGTTTTCTCTAGTCATTACCCCAGGTTTTTTTTAGCTGCACAAGTACCACGGTCTCCCAGGGGCTGAATATTTTAAATCAGCAGGGAAGTAGACAGTAGTCATTATGTGGTAACTGAATCATGACAAACTCTCCTCATGGTTTTATTGCCTTAATTTCTCAGGAAAAGGAATGTTATCATGACAGATACCAGGAGACTTGTCACACAGGGGAAGAGAGCTTAAAGGAAGAGATAATGTATCTTTCAAATTAACCAGCATCTCAGTGCAGTTTCATACAGGAATTTTAATGGTATAACATTCTTACTTTTGCTTCTTTGGATAAGGATTCTCTATTTAATATGCTTTCTGTTTACGCACACATTACGCACAAACTGTATTTGATCCAATTTATTAATTCCTGTTAGGAGGAAACTAGTTCTCCGTAGACTCTAAAGTCTAGCCAGTAATATCTGGGCTGATGCTTCAGGAGAAGGTGACCTGCCCAGCTTACAAGTATTTTTTGCTTGTTATGCAATGGCGTAAGGAAAGAACGTAGTTCTTTCCTGCCTTCTGCTAACAGTTAACTGCCACAAGCAAATTCCAGATTTTCTACTCCTCTGTTTTTCTTTTCTAATTTTCTAAACTTGGCATGGGACTGCAGAGAGCCCTGGTAACCCATACTTCATCAATATTGCTTTGCTATCATCAGCATTGTTATTAGGAAGGCAAGCTAAATTAAGCAACAGCAAGACCCTTTACTCTTACTGAATTTTCCTCATGTCAAATTATAGAGCTGATGTAAATCAGAGCAATTTTATTGGCTTCAGTCATGCTCATTTATGCCAATTAACGATCTATCTGACAAGTGAGTTCTTTGTAGCAGACAGCTTCTTAAGTGCCTAACTCAGTTTTACTCCTCATTTAGAGCCTCTGTCTCTAAGGCAGTATGAAGCACATTGCATTGGAGTAAAAAGATTTGCCTCTACAAAATTAATGTAAAAGTTGCTCCAGAAGTGATGCACCACTGCACTCAGAAGGTATTTTACATCAGGGTAACTTATATCATAGTAACTCTTGTGTGAGCATGGCTGGGCTCCAAAATATTTTAGTGATGTCCTGGCTGCCTCGCTGTACTGCTGCCTGCCCTGTTGTGCCTGTCGGTGACCTATTTGCCATTCAGTACTGCTCTTGGGTCACGCACACCAGATGTCTCCATATATGTAAGAGCCAAAGAATCGCTGGGTTCTGCCTCATCTATCTACAAACTCTGAGTTAACAAGCCTAGCAAGTATATGGGGCTTCATTTTCTAGCAAGCCTCATATTATCCCCAGTCATTATACTTGCAGGTGAACCTATACTAAGCTGTTAAATATTCTTGCCCTCTGGGAAGAAGCAAAGATGAATTCCTGCTATCCAGAAACCACCTGTCCAGCACCATCCTTTTCACTCACCAGTGAGCTGGACAGCATTAACCAGCTCTTTCTCAGAGCTCATCCACAGCAAGCCAAGAGACGAAAGAGGGAGAGACTTACTCCTTTTAGGGGGATGGCCCAGGCAGCCAAGAGTGCCTTCCTTCAGAGGCGTTACCAGGCAAATGGGCTGGAAAAATCTGATTCTCATCCCCCTGGCTAGTCAGCTATGATCTCGAGAGCCCTCAGGATACAGCTGCTCTGGAGAGGAGGGTAAGCATCACCATGGGGGTTCTTAATTTCAGTGTTTTGTATTGCCTGGGGAGATGTACAGCTAGTTTTTCCTTTTCCTGCTCATGCTGGACACTGCCACATTCAGCAGGAACTTTCCTTTCTGGGTTTGCTCGCCCATGCTCAAAACAGTAACATCTGCCGGTGAAAATGCTTTTCCTCTGGCTCCCTGAGGAGACTGTGTTCCCACCAACAAGTACTTTAAATCAACACCAGTTGACTTTGTATGTGATTGCCCCTCCTGCCCCCGAGTTCCTGTTCATCTACCATGCCATGCTCTGCCCAGACCACAGTGAGTTACCAAAAAAAACCCCTCCCTGTGCAATGTGCTTACTGAGAACTGAGTACTGTATAGCACAAGGAACATGATGCGTTTGATCATACAGGGTTTAATTCAGAAAACTGGCTTGCTGTGAAGTTTATCTTTACAAATCTGAGCAAAAACTGTTTCATTTTCCAGTAACAGTTTCATCTGGGTATGTTTTTTCAGCGAAATCCTAGCAGTGCTTTCTTTATATCATCATAAATGTTAGGAAGGCCAGGTTTTCTTCTCAGCAAAACCTTTATCAGTGTATTTGCCAAATTGCTAGTAACAATGTTGCAAGAACATATGAAGTATAAGACAGATAATACATTGCAAAGCACCAACTGCAAGAAACAAATATTTTTATGCCCTTGAACACCTCAAACTTATTGCAGCACTGTACTGACGGCACAGCCACAATTAAGCATGTTCACAGGGGGAATTTTAGATACAGAAAGTGCTCTAAAACTTGTTACTTTCTAAGACCTGCCTGCCTTTTCCTTGCTTAGGGACCTATACTCTTGGAGCTCCACGAAGCAGCCAGAGGTACTGTTGGATCAGCAACAGCAACGTACATCCCACTTGATTCTTATAGTTTTCATAAGCAGATCTTTCCATTGCTGTTGCATCACCAGCCAGGCTCTGCCGGCACATCTGTCCTCATCTCTTTTTTTCCTATTTATTCTGATTATGCTGCTAATTAGACACTTTTCTCATGACCTCTGGCCTCTTGACAGCTTCACACAGCCCGTCTAATGTTAGATGAAATAAAGCACAGCAGCAATCCAGCAATAAAAATCACTGAAATCAACCTCTGTAAGCTAGGTTGGCTTCATTAATATTTTTTTTTCTAAGCAGCACAGGAGGGAAGATAGAGCAGGCTGTATCACCTCGAGTGTATGCCAAAATTGGAACAGTGCACTGAAGAGGGTATACTGAAATTTGTATGAAAAGTCCTGTATCTTTGAAGCCGTGGTAATGAAGGAATAACTACTCGTGTTTCTTGATTTACAGGATCACTACCTAGTATCGAGTTTTTCAAAGACAGTAGCGTTAACAACTGCCCAACATCTGGCAAACCCGAAAGTTAAGAGGCAAGAAAAAAGAACTAAAAGGAAGCTGTTCTGAGGTGTTGATGGAGTTGTTTGTAAAGCACAAAGATAGACTGGGGGTGGAGGTCACTGTGGAAGCAAGAGAAGAAAGTAAAGGAAGAGGCCAAGAAACCAAGAAAAGAAATAATGATGAGTACTTGGAAGGTGATGGGGAAGAGGTTGAGTGTGACTGAGGAGCTGGGCTAGGAGGGACTCACAATGAGGGAGCAGGAGCAGGCTCAAGCTGAAAGGATGATGGAAATGGAGACGCAGCAGCTGTTCATGGAGGTGAAAAGCAGATATTTGTAGTGGAGGCTGGGCCGCTCCACAGCTTCCATTCATTACCTTCCTCATCCTTCAGCTGTGCTTTATGCTTGCACTGTAAGGACTAGTCATGCTTTTGTTAAAATACAAGGGTGCATTATCTTTTCCTACTGCCTAAGTATTGCTGTTTTTTAAATTCTGGGGTTTCTAAGAGTCTAGAAGGGATTCACTGCCCCATGAAGGCAGATAGCTTTAGATCTCCAGGCTGTATCTATCAAAAGTATCATGGCTTTTTTCTGCCATGTAGGTGCATCCCTTGAAATGGTAGTCATCATTTGAGTAGGAGCACACTGCAGCCTGAAAAAGGCAGATTATCAGATCCATAAAATAATTTGAATCTAGATGAGGAACACAGAGATCTCTGGCGGGCTTTCAGTAGGGACCCTGCCATGCAGCTTGGGGAAGAAGACCCACAATCCATAAGTCTCTGAGCAGCTCAGGAGTATGGGATACATATAATGCTGAGGGCATACTTGGGGGAGATCCCTCTTCTCACGTGTGGAAGCAATGACACACCATCAAGTAAAAGCTTTGTTTAAATGCACCTACTTCATGGCACCTACTAAGAAGTAATTTTTTTTCTTTCAAGTAAATCATTCACGTAGATAAACAAAACTTCAGCCTTTTATTTGAAATTCTCCAGTGTGAACTGTTTTTGACAAAACTGTTAGCTGAGTCTTTTCATCCTTGTTTTACTGAGAAAGGGGAGAACTTTTCAGGAAACAGTCTTTTCAAAGTGATTTCTCCTTTTATTAATGTTTAATGTTTGTTCCTATACAAGTGGTCAGACACTGAATGGCTGGAATCTGTCCTTAACATTCCTCTGATGCATCCTCTTGAAAAGCATCACAGTGTGGTGGATTAAAAACATTATATAACTCAGTTGCTGCAGACACACATGGGAGGCTAAACTTGGCAACTTTTTCCCTTTGATTTTCAAGCACTGCTAGAGAAAAAGCAAGTTTATATTTGCTTCATAGTACTAAGGTGAACTGTCTTAAGTATCCCATTAGCAACAGTTACCGTATGTTAAAGATGATGATAACAATGGCAGCACTTGAATAGCGCTTTTTGTCTTCAAAGTACTTTGCAGACATTCATTGCCTCTGAATTTAGGATGAATTTTGTCCCTTTCAGCACTTTTCCAATGAGATAACTGTTCAATCTGCCATGGGTAAGGTACAAAGCTAGAAAGTCCTAATACTCTGCTGGAGTAGGGCCATATTTTGTTGTTTTGTCTTAGAGGTGCAAAGCAGCCACAGAGGCAGTACGGTTGGTATCACCTCGGCTAGTGGAAATCTTCAGATTGTTTAAAATCGGGCATGTCCAGCGCCCTTAGCCTTCATACAGCTCGAGTAGGGGATGAGGCTCCTGTCCATCCCTTGTGCTCCAGAGCGTGGTGGAGAAGGCATTCGAGGGGCTGCTGTGCCTGCGGCAGTGGTATTGAACAGGAGCACACGCCAGGCTCTGGCAAGGGCCAGGGGCTGTGTGGACATCTCTGAGCTGTGACTGAACCCTTGGCAGCCTTCGTCTGACATCCCTTGGCCGGCCTCATAAAGCTGGCCCCATTTCAGGGAGGTTCATCGCCTTCTGTGCCTGGAGGGGAGAAAGTATCCATCGCAGAAGGGGAGGCCCTAAAGCCAGCGTTCACATCACGTTTCCTCTCAGCACCCGGCACCTCGCAGGGGAGCTGATGAGCCAACTCGCAGAGCAGTTGGTAAATAGAGAGCAAAGCGTGAGGCCCCCGAGTCTCTGAACGACCACGTCCGAACGATGAGGAAGGCTCTATTCTGTCACCAAAGTCATCGACAAAACTCCCATTGACTTAGAGGAGAGTATGAGCAGGCCCAGCAGTGTTGACTTCTGATGTCATCTCACTGGTTTTCTTTGTTTTCCTAATACCCCTTTGTGCTTCTCTCTCTCGCTTTGTATTCTGACTTTTCCGATTGTCTCCGTGCTCAGGGCCCCCGTTTGTAATTCGATTGCGTTTGTTGTGACTCGATTATGTACAGGTTGACTAGCAAGTCACGCTAATTTATCATGATACAGTTTAATAAAAGTAGCGCGAGGAGGAGGGAAGTGAGGGTGTGGAGGAGGAGGGCTGCTATTGTGCTGCAGTCGGTGCCGCCAAACCGTCCCTTGTTTTTTCTGTGGCCTGTCTGTGTGTTCAGACAGGGTTTGAACAAACTGGGTGCAGTCAGGAGGCTCGCGGGAGGGCAGGGAGAGGGGCCGCTGGGTCTTAGCTTGAAATCCTTGTGAAAGTCAGGAAGCAGGCATGGGAGGAAGGAAACTAAGTGAAGACATCTGTGTAGCCTAGCTTTCGGCGGCTGTGCCTGGGGTAGGGGTGGGAGTGTCATGCCTAAGATGACATAACATATTTGGTCTTTCATGGGTTGGAAACAGAGGAAACTGCGAAAGAGGGGCATGATCTGTGTCATGCATGGCACGGGCATAGCAAGTACATAATGGAGCAGTGTCTGTACTTCCCTCTCTGCCTGTCACGCCACAAAGTAACTCTTAAAGACATTGAACTGAAGAGGATGTGATATGGTCCAAAAACTGATCTTGGACTTTTTTCGCAGACGACTGAGCCAGAGGCCGACTGCTGAGGAATTGGAGCAGAGGAACATTCTGAAACGTAAGTCCTGATCCTAATGAGACTTAATCTGGAGCCAGCTAGTTTGGGTTAGTTTAGATATAATGTTGTGCGTTTTTTATAAAACATAACTATTCTGTTATGTGCATCATAATAATAAACTGCATCATAAATGCAAATAAGCATGCAAGTCTATAACGACCTTTAGAACTGTAGAAACATTTATTAAAATCAGAGCCAGTAAGTTCACAAGTATGAACAGTATCTGGAAAAAAAAAAAAAACCCAAACATCGAGTCTCTTTTGCAAGTCCTATTCCAAACAGAGGGGCATTTTGAAAAGCCTTTATGCTGTTCTCACACCGATGAGCATCTCATTATTAATAAGTTAGTAAAGACTTCAGGTCATGGCTTGAATTTTCTAACCTTTAATCTTCACTGTTCCTTTAAATGAACCAAAAATGTAGTGTTAGATCTTCAAAACATTGAATGATACTTTAAAGGGGCAAAACATCATTTACAGAGCCTCCTGATCTTAGTCAAGTTACTGGATGTGTTGCCCTCAACTTCAGCGGAAGCAGCTCTGAGTTCAGACTAAATCTCATAATCTCGTGAATGAATCAGAAAAAAAAATGACTGTTTCTTTACTCACATCAAAGTGATTTAAATATTTAAAAAGTCAAAGCTATTTGTCTAAATGTTCTGTAGTTTGAAAACAGAGAACAGAAGAAACAAGTTCTTCCCTTTTTAAGTTAGTAATCCATCATTCCAGGGAATTAAAAAAAGGAATACAGGAAAAAGTATTCCTAAATAATGCCTTAAAATACCATAGTGTCTGCTTAGTTAGCATCATAATGTGCCTTTCATTGTTGTTCAAATAACTGTGTTGCAGAGTCATAGGAGTGTGGTAGCAGGAGATTAATTCTCTGGGTTTTAGTAAAATTGATAGATTAAATACTGGAAAATCAAATTCCTAAGACGTATGTGATAGCGTTAGGGAATAAAACAGCAATTTTTTTCCATTTGTTCATGTTAACTATGCATGCCAGACAAAGAGAAAGACAAAGACACCACTGCCACGGTAAAGATGAGAAAAGATTGGACACCAGAGCCTGTCTGAGTGACCCCGAGGCCACCGGGAAAGCCATTTGATTGGGGTCAGTCCCCTTTCGATAACTGTGCGCCTACTGACTACTCCAAACTCCCATGCCTGACAGCCAGAGAAGGTCAGCCTTCCAGGGGGCAAAAAAGGGGGGAGATAGGTGGCATACCCAGCTGTGCTGTTGTCCTTGGCGGGGAGTAGAAACAGCTGGAGGAGGAGGGACCCGCAGGGTGACCAAAGCGGGGCTCGGACAAAGGGGAGCAGGCGCCAATTCTTTGGGCAGCTTATATTATCATCCTGGGACTTGCAGCTAGCATGAGCCATGTGTCACGCACCACCTGGCACCACTACGTGACCAGTGAACACCAGCCTGGCACTGGTGAGGGTGGTTGCAAGCGACTCGGGGAAGATGGGGATCTCAGGCAGCTGCTCTGGCAGCGGCATTTGAACTGGCATGAACAGAGAAACATCTTCAAACCTGGGTGCCTTACACAGATATTCTTAAAGGTCACATTGTCAAGTGTCGCAGTCACGTAGCAACGTGACTTGTCTTATATTTCAGTGGAATTGCCCCTGAGTCACATTGGTTTCTTTCTGAATTGAATATAGGCTCCTAAATGACAGAGGCATATTTGAACGTTATCCTGAATCTGGAACGATATTTTATTCCTTAAATGAAAATTTTGTAGCTGGGTTCCTAAGCACAGACCTGCCCTAAAACATGTGTGTCTTGGTAGGCAAACGACTTCATAATTGCAGGAAAAAATAACGTGGTATTTCCAAAGCATCCCAACTTCTGGTGAAGCACAGCAGGACAAGCAACAAACAATTAAAATAGAACATAATGAAAAAATAGCATAAAATGCCACGGTGTTAAAAAAGTGAAGTATCTGCTCTGTACAGCATCATTTTATGTTCTTTCTCTAGACAGCTGAGAAATAGAATTATGGTAAGTATAGCAGAGCTTGACAAAAAAAGATACATAGGAAGCAATAATGAAAAGAGGAGTATTAAAGTCTTTGCCTGACCAAGTCAGGCTATTTTCAAAAGGCCAGTTCATAGCACACCAGAAAAAAAAGAAAACCCAGCAACTCCCAGTTGAATAAATAGGATTTCCTCCACAGTTGAAGCTGTAATTTCTGTGACGCAAATGTCTTGTTTGGTACCATGATGTTCCTGTGACATTAACGGCATGATTGCAAGATCTGATGGCAAGAAATGGGACAAAATGCATTTCTACATCCAGTCTTGATACATGAAGTGATCAAGTCCCAGCTCCATGGTGCTGGGATAATTAGGAGGTAGCCTTCTTCACTGAATTATAATAGCAAACAGTCCATTACACAAATCCAATGGCTTGCTGGTAACAACAATAAAATTATAGCAGTCAGAGCAAAGAACTGGGGAACTGATGCTTGAAGGATCCTTCACTGAAGTATACCCAAGGCTCCCTAAGTTAAAGGTACGTAGTGCGATCAAGTCCAGACCTGCAGGGTTAATGGGAAGACTAAACAACTCTTTTTGCAGTTAATACTTCCAGGCTATACTAGTTTAAGAGGAAGGATGTCTGAATTCCTCTCACCCACCACCACCAGTGCCATTTTCTGCGACGGGCAGAAGTTGTCAGCTACTTCAGTTGTCAACCTGACACATTCAACTTGCATAAATTCCTCATAAAACAATAGCTAGCTGAGCTCTCGGGGTCTCAGGCCATTCTGGTCGACGTTTCACATTGGCACAAAAATCAGGCCCAAAAACCACACCCCCATGCAAACACGCACACACTCAGAGGTCTGGAGGAGCAGTGTATCTCCTGAACACCTAAGATAAAATAAAGCAACAGTTTTGTAGCTTCACGAGATTCACATGAGATTTAATTATTCTTAAAAAAATGGCTAGAACAAAGCCACTTCAGAGAGGAATGGATTCCTAATTCCCAACTTTG
Organism: Struthio camelus; assembly: GCF_040807025.1. Taxonomy (NCBI): domain Eukaryota; kingdom Metazoa; phylum Chordata; class Aves; order Struthioniformes; family Struthionidae; genus Struthio; species Struthio camelus. The sequence goes on along the minus strand of NC_090943.1, from coordinate 100,163,212 downwards.
ACCTGGTAGAGGTTTTGGCCTGACTCTGAAGGTGGGTGACTGGGCTGAGAAGCGAGGAGAAAGACAGGCATTGTATGCGGAGCACAAAAATGGACTGCCATAACTAAGTGTTTTTACGTAACTCCTCAGCTGCTTTGAGTTCTGCCCCAACTCTATGTAGGCTCTGTTTATCTCTCTCAGTTCGCAGCTTAATCCTACAAAGATTCATTCAGTGGCCCTGTTAACTGCGAGTAAGCATTTGCAATACCAGCTCCTCTGATTTTGAGAAACAAAGGAAGGACCGAATTGCTAGAGGAGAATCCAGCCCAGCAGGGGCGGGAACCATTGAAAGGGAAAAGGAAACATGAAAAATATATTTATCAGTGTAGGAGGTATTCCAATCATCATTTTAGAAGCCATTCGTAACTTTCTCAGCTGTCTTCTGATCTTTTTTTGCTATAGTATTAGATTTTTTCCTCCAGAAAAGGTAAGCGTTATTTTTGGAAATACGACATTTACAAATCAGAGACATATTATAAAACTTCATAACATTGACTCACTCTTTGTCCACTTTGGTAGAGAATTTTTCATCCTGCTGAAGTCAGTGAGCAATTGCTATAGACCTCTGCTATCCTGTGCAGCAAGAAATCTGGCTTCCAACTTCACCCTCCTTCTCACCTGCTCTGGGACTTTGCCCATGTTCTCTGTACCTTAGGTCTTATTTCTGGCAGTGAAAGCACCAATTTAAATACACTGGTTGGGATCGTTGCATCGCCTTTGCTGTGGACAGACTTCCGCTGAGTTAGGACCTCTTTATATTGTATTTATCTCTATTGGTTGGTGGACATGTGAGTGCTGACCTGTGCCCGCTTAGCGAACGGCTGGCCTGTTGAAGAAGTTACCACTTCTAGCGGTTTCTTACTGCCGCTCTGCCAGAGGTCCCTGCCTCTCCAGCCAGATCAGCAGAGTGGAAAGTAGGATTCCCCCTTAGTTTCAATTCAGTGCAAAGTTGGGCAATTTTACTCAGACCACCTGTGCTGAAGGAATTGAGGAACATTTTCATGTTCTGTTTCGCTGAGTCTAGCCAGAGGGCCACTAACATCTTCAATTGTCTCAGGTATTTGCTAAGTGAATCTGCTAGGTCGGTGCCCCTTTATTCATCCAAAACTGTGCTAAACTTGTGTTCAAATCGTGTAGAAAACTTCCCTTAGCTTCCCTACAAAACAAGGGAAGCTTTTCAGGTGCTTTGAGACCCTTCAGTGAAAGGCATTATGTACAGTATGTTCTGTGCATGTAAAATGACCTAATAATGATGGAAAGGACTTGGCATGACTGCAGCCAGAGCTCACATCATCAGCCACTGCGCTGTGGCCCACTAGCTAAGCAGCGTGGATGGGACAGTTATGCCTAGGCAAGGACAAACATTTTCAGAGTGGCCTAGGAGGTGTGTGTCTCCCTTCCAGACAGTTATCCCTTCCTGAGCTACTCCTATCGGAGTGAGAGCAGGATCACAGAAGGGGCACAGGATAGTTACATGAGAAGCTGATGAGCTGTATTTGCCTGAACCCATCAGCTAGGCTGAAGTAAAGGTGGTTTTTATATGTGGGCATGATTTGATTAAGGAGCAATTCAGACATCAGGAAAGCAACAGAAACAGGTCCTAACTGACTTAGGAGCTGAATACCTGGGAACCCAGGTTCTAGTGACTTTTAGTAAACATCAGTGCAGAGAGGTCCTTGAGTTCCTAAGCTGAAGAACAGGTACTGTAGTTGCATGTTAGATATTGTGCTCTTGGGTGATAAAGGCTGATGCTTGCCCTGGCAAGAACTTGTCACACATGATCTTCTGTTTTAATTTTTTGTATTTGTTTTAATTTTGGAAGCAGATTGCCCTAAGATCTGCTTTTATGCTCCAGTGCAACGCTGTGAAGGCTCATCATGGAAGGATTGTCTCTCTTTACTCTGCTTAGACCATGGGAAGTTGGCAGTTTTACCTGGCATCCCTGCTATGAGTTTTCTTTTCATTCTCTTCAAAAAGTAGCTATAGAGAAATTACTCTGTATCTGGAGAAAAACACATCTTTTTCTTTTCCAATTGTTGACCTCACAGCCCGCTTTCCTCAAAACCTGACCATATCATATCTGAACCTCCTTGAGGCCACCAGGCGCCTGGGCGTAGAGATAATGGTTTCTGGAGAGCTGGCTCGTTGCCTGGCCCTTTTAGAAAGCAAGACACATGAAGAGGTACCAACACAGTGAAAAGAAAGAGGCTGTAGATATTTCATGAAGTGTATGAGGAAGTGCAATAGTTAGGGATCGAGGAAGTTCACTAGTCCCCGAGGGACATGATCCGCATCAGAGAAGTCCAGTGAATCAGTAATATGCTGACGATGAGGCTTGTTTGTTGCATACTGTGCGTGTGTGATCACTCTGCAGTCTGAGAGCTTTGCAAATCTTTTACAGCTCGGAATGAGCAAGAGGAGCAGGAGGAAAAACGAGAGATAAAAAGAAGATTAACGCGTAAGGTGAGAAGCAACTTTTATCCTATTATGGCACTATTATAACTTTCTCCCTACCGCACCACTGTTTGCCTTTTTCCTTTCCACAGCACCATTTTTAAAAAGGGAGCCTGAAACAATTCTTAAAAGAAATCTTTAAAAGAAATCACCTCTGCTGTAGAGTGTAAGTCAGTGTAAGTGACAGTGAAGGGAAGAGTTCTGGGGACTATTTTGGGGACTACTTTGCCAGTAACATTTTGAGACTGGGCCAAAGATCTAATTTCTGTAACAGAAGGGACTTTGAACAGTGAAGGATACACAGACTTAGCACTGATCTAACCCTGCTCCCTGTAAAGGTAATGGCTTGCAAGGATTGCAGGGAGAGTGAAGTCCAAGCAATGCTGATTGCATTTGAAAATTCTACCAAAAAGCATTGAACTGGGAAATAGACTTTCTCTGGAAGGAGAGGTTGTCACTTGAGGCATTTAAACTAAATAGAAATAAACACTTAGAAAATGGTGTATAGTGCAGAAAACAATCTTGTATCAGCAGGGAAGGGCGGACTAAACAGCACAGTAGTTTGGTTTTGGTTTTTCTCCCATTTGAAAATCATTTGCTCTTAAAACTGAATAACAGTCATTTCAGATATATGCATGTTCAGTTTCTCCGCTGGCCTAAATGTCTACAGATGTCCCAATGTACATAGCCAACAAGCTAGCCTGTTATTGTAGATAAACTTTATTTTGGCACTCACTTATTTCCCATCTACAGAGATGGAGAAAGTTCCTTAGAAACTCATGTTTGCACCAATCCATTCCTATATTTTTTAAATCTTTTTGACCTATGTGATTGCAAACTTTCATGGTACAAATAATAATCACAAAGACAAAGGGCTATAAACAGAACATATGTGCAAAGGTTACATTCAGAGATCTGGATTGGTTCATTTCATGATTGGAAATCTCAAACTTTCTTCAGCTCATGTGAGTCAGCAGAGCTCTCTGATGTCAACTGGGCTTTTTTCTGCAGGAGCTAAATATGTGGCCCAAAGAGCTGTAACATTATTTTTAAAACACTTATATTCCTGACAGCAATGGCAAGAATGTTCTCGCATCCCCTGATAGCATTTTCTGAAAGAGAAGAACCTAACTGCATTGCGGATGTTTCACAGGCCTTAAGCTCTGCATAGAAACTAGAAATATTGTTTTAGCAGTCTTTCAGTTTCACTGTACATAGAAGGATAAACATGTACAGGAATCAAATCCAAACATTAGTGCCATCTGATGAACAGCTGTAATAGATAAAAAGCAAAGCTACCCAGGCACAATCTGCTGCCTAAGAAGTGGGGGGTTGCTAGCCTAGCCTGTGTTATCATCACACACATCCCCATCCTCTGCTATTTTGTAGGAAAGGTGCATAATGTGAGTTGGCCGTTGCAGACGGAGGCCTCAGCTATATGGTAATCTAAAACTCCCAGATTGCTGTAGCATTGCAGCAGTATCTACTCCTCAAAATCTCAGCAGCTGTCTTCTATGAGTTTTTTTTATTTGTCTTGTTTACACTTTTGAGTAGGAACAATGGCAAGAACAGCTTCAGTCCAATCCCCTGGCAATCTGCTCTTTCATGTTCATATCCACATTCCAGGTCCACATTCCTTTTAGCCTTTTTTGGCTTCTTCTCAAATACGGATTTTTTTTTTTCCCCCTGGTGTGTTTGTGAGGTTGGTAGCAACATGAGTTAGCATTGTTTGGTCTTGATTATTTTTTTAAACCGTTTTTAATTGTTGCGGTGACACCTTGTAATTTTAATGAAAGAACAACAAATTATAGCCTCGCCTACCAAACACACTGTCGGAAAAGCTCAGTAATGACTAGATGAAAGAAGCGAATAAAGTTTGCAAGTGGATATGTAACACCTAGAGATGCTAAGCACCTAGTGAATCCTGCAAAAGCTGTTGTTATTCCCCAGTTCTGCCTGTCATGAATATGGCCCAGATGTGTCTCTGTGTTTACAGAAGAGTGGCAGGCTCCTTCTGTCCATCCATCCTGAAGTCTTATTACCAACGGATTTTAAACCTCAGATCAAGGAGAGGTTTAATTGAGCACATCAAATGTTTTCCCCAGCAGATTTCTGCCTTTGCAGTGGGTTTTAATGCACACGCATGCCCACAGGGTAAGTAAGTTCAGCATAAGGAAGGTATGCCAGTTTGCCTTCTTGTAACCATATATGGTTGGTAATAAGAAGAAAAGGGATCCTGGAGAAGCCATGGAAAAGATTTTTGATCATATACTGTAAATATTGCTACGGCCCCTGATTTTGGTAGCATCATTCCAACTCTACTAGAGCTGGAACAATCTACTTCATCCATTAAAAAGCTGTTCTTAAAATTCCTTCAGAACTGACATTTTGTTGCAGTATTATGATGATGAGCTGTTACATGACATACTGTGATAAGTAAGATTACCTTGCTAAGTCTAGATGCCTTACTAAAGTTGGCAATAAATTGTACTTGAATCCATCATCTGGGCAGGCATGTTTTTTAAAAAAAAATTTGTGAACAGGCGATGTATAACAAGCTGCCCCTTGAAGCACTTTTCATCCTCTCAGCCTCTACTAACTCCAGATTAACTGGGGATAGGGAATAGCTGCCACTGAAAGAACTAAAAGGAGGGAAATTCAGTTTGGTACACTCTCTTTTAAACTCCTTTCCCTTCTGCCGTAGGATGGAAAGATAAAGCCTATTCACCTGTAACCAGAGTTTCTAAAGATGGGTTCTGCATATCCAGTCACCCTGTTGCTCCTTCTTCCTTCTCCTTGGGGTCGAACTAGCTACTTCAGACATGTGGACTTTTATAATTTAATAGGAGGGACATCTGAATATGAAGAGATTTTTCTGAGCACTGGTCTAGGCCACCCCACAAGCCCATTCCCAGAATATGAGTGTGTGAAGGCCCTCTTGGGGAACTATTGTATCCAAGTCCCCTCCATGAGGCGTTCCGGGCCCCAGGAAATACTACAAAGAATTTATCCTCTCTTAACCTCAGTGTATTTGGCTGTATACCAAGGCAATTAACACAAGCCTGAACTCCCCATGAGGACTCCCATTCCAGAGATGCAGTCGTAGCTCAGATTAACAGAACATGTTACAAATCACTTGCAAAGAAGAATAACATTCTTCTTTTCCTGTCTTCTCTTCTTTCAAGTGGCATCATGCTCCCTGTTTCCAGAGCTGTTAACTGCTTCCTATCCCCCACTGTCAATAGTTAATTTTTCACAAAGGCCTACCTGCAAAACTAAAAATTTCATAGCAGTAATAATGACAACTTAAATGATGATCCGTGGCTGTTTCTTAAAGGCCACGCATTAAAGTCTGTGAAATCTTTGCTCCCGTTGAATTACTTCCCCAGTAGAACTCAAACTCTGTGTTCACAGGTGAGCAAGCTGATGCCTCACTGGGAAATGTCTTGCTGTTCAGTCATTTCTTTAATTGACCTCCCTTGGCTTGGATCCGTGCAGGGCGTTTGAAATAATGAACTCTTGAGACAGGTGTGACCAGTCAGAGGGAGGTGAGAGGAAGAGGAAAAATAGGTTGGAATATAAAAAAGGTTAGCTGTTAATTTGGATAAATTGCATTTCTCCTCAAAGAGGGAAAAGGGCTTGGGGCCATTTTTATCACATCCTGCTCCTTTGTTAGAGATACATAGATCCACGTCTTTCCACAAAAGGTGGAGAGCAAAGGAGAGTGGGAATTGTGTACACTGCCAGTTAGGATCTGTAATTTTTCAGCTTGATTTCATCATTAAATAACAACCATAACATTTTAATGAGGTAACAAAGCAGGCAACAATGAAGTGGCAAGACAACAAGCTCTGTGTGGTTGAAGAGAGGCAAACTCAGCATCTCAGATTTGGCTAAATCCCAAAACCATGACTGGCAAGAGCATGTTTCTCTCCACTTTACCTGGTGACAGTGCTTTGGTTTGCTTCATTTCCCATGCCAAGAAAATGGGTTTGTTTTAAGCCTTCTCTTGCAAATTGGGTTAGTATCAAAGCTTGAAATGTGCCCTTTTTATCTTCAGTGATCCAGAATATACAGAGGACAACTTGATCTCCCATGACCAGACAACAGTTTCTGTCCTCATTTACACTGCTTTTATACTAATACCAGTCCATTTTCTTCAAAATGGATAATGCCCTGATTTCCACTAAAATAATGGGGAGACCCCACTAAAAGTTGTCCTCCTTCAGCTCACAAATCTTTACAAACAGATAAATAGAAATCCATATGGCAAGGGAATACACCCAGAAAAAGTGGAGACAGACACATGTACATGCCTCTGGTATTAATAGAAGTAAAAAAAAAAAAAAATCCCTTTGCCACGCTTAAAAAAGGGTCCGTACTCATTCCAGATTTTTATAGTGAAATTCTTATCATAGGCTACCTGTTCTTTGAGGAAACTTCTCCTTGAAGTTCCTCCCTAAAATACCCCTGAAAAATTTCCAAACTCACCAGTGTTAATAAAGCCTGACAACATTTGCAGGGAGCCAGCTCAATGCATAAGATCCCTCGCTTCCTGCTTGGAGCACCATTGCCTTATGCAGGCAATCACATCTTGTCCTTCAATGTGTCCTTTCACTGTGCGTTTCAAGGGTCTCCCATTTCTTCTGTCTGGCAGAGGCAGCAGAGCTCATTTTCAGTTGTTGTCCGTGAAGTATTGCGTAGCATTAAACAAGTTTGACCCAAGACACTGCAGTTACATGTTATAAATTCCAAGGTGAGATCCCAGGTGAGCCATGCCCTTCCCACAGACACTGAACTGATGCCTGCTGTGGAGCCACTTACAGAGTTTGCTCTGCAAAGCCCTCTTCCCAGCTGTCACTATCATTAAGATTTAAGGGTGCTCTGCATAGCTGAGACCTACTGAGAGATCCGAGTGCTCAGCAACTCCCAAGAATTCTCTGCAATGGTATGAAAAAGAGGCAGGTCAGTTGATTAACAGGACAAATAATGTCACTTTTATTAATTGCTATAAAAAATACCCACTCAGTGTGGTTGTCCCTTTCTTTTCATTTTTTATACTTAGATCTTCACTTTGGTTTAATGTAGTGAATATTTTATGTATATATGTATGTAAATATATGTAGATTTATGGCTATACATCAATTATGTGGAATAAGCTGTGGATCTGAGGACGCTCTTTCCTAGAGTACTGGCACAAGACCCAGTACATCTTCTGTTCATAGCTCTGCCCCAGGCCTCCTAGGTCACCTTGAGTGAGTGCTCGTCTCTGTGCTTCGCTTGCCCCAGCTGTTCTGTGGGGAGGGAGACACCGAGCAAAGCTGTAATGGGGTGTATAAGCACTTGAAATTGCACTGGTTGTACATTTGTCAAGCTAAGTCAGGACCTCCAAAAATAATATGCAGTAATTCTTGTGTTATTTCAGAGGAGGAGAAGAAACAGCTTTTAGTCTATGTCACATTCAGTTATCACCTAGGAATGAAAAATGCACATTAATGCCAAAGTTTCACAAGGTGCTTATGCCCTTGACATTTTTTCATGTGTAACTCCATGCACTGATCTTTATGCCCACTGAAGGAATTAACATGCACAGAAGGGGGTGCAGTAAGTTTCAGTGTTGTAAAAAGTGCCGGCAGTGCAACTAATTTGGCTCGTGCGTTTGTGAATGTGAGAACTCATCTCAGATTTCTCATTTCATCATATAGCTCTGAACATTTAGTCTTTTCTTTGATTTTAGCCTGGACCCGCAACAGCAGGGAAGCCAAATTAACTATTTAAGGCTTTGTTGAGGTGTTGAGGTAAATACCACCAGTGAAGTCCCACTTCTCTCAGAAGAACCACAGCATCAGCAGCTCTTGGTGCTCTTGCATTCCTGACATCGTCTACACATCAGTGTGGCACAGCAGGTTATAGCGTATCAGAATTCACCTGTCATCTCCTTTGGAAAAACTTGCTCATCACTTAGACTGACAACTTTGCACAAACATAAAAGCCAGCTAAGGACAAGGGTTGACAGAAGCTGTGAAGTAGGGTCTCTTCCTGTTTCCCTTGTAGCCATTTAGAAACACAGAGTTTAACTAACAGGATTTCATATTTTGTTCATGTCATCATACCTCATGTAATGGAGTATTTTATTTAAAAAGAATTCCCATCCTAATATGAAATAGCATCTAGGCTCTGGCCTAATAAAAGCTGAGAAATCTACAGATAATGTTGGTTGTTCATCCTTAATTCATGCTGTTGTGCAAAAAGAAGCAGCTGATGCAAGTAAGGATAGAGTCTCAACTTTATCTTTGAAAAACTTAGCTGTAGTCCTAATGTTAGTATTATTTCAGTACAAAGGTTCTCTCTGTTCCCATAGTCAAGGCGTAGATTTAAAATAAAAATCAGAAAAACATTTCAGCTATAATAATGAAGGAAGGCTAACAAACTTTCCGGTGCTTGGTTTTCCTAACACTAGAGCTAGTAGAAAAACCTAGCAAAAAAAAAAATCTTGCATGTATGTATGCATTTTGCTTTCAAAAAAACGGTCACCAGAACGTGTAGTCAAAGTTAAGAAAGACGTGCTTCTTCCTGGCCTCTGTATATACATACTCTTTGGCTGACCTGAGCATGGCCCTGGCTATATTAAATGGTATTCTTCTTGGGAAGCTTTTGGAAGATGGAATAAGAGGAAGTTTGTAACTGTTACATAACCAGCCCACACACAGCAGCTCCTCCCATGAAACTTCGTGTCTCCCATAGAAGAAGGTGGGTGTGAGAAAACTATCTAATTTTAAGACTTTTGCAATATTCAAAAGCTTCTAACTTCTTTTTCAAACTAGCCAGGAGTTTTTCTCTTGTTAAATTTAATTTACCTTAAATTGGCGTTGGAGGCAACGCAAGAACTGCAGTGCTGGGACTTGACTGCTGTCCTAGGCAAGGGCATTAGTCAGCAGGCTGTAGAGCTGTGCTCCTGGTTACACTTTCTCTCTGTGATTTCTCTCTTCTGGGTGTGCACAATGGCACAGCTGAAGCCCAGAGAGTGATCCCTGTCCTCCTGAACAGCTCATGGACTGGGATTAGTGCATTCTTGCAGATTCTCTTTCCACATGAGATGCCTGAACCACTTGGTGAGTGAGTGCTCAGGGCTTTCAGCAGAAAGAAAGCAGCCCCACTGCTGCCTCTGGTGCAACCATGGTTTTGAAAAGAGAAGACAGAGGCAACCATCCATGGCAAGAACAATCAGATAGGGATTTAAATCCAAGTGCAGGGTGGGGAGGTGGAGCTTTCTTGAACCAGCACCCAAATTGTGGAGACAGGTGAGATTTAAAGGATGCACTTCTCTTTCCTTGTGGTCTCGCTAATTTGTCATCCTCTGCTTAGCATCCTGGCTACTTTGAATCTTAATTCTCCCCTGGAAGAGGAAATACAGGGAGCTGAGATACTTAAGCTGAGAGGAAGGTGGAAATGCCCTTCAAGATTCCAGAGTCTAAATACTTTTGCAGAAGAGTCCCAAGCATTTTATGAAATGTTGAGCCCTTTCACTATTCACAAGAGTGAAGAATTGCAAAACAGCCCTATAACACTGACACGTTTCACATGTTCACACTTAACGCATATTCTGCTTTTTCTAATGAGTAGGAATAGCATGATATACTGGCTGGCTAATGGTTAGTGGGACATGAGTATTTTACCAGATATAGCAGCATTAGCATAAACTTTTGTCGCTAATATACATCCACAAATGTATAGTACCTTCTTCAGAAACAGTCATGTAATTCCTCTTGACATGAACCAGCATTCTGTGCAGCTAAGGAGAGGAGATCCCCAAAAGCCAACGTCTGTCCTTAGCTGAATGATACATGGACTAGGGCACTACTGTTTCTAATTTGAGAAGAGATTTTTAACTGTGCCTGCCTATTCTGTTGTGGAAGTTGGAAGAAATCCTTTTGAACAATGGACATGTTTTCTTGACATGATACAATCCACCCTTGCGGGTTTTTTTTGGCTCGTAATAAGCAATGTAAACTGTTAAAAAGCAAATATGCTATGACATAAGATTGAGCTGCAGCATGCTGTGAAAAGTTCAATGAGCAATAGTCATTATCCTCCCTGCCTTTTCTGGAGGTAAGGACAAGTGCAGATTATCAGAATGGTAAGAAATGTTGTTTGTCACCCTTTGCACATAATTCGGAACAGGGTCTGCTCAGTTCCTTTGCCTTACTCTTCTCAGGCAGCTCTAAAACACACACAGCAGTTCAAGATGGGGAGAGTACGCCACGCGCAGGTAGTTTTTAAGTTGTGTTATGGTCCGCACTTCTTCCTGGGACATCTGTGCATGAGGAGACTTTCTTGCATTGCATCTAATTTCTGCTAGGGATTATCAACCACAGCCTGGGATTGGGGTCGCCAGCCACAGCCACTTCCCAAGCAGTTGCCTGCTGCTCTGACGGCAAGGTGGGATGATATATGAGGTGCTATAGCAAACAACACGTTATCTCTCAGGTAGCGAGGCTGTGAAAGGTCATAAAACCCAATGGTGTTGGGATGTCTGAGCCCTCCTATTATTATATTAAGGGTTTTGGTAAAAAAAATCCTCAGTCAGCACTTTGTGAGGAACAAATGAAGTCCTGATGTCCTTTTCCACTCCTTTCTCAAATCCACAGCTGAGTCAAAGGCCCACAGTAGAAGAGCTACGTGAGAGGAAGATCCTCATCCGCTTCAGTGACTACGTGGAAGTGGCAGACGCGCAGGACTACGACAGGAGGGCTGACAAACCCTGGACACGACTCACAGCCGCTGACAAGGTAAGTAGCTTTCAAAGTAGATCTCAAATTGGCAAAAGCACCTTCATCCCCCTGAAGCCAGCTAACTTCTGCAGAGTGTTAAGGCAGGAGGGTTCAACCCTGACTCAGAGAGAGGCATGATGACTCAGAGTCATCCTTCACTCAGGATTTCTGCCTCATGCCACAGAGTATTTCAGTCATTAAAATGAAGTCTCATGAGTCCTGTAGATGGCAACAAGTTGCATTCTTGGTATCAAGTGCATTGTCTTTGGAGCATCAGTGGGACCTTCCGTTCTCTCACCAAGTAGTGTCTGTGGTGTGGGCGCTGGTGGCAAAGAGGTTAAATCCTTGGCCAGTAGTAGTATCAATCACATCCTAAGAGGCTTAATGGTGCCTCAGGAAGAAGGTGAGCTTTACCGATGGTTCAAGCAGGTTCTGCTTTGCTTCTTTGCCAGGCTGAGTATCGCTTTTTGTATGTGCAACATGTCATACCTCCAGCAGAGACAAGGTGACAGTCACCACGGAAAGAAACGGAGAGCTTTAAACTTTTTACGGCATCTCATATGACAACAGGACTGTGAGCCTGATGATAAGTGACTCCAGTGCTTGACAGTCGTTTTTCGCTGGCCATGTGATTTTAAAGGCTTTCAGGTAGCTGAATTCAAGACCTGAATATTTTTTTGCTGTGCCCCTCATGCAGCAAAGGGGATCGTGTTTGATGGACAGAGAAAGGAGTGGGAGTCCTGACCATGCCGCTCATTCATGGTGTCCTCGGTTTTATCTACAGAGGAAAGGGTGGCCAGTTTTATTTGTATAATTTAACCAATGGACTTTTATAGTTCTGCAACCACTGGTTTTCTCCTTGACAGAGGCCTTTTTCAGCTTAGCTTTTTCATAAGTTAAAGTGACATAAACTGATCTGAAAAAGAGCAAAACTTCTCCTGAACACAGCAGAGCATAATGTATTGGGTTAAATTCCCATTTTACATCACCATGTTGTAGAAAATCTTAGCTAAGTGACCTAGCCAAGCTATCAGTTATATTCTCCCATTTCGTAGGTGAGGGAGGGAATAAATGTCCAATCAGTTCTGCTGCCTTTGAGAGATCCCTGTCTGGGGTGAAAGGCATGGAGAGACTATAGCTAGGAAAGCAGAAGAGTTGGTGTCCAAAGAGGTTCTTTCTCATCCCGTGTCTGTGAAAAGGACAAGTATTATGTACCACTATTAAAAGTAGCCTGATAAAGAATTTGTTATTAAGGAAAAGTACTTTGAGCTTGCCTTTACTTTTTTATAATGCATGTGCAAGGTCAATACACTGAAGAAAAGGCGTAATTTCTCCAAATGAACATTTTCTCAGTAAAGCAGAAGAAAATGTGGTTTGACATTCTAATATTAATGCTTCTTACATGCATAAGGAAGCAAATCTATCCTTTTTCAGGCCAGGGTCACATGGCAATATTCTGATTTCTGCTGTTCAGATCAGCTGCTTTTCCCCATCACTGCGTGCACTGTTACAAAACATAGCCAAACAAATTGGAATCAACTCTGAAATGCCTAACAAAGCTGCAGTGCCCTATAAAAGATTATTTTCTTCCAAAGCTCTGATTCAATAACTGCCTCCATTGGTCAGCACAGATTAGATTTATTGCAAAAATTGATTTTAGTAATAGACTTTCCTGTTTGTCAGTAAATCTTGCTCCATGTGCTGGATGTGGGGAATTGGGTTCAATCTGACTTCATCTTTACCAAGTTTGCCTGTTAGAGGAATAAAAAGGGTGCATTAAATCTCACCAACAGATCAGGGATGCATGGGGGCAATAGATTGCAGGTGTTGCGGGAGTCAGCAGTCTATGTGGCCTCCTTCACAGCCACTTAAGCAGCAAATTGGTCTGCTGAAGGTAGGCACTTGAGCTGCTGCATAACCATCTCTCCAGTGATAGATGGAGACAGAACCTGATGGATATTTCTAAAATAAATAAAAAGCTAAAGCTGTATAGAAGAGTACAAGGGGCCTTTTCTACGGCTCGCACTCAAAATCTATCACTTAGGGCTTGTTCGGGTAGTTGGTGACTGGATCAGTGGCTGTTACAAAAGTCCTGTTTCGGGCTGGTGCTCTTTGTACTACTTTAGATTTCCTTAATCGAGACAAATAACTGATAGACACAAGTGACACTAACAGGAGTGGCCACTTCCAGGAGTAAAGGTTTTCAGCTTCCCAAGGAAAGGCAGGTGGCACACACCTTGTTCCCGTGGGAGCATTCAGCCACAGCAGCCGTCTTGCTTGGACTCACCATACACTCCCCTCTTGCGAGCCAGCTTGCGAGCTACAAATATCGCAGTACTGAAAAAAATCAGGCTGACGTGGGCTTGAGCCAGTTCTGCTCAGCATCCTCTCCAGCAAGCAGCAAGCCCCTCTAAGTCACCCTCTTCCTCTTTCTTTTTTTTTTTTCCTCCCAGTATTTCCCTTCATTGCAGTCACCCCTAGTTCTCTTTTTGCACCTGGACAAGCTGCAAAGGCTGGAGGTAGCTGGCTGTCCTGCTGATGCTAAATATGACCACCTGTGGCTAGTCTTCTGCTGGATTAGTGAGTTGAATCGGTTCAGCAAGTGGCACAAATGAGCCAGAAGGAAGGGGTCAGAGGGGCACAGCCAGAGGCAGAGGGATGGGCAGGGGAGCCGGGCCTCCCTTTTCCAAGGCCAGTGAGCTGGCAAAGCAGCTCAGCTTATTTTAGGTAATTTCACCCTAGGAAATTCACATAAAGGCAGGATACATCACAAATAGGAGACTTCAGTGAGATCCAGGCCAAGTTTACTCACAGTCCAGTTCTGAAATAGAAGGCACCATTCGAGAAACATGATTGCATGTTTTTTTCTCATACTTAGGCTAATTTGGATTTTGTATATGAAAGTGTTTACATAATAAGCCAGAATTGAGTTTTGTGTCCGTATTGTCTACAATTCATTTTCAAATTGATGTATTCCGGTGAAGCATTTATCTCTTCCCTTTATGTGATTTAGAACATGTTTATCTCTTTTTCCTTTTCAGATTTTAAAGCCTTTTATATGCTTTTCTCTCTCTCTGATAATGTTATGTAAGACTTCTTCACTTTTAATGTACTGTTTTGAAAACAAAGTGAACTTACTTTGATCTCGCTCATTCATACATTTATGGGTTTATTTGTCCTTTGCAGGCAGCCATTCGAAAAGAGCTTAATGAATTTAAAAGCACTGAAATGGAAGTTCATGAATTAAGTAGGCATCTAACAAGGTAAGTTGAGATTAATTTTTTAAGACTAGCAATGAATACGGTTGTTTTCCAGAAAATCCCAACAGCATTTCTCAAACACCCACTGAACACTCCCAGGTCTAGAAAACATTTAGAATTAGATGCTGTATAAGAAACTCGCACAGACAAACTCATGCTGCCATTACGTGGCTGTGTGCAGGCACGTGCCATCTCTTCAGTAAAGTGCAACCTCCACTGACTGAGGTTTTTGTTTGTTTTTTTTTCAAATATCATGATGTTCTCGTGTTCTAGTTGCATTTCAGTTCTTCTGATATCAACAATGAATAGTGTTGGTGTCTCAAGATAGGAAGGACACAGAAAACTCCCCTTGTAGATCAAGTACATAGCAAGGTATAACTGTACTGCAGAGTGAATGCAAATGAAATCACGCTGAATGTACAGCTATTTCATGCTACGCACTCGTTATGCATGGATTACTCAGCCCTGTCAAGTCTTGCCATAGGCAATGCAGTGGTAAAATAGCGTCTATATTGCTGATCTTGCAATCTTTTGTACTCTTAGGCATTTTTGGTTAAAAAGGTAAGGTCTGAATTATCCCAGACCTCAAACTAACAACTGTTCTCTCTGACAGCATGGGGTCTAGGCTCACTGGGAGGTCAGGACACTTCCCCTAGCACAGTCTGTGCTGAGCCTGCTCTGGTTTTAATTCTGAGACGAGCTAAACTCCTGGAGTTTCAGCTGAAGTCAGACCTTTGCAAATCAACATTAGCTCACAGTCATTGTTATACGTTAAAAACAAGTTTTAGGTATTCAAGACAAAAGAGAGAGAGATCGTGTGCAAAACTGGAGTTGTCCTTGCATTTATGCGTTCATCAGATAGGTACTCATAAAAAATGCAGTTAATACTTTTAAGAAAAATATAGACAAGCTTAAGGCAAAGTTTAGTATTAGGGGATTTTTACATACATCAATTAATAATTGCATCAAAATTCCCTGGATGTATTATGCATATATTATACTGCAGAAATGAGCTCCCTTCTATTTCCTGTCATATGCTAGGATGGTTTTATTGGGGTGTGTAATAATGGAGTGTTGCTAGAGACAAGCCAGCTGCCTTCAAATGGTGACGTTTAGAAGAAGCTTTAGAGTGTGCAGTAGTTACATAGCTTTAGGGTTGCAGTGGGCCTTGATATGTTGACCCCGGGGACTGACGCTTTGAAAGGTACTTGACTCACGAAATCCATTCTCCCAGGATTAGTTAGTTAGGGGAGTACTAACTCAGGAAGGGTGTTAGGCTGTTTTAAAAGGGTCTTGCTACAAGGAGTTGAGGTCCTTTGGCTTCCATGAGATGCTTAGCATTCCACAAAAATAAAGACTGTTTTAGTTTTCAAGGAAGTCTGTCCAGCTGTTTGGCTCGTGCAGGTTTGTGAGCAGTATTTTGGTTCTCTCCCAGTGTTGGGATGAGCAGTTACCCTTTGAGATGGAGGCACTTTCTATTTGAAAGCCACCAAGTGGCTTTGACTCATTCAAGTCTTGGCCAGGCATACGCAGAGCTATGGCCAGCGTAATAGAAAGTGAAGTAAGGGTTTGTCTGAAGTTCAGCAGGACTTCTTATTGGTTAGACAAGTGGCCTCAGGAACTAGCCACTTGAATGAATCACGCTTAAACAAAATCGAGCAATTCCCTTAAACTAACTTAGATAAATCACCATTATAAAATCATTAGCAAGGTAATGAGCTATTCGTGTCATTAGGCAGGGACATGAGCTGAGCAGAGAAAGTGAGTGTTGCTTTACTAGTGAGATGGTTTAATTTATTAATGAAGAAGTGAAAAATCAAAGCTTAAAAAACACCCGTGCACCACGGACACAGGCAGGCCTCCTGGCACGTGATGTACATGCAGAAAGGGTGGCAGCAGGGGAGCCCTACTTGTCTTTTTATACTCAGACATTAAAGAATAATCATATTTGAACTAGTTGTGAAACTTCATAGCTGAGGCGCAAAAAAGGTTTGTCTAAACCAGACAATTATCCTGGAATCTGGCATAGTGTGGTCTGAAAGAGGAATAGCTAACCTGAAATAACTCACACAGGGGTCTGATAGGGTGGATCCACAGCTTCTTAGTGTCTTTGTTAGATTTTGGTGCAAACTGCTACTGACTCCGATCTGTGAGTCTGGCAAGGACCAAGGCAGTTTGAATGTCTGTTCTGGGTCCATAATGCCTGCGTGGCTGCTGTAATACTGCAGGAACCTAGCTGCCCAATTTTGCACTGTAGCAATTAGTACTCTGGGTCTTTTTATATACAATAGGCACATGAGGATGTTCTCTCTTTCTCACAATTTCTCTTTTTTTTTTCTTTTTTTTTCTTTTTTTTTTTTTTGCTTTTAGGTTTCATAGACCGTAGCAGTTCAACTCTATCTGACTACTATGCCGTCTTCAAAACATAACTAAAAGGAACCATAAGTGCTGGTATTATTCACTTCCCTGTTACGTACAATGTAAATCTTCCGAACTGCCTTTTTAAAAAAGAGTAAAAATTAAATATTTAAAAAAAAAAAAAAGTATTTACATGTGATGGGTACTGCAGCATCATCAGACCTGCTGGTTCAAGCTTCAATAACAGAAAATACCCCTGGTGGGAATTATGCCAAGACTTGGCATCTATATATAAGACGTTCCTGGCATGTGGATTTGCCATACATGTTCAAGCCCAGCTGGTGGTGCATCCATTTCGTCTTCAGGCACCCCTCATCCTGACAAGCCTCTGTCATCAACTCTAGAGAGCCCTGAGATGGTGTTCAGGGTATCACTGGCCTGAGTGAAGTCTCCGACGGCCCTGCAGCTATGGCGCTAAGCACTTACACCAAACCCTCCTTTCAATCTGCGAGCACCTTATGAGGACGGTGGAGGAGCAGAACTACCCGGCGGACCAGCCCATCTGTGAACATCGTCTGACTAGAAAGGCATTTGCCTTCCCTGGAGAAGTTCGTGGCCAGTTGATAGGCCCTGTTTGGCTTCAAAGAAGTAAAAGGCATCACCCTAAAAGAACAGGACTCCTTACTCAAGGCTGGTTCAGTTCTAGCAACTGTTTATTTTTCATCTCTTTCAAATGTAATTTTCTAACTCCAGTTATGAACCCATCAGCAGTAAGTGACAGGAATGATGACAACAAGCAAAACCATCTCTTCATGGTCACTGCATGGCATTCACTCAGCTCGTAGTCTATTTTACACCCAAGCCTTGTGACTGTATGAGGGCCAGCACGCATCCCGCAGTTAGACAAGCCTGGATTCCCACCTGCTTTGCAGAGCGGAACCTGACATGAGGACCTGGGGGCTCGATTAGGGATATGCATCCCCTCTGTGTCAGGTGTGTAAAGAACTGATCCTAAACTCACACTGAGGAAAAAAATGCTTTTTCTCAAGTCCAGCATGGCAGATTGAGTTTTCCGGCCTAACAAAAGGAGTCTGTTGCATTGTTATGGATGGTGAGACTTAACATTGGTATCGACAGCTGAGGCTTAAGGACAGAAATCCAGGGGTGGTCTGTTTTGGTTTTAATTTATTTTTATTACAATGATTTAACACACAAACTGACCAAGTAGGGCTCAGAGAGCTGGTCGCTCTGGGCCTAATTTACCTGCCAACTTAAGCGCGTGCTTAACACTAAGTAAGCATGCAAATAGTCTCACTGAATTCAACAACATGTCTCACAGGCTTAATTGAAGCTGAACACATACAAGTGCTTTTCTGAACTTAGGCAAGCACCTTCCAGAATCAAGTCCTTAACTAGTGTAATGCCAGCAAGCTCCAGAAAATGTTGTCTAGGGTTCCTTTCCAACTCTTATAAGAAACTATTATGCCATGTTTTGGGTCAGTGGTCCAAAGCACTGTAGCAACATTACTGTAAGAAATTCCAGATTATTACTTCAGGATACCTTTTTTCTTCTGTAATAGCTATTTTGCTTTGAAAGTTTGAACAGAGAGGCCAAAGTTTTTTACTACGGTATTGTTATTTCTGTTGTTATTTTATTATTTTTCCTTTCTTGCTGTCTTCCATGTATCTATCCACTCTTCTGTGCTCCCTCTCTACCTCCCCCTGATGCCATGCTGATGTTGTCCTTTACCAATTGTGAGCTGAGAGGCCGCTCACAAATGAGAATTTTGTGGCCAGTTCTGCATAGTGCCAAGCGCTCCTGCTCTTCTCAGGCCTTGGTCTCATTCCTCTGGCTGTGGGAGTAAAGCAAAAGGACCTATGGCAAAAGAGCCTATGGAGTTGCTCTAGCATTTGGCTTGCCGAAATGGCGTTGGAAGTGAGGCTAACTGACTCCATTTAGGCTTAGCAGTACTCAGTACCTCGCAGATTTGCACTCAGTTGGAGGCGAGCGAAAGCATTTCGTGCTCGTCTGTGGCCATCCACACAATGCTATGGAGTATTAGCTATTAAACAACACTTGGCTGTTGTAGAATGGAAGATGCTATAAAGGAAAGTGAAAACCAGCTGTTTCTGGTGCCTCATTTTGAGGCAGTATGCCTCTGATGTGCTATTCTTCCCAGACCAGGTAATGATTTCTGGATGAACATACAAAGCAATCCCTGTATCACCAGCTCACAACTGCTTTAGCTATAAGTTCATCAGCAGTGGAAGCCTTTAATATGAAATATTATCTGCTCACTGCAGCAAGGACAGAGCACTTATTAGCCAGGACTACACTGCCTGGGGGTTATTTTCCTGAAAGCCTGCGGTTTGTGTTTTTTTTAAAGAATTCGTTCACATATGCATGCACACATAACAAGACTGCATTGCAGCTTTAAAAAGGGAAAACTAAGTTCTTGACTTTTGACTGTACACACTGCTCTAGGAAAGGGCTCTGCACCACAGCAGCAGGCCCTCACATCCCCGCTGTGGCTCCCTCGCCAGCCCTAGCATCACAGCCTTAGCGGTTCAGTGTGAAAGGGAGCGAGGCTGCTGAAGGAGCAGGAGAGAGAGAAAGCACAGGACTCAGTAGACTGGTGGGAGGAACAAGGGAGATTTGGGTTTTATGATTAAAATGAAGAAGCAGGAGGTAGAAGGAGCAGGCTGCTGTTAGTCCATGGTCAGTACCATGGGAGCCCCGGGGCAGCGTCACCTGTCCCTCATGGGCGTGGACCGTGGAGGTGCCCACACCTGCCCAGATAAGCCCCTTATTTGCAGTGGTTGAGGCATGTGACAGCCCAGTCCCGGGTGTGAGCCAGAAGGCCAGCCCTAGCCACCCGGCCTTTGGCCCAAGGCCGGTCCCTGCTGACCTCTCAGCAAGTCGCCAGTCCCTGGCTGCTGGCCTCCTCAGGACACGTGCCACCTGCTTGGCAGCTACACGTGGCCATGTTTGTTTGTTTGTTTTTTTAACTAACTCCTAACTGTCGGAGCAGACACCAGGACACAGTGGAAGAACTGCCATATTTCTCCCAAACTGCAACCTTGCAACTGAAAAGGGGGACGAGGGAGAAGAAAGAAGCCATATAAAGTGTTCAATGCTGTGGCAAGCATTACAGAGCAGAACTGGCACTTCATTTAGTTATAGCTTCAATGGGTTTGGGTATTTTGCAAAGTTACCCTTTGGCAATGCATTCTTTGGAGACGTAACAATCCTTGAGTGCCTGAACACTGCCGTGTGTCCCCAGTTTGCATGCCCAGCTCCTTTTGGCATTCATGGGAAGTTGAGAGCAGACTGGGGAACCGCTAGTCTTTTTTAATCTGTTTTTTGAGCATTGCAACTGCTTTTCTCATCTGTGATAGCCATCTCCACCATGACAAAGTAGTTGTGAGTCCGTTGTGGGGAAAAGAATGATTCTACCCCCCCCCATCAACCGGGGCTATTGAAGGAAATAAAGAGGATAACAAACATTCCTGCTGAAGACTCCAGCAATCATCCTCGTTCTTACTTGGAAGAGACTAATAGTAGTAATAAAGAAGTTATATCGGGTTTAGAGAATGGGAAACCAACACAGAACAAAAATTGCTATTCCAGTACTTGATCATCGGGGCTGATAGTGGAGCTGATGTACCAAAGTCAAGGAAGAAAAAGATTATAACCAATATCTACTGACTCCTGATGTGCAAGGATTTAATCCTGATTCTTAAAACGTGCAAGTAATGCGACATGTTTTCTGCAGCCTATGGAAAGATGAGGTAGAAACTGCATGGCAAGAAAGAAGGAATTGGAAACACAAGTTCCAAGAACTTCTAGCCAAGTTTTACTTATTTGCAGAAAGCGATGCTGAGGGTAACATGATGGTGGCATCTCCCTCCCACCCACACCTTGGCAAGGAGTGGGTGACAGGGACATGCTGGCATATTTAGGCAGAAGGTCAGCACCGTGGCCTTTCCCCGCCCAAGCCCCACTGGCTATGCACTAGCGAGTTGAAAAATGTTTGAGGCTGCATGTTCTCTGGGACAGGGCTCAAGCCGGCTTTTGTATCAAGACAATTTCTAGTACACACTCTAGGCATTATTGGAAGAGAAGGAAGAGGGAAAAGGATATAATAGCCTTTTTTTTTTTTTAAACCACTTTATGGTCATTGAGACTAGTTTGTGAGCCCATTACAGGAATATATTTCACCCCAAGGCTTACATGTAACCACAGCACTTTTTCATCACCACGACTAGTCACCAAACTCACCATCATTATTTCTACAGTGCCATCTGTACAGTGGAAACACTATAAACCAACAGAGTGAAAGCACTTCCAACATGCCCAGTGGAGGCTTGCACTCACAGAAAACCGGGTGAGATGGAGACCCATAGTCATATGGGAACAGGGGCTCCCTAATGTGCCTGCAAATAAAAATCACTTTGTAAAAATAGCCATGGGAGATTGCTAGGCTAGTGAAAAAATCAGGAAAGCAAAAGGGGGACAAACGATTTTTTTCCAGGTGTTCGGTCTGCTCGAGCTTGGAACAATTTCTGTAAACAAAGAGGAGGTGACGGGCAGATTACCTGCTTTCCCATGTGTCCCAGGTACTCCAGCACCAGTTGCATTTTTTCCAGTTGATATCCAAGTGTATGTATATAGTTTGTCTTTGTATAGGAGTGAGTGTGGTGACTGTCAATCATGTGCTCTTCCAGTATTGTAATTTAACAGATTATGGCTGTATGAAAACCATGTAAATAACTAGAAAGAAATTAAACTGGATCTCTATGTCCTAGTTTTTGTACATACTGAAACTGCATGCTACTTAAATTATTGTTTGTCTCTGATGTATGCAGTTTCTTAAAAAAAAAAATTCCTTTGAAAAAGAAAAATCATTCCCGTGCCTGTGTATTTTATCACTCACCCTCTGTCCCCATGGCTGATGCTGCAACAGCTGCTTGTAACTGAAGGTCCCAGCCCTCCCGCTGCTCCCCACTGCAGGGACACAGTGCATGGCTGCAGCAGGCCCACACCTGCTCATCGAGCTACTTTCGTATCACGAGCCTCCTCTTTTTTTTTTTTTCCTGAGTAAGCTTTAGCAGTTACAAAGCTACATTTTGAGCTGCAGCAAGCTGTAGCCTCTGTTTAGTGAGAAGGGAAAGGTTGGGAAGGGAGGGGGAAAACTTGCTTTACAAGAGTAGGCATGTGCCTTCAAACAGCCTTACTAGTCATCTGCATAAGGTATAGGAGGTAACAGCTACTCTTAGGCTATTTATTCCTCATAATTCATGACGCAAAACTTCTGACGCCCAAGAAAGTGCTGTCCCGAAGCATCGCAGTGCAAGTGGCAGGTGCCAGCAGCTCCCTGCGCTGAGGCACGTGGAGGCTGCCAGTTACACAAAAACGAAAGGTATGTATACATGCACTGACCAAATTCTGCCCCTTTCCATTGCTGATCTAGTTGAAGGACACAAAACACGGTCGTAACTCTGCTACTGGGCTTTTTCTGTTCATATGTTTCTATTTGGGTAGATTTTCACTGACCCTTTTTACAATTTGGGGTGGTGGTGAGGGCAGTTACCTTGCTCCATTAGTAGGAGAACGTACAGTGCCTGGCTTGATAAACTGAAGAGGAGAGGTGGGTGTCAAGATCCTCCCGCAACTAGTTACAGTGGTCATCTCAGCATCACATAGCGTTCTGGTCACATAAGGTAATTCCTATGTATTGCACATATGGTTGCAAAGCTTTCAAAAAGGACACTTTTGTGAAATGGCGGACCAGCCCACTCTCTTGCACAGAGATGCCTACACGAGGGGGCACAGCAGCTTTTTTTTTTTTTTATTTTAAACAAACAGAAGCACTTCACAAAACTGGCCTAAGAAAACAGGAGTATGTGTCTTCAGTAACGTCCACGTAATTACTAGCAATCAAATCGCAATCTAATGGCATCTTTAGGCAGGAAACGAAGAAGTGGGTTGAAAAAAATCGATTCTCTATTAAACATGCAGCCCCTGGTGTCCAGCTCAGAAATTGCATTTGCGCTGCCCAAACCAGCGACTTGAAATGGCTTCAGGAAAACCCATGCCTGTAGGTTCACGGGAAGGCCGGCCAGACAGACTGCGCACCCTCCTTTCTGTGCTCAGCCACAGAAATGGGAAGGCAAATAGGAAGGGCGCAGCGTTAACCATTAGCACTATAGGTTTAATGAGAACTAGAAAAAGGAGCCTGCTTCACCTGCAGTCACACACATGCAATGACCCCTGTTAATAGGGCATACACTACAATAACCTACATTTTAGCTTCTGTTTGATGTGTCCAACTTTTACATACATGGCTACGTTAACCTTGAGAGGCAAGGGTTAGAAATACCTGTTTAGCAACAAGTATAGACTGTAAAAGCTAGAGCCTCCCCCCCCACACACACATACATGCACGCACACCTGTGCATTGCTGCTTGGGTGTCCTTGGCTAAGTGCTCAGTGCCCCCGGGGCAGCGGTGGGGCGAGACAGTCACTGCACGGCCATCGTCTCCCTTGCACCCTCCCACGGTCACCACAGCGCAGCCATGCCCAGGTCACATAGCCCAGCTGGCCTGCGGGCAGCAAAGCGGCCATCCTGCCCCTGAGCCGCACCAGCCAGTAGCTGCAGGCAGCCTACGGACACCTTGGGTGACCACAGTCTGCAGCAAGACTGGCAAAGGGATGGAGCAATTGCAAAAGACTTGTTTCCTTTGAAAACCTGGCCAAAAAGAAGAAAGGGATCTGGCGCTACTCTGCTCACCAGAAGTGGGACATCATTGCCATTTGCTCCATCAGACGAGCTAGTCCATGGCCCCAGTTGGGCCAGTGTGAGTCAACATCCAGGAAACACAAACCTGAAGGCCCCAAGCTGAGCGGTGCAGGGGTGTAACCCCAGGCCCGGCCCCGGTGAGGAGCTCGGCCATGCAGACTGCTAGGGCTGGACCACCATTAGTTGAATAAATCAGGCTCCACAGGCTGGAGACAGCCGTCTCCACAGCCGGCTGGCCAGGATGGTTGCCCGGTGGCTGCTACTCACAGGGCTGCGTGCGTGACCTGCTGCCAGGCTCCTATTGCCTGGACCAACAGTTACAATGAGAACAAGAAGAAAGTTGTTTCCCCCTATCCTCAGAAAACCCTCTATCACTTTTCCTTGAATTTACCAATCTCTGAGTTTCTGCATCTCAGTCACCTCTCTCTCCATACTCTTGCTCCACAGTCTTTTTGGGGGGAGGGGGGCAGGGTGGGGAAAAAAAAACCACACACACACACACACACACACACACACCCCTACCCCCCACAGGATATCTCACAGCTAGGAAACTCTGGCAAGTTCAAAACTGACCTGGCTTTTGTGACACCCGTCCCAGCTGCACGAGAGGCGGTTCAGGACACGCTGGCACGATGACGGGGCTGCTTCGGGGCAGCAGCATCCGGGTGGTAACAGGAGCCCTGCAAGGCAACGTGCCACCAAGACTCAGGGGTCTGCGCAGCTCTCATGCACTGGTAAAGGGATCCCTCCCCACCCCCTCAGTTGCAAGCTACAGCATTCACTATTTACCAAATTGACACCCCCTCCCGAAACCTGCTCTGTATCACTGCTACTTCCGTTTATCAACCTCTGAGTTACTGTATCTCAGCCACTTTTCCTTCCATATTCTGAAGTCCCTTCTTAGAGTTGAAATCAGTCGTCGTTTCTCAAGCATCCTCCTCCGGCGTCTGCCGTTATTTTTCTTATCTGGCGTTGCCATCACGTTTGGCCCTCAGCAGGGCAAGAGCTGGCGCGTGCAACAAGAGAGGGCAGGCACGTGGCAGCGTCCTAAACCGCTCTGGAGGAAAAGTACTGCGTGAGGGGACAACTGGGCCAAATTAAGCTTACTGTTCTTGTTTCCAAAGTCTATAAAGTCACTGGGGGGGGGGGGGGGGGGGAGAAGGGGAAGGGTCACTCTCCAGAGCGAGTGCTTCAGAGTTATTTCTATTGTCTCAGGGAACAAAATAAAAAAAAATATATAGCAGCGGGCTCCATATGAACAAACAAGCCTGCAGCGAGCAGTTACATATAACCAGTCAAGGAGAAATAATGTAAATAAAAACAGGAATTGCACTTTCAAGCTTCTCAAGAAAGAGAAAAAAAATGGCCATCAGCTAACTTGTCACTGCAGTCTTTTTGCAATGACACAGAGCTCGCAGAACACAACTAATGAAGCCAGCCCTGTCCCTGCATTACGTAGGCAGTGATTTCACCAGGCCGCTCAAGGATGTGCAGCTTTAAAGAGAACTGTTTGAGGAGCTACTGGCCCATAGCAGCTAAGGGACCAAATTTGGCCTGCCTGCTAAAAATGTATAGCCTGGTCACTACAATTTTTGTGGTGTTTTAGTTCAAGAGGTCAAAGATCAGCTCTTATGCACATATGCCAAACTGCAGGTTGATTGCAATCATTGGAGGCACCGACCACGGCTTCCCAAGTGGTGGACTCTGGTCTCGGTTTGGACTTTCAAGCCAACCTGTCCAGACCTCACCCTGCTCCTTGGCATGTGATGGGGCAGTGAAAGTTCCCATACTTTGCGGTTCTGCTGCTCTCTCAGGGAGTAGGTCTCAGAGCTAGAGCGTTACGCCCAGCTGAGCTGACATCATCAAAAATTAACTGAGCATAAAGGCAGCTAGATTCGTAATTTCAGTCTTTGGGGAAGCCCTATCAGTAAATTTTCTGCATAAACCGTATCCCTCATAAATCCACAGTGAAAGGCTGGAAATGGATTCATTAAGATATATGCAAATGTCTTTTACCAGATCAGGGAAAGAAGAATGGAGCTAAACCATTATTTATTCTCTGGGAGAAATCCTCTCCTTCAGCACAGAAGAAAATCAAATAGCTAATGAGCCTGGCCTAGAAAAAATAACACATTCAGTTAAAGAAACATTCCTGCTCTTTCTTTGTATTTCAAACCAAAAAAGCTGCAGATGAACTTTCAGCTGACATTTAAATGGAACAGCATTTGAGGATCCATCCCACAGACACTGAAATGTTTATGTAAAATTACTGTTGTTCATACAGCGAGTGCATCTTTGTCTTGTCAGAATAGCTCTTGGACCTGTCTATTGCTAGAGAAAGGCTGTTATAAACTTAAAAAAAAAGGAAAAGAAAAAAGTTCGGTGCCTTCAGTCGAATAGCGATTGGAGAAACACTCACTGGCATGTCTGGAGGCAATGTCACTAACTGGTGCCTCTGAATCCTGCTTTGGTGAACTCTCTTTGCAGAATATGAGTTACTGACCCCTTTTGTGACTGAATCTACTAAACACACCTTCCGTGTCGTCAGCAGCTGTTATTCTGGGGGTTTCTTTTTTTTTTTTTTTTTTTTGCATGATTAAATGCACGCCTCCAGTGTGAAGGCTTGGTTACTAGGTACATAACTTGCCTTTCTGTGTTTAAGCTGTGTAGGCTGAAGGAAAAAGTAATTCAAACTGTATCAGTGAACGTTATTTGAAAAACCTGTTTGTTGAATGTTACAGAATGCAGTGCTGTTTTTTTTACAGAATAAATATGCTCCTTGCATCAGTTTTACTCAACTTTCACACCTAGACTAGAAAAAGAAGCTACTCTCTGAAGTGAATTAAATGGACTACACTATGCTACAATGCAGGCACAGCAGTGACTTTCAAAGTAGACCCAACTAAGCTTTTTCTGAACCGGGTAAATCAGGTATTTCTGGAACACTAACAGCAGCACCTCAGAATACAGTATAAATAATCTACTCAGACTTTTAGGTGGATTTTGCAATCTCAGCTGAACTCCAGGCTTCCCTAGACAATCTCTTAGTAGATAAACCTGTTTAGAACAAAACTTCAAGCTAAGGAGTTTGAAGTCTGCACTATACTGTGTGCAAGCTAAACACACTCTTTCAGGCAGAAATTTCCCAGCGTGCAATGAGCATACTTAACACTAAGCATCTCTTTGAGCAGCACATTTTTGTGTACTTCACCTGTCCATGTAAAGTATAGAAATAAAATTTTACACTTGTATGGGAAAAAAGAGTAGCTCTTTAGCAAATCTGTCTCTAGAGTTAACCACTTTCTTGCTCCCACTCATACCCTTTCACTCACAGTTTTCACAGGAAAAGTATCTTTGATGTATTACATTTATTTTGAAATCTAAACCAAACAAGAATCAAATGATAACAGCGTTCAGCCATGACACACAAGGGCTAGCTGTGAAACAAACAAGTAAAATAAACGTTAAAATCTCTTAACACAGTCAAGCATGCAATAGTGGTATTGTTTATTATTTGCCTGTAGTGCTGCACTGTATTTACTTTTTTCACTGAATGTCTTCACCTTTGGCAGAAGTTACATTTTAGCAGAGGATAAGTTCATAGGATAATTCAGGGCACAAGGGACATCGGCAGGTCTCTAGTCCAACTTCCTGCTCAAAACAGGACCAGCTATGGGATCACATCAAGTTGCTCAGGGCTTTATCAGGTCAGGTCTTGAAATCCTCCAAGGATGGGGACTGCACAGCCTCTGTGAACCTCTTCCACTGCTTGGCTGTCCTCACGGGAAAAAAGGGTTTCCTTATATCCAGTCTGAACCTTTAATTTCAACTTCTGCCCTTTGCCTCTCCTCCTCCCAAGATACACCTCTGCAAAGAGCCTGGCCCTGTTGTCTTCTTGATGACCTCCCCATAGGCACTGGGGGGCTGCTGTTAGGCACCCTCAAAACTCCTTCTTCTCCAGGATGAAGAAGCCCAGCTCCCTCAGCCTCTCCTCACAGAGTAAGTGCTCCGGCCCCATCATCTTGGGAGTCCACTGCTGAACTCGCTTCAGGTTACTGATGTCTTTCTTATGCTGGGCCAAAACTGGATCCAGTATCTAGATGCAGTCTAAGTAGTGCTGAGAAGGGGAAGATAACCCCTTCCCTTCAATCTGCTTGCTTTGGATGCTGTGACCTTCCTTGCCACAGGCAGGCTGCTGGCTCCTGCTGCACTCGCTGCCACCACCACCCCTGGGCCTTTTCTGCAGAGCGGCTCCTGGCCATCAGTCCCCCCTGTCCCGCTGTGGGGGCTCTTCCTGCCCAGGTGCACGGCCTTGCTCTTGTACCTACCAAATTTCATAAGGCTCCTGCAGGGTCTCTCTAGGTCCCTCTGGGCAGCAGTCCCCTGCCATTTAGCAACAGCTGCAAACATTAGGAGCATCCACTTTGTCACCTCCTCCAGGTCACTGATAAAGAACATTTCTTTTTCTGCTTGCCCATTTTGTTCTGTACAGAAATATCCCTTCGAGTAAACCAACCCCAAAGCCTGGAGTAATATATTTGTGCATGGATTCTGACAAATGACATTTTGCTTCGTAATTCCAGCTGGAATGTCTCAGGTCTCACACTGGATTGATCATAAAATTTAGGAGAAAAAAAAAATAGCAGAGTCATTCTCCTGAGGCTACAATAGGATTAAAGGAGAATTCAGTCTACTGGCAACCACATCATCCCACACCCTAGAGGCTTGGCGGATGGAGCCAAAGAGCTCTGTGACAGATACAGTGTAACACATACAGCAGGTTACAGTATCATCGACTGCCACCTGTCAACTTTACTTTCATGCCAGACTTTAGGGCTCTCCATAGCCAAGGTAATAGAACAGATACATGTCAACACTACTACTACTCCAACTCACAATCCAAAGAGTAACTTTTTTTAAAACAGAATTCATGTGAATATGAAAGTTCACCATCAAGCTGATATTTTAAAATCAAATTCACAGTAGTTCAGCCACTCCTCTTTGTCACAGGGCTTTTCTGGCAGTATATGTGGTACCGTAAGTCTCACTCTGCCAACATTTCCCCTCCCCTACTGCTGGATTAACACTTTGAGAACCTGGCTGCAAGGCTGAGAGCAAATGAAAGCTCACAGTGCCAACTCGACAGAAAGCAAGCAATAAAGAGGCTTCACGATCCTATTTTCAGTTAGCATGACCACTGTAAAGCCAGAAAGACAGACATTTGCAGAAAGAAGCATTATTTTAAGAGTCCTTATAAACCTTCCAAATCAACCCAAGTGAGATGGGGACTCCTTGGCCACTTTAATTTTCCCATTATATAGTGGGGGAAGGTTGCAGGTTTTGCAGGTGGCTGAGGTGCCTACTTTAGAAACAGAAATAACAGTTTTGCGTTTGTTTTTTTTTTTTTTCTCCAAATGGTAATTCTTCAGTGCATCCACTGTCCAAACATCTAGTCATTCCAAAGGCTCCTCCTTTGATAAATCCTGCGATTTTAGCATTGACTACATACTTCAGAGAGGGGGGAACTCTTTTTGACACTTGCAAAGACTAATTTGACCAAATTATGAATTGAATCCATTCCTCTTTCTAGAGCATCTTCAGCTTCCACAGAGTACAAAGAAGAAGGTACAGTGACAGAGCGCTACACTAGCTGGTTGACAGACAGGAAGAAAATATTTTTAAAGTACTTCAGAAAGGCATGTCACCCTGGTCATTGTAATATCTTTTCTCTACCTCAAGTTCATGCTACATCTTCAAGAACGTTTACCTGAAAATTTACAGTATTAATCCAGTACATTTATACTTCTAGCAAAAGAATGCTTTTTGTTCACTGAAGAGTTCCAGCAGATGAACAGCTGCTTAGTAAATTCACCTTCAAAACACCTCCAGTTAGTAACTAGCTACATCAAGTGTAAGCCAGCACATAAAACTATTCTTAACTTATAAATCAGTCCATTTACCATCCTTCAAGAGTTATATTCACCTCCCTAAAAGCCTTAAAGCCCACTGTGCAAATAAAATACTGTAACTGGCTTGTAAAAAAAAACAATCTGGACATGATCACACCACTACTAGATTATCTTCATTTCATCTATATTTATTGCAAAATATTTACACATTGATTACCATGTCATGAAATGCTTTAATGGCATCTTGACAGAGAACAGGAAATGAAGAACATGACACTAAGATAGGGGCTGAGAGGTCAAACAACACCTTTCCAAAGTCATCTCTTCCCAAGCTGCCAGGAGCAAAGAGATTTTTCAGACTGAGTGTGCTGGAGTCCCACAGTGCATGCGCCACAGATCAACAGCTTTGCTGACAATGGCATCAGTGTTATCTTGAGGAATCTACAAAAGATCAGGACAAACTGTCTTGTCAGAGTACTTTATCTGGTCTGTTTTGTTTCAAATAAAAGATTTTAAAATTCCAGTTTGAGTTTTATCTCTTCATATAAAACATAAAATCTAAATCTCATCTCTGCCCTGCCATCCCACCATCACTCCATACTACTTCCAGGTTTTAGGCTGGTGTAGCACTGTCCTTTGTCCTCCACACAGAATTTTTATTTAAAAAATGAGGTAAGACAACCACCAGGCAGCTCACACTTCACATACCTAACCTGACATCTGACAGAACTCATATGGACCATCCATGACCATAGATAAAATCTAACCTAACTCACCTAGGTTACACTAGCCTCCTAAAACCCTGCTACTATGCTCGTTGTTATCCATAGAAGGAAAGTTCCAGGTCAGGTTCACAGCCCCATCCTACGTTAACACAGGGATGACGCATAGACCTGAAGATTCTTGCACAGGAAAGGAGCAAAAAAGGTGACAGAAACCAACCTTGTAAGGAGCTTTGAGAAAAAATTAATCTAGCTTCACCTGAACTTACTTTCCTAGAAAAACACTTAGTATCCCAAGGAAATACTGTCAGATCTGTAAATGTAGACATAGCAACACATTTCCCAAATCCTAAATACCTTCCAGTAGGTAAAACCTACTTTTATAAACTGTAGAAGACAATGCAAAGCACAAAAGAGTACTTACATTTTCCAAAAACTGTGTGATCTTTTCTGCAGTATTCATTGCTATTATCTTCATTTTAAAAGTCAATAATATCTCCACAGCAACAAAAACAAGAATCTTACAGGACCCACTAATAACTTTGTCCCAAACTCTAGAAAAAAATTTAAAAGAATCACTAAACATTATTGAACTGCTTATTTGCTTATTTATCTGCTAGAACAGTCTTTGCACAATCACTTTTTTCCAAATTATTTTTTCTGAACAACAGCTATGTATTGAACTATTCAGATTAGTGCAAATAAAAGACATAGTATCAACTCCTAAATCCATACAGAGTGGACTGACGGCAAGCAGAAATTTATTGATACTTGCAGAATTGGTATGTCTAACAACAAAGTCTTGTTTAGAAATGGAATGGTTTAAGAGATCAAATACATAAAGCAAATCTTGTTTTAATAGCCTGAATTGTGATAACTATTCTACATTTTATGGTAAGAGTGAGAATTTTCCTAGTGCAAGAAGTGAAACAAGGTTTATTTGCATGCCTAATAAAGACACTCTTCAAAAGGTTAAGCAGCTCAAAATTCAAATGGATGAACAACTACAACTGAACAACTACATCTGAAGAGACTAAATATTTCAGATCGTTGAGGTATGAGGCACAAATGTGATATATCAACAGGATATAATCCATGGTGCTTACATCAGACACAAGCAACAGCTATTAATCTTTGCAATCCGTTCCACTGTGCAGTCTCTCTCAGAATTACCTAAGCACTCCTAAGGACTTGCATGAAACCGTACCTGGACCTGATGGTTTTAATGAAAACTGAGGGGTAGGCCTTAGAAGCATGGGAGTAGTTTAATAACAGAACTTCTATGAATATTAAAAGGGATATACTCTACTAAAACAGCCTTCAAACAATTTGAAATCATCCTTCAGCCAGTAGCTCCATCTCAGGCCCAACTGAACAGACTTGGGCAGAAAGATTATCCAAAACCAGGGTGAAACCATCTGTCAGATGGCAGCTTTGTGATTCTGCATTATTTTTAGTTCTTGAATTTTAAGAGCTGTGTCAGAAAGACTTTGCGAGGAATATGCTCATGCTTTTTCCGGGCACCTCTTAAAAGCATTTCACCTTTCAAATAAAAACATGGGGAACAAAGACCACATGCTATCTTCCATAATCTCTGACTTCAATAATACTAACTGAAAAACTTCCACAGCCCACCTATAAACTTGGATCTATGGATGTTTTTCTTCAAAATAAATCTTAATTTTTGTAACACCCTCACTCTTAGTGGAACTTGCACTTCCGCCTGGAAGTGGCAGGAGAACACAACGCAGGCATAACATGAACTTCACAGTTTAGCTGGAGTAGGTATCACACCTTTAAACAAGGCTTTTGTGTCTCCTAATGTGAACCGGTTGCTGCAGTTACACAGAGGTCATTCTTTAAACTGTGACAAAAATCTCTTCTTTGCTTTGTCAGCTTCTTAACCTTTCATTCACTTAGCTCTTTTCACAGCATTTTCATCACCTCTCTATTCATCAAAAAATTTACATCAAAATGAAATTTATAATATAGATACAAGGAAGAGGATATTTACAATCCTCAGAACTATTCTTAAAAATAAACAAACAGAAAACATAGGCACACAGGAAAAAAGAGGCACAGCTTTCCGATTTGCAATTTAATTTTTAATTCCCTGTCTCATTATGACTAAAAATGAACGAAATTCCCACAAGGGCAGAAACAATAAATAAGCCAAGAGGAAAATCTTACCTCTTGTTTTGTTATTCAAACACCTCAGCACAAGTGAGCAACATGAATGTAATACTGATGCTGAAGTCAGGTCTCGATATTTGAAGCAAGGGTATGTGAAAACTGAGATCACAGTTTCTATTCTATATCGTAGAGGTCATCTCCATCTATTTCTAACACATTTTCCTTTAGAAGCTCATCTGGTTAAAACCCCAAAATAGCTCCTCATTTCCCCCAAAATAGGACAGAACTTTTTGAAGTTCGTATTTGTTAATCTGAATACAAATTTACTTATCCTAATAAGAGGTTTCCAGTCTTCCTTCATTATTTTGCTTTCAAGTCTCCATAACTACTTTACAGTAGGTTACATTTCACACTCAGAAAACATTCTAATGTTTTCCTGTATTATTTAGTCCGACACCTGAACAAGTATTTTAATGATGGCAAATCAGATGCAGTAACATTTAAATCCCCAGTTTCTAACAAGTTTTGGAAGAGGGTGCATAGCAAAGTGGATGCTATGTTACCACTAACCACCTGTGTCTGCTGCCCTCTTTTTCTTTTCTTTTTTTTCCCTCCCTCCCTTTAACATTTCCAACTATTGTTACTGCCAAGGCAACTCCACTACTGGCAGCAACAGGGGAATGACCGTGACATTGTAATGAACAGACTGCCAGTCAGCACCTTGTCTATACCAGCAGAACTAGCAAGATATGGCAACATTAACTTCACCAGAGAAAAAGCTGACATGGAACGGAAAAAAAAAAAACTCACAGCAGTTTCAATAAAACATATATTTTGCTGATTCTAGTGTACTTTCACTTTTTAAATAATGGCAAACATTTAAGATAAAGCACAACGTCAGAGATTATAACTTTTACCAGCTTTTGATACTCTTAGGGACGGAGAAATGACACAAACGTCAACCAACTGTGCTAGCAGCCCTACTGAGGACTGCTGAAAAAGAAAACATATACTAAATTCATTATTAGCTCTTTCGTGACTATTACCCCCTGTGAAATATAGCAGTATTCAATTAGACACAGGAACACTCCGGTAGGTATTCCTTGAACAGTGAAATAGCAATAACAAAGAAAAATATAATGAAATAGGAAGCTAAGAGGTAAACAGTATGTGAAAGATCACGCAAACGACGCCGTTTACTTTTCAATGATCTTTCAGAGAATGAGCTTTCTGCAGACAAAACATGTCTTACATACCTTGTGCCTCTCTGTGTGTGTGTGCATGCGTGTGTAGACAAGCTATTCTCAAGGGAGCTTTTCAGGTTCCTCATCAGTGCAGTACTGTAGCAAAAAGGTTACTGTTCTCTCTTTTTCTGAAACATTATCCTGACTCTCAGAGCTTTGTCACACAAAGGCGGCACCTAGGCTGCAAGGTAAAGCACACTCTACCTTATACCCTGGTTCTGGCCTTTCAGTTATCCAGGCCTGGGATGCTTGAAGGCACTGCTTGCTCTTCTGCCGCACATCTGAGTGTCCCCCCAGTGATAACTGGGCATGGAAGGACATGATGCAACTCACACAAGTGTCATCCTGATGTGGAGTCAGGACCTTGTACCTGTCTGGTCCCCAGAGTTAGGATGCAGTTCCGTTATTTAGACATAGGCAAACAACTGACTAAAGGGTAAGAATCACGTGTGTAAGATTCTTTGTAGTAGCAGCCCTCAGGCACGCTCCCATGCCCTCACGCTCCACAGTAAATTGGAAGTATCTTCCACATTTCTGTTCATTCTACTAGCAATTGACCCATTTTTACAACTAGATGCAATTCATGCAGGACATGGAGGTCACAGCTGTAAAACTGCACAAGCCATACATTAATACATGAGGTAGTGTACCAGCTTTGAAATGCAGTCACAAGATTTTAGGAGAACTACTGAGTACTTTGTCACAAACAAGTTACTAGAGGCTAAAAACCCAGCTCCACCCTACCAGCTACTGCAGTCCTGCTACTGCCAAGTCTTCACTGCAAACTACAAATAATGTTAGTCGGGGACATGATACATGATACATGTACATCATGATACATGACTGGCAACATTGGGCCTTAAAAAAAAAATCCGTAGCTTATACCCACTTATATCTGCAAAGCTGCACTAATTCTGTTATAGCTGGATCATCTGGGGTAACAGGGCTGGAATAAATCAGCAGCAAAAGTGCAATTTTGACTGTACAGCTGGAAACACAAACAGGACACCATGCTTGAACAGCAGGGCTCTCCAGCAGAGGGCCCGTATAGTGCCGTTGGAAAGCTCTCCACGCACGGGGCTTACTGAACAGATGCCGTGGCAGAATTCGAGCAGAGCGCGCACTGGTGAGTACAAACAAGAGGTGCGATCCAGTTCTCTCCCTTTTTCAGAGATGAGCAAGCCTTTCTGTCTCTCGCAAGACTGTGCTACACGCAGGTCCATGTTCCAGGAAGCACTGTGTCTATATTCCAGGTTGGATAGAGAGTCTTGAGGAATTTTTCTCCTAAGCCAATGGAAATGCTTGGTGTGCTCCTCACTTTACCAGTGTGGCAGCTTTAAGAAGTGTGCTGAAGAACCTTGTTGCACAATACACCAAGTGTATTAAAGTCAGCAAACAGAGACATTGCATAAGAAATGTTCAAAAGAACATTCACTGAAATGCATTCAAAAGAGATGTTTCTACATGAAACTGGTCTATCAAAGTTTTCCAAACCAATTTAAATCAAACTGATGCACAAATTTTACCTATGTTACAACTAGGTGAAGTGCGATATAAAACAGTGTTATGTACTGAATGATGATGCATATCAGGAATAAATATATATAAACTTCATCTCACCATTATTGGATAAAACATCTGCACAGACTGCACAAATCTTGCAAACGTTAGAGAAAAAGAAAAAAAAAAAGAAAAAAAAGAGGAAAGAAAAAAAGATGCGATTTAAATTTAGCTGCCTGGCAGAGAAAACTACAATTTAGCCACGGCAACAACCTGTCTAAGAAAGGCAGTATTAAATCATAAGCTAAATTAAATTGTAAGGGACTGAGCTCAAATCACCTCTAACTTGACCAACAAAAAGTAAAACTCACAGGAGAACTGCAGACCCGCTTTTAATTCGCAGCAGTTCCAACACTGCCATTTGGCTACATTTCACATAAGCATTAGGGCTTCTAGATTCTAATCCAAGCAATCTCCAAGCATTAATTAAGTTCATCTGTCACACGCTGCCCATAAAGTATGTTATTTCCTTAGCAAATGAGCCATTACGATTACAATTGAATAATTCAGAAACTTAAACAGACAAGAAAAGAGTGCACT
The DNA here is from genome assembly GCF_040807025.1 of Struthio camelus. Taxonomy (NCBI): domain Eukaryota; kingdom Metazoa; phylum Chordata; class Aves; order Struthioniformes; family Struthionidae; genus Struthio; species Struthio camelus. Next base: position 100,127,419 of record NC_090943.1, on the reverse strand, counting down.
TTTATCATATTCCCATAAAAACTGTTAGGACGTGGGATTACTGTGCCATCTGAAGTGCCACAACATTGAAATTTGGTTTTTTTATAGTGACACAAAAAGTGCTTTGACATTTTCTGTGGAAAAAAAAATATTCGAAATATATCAAAATATTCAATTTCAATATGGTAAAACAGTATAGAAGAATGCTACAGTAACCAGATAAAATATTTTATATAAATGAACTAATCCAAAGTGACAGAAGTAGAAACTAAAGATTCTGACAAGATAAAATATGAAAAATCAGAATTCTCCATCTAGATTTTTTTCCTTTTACATTATCAAAATGACACAGCCCCGAAAAATGTTGACTTTTCAACAGAAATTTCAACAAAACTGAATCTTCCAATAGAAAAACTGCTCTATTGGAATTTTCTCATTCAGCTGTAGTTCTCAGTTTTAAGCCCTACTATCAAAATTAAGTCACATAAGCTCTAAATAATAGCATCTCCTAGAAGGCATGCAAAGAGGTTCACCACGCAGCAATTTGCAAAGGGTATTTCAGACCACAGAAGCCTACAGAAAAGAAGGCTTGAAGAAACTGGTAAGTCCTGCAGTCACTTCTGTTGACAAACTGCATTAATTTTCATACAGAGAAAGCACAGTGAAGCAAGATCAATCATTATGAACTAAAATTGACCTTTAAATATAAATATGAAACAGAGGTGCACGCAAACCGTAAAGTCATTCAATTGCTTTTAAGGATGTAATAAACATATTTTACACACGGTTCCTGTACCCACAAAAGTAAGGTTAAAAACGGCCATACGCAATCACTACACACTGACACCTGATTATTTTGTAGCCTTACAGGTGCTTGACAAGAATGACTTGCTATATAACAATTAAGTGCCACAGGGTAACACCAAAAGCTCTACTATCAACTCCTTCAGTTTTGGTTCAAAAAATTTATTGTTTCTACTCCTTGCTAGCATTAGAACATATAAAACCGGAAAGACCACTGTCCTGCACGACAGGACTGCAGAGCACGACTGCTAATCTTTAGCTCGTTCTCTAAAAAACCCATATTGTCATAAGGGCAAACAAAACATTTTAAAAAACAGCTGTGCATCATTTCCCTTCATGAAATGTGAAGTCCCAGAAAACCAATATTGCACTCACTATTCAGGTGACAACCAATTACCACTGTAAACCAAAGTTTTTTTTCTATAGAGCATTTACAAAGCGCTCTCACTTTCCACTTAAAGTTCCTCTAGAAGCCATTAAAGTCCTGAAGGTGCTGGCGTGAAACTTCCCCTGAATCTTCACGTTCCTTCTCAAATTTTTAATGGGTGGCTGACAACAAAACCATCCTTTCCTACACACCAACTCCTGCTCTGCTACTAGCAACGCCCTTGTCAATGCAGAAAGGATAGTCTTCATCTAGTTTGAATTTTGCATTATCCAGGAGTTCTCAGATGGCAGAATTAGAGAAATCATACAAGCATCATTTCAAAGTCCCTGCAGTGAAGGGCCATGCATGAGAACTTTCTTTTTTCAAAAGCCAGACAGCGTATTTTCGACTGTAAAATCCTGCTATAACCCACTGTCATTTCATGAACTTTTCAATACTGAAACTGCCTTAATACTTTTTAAAATAAACATTTCCAAAATCTTTTTAAATCTGATAATAAAGTATAATGACTCCCTAAGCAAGGATTTCAGTTAAAAAGCCTGAAAACCGACTACACTCAGCTCTCTATCCCTAAATGGGAATTTGCAGTTTTAAATCCTAGGAGGACAGAATGTTTAACAGAATCATCTGCTATATTGAACTCCATTCTTTTTAATTTCAGTACCAAAAATAATGACATATAGATTATCTTACATCAGTAAGAAGTGGAATTGAATCAAATTTTATCATTTCCAAGTCAGCACCACTTTTGAGTCAATTCCATAATCTTACAGATGAAGTAAGGGAAGCTCATCTGCTAGTGGCAATAAGAAGCTGGTACTACTAAGGTGCTACTATTTGCTACTAAACAAATACAAATCAAAAGAAAAAAAGAAAACAAGAACTTGCCTCTGTAAACTGGACTCAGGTAAACAGCCTGCAAAACACTTTTTAAACCAAAGATTGTAAGGAAGTTTGCTCATTGCAGAACACGCTTTCAGATGCATCAGGAGTCTGTTATCTTCAACGTTCAAATACTGCTCCAGAATTTTTGGCTGAGAAAGGAAATGGAAAACTTTAGATGAATCACATCAGAGTACACTCGGTAGTTAACACACTGTAAAACAGTGCTATTTAAAAAATTAAAAGTATATACTAACATATGCTCAAATACTGAACTTGCATTATTTTAACGAAAAATACGACCCAAGATACAAGTGTTGCCGATTTTTGCAACTAGTTAATTAGATACTTTGTTAAACAAGCACTCCCTATGTTCCCTGAATTGCTGACCACTAGCAGGACTTCTAATATATGCAGAATTCCCAAGGCAACAAGGTGTTTGAGAGCTTAAGGCAATACAGAGATTAAACCTGCACTAATTACCGCTACCATCACAAGTAAAATTGAGTTTCATTCACCACAAACCTAATCCCCTTAGCACTCATCAAAAAAACCTACACACAATGCAGCAAAACCAAGAAGATCAATTCTCGGAGTAAATCCCTGTGCAATACATTAAAAGCTGGACATTGATTTCTTCTTTAAAAATCCAGAGTATTTAGAAAGGCCAACAGAACAGCATACAATAAGGTTTTGAAACAAAAGTGAACAATGCTTATTGCTGCGCTTAAAGTCTAATGTAACACAACACACACTTTCATAAATTCATGAATTTATCCTTTTTGTCGTGATTAGAGAAACAGCTAATTACTTCAGCTGTCATACGACAAAATTTTCGTTGTCCATATTCTAACATCGAGTCTTTGTACAAGGTACGTATTATAACATAAAACTGAAGAGGGAGACACTTGGCACTCCCTTTGCACTGATAGTACATCCTTTCTTTAAAAATATTCCTCTCTCTGTCCTTTAAAAGGAATTACAAAAATTGGTTTAGTTGAATGTAACTGCTTCAGCAATAGGAGGCAGATTTAAAAAGTATTTCTTAGTTCCAAAAGAATAACAAACAAAGGGCATATCCTTAATATTCTGAAAAGAATTTTCATCCAATGACTGCTAGTGCACAGATCCTCAGGTATGTTCATCTCAGTGCATGTTGCTAACTAAAAGATTTCTTGCCTTTAAGAGTATTTGAAGAATTACAAATGCTTTTATTTAAAATGAAGCAGATTTTATAAGTATGCATTCTCTAAAAAAATAAAATAAAAAACAGTAAAACAAATTCAAAATTAACACTCTATAAGAACATTTAAATGATCAGTGCCAAAAGAACTCTATAACTTGATTTGCAAAATACTATTTTTCTGGAGATGCAAAGTGCCCTACTCCATTTTTAAGGTGACACAATAGTGCTTTGTCTCATTATAATCCAATGAGCACATGGAAGCCAGAGATGCATCCTAAAAAGTAGCATAAATACATCAAAATGTTCTTAACCTTCTGACATGTTCATTCAATTAAACAAAACAGTTAAATCGGGAAAAAAAAAGATGTAATTGAAACCTACAGTGTAGCAAACAAAAATAATTTCTAATGTTATGCTAGACAAAGTATCCTACGGGACAGTACAAATTACAATGCAAAAGCACTAGTCCCATTTTCTCAGAACTGTTGGCAAAGCAGAATCCAGGGGATGCCACCTCTGACATTCTACTAGCCCCTGTACACTGTAACTTTCCAAAATGCTCAATAAACATGGTTTCCATGACTTCTTCCTCCCTACCTTTATCTCCTTTCTCAAAAAAAAAAAAATCTTACCAGTTGTTGTAATGAGTCTTTGTGCTTGCTGTTCAGCTGATTCACAAAGCAACTGACAAGCCAGTAGCATTCTATAGGATCCTCCACCATTTCCTCCATTGCTTTAGCAATAGCAAGAAAGACTTCATCTTCAGGTTCCTGGAAAAGCAAAAAAGTGAATACGGAAGTATTGGACTCTTTGATTTAAATTACTGTTATATTTCCTTTCCATTCTGTTTGGGAAAATGAGATGGAATCAATGTATACAAAGAGAGACAGTAGCTGTTCTAACATGCATAAATAAAGCACTGGGCAACAGATACCTGTTACAGCAGAATAAGACATGTCTTGCTTTTCAAATCAAAACAACCAACTGGAGTTTGAAGCAGCTCTGATTCAAAGTTCTCAAGTATTCTCACAAGAGATAACATTACCTCCTAACAAGATACCAATACTCCTACTTCTGTACACCACACTACTTATTACACTACATAGCAAAAAAAAAAAAAAAAAAAAGATGAAAATATCTGCTGCTGAGGGCCAACTAGACTCCTCAAAAACCTCTGTAATGGACTCAGCTACTGGGGAAAAGAAAAGAAAAAAAAAAAAAGCAGCTGTGAGCTGTATCCTCATCTTTAACATATAGGGAATGATTTGGTTTGAGACAAACATCTTCCTGGAGACAAATGAATACTGATCCCAGGTGATGACTGTCTTATTCTCACAACACAATACTACAGGTTTGTGACAGTCACACTATCTTCTCTTCATTACTTCATTAGGTGGTACACTTCCTACCACAAGTGTCAGCATGCCTAAACAACAGTTACTGGTATGACTGCGCACAGGGTAGACACATGCACGCTAACTCTAAACCAGCTAGGTCTTACGGTAACTGCTAGCTCAGGAAGTTTTTAAACTGGGAAGATGCATAAGGACAAGGCTGTGTAGTCGCCCCGTTTATTACGGTCTTCCTTAAGTGGGCAATACTGACTATATTAGGAGGCAAGATAACAAGCTAGATGTGTACTTACAGTTTGATCTAATGTAACCATCAGTAGGCGTTAGCTACAGCATCACAGGCTTTTGCACAGATTACAATTCACGCAAAACATCTGGATAGCCTAATTACTACTGGGATATTCCTCTGTTACATAGACTGCTGCAATGCACACATACCCCTAATTAAGCGCTCTGCTTCCATATACGGAAAACGTGCAAGTCATGGAAGACTGCTAAAATGACCAAATTTTATTTTATTTAAAAACATTTAGATCAATCCAGCATCATTTTTATCCTCTCTCTGCCTCCAGAGGAGCACATCTATGTAACTAGCAAGCAGTCCCATTTATTATAAGTTTAAGGGAACAGCGACTGCATTGAATACAGGCGGACGTACCAGGAGAACAAGCACTTTCTATAGCCAAACAAGCATAACTCAGTGACAATGAGGATGTATGAAGTCTTCCAGTCAAAAATATGCCTGGATTTTCCATGATAACTTTTTCTATCCAGGATACACTCTTTCCAACAGTGAAACAGCCCATCAGAAAAGCAAGCAAGCCTGTGAGCTAGTATAGCCAATTGCACAAAAAAGGATCTAACTCCATAACTAGTCAAAATAAAGGTCCATAACTAGTCCAAGGTCCATAACCAGTCAAAATAAAAACATTATGCAAGTCCTTATATCAAATTTAGTTATTACAGATGAAAAATAAAGTAAGCAGGGTTAGAGTCAGATGAATTAACATTAAATAAGGGGTAAGTAAAATCCACATCAGGAAGTCCCATGGCTCCTTTCATCACCTCTTCTTTCATAGATGCTTATACATGAGGTCCACACACTGTTCTTTTCATCACACTATAGACTTGTTTATCTATATGTGAGTGTACTGTAAACTACAAAGTATATGCGGCACCTGACAGAAGCCTAGATCAGCCAGATTAACGGAAAAAGGTCAGTACATTAAAGTCTAGGTTTCAAAACAAATAATTCAAAAATATGCTGTAATTTGCATTAAATTGCTGCTTCTGATAGCTCTGAATCATCCTTGCTCCAGAATATTTAAGAATCTATAAGCTTCAGTAAGATTATATCATTTTCATTTCAGTGCCATAAAGAAATTAAGGTAAAAGCCAGAGTACAAAAGGCTTGAAGCCTAGCAGAAAAAAATACACAAAACATACTTTAAGGCATAAAATCTTATCAAAGTATCGGGGGAACAAAAAGACAAAAACACTTTTGACCAAAATTCCATATTTCATATTAGCACGTCTCTGTTTTCCATTCACCTTACTTTATCTATGAATGTATATCTATCTACGTACATCTGCTGGGCTACTTACAGTTCAGTTTCTAAAAGGTTTTAGTATGAAGCGACCGAGAATTACGTTTAAGTTATTTAAAAGACAAATAAAATGACAACTGACCAAAGAAAAAGCCGAGTTTCGAGGCAATTTTCCTGATTCCAATTGATGTATCCGCAGGAAAACATCTACCTGTGGGGTAGAATCATTGATAAAACGAATTATATGGAGAGCATGGTGTATATCCCAGTATTGCTCCCTCCGGTAATTCATCACCAAAGCATGAGATTCATGGTGAGGAGGAATAATCCCTAAAAAACAAGAAAAAAAGAAAAAATAGTAAAGAGAAAAAATAGAGCAATCAAACTCTCTTTCTGAGAAACTTGCCTAAACTCCATTCCTAGCACAATTCCAGCCTACAAAAATGCAGGTCCTGGCACTGCATTTCTTGTATAAGCTTCGTCAAAGAATACAGAGGAAAAAATCCTACAATATTAGAACTCACTGGACCAAGAAAGCACTTTAGTTAGATTCAGAAAAACAAATAGAACATGTTAACTGAGCACAGGCAAAATCTACCCTTGGACTTTTGTTTTGCCAACTCTTCTATGAGTTTTCAGCAACTGAACACTAATTCTTCCATCTATTACGTTAGTGCACTGGTAAGAAATGTCATTGTTGGGATAGAAGGAAAATAATTTCATAGTTTATTTTCCCTCTTCAACAAATCTACCTTATTCTTAAACTGTGACTCTTACCTGCCACTTGTTTATATTTACCTGCAGTTTTTAAACACAGTACTACTTATGTATTTATGCCTAGCTTCCTTTTATTAAGATAATACAGTTCTCATGTACATTAGCTGTATCTGTTCTCAGATTCTACATTTCCTCCGGGATGTCCAGGGAACATATGCATGCAATTGCCTAATGCAGAAGTATTGGACATCCCAGTCTTATTATTTAACTTATTGTTAGATCTCTGCTGAACCATTCCTATCAAAGAGATTAATCCTCTGAAAAAAACATTCAGAAGAAAATCAATCACATAGGTTGAATCAATTATAGACTGAAAGTTAAGAATATTACCCAAACAAGGTAAGGCTTTTGACTTTTTCAGCACAACACACATATGCCAAATGCCTGTCATATTTCTACTTTCTTATGAGGAAAAAAAGAATAAAATTCAATCTAAGTAAAGAGCTAGAGAAAATGTAACGGTTTATGATATCCAGAAGAGATGCTCAACATTTCATTCAATCCTTTCCCTCACTCGACAGTCAATCTCAGTATGCAGCGATGTCCACAACAAAACCGTCATCGACTCCCAACAAAAGTAAGATCTTACTGACACCACGGCAAAAAAAAAAAAGTACCATTGCTATATAACCAGTGGAGCAGAAATTTTTCTGTTGTAGAAACAGATGAGAACAAAGTGTTCTTCCAAAATCAAGAAACAAGGCTACCTGCTGCTTTTATTTTTCATTGAAAGAAAAAAGTATTGCCGCCAAGTGTTGAACCATGAAATTGCCCAGTTTTAGTAACAAGCACAACAGGCAGAAACTTATCTTTTATTTAACCAACTGCAAACCTTGCTGCACTGCAAAATCTGGAGCAGATCAAGCCATTTTCATATGAAGCAAAAAGAGTCAACATCAATAACTATGTACGTACATATTGCCAACTGTACTGCTTAAACACAGATGACTACCTCAGGCAGACAAAAAAGAAGCTTAAACAACAGATGTCCAGAAATCATTTTAGGACAGCCTGGTGCAAACAGGATGAGTCATATTTGAACAGGAAGTTAACAGAGACATCGCTGACATACCATGTAACCTGGGCCAGCATCAAGGCCTGTTATGGTTCTGAGATAATTTTGCTGACGGGATAGAATCACTTTTGTAAATTTTATTTTTTGTTAAATATTATTTAGAGGAGAAATGCGTAGGGCTGCTGGTCTAATCATTCAGGGAAAGATACTCTGTATTACTGTTCTGACTGCCCACTTTTCTAATGAGCGTTAACACTGAAACACAGTATAAGAAAATTCCTTGTACCTTATACCTATACTCACCCAAAGAGCACTCGGAACAAGATCAATGCATTACACCATGCTGGTTTGCATACTTCAAATAAAACAGCGTGTAAGCTTTTAAAACATGAAATTCTTTTATTAAAAAAAAAAAAAAACACACACACACACACTTGTCCTGTTTTCTGTGTACTCAGACATCATTATAACTTTCCATATGAGTAACTAAGACGACCCAATCTGAAAAACACTGCTGTGTGTTAGGCTCATACGATTCACAAATCGTCGTACCTAGAACAGTCAACAAACTGCCGGCTCTACAAGTTTGCCAAGAGACTCTTTCGCTATTACAATCTTGGTCAAAGGATCTCATAGTAAGTTACTGGTCCAAATCACCTACACTATATTTCTTCCTACTAGTATTTTAAAAAATGCTGACTGCTACAATGAGGCCCAGGGTACACGATTTTTTTTCATCCTAAAATTAGTCCTCTTGCTGCTCAGGCTTTTATCAGGGAGGATTACTCTGTTAGTTCAATGATCAATATCAAGGAGTTCAAGTTCTATAATTTAGATCTTGTACTTTCCATACACTGGTCGTTTACTACCTCTCCCAAAAAAGGCTTACAAATCTAAATACGCAAGAACATAAAGCTCAGATTTTTAAGTGATAGTTTGGAATACTGGAGGGAAAAAAGGAAGGAGGGAAAAAAAAATTAAGATTGTTTCAAACTCAACTAAAACTTTCTAAGACACATTCAGAACTCCGGAAACCACAGCGGCACATGGAGATCAAAGTAAGGGAAACAGAAAACCGGAGGTCAGACATTTGCCTGGACACTGTCCAAGACCATGGCAGAGTCTAAGATATATAAATATCCTGAACTGGAGAAAAATTGTTTTTTAAACTACTCAGTGATCTGAGGCAGCAGTGGCTAATCTTCCTGACTCTATGAGTCATGTGCCAAAATCTTCATACAGGAGATATCCACGGGACCTGTATTGCATCTTCTGGAGAGCCCAAGGTCCAGGGAGAAGTACAACAGTTCACAGATGGGAGCAGACACAGCTTCCAAGATAACCAGCAGGCTGAGCTGCTGGTTTCTCCCTGATCAAAGAGCACTTCAGATGATCAGCACCCTTTCTGTCAGCACAGCCTTGGTAATACAAGACTCGGCACGGCCCTACGCTCAAGCTTTTCAAATGCTGCATGATGGTCAATCAAATTTCTGTTCCAGAGATTTAGTCATAAAACATACCTTCACACTCAGCCTGGCAGTTTCTTTACAGTCAGCAACTCTAAGGAAAAATTCTGTAGATAACTTGTAAAAGTTAGAATTCCTGGACTCTCCGCAACGCCTCCTGTCTCCAAGTGGCATTTCCTCACACTCCAGTATATCCAACCCATTTGTCTAGTCACTTGCAAAAGGCCATTAGTATTCTCAGAATTAGTCATCTGAGTAATTCACTTAAAGGAGAAGAGAATTCAGTCCACGTACGGTTTCTGAGGATACTGCATTTGTCTCTGGTCTCAAAACTTCTTTAACGGCAAATACCAGTTAAAGCTAGAAGCAAAATCAAAACAAGTCCTCAAACCAAAATCTTTTAGAACACAAGCTTCTCCTGAGAACAAATATTTATTTCCTTACTGATGCCTAGTTTCTTAGGTTTAATCACAGGTTCACTTCAGCTTAGGTGTCGTTTATTTTAGGAACAAAACTGAAAAACTTATCAGTTGTCAGTTACTCTCATACACATTTACTGTTCAAACCCATTTTATAAATGAACTTGGGTAGTGTTACAAAGCCAAACAGAAATAAACTCATGTGTGTGTGCTTCTGCAAAAGAAAGTATGCACAGTGTATCAAGTTTCACAATCACTGTTGTGCAAATTAGGTGGATGCAAAAGAAGACCAAACACGTATCACTAGGTAAATGATTACAAATAATCCATATCGTTATTGCTCTTAAAAAAACAGAAAAACAAAAACCAAACCAAACACCCTTCTTACATATTCATTTCTACATAGAGAATCACCGATGCTATGTTTCATACCTAAAAGCACCTTCCACACCAGTATACGATACATAGATGGGAGAGGAAATCTTTGACTAAACGTGCAAAGCTTCTCAATATCTGTAGAGAAATAAAAGAAAACAAATAAAACCTTAAAGTAAATTTGAAATATTGTTATCAATAGCTGTTAGACTCTGATTCACAAGTATGAAAAATCCTTATCTGTAGAGAGACATTTCCACTCTGATCATATATTATCAAAAAATGCCTTTACTATTTCAGTTCAAAACAGAATGTGCCATATAAACTGCAACAGTATTTCTTTTGAAAAATCATTTTTATCTGGCTTGATTTACAATAACACTATAGCTATCCTATATGCTCTCTCTCATTCTTTATGCCTTCTTGGCATAAAGAACAAGAGAAGAAAAAAAGAAACAAACAAGCAGATAGATATAAAATACTTTTTCAGAAAATCAGATTCTCAGATCTTTCAAACTCAAAAGATTGACTAAGCTAAAAAATCTTATGGGTGTGACAAGCAGGATTAACTAAGAAACTAGTGGTAAAATGTGTGAAACTTCAATGAGCACAGCAGCTACATACTATTTATTATTTCCAAAAAAGGGAAAACAAAACATGAAAATAATACAAGAAACAATAAAATCAACTTGCCTAAACGATCATCTTTTAACAGAATTTCCAGTGACTTCTTTTCTTCAACTCCACGAAATCCCACTTTTTCATAATACACTGACCGGAAGTTTCTCTGAGAGTCATCAGCCATGATCGACTCCTCTTGAGGAACTAGTAACTCCCTATAGGAGTTACAAGAATATATTCGTATTATATTGAAGTCAAGTACTTTTGCACACTAGTAAGAGTTGATTCCTTATGTCTCTATGGTATTAATAAAACCTACAGATTTTGAAAAGATTTTTTGTTAACATATACAAGCATAAAAATAAAGAATTGGAACTAAAGAAGGTGTAAAGATACCAGATTTCCAAACAAAATACAGGATTTTTTTCTTCCTGTGGTATATTACACTCCCTTAAAAAAATGTCAAAAATGCTGGAGAGACACTTGGTGTTTTATATGAGGTCATATATTTCACAAACAATATAAAGAACCTTGCAGTTAAGAATCTGAGAAAATTCTGGCTGCAGCAACCCTAGTGAAGTACAACTGTTAACCAGACACACAAAGTCATCAGATTTCACACTCACCAGGCAAGTTAACCACAGGAAAGGGGAAGCCAGTGTTGGCCTTAGTCGCACAGAGGTGACAGGAAAGAATAAGGCTAGGTATGCAGTTTCCTTCTTAGGCTGCAGACTTGAACTAAACGCTCATGCCATTATCACATGCCACGTTAGCCACAGTCTTGAGCTTGTCATTCTAGTATTAAAAAATAAAAACATCTCACCCCTGTGCCGGAAACAACAGTAAACCACAGTAAGAACTTTGTGTTTCATAACAGACCATTTCCATTTCAGTTCAGTTCAACCTTCTAAATACCAGTTCTCTCATTCTCTGCAGGCTTGCAAATATGAGAAAGTTCTACTTTGTAACTCAAAGTGCTAAAAACAATCTTAATGATAAAAGTGATAGAGGCAAAACATGGGGGAAAATATTTTGTGCATTTTGGGTGAAAAAGCAATCATGCACCAGAAAACTTTTCTAGTGAAATTATTCTATTCCTTGCTGAACCAAACCACAAACGGGAACAAAGCATTTGCAGATATAAATAAAGGCCACAATTTTTCAAAGAACACGCATACTCAACTTTGCGCGTGCACTAGGCCCATCTGTGTTTCAAATTAAGTCCATTTTCAGGGCTTGGTAGGATCAGGGCCAAGACCAGCCAGAAAAATACACAGCAACAAAGGGCTGAACAAGTACTAACTTAAAACCAAGAAAAAAATATATATTTATATTACTTGTAAAGGTTCCACTTACGCTTCATACTTATGAAAATGACTGCGATAAATACATATATCATGCATTTAAGGGTCCAGCTATCATGGTGTTCACTATTAAGTTATATTGCAGCAACGCCTCTAAGCAGAACTCAGACGCTGCAGACATTCAACTGCCCTGAAATAGTTAAAATTGTTTAAACCTGAATTTAATAGGCACTGGTTAGACAGCGTTTAGCCTCTGCTGTTCAGGGAAAGAAAGCTGACAGCGGAGTTACAGAACACAGACCAAAAAAAACAGCATTTGAAAAACAGAAGTATAAAATATGACAAAGGAATGCTATTTTAATAATTTTACACTATATGAGCATTGCATTTGATTTATTGAATGGTGAAAAGGCATGAAAACTGCTTCCTCTCTCTCCAAAATCAGAAATGCATTTTCTTGTCAGGCACTATGCCTGACATGTTTACACATCTTGTCCACAAACGAGAAAAAGGAAGGGAAAAAGACCATTACAGGCACGCTGGATAAACGAGCGAAGTTAACTCCTTCTACCTGCAGAAGTATGTTCAACCTTAAGAGCACTTTCCATCGTGTCCCTCAAGGCCACGCCAGGCGACCGTACCCACCACAGGGAAAGGAGAATATTTAACAAAAGAGACGGACACCATGACCCTTCCTCCCTTTTTTTTTTTTTTTAAAAAACCCAACACACACACACACACACACACGTCGGTGAACCACCCCCACCCCGAGCAGCAGACGGACGGGCAGGCCCGCGATCCCCCGCCGCCCTCCAGCACCTTGCGCAGCCGGACGCGGCCCGCCGACACGGCCCCACGGCGCGGCGGGGGCGGGGCGCGGCGCGGCGCAGGCGCAGTCCCGCCCTGCCCCGCCCCGGCTGGCACGGGGCGGGGGGCGGAGCGCGCCGCGGCGCTGGCCGTTGCGGGTTCAACGGCCGCCTGCGTAACGGTCGCGCGCGGCGCTGCCGAGCTGCCCCGTCAGAGCGGTGCGGGCGGCTGCCGCCTTTGCCGCCCTCCCTCGCACGCGTCCGCTCGGTCCGTCAGACACAGCTGGCTTAAATCCCTCCCCCCCCCCTCGGATTAAACCTGTGTCAGGCTGCTTCTGGGCCCTGAGAGCTGGTGCTACGTTCCTGCTCTGGGCTTCAGGTGCGCCCAGAGCTACACCCAGAGAGAAAAGAGCAGCATCTTTGGGATATCCCTCCCAAGGTGACCTGTGAGGTTTGGGAATTTCGACAGAAGAACAGACTGTGCCCCCCGTACGGAAATCACGCGGAGCAGTGATCCCCAAATGACAGTGCCGTGCAAGACCAGCATGGAACTGTTCAAAGCAGTCACCCCCAAACAGCAGTGCTATGCAAGACCACTCGATATTGTTCATTGATAGAGGAAAAAGCTAAAACCGAGGCCGAGAAAAGTAGGAAAGAATCATGCTGCCCCCACTGTATTATTTACTATTATTAGTATTATGCACAGCATTACTGCCCATCCGTTGCACCGGCTGGAACCATTTTTTTAGAATAATCTCTGGAAAGCCAAGTGGGTTTTCCTGAAAGCCAGATTTACTCTGGCATATGTGAGCAAGATGCTTGAAGCTAAAATTGCCGTCTCTTGAAACAAATGAAGGGCCCAGATCTCACTGTTGCAAGGCCAAGCACTCAAAAATCTCACTGTGCTGCCAAAATCATGGCATGTCAAGCTAACAACATATTTTCACTTGTTTTTCTTGTTCTGAGCTTTGAGAACTTGCCAGCATTAAACTGTACGATGACAAGGGCCCGGCAGCTTCTTTCTGCAGGAGCTGAGTTTTCAGCTCATCGCGCCTTTCCAGGAACAGAACAAGACCGTCAACACCTGAATTAGCAACACTGAAAATTCAAAATACTAGTGCCCCCCCTCATGTTAGCTTCTTAAATTCGTGTTAAGTGGCCTATTTTCAAAACGACAGCAACCCTCTTTTTTGTAAGCTCAACAAACTTTTTAAAAGACGAGAGGAAAGCACGCTGTTGCAGAACGGACACGCTTTTGCTGTGGCCCCAGTTCACAGGCGATTATTTTTGATGAGTCAGTACTGGGCCTAGCAAGTGTGTTTCTTGAAGTAATTCTGTACAGCAGCAGAGGGCAGACTGGTGCCATTTTTGTAATTTTTGTCTCTTTTCATGTCAAATGCGTCTTTGATCAATAGATGGCACTTGTCTACATAAGAGATCTGTTTGGTACTGTTAGGAGCTAACTATATTCAGAAAACAGCTACTGAAGTTTAATCAAATCGCTGTCATTTTTTCTTATTTATACTAGGCCTTGTGGGTATGTATTACAAAACTATAGTTGTGTTCTAAAAAAAGGTGAGGCTAACGTAATTTATATTAGTGTCAATTTATTGTACAGCAGATAAATTTTTTAGGCAGTTTAGCTAGCAGACACTGTGCTGTGGATTTGCAATATGTTAACATTGTTAATTTTGCCATTGCTGCAAGCTCCTAATCAAAATTGGAGTCTGAAAGATTTACTTGCATTAAAATACAGCATAAAAACAATTCCTTCCCTTGAAAAAATTAAAATTAATACATCCCCCTAGTAAAGTCTCTAAACCCCACATACAGAAAGCTTCTCAGTCATGTCACTCATACACACAGATTTCCTTAATGGTGTCTGTGAACAGTTTCAAATACAGATAATAGGTTCTAGTGGGCTCTCAAACCGTACCAGTAGTAAATATGAGTATCCTGATTATATTTAGGCCACCAGGAAATGAATTAAAGCATTTAATTCAGGAAGTTTTACAATATAAAATGAAAGCATAGGCTTAGCATGAAATGATAATCACTACAATTATTATTATTTGGTCACACTGGATCTACATATGCAGTGAAAAAAAGTTGTCTAACCTAAATTTTTTAAAAGACAGCCCTATACCGAGTTGGCCATTCTTGCTTTAACAGCAGCCTCATTTCTTCATAACTGCCCTTTACAGCTACCTATATTGAAAATGGCTAAGTGACTGTACATGATGTAAATCAGTGTTGCAAAGCACACGGGTGATTGCATTATTTAAATCAACATATTAAATTGCCTGCATTTTCATGAACCAAATAATCTTCCTCTTTACCTTTGTTTGTGGATATGAAGTATCTTCATTAATATCGATGGAGCCTATTGCTGTTGTATATGGAAGCAGAATTTCATCATGAATACCTGCAGGGGTCAACCAGCCAAGTGGAGAGCTCTGTTTACGATAAAATTGATGAATACATCATTAATCAATAGTATCTTCTTAGGCATCTGTTCAAACCGTGGTAGCCTTAATGCTGACATGCTTAAAGTCCGATAACAACATCAGAAAGGGTGGCACAGCTGCAAAACAAAAGGGGAATAGGTTTGGAGTTTGGAATTGTCCCACATAGCAGAACCAAAATAATTAGTATCCTGCTACCATATTGCAGCTCTTTTTTTTTTTTAAACTGTTTCTTTTGAGTATGGGTATGTTTGTATTTTGTAGTCAAATGTTCATATTGCTGAACTGAATTTCTCACTGACACACAAAGTCACATGAGAAGGAAGCCAAACAGACATCACTAATTTTTTTTTCTTTGCAAAATATGAACTGCATTGTGTCGGTGGTTCTTCATGATAAGCCTTGCTTTTGCTATTAAAGCTGGAAAAATTTTGTGGGAGCGATGTCCTACTAAATAGCTCTTGGAAAGTGATCTAACAGTGGAATTACAAGAGATTGTTGGAATAAAATATGAAGCAGTGGAATAAGGATTCATTTTGCACAGCGTGATGTCCATATGTGCATGGCTTTATAATGCATGTTGTAACATACGAACAGTACAGTTCTCAGGTGGGTTCCATCTGCCCTGAACTGACTGGAGTTGCGCTTTTCCATTTTTTTTTAAACACTTGTCTGATAATATCCCTACAGTGTATCAGAACTAGTATCTACTATCAGCCACCCTGCTTCCCATTGCTATGGGAAATGATTAATATTCAGGAAAAGAGTTGTAAGTTTTGTCATTTCAACTTTTCTGCAGATGTGATCTCCTGTTTCTTTAGAGGCATGAACAGTTCCAGGTTGTGAGTACGAGTGTGTCAATGGAAATGGCAATTTATTTGTACGTTCACATAATCTTTTCATTATGAACATTGGCAGAACTAGAAACGTTTGGTCTCATTTCCTGGCAACATCGTGGCAAAAACAGCATCATTCTGCTGTTTACGATCTAGCTGCAAGAAGAATGCAAATGTTGGAGTTATGAATGTTCACAACTTAATCCTTTGCTAAAGTAAGATGAAAAAAACAACACTCTAGGGTAACAGAAATATCATAAAACTCTTTGGTAGCAAAAGGGAATTTAGTCTTTCATTTTAGCATGGCAGCAAAATAGGCAGGTCTGTGTCCAAGCAGACCAAACACTGTCTCTGTAATCATGAATACAAGTCCCCAAATGGCAACAAAGGAAAGATCCACAGGGCTGAAAACACTGTAGTGAATGGCTGAACCTGGAAAGCTGAGTTCAGGTGTGTCCTACTTCTCTATTTTCCTGCTAGAGAATGAGAGCACTTCAGAGGTGACATGCTTTTGTCTGCAGAGACACAAGGAAGCTGCAAGGCAATTACTAAGAAAATAGCAGAATGCAGTTGCTTGCTCCAAAACTAAATAAACAGAATTTGCTTTAAGATTATGTTAGCGATATTTTAGGGTAATGTCTCCTGGATTATAGTCATTACTTTGATTGTTGCTTAACCTCAGATATCAACTGTGCATGCCTTAATTCTTTCTCTACCCAGCTGATTAATAACTGTGTTAAAGATGTGATTGATATGTTTAATTGAAAAGGGTAGCGAGTTTTAAATAGTACCAAAAGCATACTTTGTCAGTGAGCGTGGCACATTTGGGGTACTACACAATAATAAATAAATAGTCCTGAATAATCTTTTCTCTCTCTTGTTACTCTTCAACCGAGAGGTGACAATGACATGGTGGCAGAGGCAGATTGGTCAGTTTAGCTATGTGCTTATGGTTGGGAGAATTAAGTGATACACCTTGAGAGTCCTGATCAAAAGATAGGTGCATGTAGGTGATGTATAGTTATTACAGTTATTATTCACAGTGAGAGATGGAGCAAAAATTGTGGCCACATGCAGATATTTGCCACAAAATGAGAATGAGTGTCGGACTTAGGAACAGATTTAATTCTTACTGTATCTCTGCTTATATCACAGCCATAAATGTGCCCAGAGGCTAATTCAAGACCACAAGCTGCATGTAGATTATGTATTCCTCTCTCAACCAATTATCCCCCAAATTTTAGGTCCTGCACAAACTGCAGTACAGTGAACTGATGGAGGAGTTACCAATGATTTCAGGCAACCTCTAGAGTACTCTGACCCTGGATGAAGAGGGGAACAGTTCAGTCCAGTCCCCAGATATTTGAACCAAACATTCTCTAAGGTGAACCTAGCCCAGCTGGAGCTTCAAGGCATCATTTTAACAGCCAGGATCACAGAATTGGACCAGTATTTCCCACAGGAATTCCTTGCCAGGACTTGCACTGAGATAGCGTCTGGCTAGCTACTTGAAGATTTGGCCACAGGAACAAATCCATAGCTTCAATGTGCTCCCCAGGCTCAAAGGCAATAATCTAACCCAGTGACTTCACTGGGATCACTAATGTAAGGGTGATAGGATCAGATCCAACTAAATAAATGTGGCATACATGGCAGTTGTATCTCCAAAGAATGATTTCTCACTTAATCACCTTTTTTTCTAAAAGACTCTAACAAGGGTTGGGGGGGATGGGGGGAAGGATCTTGTACACAGGCAGGCTTTTGATCTCAGTGGAGCTCAGAGTGCTTCGTTAGCGGATTCATTTAAAGGATTGTGCAGCAACTAATTAATTATTCTATGTCAGTCATGGCTTTGAGGCTTGCTTTAATACATGAGGACAAGCTGCTAAACTGCAATGGTTGACTGATGTTTATTTGGTGGTAGGGCAAAGTAGTCTCCACCTCTCTCCTGCTCCTGATTTTCTGTGTGGGCCTTTGTTTTAGGTCTGCATTCCCAAAGTCATTAGAAGTACTGCCAGTGCCTTGTTTTCTGGTTGTTGTCACATTGAATAATGGAAAGCTCTAAAAATCACAGAACAGTTGACCCAAGAGATTTCTGAATTACACTAGGATGGTTGTCATCTGCCTCTCAAGGTAACGATTTGCTGCCGTTACCATTGAGAACTTGGCAACGGGAAAGCAAAGGAGTGTTCTTTGAAGGTTTCAAAATCCTTACCAAGCTGAGCAATGCAAACTTTTGGGTGCAAACAAACATGCTCCTCTAACATCCATTCTTGCAATGCGCAGAGGAGCTGCGGTGTCTTGCTAACTGACTTGGGTTTTTCCAGTTTCACTGATTATTGAAGTGATTTGCTGGTGAGCATTAAAATTTACTTCTAATTTCATCAGTTTGACTTTAAAATCTATGTATGCAGGGTGCAGTGCCTCTCATCTTCCTCTCCGCAGATAGAGTTATGCAAAATTTATTCACTCAGATAAAAACTTTGGCACTGGCTTTGGTGTGGTTAGCACTTTTCAAAACGCATGAATTTGAACTGACTTAGACTGTGCAGGCAACACAAACTTATTTGGCATTCACAAACCATAGCAGCATAACAGAAATCAGTTATATATGGCTAATTATATTAAATTAATTATAATGAATGAGAATTATATTAGATTTGGGAGCCATTTCAAGGGAGGGAAAAATTAAGGTAGCAGGATGTGGTCTCTGACGGTCACTGACTTGCTGTGCATGGCTTTGGATAGTCCAGTTTGCCATTCTGTCTTCAGTTTTTCAAAAGACAAAATGAAGGCAATAATATGTTCCTACCTTTATAAAGCCAGTAATACCCCTTCTAAAAACTGCTGGGAAATGATAATTTTCCTGTGTGAGATATTAGTTTAAAGGGAAGGATTTGCTGAACAGATTGGAAATCATTTATTCTTGACAGTCGGTGATTATGCACGAGTTCTGGCTTAAGAAATCTGCCTGTGTGCGCTCTGGGTGGCATATTTTTATTTTTGTGGTTTTGTTCGTTTTCTTTCCTAGAAACTCCCAATGAAAAATAAATCTCTGATATCCTTAGGGATCATGGGGAAGCAAGGTGTGATGCACACTGTTAATGAGGTGTTACCTATGCAGTGGTATTTCCAACATAGTTCTAGGGCAACACAAACAGCACAATACATATTTTAAAATAACAGCATGTAATTTCAAATCCTCCAGCACTACATTTTTAAAATGTTTTTTATACTGAATTGTTCAGACCATTTAGCCCATAAAAGCCAAAAAAAAGACAAAAAAATTGCCTTCTAAAAAATTAGAAGCTGCAAGACAATAAAAAATAATAAAAAAGATTACTATTTGTAAGAGCATTTCCAAATCAGCTGGAGTTCCATAAAGACCTGAGCTTGTACCTAGTCTAGAATGAGAAGTTTCAGTCTTGGGCATTTAGAGGGCTTTCTGACGGTGACATTTCAAGTCATGGGATCAGCCACTGGTAGAGCGCAAATCTAACGCTCCTAGCAGAACATTCAAAGACAAGAGAAATTCATTAGAGAGAGGTTTCACCCACTTTCCCTTCTGCCTCCACCTTGCCAGCTGAACAATGGGAATAGCCACAACAACTCATTTTGTGAGGATTTGTTAATGTTTATTAAGGCACTTTGAACGTGTGAAGCACTATAGATAAAGCTTGCCAAATGTGGGTGGACAGCTGGGAGCTTGGTGTAATCGGCAAGACACTTAGTCCCCTCTTTTCCGCAGAGGCCCTGTTTCTCCTTTAGTCCTAAACTATGGAAATTATTCCTAGCTAGCAGCTCCTGTAGCCAAGAGGCCAGGAGCAGATAAAGTGCCTGGCACCGCTCTCTGGTACATAGGGCAATTGGTGTAAAATGACCCACATCCTTACTCCAAAGTTCTTATTTTCCAGAAGAGGGTGGTTGCAATCAACATGCCTAGTGTCCCTGTTGCATGCTAACTCCCAAACTAGGCCGTAGAACTTATGTAGAAGAATGTAAGTTGATCCAAGGCAAAGTCATGCTTGGGACATTTCTAACAATTTAAAAAGACAGAGGATCAATTTTCAGTGCACAGGAACATTCCTGTGCCCACACTGCTTACTTAATTACTATAGATGTAACTTTAGGAATTTTTTGATAGGATATAGTATTTGGTATTTTATCTAATGGTATCATTTTTAAATGTTTCAGACAAAACATGAAGTACAATGTGTAGTCAGAAGGTACTGCTTGTAGCTGAAGCACAAGAAAATCAAGGGCCCTGTTACCTTGCTAACAATTTGTGTTTGACTTCCATACAAAGTTAACTCAGGTTCTCTTTAACTCAAATTACTCCTCTTGTTTTAACCTAGGTCACAAGAGGCTGCACTGGCTATGTTTACATTTCCGTGCGTAGCTTCCCTAGGATGAGCTCAAGCTTAAATTTACTGCCCGTCTACATTAATTAGCTGCAGGGACACTCTCAGGAGCAGCTCGTGGTGTTGCAAGGAAGGGATTCTAACTACTGAGCATGTCAGAGAGAAAAAAATTCGAGTAAAAAATCTGCGTGTTCAAAATGTACAGTGCGTCCATGCAATAGTTAGCTGTCCTCTTTTGCCCTTCTGATGAGAATATCAAGGAGAAAAGAGATCCAGAGTCCTTGTTTTCAGGAATCCAAGGGTGCTTCCTAGAAAGACTCAGGCATGAAATAGCACATGCGCAAATAGGATCTATAGACAGTAGGAATTCAGACTGAGGGCAGGGCAGTTACCTGGACGGTGTGGGTGCCATGTATTGGATTTTGGGCAGCTACAACGCTCACAAAAAGACTGCACCAGGTAGCATCTAGAAATAATACTCAGCCTGCTATGTCCACTCAAGTGGTGTGAAGATTTCGAGGGGGCATAACTCACAATTTGTTGCAAAGCAGATGGGGAGCTAAACAACTTGTTCCTTCCTGATGAGTTGTGGGAGAATTTGCTTGACCTTTCTAGACAAATTCTCCCTCTTTTGTAGAGCTGTAGGAGACCCCGGAGGACCAACAAGAGTCAGGGAAACTAACCTGTGTCCATATTGCAGAATGGCCACAATACCAGCGAATGAGCGATGCTTACTCAATAGTTAGCTGTTGCCTTTAAATGGACCAGTCAAGTCTAATTAAAAGTGCAGCAACACTTGAGTTAAATGCACTTAACTCAACTGAGTTAGTCTGACTTAATTTGCACTGGGTGCAAGTACAGTTCAGACTGGGGCAACATTTGAACAATAGCTCAAGTTAGGTTTGCAGTGAAAATGAACTCAATACCTGTGTAAACTTAGGCAAGACATCTGCATGAAGACCATATTTCTTTGGAAGGATGTTGTGTGATTGGTTCACTGGTGGTTGTAAAAAATCTGAAGATCCCATCCCCATGGGACCTGCCAGAGAAGTGTTGACCATGATGGTGAAAACTGCTGCTAGCTGCCTGTAGGTGGGTTTTGGATCTAAGATTAGTCCCCAGCCTCAGAATACGCTGCATGTTCTCTCTTTGAAGCTCAGCAGGAGTGTCGTACTTTGAAGCCATTCTACCTCTTAAAAAATAACTAGACATGCTATTGTCTAATTTTGAACTCTGCTTGTGGAGAAGAATGAGGAAATGAACAGCCACATTTATAGAACAGTTGTAACTAAACAAAAAGGAAGCACTCCCAGCAACCGACATCTGGAGCTGATTTTTTCTTTTTATTATTATTAAAAGTGGTGTTCCAGTTAAGCAAGCTAGCCAGGATTATTGATGGAGAAGGTGAATGAAAAATAGAAACATAAATGCAGAATTAATGATCGACAGCAACGAATAATAAGATATTCTGAAGATATAAATCTTAGAGGCAAATGCTTCTGGAGGTGTTATACATAGGAAATTTCAAGCTGTGCTGGATGCAATGCAGCAGCCTGATCCCTTTTAATGTTTGGGCTCTCACTTGTAGAAGATAAAGGATGAACATAAAGCCTTCAGTAGATCACTTATGTGTGTGAGGAATCCAGTTTGCTATTTCTTTTCTTAGATGATAAATCATTAGGGAGGCTTTTTGGTATAAAACATCCAGTGAATTGAGTTTATTTTACAGAGCACCATGCTCAGGTGAGATATTTCTGTAATTGCATATACAGCATTGCCTTAAAAAAAAAGAAACAAACTCCATTTTTCTGCATGATGCCCATCACTGTTTCATGTGAGTCTGCTTTTTATCCTGATGCAGACTTCTGCACTCTTTCTGATTACTCTCCTTTTACCTGGATAGGAGAGCCCGTCATACTGGCAGTGTCTTCATCCTTGTATAAAGCCCTCTTTTCATCACAGATGCTTCTGGAATTTACTAACACCACTGAAAAGAATTTTTTTTTTTTTAAATCTAGCGATACAGAGACAACAGTGAGAAAAAAGCCACCAAACCAAACGCATTATACTAAAAGCCAAGTTCCTTTCCCAACTATCCTGCTATACTCATAGCCTGAAATGTAGGCCTGAGTTTTTTCAGCTCTGTCTGAAATGCCATGCAAAATATTTTTGCATGAATTACAAAGCCAGATGCATTCACAGGCTGTCATCATTGCCTAGGTATGATATGATAATTCTTGCAAATGCCTTTGGTCTGCAGGATGTGATTAACTGCAAAAGGCAGAGTTCTTAAAACAGATTGGAGCAGACTTGGAAAGGCTTCTCTGAGAATCTGTACACATCCCACTTCTGCAGCACACGTTATTATGCATCTGTGGCCGAAGGACACTGCCTCCAGTTTCTTAGGAAGCATTTGCTTACATGTATACGCTCCCTTATGGAACTATAAGACTTTAAATTGTTTTCCTGGATTCAGTCTATTTTTTTTTTTTTGGACCTGTTTATTTCTCTACAGTCACTGTACTAATTCTTTGATCTGATGAAAAAAGCACATTTCTGGCAGTTGGGAGACCTGGAATCTATTTACATCCTGCTATTAATATAATCTGACATAAATTGCTGTACATAATGAATCAGATCAGGGAACTGATCTGCCTGAAAACTACTCTGTCAAAGAAACAGGGCTAGTTTTCAGCTAAATTAGATGAGGCTACCCCTACAGGGGCACCCACCTCCCCAGTGCTGGTACCAGGGGAAGGCAGAGGCAAACAGCTGGGGGCAAGAGTAAGGACCAGTGGTCTGTATTTATCAGCAGCCCGGCCTTATCCCTTATGAATCTGCTACTGGAAGTGCAACTGCAAGTAAATTCCCACAGCTGTTTGGTTTAAAACAAAGACGGGGTGCCACATTCAGATTTGTGGTGCTAAATTCACTATTAGGCACATTCCCCAGTGGAAAACACGTTACAAAAGGTGACGTACTCAGGAGACGGGTATTAGCGAGTACTAGACAGCGTTACTTGTGCTGTGGCGACAGACAACAGTTCTGGTGACCCCTGGGACCACTCACTGGGGGTGGCCGTCGCAATTCCCTCCTTCCACGGGGCGCGATGGCAGCGGTGGTGACTGGCACAGGCGCACGGGCCAGGGTGGTGCGGAGCTGTTCCCCGGCCTCCAAGCCCAGCAAGAGGTGCAATCAGAAGAGCTACACTGTCTCGCCTCCGTCTGAGCCACTCTGGAGTATTACATGGGGCAAAAACCCCATACCATTCCGTGCGTCATGTATGACCACACTGAAACATGCTATTCCACTGGCGCAGCAACATTACTAAGAGCTCCAC
Organism: Struthio camelus; assembly: GCF_040807025.1. Lineage (NCBI taxonomy): Eukaryota > Metazoa > Chordata > Aves > Struthioniformes > Struthionidae > Struthio > Struthio camelus. The sequence goes on along the minus strand of NC_090943.1, from coordinate 100,103,496 downwards.
TCCTTTCCACCACTGACAGGAGTCACTAATGAAGGCAGTAAGTGCTGCTTCTCTATGGCACAGCGATGCTTTTTAACAACCCCTGCCCCAGCAAATTCTTCATCCCAAAGGAGAACAATACATTGCATTTAGCATTTTTCTCATTACTATTTATGGCTACAAGCCACCCATTGTTTTTACTCCATAGCTGCTAATCAGTAGGGACTTCAGAAAACAGCAGAACAAGCTAGTGAAACTTTACAAGCTTTGATTCATCAAAAATTGCAGAAAATGGCAGGAGGTTTCCCTCTCTCCTGCATTTCTGCCGTTCGTTTTAAAAGCAGAACTCTTACTTGGGTTCATAAATACACACTTAAGTACCTGTCTCACTATACTGACCCACATTTGAAAAGGTTTACCTTAGCATTTATATAGCCTCGTTACTGTGGCATTTTACATCCAGTGTTGCACTTGCACTTACCTATCTATATAGTTCTATATTGTGTACTATTAATCCTAGTGTATCTTTGGCTTTCTTTCACAATGATTTTTTCCTCTAGGTGCTGTTTTACAAAGGTTTCTACATTTTAACTTTTGAAATGAAAGTAGGCTTAGTTTTACTATAAAGTTGATGGCAAGGATATGCCAAAAATGTGGCCGTGTTTTTATTTCACTGGCTAATTCGTTACTTGAAGATACTGATCTGGAAGGTTGACTGAACAAGGTTACCGCACGTTGCCATTCAGAGGGACCTGGACAGGCTGGAGAGCTGGGCGGAGAGGAACCTCCTGAAGTTCAACAAAGGCAAGTGCAGGGTCCTGCACCTAGGCAGGAATAACCCCCTGCACCAGTACAGGCCAGGGGTTGACCTGCTGGAGAGCAGCTCTGCAGAGAAGGACCTGGGAGTGCTGGTGGACAACAAGTTAAACATGAGCCAGCAGTGTGCCCTTGTGGCCAAGAAGGCCAATGGGATCCTGGGGTGCATTAGGCAGCGTGTTGCCAGCAGGTCGAGGGAGGTGATCCTGCCCCTCTCCTCAGCCCTGGGGAGGCCTCACCTGGAGTCCTGTGTCCAGGTCTGGCCTCCCCACTACAAGAGAGACATGGCACTCCTGGAGAGAGTCCAGCGGAGGGCTACAGAGATGATTAGAGGGCTGGAGCACCTCTCCTATGAAGAAAGGCTGCGAGAGCTGGGCCTGTTCAGCCTGGAGAAGAGAAGACTGAGAGGCGATCTCATCAACGTGTATAAGTATCTGAAGGGAGAGTGTCAAGAGGATGAGGCCAGCCTCTTCTCCGTGGTGCCCAGCAACAGGACGAGAGGCAACGGGCAGAAACTGAAACACAGGAAGTTCCACCTAAACCTGAGAAAAAACTTCTTGACTGTGAGGGTGACAGAGCATTGGAACAGGTTGCCCAGAGAGGTGGTGGAGTCTCCTTCGCTGGAGATATTCAAAACCCGTCTGGACGTGATCCTGGGCAATATGCTCTAGGTGACCCTGCTTGAGCAGGGAGGTTGGACTAGGTGATCTCCAGAGGTCCCTTCCAACCTAAACCAGTCTGTGATTCTGTTGCTCATGAAGGGAAGGCAAATGTTAAAATGCAATTCCCAAAGAGCTAGGAACTGGTTCTTCCTTGCCTTGTGCATTTGCCCTCTTCAGTCTAAGCAAATAGGGAGGATTAAAACTGACAAAAATGAGTTTTGATCTTTATAAACCTTGGCACATCCTTAAAATATGCTAGCTGCTATGGTATTTTAATCAGGAGTGGTAGAAATTGCTCACATACATACTGCATTTCTGTGATGAAGTGAATACCTGGTGAATGCTATACTCAGTAAGTAGGGGTTTTTTGCATATACAAAAAAACCCAGTTCACTTCACAAGGTCCCATGACCTAAGGGGGGGGGGGTGCACTGTAAGTGATTGGGATTTCCCGTCCTTTCACAGATTTGTGCCTCAGATTCACAGTACTTCATTAGTGCCTGGGAAGTGAGTGAGGACTGACAAGAGTATAAATCACCATCTTTCTGTGTGCTCTGCTGTAAAATAGAAAAAGAAGCATAGGAAATGCTCTATCCTTTTTACAAACCAGTCCTCAAGGCAGTGCACCTTTCCTTGAAGCCTAGAACTTCTCGCTGCTTCACAAAATCTTCTGCTTGTATGCAGTGCTGTTTTATCCCAAGTCAGAGGGACTGCCCTAACAGGTCCTTACTAGGCTGATGGACCCCTATACAAGGGAGAAAATGAGCCCTGGGGTAAGCAGGAAGGACTTGACAGCTCAGTAGTGCATGGGAGCAGGGCTCAAGTAGGCAGTTATGTGGGGAAGTCACTGGAGGGAGCTGAGGATGAGGAAGGCAAAAGCATCCTGGGACACTGGTGGGGAGTGGGGAGGAGGGCCAGGAAAGGATCTCCAGTTTGTTCTCGGGGGGACAGTCTATATCCACATTTTGCCATGCCACTAGACATACAGCCTTCGACAGCATCACAATACTGCAACAAAACCAAACTGTTTCCTCAGGACACTTCACTCCAGCAGGCTTTAGTTCAGGCCCTGCTGAAAAGTTAAACCTTCAAACAGCTTAGTGTTAAACCTTTCTTTTCTTCCTCTTCCTCCTTCCATCACAATCCCATCCCACAAGCACAAAGTCTGTGGATTTTACTCCGATGTGTTGAACTTAACAGGCAGGCCAGAAAACAGGAAAAGGTGATGGCTATTATACTGCACAAAATACAAGTGCGAGGAAAAATGACTGACAGCTGGCATCACATCCTTTTATGTCTTTATTTGCCATTTAAGATCCTTTTATTCCATCAATGCAAATATGCAGAACAGCAGGAAACCATGTTTTAAGCAGCACATACCAGTTGGCTGAGAATAAACTAACTACATTCCTCAAGCAATGTAAAAGTAACAATGCACATCATCTTCCAGGAGAAGAAACAAACAGATATTGCGGCCGAGAGGCACAGCAGGCAGCTTCCGTACAAAGTAGTTTGGCTATTTAAAATGCTAGAACCAGTCCTTGTCCATGTCTCCAAATCCCAACCCCCACCCCTAGAAGTCCTATTATAATTTAAACACTTTTTTTTTTTCCTATCTACATTATATATAAAATATAAACTCTGTTTACTTATAACACTTATTTTTCTTGATAAATAGCTCTTTAAAATATCTACTGTACATATGTCCATGCGTTGACATTATATATATATATAGCATTTATATATATGTATGTATGTCTGAAAAACAATAAATATATACTTAATATTGACACAGCAACAAACTGAACATATTCTCATTTTCAAAATCAAAATAGAAGAAAAGCAGTACAGAGAGAAACAATGAGTGTCATCTGCGAAACAAAGCATAGCAGGGAGCCTTGATTCCTGCCCTAGCTGGGCTTTAGGTATGCCTACACTTGAGGAGTTGTGCTGTTAACATATTGTTTAATGAGTCTGTATTAAAAGTAACTCAAGTCAAACATTAGCCACCCTGTATGCCACGTCTAACATAGACTGATAGCAAATAGTGGTGAGAAACAACAGAGACCTGCCTCATGACTTGCAATGGAATGAAACAGAAAGGGAGGCAAGCGAGCTTGAAGGACGGTGTAAAAAGAGAAGGAAGTTATGGATAGCACATGGCTGGAAGGTCATAAATAACCATGGTAAACTTGTTAATAGATTTAAGTGCTTTTAAGGACGATGGCTGGCACCGCTGCATAAAGTATCTTGATTATCTATAGCTACCTCCATTTAATGAACCAGTTTTCCCTATGCTGCAGACAGAAATGAAACTCAGACGGCCAAATTCAGGTGCTAGACTGGGCTCGCCGAATGACACTGCGCGGCCCTGCTCTGAACCTGCCCAAGGACAGCTGAATTCACCGAGCGCGTTTGAACCTACCAGAGGGGATTTTTTAAAGCGTGAACTTTAACAACAACAACAAAAAAAACCCAGCTCATGTCATAAATACCAAAACATATTAAGAGTGGAAATTTTTCAACTTTCATTTCAAAATAGCATTCTTTAAAAATGGAACTCAACTCAGAAAGTTTTTCATTTAATTAAAAATGTGAATAAAACCTGTTGCAGTTTGACCTAAGCTGATACCCTTCATTCCCCCGCCCCAATGCTGTGATTTGACAGCTTCCAAGAAGTCATTCCTTGCCTTGGCTCTGGTTTTCTGCACTCAGTAGGAGCAGCAGTCATGAGGTTATGACATCGGTTCATGAATGCAGCATTATGTAAAGTCCTGTCTACTTAGAATTCTTTCTTTTCACGAGCAAATGGAATTGGGCAGTTATTGTTAGGGAAAATTATTTTTATTGGATGGACTTCATCCAGCAGCTCAAGAAAGAGGAAATTTTAAAGCTGACAGGACTGACAATTATTACTCAGTCATACGTCATCTCTAAATAATTTACAAACTTTGCTTCCCAAAAGTAACTTCAGCAACAACAATGACAAGAAGAAACTGCTGTCCTGAATAAGCCTGCCATTTCACAACTCGTCCTAAATACCCAGAGAGCACTGCAGAGGTCGAACAGTCCAGTGCTGAGCTTCATATGTACTTAAGGGTATATCACTTGCCCACTGGAAATCAAGTCAACATGTTGAATATCTGCACAAATCCAAAAGTTTGCTGGGTGCTTTTAAACCCTTGTAGATACAGAAATTAAGAGTGAAGAGACTCTATAATTTGTGATACTTTATAATGAGGGTAACAGTTAAAGACTAAGCTTCCAGCAACAAGAATTTCTGTCATTAGCAATTTCTGGATCTCCACAAAGACACCATCAAGCTACTAAATTTATCTTTACCTGCAAAATAAAATCTGCTAATAATAATTGGGGGGAGGGGGGGCAGGAAATGAGTAATTTTAAACTCCTAGTGCCTTTTCTGTATTTGTGCAGACACAGAAATAAACAAACTGCACAGCCTGTGTGCTGTGAACACAGGCAGCAGAAGAGCCTCCTTTTCTGAATGACTGCACTTCCAAGATAGCTGTTCCCTTGTGCCATCACTGTAGCTAGAAAGCTATCCCAAAGAAGGAAACATTAAGTGCAAAGTGGAGAGCGCCTCTGATTGCCCTATGCCGGCTGGGCAGGAATTTCTCATGCTTTCAGCCAAAGCAAGGGATGAACTCCACAGCCGTCCATCCTGAGCCTAAACTAGTTTATGCATGCCCTGATTCTCTGCTGCATTGGCTGCAAGGGTAAGGACATATCATCTCTACTAGCTATTTTCTAACTACACAGCTAAAGTACTACTAATCTAACGCATGCATGGTATTAGATACAGGAAACCCCGCAGCTCTTATAGAGTTTTTAGGCCTCTAGAAAGGACTTCAGTGAGTTCAGCTTTGAGGACCCACATGGATCTAGCAGGAGTACGGGACAGATGCTGCTCCTCTGAGGGCAGGGTCACCCCTCGGGCTCCTGAACACAGAGGTAGAGAAAAGCCACTGCCACCACCTCCAGCAGGGGCAGCCTTCACCCTCCGGGCAACCAGCTTACTCTTCCTGTTGGTGCAGGCATACAGCTACCTGCCTGCAGACATACCTTCTTTTCCTTCACTGCTGCAGCTACTGTTCTCCTTTGGGCATATGGAAGGACTTCAGTTGCGCCCTGCTGTGGCACAGGGGCACAGTGATGGGCTGCCCTCCCCTTAGCCTGGAGCCCAATCTGATTCCCATTTAAATTAGACACAGCTGAATGTCCCAGCATTAGAATAGCCCCTGCGGAGCAGCAGAGCATTTCCTCTGGGCTCTCCCCTTTGGCTCTTTTCGTCTTTGGCAACAGACCATAATGTTTAGTATCCTAAAGGTGTATGGCAAAGGAAGGAGCCTCTCCAACAGCAGCCCAGGGAAGAGGAATGAATACCTCTTATCTAGTGTATGAACCAGTTTGTTTTGGGGACTACTGTAGATTCCAGCAGTAGCCTCAGCCTGGCTATTAGGCTTGCACCAATTCTAGCAGTATTCATCTCAAATGTGGCACAGCATTAAAGAAGAGCATTAAAAGTGCAGTTCCGAATATATGTTGCCTGGTATGGTACTGCTTTTGAGCTCAATCAAGTACACTTCTTTTAACTGCTGCCCAAATTCTTAAACCCAGTGCGAACTCCAGAGGCGACTTAGAGTAATTCAGTGTACTTTCAACTGTACCAAAAGAGCAGAGGCCTTGACACTGCCAAGAAAGATCCTAGAGCACACAGTAACATTTTATCAGAATAGTAATACACATTCTATAAATAAACCAGTTCCTTGCTCTTCTAGGCCAGCTGGAAGTTAAATGTCTTTACACTTGACACTGCAGCACCTTTACCTCCTAGAGAATGGAAAAACTGTCATGCAATCCTGAATGTATGCGGTTACTGCTGCCGTCCCAATTAGGTCAAATGTTCTCCTGAACCTAGCGTAAGGTCTACATTGCTGTCAAAAGAGGAGGTCCCACCCTGCCTCTGCTCGTTCTGGCTGCCTCTCTGGGGCCAGCACTGTGGTCACCTAGTGAGCCGTGTGGGGTTCAACCCATTTGGAAGTTGGTACCTTCACTCGCATCAAATGGCTATGCAACCAGAGCATTAGATTTTCTTTCCACTAAGCAGCAAAATCTGCATCAGTTAAGTTTGCACAGCGCACGGATGATAATAATGTCACCTAAACCTTTGGATCCGGAGCAGAAAGGTCGAGTTTAGTAGCACTCTCCCTTTACACTGTGTTTCACCTAGGGAACATGCACCGAAGGAGGGCGTTTAGGTTCCAGCACATCTTCTGCCAGCTGGCATCACAAAAAACAGTAAGATACAGGAAAAATGAAATACACATGGGGAAAACCATCAACATTTGTTGAAAACCAAAATGAGGTCCAAAGACATGAACAGGAATTCGAGGCACAGTGGCCAAACTGCTTATCAGCAAGACACTTAAAAAAACACTTTGGCCTACATTTAGTTACAGTTTTGAATGATGTTTAACTAGACATGGTTAATTATCCACTGGGCTTGCATTCACAATTTGAACTTGCCACTGTTGTCAATAAAGGGCGTTTGCCTTACTATATGAAAACTCTCTTGATCCCCCTGGGGCTAATTCCATTTGTCAGGAGAGATGTATGATTTTTTGTCAAACTCTCTTCTGTATTTTTCTGCCTATTTTTCAGGGCAGAAACTGGATCTCATGGTATACCATGACAATTGTAACAACGGGAAATTCCTGTTGGCACAGGTACTGCTATGGGAATTGTTTGCAGAGAAATCATTTCTAGGAAAAAAAATCCAAACCTGTCAAGAGATGCTTCCAGAAGGCATTAAGAACGCTTGCCTGAAGCCTAGCAGAAGCAGTCAACCATAGACACAATTGCTAGAAATGGCAGAACAATGGGGACAGAAACACTCCTCCGGTTGGCTATGGTTTTGCAGTATTACACTGTTCCTTCACCAGTCACGCTTTTACACTTTGGGGAATGTTTCACGAAAGGTCACAAATACTCACTTTAAAAATTAAGCACACACACATAATTTTGGGGTAGGAGTCAATTCTCCCAATTTTAGCCACCTAAACATTTAAAAGCCATCTCATGTAAGCACCCAAGATTCCTTCTACAATCAAAAGAGAAGGACTGAAATTTCCAGTCGACATCTCCTTCTATATTAGTCCTAGGAGGAACCGAATCAACCCTTGAAGATCTCTCCCTGTCTGTATTGACTAGCGTGTCATTACACAGCTATTGGGGATAAGAGACCTAACTTTCAGCTGGCTCAAGCCAGATGAGATGAACCACACTACTGACGCCCTCCTGTTCAAAAACATGCAGCACTGAAATTGGGAGTGCAACAGACAGGAGCACACAACAATCAGATGGAATCATTTGCAGGAGCTCTACAGAAGCCCTTGGCGCTCCTAAAAACAGCAGAACTAAAAGTGCTGTACAAAAAATCTGAAATATTCTGATTGTTTTCTTTCTAATCTAAAACGACCACAATAATCTGATGGCCTTGAGAAGAAAGGTTGTATTTTCTCTCTTAATAGCTACTGCTCAGCCAAATGTTCTCTTCTTTCCCCTAGTCAAAATTAACAAAAAGCTGAAAAAGTTTTGCTCAGGTGTAATACAATTTACTGCTATATGCTTGATGTAGTATTTTCTGTGTGATTTTTGTATCTGAGGACCTAATGCTGTGAACGTTTAAGCAGAGGAGCAGCTTTACGCAGAAAAGCAGTATCCCACTTTACTAGGATAATTCATGTGACTTTCACTATATTCTTTCAAGATTGCAATCTAAAATATTAGCAAGAAGGACAGGAAAAACATATCAAAAGAGCTTCTCCACCCCTGCACTGATGACAGGGAACAATAACTGCAGTACCAGTAGTTGGCCACTTTAAGCAGGTAGAGGTGAGGATCCTTTTAAAATTTTTTCCCTAGAAATGGATAGGAAGTTTTCTCATCCCTTATATTTTTTCCACTCACACTCACCCCTTGTTGGAGGTGAAAGCTTCTGGGCTGACCTATATTAAATTCGTGGTTGGTTTGTATCTCTCAAGTGCAAGTTCACAAAGACTTAAAAGAACACCGACTGTCTAAATGTCATTTTGGTTTTGGTGGGATTTCTACTGAGTTTTCTGTTTTCTACTGAAAACCAAAATGTGAGATGAAGTCACTCAAAAGTCAGTCCCAGACACATAGGACATTGTGTAAACTTTCAGAAGACTAGCCTGAGTTGAGCTGTGCAATAAAAACCCACTGTCACTATTGTATCATGCCACCTGCTGTTCATGAAGGTTTTACACAACCCATTTTAATCAGCAAATCTGTACAGTTAACATTGAAGCTTACCATGAGCTAGTAAAAGACTCCCCCCGATAGGAGGATGTATGTGCTGTGGTTGAGGGCTGCTTTGTTTGTAAAAGCCACACATTCTCCTATGTCATTGTGCTTAAAAAAAAAACCCCACATACACAAAAATAACTGACTAAACCAACACACAGAAGCCTCTAAGAAGCTATATGAAAAGCGAGCTGCCGAGGTTTTCTGCATCACACGACGCTTTGTTACACCAAGACCTATTATTCTGTGTGTTGGTTAAAGATGTAGCAGTACAGCATGGTGGTGTCAGCTGTCATGGTAGGAACCATTCATGTCGGACACTACAGAAAACTTGATGACATGACAGTACCTTCACAGCCCTCTGGTAGGCAAGGAAAATCTAAAAGGACCTTCCCCACCTTTCACAGTAAACACAACTGGATTATCTAAAGCACCTGCAAGCAGGAGAAAAGTCCATGATATATCTTGCTAATCAGCCAGCTAATACTGTCATTGAAACAGTTAAGTTAACGTCAGCTCTTAACCCTCCTATTTTGGGCATTTCTTAGAACATCATCACTTTGGTATTTAGCCATCAACAGATTTAGTTGATCCAAACACCGTACTTCCTCCTCTCATATCCTCAGCTGATTTTAAGATGCCTGAGCCCTTCACACAGGCTGCGTTACCATTTACTGTAAGAGCTGTCTGGTTCCTATTCTTTCTTAGGAGCTGAGTGGAGCTAGCAGTACAGAGACATCCTGCTCTTACGCATGGCTTCACTGATTAAGTATGCAGGGCTCAGTTCTGGCTCCTCGGTCATGATTGAAATGTTCTGCCACTCCCCCAACTGGTTTGACTTTTTAATGGTGTCCACCACACAGAGGGCATACAGACAGTCATCAAAGGTGGCAGCCATCGTGAGGGGCCTCCCGTCCCAGGTCCTCCTGTCGTCCTGGTCCTCAAATGCCTGCCGGACAGCTTGAACCATCTTAATGGTGCCTCGGAGGTATGGCAGTGGGATGTCACTGAAGGCCTTCTCCGGAAGTAAAGAGTTGCTGACCGGTGTGGAGTCCTTCAGCAGGAGCTCCCTCTGAGGAGAGCTGTTGCTCTGTCCATAGAGATCAGTGCCTATTACAATCAGCCGACCGGCCGAACCGACTACAATAATGTCTTGTTTGAACTCCCCGGGGACGTTGAAATTAAGCGTCACTGTGCAGCACACACCGCCTTCCAGAACCATCTGAAACGTACAGAAGTCGTCACTGGTGATCTGCCGTATCCCCTTGATGTGGTCCGTCTGCTTGACGAAGGTCTTCAGCAACCCATGCACTTTCACGGCCTTCTGGCTGGTGAGGAAGGTCAAGAGGTCGATGATATAGGTGCCAACCGAGTGCAAGCCCCCGCCCCCCATCAGGTCATCACAGCTCCAGTTGTACTTCTTGCCTAGGAGGCTTCCGCTGTGAACCTGCACCTCACACACCAAGAGCTCCCCCACGTAACCCTCCTGGATCAACTGCTTCATCCTCACAAAGGCAGGCAGGAAGCGCAAGACGTTCCCCATGATGCTCATGAGCTTTGGGTAATAGTGAGCCGCAGTCATCATCCTAAAGGCATCCAGGGGAGTTGCCGTTCGGTCACAGATGACATTTTTTCCAATGCCTGAAAGACAGTTAAAAAAAGAATCAACAACAAAAATACATTGATTGAGTAAACTCAGAGCCTCAAGGCAATGCTTAAAGACTAAAAGGAGAAAGGTCACTGAAAGAAGAAAATATTTCAATATGGTGTTAAAGGCACAAAGATGCCCTCCAGCATGTTTCCAAAATGCATATAACAGTTCCTTGAGCACCGCGAGGCAAACGTATCCCTTTTTGTTCACAAAATGCGCCCATGCCTAAAAATAGCACGCAAGTGAGGGCCTGGACAGATGAGAAAGCAAACCAAGGTGATGTAAATTACCCCCTATTACCCCACATTTGCCCCCTTCTGGGAGCAAGTACAAAAATAACCCCCACAACTCCACTGTCTTGCAATAATGTTTTTTCTGTGATAACCCCTCTGCGTGGGGGCTTCCAAGAGTTGAATGCGAGCTTCACATTCAACTTCCTGATGCATATGAGTAACACAAGCTCCAGCCTGCAGTAATTTCACATGAGGGCACTGAAAAGTCTCGGATTCTCTTCTCAGTGGCCTTGTTCCTTCACCTTTCCCATTCAGACTTTTTAACGGGTTCTGACTGGGGACAGGGAGAAGTACTGGATTCGTTGCATGATTCAAAATGTAGGAACTGTTTTCTACTCTTAAAATGTCATGGTATTCTCACAGAGGCAGAAACTGCTTTTGAAGCTCTGCTGAAATGTCAACAGCGCATCCAGAGCGTCAAGGGAAAGCCACGATTGCTCTAAAACACGTGAAACATGCAGCTGTGACAATTGGTTCCCTCACAGTATTGACCGTGTGCGCACGCTGTTTCCTGAAGCTGCATGATGGTCCTGTTTCATCTGGCCATCAAGGTGTGCAACTGAATGCAGTGCAGGCTGCACTACCTAAATAATGGTTTTATTATTGATTTCTCCTTGACAAATACTTTCATTCTGTACCCATACACACATATAGTGACAGAAAACAGGCAAAGACCTATAATAACCACCAGTTTGCAGAGAGCAACAGAGTGTGACAACAAGGCAAATTACTTTGCACCTTTGAGGATCAGCATTAGTTACCAGAGGCATCTGTCAGGAGCACAAAGGAGTGGTGACTCTACATAAGGCTATACCAAACTTTTGACACAGGATAAAATAAGACAACTCTTTATGTCTTCAGCTCCCTTTACAGTTGCACAGATTTTTTATGCCTGCTGAGCAGTATCAAGTGACCTATTCAGCACCCTGTAGCACTAAATATGACCGATGTTTGAGAGCCCAGGGCTATAGCTGGACCTAGCACTCAAAGGATCTGAATCTGGATCCTGTCTCTGCTGGAGTCTAGATGAATAAATCCAGATAACTCACTGAATCTCTCAGTGTTTTGATTCCTTTTCCCTTAAGACAGATGACTATTCCTTTTTCCTTAAAGGACTATTGGGAGGATAAAATTTTTTATGTTTTGGAGCTCTCAGATAAAGTCATATAAATACAGATGGCAAGGATGTGACTGAGACCACTTACATGAATATTTAACAGCCTGACTGTGGGAAGGAGGAGGTCACAGTCCAAACATTCAATAATGAGTTTATACACACTTCCTATTCGTAGTCTTTATCTGCTGCTATTTGAGAAGCTGAAACTGGAGGGAGGGCTGTCACCATTGAAAAGGCAGTCACAACTAGTTCCAGGCTAGAAGGGAAAGATCTTCCTTCAGTTTGCTCCTGTTCACCTTGTATATAAACACTTCAGTGGAGACATACTCCTTTTCCTCATATATTAGGCAGGCATCCTCTATTCAGCAGCCACGGCCTTCCTTTCTCTTTTTTCTCTCTCATCTTTACAAATTGCTACTGGTGACTGAGGTGACATTTTCAACCTTATAGCCCTTCTTTTTCTGCTCCCGAGTAATTTTTTCTGTATTTGGTTGATATCACAGAATGTATTCATCCACCTGCCCTATATTCCTCTAACCAGTAGCTCCAGCTATGCCACTTGACACAGATCACTAATATATATAATAGTCCTTTCAGACTTGTACGGATGCTTTGCAGAGAGATTTCAGTTTAGCAAATTATTTCTCAAAATAAAGGAAACGTCTTTGAGGAAAACACCCAAATAGGTGGACACAACAAGAATTTTTTTTGGACAATTATATCCTCGAGCTGTGCTACAACACGAGAATGTGAAAAGACCCTTCTCCAGTTGGATGTACTTCTAAAAGTCATGTTTTCTTTAATCTTTTCTGGAGGTTAAGGAGGTGCAGAACTCCTCATTTTACACACTCAGGGTTCTGCTTTTCTCTCCATTTGTGCCTGCAGTCAAATCTTCCCTGAAATAGCCATTTCCTCCCAAATAATCCATATGTTCTATGTCCTGATCTACTCTGCTCACCATTGAGCCAGAAGGGAAAGTTTCTGCTCCAGTTCAGCTTTTATCTCTCTGCCTCACAGATGCCTTTTTCATTTTATCTGGGGTCCGTGCAAGCACTCATCTCTCAAGACATGTAGCTTTACAAAAGTGCATGTGAGGGAAAGGGTGCGCTTCCCCTGGGAAGTCTCTGGAGCCTGGGAGATGCCTTTTTGTTGTGGGTACAGTGCCGTGCACAGTGGGGGCTCCGTCACCGACTGGAAGACGGCAGGGAACACTTGGTACTGTCATAACAATGATTGTAAATATGAAAGAGAAGCCTGTGGGTTTTCACATTGCTTATACTCAAGAAAAAATGGCATTAGGATCAGTGTGAGTCAGGCATACATGCAGAGAAAAGAGAAGAGCCCTAAATATTTGCATGCAGATGGCAAAAAGGCAGTCTTATATTTACTCCTTCCATCATTTCAACCTTTTTGGAAACGTTGAAACCTTTTAATTACAGCAAATCCGAAATGCAAATGTTCTGAGAGCCTTCCCATCTCTGTGCATGTGCTGATAATGCATGCTGTGCTCTCATCCTTGTCAGGGATTTAAACAGATTTTTGCTTAGTGCCCAGAAAGCTTTTATACTCGATTAGAGCTTGTGCAGGTTCTTTCAGCATGACACTATTCTGTGCTTGAGTCTGCGCACACTACAGATCTTTGTCCTCTCTGTAGCTGCAAATCTGCTAGCAGCCACATTAGCGTTCTTGAAACAAGGAGAAAACATGAACGGTTTGCATAATTTAATTCAGAGAAATACTCTGGCATGTTCATGCCACTAAAATAAGAAACAGGATGATCAAAATATCATCATTTTCTGTTCTCCTCCCTGTGCTCCCTTCTCAAGGAAGACGACAAAAAAAGCACCTTCTCTTTGAGCCATTCAACCAAAGGAGCTCCATGCAGACCAGATGGCAGTGTGAAAGGAGTATCGCCTTCTTCGATATTGATAGTCTCATGCAAACGTATTTCTGATGCAAGTTCTGAAATGGGATTCTTTGGGAATTAACCTAGACACAATATCCACTTCCTGCTCCCCTGGCCTAGAGTTAAGACCTAATCGTGTCCAATTTTGCACAAGTTCTATGCTAAAGGAGCAACTGCTACTGCTTGCCATTCTGCCAGTAGGCATTGCTAAACTGGTATCAGTTGGATCCACACATCTTTGAAAATCACACCATAGCAGATAACAAGAACCTCATTAATTATATAAAAGCAGGAAAATGCAGTCAGCTTGTTTCAGCAAACAGTGCAATATTTATCCATGGTGATAAGCAACAGACTCAAATACATCTCATTGTATGAAACGATACTTACCCCTTCCATATTCATCCAGAAATCTACTCTAAGACGCTACAGATCTCAGCTAAGCAAGTTCTGAGCATTGACTTCTTGAATCCTTAGGTAAAATGAATGATAAAATTTTAAATTTAAATAAATTTTGTTCTTTTTGAGTGCTCAGCACAGCCTTCATCCCAATCTCTCCAGTTGGCTGTGCTTCAAAACAAGAGACAGTGCTGTGGCAGCCTCGTGGTAAGTAACGTGGCATGAGATTTCTCTGCTGCAGCATGGAATAGGGGAGGGCTCACTCCAGACCAGCCCAAATCCAAAGCTGAAGGTAGGGAACTTATCTCCTAGCAAAGCTCCTTGGAGTGCAGTTTGACTCTTTGAAGTCTATTCACAGCTGCCATGCAGGGCTTCTGCCTCAAACCTGCCCCATGACCCAATGCTCCAGGCGCAGCTGGCTGGAGATACAAAGGATCTGCATTAACAGGCACAGTGCTGTGGTATGAACGAGCCAAGCGTGGTCACAGGCGTGGGGCCATGAAGTGGGAACTACATTAGACCCAACAGGTCTGCTTCCCTGAAGCCCTCTATCTTCCGCCTTCAACAAGAAAAACAAAATAATGGTGGAGCTGGAAAGACTCCCTCCGTGACATAGGCCAGATCCTTGGGCCAACGACTTGGATATAACTTGCTCTAGTAGTCATCAGAAATGTGGAAGGACATGAGGTTGAGCAAAACGAAACAAGATAATTTGGCTTCTAGGTTTGGGTGCTAAAGACTGAAAGCTGGCAACATCTTACCGCTGCTTGGTTCCCCTCTAGAATGAACTGAAGCTTCCAGAGCAGGTCCACATTACAAAACCTCTAACGTTAGTGTTTTCTCACTTCTCAGTGCCTCATAAGGAAGGTTAGGGACTGAATGGTCCCTCCCGACTATTTTTTATCTACCAGAGTGTATATTTCCCCAAGCCAAACGCCAATGATTTAGATCCCAATGTACACTTATTTTAAGAAAGCTTACGTAAAAACATAGATTTTCTCTAAAGATGGGCATGTCTAACTAACTCTCTAGAAGTGAGAAAATAGAAGAAAATTGTCTATACTATCATTGGTTTGAGGAAAGATTTCTCAGGCACCTTCTGCTGAAAAGTCAAATTTTATCCATAACCTACTCTTATGGCTCACCATCCACCTCACAATAATTGTTATTTTTGTCAGGTAATCATGTGATTATATGCACACCTCAGCTTTCATTTTAGAAAAAGGAAGCCATTGCAATGTGGAGATAATTTGGAAAACACAAGCCAAACAGCCCGGAAGTGAGTGGCAAGTAGATACTGTCCAGGGCAGTAGCATTTAAATGTTTAATATATAAATATGGGAGAAGAACAAGGAGCTAGAGGAAGGGCTGAACTCATGATTTTCATATGCCTAATGTTGGCAGTCCTTCATTTTACAGAAGGCTCTAGCTCATCGGTTACCAGCTGCCCAAGTTCCTCTGCCCCTATAACATCCCTGTGCTGCATGGCCTAAATAATAAGCATAATTCCTGGGCCTGCACACAGGCAATGTACAGCTGTTGTAGCGGGCACAGACTCCATCAATTCTGAAATCTGCGGTGTCAGCTTTTTTCCACCTGCTCGGATTGCTTCAAATAAGGACAGCCTGATTTTAATTGAAAAAAAAAAATTATAATAAAGATCCTCAAACTGGAGCAAGACTATTCCACTATCTGTTCAGCTCAGGACATGAGGCCTCAATACAGTATTTTCTTCTCCTTCTATTCACAAGAAAATCAAAAAGGGCTTTATTTGGAGTCTGGGCATATAATCAAAAACTTCACTGACATCATAAAGATTCATTAGTTAGCAGTCACTACCTATTGCTCTTGCTCAGGATGGGTGAGAGAAAGGGGAAAATAAGGTTTTGATGGAAAGAGCTAAATTAGTCAGCAGAAAAATATATTTTTTAAAGCTAAAGAGGATCTGCTAACACTCAAGGAATAGTCTGAGAGTTTCAGCAACTACAGGAACGGTGGAAGAAAATGCATACCAGGTTATTTGAAATGGATGATTTTAGATGTTTATAGCAGATTATAGTATCTTTTAAAACTCATTTTATTTTTAAAAAGGAAGCTAACATAAAATTATATTCCAAATGGTGATGATATATTCCATTGTGGTCATTATAAACTATTAATACAATTTCAATAAATATGGACAAAGATTCCTTCTTAGATTTCAATCCTTGCAGTGGTGGTTGTTGCCTTTGGATCCTATGCAGAATCAGTGAGAAAATCATCTTTGACACTGAATGCTGATCAAGGCTTGTAAGACGTGCTGCAATGAGATGTGCTGCGTTATTAGTATACATACCATTAGTTGTAACCAGATATGTAATGTATGCAATCAGATCACAGTTTCCCTCCTAACGCAGTTTGACATGAACTGCAAATAAAACCAGTATCGTATACCGCATGAATGAGAAGTATTTCATTCCTTTTTTTCCAGAATTACAAAACTGAAAAAAATAAGCTGGAGATATACAGCTGCTTTTATAAATGCACACAAGTCAACAGACAAAAAATACCAAATTTAGTTAAAAGGCTATACCTCCCTGCAAATCTGTGGTTTTGGCTATACTGATAAAAGACCTTTCTTTGGGAAAATATCAAAAAACACGGTCAAAATAAATGGCTTACATCAAACTTCACTACTTGCTGATTTAATGGTATTCAAAATTAAATAGCTGGTTTACGACAATTTGCTCTCCTGCACGAATGTACGCACTTTGTCAAACTCTTTGGTGTTGCACAGAAGCCATCTTCAGAAACTACCTAAAGTACCAGGTGCCAATCTACAGTTCCCTGCAGTTACATGAATGTTTGATATAACTTGGGAATCAGTAGAACTCTGTATTTTGCATATTCCCATACTAGATAGAACTGTTTGCAATGCTAATCATGTCAGTGGACTGTACGACAGCAACCCTATTGCCAGTGCAGAAAATTGTCTTTCCATTTCTAACTTGCACAAAAATTAAAATGAGTTCTGGTGTATACCTATATATGGTGGCATACAAAAATGATTTTTCCAGGAATTCAGAAATCCTCTCAGCTATTTGAGTCATTCCATATCTTTATTTTGAATTTGCAGAAGAAGATACAACATTAGGAGGTTGTAATTTAGCCAGGATCTCAAAAAATCTTCTCAGTTATCTGCACTGATTCATGACACCACTTGGAAGACTCAAAACAAAACCAGGGCTTGGTAATGAAAATTTCTCTTTCCCTTCCAGGTTTATCACTCTCTAAGAAACCCAAAAGAAAGGATAAGTGATCTGATTGCACTTGAACTGTTGACTACAGGGGAGACCTACAGAACTAAAAGTAGACAACTCTATTTCTGATGTTCCAGAACTGCCTTTACTTTAGCCTCACAGTCACGTTCCCTTTTACATGAAGCTGGAACAAACCATTCCAGTATTACTGTGCATTTCTAGCACATGTGTATGAGGGAGAAACACCTCATTCAGAATGTATCTCAGAAATCATATGCAAATACAGAACTTGAAGGCAGTAGCTCACACTTCCTTTTCACTCATTTTAAGTGAGGAGGGCTGGGGTGGCTTTGGGAGATGGGTAAGTCTCTTCAGTCTCTCAAAGATATAGTAACTGTACAACCACAGTTTAGCATGCTTCATGCATGACAAACCATAAATAGCACCACAGATCATCATTTTCTGATCTGCCCTTCAGTCACTCCAATATTGCTTAGTGAGCGTGAACCCCTCTTTATCACGACTCTGCAAACTCCCTTGTTCCAATGCCCTTTCCCCACTAAATTGCACTGATGATAACTGTAAGAGTATTTTGGCCCCTTGCTTTTACCTTCAGGCAACCTCTGGGCCCAGCAATATTTTCCAGCAGTACCCTCAACAGCCAGAGCTTCTTCTGCTCAGCTGTTTCAGGACTAGATTGCTGCAGGGCCTAGAAGGATCCTGTGCTTGCTAGCACGGAGCTCCCAGCTCTGGAAACACATCAGGGTGCACAGGCAAAGGGAAGGGTAAGTGATCTCTTTGGGCTTCAGGGGGGCCCAGGCAAAGCCCCAAATCCTGTTTCCCTCCTTGGATTCACAGGGGAGTGTGACAAGGCCAGGGCGGGCAGAGGGGCCCAAGCAGTTTCTGGAGCCAATTAAGAAACGCCAGCAGCTGGCTCAGGGCAGCGCACCAAAGAGGGAAGAGGCTGAGGGTTGGAGAAGGTGGGGAAAGGACACGGGAAGGGAGAATGCAACATGGCAGAAAGGGCGACACTGTGGAAGGAGCTGCTGCAAACAGCCCAGAGGAGCTCCTGCCACTCCAGGAGCTGCACACTGTGCTGTAGGGACCCCAGCAACACTCCTAGTCCTTGGAGGCCCAGCCTAAAAAGTTCTCCTTCAAGTGCAATATGCACGTGTGTCCTAGTAGCATCTTTCCTGCTGAAAAAATAAGACTGGAGGAGAGAGAAATAGCCTTCAGAGAAAGCAAGACAGCCTTCTCTACCCAGGGACTGGAAAGGAAGACAGGATGATGATAACAAAGTATCAACATTAAAATAGTGATATGTGTGTTAGTTAAGCTACTCCCTAATATGGACAAAAATTTTTGTTTAGTACATAGAGAGAATGTCTCTAATATTATTCGATGCTGCTGGCTGTTATTGATATTGTGATATAGTAAGAATTATAGTAACAATAATAACTATGGTTGCATTCATCATATTCAGTGTGTGATGTCTGTCAGTTCGAGTGGCTTGAAAAACACATTCATTTCAATTAATAGATCTGCCAGGATAATATTCACGGCAAGGCAATGTTTCTTGGAGAAAACCTTATTTAACAAAACTTTTGCTAAGGAGATAAATCTCTATGATGAATGCCTAACAAGATGGGCATTAGTCATGGCTCCAGCATTGGCTAAGACAATCTTTGTTAGTACCAGCATATCTTAAAAAGGTAAATCACAGATATACCTAGCTGTTGCAAAAAAACAAGTTACTATAGCTTATTGAGTAATTGTTCATGAGCTGATTCCTATTAACAGGGCATGTGTTCCTAGCCTATTGCAAGTCTGAGGAAAAATAACAAAGTGACTTAAGGAGCTTATTTTACTTTGCAATTGAAACCGCCTGTGAGTGCACACAGAAATACACTTCCCTGTTGACAAGTAATAACTCATTTAGCCACAGCAGATCAATTGCTTATGCAGATTTTACAAACCCTGAATCTCCTCCTCTGCATCAAAATACTATAAGGTAAATAAACGCATATACTTTTATATTTTATGTTCAGCAGGGACAAGACACACTCCACCAATACTACATCGAAAACTGTATATAGGAAATATACACACATGTCCAAACTTAATACTGCCAAAGCAAGGGTTTCAATTCATGCCTTCGCTCTAGGCCTGGCGTATTATGCTGTGACATCAGTTTTTAGCCTGGTGTATCCTTGCTGATGTAACTTCTTTTCCACAGAACTGCTTTGAAAATAAATACCTAAACAGTGAAATAAACAGAAAAAAACCTGTTCCTGACTGCCTCAGCTTTGGCTTCTCTGTAACCACAGGTTAAACAAAAGTTCACTCAGGTGACTACATGCATTACGAATAGAGACACCCTGCAAAGGTGGAACATGTGCGGCTGCTAGTGGCACATGCCTGGCATCTCTACTGCCAGTCTGGGTGTCACCTAGCTAACAGGACACACACAGCTCACACAAACAGTGCTAGAGCTGCAAAAAGTAATCCTCTGCTAGTCCCACAGGAGGCTCAACAAGAAAGAAGGTCATCCTGAGTTGTGAGCTGTGAGCTTAGAGAACTTATTTCAGCTGGGTTAGCGGTCTTTAAAACCACTGTAAGGAACTGAAAGAACGACACGGAACGGGTTCTTCCTGAAATGAAGAGGAGGTGCTAGGTTCTTGGTAGGTAGCTGCTGGGGAGAGATGTGGTGCCTAGGCTGGGAAAATATACCCAATCAGTACCCGCTGGAACCAAAAGATTATAAGGACGCCTGCTGGTAAATGAACCATCTAAGCAGAACCAGGATGGTTCAGCAGGATAAGAAAAAATATAATGATGAAATCAGTTCTCATTGCATATTAATATTGGTACTGGCTTTTATTTTCACTGAGGTAGTATTTAGGGTTACGGACAGGGGCCATGCCTGTGCATATGTTACTATTGCTGTTGTTACATATGTTGCTGTAGCAATATTTAAGGCACTTTGAAACAGATGTGGTCCTTTTTGCGCTACTTGTTGTACAAGCGCAATACGGATTTATGCCTTCTGCTCCAAAGAACTTATGTGTCAATATGATTTTGACAAGGAGATTGCTCTTTGAGTAAATCCATACTGATTTTTGATTGGTTGTTCGTTCATTTGGTTAGTCATGAGCTTTTCAAACCACGGTCTTTGATTTGGGTGTATAATGCATGTGCATCACTGGATCCATAGACAGTGCGCTTGGGAGAGAGGCAAGTAATCAAGTCTTCTGTTACTGCACATGCCAGCACACTTTGCACGGCAAAGTAAAATTACCCAGCTCTTTTGTAGCACAAGCTAGAGTTTAGCGCTTGGTTTCTAGCCTACCTGGCATGTCATTCTGATCACTTCTCTGTAGTCACTTACACAAGTAACAACATAGGAGCCTGAAATAAATGAAGCACTGGTATAGTTTATATAAAAATTTGAACTGCTGGGAAATCTGGAGAAGGTGTGAATACCCCTTGACAAACTAGCTAGCTGCACAGCACGAGGAAATAATCCAGGAGTCCCTGCTTGAGAATATCTGTTCAGGCACCCGAAACATGTTCAGACCTACATTCTCTACCTGGGTGCCTTCCGTGTTCTCATGTGCACCTGGGACAAACCATGCTGGCTTTCCCAAGCTTTTATTCAATCTTTACATAATCAAATACCCATAGAAATTATGGGATTACATCCTTGCTGAGGGCTCCTTGTGCAAAAAAAAAAAAAAAGAAAGAAAGAAAGAAAGAAAAAGGAATCCCTTACATACTGAGATAGATAAACTGAGAAAGAAAAAGCATTTTACTTGGACCTTATTCAACCAAACACTCACTAATTTCAGTGGGACTTTAATTGTCTAAGGACCAAATAAAAACTCAGAGAAGACCTCTGTATTTCATCCTTTGTTTGTTCCAATTACTCTCAATTCCTCTGTTCACCTTCTAGAGCAAAATACATGCCATCGGTCTAGTACATTACAATAACCTCTTTTCCTTAGTAATGAAATCACACAGCAATCACAGCCTATGGTCAATCTCTATTCCCCTGAGGCATTATTATCTGCCTTTAAATATGTTTCTTTTTATATTAGCTGACAACAACTAAATGCCCAGCTGTTCCAGAGGCTTTGGGAGGATTAGGAAATCAGGCAGTTGAGTTTTCTTTCAGCTTGCCTTTCCATCATAGAATTGTTTATGCTTATTGAGTCAGATAAATTTATGGCTGATAAAGAGTCAATTTTCTTTCTGTTTTTCTTGCCTACCCTCTCTGCTCCCATTAAAACTAGCAAGTTGTAATCTGGTACTAAATAAGAACCTGGCAAAGAAGGAACATCAGAATAATGTTTGTGAGTAATTAGTGCGGCCATTATTTTGCAGTTTTGTACAGAATTCATGAAGCCCTATGAATATCAAAAAAATACATCTCGCCAGCCAAGGAACAGGGAAAGTGACAGGAAATTAAAAAACCCTACAAGCTGCACTGTCAGGTCACTGTCTGAATCTCACACAGCATTGCATTGCTATGCAGCACAGCAAGCCCTGCATTCTCCCTGCACTTTATATTTTAGGATTGCTTTTCTTCAGTAAACGGTCAGCGCTACCATCTGTTTCTCTGAGATGCGCTGCAGTTTGTAGTATGATCCTTGTTACATGATGATTATATGAAGCATCAGCTCCATTACCAACTTGACCCAGACTCCACTCCAAATGTTTTGTCTAACCTTAATTCTCTGCAGTAGTTTCAGCTGGAGGATTTCTACTTCTTTCCCTGCCCAGTGAAGTTTGAAGGATCTCTGTGCTGAAGCAAATGTGTGTCAATCCTGCAGTGCTGGATGGATGGAGCACGCATATGACCTAATTTTCTGATTTGAGTGGCTGAAGTAAATTCTAAAATCTGTACTCACATTCCCAAATTCTGTACTATGGAAACCAAAGCACCCAGCTGTAGAATGGGGCATCCTAACTTAACGGGACACATTTGAAAACTGTACCGGCTCATACCCTTTCGACTCTAGCATATAAACAGATAGAGACAGAAACAGACCCCCGCATGTAGAGGAAGGAATGGGAGAGAGCTCTGTTTCACCTGCCTACATAGGAGTACGTGGCAGGTGGAGACACACAATGTTATTTCGCTCGTTCAGTAGCGAGTGCATATACACTCTGTGTAGCTCTGTTTGCATCTGCGTATATACACTCGCACAGCAAATGAGGTCTTTTCTTTCCAATATAAAACTACAGGCATTGAAAATCTCAGTTTATAATTACCGGACAAACCCTATTGGAATCCAGATTCAGTCATCCCATAAGATTGTGCCTAGTACTGGAACCAGATTTTCCAGAGCGATCCCAAGTTATGCAGGGATGGACGTAAGCCAGGTTGCACAACAAGTTTTAGGCAGGGGAATGCTCTGTCATTTGTTTCATACTTCTTGCGTCAGCAGTTCCTCTCGCTGCTCGCTGAGCAGCATTAGCATCAGTCCTGGGAAGACTGGCAGGACTGCTCCACTGGCAAGAAAGAGTGCAGCAGAGAGGGAGAGAAAAACTGGGAAGCAAAAAGTAACACGATGAAACAGATAGCAGGACCAACCTCCCAACTTCAGCCACAGGCCTCAGGGGTCCCTTTTCTGCTTCATTCTGATTTGCCATTTCACCAGGATCTGGGAGACTACAAAATCGTATACACAACAGTCACTCTACAGAACTGCACTTTTCCTCCTGCCTATGTCATCAAAGTCTGCCTGAGATTTTTTATGGATGAGGCCATGGCTTGATTTTCCTTGGCTTTTCATTTCCGCTTCACAGTGTTAAGTCCTCTGCTCGGACCAATGGTGGTCTCCACATCTTGCCAAGACACAAGGCCTGCAAGGATCAGGCCCTCAGAACACACAGAGGAAGAAAATGAGTTAGCTTGGCCTACAAAAGAAAACTTAGCCAGTTTAACTAAAGTACTGATCATAATGAAATCTCTTGACTGCGATGCTGTCAAGCCAAAATAAGTGCTCCACAGAGGACACAGGAAAGCCCCCACCTCTCCAAGTCGTTGTTGGTGAATACAGTTCCTCTCTAGGGAGCCATTGCTGGCTCTGGCTCCTTCAGCCTAGGCCCGCTTCTATTTTGAAGTTAAAGACAATTCTGACAATGGAGTCTTCAGTGAAGCTAGCACCAGCCCTTAGCACGCTTCAGGGCAAATTTACCTCAGCTCTAATCCCATTAATTTAAGCAGTGACACAAACCATAGGTTTGGCAACACAACCAATGGAACAACAATGCAAGCAACCTGTGGTTTAACACAACCACACCTTGATTAACTTTGCAGCCAAAATTACTTCATAATTTAATAGTCAAGTTCTCTGAGAAACTTCTACATACGTTAAAAGCCAAAAAAAGAGAGTAGTCTTAGAATTAGTGTATTTTCTTGGTTTACTATTTTATTCATGTTAGAGAGAGCTAAGCGCTGCTAAAAAAGAGCCATAAACCCATTCTGAAAAGTAGTGGTAAGAATAGATCAAAGTGAATCAGCAATTCTAAATATGTGAGACACTGACATTGTGTTTCCTTGGCTCCAACCCTGGATCCATAAGAAAGATTGATTAATTACTCCCCAGACTGCAGAGCTTACACAAGAGCCAAGGACTCGGCCGCAGCCCAACCAGCTGACTCAGACAGAAATAACTCATCAGGTTCAATCTGCCTGGATTCCAGATTGCCCTGTCTGCAGTCAGTCCACACACTGAATCCCCTGAAAGGGCTTCTTGGAAAATGCCACTGACGCTCATGCTGGCTAAGCGTGCCCTGGACAAGACAGAGCTAAGCTACAGTAGCAGCCGAAGCCACGTTTGACTACGCTTTCCCATGGCTTGCTCTAATGGCAACTGAGAACTCTTTGCCATCACGGAAAATCTGCTGAAAACAAGATAACACTGGAACACTCCTGTGTTATGTTCAGTAGGCTAGATATAGTCACTTATGGTAGCCCTGCTTACTTTATTATGTTCATCATCAATCAATCTGATCACCATCCTCATTATCTCTTTTTAATATACTGCTATTGTAATCCCAGGGCCTTCTTGTGCTAGATGCTCTACAAACACACAATGAAGAAAGACCCCCCTCTTCACAATGGGCTTTGTTCTACCCACGTGCATGATGCTGGACACCATGACCAGAAAGAAGGGTCAATGCAGGTAGTTCCTGTTGCTGTACCACGTTCAGACAGACTTTCTCATATGGGAGAAATGCAATCCAGGTTGCTGTATCTTATGCTGCTCTTTGAGCTTGCCACAAAGGAAACCATTCAGCATTGCCAACCAGGCATTGCCTCTGAAGCCCCAGGAGATTTTAAAGTAATACTCTATAGGTTACAAGTTAAAGGGAAGAGCACTCCTGTACTTGACCTGTGCCATTGTGGGTGAAAGAAATGTAATTAGTATCCATCTATGCTCTTGCAGGTGCATATCCGATCCAATGGTAATAAAATACCTATAAACTCGGTTAGTAATTCTTAAAAAGCATTCGTACTTACATTTCTCTGTAGAACTTATGTAACACAGGGATCTCCAAGGAAAAGGAAGGAAGGAAGGAAGGACAATTCCTTTTCAAGTGGATTAGAATCACTTTATTTCTGAAGGACAGTATGCATTTGGAAGCCTAAAGCCCTTCAGCTAGTGTATTTTTTAGTCCCAGATTTTGTCAGTTTGGCTTAGATTCCCATGAAAGCTAGCCCTGGAAAGATTTTCAATCTAATAACATTGTTTTCCCCAAATACATGCTGTTTTCTAGCTGTAGTCCCTGGAGTAGAACAATGCTTATGAACTCATAAGGACAGTCTTCATGGTGGGCACAAACACTTTTCACTGTTACTCCTATTGACTAACTCTGATTGATCTTTTCACAGAGCACCTCTCCACTCAAACACAACAACCTGCCATGACTAGGAAGCCCAGGGTTGGGATACTAGAAATAAACTTAGGCTACTTCATTGCATTTCTTTTTCTGACTGCAATGTTTATCTGCCCTGCTGGATACTCCAGGCCCAGCACTGGCTCCTCTGGTTAACCGTACCTCATCAGGAAATCAAAAGAAAAGCTGCAGGCTAAAGAAAGCTAGATTTATGTTAGCACAGATTTGCTCTTGGCAAATAATTATAATTGACAATGTTAAAAGGAGATTGTGAATTAGCTACAGCAGACATAAAAAATAAATTTGAAAAAAGCTTTCAGTAATTACAGTGCAGATGTCAAATGGAAATGACTCCAATTTGCATAGCTCTGCAGTCACATCGTACAATATCTCAAGTGGCTTCATTATAACATGCTTGTATCTTTAAAATCATTTAATTTAGCACAAGGTTTTAATACAAAAAAGACACTTCAGTAAGTGCAGGTTGAAAGCTAGCCCAGGATTCTTCTTTTTTGGGGCATATCTACACACAGTTCTTTATCATTTCATAAGGATGCATTAAAAAACATGCCATCCCCACCTCCACATAATTTTCATGATATAAAGTGCTTTATAGTGGTTTGGCTCATTTCTATAGGTCATCTTTATGTCAGTATCACCAGCCACATTAGAAGCCATACCACTGTGACTATAGATGTAAAACATTCTACCTCACATCTTACAGCAGGACTAACTCACATCTCTCCTTTGGGAGATTTGTATTATCTGCAATGTGCTTCAGTTTAGATGAAGTTTCCAGTCAGAAATACAAACGTAATGGTGTGGAGGCAGATTCAGCGGAGAGCTTTGCTCACAACTCCAGAGGAGCATGAGCTCATGGGGAATCAGAAAGGGCTGCTCTCTGGCCAAGGGTCCCAGTTATGTTTTGTGTTTTGAGGGGCTGATTCCAAAGTCACATGCTTGTTGCTGCTTACAAAGGGGGAAATGCATTAAAACCACTCTTTTATTTTTCCCTTCAGTTTGTGACTCCAGCCTATTTAAACTTGAACTGGGAATCCACAGATTTCAGACAGCAGTTCCCTAGGATGTGTTGGAGCAGAGTGCTTTGACCTCCCAGTGTCTCACCAACTTCCACCTGCACTGGGAGTTTGTACCTGTATTTGTCACAGAAAAATCTGGAGTCAAATTATCCCTATGAAGGAACAAGGATAGCCAACAAGCAACCTCAATAGAAAGTAATCACATGTGTCAACTATGGACGATTGTTCATCCACAGATCTCAAAGCATTTTACAAAGCTGAGCAAATAATCATTCCCTTCATTGTAAAGATAGTGTAAAGAGTAATCAAGAAGTCTAATTTCTCCTAGCAAAGCTACTGTGACAGTGGCAAAAGTACCAATCTTATTCAACATCTTCCCCCTCTAGTAAACCTTCTGCATCTTCAGGTGTCATGTGCCATCCTACCCAGTCTCACAATTTTACCATCGTATCTGCTTCTCTTTAAAAAAAGCAAAATCTGCATTTAGCAGACTGTTGTTTGAATAGCTCAACTTCTTGTTCTAGAAGTTAGCTTCTAGACCTTGTGGTTGTGGAAAAAGGCTTACAATATGACGCTAACGTATCAGAGAAACTCAAAAAATACACTAATTTTTACAGAAGAACTTTTAAAAATTTTTTTAATCATTTCAGTTCATCATTTTTGAACATCTGGGAGCCTGATTACTGCAGCAGAAGGAGGAGGAGGAGGTAATAGTATCTCAGAGTCACATTAGCAGAAAACTTTGCATTAAAAATATGCTAGCCAATAAACTGGTCCACCCCACACGTTCCTTATACAAAATGTATTTTATAACATTTCATAACACAGTGTACTCCTTCTGAAGACCCCTCCCATAGGCAAAAGAACACGTTAATGTCTCTGGAAACAGAGGCAACGTCCTACAGAAGGGCCAGCACAGGAGTCGCGATGAATCAGAGCAGCCCCGCAGATCCAAGGCACTGAACTCCCCTGGCCTGTAACTGCAACACCATCAGAGTTTAAAGCGACCGTGACTGTCGTGTTGCTGAAAGTGAATTACCAAATCTCGGCTGTAGGAGTGTTGGCCTAACTAAAAAAAAGCAGAGATTTTCCATGGTAAGCACCAAAATCACAAGGCTCACATTCTTGATTGCAGATGCCATGCAGGCAGGGAAAAATACCAACTTTAGGCTACGCTCACCCCCAGTTATTTTCCTGTACAAAGAAGTACAGGGAGAGGCAGGGAGGGACCAGAAAGGGAAGGGACAGGCTCTCATAGCAGAGTCTTGTTGGAGGAAGCTGTGGGAAGCTGGCAAGCTGATACAAGCTCTTCTCAGCAAGCACTAAAGGCAGGGCTGGCAGGAAAGGTGGAATGGCCCAACCCAAAGAGAGAAGGGATGACTGTCCCCATTTAGTAGCCTGCAACAACAGGCCTCCTGTGGCATTTCAAAGTAAAATTCTTATTTATGTTGCTGTAGAAAAGCCCCTCTGAAAGCAAAGTGACCAAAACTCTCTAAAACCATAGGTGGAAACACCACCTGGTTGTGGTTATACCCACCGGTAACAAGAGGCCTTAACTGCAGGCAACCTTGGACTCTGCTATAAATAATCTCACATTCCTCTTTTACTCTTGTTTGTTTTCAACCCTGGGAAAGGTGGGAAAAGGGGCCACTCGAGCCTGGGTGGTGCATAGCACGGCCACTGCAAAAGCGCAGAGGAAGCTCCTAAAAAGTTCCCTGGAAAGACCACCAGGCCGGCACTGCAGCCTCCTCCTGCTGCCACAGGCTTTGCAGGCAGGCCCAGCCAAGGCAGATTTCCCAGGCAAGCGCTTTGGAAAGCTAGGCACAGGGTGCAAGAAATTATTTGGAACACATCTTTTATTCTTCTATCTTCTATTTCTAGCCAATTCTTCTATCTTCTATTTCTAGCCAAGGGGTTAATATTTAATCCCACCTAACTAGAATCAAACAGAGTGCCAAATGCAAGAGAGGCTGATTTCTGTATGGGGAACTCCCGGCCGGCAAAAGTTCGCCCAGTGACTCAGGGCACCAAGAGACAGATGCCAAAACAACTATTTGCGCTTCCTCATTAGGTAAGCTTATTCGAAAAGCAAGACCATAGGGAGCTAGACTGTTCAGGAGAATCACTTTTCCCCTCTGAGTCAAAATTTAGCTCAGCTCGGTAATACCTGACTGAGTGTTGCTAAGTCTGACACAAGCTTGGTAGCCTGACTGAAATGCGAAGCTCATCTTCCCTCCAGCTGCCAGTGAGGAATTATCCCCATCATAAAAATTGCCACCCACTACTGACCATACTAGTTGGTCCTCCCCGTGCCACCGTAGTGGGTAGGCCAAGCCAAGCAGCCTCCCCAGAGCTGCAGCACACTGACGGTAAGGCACGTTTTGGACGCACACAGTGCCATGCCCCACAGCCACACAGGCTGTCCTGACCAATAGTATTCTGGTTTCTCAGGTTTAGCAGGCTTCAAGTAAACTTTTTACAAGTAGTAACACGCACTAAAGAGGCGTTTCTATTACAGCTATAAATATCTTTTACCAAATGGTGCATTTCTGTCAGGGAAACTACAAGAACTGGCTTTGCCCTCAAGATTATACATACTAGAAGTAAAGGAAAGCACCCAAAAAAGCCAAAGTTAGTTCTCCAAGACATGGACCACCTGAGCTATTACCTGAGTGTATCCTTACCTTCCAAGTGCATGTCAACAGAAAACAACATATATGTGTCCCTTCTCTTCCCTTCTTTGAAGAAAGACCTGTGCATAGGTCTCCCTTTTCTTAAAGATGATTTAAGAATGAATCAGCAAAATCAGATACAGTAGACTAGTGATCATTTGCCCCATGTTATCTGTGCACTGAGTGCTGTTTGCATTGTTTGTACCACCACCTTGGAAGGGACCTGACTTAGTGGAGCTGAACAGAGCCACTGGCCTGCTGCAGGGGATCGGCAGTGAGTGGAGGCCTTAGCAAGCTGCTCGCATCTTCAAAAGCTCAGAGTAGCAGGAGCTGACAGGCTGCTGGATCTTTAGGGACTTCATGTATGGCCTGCCAAAGTGCTGCATGCACTCTGTATGCTGAGGGGATATATAGATTCCTTAAGCAAGTTTTCTTTTCTTTACTGTAGATATATTAAGTTTCAAAAATGCTCTTCTCCACTTAAAACTCTGCAGCTAGTATTTGTCCTTGAGGCTTGACAGGACATAAAACATGGCAACATGCTGGAACAACCTTTCTCTTGCAGGCTCCATTTTGACTAAAGCAGTGCATTTAACAGAGGAGCTTTCCATTTCTATAGGATGTCATCACACCAATACAAATTTCTTTAGCTTGGACAAGCCCTAACTTTACTGTTATGCTATAGGTGTGGCCTCCCTTTAAAAAAAGGCTTGAGGGTGAGCAAAACACATGCCTGTGCTGATGCCAATTTTTTTTACAACACAGCAGGTTGCAGTTGGCCCTTGTGACACCGAAAGAAGCTGGGGCTTTACAGAAATTTGGATGGTTCTCTTCAGAGTCACATCCCGTTGGGTTATCCTTTGGAAAAAATTTGTAAAACTGGCCCTCTCCTAAGTCTATAGAATGTATTTCGTTCTGCAACTGTATGGTTTCAGGGCTTCTGTTGTTGTCATTGTTGTTTTGGCTCATCTAAAATTGTCCCTTCCAGAGAGTGAATCAACAAACAGAGACATCTGGTCACCTGGTCACAATATTCTGCTGATGGGAGGCGATGCCAGCTCCAGCTCATCGCTTGCTCTTCTGCTTCCATTTCAGAAAAGGCTCTAATACATCCCCTTCATGTGCAGAGAGCAAACATTCCCAGAGTGTGTGTTCACTGCATTACTGAAGAGTTTTGGTTGCCATGCAAATAACCCTCCAAAGCACAACAAGCAATGAACATATCCAGACAAAATACCGGCTGCAACATGTCTTCCCTAGTTAATTGAGTCACTTGCTCAGGAAAATTTGAGGGTAGGCAGCAAAATAGCAATTTCAGAGAGGGAAGAAAGCTGATTCACAGGCTTCTGGCATCGTTGTACAAAGCCAGCAAAAGCTGATGGCATTACATGGGATAAAGAAAATGAAAGGGGATCTACTGGAGGAAAGGAAGAGTTTAATTTCATACAAACTGTAACTTAAGGAGATTTTTTTTTTTCCAGTGAGCCTCTGACAATTTCACTAATCACTGAAAAAAGCTAAAACCAGGAGACACATCAAGCAAGACCTATCACGCTCTGCAAGAATCTATCACAGATTTAGCATTCCAACATATCACTTCCCAGTGACAAATACAGAGCAGTGCACCACCAGGTTTCATATGGAAACAATTATTAGTGTGAAAACAGCCCATCCTAGGAGGAAACAAATGAGTCTCATGCACAGTCTGATTAATGACTACTCCCATGTAGATATGTAAACAATCACGTTGTTGCTACCTCAGCTTAGCAAAATTTTAAAGTTACTTATTTTTATTCACTTGTTTATGCAGTTCTGACAAGCTCTGGAATTATGGGATCTGGCCTCCCATTTAGAGGACAGAGGGTGACTGCAGAATTGCAGAGCGCAGAGCTCTGCTGTCCAGTTTCCAAATCTAGCTGTACTAAAACACAGTATCTTTCAGGTTTCTTTTCGACTTGCAATATGCAATCGATTTATTCTCTCCAGCACAAACAGTATCTAAAAAGTATGCTACTGCCTTCTATACAGTGAATAAACAAGGTGATTTCCACCTTAAAATATCCCAAATGCACTTAAGGAAAATCATCTCTTATTGATTATGGCTACAGGAGAGATCTCTGCAAGGACTGTGTGTCCTGCTGACTCTGGGCTGGCTTTACACAGAGAAATTCTGGTGCGCACAAAGAGGAAATGTAATTTGTGCTCCCCTGATGTATGACAGGCAAAGCCTTCTGTTTAGACACCTAAGAGGTAGGAAGTGAGTGTGCTTACTACTCCTAGGGAGGAGGCCCAAACTTCAGAAGTCCCTGTCTAATAAGCCTAAGCCCTGCGGGTACAGAGCACCCCTTTGATCATCCAAAGGAGCAGTATAGGTACCTCCACTGCATACTGAAAAGAGTTTTAATCTTAGCCCTCTCCCTTTTAACTCCGGCTTGGAAATGTGTGGTGGGAAGTATGGCTAGTGATGGTGATGAAGAGTCTCAGTTCCACTTTTCTCTGAGCCAGGAGAGCAAAGACATTGGATCATCCTCTAACACCCTTCTCCAAAGTGCCCCTGAAGGACACACAAATTCTCCCTCAGTTGGCATAACCGGCTGGAAAAAATCTTGGAATATACCAGCACAAGGAGCATAGGATATGGCCACGTTACAAAGGGGTGAGCATATTAGCAAGACAGACCCAAGCAGCCAGGTATGGTTTTGCTGTGGGAACATTCCAACTCAGGCTAACCCAGCGACTTGAGTTTGAGTGTCAAATATCTGGGTTTGCTGTAAAATACTGACACAACCTCACAGTCAGTCTACAAATGCAGGAGCCCCCTGATGCTTGTTATGAAAGGAAGGGAAGAGGAATATCACCATATCCAATTAAAACCGGAATAACTTTGTATCCCTGAATGACCACAGACGACTTCCTACCGATTTAGTTCAACTAAGGCTTCTCAACCACTAATCTGCATTCCCTTAATGTCCCACTGGATCTACATTGGGAGTGCTTTGTATTTCCCCTGATGGAATTATACAATTAAATTTTGTCTTCAGTGCAGGGCCTTTTCTCTCCATAAAACATTTCAATGGGATCAGGCAATTTTAGCAGAGAGAGGCAGGGTAGCCTTTATCTAGTCTGTAGCTATTCATTTGTCAAAAACAGCCGCTGTAACTTATCTGACATTTTCACTGAAGCTTACAAGGAAGACCACCTCAGTGTAACACACTCACAATGTCCTCGGGGAGAATATGAGTCACAGAGTCGCTGGAGCAGGGGAATAGGAGGAGCTGGCTTGCCACTCCTTGGGCAAGACCCCGCTCCAGTTGCCTCACTAGGGCTTAATTTAATTTTCCACAAAAAAATCATCCACAGCTTCTTCTCTTCACTTGCCTCAGGAAGCACTGATTGTCCCCATTTGCCCCTCTGCTGTCACTCCAGAGTGGGACTAAAAAGTAGCGACAACAAGAGAAATCTGATACAGACAAATGCGAAGAGATGAACTGGGGACTAACGAAATTAACAGAATAGTATTTGAGAGGGGGAGAAAGCGCCCATTTCTTAACAGCCTGCAAACAACTTTCAAACTAGCTTGACCACAAGAAAACTTCAGAGATTCAAGTCCGTATATTTTTGTAAGACAGAGTAAGATGGGACCAGCCACAGCATCATTTTTAAGCTAATTTTATAAAGAAACAAAGTTCATGGGATCACACTTTGTATGAGTATGTTCGTATGTATGTCGATATGTTTTTTTTAACATGTTCATTAATTCCACATAGAAAAGAAATAAAAATCAGGTTTCATTAGTTCTGCTGTTCACAGAACTGTTTAAATACAGCTCAAGGATATATCAAAACTGCCCATGGCTAAAAGGCTATGACTGTTCAGTAAAGCGTGCTTTTACCTCTGCAGGTAAAATGTATTACAAACAGATTGTGCCATGAAGATAAAGTGGACATCTCAGGGGGAAAAAAAAAAAGCCCCTGATGTCCACCCTCTTCTACAAAATGCAGTTGTTGTGATTTGGGGGGCTAGATTCAGACTGCAGAGGTGTCGGTCAATACACAAGGTGCCATGCAGAGCAGACATAAGTTATATAAGCAGGAAACAGAAAACTATGCTAACATGTGGTCTTCCCCTGATCCATCTTGAGTAATGCCAGAAGGGCTTAACAGTATCCCAGCCAGCAAAGAATAGCTTGTTAGAGGAAGTCAGTGAGCAGTGTCTAGCTGCAGGGAGCTCAACCGTGCAGCTGGATACGACACTCAAACACTGCTTATAGACCTGGTGGAAAGCCAAACCTGGTAAGACGAAAAGAAATAGTTGGCAACCTCTATATCCTGGCAGGGGAACTCACACAATCAGCCAACACAAGATACTGACGCTTGAGTTAAAGAGGAAAAAGTGTCACTAAATATTTAAAGAAGGACCTTAAAAAAGGTCGCCTAGTGATACAAAACAAAATCAATGACATTTAATAGTAATTCCTTTCAGCTTGTCCTAAATTCTCTTTCAGATTCTCTTGTCTCCTTATATATCACTGCATTCGGAATACAATAAACAAGAAAACAAAAAATGTCAATCAGAAGCCAAATTCTGGAACTGATTTGTTCAGTCTTAGGGCCACAGTGGGCCTCAAAAGGTTTCAGATTACGGCCAAACTCCCAAACGCATGATGCTGTGAGTCCAGTGAAGCCAGGGAAACAGAAGGAAATCTCAGGGCTCAGAGGTCCTGTTCACCAGTTCCCCACCTAAGATGAAGACCCACTTCTGTTAAAACATACTAACATATGTAACAGGAAAACAGATAAGCATATGTAATAAGGGTATGCTGTGTGAGATCAGATCAAGTAATAATCAACAACTTTAACGAATAAAGAGGTCTAAGGTGTTTCTGAAGAAGTATGCATGTGAGACGCAAAGGTGAATGAGTTAAAAAATACCAGGTTTTCTTAAACAAATACCAGCTTGCCTA
Source organism: Struthio camelus (assembly GCF_040807025.1). NCBI lineage: Eukaryota > Metazoa > Chordata > Aves > Struthioniformes > Struthionidae > Struthio > Struthio camelus. The sequence goes on along the minus strand of NC_090943.1, from coordinate 100,069,504 downwards.
CTTATCCCACATGCAATGGGGTTTGTTCTACGAGGTGGAGTTCTCTCGACATAGGTACTGGACTGCAAAGCAGCTAACAGTAAGACACCTGGAGAAGGTCTCACATGCACTATACACTTCAAAAGCAATCCCAGCTGCGCCAAAAAGATAAAATCAGTCAGCCTCTCTCAAGGCAGCTGTTGCAGCACAAGAACCATGTGCCCCGGTGAGGGAAAATACTCTTCCGTTCTGGTCATGTAGCATACAGCCGAGATGTGTCACCAGAAATGTTATATCAGAGTAAATGAGAATGGTCACATCTCCCATTTACAGTGAGGAAGGCAGTACTGCTAATGGGATAAAGGACTGCGCAGTGTGCAAACTGCCTGTTGGGAAGTAATGTATTGCAAATCCAACTGAAAGCCAGTGTGGCAGTTTTCCATGGGGAAGCACTAGGAGCTGCAACTTTCTTCCCTGGTTCCCTCAGCAGACACAGGCACAAAGGAGGGGGGAAGGTTCCCCACGGCTCCTGTCCCCCAGGAGTCAGGCCCTGCTGGGTTTACAGCCATGCAAATACACCAGTCTGAGTCCTTAGGTGGCTATTACTCCCAATCAAGAATTTTTTAACAAAATAAAATTCCTGCTGAAAGCAGAGCAGGATAGGGTGAGCAAAAAAACATTCTCCCTTCCACACTGTGTTTCAGACAAAAAGGAAGAGACAGCTTCTCCCCAGGCTATTGGAATTGCTTTCAAATGGTGCCTCGGAAATGTGAGTGAATACAAAATTTGACTCTCGTGGGCCAGATTCTGTTAAACCAACATGAACCTGATCTAGAAGGAAAAAAATCAACCAATTTTGGCTAAGCAGGTCTTATCTGCCATGCAAGACATCACACAATGCAGTTTCCTTGAAACCTTTCCACACAGGCAGGTGGCATGAAATACAGAGCCACAACCCTTCAGGCAGTGCAGCAATGCCTTCATACTCCTTCCAGCTCTGGGTACTGAGCTAAGTCATCTGGTGGGATGTCTTCATTGCTGCCTTGCAGGGTTGAACGAGATCAGATGAGAAGCCTGAAAGCCTCGTAACTCCTGTGAGTTGTGCAGAGAGCACCACGTGCTCAGGGACCTACACAGTGATTTCCCCTCTATTCATGCAGTCAGCTCCAGCCAAGGAGATACTCAGGTCCCCGACATCTGGGGACTTGATCACGCTTCCCAAATACAGTGCCTTTTTCACAAACCTCCAGAAGAAGGGGGAGTGAGAGCTTCTCATAAGAAGGACTATCATGTTCCTAAAAGAGTAGGAAGCATGTGGCACTTCTGCCTAACAATTTGTCTGCTCTATTAGCATACAATGACTGCTCCAGCTACAAAACAGCTACGGCTGTGAATGACTATTAGGCCGAAACAGATGACCATAAAGCCAAAAGTCACAGGCAAAGCCACTCATCAATATATGCAGAGCATTCCATGTGACCATAGGGAAAAACAGACAAAAAATGATGAGAAATAAAAGAAAATGGTAACTAAAGTCCATCAGGTCCATCTGCACTTATATCACCTGTGAGAGAATCAAGAAACAAGGTCAGTCATAATTTAACCCCTTGGTCCACTAAGACAGCGCTCAAATCAGAGAAGGAAAAGAACCACAGAAGAAAAAAAAAAAAAAGGAAGAGGGAATTCATTCATTCTCAAAACTTGGGAGACAGAAAATTTGTAATCACATGATATGCATACAGAAACATGTATGTCTATGAAAGACTTCAACTGTACTGGAGCAGAAAATGGAGCCAACATTGCCACAAAAGCTGCCTGTGCTTTTGATTTTAAAAATGCTATAAACCTAACTGTTTGGGAGGAGGATGAAAGTTCAGTTTTTTATTTCCCACTCAAAGAAGCTACTGTCACTTTATTTGGGTCACCTCTGCCTACACAGGGGCAGGTTTTCCTTCTGCATAGCTAACTTAGGTATTTATAAAATCTCTGAGCACTTTCACCATTACCAACCACAAAATCCTGCAAAACAGCAGGTAATCATTAATGATTTGTACAGTCAATAAAAAGAAGCATAGGCAGGCTACAGGCTGGGATTCATTTCTGCTACTTTCTGCCATCACAAAATTAAGCACCTTGTCCAAACTAATCATCTGGGATTCCTCTGGACTCAGCAGGAAGAAATCCACACTTCCAAAAAGCTACTCACTTTCTCTAATTTAGACACCCATTTTAGGATGGTTCCTGTCTTTCTACAAAGAGAGCCTTGGTAACTAGTCAAAACTAAATAGCTAACCTTTAGACCAGATGCCTCAATGGAGCCTGCCTAAAGTTAATGGAGATAGGCCTCCACCATTAAAGACACAGAAAATCAGTAACAGGACAGCAAAGCTAACTTACCAAATCTCAGCCTAGTGAGCAAACTATTAGAATGACCTTCCCAAGCTGCATTATCCCGTAATGCCAATTTGGCACATCTGTGCCTGGTAACAGAGGACATCTGTGAAGAGAAGCACGGCTGAAAGTCACTCTCACTGGGTCTGTTTATAAAATGCAGGCTTTTCACCTAGGCTAAAAGAGCCTAGGTAACCTCAGTAACGAGATATCTACCTCCCAAAGCACACAGCATTAGTTCCACTCCCTTACACCCTGTGGGGCTCCATACAGGCTGGATGCTACAAGCTGGACAGCTCATACTTGCAATGCTCCAACAGATACTCTCACCTGGACAGCCAAAAAGCAGATATCTGGCTAGTAATAACAGTGATTATCAGTTCAAGTTCAAGCCTAAAAGGAGAACTTAGGGTTGGATCGCAGAACTGTTAGTTCATGTGAAATAGTAAATTCTCATGTCTTTGTCACTATTTTAATCCAAGTTAGCCAAGCCAAACTGAAAATGCATATTAGCAGGCACAGAAAGATTCTCACTGTTAGCGGAGACCATGAAACAAGCATCTTGAGCTGCTGAATGGCCTGCCTTTCTGGCCAGAAATTGTTCAAGCAGAAATCTGAAGGGTGGATCAGGCAGAGAGAGCAACAGTGATTTCATTAATTGGGGAGATGATGTACAGCCAGAGTTAGCTGAAGCCAACAACAGCACGGCAGTCAGGCTTCGCAATTCTCCTTCGCAACTTCCCTATCTGACTTATTATCATAGGGCAGCTGGTGCAAAAATTGAAGCTATGCTGAAATGACAACCCTACTGAAGGGGCAGATGGTCCTACGAGCAAATGTTTCACTAAGGTCTTGGCAGAATATCATCAAACTCATTTCTCAATGACTCAAAGATGACAGCTTATGTCCCAAGAGGTGAAATTTCAGAGCGTTACTGTACCATGTAGCCAGTGGGCCAGGAATATTCCTGAAAATGACTTGTCTTAAAAATATAATGAAGACGGTTGAAACACAAGCCTGTCAGTAAAGTCAGAATACTTGATAGCAGCTTTTATGACAGTCATGGATGAAATGTGCCATTTTTGGAAGGCAGCCAAACTGCTTATACATGGAGCACAGCTGCACAGTAAAGCCACTGCAGCTTTTTGGATGGATTATCATTCATAATGAAGTGGGAAAAGGCAGAAAAATAAAATGAAGAAGGTGCCAAAGTAGACCATATTTATACTAGAAAATGTGCTGCTCTTTTTTAAAACACTAGAAATCAGATTCGTACGACAAAGTTTACTGGACAATGTTGGCTGTAAATTAGCTCTCCTGTTATCTTCATAGAAAAATTGGAAATTCAAACTAAGTATTGATTTATACTGTCGTTTCCCCCTACACACAAGGGACAGAGAATGCCTACAAGTAACACAGTACCTTTCACAGTGCTTTTTCCAGTTTTCTTCTTGCCAATTAGTAGATCAAACTTAGAATACTCAATTATTTATATCGTCCAATAAAAAAAGTGGAGATTCTTAGAGCACAGGTCAAGAGGGTAAAACTTCACAGCTGATCTCTGCCAAGAGCTGTAGTCTCTGGGCTTTCAAGAAACCATCTACCAGATCTAGGATATAACTAACCTGGTTCAAAGTGCACAAAAAACATTTAGAGGACATGTGGATTAAAATTCACATACAGATGATCATACACTAAGAGAATGAAATATTCCTTTTCTGTTCCAACTGACAATGCTGAAGTTGGCAGTGGCATTCCCTACTGTGCAGTGTTAACCCTTCTCTTCATCAAAAGGGAATAATGGCACAAATACCTTAACCAATGAAGTTTGGTAAAAATAATTGTCACTACAAAACTGATCACTGAATTTAAAAATTCTTACTCATACAGTTAAGCGTAGGGACCTTCAGATCCATTTCTAATCATAAGCTGTGTAAAGCATTACCTCAGTCTAGCTATTTTGTACATGGAGAAGAAATTCCCGCAATCCTCCCACAGAGGAAAGCCAGCCTTTACTCAGTCTCTTTAGGGCACCGACATTTACACTAACAAAATACAAAAAGCTCAAACAAACCCCATACATGTATATGCACATACGTATGTGCATACATAAGCATCATGGGTCCAGATGCAACACTGCTGCTTACTGCCATGAATAGTTACTGTAAATACATGGGATTGTTTTTGGCAACACTACAGCTGGAAACGTCTGCAGGGTTGGGACCATGTGTTTTTGTTCAGCAGTCGTGAGGTAGTACTCTGCCCTATCTTTGTTTTTTCTATAATGTGCCATTCATATTCACAGTATATCAAAAATATTATGAACAGCTGTTATTATTTTTGTATTTTAAAAATAAACTTCCATCTCTATGCCCTGTAAATGTTCAAACTGCCAACTTCAAGGATTCTTCTGTGAAGCGAGTTCTGTAGTGTTTTGGTTCCATTTTAAAGTTCAAACTGCATTAAACCTACAGGCCTCTTGTGTGTATTTCTGATTTCTCCATTTAAAGAAAGATGGAGTGGAATCAGAAAAGGCACAGAGAAGGGCAACTACAATGATTAAAGGGACAGAGAAGCTGCTTTACAAGGCGAGACTAAAAAGAGTGCTCTTCAGCTTAGAGAGGAAAACGCTGAGGGGGGATATGGTCAAGGTTTACAACACCGTGAAGGCAGTGGATAAGGTACATATGAAACTGTTTTACTCTAAATTTAGTAACATTAGACCAAGGAGGCAGTCTCTAAAACTAGCAAGAAATCATTTAAAATTGATAAAGGATGTACATTTTTACTGAGAGGGTAGTGAACTCCTGGAATTTGTTGCCACAAAAAGGGCCTGTAATATCTGTGACAGCCTGACAGTATCAGGAGGTTCAAAAGGGATTAGACAAATCCAGGAACAATGGATCCATAAACAAACATTAAAGGGAACAGGCAGGGATGAACCCACTAACATCCCTAATGCAATAGCCGGGGATGCAGGAGACTACAAGGAAGCAGACTGCAGAGAGCAGCCAGCTAGCAGCCAAGCTCCTGCCCTCCCTGTACAGCATGTCCTTTTGCCACTGCTGGAGAATGATCTGAGGCCAGATATGAACACTGGTGTGACCCAGTTGGGCATTGCTTATCTTTCTGTGCCTGACTGCTAAGTGGCTGTTTGTTTGGGGCAGTTAATTTGGGACTGATTTCCACACTATTGACTTCACTGGCAGCTGTGGGTGCTTTAAATGTCTCTGGTAATGAGCATCCAAAAAAGGCAACAGCCAATATTCATGAACCCTACTGAAAAATGAGGCCACAAAGCCTTGTCTCCCGTTATCCTGTCCTAGGGGAAGGAACTCTCTGGCAGCTGAGCACTCTTACACTACCTTGTATTTGTAATTATTCAACTTTCACAGCATTAAGAATCCTGGCAAATTCTCTTTGAGGCATCCCTCCGACAGACTGACATCCTTCCCGCTTCCAACCTGCTCTTCCGCTAAGTATCCCAGCTGCCCCCCCTTTTCCACAAAGGCTTGCTTGTGTTATTCGGCACGGAGACAGGTTTATAACGGAACAGTCTGATGAAAGCTCAGTGCTGCCCTTGAGCAGTCTGCATGATAGCCCAACTTCGCTGGAACATATTTTCTGTGGTGTAGCAAGCAGCACCAGTAATTACAACCATGCCTGCCAGGTCTGGAAGTCACATGTTCTGAACAGTAAGTGCAGTCGGACACTGAGAAGGGACTTCAACAGATGTTGGATGACATGGAGAAGCAGGCCCCTTGCTGATTCCTTCACCATTGTTTCTCTGTGCGTAATCATCATCTGACACGCTCAGCCTTTGTGAATGGAGTGTGTAAATCTAACACTTTCCATCCTATAAAGGAACTGCTTTATGTTAAGTGGCCATCTAATGATGACTCTGACATCAGTGACTGGAACAAGAATTAAGTGTGGCTCTCTATTTTAATTTTAGCTGTCTTTCACCCGCTTCTAATCTCTTGGCATGTAAGTTATATCATCATGCTGCCCCTTCTCTTTGCACAATATTAGGGGCACAGAAATAGGTCAGTGGGAATGCAATTGACTGCAAAAGACAGTGAGTCAAGCAACCTTCAGCTTAAATTTTACTAAAATCATCTTTGAATGTGACCTCTTCCTTTCTGTCTACGTATTAAATAGATTTTAAAACGTCTGCTCATATGTAATTTGGTCATATGACCGTTCATGTGAAACCAATTTGTTAACACTGAAGAACTTCATTGTCAAACCCAGTAAGATTCCAAGCCTCAACAGAAGACAAGATTGACTTCTGAGTCATCTGTGAAAAGTGTGACCTACATAATTTGAAAACTGTGATTCATCCTATTTTGGACCATCTTAAACCTCAGTGGTTTACTTGCTCCTACTTGTTTTCATGTGTCTCAGTCAGAAGAACTGATAAACACATACCTTATAGTTTTTGGAGATAAAGATTATTTAAAATGGAATCAGTAGTCTTAGTCGGTAATGCAGGAACATTCCCCAAGTCAGGTTGGAGCCTCGGCTTAAGTTAGGAAGGTTTATGACTTACCACATAGCTAAAACACCCTGTGAGCTAGCTCAAATCCACTTGCAAAGCCAGTAAGACTCATGTAATTGGACTGATGTTTCAAGGAGTTTAGAACTTGCAGCATCCGAACCAAAGTCAAATCCCTCTCATTTACTCTCTCCTTGTTCACATCACTGTACCCTCACTGGTGTCCCAAGCAAAGCAGACAAGAATGAGGCCGCTCCCTTCAAGATTAAGCTACAAACACACAGCACCTTTTGTAATTAGTCTCTTATGACCCCAAGCTCCCTGGACACCAGGGAAACAAAAATTACTTCCCAAGGATTACTACTGATTTGCAGCAAAGAATCAAGGCTGACTGTATCTTTGAATTGTCAGTAAGAAAATTAGCCCGCTATTACAAGAGAATAAAATGAGAGGGAACATGGCTTGTTTTACATTAGAAGCTTTTTTACTTTGTTCTAGGCACATGAACATCAGGGTTTCCGCCATATATCCAGGGGAGGTATTTGCAGCAAACATCATCATTCTCAAGTTAGTTTTAACCTACCTAGTAAGTGAGGCAAAGTAGCGAAAAGATTTGCACAGTCTCTCCGGTTATTACTGTTGTAGCCTCTCTTTACTACCATTCATTTCTCAGAGCAGGCATCATCCTCATAGTGTGCCTACACAGCACTCAAAAGCATAACCAGACCTCATGCAGCCACTCCCATGCAGGACTTGAACCAGCTAGCTGAGGAAGTCACAGCAGGCTTCAGCATGGGTAGCAGCAGCGGGACAAACTTACTAGGTGCCTGGGTATATATCGACTATGTGCTATCCTGGGCTGAACAGAGTCGATGCTGCTTTATCTTTATTGATGTTATTGTCTGTACTGACTAGATTACAGGTAGCACAGATACATCCACCAGTCATGCAGTATAATCGCACCCTATTCAGAGCCGTAGCATTGCACGTGCTAGGCCTACCTACACAATCCTGTCCTGACTCACAGGTTTCCTCTAAGAGGGGATCCTGGGCAGGGCTGTTTCAAAAGGCCAGCTTTTTAAAAATTCTGCCAGATGAAAAGTTACAGTTCTGTCTGAAGAAGTGGTGACCCACTACTGTAATTATCACTGATAGTTGAAACGTTCTGTGCAATAGTTTAAAAAAAAAAAGTGAAAAAAAGATTAAAGAGGTTTTTTTCCCCCTTTTTTTTTTTCTCCCAGCTGCTCAGTGTCTGCATCTGAGGCTCACCGTATGCACCATCAGCCTGTCTCCCAGAAGTTTGCACTGGATTTTCACACGGCAATTCTGGCAGGAGACGCCTCTTAAGAGCAGAGAAACGTGACAAATAAGATGGTGAGCTGTCTGAGGGTGCAGTTGTTTTCTTATTCTGTGTTTGTGGAGTACATAGAGTTCACACTGAGTTCCCATGTGCTAACACAGTGCAAATACGACAGTTGGAAACTCAAAAGCACCAGCTAAGGGCAAGGCTTTTAACTTTTTTTTCAAGTTGACTCAATTCCAGGGAGCTCATGCCCCTTTAATAACAGAGCGGGACCCTTCTCCTTCCCTTCCAAACACTGTCAAGGTGTAAGAAGGGCTGCCATCCTCTCACACCATGTGAAGATTGTCACCACCCACCCTACCCATCTCAACTCCTCAAGCTACTCATTTATGTTCCCAGAATATATGTTCCAAACAGAATCAAAAGTGATTTACATCTCAGCAGGAAGCCTACGTCATTCCAGATACTAGCGGCTTCGTCCATTTTCCTCAAAAGCTGCATGGAGAAAGGGGCTCTTTAGCTGTTTTGTTCCGTGGCTTGCTTGTAGAAATCTCCCTCGCTGGAAGCATGCAAGGCTCACACTGAGGCACTCTACTTGCAAATGCATTCAGAAAGTATCTCCTGATGATTTAGCATGTATTGTTTGAATAGATATGAAGTGATAGGTAATTTAGTTCTGCCTGGTTTTGCACAATCTTTCTAATGCAACGCTCCCAAAAATGCTGTAATGATAAACTGTGCCACTGGAATACGTGGCAAGTTTCCTATTTCATTCTCCCAGCATCAGTGTATGTTTCTGCACTAAGATTTAACTGATTCTGTTTAATTTACAACTTCTTCCTGGCCTGTCTTTATGTCCAGTAAGGTCATAAGTTCTCAGAGAAAGCAATATATATTTTGACATACTTCAAATACAGTTGTTCTGGCCTTGAAAAGAGCCTACAGATGCTATTGAAACATAAATAACAAAATCGTTTAGATCACTGACCTTCTCAATCTGGTCTGTCTGGTCTGCAGCAAATGCCCCTGTGCCTTAAAATCAGGGAAGGCAAAAGAATGAATGCTACTCAAGGCTAAAATGCGTTACGAAAGACACCATAATCCACAGCTGACTGCATCATACGCTTCTACATCCTCCCAGTCCCTGCATTATAGAAAATGCTTCCAAGAAACAAATGAACATCAAAAGAAACAGGGTCAAATATGACAGTCTGAAATATTTGTGTTCCTCAAGTTCACACAAAACACTCCTTCTAAGAGTGATGCCCTGGAAACAGAGAAAGTACGCACCAGAGAAGAACGCAGCACACTGAAATGTGAAGGGTCTAGGTACAGCCTCATCTAGCTTAACATGATGGAAGAAATGAATGCCAATCCCCACAGAAGCTGTTCTGGACAAAACCAGAACTGCAGGCAGCAATGTAAGCCTCACGTCTCTCCCCGCCAGTCACTTACTGTGCTCCTTGGGTCAGAGGGCAGGCCACTCAAAAGGAAATAGAATAAAAATTTCTTCATCGTGGGAGGGAGCATGGCTCTTCAAGCTGAACACATCAATGCTTAATTTACAGTAAAATTAACATCTCAGTTTAATGACTATATTTCCTGGCGAGTCACAAGAAGCTCATTTATGCTTTCTGCTCCAAGAAGCTTTTGTTGTCTATTTTCTAGGCTCTCTACACCTAAAAAAAGTGCTAAGCTGATTCTTCACACAGTAACATTTTTAATGAAGTACAGAGAGCGATTGTTACCAGGGAAAGGAGAACCTGAAGAGGACGTTTTCATTCCAACACCTAGATGACACTCAGATACTGGTAAGACTTCAGGAAGTCAAAAGCAGGAGCTGCAGCAAAGACACTGCTGTGTTTTCTTTTTCCCATTTCATTTCCTGATGGATCTCTGAGAGACTGAAGCACTATGCCTGATAACATCTCTGCAGTCTTTTTGTTCAAAAGGAATAATAACTTAGCTTACTGTGCCAAATTCTGGTTTGGAGAATTATCATTTACCTATTCATGAACTTCCCCATAATGACAGCCAATGTACTACTCTCCTCCTTGACTTAACTACAGGATAACATTTCTTTGTGCTGTTCCACAAGAGGCACCTTTCAGTTCTGAAAAGCCAGCATTTCAGAAGTTGGTGAAAGCACTCCTGCTGTCTGTGAAAAAAAATCAAAGATCAGAAGCGCCCTTATAAATCAAAACACATCTTACTAAATATGTGCTTGCAAGATCCAAATGAATTACAAGAAGGACTCATATTGAAAGTAATTTACAGAACTGCAGATTGTAACGGCAGAACGTATTCATTTCTTGCTGTAAAGACTTAAATGTCACCTGACAGCTGTGTTTCCCACAAAGATTTGTCCTTAGTTGTGCAAGCTAAAGTACAAACTTCAGAAGTCGCCTCTAATGCTGGAGACTTCCATTTCTGGAAGAAATAGCTAATTAAAAGAATATAACTCTCTGGTATAAACAAAACCTTAGGGCAGTGGCTTTCCAAAATTCTGATTAGGTGCTTCTGGCAGCATACCTCACGCTGTCAGGCTTGCTATCCCAAACGTTAGCGCATGCTGTTGAACTGCCGCTAGGCTCCCAACACCACTTCTCTCAGCCACAACTCGCTTGGGCCTCTGCCTTCATTTGGGTTCTGCTGCCTGAGGGAACTGCAAGAAGCAGCGGACAGAAAAATGACTCCCTTTGAGGCCCAGGCAGTGATAGGGCCCAGTTTGCACTGACACTCAGGTGAGCCACCCGTACTTACAGGTGTGTACACCTGTACACACCCCAGGAGAGCCAGAGACGCAACCAGCTATGTCAACTGATACAACCATGGGCTGCAGCCACTTTGGTTCCCTTGCCCCCCTCCCTGAATCACAGCACTTCAAAAGCCCACTAGAGAAGATCATTTGAGGTGTGAAACCAGCTGAGCCAAAGCTAGTACACACAGGCATAGTTTGTGCATCCCTTTAATGCTTTGCAACATTACCAGAAAACCTGCTTCAGTGCTTCTGAATTGCATAGCAGTTTGTTGGGCCAGTACCACTGTCTTCTCCTCCCACTATTTTCTGGACAGCAAAGACTGAAAGGGAGAAGGAAATTCACCAGAATTCCACTAGACAGGAAAAAAAAAAACAGGAAAAAAGGATCTGACAGAAGAAATAAAAGCAGACTGGCTGGTAGGCTTACAGGTGGATTGAGTTTGTTTTTTTTTTTTTCCTCCAAGTTTTCTTGTTGAAGTTTCAGACTTCTGGACTTTGTTTTTTTTTTTTTTTTTCAAAGGGAGAGCTGTTCTTTTAGAATACCAGTCAGAAATCATGTAGGTAATTACTATTTAGAAATCTGTGAAAGCTGGATATAGAGACAGGTCTTAATGTTCTTATTTGTGAAGCATATGACAAAGAAATCTGCTCTCCCTTCACCTAACATGCCTTTTTCTTCATTCAGCTTGAACATCAGTATTTCTGTCAAAATGCAGCAGAGCAGAAAGGCACTCTGGGTATCATTAGGTAAACGAACAAACTAATTAGTTCAGTCTGATGAGTCTGTGCCAAGATTGGAAGTTCTTTTTTATCCTCTCCTCCTTTTATAGCTGAAAAATTGTTTTTCCAGCCTTGCATATGACTAGTAGACATGGCAGGGGGAGGTTAGAAAGTCAAATGTGGTACAAGGCAAACGTCCCCAGGTTATGGTGGTGCTGTCAGTGTTGTGGAGTTCTGCTCTCCCTAGATAATCAGCTCCCTTGGCCATCTGGCAAAGTACAGCCCTAACAATGGTTTTCTCTCTGTATTTCTACATCGAAAGGTTGCAAGAGAACCATCCTTTCATTTTAAAATGATGTCTCCGTACAGTGGTTATTGTCTGGCTTCTAAGACTGGTTTGAGCTATAAAAACGGCTAGCTATTTTAAGAGCTAGCATAACTCCACAATGGTTAGTGAGGATGGAGGAGTTAAGGTAGGGGAACATGGCAGTTATAATCAACAGAAGGATATTTCTTAGGACAACTCTTTATTGAGATAACCCCCTTGTTAGTTCTTTTGACCTAATGAATGCTACTGACTTCTGTATAGGGACCAAAGACTTGAACATATCTTACTTATTCTATCTTGAATACCCCTTGCTCCTACAACATGCCTTTTTCTAATGGAATGGGAAACCATAACGTTAAAATCAACACTTTCAGGAGCGGCCACTGATTTTGGATGATTTCTGAATTTTGAGAGCCCACCACGGAGCCCTGCAGCAGTGTTTTTTTGGATGTTTTGAGTGATGAAATGAATAGGAAATGTGTGTGCTCAGCAATCATTACAATCAAGCCTAATTCACTATTACTTCTAATTTACTATTCCCTTTTAAAGAGAACTCTACTGCCAGTGGAGCTCTGGCTTATAAAGAACTAGCTTGTGAAGAAGCTACCAGAAATGCCATGAAGTTGCCTAGGGATTGCAACTTCCTTCTTGTGGAAGGTACTCAGATGCTCCACTGATGGGCAGCAGTATGCAAGTCTAAGGTTCAAAAGAGAGACAGACACAGTCATCTCTGTGAGGCTAGCCTATGTGTAACAGAATTACTGACCTCAAGCTTATGCTTTAACCATGAGACCATACCTCCCTTTTTGTTGATTAAGTCATGCTATATTATTATCAGTGATGTATGAGACGGCATGTTCTCACTGATTCACCAAGGTCTTAAATGACTCAACTGCTTCAGATTTTATGTGCAGGGACGCTTTCTATGACTATATTTAGTTTCAGAGAGGGTCTGGAAACATGATACCACCACTGGAATGAGGAAGCATTTAACCCCCGCTGGAAACACATGATGATGATGTAAAGCTACTATTTGGAGAGGTCTATTTATATTGCTGTTTCCTGAAGCTACCGTGACTCAGAGAATCTCAGGACGTAATGTGGTGTTACTACTGTATTCTGCAGGAATCAGTGCCAGAGTTTCACAAAAGCTTGACTAACAGCAACTTACCACTGCATGCTGCAGCAAGGCAGAGTAACAGATGCTGAGATTTAGAGGAAGCCTCATCCCTTCTGAGAAAATTTGGTTCCTGGGCAAAATATAGCATTTAATTTGGTTGGTTTTTTCCCTTTGACCAAAAATCTCCTGATACACAAGTCAAACACCTTCTGTGGAAAGAAATGATGCAAAGCTTATAGACATAAACAGAAGGTAAAAACCCTGTGAAAAAATTCTGTGTTATTACAGTGACTCCATCAGTGTCTTAACCAGTTTGCCTTATTATCACCGGATTTAAACTCTGTGTTGCTAACGGTGGACCAGTCACAGTATCACATGGGAAAGAGCGAGCAATTGCAATATAATAAATATGCAAAGACAGACAGTGCAGAAGGGAATTTGATTTTACTAATTGCTGCTTGTTTGTGATTATTCTGTTTTTATGGATCAATAACTGCTTTCTCAAAACCATTTCCTCTTGCTTCTTGACCAGTCAGGAATTTCCGTAACAGTCAACTGTTTAGAAGTACTTTCTGTAAGTTTACTAAGGCAGAGGAGATGCAGCTGCAGGACAAGTTCCCAAGTGCAAATTCAATGGTTTCAGTCTGAATATTTTTCAGAAGGACTGCAAAGCTTTTCACTTGGACAATAACATGTATCCAGTAAAGGGAACGGCATTCAACCACTTAGCTTTCTTTTTACCTTTACAAAAACAAACCTATACTCTGAGAGAAAATAGCCAGAAGTTCTATGACTACGACGAGTCTGTCTGATGTAGAAGACTGAGGAAAAATAGTGAAAGGTCTTAGAGAGGAGGAGAACAATAAGAATCACAATTTCACACCTGTGAGTGCCAGTGATCTGCGCTGAATTCTGACAAGCCAGTTAGAAACGACAGTAAAGTAGAGGGGCATTAGCATTCCTAGTGGTATTAATAAAACTGACAGATCTTAATCATTCTTGCAAAATCAAGGAAAAATCTCCCAAACCTTCAAGAAAAATTCAGGGTAAGTGTTGCTGCTGCACAGCGCTCGGTGTCTTTCTAAGGGAGTCCCATATAAAGATACAAGTTCCAGCTGCAGGCAGTGTCAGAGGCACCACCAGCACCTGAGTAAGCACCTTATGGCTTAGCCTGATAGGAGAAACAGATCCAAACTTGTACTTTAATAAGGTGTAGTCTGATTGAAAAATTTCTTTTGAAACATTTGCTTATTTACTTCTTCAGTATGAAATATGGCTTTTCCATTAAAATTTAATTTCCTCAGCATAAGACTGCTTTTGGTAAAAACGTTCAGGGTTTTACATCGAGGAAAGAAACTGCATATGTTTCAGTCTTCAGCAAACAGCTTTCCTTGCTCCTACTCCCCTTCCTTGTCCTTTTTTAAGTTTCCATTTTTGGCAATGAAAAACTTCAGCTAGTTACAAGACATCCACAATACAATTAGAATCAAAAGTTTCCCATTAGCCATATTTCGGCTGCGGCAAATCAAAGAAAAAATTAGTTTGGGAGGCCACAAAACCTAAAAATATATCTACAAGAACATATGCATTTTTGTTGTTGAAGTCCTTCACAGAAGGAGAAAACACTGCACTCTACTGTAACTGAGCAGCAGTTGGCAAGGAACAATTAATCATCATACGATGTTCTTGTCTTATTACTGTTGCACGCAATATTAAGTCAATCGTTTGTCACAATTAGAATGGTAATATAACCATTGATTGCTTATATTCCACATTACACAAACAATGTAACAGTATTAATCATGTAACATCCAGCATCACTCATATGACCTTATTATACTACATCAGTATTAATGCAATTGTTTAGGTTGTCTCTTGAGATGTGCAAAAGCCATAATTGTTATGACTCTGTCCAAACCTGATTTTCCCTGCTTCCTTACATACTCTCCAATATTCTGTGGTGATGTTATGCACAAGATTCAAATCCACTTCTGCCCCCCCCCCCACTTCTTATGTCAGTAATCTTATCAGTAAACATAGTTTTAGCTGTATCTAAACTGATGACCCACAGATGTACGACTGTTCCAGACTTCTCACTTTCAGTACAAAGTACATTCTTGGTTTGTCTTTTGGACAGCTCGCCCAGAACACTCTGGAGACAACACAGCTCAGCCCTATATCACAGGCTGTCACCTCAGATATGCACTTCTAGGTCTACACATCCGGACTATGCATAGGGTCTTGCTTAGACAAAGCTTCTCCTAATAAGTGCTCTTGATGTTCCTTAACTCTATAAAAGGACATTTTTCTTACTAAATCAAAAACTGTCATTTCACTTAAAAGAGGCATAAGTAGACAAAGCTAAATCAAAAAATGGGACTGTTGTTCCCAGACAGAGCTACCCTTAAGCGGAGTAGTTAGCAACAGAAAAAGCACTTTAAATTCACAACTTATTTTAGCCTACGTTAACATGCAGGGATAGACAAGACATCCTGCAGGTTCATTTTACACAGCAGCTGTGCGATACTTCCTTTCTAAGGCTTCCAGCACCTAACATCTCAATTACTCCGACATTCTTTCTCAAGCCTTGATAAAGGGAAACTTGTTCGCTCCCACTCAGCATGCTTCTGCAAAGATCATTTTCTAAGCCTGTCACTCTGCTCACCTCACTTACTGCTATCTTCACCAGTTCTCTCCACATTCTTGCATCAAACATAAGCTACTTATCTTTAGCTTCAAGACTTTCCATCACTTATCTTCACCCTATCTATCATTTCTCACTTGCTGCTGAGGTATCGATTTCTGCTTCTGATCATCCCACGAAGCCTTCCGCTATCACCCAGCTATCAAATTTTCCAACAAGCATTTTCATGCTTTCCCCCATCCTGCCTTTCCTACCCTACCATTTTGTATCCAGTCTTTTCTGTGTCAACTTTTCAGTGCTATCTACATCAGAACTGAAGTCTGGCATATGAAATCACTTTTTGCAGACTGCCGTTGTCTTCTCTGTACTCCCTCATGTATCTTTCTATACCCATCTGTTACGTCTTGGTTTCTATTAAGATTAAAAGCTCTTCAGACAAAATCATCTTTCTGCTGTGTGCTGGTACAGTGCCTAGCACTGTGCGGTCCTGGTCCTGTGCTAGGGATGACCAGCCGATGGTATGGTAATGCGTGGTATGTTAATGTATGGTAATACAGTTCGAGTCTAATTTCCCACCGTGGGTTTCTTTCATTTGTTCTGGGTATCAGGAGTCTGTGTACCAGAACCATAACTCTACTCATTATGCATGCATTCCTTGCAAGCAAGCAGAAAATGATTTCAGAATTACACGTATATCACAGGAAGAACTGATGTGATCAACTTCACAGAATAAACATAGCAGCTAGCACTGAACTCAGTAACTCCCCCCCCCCCTTTTTTTTTTCAGTAGAGTAGTGCCTACCCCTTTGCATGTAAAGGCTCTGCATCAGTGTCCGGTCCAATCCTATTGTGTAAAATTTAAAGTCACTTCTACCCTTTACTTTTAAGGCAGAAGAAAAGTTGAGAGGCAGAAATGCACAAACCAAATGTGTCACTATGACTGTTATTTTTGGACTTCTGGGTGTAAACCTGCAATTTTAAAATAAATATTTTAGAATAAAAGTGTCTTAAATAAGTTATTAGTAGCCACCCACAGAAATGGGAAACAATCAGTCTAAACTATGGGTTCATTCTTAAAACCTTTTCCAAACACCCAGAGATTTCCCCAGCCTGTTTGATGTGAAAACAGTTACACTGGTATCAAGTGCTTTATTTTTGTATAGCCTATTCTGCTTTTCTTACAGGAGTAAGCGCTAGTGTAAACTATCTTTGTAACCATACAGCTGCATCAGTATTTGTGTTTCTCTTAGTACAACTATTTCAGGTTTCTTTTAAAATTACTATCCATAATAGCTTAACCAGCAAAACACTGAATTAATGCCAAGTCTAACCACAGCCCATTGAATTATAAGTTTATATACATCATATGGAACCACCACCCTGCATCACTACCACTCTGGAGGAGAATAATCCAGAAGGCCTGCATGGGATTTTCCATCTTTAATCTACATACAGTGAGGGCTTGTCTCCATTTCAAAGGTGAGCTGCCTGGCAGAAAGCAGTGAGGTGAGGTGAGGGCAGCCCAGGCAGAAAGCTTGAGATGCATTAGGCATTTTTCCTGAAAAAGGGAGAAAAATCTTCTTAGTCTTCTGCTTGTGCTGAGAGGAGATGACCAGATTTGAACATGGTTACAACTAGAGTACAAGGTCCTAAAACAAGGCAATGGCAGACATGTCAAAGGCTTAACCAATCACCAACAAAACTTTTTTGCTTTCCCAGACATATAAACCAAGCTCTGATTGTGCAAGGTATTTTAAATCCAGGCTGCTAGGTGACTTAGTGGCTTTGGCAAAAACTTGAATGGGAAAAAAAGCGTCAGAAAGGAATCATATTGCGGTGTTTGCTCAAAACCACATAAGCTCTCAGTGACACTTTTTGAGTGCACCAGTGAAGTGGAATGAGCTTTAGCATGGTTCATTGGCCAGAACGTAAAACAAAACGAAAGAATAGAAAATCTGCTGAAGTTTCAACATGTCTATGTCTCACTCGTTAAGACTCCTATGATAATCCACTAATAAAATAAAACAAACTTGAAGAAAGCCTTGTGTGCTTGAAAGCTTGCTTTTTCCAACTCCATCAATTGGTTAAGTAGACAATACTATGTCTTCCTATAATAAACCTTAGGTCACCTCGGACCACCATAACAGCACGCTGCCAATAAAAGCATTTTCATTAAAACATCGTCACTTTGGTACAATATACTAAAAAGTGAATGGCGACTCACTTTCTGTGTACACACACACACACACAGAGGCATATTTTTATTTTCTAGAGAAAGATCACAAAGTTACTGCTTTCATGAAATACATCTTTGCAGCCAAATAAGCTGCACTGTAGCTGAAAGTCACTCTTGATTTCAGCATTAAGTCCTCATGAATCTACGTATGAAAAGAAACTGTCAGTATACATAATTTTAGGTTCACAATTAAACACATGCTGGTAATAAAAGAGAATGTTAAACATTAGCCTCACTCATTTTCTGAAAAATATAAGGTAAGTTCCTTCTGAGCACCAGTGGCATGCAAGTAAGGCACCATGCAAGCACCCATACGCAACACATCCTACTTCTTTTTATTAATCACTTATGTTAAATCATGAAACAATAAGCCTTTATTTACTGCAACCATGAAATAATAAGCATTTCTTTGCTGCAGACCATTAGTATGTGGGAGAGGTCACACATGTAGCAGAGTCCACATATGGTAGGAAAACAAGATGGATCGCATGTTCCACTTGAACTAAGCAATCATGGAAAGGGTAATAAATGCTGAAATGGTCTAAAAATGAACTCAAACAGCTGGGCTCTGCCAAGCTGTCATGATTCTCCTGGACAGCAAAGATTGCAGAACCGGGAAGAAGGCTACAAGCACTAAACGTGGGCCTTGTTTCTGTAACAAAAGTCCACGCAACTGACAGTTTAACTTGTAACGCTAACAAGCAGAATCCAAGATGAAAATATCCAGTCCCCACACAAAGCTCAGTACTGGCAGTGACAGAGACTTCTACTTCAAATAGGGATCAAGAATTTCACATTATATTGTGGTTACAGTTTGTGTACTCTACTAAAGGCCCAACAGAAGGAAATAATAGCATGTCTGTCTGTCTCTGACAGGAAATAAGTGTGCACATCTCCATAAGGAGAAAACACATATAGGCAAGATGAAGATACATGGGCATCGAGAGGTGAGTTTGGAGTTTTGTAAAATGCTGTAAGGCCTAAACTTGCAAACCTAAAATTTCAAACCCAAAAATATAACCTTCCCATTTTATCAAATGGTGATAAAACTTGAATTACTCTGGTTCCATGAATTTGTGGGGTGCTTTCACATGATGTTTTTGACAAGTCGCTTGGCTACAGAGAGCCACGTGCCCAGGCTCAAAGTTAGAGCTGTAAATGTTTTGTCCAGTTTTGATTTTCCTGTGTGATTTTTCTGCCCGCCATTGCATGGTTTGTTATCAGTATTTCTTCATTAGGTTCACATGCTGCTTTTAGTGACTATTTTGCAGCAGCCAACACGAACAGCAGGATCTCATCATCCACAGTCTTTGCCATGCACACTTGGACCTCTGATTAGTGCTGTCTGCCAGGACCACTCCTGACACACCAAACACTCACTTTATCTGGGTTTTCAGAGGCATTTATTTCCAGTCTTGAGGTCAGGAGTGAATGCCAAACTAACACTATAAGTAATAAATCCTCAGGAATAAATGCCTCAACTACCAGGATCCAATTGCTCAAAATGTAGCAGTAGTTACCATTGAGACCCAGGCTCTAGGTACTACACAGGTCTTTTAAGCTCCACGGGCACATAGCTTGAAAGGACTATCAAGAGAATTGAGGCAGGAATAGGAGTAATTGTAATATCCTGCCACCACCATCCCCAGTTTATAACCCAGTCCAGCTCGCACAGTAAGCCTGGCAGTATTCACTATCTTTTAGGATATGCTAATTAGCACAGTAACACCCTCTCTTTTATCTTGGCCTTTACAGGTCTTAACAAATTTTAACTGAGATGTTAATTACATTGTAACCAAAGTGGATACGTCTAAACAGGAGGCGGTGTTTCCACACACTGATGAACACACGGTAAAATCCTAGTACAGACAGAGCCAAGCTGTAGTTTTAACATACGCAAGTTGATTACAGTAAAACCTAGCAAGTTGTCTCAGGTAAGCCTGAGAACTTGTACTCGTTATCAAGTTTGGTTTTTTTTTTTATTCTGTGTTTGTTATTTTAGGTATGTTGGCATTGTTTTCTAGCCTGACATTTCCATGGTTGGGACCATGTCAGTCCTCAAGAGAAAAATCAGTGATTTATCTCAGAACAAAAGGTCACTTTTTACCACCTCATGAAGATAATGTACTTACCTCAATCCCAGACCAAGCTAGTCTGCTCCAAAGCAAATGCACTTCTGCAAATTAGGTCATTTTTTGCGGTCCATCAGGTCCATTGTTTCCAAAAGTAAGTAACCATTATCCTTAATGATTGCATAATCATTCTCTTTCCTTAAATCAACGACTTTAAAGATGAAAGGGGAAAAGGCTGTCTGGGTCAGGTAGCCTCAGTGACAAAGAACAGCCAGTTTTCGTGCTCTTGTATTTGCAGGAAGACTTACTCTTGCTTTTGTTAGTACTGAAAGCATTTGTTTTGTTTCCTAATGAGAAAAATTCTAAGAATTCAGAAGAGAATGAAGAACTATCATGCAGCCCAAGAGCAGGAGGGCCACACTGATCCGAGTGGACAGGCTGGTAAAAATACAAGACAGACATCTTTTCTATACAAGAATAGCCATTCTTCTTACATTTCACGGAGCTACCTATCAGAGACTCAGCCTCATTTTCACCCAAGAGTAGTTCCACCTTGGAGCACTCAACATATTATGACTATTCTCAGTCCTGCTCCATACGAAGGCTGCCAAAATATCATAAATGGAAGCCTGAAGACAGCAGAAGTAACCAGAGCTTAGAAGAGGACTTGTATGACAGAACAGCAGCTGATGCAGCAATGAGGAGATACACACTTTTTGGACAGTCCCATCTGCCAGATGGGAGGTGGCCCCAGGTTCAGAAGCTCTGTAGAGGGTTGCAGACAAAGGGGCAGACTGCAGGAGAGGCTAGGTAACAAAAAACAAAAGAAAGGCAGGAATCTGAGCACACTCATGATTCAGCACAAGGCAGAGCAGAGGGCAGAGCACGAACACCCTGTGGAGTCATTAAATTTAAGGAAGAAGCGGCATGGAGTCAAATCAAGGCATGCCCTAATACAGAGCAGCAGCGAGTGTACGGTGAGAGACGCAGGTGTCAAGATAAGTATAGAGGCATTAGGAGATGCCTGAGTAGAGCTCAAGGAGAAGGGTGCCCTGGGAGGTCTTCCAGATGCTAAGATCTCACTCGAGAGCTCCTTCCTCATAGACTACCACTACATTTCCCCAAGGGAGCTGCAAGCTCCAGCCAAAAAACTATGTTCAGTAATGTAGGCTCACCTTTCACTGCCACTGGTTTGGCACATCTCTGTGGAAAAAAAATAATTCACATTGATCATGTGGTAAAAATAAAGTTTTATAGCTGAGTTTCTCAAGTCATTTGTACATCCACTTCTAGAGAGAAATATATACTGTATCTGACTTGAAGGTGGACATTTTTTCCCTCTCAATGCTTTAAAATCACTTTTTAAAGGTGTCAAGCCTAGCAGGCCAGGAAAGCTCAGCCATCGGGTTCTCTCTGCTCCCACTGGAGTCAGGGTCAATGGAGTTGAGCACTGCTGAGCACTTCCAAAAATCTTATCCAAAGACCAAGTCCAAAACAGGCTAAATTCACTAGAAAACTCCTTTAGACTTCCATAGACTTTGGCTTCATACCAGGCTACATTACCATCCCATGGACCAGTAATTTAGTAATTCAATGCCTAATAGCTCTTGAAGTTTTCAGCATCTCTGCCTGAGCCAGAGTCAAATGTGTTTTGCTTAATATTATTTTCATAGTACCTATGGTAAATTCGAGATTTAGGCTTTGGAAATTTTTTCTTTTCCAAAGTAGCAATGACTGAAACGGGTTGCTGCTTTCTCTGGACCACTGCAAAGAACAGTTCATGTGCTTTCACGGGTTGGACACCATGTGCAGCTTAATTTGTCCAGAGAATCCAGGCAATTCAGTTAAGAAGGAGACACACATCGTTCTCGCTTCCAAGAGCCTTGTGGCATGGCAAATTTCTATTTCTTGTGCAATATCATGTATTAGCAAGTGACTCCTATTCAGAAGCAAGCATGTAAGCTACAATCTAAAGGAAAACTCCATACACATTAATGAAACCAGAAATAAATGTCTGAAAGAACGATCAGATGGCTAACTCCAGTCCACCAAGAAATGCTATGTAACGTGTTGCAGGGAAATATAATCAAAGCATGGTGTCAGTGTATACACCTAGATGTAATTCTGCTCTACTAAAGAAGTAAAGGGTTTTTTAAATCTTCAGCCCTGTTATGATGCAAAGTGTATGAAGTTCTGCACTTTCCCCTTCAAAAAAAGGCTTTATGAGATTTTTTTTACCTGAAATTAAAACAAATTCTTATCCACTAATGTTCACAGTTCAGCACCGTTTGTCACACAGTTCACAGTCTGGTTTCAGAAGCTTTCAGGTCCGACTAACCCAAGGGAGATGGAGCCTTGGTGATAGGTGCCAGAGAGGTATTAAACTGACATATTTACAAAGGCTGTGAATTATACATGAGTTTCTATATAAACCAGATGGGTTTAATGTGCCACACATTCCTCATGTACTACATTTGGGTCTCATAATACAACAACTGCACTTTATTGTTCTGTGAATTTAAGGCTGGTGGAAGCACAAGACTGACTTCCCTGGAGACTCAGATTCTATGCTCCTCAACAGAATAGCTACAATTTTTTCTACAGCACTCTAAAAACCTGTGTGTCCTATCCAGAAAGGGCCAGATACCTGAAAGCACACAGGGGGTTCAATTTCCATATTCATTCAACTCTCAGCTGCCCTTCTGAGAGTTATGCAGTTGCCAGCTGAGGTTACTGACATGGGCTGGGTAGCCTAACTTTGTAAGATGCTGCGGGAGACTAATCTCAGACTTGGTTAACAGAGACAAAAGAGGGACTCTCCCCAAAGTTCAGCAGTGTTCAAGGGAGGCTCTTCTGAGGGAACTTCTCTCCCTCCATGGACAGTCAGGGAACCAAGGGAGATGGATCTCCTCACTTGGAAACCTGAGTGAAGGGCCCAGCACTAGTAAGTATGACTGTTCCTCCTAATGGCAATGCTGGTGAGAAGTCTTACAGTGGGAGCCTTTCTCCTTGATGAAATGAATAGAGACAACCAGCTGGATTCACACAGCACAGTGATGTTCAGAAACTCATCAGATATAGCAATACAGTAGTATCGTAACAAACCAACATATAGTCTAGTTCTAGCAGTATCACCTCCTCAGCTGCAACCTTCCACATATTTTATGTGTGATATAACTTGGAGTACACTTACACATTCCCAGTGTGTAATACTACCATACTAACACATTTAACGTAACTCCATCTACTACAGCTATATTTCTGCAACACCCTCAAAGTGTTCACTAACACAATCTCTATATTCAAAATACTATGTCCATCCCTGGGATTCCTTATATAGCAACATACACGAGTTTCTTAACGCACAGCTTACGGGCCTTCTCCACATGTCCAATATTTAAGTAAGCTTTACAAAAAGGCCAGTATCCTTCTGTGAGAGTGTTCTGCCTTGACGCTGTAAAATTTCAGCTTCAGTACAGGATACAGAGCAAATGTTCCTCTAAAGCATATGCTAATTTTTAACTGGCTGCATCCCATCAGCATCCTTTTCTCTCAGCTCTCAGATGCTGCTAGAGCATTATCCACTTGAATGACAAGAGTTGCTGCCAGACTTGCAAAGAATAGAAAGAACTGCTCATCAAAGAGTCAAAAAAACACAGCTACTGTCTGCCTATCCTACATGGCTATCTATGATTAAGGGGCATAGCAGACTCCAGCAGCATCCGGCCATTTGGATGTGCCTTACATTGGAACTTAATCTGAGGGATTATGTAACTCAGCTTTTCTATTCTGATGGCCTAACCTTCTAACCCATTTTAATGTCATCTGAACACAGTTCAAAAAATGATGCGAGTCATTAGTAGACTGACATAACTTCAGCAATTAGGCTGAAAGACAGGTATGATACACTAATGCAGAAATCTCTAATAAAAAGGAACAATAACTGATAGATTTCAATGTGAATCCAAAGAATGTAGCATTAAGAATGGAAGGAAACTCATTAACGTTTTAAAAGTTGGAGTTACATGGAAATAATGTGATTGAATTAAGAAAGGATAGTATAGCCCGACTACAAAGATACCTCTTTCAGCAGAGGGACCAATCTGAATGGCAGTCTTCTAAGGTGGCGGAATCGTCACCAGTGAGACTTTTTTAAATTAGAGGTATCACAAAACTACACTGTAGGGAAAACTGTTCTCTACAGGAGATTGCCTAGATGACCTCAACAATTTTTTCTATCTCATATAGCTATGAATTTAGGAAGTAATAAGAGTTTATGAGAGAAATATCACTGCCTTTTGTTTGTGCAAGACAAATCCAAACCTGAATAGCTGTTGTCATCATGAAACCATAGCAGCTTATTCCAAAGATGCAATATGACCAGTTCTTCCAGTGTGCCTGACTATGCCAGCTCTCCAAACGCTCTTATTTCTTTGTAATGAACAGTGATTATTACAAGAACAGAGCAGCCCTGGGATCAAGAGTGTTACTGCCCATCTATGCCTGCTAACGTATCCACGACTACACACGTAACACTAAATGCGACTGAGCAGAATATGTTCAAATGACAATGTTAATCTGTTCTCTGTCTGATCACAGTACTTTAGAAGTTTTGCTGTACTACATCATAAATTAATAGCTACACCTGTTATAACAACAATGTTTAGATGGACAAGTAATGGACGCTGGGAAAGAAAGAGATTGTCATTTTAGCACTGTTGCTGGATTAAAAGCAGATAGAAGGGCAACTACTAAGGAAGAAAGCAGAAGAGGAGTTTGCAGAAACGATGAACACAGGGTGAGGAAAGAGCAATGGTACATTGACCAGTTTTTCTTTGCAGCCACCTCAGCTGCTGTTAGTCCATGTTTCTGCATCTGCTTCACTCCTTTGTGATGAGATGCTTCAAAAAGAAATTGTGCACAGCATCAAGTTCTTCCACAAACATTTTCCATGGTAATGTCGTGGCTATCAGTATGAACAAGAACAGTCCTCTGCTCTCAGGCCAGGTTATGGTCTCCTGAGCTGAAACATCTCACATCAGATCCGGCTTCACATGCCTGTTATTGGATTTGTTGAATTCCTGCTGGGTGAAGCATGCTTTCAGAAACACACAGGAGCAGGTCATGAACAACAGCTTCTCATGAAAATTAATATTACTCTTGTTTTCCACAAGTGAGATATAAGAGGTACAAGGATAAGATGTATTCGAGCACAGGGGGTTAGTGCAAAGGTACACTTCTGTGTCTAGGCATTCCTTACCTTCTGCATTGCCTTTGTGTGCTTCCAACTTAAGGTCCCCATTGATTGTCTTACAAAAATAGCATTAACAAGTCATTAGTGAATTCATGTGGGCTTCCCCTAACTGTCCCCTAAGTCACAGTGCAAACAAGGGGTAATCAGTCTAATTATATCAGCAGCCTTCCCTGCTCTCCACTCGACTCTGCAAAAAGTAGAGCCTCCAGAGAGGGCCAGTCAACCAGGTGAAGTAAGCGAGTACATTCCTGTGTGTCCTAGCCTGCTGGAGGAGGGTAAGTGACCAGCTAGTTCATGAATAATGCACTGTCTGCGTATGCAACCAGGGACTCAGTTCAAATCACCTTGTGGTCCCTGAAATTATTTTCAATATACTAGGCCAGTCTCTTTGGTGGGCAAATCAAAAAATTGCTTTCGAAATTCCCTGTGCTCACGTGAGGCTTTCCCTGCTATACATAATCTAGAAGAAAGGAGACATGATTTTCTGGTCACTCCAGCTTCACGCTGGTATTACTTGACTGACTTCAGTAGATTTACTCCTGATGTATACTGTTGTGACACAATGAGGTTCAAAGATGGTTTAACAGCATACAGGGATGTACCAGCAATTCAGAAATGAGTCAGGAGGAGATGAGGCTGCATGTAATATCATCAACGCCTTCTAGGAAGACAGTTAAGCATGAAGTATTACAACAAGGGTTAAAACTGCCTGTTATTGCATGTTGTAGATATGAAATGTTAAATAATGAACAAGCAGCACAAGAGGGAGATGGGGAAGGAAACTCACAGGGGGTGAAATTACAAAATATTCCTCCACCCTGGGGGGGGGGGGGAAAAAAAAAATCTTTTTTCAATGCTGGCTGTCAGCCCAGAAGGTTTGACCCCAGGGAATATGATGTCAGTAAGCCAATGCAATAGCAGAAGCAAACCTTGACATGTAACGTCAACTCCTCTTTGTAAATCTTATCTAATCCAAAATATTTCACATGAGAAAAATTTGGATAAAAAGAAACCAGGAGAAGAAAAACATACTTCAACTATACAAAGTCATGCAAACTCTAGAAATAGCCATGTTAGGAAAAGGCTAAGCTGTTTATTGGGCCAAGTTAAGCGAGTCACAGTGACAGCTCCCTTGGCTCTCTGATTCAAGCCCAAGGTTCAGAAATGCGCCAATGTTTGCTCTGAACTGGATGGGAAATGGACAGCAATCAGTTAGCCATGACTTGCAAGCACAAGTTCTCAATAATTTTTAATCCAAGGACTAAGCTTTTCTGAAAAATATGTGGAGTCGTCTCGTATCTTGTTCCCCCATTTGTGTCATCTGTAGCCACATAAACGTCAAGTTACATATAGACTAATAGTCTATTGCATTTTATTTCCCCCCCCTTGACAATTCCCTGCACTTACAGGAGAGTATGTATTTGTAGACTACGTTTTGATATCTTACATACCTCAGGTTGAATAACACTGCTGGCCTGCACCTTTTAATTCTTTTTTGAGGTGAAGCATCAGTCACATCCTCACAGCTGCACTTTCGCTGCTCTTTCTTAGTTCAAGTCATTCCCTGTAATTCGCAAAGCAGAAAGACTGCCCCAAAAAAAGAGAAAGTAAAGGAGTTCTGTCATGCATTCCTACTCTGGAGATTGATAATAAACAAGAGCTTCAAGAAGGAGTCACTAGGACCTAAACATCCTTCTTCCTTCCCTTTCCTCCCCCTCCAGCAACAAAGCCCTGTGCATGCAGCCAGGGAATAATCTTAAGCCTTGTCTGACCCAAAAGAAACAACACTGAGCAAATAAAGGACTACTTATTTTGCTCTCCCTCTCCAACTGGGCCCTGGCAGAGCCACAGATAACTCTGAAGACTCCTAGAAGCAATTTGTTGCCTCAAGCCACAGGCTGGGGACTACTATGGCTCCAGGAACATACTCGATTATTGCATGCACTAGGAAATTTCAGCCCATGCCTCAACAATAAAGATGACTGCAGAGATGCTATTAACAGCATTTTTATCGTTGGAGCATTTATCTCTACTCAGATACGATGGCACAGAAGTTTGTGTCCAACGAACCGTAACATTTGCTGCACAGCTCAAATACACTGCAGGTGAACCACCACCAAAACCAGACAGCGCCACAATATCGGGCTGCCTAATACACACATCTTTACGGGGGCCCTCGCTGACAGGAGTTGGGTGACAGCAGCAAAACAAGGCCAATGGCAGGGCTGCGACACAGAGCTGAGTGCAGGAACCAAGATCAAGCCTTAATAGGGCTCTCACCAACAACGTTCCCTTCTCAGAGCACGGGAGGAAAGCTTTGTCCTGGAGGTCCCAAAACCAAAGTCCTGATTTTTAAACAGACTTTTAACCATTTTCTAAATGCAGCTTGAATTTTGGCTAGGTGACACTGGCTGGCTGTCTACAGTGCGCTTCAGCGATTAACTCAGGAAAAACACAGCTCACATACGTGCAAGTACCTAAGTCTATGACACATGCAGACAGACTACAGGTCACTTAGTACCATACGGTCCCTACTGCGTTTGGCAAAATCTTCTGAAGTTACTCCACAAGGCTCTTATCAAATGTCTCATGGTTTATTGAGGCTGAAACAGATATTCATTGCCTCTGTTTGGGAAAAAAAAAAACAAAACAAAATCAAAAAACTGTAACTGTGCTTAACGTCTCTCTGTCTTCCTTTTCTTCTGAGAAAGGCTAACTTTTCATCCTTCGCCACTACAATAATATTCTCAGCTGCATTTCGTGCCCAAAGCGTTTTCTGTCTGACCAGAATACAACTTGTCACGCTCTGTGCATGGTAATGCAATGTGGAGTCAGTGATGCCAAACAGATTACTTTATTTCTGCACTCACAGTCTTGATCTATGAAGTTCATCTCCACAGGGAGAGAGACTTTACAGTGACTTTCTCCAGGAAGTTCAAACTACTAAAGGGAAGTTTTCCCAGTAAAGGGAATACACTTCTTTGTTTAGCCTTTTTCATCACCAAAGTCCTTGGCCAGCACTTTCACTTCCAAGGAGGGTTCATTAATTCACTGCATCTTAGTGTCTGAGATACATACATCTCTCCAATGGGAGATGTTACATCTCCCACTTACATCTTCCCCCAGCATCCCTCCTGGTTCACCCTTTCCCAATGCAGCTCAAAGACTCTTCCAGCTCCTGCCCCAGCCACCTCCTCCCAGCTGCATCTCACCACCCACCTCTAGAGACCCTCCACCACAGCAGCCTCCATGGCATGTCCTGGAGCAACTAATGCCCAATCCTCTGCGGGCAGCAGTTTGCAGACTGGCCGTAGGAGGAACGAGAGAGAGGGGGCATCCGCAGGCTGGTGAGAGGGACAGTGGACAAAGAGTTTGAGAAATGCTGGCACAGTCCCTGCGCTCACAGCCGCAACCACCCAACTACACCCTCTTTCCCCTTCCGTTTTCGGTAAACCCGGTCACAGCAGCATAGCCTGCTACTTTAAGCATTGTTTCTCCTCCACCCCGGGCGCTCAGGCTTTCTCTCATCCCCTCCCCTGCGGACCCTTATTTAGCTGGTTTTCTCTGGCCAAATCTGTCAGTATTACTGTTTCCTTTCAACTTTCTGCGCTAATCTATTTTTCCGTTAGCCCCACCCCTCTTATCGTTTTGCTGAAACACATCCTCTTCTCCCAGTCAAATGTTATCTGATGTTTCCTAGCTCTGGGTAAGTGTGTGTTTTCAAAGACAAGAAATGCCAAAGAACGTTACGCCTTTTCAACATAAGGCTTTACACAAAGGTGGGTATGGCTTTTCCACCCTTGCTTTACATACAAGCTGCAGCAAGGACCTCACTCCTGCAAAAGCGGACAAAGTGAGGTCTAGACTCTACGTGTTTTTACTCCTAACTCAGGCCTTTGACCACGGAACAGACCACACTATTTCCCCTTAAGTTTCCTTTTTTTTTTTTTCCCCCCCATTGCTTCCAAATGAAGGTAACAAGCCAAATGAAAGCCGCTGAATATTAGAAAGTCAGAGATCACAATCATCTCTGATTTGTCTACTGCTTGCTGCTGAGCAAACTGTATTGGTAGCATGGAACAGTTATATCCCACTACACATTTCCATCATAAATCCCACTCTCTTCATCTTATTTCCAGTGTTTACACTTCAATCACAAAAATTGCTCTGGACATTAAACTTTAGCAACAAAGTGTCAGCCATAAAGCAAACACTGCACTACAAAAAAACCAACCAAACAAAAAAAAACATTTGTTTAAAAACCTTTGTCTGGCCTTTTTTTAAAACCACAGAAGTGCCGAGACAATGCAAATGAATAGGTCTGGCTTTCCATTTTATGTAATGCTGTATTAAGTAAAAGACCAGCTTCTTTGGGAGTTTTGGACAAAACAATAACTGCTGGAAAGAAAGCAACGCCGAAGGACTTTCTGCCGATAACAAACGTCAAGGCATGTGGAAATTCATCTAGTGTCACGCCTGGGAGTCCTGACATGCTTGTAATATTAATCAAACTAAGTGGGCCAAATTTGGAAGATTTGAAATGACTAAAATTTCAGCACAGACGATGAGTTCTTCAGGGCTCTGCATCTTTTAGGATTTGACTTTGAAAGCAAATCTACTAGGGTCTTCCTGAACACCTCTCACCTAAACATCACCTTTGCATTGAGGGCAAACGTGAGGTCTATAAACCACTTTCTCTTTAAATTCTACTTAAACTGCTGACCTGACTGCCTATAGGACAATTATATTGATCCTACTGCTTTTCACCAAAAGAGATAGGAAAGAGCTGTCTAGGTGTCCTACCATGCCCAGACAGACACTCACAACCTTCCTATACGCAGCCAGGAATTCCTACTTTTGTACCAAGACAGTTCACAAAAGGAGCCCCAAAGCTGCCAACGTTAGATCCAGGGCATGACAAACCACAGCTGCCAAATAATTCTTAGTGCTGTGCATAGAAGTGGGTGAGGTGACAACTGGGTATACTTTGTGACATACCCACCTCCCCCCCTTATCCCCTAAGCCAAACTAGGCCTCACTTTCTGGAGAAGTCCTGCAAACTAATGCTGCCTCGCCTCATTCACTACTGTTGGATATGCTTTGAGTCAGTGGACTCTCTGACGCTAGTAGTCTTGACAGCATTGCGAATTTTCCAGTCACCGTAAAAATTCTTGTCAGAGCTGTGAAAAAGCAATGAAGGAGAAAAGTATTTTCATGGCTCTACACTAAGGGTTAGAGGTTCTGTACAACCGGGAAGCAGATCCATAGGGATTCCTGTCCCCAGATGCCCAAAGCGTTCTTCACCCACTCCATCTCATTGTAATTTAATCCCAAACACAGGAGGAATTAAGACAAACAACTGAATCCCCATTTTCATGGGTAAGCATTTGAGATGTGTTGGCATACAAGGACATAGAAGCATGAACACTAATGATTAAATTCTTCTATGAAATCTACAGGTAAATGTCAGACTATTCCACAAAGTTCAGTGGCCTGTTGCTTTTTAGGCGCACAAGCCAGAAACAAGAAATGAGCATTGTCCTATAAATACCTAATTTTGAATCATGGCCCTGAATGTCCACTATCTTGCACCCTGCAAAGCAATCTACAGCTGCTTGCGGGTTCAGAAGAAGAAGAAACAAGATCTGAGATGAACAACTCATGGCACTTGAATGACTTATTCTGCAGTTTCTTTAAATAAAGCATATAAGGCATATTATTCCGTACATCATCCATGGTATTTTCATTAATATCCTAGCTACTGTCCACATCAATCCATCTCTTGCAGTCTTTAATTACAGGTTTAGAGACTGGGATAAGACAAATGTATTGAACTGGAACGGAGGCCTGTGATAAAACAACTTCCCAACCAGAGGTACAAAGACTCTGCCTTAGTCTGAAGCTAATTTTCTGACTTTTCATTTTCTGCGGCCATGCTTTTTAAAGACACTGTGCCCACTGTTGGTTGCTAGTAAATTAAAGTAGCAAAATTATCTGCAACTTTAATTTCCCTAATATTAATTTTAGGCCCCAACAGGCTTTACAATGCCAGATGAGATAGAACAAAAGAGTACAGCAAGCGACAGAAAGACGGACAGAAAAGTTGTATTTTTGTTTATTATTAGAGATATGTATTTCCTGACAACACACAACTGCAATTTCAAGTATTCTTATTTGCTGGAGGGACTTGCAGAACAGAATACTCATGTAGTTTTTCCTGCACTAATAGTCCTAGTGACTGCATAAGCCTACTGCTGCAGTGCAAGCCCATGCAAAGTTTGCTGCAAATATAGATTTTTAATACACCCAATAAGAGTATGTATATATATTTATGTACATTATAACCACAAGATTATAATCCTCATGATTTGATTGGCTCCTACAGTCAGATTTTCCAGCTTAAAGCACCATATGGTCTACCTGCAACTTAGGCTAGCATATTTAGATCAGATGATAGCTTTAAAAACATAGAAATATCTGTCATTGCTACACTCGTCCAGATCTGAACTTCTAAACAGGATACTTCATTAGCCTAGGTACCTTAGGACGATTCTGAAAATATGCAGCCCTCTTGAATAGAGGGTGAAAGCAACATACTGTCAGCGCTTTCGTAAAATATATTCATTAGTGGTTTAAAAAAAAATGCAAAAACAAAACAAACCACCCAGTTTCTAATACCTTTTATGTATCGCTTACGCTGTCAGGTTAATTCAATTTCTGTACTGTTCATTCTTTTATGTGTCCTACTTTTCAGTGAAATGATATGGAGAGTAATTCCTTCCCAAAGTAAGCAAAAGCCTCAAAATCCGCTTCTTTCCCTTGTTCATTATGAGGAAGCGGTCACATG
The DNA here is from genome assembly GCF_040807025.1 of Struthio camelus. NCBI lineage: Eukaryota > Metazoa > Chordata > Aves > Struthioniformes > Struthionidae > Struthio > Struthio camelus. Next base: position 100,037,351 of record NC_090943.1, on the reverse strand, counting down.
GTCAGTTAAGATTGCACTTGTTGCACTACACTTAAAACACTTGAAGAGAACCTTTAATCATTTGCCAGAATCAAATTCAGAGGTTAAAGCATCACTCTACAATTTTCCTTTGAGTATCAAGAGAAGTGAGTATTTTTAAACATTCTGCCTATTTACTGACTTGGTGAAATGCACTAAAATGCAAATGCAATCAGAAAGGGAAAGTGATTATGTGTGGCTCTTTACAGTGGAATCCCAATTGGCGTAAATTCCTAGTAAGCAAAGTTATGACACCAAGAGACGGCAAATGCCACCTTCAGCAGCTACCAGCACTCTACCTGCTTTCACGCAGCACGAATTGATTATTCTGCCCAATGCAGGAGGCTCTAAGCAAGTGGTCTGCAGCACTGAAAAATGCCCTAACCTTATATCAGGTATCTTTTTTACACTTGAGCACCTCTTAACAGCAGCTGCAAATCTGAAATTGCTTGCATTGGCTTAAGCCCGTTCTCAAGGTTATATCTTCCACAAACCTTCTACACATGTATGCTACTGCCTGCCTTCCAAAAGAGCAGTTGCTCCAGTCAGCCCCGAAAGGCCCTACCTCTTTTGCTAAAGAAGAGGTTTTCCTCGTGTGCAGAGGGCCATAACAGAAAAGGAACTCCGTATTTCATTAAAAATAAATACATAAATCTCCCAACTGCTGAACCATCACTGCTCATAGCAAACTGACTTAATAACATCTTTGTAGCTTTTATTAAATAAAGCTCCAAGATCAAAAAGATGACTACTTGCAATAACCCAAAACATATTCAGTGCCAGACATAATCCTAAAACTCAGTGCAGCCTCAGGTCACACTACATTTTATGCTGAGGCTCCTGCTTACCCCAAAAGTGGGCATCCTTCATTCTTGAGGAACTTCCTCCGTCTCCTCGACATCCCAGTCATGAATCTCTTCCGAAGAAAAAAATCTTGCAATTCCTTCAAAAGCTGTCCCTCAAGCATTATAAAGGGACACCAATAAGAGAAGTCCAGAGCCTATTTTCAGCTATCAGAAAAACAGAGATCAGGTTCCCCTGCTCTATCTCTATTTCCCTTTTCCCACGCTGGTTTTATCCCATCTGCAAAATCATCCGGGAAAAGACAAGACAAGACAAGAGTAAGACAAAAACCTGTATTTTTTCAGCAGCTCAAATATGTTGGTAATCAGCACTTTCTGCTGAAACAGCGTTCAGCCATAGAGAAAAGTGGGTCCTGAGGTTAAATAACAGAATAGAAGTCAGAAGACCTAGATTCCATTTCTGTCTGTATTACCAGTTTCCTGCACAAACTTCAACAAGTCTCTCAATTTCCCTGTGCTTCCACATCTAATCTTTACTTCTGGGAGCCCTGAAAGACACGATCAGGCCAGTAAAAGACAGGTAACTCCAACCTAGTTAAAATATATAACCTACATTACGAAGTATGAAAGCTCTGGGCAACGACAGAACGCCCAACATCTATCCTCATCATGCCACTCTTACTAAGAGCGCTGAAGAGTGGTTTTTAGGAGTCTCATTGAATATTCACCAAGAGAATAATGCAACGTTTTTGTCCACATCTGATACTTAAAAGTTTGTGTCTCTACACAGAGACTAAGGCAGGTGTGGTTTCAGCAGCTGCCGAAATGTCTCTGCACATCAGGCCTTATGAAAGATCACCTGACATCTGTGAACAGATCTGTGTTTCCAAACAATGACAACAACAGTACCAAGCACAATTAAATTTATATGAAGAGTCATCAGACAGACAGCCCTATAATTAAAGGCATAAATAAATCTGCTAGCTAACACTGAATCTCGCAGGCAAACATATCACTTTCTATGAGATACAAGCAAGATAGCTTGCATGCGTAGCGTTTTCTCTTACTTTTGACACACAACACGTCAAAATATTTTCTCCAAAGGGTTAAATGATGGGATCTGGTAAAAATATGGTCAGTCTTATATTTCAGGTCCAATTATCTCAAGCTATGCCAATAGCCATGTACTATGTCCAAATGCACTTTGGCTAGTCTGGCGAAGCAAGATGTTATCCCTATCAAGAGACCACCTCATAACACTGATTTTTAAGCAGCACTCCTCACCGACATCAATAACGAGTTCTGCCTGTTAATCAAGGATATAGTATTCAGACATCTTCTCATGTACTTGAGTAACATTGCATCTTGTTTCCACAAACTAACCTTAGTGAGTATTGCTTAACCCTCTGCCCTAGAAATGAATATTAGTCAGGACATCTCATACTGTCTAATCACAAAGTAACTTTCACAATACAAAATTTCCAAGTTCCTTCAAAGAAAGTAACACGTCATAAAAGAGTTCTGCAAGTTCTGTCATGCTCACTTACTGAATGACTTTCATAGGCTACGGCTAAAGTTTCTAAACAGCCCTGCTCCAAATATTTTCCATCTTATTTTATGCTCTTACAGACATGCTGACATAACGTGTTATACCAGCACAACCACATCCAACCTGTAGAGCTGCAGAGATGTAACTATATCTTAATTTTTTGTTAAACTGGTGCAAAAGTGGTTTGCAGGCAAATTCCCACTTACATGAGTTATAATACCTGACAAATATCTCTGTAAGGAAGCAGGAATTGCACCTTCAAGGAGACTACTGAAGTAAGTAAGATTTGCAGAACCATGTCCCAAGACTCCCACCAATCATCCTCTAAATTGTCACAAATGCTCAGAGGACCCAGTTCTGCAAGGTCAATCTCCTCTCCCTGTAACAGGGATGAAAATCTCAAATATTTCCTTTGATTCAGTAGAGTTTTACTTGCATTTACAGCAGAGTAAACAAGATCAGAATTTGACCCTTTAAATGTATCTTTCACAGGCGTGTTTCTGGAATGTATCTGAATGTGCAACAGCTTGGCTAGAGTTGCTGATGACAGCTAAGCACTTTCCAGATGTTCCCTATGCTATTCTCTCTCCCCTTTCCTATCCTCACGTAAACCAGTAACAATTGCATTGTCTTTTATGGACTAAGGAAGTGAAGGAAGGGGAGGGACTTCCAGGAATTTGTGGTATCTAATTTAATATATAATAAACATAAAATTTAATACATAATTTAATATATTTTTCACCTTAATACTTTTTAGTTTTTATACACACACATAGAGCAATTATATAAAGCGTATATGTATAGACATGAAAAGAAAGAATTCTGAGTGTTCAATCTAGCCTTTTGTTTCACGTTTTTAAGCAATGTCACTTCAGCACAGCAAGGGTAACTACTATTTTACGGTTATCTGTCCTTGCTCGACTCCACTCGCATTTTGAAAAGCTCTCTCTATTAAGGGCTTCTCATTAGCCATGTGAAGCCCAGTACCCCAGAGACAGTATTTAATTCAACCATGACCTCCCTTCAGGGCATTTCCTGGCAAATAATGACCAGATGGAAGAGGTAAAGATTGCCAAACATTCAACTGCAAGGAAGTGCCAAAACAAGGGTCTTTACTGCTGATAAAAGCCATGGAAACATAAGAATGCAAAACAAAGTTACCACCTCTCCCCCCACATCTGCTTCATTAAAGCTGCAATTGCTGCTGCCGCTGCAGAGTTGCAGGCACCAGGTTTCACCCTGCCCTTAAACACTGGCGCAGTAGCAAATGACAAAAATAATTTTACTTCCTGTGTTAAATGATTATGTTTATTCTTATATTGCTACCAATCATTACTTCCATTTACTTGCCTCATTTGCAAGTTCCTTACACCATGTCTTCGTTTTCTATGCTCAACATCATGCTCGGACCTAAGAGTTAGGTCTGATGAATAACAACTTTCATCATTAGCACTGGCTGTGCTAAAATGAAGGATGTTGTTATATCCTTCCAAACAAAAGCAGTACACAAGAGTCTCATTCCCCACCTGGAACCTGTCTCTGACATTTCCATACAATCACTTCTACCCCGCAGATCAAGCTGCAGACGCGTGCATTAGTAAAATCTGATATTTATGCTTATCCTGGATGCCGATTCTACCATCTAGAAGTGCAGCAGTATAAGGCATTCATTGTGCTCAAGGAGTGAGACTGACTATTTAGCTTCATTAGGCTTATTATCTAATTAATTACCAGGTGCATTAGTCTTGTCTGACTTTGGAGGGAGGGTGTCCAGTGCCAGTTTCGCAGTGCGGTGAGACCCAGCCTCCTCTGCTGTTTAGCATCACATAAATTCACACAAAATCATCAGCCTTTATACAAATTAATAGTATGGTTGTACCAGTACAGCTAGAGCTGAACTACACCCATAACAGACATTTATACCAGTTGAAGGCTCTGAAGGCATATGCAAATGAAAACTTATTTCTTCGTGGGAGAAGGAATAACCTGTACCAGTACAGACACCATTATGCCTGTAGAAGGGCATTCATATCAGGAGTCACACCAGCTGGACTTCTAATGGCTATACAGCAATTATTACAGTAAAGAAATCATACCCCTCACAGACATAATTGTAGAAAATCTAGGTGCAGACCAGGCCTTAAATCAATTTAGAGAATTTACACAGGGGATTGTTCCAGTTTAATTACATGTCTATTTAAATCATTTCGTTTAAATCAGGACTTAAGACCTGAAACCATTTTGCGTACGGACTGTGCTTCTGTTGCATGCATGTACAATGACCTTGTAAATTAAGTCTCTGACTTTGACAGCTAACTCATATGAGCTACTGTAGGATGATTAATAAATAAGAAGTGGTAGGGTAAATGCTTCTACTTTGGTCATTTGAAGAAACCAGAAAATTCTTAGCAACTCTAGATAACGCTGTGGTAAACTGATATTAACAGTTAAGGGTGTTGTTGCATCACACTGGCCAGTGGAAAATACCAGTCTTGCTATTTTGTCCTAGAAATTTAACTCCATTTCAGTCACTTGCGTTTTGCCACCACTGTTGCTAAACGTGCAAAATCTCTAGTGTACACACAAAGAAAAGCACAGTGTGCTGTAATGTGCCTCAGCACAATTTGCCTAGTTTTCAAACAGAAGCAGGCAGCACAGTCTACTTTGTATCTTACAGAGTTGTAATCCTACCTGTATTAGGGGCTGTGCACGGCTATCCATGCCCAGAGGCAGATACAGATCTTCTGTATCTATTATGTAGGGCCCAGTACCAATTTTAGGCATGGGAGGGCTCATAAAAGAAAGGGACAGAAGAGACAATAGCAGGAAGCTTGACAATCCTGGAATTTTATTTATTCAATGTATTTTCTTTTTCTTCATTTATCTATACATTCTTCCTTAATTCCTCTATTAATTTAGTATTCTTCCAAAACCTGAAATAACAGAAGGAGGACACACGTCCTTCATCTGCAGAGTACTCAAACACACTCAAAGGACAACTCGTTTGTTATTCTGTATCTGTGCCACTCACCGCCCAGCAGCAAAACTCCCAAAACCTAGCAACATGAAAGAACATCCCTAAGTGAGAACTTTTGAAGAGAGATCAGACAATTCAGTATCACAGTAGGTGATACGGTGGCCACTACAAGTCAGAACAAAGGCAGAAAGCTATGCAAACAAGAAAATTAATAATGAAAGACCTGTTTTCTGCTATTTTCCCTGTTAGCAGAGCCAAATCAGTTAGGGATGCAAAATTTTACTCCAGTAGGTAAATAATTAAAATAGCTAGCCTGGACATAGTTCTGCTAATATAAACACACATTTTATCAGGACTTTCTTTCATCTTCTTATGGAACAAAACTATGCTACACACTGCTCTGCTTGTGTAACAGCATCCACTGTAGAATTGTTGCCTCATCTTAACAATGCCAGTGGGTCTTGTGCGTAGACATGGTTTTAGGATCTTCTTTTAACATAACAGAAATGATAACAGCTTTTTCTGTAATTTGAATTAATTAATTGTATGAAACTTTTTGAGCTATCACTTGAATAAAAAAGGTGTTTAAAAGGTGTTGTTGTGATATAATTGTTGGTTTCCTACTTGCTTAGCACAGACACTTTTTATTTTGGTTTGGTAGAGTGACTAAACGAAGCCAATTAGGCTCTTTAGTTCAGTATCGTGAAACCAAGGATGGTCCACCCTAAAAAGGAACAGTCTGAGATGCTGTCTAAATTACCCCCTACCACCCATGCCAGTAAGATAAACATAAAAGATGATCCTCATTCGCACAGTCATGCGGACAGACGTGTATGTTCATACCAGGAAAATCATAGCTTGAGCAGTATAGCCTGCTTTGTTGGTGAGAGATGATTTTACTGTTCCCAGCCTTTTCCAGTTAACACTGTTTTAGTCAAATCTCTGTTAGCAATCCCAAAAGCCATGCCTGAAAGAGCTACTTAGCTCTTTCAGCCATTTTCAACACCAAATCAAGACATCATAGCACTGCTAATGCTAGGGCACGACTGTTAACACTGACAAGGACGCCCTGGAAACATCTGTGATGGAAACAGCACTAATGATCACTGATCTTTGACCAGCAGAGTTTTTTCAGTATCACTCATGGTACGGAAAATGGCTGCATCTGCCACCATTACTCATATCAGTAAGGCCAGAACAGTGCAAGAACAATGGTGTAGAAAGTGCTGAGACACAGACAGAGGCCTTAAAAATCTTGCCTACATGGAGTCTTTTTTTTTTTTTTTTTTTTTTTTTTTTAAGACAAAAGCCCCTTTTGTCCCATCAACACCTGTGGTAGCACAGGTGGGTGCACCACAGAGAAAAATCCTGTTCTACTGGTCTCACATTCAGTTCCACAGGTCATGTGTTTTGGGCCTGATGCTCCGGTACCTCCTACAACTTTTTAGACTAGGAAAAAGCAATGGCACACTGCTGCCAGTAGGACTTGACACCACTTTGAAAGATCTATACAAAGGGTAAGAAGTTAGCAAAAACCTGACTGTATCCAGGCAGTCTCTAAGCTTCCCAAAGCTCTGCCACAGGCACCCAAAACCAAATATTTTAACTGCGCTGCTACTGTATATCTGCATTATATCTGCATGGAGTATTCCCATGCTATATGAATATAAGGGGCATTTATATGAATTTAACTGCATCCCCACTAAAAGATCAGTAAGTTTACGGCATAATCTATCTCAATCTTTAAAAAAAAAAAAAAAAAAAGAATAAGTCAGATTTCTCATCAAAATATTACTGCACTGACTATGGGCTCTGCCTAACAAAGCTCAACAAATCAGACACCGGCAATTTCAGACGTTACCAAAGCTCTCTTCCTTTGCTGCTCCTCTGCTGAAGGTCAGAGGCCCTGGTAGCAGAGCTGATGAAGGGAGCACGCGTCCACACACTGGCATCCCGTTTAGCTGTTTAAATCACAGCGCAAAGTATGGCAGCCAAGGGCCTGGGCACGCATTCACTTCAGCCAACTTGGCTATAGGGCACACAGTAAGCACTGACAGAGGGCTGGAGCAGAAAGCCGGAGGACAGTTACATCTTAAAACTGTGGCAGCTGCTAATTTTCCCACCTCCAAGGCTTCCGGTTCAGTGGGAACAGACTAGACCTGCAGTAGGCCTGAAAGAGTTTCTGTCTGTACTGCTTCCCCCATCCACACCGGTTTGGGAGCAGCATGGCTATGGGACAGCTGAAACAGAGCAACCAGTCCTTAAAGTACTCCAGTGGCCACCTTCTGGGATCCCGAAATTATAGAAGATACGCCTGGTACTCCAATTTAAAACAGTACAGACAAAAATGCAACTACACAAACACATCAATCTGGATATGGGATCACAATGAATTACTTCAGGCTTGACGTGGTTTAATACAATCACCTGAAACACAACTAGTTGTTCCTTAGCCTAGTCAAATGCAGGTACTTCATCGTGGTGTAAGTTCAGTGCCAGAATATCCAACGTCTGGCCCATATCAGGCATTCAACCAACACTACCACTGCAACAGCTGAACTGGTATTTATTTTCATCAAATACAGACAGAACAGGTCAGCTGGGAAAACTGAAGAAGTGCCTTTGATTGGAGGGCCAGGAAAGAAACAAGTTGTTGATGGTGTAAAATTCATGACTACAGATTTTGATTTTTACAGTACTTGAACAGTGCTCTTAGCTGAACTAAGAGGCCTGATCCCACAGTAACTTAGCAGGAGTTTTATAGGAACAGCGCTGGAAGTAAAGGCCTGCAGTACTAGGCAGAAAGTCAATGGAAGAGCTAGGGGCCATTTTCTGTGGTATACCATCTTCACTCAAGTGGGATGTGGGCCTTCAGCTGATTGCCAGCATGCCATTTGGACTGACTGTCTAATAAGTGCCAAGGAAAAAAAAAAGTATCACGGACTTTCCCAGCTCTGCTGATTGAAGATGGACAGCAGCACTTCATATGACTTTCTTCTCTTTTGCAGTAAGATGGCCATAACTGAGACACCTCTCATTTAATATGCTGCAGTCATCTGCCTTCCAAGCACAAGAGCTTGTTCTGCTCAATGTCACTGCCAAATTTAAACTCAATATTGGAGGACAATTATTACATTGCTATTAATAATAAATAGCAATGATAATATTTTACCTTAACAGAACACCTCATCCCACAGGATCCTAAACTACTTTATAAACTCTGGACCAAACGCTACCCCCTGCTACAACCCTGTAGCCTCTTAATGGTTTGCAGGGGTGCAAGACAACGCACACATCAATTATAAACTACATCAGATGAAGGAACCACTTCCCTGCAGCAGATGTTCCTCCCGCTTCAGGGGCAGATCCAGTGATGTGTTACCAGTGCTTTAACAAGGGATTCTCATAAACGTCTTCCTCACAACAGGCCTATATCTCACGAGTCCACGTGATGCCAGTGCTTCCTGATAAGGTGTGGAAGGTGAGGATTTCAGCAGTACAATTTTGTGTGTACCTCCCTAAATAAAAATGTTCTCTCATGACCACAATCAAGCGTAGAACAACCAATTAGCAAACAAATTTAAGCGGTCCTTAGGAGAAGCAAAGTCTGAAGCGCTAGGAAAGTTCATATTCTGTCTCTGTAGTCCCCAAGCAAAACGGACTCCTACCATGTGCTACTACAATATAAACTTTAAAAAATGATACTATTATGTAGGCATGGTTGTGAGTGTGTACAGTGAATATTCAGTGCATAGCTTAATGTTTACTGTCTATTACTTGAGAGAGTAAGTAAAGACACTGTAAATAAAGCTGAGGGCAACATCTTAAGAGATATGTTTTAAAAACATCTGGCACTTGATTTTTGCCCAAAAACATTTACTCCCCAGAAACATTTATGTGAACTTCATGAACAAGTTCTCTTTAATTGAGTTGATTTGACTAAAGCACCAACAGAGCCAGAAACACAGAAGTGGCTGCAACTTTTCCCTCAACTTACAGATGAAATACCATCAAGGTTTTCTGAGCACTACCTGCAGTAAATCACTTCAGGTCATGTGGCAGCTACACAGGGCAACAGTTTCGGTCAGAAACTGAAGACTGTCAAATTTAATTGAACTGAGGGAGAAATTATAAAGTGAAAATTCATGTGTTGACAATTTTGAAGTAGGTAGAGAGTCATATTTTGCTGTCCGTACTAGTAATTCTTCTAATGATAAAGACAAATAAGAATACTCATGGCATATTTTGTCTCTGCACACAAACACATCTACTCCTGAAGAGGCTCGGGATGCAACTATAACACTGATGTAGGTGGACAGTGGAAAAGCAGACCACCTCTAGCAAGCATATCAAACTTTTCAGCTCAGTGAGAAGAGAAGACACTCATATTCAACACCATATCCATTTTCTGTGCTCACCAAATATTCAGCCACCGATTTTTCTTGAGCACCAAGAAGCAAGTCAGTTGGGACATTAGTTTTGTCCCAAGCATCCGGCAGCCACAAATAAAAGCAGCAATAAACAAAAGAACTCCTAAGCAAGCTGGATAGACGAGCAGCGGGAAAGAGAAAGGGTTGGTTAGTCTCATTTTGTAAACGCAAATGGAGAATTTGACTCCCTTCACATAGAAAGTGACAGAGACCATCAGTGCATTTCATAGACATCTCTAAACAGCTGTGGGTTTCATTACTGCTTTTGGTCATTGCCCAAGCCAACCTGATCTCAAATTCTGTCTTGAACTCTGTCTGTTCCAGATGTTTGCCCAAGATCAGTCTAGCTCATAAGAATCACAGAATGGTTTGGTTGGAAGGGACCTCTGGAGATCATCTAGTCCAACCGCCCTGCTCAAGCAGGGTCCTCTAGAGCATATTGCCCAGGATCACATCCAGACGGGTTTTGAATATCTCCAGCGAAGGAGACTCCACCGCCTCTCTGGGCAACCTGTGCCAGTGCTCAGTCACCCTCACAGTCAAGAAGTTTTCCTCAGGTTCAGATGGAACTTCCTGTGGTTCAGTTTCTGCCCGTTGTACTGAACTGTTGTACTGAGTCTGATCCAACTCAGAACTGTGTTTCTGACAGAGACAAGTAACAGATGCTTAGAGGAGAAGTTAACAGGACAAGTTGAAAGCCCTATTTCCCACACGTTCTCCCTCCCAGCTTCCAGGAAGCTACAGTTTGGGGACCTTCCGAGCTAGGGATGGTATTCACACATTTGCGTTTTAATAGCTGTTGATAGGCCATTGTGTGAAATATATGTTTAAAAAAAGCAATGCAACTACATGTTGGACATACTAGTGAAAACAAAGCAAGTGGATTTTCCCTATTGCAGTGTTTGAGTTAAACACAGCTGCAAGGACACCTGTTTTGCTCCACCTCTATGTCCAGAATCTGCATCAGAAATAGGCCAGAGTGCAGAAAGTGCTACAAATTTACTGTGTAAACACAGGGGAGATGGAAATACCGCCAACTGCTTCCTTGTGTTTTTACTTTTTAAGAATGAAACATTCCCAAATGAAAACAAAATATTTGGCAACAAACCAATTTTAAATATAATACAGGTTAAAAAAAAAAGTTGGGTCCTGACTCTTCCCAGGTCAGATAATACCTCTCTTCCTATCGAAACCAGATCAGAGTTTATTAACAAATGACCTATGTCCTTCTCAACCTTTCCTGCTGCAGTGCAGCACAACACTATTTCTAGTCCTCCTGAAAACTCATTTTATGAGTAAAACCTCTAGTATCACTGTCCATGTACCACCACTAGATGCCATACAGTGCTTCTTGTGTGAAACCTAAAGAGAAAACAAACAAATCAAAAGGAAAAGTTAAAAAACAAGTTAAGACCCACATCCTTTCCTTATCACAGAAACTAATGATTCTCCAGCTTCTGTTTTCCCCATCCTACACAACACTGCCAGAGCTTTCCAGTGGATTTTGAAATCCCCACTTAATGACTGTGATTACGCTCCTCCCCTCAAAACAGAAAATCTAGTGATTGAAACAAAATAATCATTCCCTGGCACACCAGTCCCCAGGCCATGAGCTGGGGGAAGAGCTGTTTACAGTCCAAAAGATATTCATGTAAATAACAATCTTTTAAATAATATTCTTAAAAAAAAAAAATCACATATTGCATGTTAGTACCTTATCATGTGTTTAATCCCTATTTAATGATCATTTCATGTGTTTTCTTACATATTTTACTACAATTGCAACATATAACTACCTTAACATTGGGGAATGGGAGGAAAACAAATTATCTAGAGGTAAAAGGAAACCGAGAATGGTATAGTACCAATCAGTACAGAGATAAAAAAAAAAAAAAAGTTAAGTCTGTTGCTACCAAATTGCATCAGCAAGTCAGGAGTAACATATCAGCTAAATCAACTTGTTCGCATCATTCATAAATTCAGCACAGGTTCAGAAATAGGCTTTTTTCCTTATCTGCAAATATTCAGAGAGGGACAAACCATTATAATATTTTAAGTCTTTCAAAAATCACACCAATTATGTTTCTTTTTTATTTCAGAAGTTTTGTTCTTGCAAGAGATGCCTAGTGTCTGCCTGAAATCGCACAGGATTCTACCTCCAAGAGCAGAAGAGAGCTGGGGCAATTACAAGAGCAGCATCTGCAGGAAAGAGTGTCATATGAAAGACAAATAACTAAATACTGAAAGTCTGCAGAACTTTCACAATTGTTACCACATAAATCCGTGTGTGTCAAACATGAAACCCAATAACCTTGACAGTGTCTTTTAACTCCCTGATAGTTTACATTTTATGGGATACGTATTTCTGCATTACAAAGCTATTTACACACCATTTTGGCAAACGAGGCAACCTTCTGGCGTAAATGCTGTACCTGGAGAAAAAGTATACATAAAAAAAAAAGAGCAAAGTCTTTTAACTCGAGGACAAACATTTCCAGATACATGAATTAACACTGCGCAAGGCTTCTAGATAGATGCCTACAACATTATATTCAGGTCATTAATGCCGACCTTTAGGGGGGTTTTAAGTTCTCCTTTAATTGTCCTTTTAACGACTGAAAACACTAACCGGCTGTGACACTACCAGTGTGAGAATGGTAACTAAATCTAATGAGTGCTCTAGGAGCAATGTAACACTACTATATGCCACACACATTCAGGAGGCTGTAAACAGTGATGACAATCAGCCTATGTAACTGCAGCCTCAGAGCCAAACTAGCCACTCTTGGACTTCAGCTAAACACATCTGAAGTAAGCTACGAAGATGACTCACTACATTTTCCCCTCCCTTTCCCCTTTTCCCATCTACATTTGTAGGGCCAACTTAAGACCGTCCTAAGGCTCACACAAACCTGGAGGGTACTTCCACTAAAATCTATGAGAAAACGAGTGTTTTCACACCAGAGATCGTCAAGTTGAAAGAGCAAAGCCTAGACACATGCTCACAGCAGTGAAAGCAGAATACAGCCCGTTTTTTTCCACATTAAAATCAAAAAATCTTTGCAACTACGTTTGCCTACTTTTCAAGTCCTTCCCTTCCCTTCGTATGTGATGTTAATTACGCCTCCTGTGTAAAATATTTCCTCTACTGTCACAGTTTCCTGCCTCAGCCTCTGCTTGGCACCTGGCGACCCTGTGCCCCACTGCAGCCGTGTCGCAGAGGCAGCCGGAGGAAGACCCCAGCCTCCTGAGCGCACAAACTCCTGAGCTGGGATTTTTTTCCGCGAGAGAGCAAGGAACAATCCCCCCACTCCAGCGTGAGGCACAAGGGGAGAAAACCGCTGGGCAAAGGTATTCAGGATTATTTTCTCCTTTCCTAACGTGAAACAGATGACATTTGTCCCCTTCCTCCCCGCCCCAATCTCCCGCTCGGGCTCCACGCGCGGCCTGGCCCCGGCGATGCTGCGGGAGCATCCAGGGGCGGCGGCGGCCGGTGCCTCCGGCCGGGGCAAGCCCCGATGGGACGGGAGAGGGACGGCAGCGCAGGGTGTCACACCGGGCTGCCGCAGAGTCATTCATCTCCGCACCAGGCACCCGCAAGCGCTGAACACCTCTTAAAAAAAAAAAAAGAGCGAGAGAGCGAGCGAGAGCGAGGAAGAAATAGGCGCACACAAGGCAAAGAAGGGAAAATCGCCACCTCCGAGGTGGGGAGGGAGCCTGGTACAAAGCAGCTCCAGGCACCCAAACCTCAAGCTCGCGGCAGCTCCGGCAAGCCCGGATCCTGCCTTCAAACCAATGATCCATCAATTAAAATTAAAAAACAAAAGAAGAGGCGCAAAAACATCCCAGCTCAAGGGCCACTCTGCCTCCGCGGTGGGGTTTTCGCTCACGCCGCCTCACCCCGAGGCGGGCAGGCGGGCGGGCGCACACAAAGCCCGAGCCCGCGGCCCCCCGGCGCTCTCCCCAACTCACCCAGGGTCTTGACGGCCACCTGCCGGGTGAGCGGCGGCGGCAAGTTGATGCAGACCAAGTCCACGTCCTGGTGCAGCAGCACCTCGTCGATGCGGCTGGTGTAGAAGGGGACGCTCATCTCCTTGGCCAGCTCCTCCGCCTCCTCGGGCGTGCGGCCCCACAGGGCTTTCACGGCGAAGCCCTCGGCCTTCAGCAGCGGCACGATGACCCGCGCCGTCAGGCCGGTGCCGAACACCCCCACGCCGGGCAGCATGGCGGCGGGGGGCGCGGGGCGAGGCGGGCGGCGCCGCCGCCGCTCCCTCTGCCTCTCCTCTCTCTCCCGCCCTCCCTCAGCGCCGGCCGCCGCGGCAGGCGGCTGCTGCGCCGGCGGAAGGGCCACGGAGCCGCCGGCCGCTGCCGCCGGCCGCCCCCCGCCTCAGCAGCGCCGCGGCGCCCCGCTGCCCCGCCATGGGCGCACCATCACCCCCACCGCCGCCGCCCCTCACGGTTAACGGCCAACAAGTGGGTGGGGAGGGGGAAGGGAAGGGGAAAAGGGAGGGGGGGGGCGGAAGGGAGGCGGCGGCGGCGGCAGCGCGGACCTTAATCCTCCCGCTCTGCCATGTCGCCACCCGGCAGCCCGCTCCCGGCGGCGAGGGAGGGGTTTCGCTGTCACCTACTCCCGGTTCCTGCAACGCCCTCGCCAGCTCGCGCCGCGCCATTGGCCGCCGCCGCCCGGCCCCGGCGGCCGTTAGAGGGAGGGGGGGCGGGCGGTTGGGGGGCGCCCCCCGCGCCGCCGGCGCCGGGCGGAGGCTTGGCGGCGCCCTCAGCGCCACCTGCGCCGCCGCCCGTGGGGCGTGGGAGGCGGCGGCGCCCGTGGGCCGCGGGTGGCGGGGAGGCGGCGGCGCCCAGGGCCGCGCAGCCCCGGGGCGTCCGCCGGCGGTTCCCCGCCCCCCGCCCCCCGCCTTGGCGTTTTCCTCGATGAAGGGTCACAAAAAAGAAGCGGCGTTTTGCTGCGGCAGGGTTGATAGCTGCTGGGGAGGAGGCATGCCTCGGTTACCGCGGGGATGGGCGCCCGATAGATGCTTGGAATAATAGCGCGGATAAAACACCGGCCGAGCGATGCTCGCAGACGTGTACCGGCTCGCTACGCGGACGGTTATGTTCCCTCCGATTTCTCCAGGAGACGTGCTTCACGCGTTGCATTTCATAAAATAAGAGAGGACTTGGCTTGCGCTGGAGCAGCTGTTGGCCGCGCCAGAGCTCGCTCGCGCAGGGCCGCAGGGCGAGCGGCCCTCGGCGCCTCCCGGCCTCCAGCCCCGCCGGGCGGCCGGCCCGCTGCCAGTTATTTGTGTCTCTTACCCATGTCATGCTCCTGACATGACATTTCATGGTTTCTACTGAACCAAAGTCAGCCTAGGTGCATACGACCACAGATGTCCTCTGGCCCTGCCCGGCTTTCTGCAGAGCCAGTTTTTATGGAGCTGATCCCCTGCTCGGTCTCTGTGCGCAGGTCAGGTTGGTCTGAATGCGGAGAGCTCCATGAGCACCACATGGTTACCTTGGTGTCCGTGGTACTCCTGAAAGAAAAAACAGTTAAAGGGTAAGAGTAAAGATTTTGGTTTTCTACATACTGTCTTTTCTACCAGCTTCTTGGAGAGAGAAAGAGAAAAGAGGGAATGGAAGAGAGAAGAGAGGAGAGGAGAGAAGAGGAGAGGAGAGAAGAGAAGAGGAGAAGTTAAAAACCTTTCATATGTTAGATTCCTGGAAATGTGCCGGGCACAATTTTGCAGCCATAACTCATTGCTGTTTGAAAATTAAAGTCAGAACTAGAGGCCAGCCCTCTTTTCCTGTATTCTATAACGAGTAACGAGGTGTTTTTTTTCCTGCCACCGTCTCGCAACAAACACTTCTTTTTTACAGAAAGAATAGGCACTCAAAGGATCGCCACAAGTTAAACATGTTTTGCTTTCCATGCACTGTTAGCATTGAACCAAAGGAGATGGATACTCTTTGGCTTCTAACAATTGAAACACGATCCAGATACATTTGTCAAATAACCACAGCAGTATTACCTTTCTGTAAAATACCAAGATTGCAATGGGACGCTCCAGCAGACATTCAAAGCTATTTTTAGGTGATGCTCACAGTATGAGTAATTTGGAATATCTTTCTTGTCTTATTTGCTTGTCTGTACATAGTAATAAACCCCAAGAAAGTGGCCAAGTTATAGGAACAGAGTAAACATGTGAAGGCTGAATAGAAATAGACACTGCATGGTTATTTATCAATTATATAGTTTTTATTCTTTTATTAGGCACAATCCACTTTATGAAGACACATACAAGTTCACTGTTTTGAGAAATTTTCAATTAGGCATTTAAAATGGGAATTAAAAACTAAGGTGTGAAATTATTGCACTCTGCTAAGTCCATTGTTTTCCTAGGCAGTTTTTTTTTTCTTTTTGGCTCACATCAATTTTTTTAATACATTTCCCTTTTTTTTTTTCTGGTCGGGTTTACATACTTTTGCTGAGTTCAGCCGAGTGAATGGCACCTCGCTCTGAGCGCTTCAGTTAGCCTAGTCAACATCCGAACACGTTCCAATGCCAGATCTGAATTGCTGCAGCTGCACTGGCGCTGTGTTCGCCCTCCTGTGTCGTAGGGGCTTTGGTGGGGGTGCCCCTTAGCGCCACCATGTTTGCCTGGCCTTGTGAGCACGCAGACGGCTCCAGGGAAGACGATGAAGGGCAAGCAGCCTTTGGAGTAGTTTCCACCATGTTGTCACCGCAACGTAGGCAACGGCAAACGTGTGAAAACAGAATCTGTGCTCAAATCTGCAGCACTAACCCTGCCAGTCACTTCCAACTTTAAGTACTGTCAAATCTGGGCAAATTTTTTTGTGCAAAGCAAGAAAGGGTAAGGCAGCACCCAAGTGCTTTGCTTTGAAAACATGTCTATATCAGGACTGTGATTCCCTGGGCTGTGTATATTCGAAGAACTATGAAGCCTCTGGTGTTCTGTATATCATATCTTTCCATTTCTCAGTCTCTTGGTCTTTAAGAGAGCAGGCGTTTTGTTCCTACAGTTGCTGAAGCCTCTTTCAAGGGAGACACACCCATAGTTTTCTCTCGCAGTGACAATATTTTTGGTCTTTCTTGATGTTTTCCTTAACCTGAAATAAGTTATTAGCATAAAGTTGCACATACAAAAAACATGAAGGGCTCGTATGTCCTTTTCCTGTTTCTAACTTCTGTAAATGAAAGCAACCAGCAGGAAACTAATAAAAGTGTTACATCACAATTTTATTCCTAGTACATATTTCAGTTGAGTTTGACAGCTCTAGGTCATTACATTGTACAGTATAAATAGGGAGATTACCAACTTTTTGTGAGAAATCCTGGTTAACTAAAAATCTCTTCTACAAAATTCTGACACTGTTGTTTACAGAGCTTATATTAAAACTGTCTTTTGAGTTGAATTTCGTATATTTTGTGCTACTTTCTGTAGAACTATACTGGTTTCTTTATTAAATTTTGAGATTATAAAAATCAAAATCCTTGCGGTTTCTACTTGTTATTTGTTTTCATTTTACTTACGTTTATTTTTATTTAGTTATTTGGTTTTGTTATTATTAAACTGTTCAGTTAGTAAGTTGAAAGAATTTAATATCAGAAGAATATATGAAAGGCATAAAAGAAACAATTAAGCATACATAATGTGCAAATACATCCATTGTTGTTTGGTATTTGGTTGTTTACTTACCCCAAGTTGAGATAAGTAAAATGCAGAGAGTTGGTGGTCTTCCATGCAGTTGACACTTAGCACATAAAGCCCCTCAATTTATTTTTCAAATATATTGAGGTATCTTTCCATGTATTGCACAGGCTTCTCTCTAGAGCTCACTGAACTCTGCAGAAAGATGCAGGCCAGGTCGATAGTGTATCAGGACACTCACACCATGTCTTTCTTACTTTAAAAAAATCTGTTTCAGACTTTTTTTGACATTTGTACTGTCAGACTCCACAGCTGCATTTCTCAAACATTCCCAGCATCAGTCTGAACAACAATGGAAAGAGCTGAATAATGCATAACTTCTGTGAAATCTTGAAATGGAACTTACTATCTATCCAAATACTTCTCAAGTTCCAGGATTTAAAGATGAATTCACTAATTTCCTTTTACATAAATCAGCGTCTTCAAACATGAAGCAGCTGTGAACTTTCGTTAACCAGTTGGCTCCATCTGGATTATGAGGTTTGTGATCACCAGCACTGAGCTTCTGTAGCCTTGAGACTTGAAATTATTTGCGTGAAAATAATAGTGCTTCAGAGACGAGGAAAGTGGTGATTCAGACCTGTCTGGTTCTCCCACTCAGCCTGAGTCACCCATAGCTTTAAGATGCAGCATTCAAAAGGATGTGTGAACAGAGCTGCTCGAGTCCCTTTTTACATCTGACACCACACAATTTGCAGTTTCTCAGGCTGACATGAATTTGTTCTGTGCAAAGAGCCATATATGTCATGTTAGTGTCTCTTTGAATGCGTTTCCACTGAGACAACCCACAGAAGTTCTTGCTCTGTGATCTATAGGTGGGAACTGCTTTGACATTCATAGTATTAAATGGTCCAAAGCGCATTGGAGAGCTCTAAAGTAGACCATAAATGCTAGCAAGGAGTTCACAATACTTTCAGCCGTCTTTCAGTCAAGTCCATGGGGATTTTGCCCATAGCAAGACCCTCCGAGTCTGTTCAATATGTTTTCAGAGTAGACTCGTTCCCAGTTTCCAAAGCCATTCCTTCGAAGATATGTATCCCAAGTGTGGATGGGCTATAAGGAAACAGGTGAGGCTTCAAGAAATGACACCACTAACAAGATACTCCTGAAGGCACTGGTAATTGCTCACTGTTCATTAAGGCACAGAGAAGGAGTAAAATAAGTACAATGTTTCGTTCGGAGACAATATGGACATCTTACGAAAGAGGACAAGTGCAAGTATCCTCCTTCACGTGTGGAGAAAGTGAGGTTCAACGAAATCCAGTGCAGCGTTGTCTGCAGTATCTTCATTTTTCAGGTGCTTGAGGGCAACTAGGCATCCAAAATGGGGCACTCGGACACCATTTTGGCCCAGCCAACCTTCCTAAGCTCCTATCGGTTGCAGTTCTACAAGGTGCAAAAGCAGCTGTCTATCTATTAGCAAAGGAGGGCACAGGATCCCTTAATGATAGGAGGGAACGGGGTTGCATGGATGCAACCGTGCACTGTGAGGGTATAATACCTGCTTTTACGGCTCCCCTCAGTCCTTCCCTCCTGATAGAAATAGGGGTACGCAACAGACAGCACACATGCAGGCACTGAAACATCAGATGTGTTGCATACTACACACCTGCAGCTCAAACCCCTAGCATGCATTCAGCAATCGAGACATACCAAACCTAGAGCCCACACGCCATTTATTTGATCTGCACGGGAAGCACAAGTCCTGTCCAGAATATTTTTGGTTTTCTGTTCCTGCCCCTAGCACATCCACGCTGGATGGAGCCTGGGCTCCTCCCGGATGTCCAGATACCCTGGACAAGTGCAGTGGGTGGGGCAGAAATATCTGAAGCTTGATAAGCTCTGTCAGTAAATCCACAGTTGCTGTGAATACAGAAGTAGGCCCGTGGAGAAGGAGAGTCTCATTTTGGTACCTTACAGGAAAGAAAGAAAAAAAGTGGTAAATGAGTCATGTAGAAATTCTTAGTTCTGAAAAATGATTTTGAGCCTAGGCAGCAGTCTGTGTCATATCACACTTGTTAAGTGCTGTTGCTAATAGCTGTAATATTCTGCAGAAGTGATTATTATTTCAGCAACAGAGCATTCTACATTGCTTGCAGGGTAGCTGAGATGGTACTTTGGGATGAAAATAGTACAGAGTCATCACTTCATTAGTCATGCTGAGGTGTGTGAAAGAGAGCACATGTGATCCAAGAGTTCTAAGGCTTCCCATACAAAATGTGTTTTGGAAGAGTTCAGTTAGGTAGGAATCCACATTTTCGTAGGAATGTGATGCGAGAATGCTCTGTATTGGGATCAGACAATCATCTCCCTGGTCATGGCCAGGACTGTGTGGTTCAATAGAACATGCAAGAAACCTTGGAGGGGACAATTAGAGAATACATTTTCAAGGCAAATGTGTCTATTATAGGAATAATTTTAAAATGTCAGACACGCTAAATACTGCTGATTTGGGCAGCCTTGCAGAATGTTGCACATAAGTTACATTTCATAATGGAAAACTTGCTGCTGTTTAACAAAGGCACGGTGATTCAACCAGGGTAGGGCTGAATTTCTTTGTACTTGTTGCAACAAGCCCACGTACTCTGTGAGCTGAGAAAATACTGAATCCCAGGAGTATCCGTTTCCTGGGAGTAGATGAACCCAGCTACTTCCTTCTGAAGAGCACTCTGGTCTAATGCAAGTTTGTGTCCTGCTGCTTGTTTTCACGCATAACCCTTTTTTTTTGATGCTCAGTACAGGAGCTTACCGTTGTCCTGTGATCTATCATAATCCAGATTTGTTAGTTCCCGGACACACTGAAATTACACCCTTTTCTTTCTCCTCCTAGGCAACTGAGGAGAAAAAAAAAACCTGCTAATAAAACAAATGCTAGTTCAGTCAGCTCTGCAGGGGTACCACAGCAGAAACACGGTTTGTGCAGTTGGCTTTCAGACCTTTGCCTCTGCACACCTGTTGCTCCCTTAAAATGACGCTATTTAAGTCTGTAACACTGTTAAATCTCAGGCTTTAGATTTACCAGCTGTACTGATGCCAGAGCCTGGCCTACATTACCTCATCTATGACATTGCTTCATTAAATCAGTAATGGCCAATCATATGTTTGTTTACCAAATTCAGTCACAGTTACTTTGATTTGTGTAAAGCGCACATTTGATCCAGTTCAGCTACGAGGCTACTGGTTTTCTGAAGATTCGCCTTTATCTGAAATAGTAAAACCAATATTTTTGGAACTGGAGGTTCTTTCTTCAATGCAGGCAGGGATCTGCCCTGTTTGATATTAGTAGCAAAGGAGGTGAATGTTGTCTTCATCAGGATGGCAGTACCCTCCGCTGGCGTGAGCAGGGCGGCAGATCTCAGGGTCCCTGAGCTCGCCATCCACGTGCCAGCAGGAGAAACCGCCGTGAAGTGCTTCAGAGGATCGGCAACTTGCAGCACTGGTTTCTTTAATGGCTTGGAGTTTTATTTTAAAGTAGATGTTATCCTACATCGGTGCTTCTCTACCCTAGAACACTTCTCAACCCTTGCTACGTGCCTACCACAGTTACCATTCAACATTGTACATAAGTGATATCCCACCTCTGTGGCTTGTTCCCGTACAATTCCAAGTTAAACAAATTAAGGTTAAGGGAAATGTGTGCACATAAACGAGCAGCTGATTTTTTAATTCTTTCCCTTCCAATAGTCAAAGACACTTCTCAGATTTTTCAAAACTGAAGACTTCCTTCTTGAAATCAGACTTAATTGTTTCCCTTTCCTCTTCTGCCTTGCCTGGTGTGTGCTGTCAGTCAGAACAGGTCATGTACGGTTCATAGTATGTTCCCTCCTCCCTTTATGTGCCTTAAGGAACACTGTAAGAGTGAACAGTTTCTTGTATCAAAACCTGAATTATTTCCCAGGAAGCGAAAAGGGTAGAGCTACTCTTTCATGAAATCTGCAAACTGAGGTGGGCAATAAGGCACCGGTTTTAATGAGGTTGCTTTTATTAGATGTTCTTCGAAAGCATAGCAGCTAGAGACTGGCTCCCAACTCAGTATAAACAGATAGTTTCCACAACAGAAATTCCTATTAATATTTAAGCAAGGCCCAAATCTTCTTGCTGAAATGAAAATTCCCTTTTAAAATAAACTTTATTTTAAGAGGAGAATGTTTCTTCACAACTATTTTAATAGCTCAGGTAACTATATATTGTCAAGCTTTAGATATCAACCTTTAGGAATACACCTATAGCTACTACTTTAGGAACTGGTGCAGCAACTAGGGTTTATCAAATAAGCCCCCGTGAAAGGACTTCCTGATTTCTCATCATAGTGAGGGCTGCAGTACTGGGCTTCCAGCTGCCACACATCTTACCTATACTGTGCAGGATAATGTTGCAGCTGCAACATTAAGCTATTTAGCTTAATGGCTATTTAAGGATGCCTCTCCTTTTACTATAGGACAAATGACCAAAGGTGGATGAATAAAGATGACTTTGTAATATGAGAATATTTTTTCTGCATATTAATGAGGCTATGTTTTAGGATTCAGCACTTCTAATATTAGAAAAGCACAGCAACAAAGAAAGTAGGGCAGATTTATTAAGGACATTACGGAATCATGAAGCTGATGCTGTACACATCAGGCTGTGTCCCACATACTGCATGTGGGACACTGTAAAATGTATGACTGTGCTGCCATTGTGCTACAAGGAAATAGGACAAAGGAGGGTACTGAAAAAAATAACGCAATCACAGGGAGCACTCAGTTAAATATGCCTGTCGGATGCATAATTGGTATCGTTTACCGTGAAGGCTAGACTGGTTTTAATCACATTTGCAAAGCATTTTACAAACCCAGGTTAGCACGTTTACATTCAGTCTTCAGTCCCAACTGGATTTTGATTCCCCAGATAAATAGTTTTCAGATGTAGTAAATAAAGATCGTGACTGAGCAAGACTCAAAGGCAAGTCAAAAATAAACATGAAACACTTGCCATGAAATCGTGCACATCTTGAAATGAGAAGTGCTTGTATTTTCTTTTATTTATCTCACACATGCAAAATACAGACATTTCAGAACACAATCAAGGGAAGGAGAACCTCTGTAATTTGAATGTTGGAATGTGACATTTTCGTCTTTGCACTTTTTTTTATCATTTCAGATATCTGAGTAGAAAAATCACTGCACCGTTCATCTGGGGCATGAAATGGCCGAGAATTAAATTATGACTCATTTTCACAAGAATTAGGGAGGAGGAAATATTAGCTCTTTTCCCACAGCTAAGTCCTGGTAAATGCCTTAAGCCTAGATTCAAAATAGTCTCATGTGGATGAAAACCCTGCTCTTCACTGTATTAAACTCTCAGAATAAGTGTAGATGCAAGGCTTTACGATTCTGCCTATTCCTTTCATTCAAGGCAAACAGATCTGCCTTGAGGTGGTTCCCCCACATGAGATTCACAGTGTAGTTAACTGGTGGCAAACAAGTTTTAGGAGCCCTAATGTCATCTTCTATTTCCCTTTGTCCCCTGGGCACTGCATCGTGCGTGCAGTGATACTTGATCTGAATGTTGAGGGCTGCCAACATTCTTAACCTTTATTTTGCAAAAATACAAGGGCAGTCACAAACAGTGTCTGAATGGTTTAGAGGCAACAGCTGGGATTACAGAGTTCAGTAGCCTACATGCAAGGCAGCATCGCAGCAGAAGGACACGGGCTGCCCTTGGAAATGCCTCAAAGCCTGAATTCTTCTTCTCGAAAGCAGATCCAGCTGCAGGGAGGTGGGCACTGAGAGTCTGAAACTCTCTCTTCTGCATCCAGGGGAGTCACGCTGCCTTTAGGCTGGGTTTGCTTAGCACCGGGCATGGCCAGGACGTGTGACAGTGGAGCAATTCTGCAAGTGAGAAAGAAAGGAGGGAAGGAGTCCAAGATAACGAACACCATTGTAAATAACTCGTCATTTCCCCAGGCGGAACCAACGTTTCCCTTTTCATCTCCCGACCAGCCAGGATGCCAGCCTCTAGCTCTAGTCCATTTTTCTCCCTTCAGATTGCGGTAGGTCCCAGTTCCCCCCACTCCCTAGAAACTTAGTAGGTGTTGGGGTGCTGCTCCATTGAAATCTAGGGCTCTTTGGAGCTTTTCTGATCCAATGCATGTGATGGTTTCAGGGATGCATCTCTGGGACATGAGATCTGTGGGGAACATAAATGGGACAAAACAAGGCTACCCTTGATGGGTGTTTGCAGAGGGGAAAGGCCAAGGAGAATGGAGAAGTGCCTAGCGTGGCAGAAACGTGGGAGAGAGAAACGTAAGTAAAAGTACAGTTGCGAGGGAGGGCTGGGAGTGTATGAGAGTGACATTGCCTCCTTCATGACCACATAAACATGTGAACTTGCCACCTTCTGTTGTGCAAAATGAGCATGGTGGAGTGATTTGTACCCGTGGGTTTAAAACAATCTACTTTAATTGTCACTTAAAGGAGAAAGCAAACAACCTTGATTAGATTTATCTGTTTTGATTCCTCTTTTGCATTTGCACTTACTGATCTTCACAAAGAGCAGTCAGTTCCCAGTTGTTGGTAACCACTGAGTTTTGTTCTGTTACACTTGAAGTTAGCCTTTTGCTACATTTTGTACTTTCTTGTTTTGCTAACTTAGGATATGCTACGTATACCCTCAAATACTTAAATTTTTATCTGGTGCTTAAAGTTTACCTTTTATTACATTAGAAAATGGCAAATGATATTTCATATGTATTAGGTAATTCAATTTTTTGTTCTTAGGAGTTACATTAAGCTGCTTTTAGATAGAAATTAGGCTATAATAACATACAAAAAGGCTGCACTGGTTTTCATTATTAAATAAAATTGCCTTAAATGTTTTGGATGCGACAGAAGAAGAATGTGTCAAAAGATGTTTTGTATTTAAAGTTAACTGAGTAATTAAAAAAGGACAATTGTAGTTCATGAAATAAGCTGTTAACCAGTGTAAACCAGTGTTAACCAGTTAGACAGTCTAGAACGAGTAGATCTCATCCCCTGATGTCATGTTTATTCATAGCCTGGGATAGGAAAAAGAAATTTCCATCTTTTTTAACTTCTAATTAGTTCCTCATTTGGAATGAACAAGTCACTGACTGAGCTAAACTGAACAAACTGAAATGAAGGAAATACGCTTTCTTCACTTACAGTAAAGTCTCCACAGGAAAAAAAGCTTGTTCATCACTCCAACAGTCGTTCCAGGAGTTTACTTATTGAGTCTCCCGTTCAGTGCTCTGCCTTTCTTTAAAATGTTGTTAGCAAACATGGTACTCAAATACTGGAACTCAGGTCTTTCCTCTTCCTTGCAAGCAAATGCCCTATTTTGTGGGCTGCATGATCATAGTTAGCTTAGAAAGATGCAAATACTCCATACCAGGTGGGAGGGCTTCACAGGCAGGGAGGGGGCTGATTGCTGCTGGGACCCAGGAGCCCAAATACAAGAAAAACCTCCTGAAAGGTGGGAGATGAGATTTCACACTCCCTCAGGACAGATGAGGGGTTTGAATTTGATTCTTCTACAACTTGGACTAATGCCCTAACTACAGAGTTTGTGGATAGGAGGGAAAATACCAATCCCCTCCAAACTTGCTTTGCACGGGCTGAGAAAAACTTAGACCTGATGAAGCCTCCACATGCAGAACAGGCTGGGATGCACCACTTTGTGCACCGTGATGGGATTTAGACACAAGATAAGCAGCTCAGCCTTGTCAGACTTATACGTTTGGGTGCATGGCAAGCAGCAAAAAGCCAGGAATTAAGCATATTGATTCTCAAATCCAGAACACCTCATTTCTTTCTGGGAAAAAGAAGTCCAAAACCTATTCTGTGTAGATTAACCACAATGATTTTTATCCGCAGCCAGAGACAATTAGGGATGTTTATCACTTGTATTTTCCCCATTCTGTCTGTTCTTGCCTTCATGTGTAACAATTTCATTTTGTTCTTGAACTGTACTGCTTCCACAGATCACCTTCTAATGTCTTATAGACCAGTAGTAGTTCCCAGAACAGAGGTTAAAAAACACTGACCTTGGGGACTCAACCACTGGAAATTCAACTGCAGAGGAAGTTTAGTAGCACAGAAAGCTAAAAGTGGATTTTGTGATTGCCAAAAATATTAAACTTAGGCAGTTGTTCCTCTCCTAAATCTAGCACAGAGTATTTTCCCATGTCAGCAGA
Organism: Struthio camelus; assembly: GCF_040807025.1. Lineage (NCBI taxonomy): Eukaryota > Metazoa > Chordata > Aves > Struthioniformes > Struthionidae > Struthio > Struthio camelus. The sequence goes on along the minus strand of NC_090943.1, from coordinate 100,011,653 downwards.
TCCCAAAACAGAAACCAGATCTTCTGAGCTCCAGCCCAAAACCTATCCATTGAAGTATGATTACTGTATCTGCATTAATTTTGCATCCTTGTGTCAGGTGGAAAAAGTACAGTTTTAAAGTCTTAAAAGCCCAATGAAGCCTTCACTGATACATTAAGAAGCTGCAAAGGCATCCTTATCACTCCTGACTGACTACATGTTTACTCCTCTTGATTTATATTTGTTACACAGATGGCTTGTGTTGATCTTTTGCAGGAGAGAGGCTTCTCTTTCTTTCTTTTCATTCCCTTTTTTTTTCTTTCTGTAATGCATTCATCAGAACCACCCTGTTAACATCAGGATAAGCATATGATTCATAATATGGGACCTTCCTCTCCACCTAGTTTGGGCTATTGGCTACTTCCTTCTGCTGGAGGGAATCAAGTATTAGTGCTGGACGGACAGTATAGCATACTGAGACATCCCTACTGAGGTCAAGGAGACCCTCTGGAGGTGCCAGTTAGGTTGCATTCAGCACTTGATGCTTCTATATTAAAGCTCAGCATAGGATAAAGTGAGATACACAGTTGAGGATTTGGAGGAGGTAAAGCAAGATGCTTAATTTCCGGTCTGTTATCACATGAAGATTGAACCCTGCTGCCCCAGGAGAATGTTTTCAGACTCTGTGCTGTGCTTGCTTACTTGATTAAATACAGAAACTGCCTGAATGCTTATAGACCTCAGAAGGAGGAGTAAACTGTGTTTTAAATAGTTCTAAAAATATAAGATAGCCTCATTTCCTCTCATATCATAAGACATTGAACATTTCCTTGGAGATCTTGCGTCTGTCTTCCCCTAATCCCCTTCAGCTGAGTCTGTGCTCTTAAGACTATATGTTTCTTCAAACCAGTCCAAGAATGTGCAAATAATGCTTCATTAAGCAAAAAGTAGTTTGCACAGCAAAACTGTGATCTTGCCAGCTTCTGTGCCTGTAACTGTTCAGTGCTGCAGCAACTGAAAGCCTGCCTCAAATGGATAATTTACATTCAGTTTTACATTCAGTTCATCTTCAACACTGGGAGAGCTCTGACATGCCCAAAATGCTGTTATTAAAAAAAAACTCTTTGGTAGGGGGAGAAGTCACTGAGCAGAGATAATATAGTATGGGCAGTCATTGCTTTTTAATCACCCAAGCCTGCTGGGTTGTCAGAGACAAAACAGAATTTAACTAGGTAGAATGAATACGTGATCTGATCGATATGTGCAGGAAATTTTTCTGTGCTCTTTACAGAAGACCCAAGAGAAGGAGAGAGAGACGAGAGAAGCAGGATTTGCTACTATAGAAAAGGACGGTGAAGACATTCAGAAGATATGTCAAGTAAGACAGGAAAAAGTAGGGAGTTTGAACAAAACTCACAAACAAAACTTCATACTGTTCAAACTGTTTACAAGAAATCTGTCAAAGAGGTAGCATAAAACAGAAAAACAAGCACCAAACTATCCAGCTACTTGGAGAACTGGTGTGGCATTTGCTCAATTTTTGCTGTGCGGGAAGCAAAGCTCCGAAAAATTTTTGGCAGAAACAAAAGTGTTTGGGACATCTTTTCTCTCTTCAGGAATTCACTGTTGCTTCAGCATTTCACAAGTAGCTCTTCCAGTTACCCGAAATGTCATGGAAAAATGCTTTTTTGCTTTTTAATTGCTCACTGGAAACTTTTCACACTATTCATCACAGAAGTCCTGTCAAATCTCCCCTCCAAACAAAGCTGCACTCCTTGCAGTTCCCCTAGGAAGGAAAAGTGGTTCGTGTTTGCTGCCAGTGAGTCACGCTGCAGAGAATTTCTCTAGGTTTGGTCACTTCTCGTCCCTGGAGGATTTTTCATCCCTTGGTCTGCAAAGTGGCCTTCCCTGCAGAGGTTCCTCTCATCACCTGCATGCTGTGAGCGGCAGAAGGGAACCTCGCACTTAGTGCCCACTCTCATCCTTGTCCATCCAAAACTAAAATCCAGCTCTTTGCACCAGCAGGGGCTCCAGAGAGGTGAAAAGGGGCCAGGGGCTTGGCAGAGGTGGCTGGGCTGCAACCATCTGCAAGGCAAATCCTCACCTGGAGAGAAGTGAACTGAGAAGGCACCAGCCAAGCGCAGGAGGGCAGCAGCTGCGGCCGAGGTGCAGGTCAGGAGGCTGGGCTGGTCAGGAGGGTTTTTTTGCATAGGCACTGTGCCAAATCAGCATTTGGGGAAGCTTTTGCTTTTCCAGGATCATCTTATTGGGTCGCCCGGCAGACTGAGTGGCGTTCCTGCGCCATTGCTGCAAGTGAGCTGTATCTGGAGATGTTGGACTCCTCTGCTGAGCGCCGAGAGCTCGGCCACACGCCAGGTGGTGGGTACGTGCCACACTTCCTGTGTGTGGGCCGCACTGTTGCTGTGTGGTCGCGCGATAGCAGGTCCGATGCTTCCTGGCGGCCCTGCCTATGCTTAGCATACGAGCACCATCTGTGCACAAGAAATTCACAGCTTTCCAGAAACCTGGGGGGCACCGAGGAGGTGTTACATAGCACACACGGACATCTTTCTGCCCAAAATCTTGTAGGGATAAACAGGACAACCCTCAGTGTGGGTCTTCCTCCTCCTGCAGAAAGGCTCAGCCATCCCTGTGGGACAGCCCTGAACACCCCCTCAGCATGGTCCCCTACTTGCAGTTCCTCTGGTATATAGGCTGCTCTCCAACAGGCAGGATGCAGAGCCTCTTTTCAGCCGAGCTAGTAGGAGCTGTGCTGATCCTTACTTACCTCAAACTGGGTTTTCATCTGTTTATTATATTTGCTGGTGCTTTGCCACTCTGTGGGAATATTTTTTTTAATATGCCCGTAAGGCTGACTGTAGGAGAAGGCACCTAATGACAAATAGGCTATTTCATTCTGGCCAATGCCTGCTGCTTTTCATCAGCAGGTCCCAAAGCTCCTTATAAGGAGTCTGGCACCTCTGTCTCCAGTTCACATAGAGGGAAAGTGAGGCACGGGAAGGTGGGCAGTGCAAGGTCAGCAGTGAATCCAGGGATAGAAACAATTTCCATTAGATTCCTGTCCAGTGTTTTATAAACACCCCTAGGTGCCCCTAGGTTTAGTAGTTAGGGGTTTAAAGGCCTTTCACATACGCCATATGACTTCATGTATGCACTCCCTTTCGTCTCCCCAGCTGCAGAAGCCTCATGTTGTACCCTCACCCTGACATCCATGGCAAAATAGACCTTAGAGGCTTACCGAGCTACTAGAGCCAGCTGACAGCGATCCACTTCTTTCTCAAACACATGTGATTTCTGATCAAAAGCCAGCAGCTTGGTTGGCAGGAAAAGACTGAAAAATATCATCGCAATTATTGTGGAGGAACTTGAGCTATAACATTATCAGCAATTTTGTAGAATGAAACATAAAAGTGCCAAAAGACTAAGCAATGCTTTGCAAGCCATATGCTTTTTCAGGGAACACTGGACAGTTTTTAATACGCCGGTTGGATAGGCAAATTCCTGTGATTTTAGTTCATGGTATGAAAAGACAGAAACTGCTAGACTGACATCTAGGGAAAAAAGGAAAAGACAAGGCATTTCACGTTGGACATCAGAACCACAGAGGGTCTGATACTGCTAGGTGAATGCGGACCAAACTCTTTAATGGCAATCTGCCCATGTGAGGGTTGCAGAATGTAAGTCAAATTCCGAAGCAGGAGAATGAGATCAATACAGAGCAGAGTACCAATTACCATGCCCAGTTTTCAAGAACATCCTTCATTTGTCCTCTAAAATTTCCTTTGTCTCTGTTACAGCTCAGTCATTGCCAGCCCTGATGTATCCCTGTAAGTGAAGAAGCAGATTGCAAGTATGAGGAGGAGCCACATCCTCTACATTAGAATTCTGTATTAATTCTATATAGAAAAACGACTTTTAAATTTAAATATATATGATCCCTTGCATTTAGATCAGCGATTTACTTGAGAAATAGACGCGATTTGTTAAGTAAATGCTCTTTTTTATTCTCCCCACAGATTTATTTGCTTAAAATACAGTATGTATTCTTGTATATATGATATGGTCATGTTAGGAAAAATAAAAACTGCAGTGAAGATAGAAACTTCAAATGCTTAGATCAGCATCTTGCACTGAGAGCCAGCTCCAGCATCTCTCTTTGTTCCCTCTTCCCAAGTGCCCTTGGCAAACGTTTAAAATAGCAAAGCCTCAGCCTGGATGTAGAATTTCATGATTTTGTTTGGCTGCCTCCCATCTCTCATACCGTTTAGCTGCTTGCGTTTTCAAGGGACGTCTTCACTGCCGAGCTGAGCCCAGGGGTGCAGCCCTTGCCCGCTGCAGGCGAGCTGGTGGGTTGCACTGGCGCTGCTGCCCTGGGCAAGCCCCGAGATCTTTGCGAGCCGAACCAGGCGGGGAGGCTTCTCCCACTGCCCCATGGGGAAAATAGCCTCTCCTTTCAGGCACGAGGCAATGCAAGGCCACGGATGTTAGAGAAGAGACTATGCCCAAGCAATGCTTCCTCTGCAAATAGGGCAGGGTGCTAGCCCCAAGGAAAGCAGTCGCCAGGCTCCAAGGTCCCCTGTCCCCCCCATCTGTTGATAGGGTTGAAAGCATCTCCAGACTCAGGGGAGGCTGTATGGATAGCAGCAGGGCTGTAAAAAAGCCCTGTTGAGGTCCTCTTTGCTCTGGAGTGAAGAGCCCAGAGCATACCTTATACTGAGAATACCCTCAGTATAAATAAGGCAGATAATAGGTATCCATTCTGGAGTTCCCCGAGTGTGGATTTTATCCCCTGTTCTTTCATTTCCCTCCCTTCCTTTTTTTTAAAAATCTTCTTCATTTTCCTTCCCTATGAGAAAAATCAGAGAAACACTTCAAAGCAAACAAGTGGAAATATTAATGGCTTGCCTGCAAGCAAGCGTAGGAAGCGCAGCTGCACGGTGAACCGGTGCCGCACACTTGCGGTCGCTGAGGTCCATTTTGTCACAGGGCAAGTCTCTCTCGGCAGCTGTCCCTGCCAGCCTGGAGGATGTGACACAGCCAGTCCGCGCATTGAGCAAGCCATCAGCCCCTTCCTACCTCTGCACAGCGCTTGCCTGCCTCACAGGGCTGCTGGGAGACTTTGTGTTTTGCAAAGTGCTGGGTTTGGTTTCCATCTTCAGTAACAGAGCACTTTGGAGGAGCAAAGCGTGACTACCCTAAATCACCCAGGTACTCGCAGTGACGGCCGGCCGCATTAACGACGGAGAATGGCTGGTAATATTTAGCAACCCAGTTACTGCCAGAAGCAGTGCGATACATTCATGCTGTTTGGGGACGGGATGCTTTATGGCTTTTACATAGCCTACCAAACCAGTTTCACCTAAGCAGACGCCTGCTCTAAGCAGTCCTCCTGCCGTAGACCTCCTCTCACGGGAGCATCTCTCGGGTGAGCGCTGACAGAAGCAACGCGCTCCCTGGCACCGTTTTCCCAGGGGAAGGTGGGGACATCCCACTCCTGGACTGGCCACGCAACAGCGGGCCTCAAGAAGGTAAGCTACACTAATTGCTCTGTATTAATTTAATTAATTTTAATGAATTGCTCTGGTGACAGCGACCTGCTCTCAGCCAAAGCTCCTCTCCGCAAAGCGGCTGAATCCACTGTATTTGTTCTGAATAGGGCCAAAAAAAAGGAATCGTCCCAAACGCGGGGGGCAGAGGCGCAGCGTGCGGCCCACGAGAACTGCGTTCGCCCAAAGCTCTGTGTCTGATGTCTCCTCCTCACCCATCGGCTCCCTGCCTGGCACCCAGCTGAGGGTTTGGCCGTAAGCAGTCCCGGCACCCTCCAGCGTTTTGGTCGGAGCAGCTGTTGCACTGGGCCACCACTCTCCACACGGGGGAAGGAGGGAGCCCCAACCTGACACCCACCTCCAGCCAGCTGACAAAACTGGTCTCTGCAGCACTCAGTGAACTTAGCTGTGCCAGGCAATCAAGGAGGGCAAGAATTAGCTTGGATTTGGGAGGGTTTGCGGATGTGTTTTTTAAACTCATCTTCTTTGTGTCCCTGGGCACAGACCGGAGCAGTGCAAGCTGCTCTTCATACAGGGATATGGAGTTTTGCAGTGTGCAAAACGCAGCGATTAATAAAACTGGGGGACGGTTCAGAAAATGAACTCTGGAGGACACTAAGAGTTAGTGCTGCGGCAAGTCACATGCTACTTTGAAAACCGTGTTTTGTGTAGCTCCTGGATTCGCTACACAGGCGCATACCAGAGCAGCCCGGCTTAGGGAAAGCTGACTATCAAATACGGCTCATGAGAGTATGCACCACAGCTTCGTTAGAAAAGGTGCTATTTACTTGGCAAGGGCCTGGCTGTGCAAAATCTTATGTACATGTGTAGTCCTACTTACAGGGCTGGACCAAGCAAAGTCACTAAACTGCATGTGTAAAAGACTGTGTAAGAATAGATGTTCAAAGAAAGAGCACAAGATTGATTTTTCTGCAAGCTATCAGTTTTCTGCTTCTTTGGGAAAGAGGCCTATCTAAATAAGTACAATAAATAAAATAAAATGGGGGTAAGAGGGCAAGTGAGGGAAGGGGAGTTACAGTCTCCATTTGCAAATTCAGCCTGTGTGGTCCCTCAGCCAGATTCCACTTTTTTTACACCCGGTCACTGTTTGGGATCAGCTTCCGGGCCTGGTAGCAATGTATTTATAGCAATTCATCTAGAAATCTAAAATTTGATCAAACCTAGTAAGAGCAAGCTTATTGGTATGTATTTTTCATTCACTGCATGACCTGAACAAAGTCACCTTTGCTTTTTTCCCCCATATCACCTTTTGTTTAAGTTTATAGCTTGTTACAATGGTTCCACAGTGCTGCACCCATCATATCATTTTCTGATTCTGAAGAAAAATTGTATTTGATTTTGTTGCCTGCATTTCATTTCTCCTCAGAGACAGTGTACTGGCATTTGCGCACTTTGTTGTAGGTATATATGAAAAAGGCTTTTGAAATGAGCAACAAGGAGGCACCAGGACCTCCGTCATGAGCCATCTTTGCAGACCATTTTTCCCTTTATAAAAATTCACTCATGCCCAAAAATAGGTTATTTTTACTGATACAATCAGCAGTTCTTGAACTTCAGAGGTGTGAGGGGAAAAGGTCATTGCAGATGTATGTTCTGCTCACATGCATTGCAAGAACATGCATCAGCCACTAGAGAAACAGTTAGGGAAACTGCTGAAGGATTTGGGCATGGAAAACTTTTGGGCAATGGCAGGGTTACTTCCTCTGTGCCCAGTGCTCCAGGTGAGCAAGGGTGCAGGGTTTTGGAGCCTGCCTGCCTGCTGCACAGTTTAGACGCAGCCATTTCGGCCCTTCGTTGGGGAGTGAGCAGTGCTGGCACCTTGCAGGTCCCCGCCGGCCAGGTCAGTGAGGGTCCTCAGGGGCTGCCGGATCCAGCAGCCCCGCGGAGGCAAGGCAGCCCCGGCTCCATGTCCAGCCCCAACTGGCAGTGGGGTTGCGCATGTACCCGCTATGGGCACACGCACAAGCGCAGGTATGCAGCATGAATGAACTGGCTGGCCACAGAGACCAGCAGCACACATGGACACGCTCTGCATTCAAACAAATGCCAACAGTGCCCACCGCCTCATCCTGTCCTGCTGATCAAGAGGAAGGGGCATTAGTGGGAAAAGCATACCTATGTGCAGTGTACAGACAGACACACATAGGCACCGGGATCCCCCAGGAGCTAGGCTAAGACACTCAGGCCACCCAGCAGCTCGTGGAGGCACACAAGCTCCCAAGGCTGCAGCCCCACTGCAGCTGCTGGGACAGACCTCCCGTGTGCACACCAGCACGCGCACACACACACACACACACACACACACACACACACACACACACACAAGCACACACATACACACAAACGGGTCTCCCAGTTGCCCCCCAGACCCCACGGTCTCTTCAGCCATGGGTCTGGACTGCCTGGTCCCTCCAGTAGCCAGGTCCTTTGGTCATCCCACACGCAGACACACACACGTGGCTCCCAAACCTCTTACCCTTCACACTGGCTAGTCTGGCTGCACATTCGCTAGCGGTTGTACACTGACATGCCACCCTCACTCGCTCTGGGTGCTGGCACCACAGACACACAGGTCCTGAGACCCATGGACCCGCTGACTACAGCCTCTACACACACGTGCACACAGCATAGACGTCCCCTGACCCAGGAAAATCGTTAGAGGTGGAGTTTCGTAAGAAGAGAGGACACACTGCACGGATCCAGCACAGGGCATGGCCGGGCAAACGTATTGCCCAGCAGCCTGTTTGCACACTGCTGGCCCCTTTCATCTCCCTCCTCCTCTGTTTGCCCGTACTTGTTCTTCTTCCCAAAACCACCTTGATCCCACGCTCCCTTTCCCTGCCTTTGGTTCCTGCCCTAAGCATCCCATAATAAGTCTTGTGCCATCGCAAGGTGCTCTTCCCAGCGTCCCAGAAGGAGTCCCTTACCCCCTGGGCAGTGATCTCCCAGTCCGAGAGGTGCTCTGGGGAGCCTTTCCGCGCAGTCCTCGTAGTGGCCATCCTCCAGCCCTGGGGCAGACGGCTGCCCTGTGATGGCCCTGGCGGGGGCTGGGGCAAGGTGTTGTTTCAGTTTTCCTCCCCGCCGTTGGGCCTCTGCACTCCTCTGTGTGTGAGGAGACCAGCCTTTTTCATGTAACTTTACGAGGCTGGCAAACCAAAGGTTCAAAAAATACTAAAGGGAGAGAGAAAGGGATAAATTATTCCAGAGGTGACACCTGTAAAATGAACAGGGATGAGCTGTCTAGGCCAAGTTCGGAAGTTTTCAGCTTCAGCACCTCCTCCGGTAGTTAAGGGGAGACAATACAGCCCACAGCAATAAAGTTTAACTCTCATGGCTATAGAATTTGCAGTGAGCCAGGAAATGTACTTTTCTGCACTACACAGTTTCCCTTTAGTCTCTAACCAGGACTCTTTCCGCTCATGAGGCTAGAAGTGTTCCCACCCTCCAGTGCCTAGCCCAGTAGCTCAACGTTTTACCAGCTGCTCACCATGAAGTATCTCTGAGAAACACGGGCAAACATGCACACTGAAGCATTGTAAATAAACACTGTGTAGCCCCGTTCCCTCCTCTGAGACTGCCTTAGAAGAAAGCTAAGGTTTCCACATAAAAGATATTTTTCCCCAATGTAACAAGACCATAACAAATCCCTTTCCAAAAGCCAATTCTTTCAACTCAGCACTTCTTAGGTCCCCCATTGGACTAATCTAGGCCACAAATTTTGCTTTGTTCTTTCTGGATCTGGAAATAAGTGCATTAACAATTTCAAAATTAGCTAGAAAAGGTTCGAACTGCAGGATAAGGTTTCCATCCTCTAGCTTGTTGTCTAGTCTCTGCAGGGCCTGATCCTCAAGCCAGCTTGGGACTTGACACCGCCGTGAAGCTGAACTGTCCCAGAATGGGTCGCAAGGGGCTGGTGGAACGAGTGAGGAGCAGCGTGCCTCCTTCCCCGCTGGTCTGCTCAAGTTGCCGCCTCTTCACTCAGGGTGGAGGGTGACTCAGACCCCCCCTTGCCTGTAGGGAGAGGATGCCATAAACACAGCCACTTTACAAGACAATTTTGGGTGGATTAGTGAGTATTAGTTTACCTGTGCGTATTGATTAAACTAAGCCTGCAACTGTCTCTTCTCCAGAGAAACCTTGAGGAATGCTTATTGCCTCTTCCATAAATTTCGGGGCAAGCTCAGCAGAAATTAACACAAAAATACCTTCTCCCTGGGTTCTCCTCTGCAAGGAAATATTTGGGTCTTTGAGCTATTTTTTGGGCAGAGTTTGCAAACAGATGTACAGCTGACCACAATCTTCTATCTTGTCTATCTTGTTTTCAGAGCTTTCTTTTGAAAAGCTAAAAACTAAAGACAAAAGGACAGAAACTCAGGTGACATCAGTTGACATAGCACTTCTCGAGTCAGCAATGCCCAGCCCTGGGACACTTCAAGGTAATGATGTTCTCAGAAACCTTCTTCCAGGGCAAGATCTTCACAGCACTTCAGAAAGAGTAGTAAGATGTTTCACACTTCCTTTTTCCTTAATCATCTGTCTTTCCTTCCAAAGATGCCGGGCAATCCTATTTCCCCTTCAATTCAGCAGGAACACAGGGGCACAGCCCTCCTTCAGATCTTCTGGATAGAGGGTTTATAAGTTAGATTTTGCTGAGATTCTTCATTTCTCTCCACTTTAACAGAAGTGGAACAACCCAGCAGTAGGCAGGGCATAAAAATACAAAATTCACTCTACCTCTTGGCAATACTAAATCTGAATTTTAATTTGCAGCTGCATATCAAATGCATGTTTGATAAAGAATGAGAGAATAATGAATACAGCATGACTCAGACAGAGCACAACACTTTCATGGTGTTGCCATCTTGGATTTTAAACCAAGAGAGATTTGAATGAGGTCGATTGAAGTGACCCAGCTAAACAAGATGCAATTAATATTAAACTGACCTCTCTTATCGTTCTTCTTCCAAACACCTTCTCTTCCTATGCACACATATTGCTCCTGGGGAAGAAAAGAAAATTGGAGATTAATTAGGTCTTGCTTAACAAGGTTGTTTGAATAGCGAACCCTTTCCCTTCCTACTTTTTCAACATATACATCATACCTCTGTTTATGGTTGACAGGAAAGGATTTGAATGCTTTTAACATCCTCTTTCAGCAGCTCTTTAACTCTGATAATCTTCCAGATAATGTTGTCTGAAGAAGGCTGAGTGTCTATAGGTGACCCCATATGGTATTACTTTCACATAAGGAATACTCTTGATGAATGTTCTGATCCTGAAGGAAGTGCTGTGAGATATATACTATAAACCAAATACACTTAACCAAATCTATGGCTGTTTTCTGCCTCCTTACAACACACCATTCCCCAGAGAACTCGTCACTCTGACAGCTAACAGCTAAGCAAAACAGGAATCATTGCAGGCTACTGCCACCTTTGTCTCAGAAAGGCTACAGCCTTTTACTGTAGACTATGGGGCACATTTGGTTGATGATATGGGAATGGGATATACAAAAATGAACAGTATATGCACTGCTAAATATATGTAGATATATAAAAGCAAATAAAATGCTTAACAAAGCATAAATAAAGCTCTTGTGCATACGTGGCACTGCCTGTTGCTGTGTGTATGTAAGGCTGTGTGTGCTGAAGGCACAACAGCGGCTGTGAGAAGGAGGCAGCTGAAGCCAGGTCTGCGTCAGACAGGAGCGCTCTCTGCGCTGCCTAAGGAACTGGCTCCTACACTACCAATCTGTTCTTTATATAAGTAAATAAAATTACATAAAAATGAGTTTATAGCGATAATACTTGTATGACTAAGCCCTCTTATTTATGTAAATAGCATGTCGTGTGTACTGTGGTATCCAGAAGCGTTCTGGATGCTTTCAGGTGACACCATGAAGAACTAAAGGGGTTTTACAGTGCGTGGCTATAATCCGCATTGCTGGTGCACATGGCTAGAGTAGTCCTAAAAACGCTGGACACCACTGGAGTTCGTCTTGTGTATGACCTTGTGGGATTGTGGGCCTACATTTTACCCATGTCCGTGACAAAGCAAACAAGGAAAACGAGCAGTTAGGCGGTGATGGATTAGGAAAAAACTAGGATTAAAGAGTGGCAGTTTGGGCAGACCTAGGACAGAGGTGCTGGGGATGCTCTACTGCCACTTCTACATAGAAGCAGAGACAGAAGAGAGCAAAAATTGGCAACTTACATACTGTGGCAATCACGGGGAAAAAAAGCAGCTTTCAGCAATGAGGTGGGTGGAAAGAAATAACCAGCACAAGGCAAACATCTTGAAAATGTTATGAAATACCTGGGGAGAAACACATTAAGCAAAGAGAGAGTCTTTATTGTTTAGCAGGGACGAGACGACAGTCGCACATATGGGACGAAACCTGGAGACAGTCCCTCAGCTGGTGCAAATGCTGCCTGGATGCAAAGTCAGGCTCTGGGATCTGAAGGCGTTGCTGGCCATAGGACAAACGCAATGCAGAACCGAGTGCCTAGCACAGTGTTAAACATTAGGGATATAGACGTACACAGAGCTCCAGAAGGATAATTTTCACAACTGCTCTACGGATTAGGATGTTTTCAGAGCTTTTTAAGCTTATCATTCAGCACCATGGTACTTGGATTCTTAACCCCCATCACAGAAAACTTCCCCTGACTCTCAGTTTAGGCCCCATTTTTGTTCTGGAAACAGATCTTGGGTAAGTGGACCAATCTCACTCTCACCTCAGAATATTATAGATGTCATGACCTAACAGACTAATTAAAAACGTGACTATTGCCTTAAAATATTAATTAATAATAATTAACCTTACGATTACTTCTGTATTTTACAACAGCACCTTTTGGCCCCAAACTAGGTTTAGATCCCCGTCATCCTGGCTGGCACACACTGAGACATCTGTGGAGCAGTCTAGTATGATTATTTACGACCCACTGGTAATGTGTCCTCAGAACACAACACATGCCCATTCCTTTATACAGGGGGGAGGATGGCAGCAGGAATCTCAACGGAAAGAAATTTCAGTCCAGAATTGAAAAGCATTTACTCTGCTCCTGCTGCTATTCATCTTTTTTCTCTTCTCCTGGTGTGTATTTTTCTGCCCTGCTGGCTGTGGTGCTGCATACTAATAGAGCAATACTTGGCCCACGCCCAGAGGAAGTTACATTCAGGTTTATTGGGGAACAGAGGAGGGAGAGAGGGAATTTCAGCACATCCAATAATTCTCCTATGTATGGGATGCTTTCATGTGAGCAGCGGATATTTGATTCCAGATATTTCCTACAGTTATTATACCACCGCTGAAAGAGCATCACCTTGGTGGAAACACATCCAGCATCCTCTCCTGGATTATATAGCGCAACAGCTTGCAAAGTTATGCTGTTTATACGGGTCTTAGATGTGCTTAGGGAAAGAGGCATGTCTTTCTAAATCTCTTCCACACGTGAGACAAGCTGATTCAACCTGCAGATTGCATGCAGGTCAGTTTTGTTTCTTAATGTACGTTGGATTAAATTTTGCAAGCCTGGGCTGATCTTCAAATACAGTGACTTCCTTCAGGCAGTATGGGAAGAATGGCAGGAAGGTTTTATTTTCATTCTTCGTGCAATTGTTATTAGTTCCTTAGCAGCGCTAATTCGGGATTGTATAACGTACTTGGCAAGAGAAGCCGTTTGCCCCATAATCACTTCCCTTCATTCTTGAGATCAGCACACAGGTAACAAAGAAGCAGACAGACTTCACTCTCTGGTATTCGGCTGAATGAATAAATGCACTTGTTTTGGTTTTCCAGCTTGGATAACCAGAAGCGTTTAACACACCACACTCCCAAATTAGAGGCAGGTAAGTGCTGTGTATCTTTAGTTATCCTTGCCTACCTCTCTAAAGAGAAGGGCTGGCAGTGCCTTTCTCCCCAGCCCACTCTGCCACTGCTTGGGCAGAGCGCTAGCTTCATCTGAGCAGCGCTGCCGCCCTCTCTTGGCTCACCACGCACCCAGGGTGCTGCCAAACCCCACACAGCAAGTCCTCCTCTCCTTTCCAAACTCGCTGCATTTCCAGCAGAGGTGGAAATAATAAAACACTAACAAAACAAAACAAAAAGACCTGCAAGACTGAGGCCAGAACACAAAGGTACATAGGGAATAATATACTTTATTTTGATTTTCATTCGTACGTAGCTCAACGTTCATCAACATTTATATTTGTACATGTGCACTGCGGGAGGTACAGAAGTTTTTCTCGCAGAAGTTTTTCTCGCCGTGGCAGCCTAGGAGGGAACACAGTGGGACCGCCTGGTTTCCCTCCCTCCAGGGTGGGCACCGCGGGTCTGCCTGCGTGACCGGGGAGAGAGGCAGAGCTGGGCTCTCCCCAGCCCCTCGAGAAGCGTGGCAGAAACTCCACCTAACAAGGAAATCGGGAACCTCTGCTTTCAGCAATCGCTGTTAAACTTTCCTTTGCCTCGTGAGGTTGATCTTCGCATAGCTTTGGTACAAACTGTAACAATTTGGAACAGAGCTATGGGGGATTGTGCATTTTGATGATTAAAAAAGTACTAAAATTAGAAAGTTCTGTTCCTCATTCCCAACTGTGTTTTTAGGGTAACAGACGTGATATCTCCATTCAATCACCTTCCTTTTGGCTGGAGTACTTACTAAACATTTCCACAACATTATGGTCCCTATAGGAATTACTCTGAAGGCTTCTGTCCTGTCTCCACAGCAGCTCATGAGATTAGAAAAAAGCTGAGAAAACAGCCTCTTTTGGAGATACCCAGTACCTACTCCCAGCCCTCCTTCCCTTGCCTGATGTCTCACTCGGTGTAGTTTCTACAGCCCACGTCAGTCCAGCTGTCCCTGTAGCACCACTGACCTTAGATACAGTTGTCCCCATACAACCCCCACCCCTGGGGGTGTGATGAGGGGGAGGATGCGACAGGAGGAAACCCACTAATGGAAGGGACCATGCCCCTTTTAATCTCACTTCTGAAATCCTGAATCCTTTCTTCATCTTTGAAAACTAAATAATAGCATGTTATGGTATTAAAACCCAGTTCAGCTTAGTTAACAGTACTTTCTGGAGAGGATCTCAAAATACCAGGCAAGTACTAACGTTAATGAAACGATAAAAAGGAAGCAGGACCCCCTTCAGGTGAGTGCAGGTGGGATAATGCAATGTCCAGAAAGATCAAGTGACGCATCTATAATCACAAAATAAGCCGCTCACATCCCAACTATGACAGTCCGCCTGAGCTCACCTCCATAATATAGTCCATTACTCTCTCAACTAGTGGCCAAATCATACCATTGATTCCAGGAAAGTACACGTTTGTCCCACCATGATGTTTCTCTACAGACATTAATATTTATTTCTAAAAATAGCATAGAATTAAAACAAGGACAGACTATGTTAACTACCAGCAATAAAATAGTATCAGATCTGCCAGTTCTTGCTTCTGTGGCAGGGAACACACTATACAATGTCCTATATAAGCACCCAGTAAAAGACAGAATGTAGGAGACAGGCAAGCGGTGTATGCAGTAGATGATAAAGAAAACATTATCTCCATTTCACAGGTTCAGAAGAGAGGCACAGGAAGGATAAAAAGAACATCCAGTGACACTGGATTGAGCTGGGGATATGGCATCAAAGCACGGACATTTTGACCTGCCCCAGCATGGCATTTCAAGGAAGAAGGAGAGAAGATGAGATGTCCAGACGTCTCAGTGCCATTATTGAAGCAATATTTTGCAATTTTTATTGTAGGGATTCTGGAGCAACAAGGACTTTCCCCCTTCTGTAGCAACAGCCTGGAGGTTCTCCTGCCCCCTTTTTCCCCTCCTATATTTCCAGGTAATTAAATTGTTCAGCCAGAAAGCATGAATATAATGCCAAGAAGCTAGGAATTCTAACACTACCAAACGATAATTGCTTAATCCTTCAGGCCATATTAGTTTCAGCAGCGACTGACCCTCAGCCGGGGATGACAGGGTGCTAACAGCTCCCAGCACAGTGAGTGACAGAACTGGGACATGGCAAATTGCACTTTCGAAGCCTGCAGCAGAATGAGAGCTAGGGGATACGCTTTGCATTAAAAACAGAGTCATGTGCTATATTCTTAGAACAAGGGAGAAGTAGGACAGCCCATGACTATTTCCTTTCTAAACCGTTTCAGTTCGAACTTTTTTCCCTCTTCCTCTCACTCTTCTCCTTTGCTAGTTCTCTAAAGATTTTTTTTGCCTGTAATACTAGTGTAACATCACTTGTATTCTTACGCTATTACAACATCACATATTTGTATTAAATTAAAGGGATTTTGCTAGCTGTGAGTCATGTTAATTGAAAGAGCAGCTTAGGGTGTGACATCTATTGAGAGATGAGTAAAAAGACTGCTTTTTCTCCCCTCAAGTCACTGCTGCAATTGCACCTCAGTATATTATTGCTGTATTAGATGGCTCTGTGCCATACCCATAAAGGCTAAGGCACCATCGAAGCAGCCTAAAAAAAACCTCCAAAAAAATCTGTGCTCGCCTCTCCCGAGTAGCATGTAACATTCCCACCTTGTATGTGCCCACTGCTACCCCAGTGTGAGCTACTCAGTACCCCTCTCACACCTCAGCCAGAAAGGTCTCCGAAATAGGAACCTACCTAAGAGCTTGGGTCTAATCAATGGGAAGAAAAATGCACCACTAGAAGACTTTGAAGAATAATTGAAAGGCTGTAAATAACATCCTGAAAGGGAAAGAACCTAAAGTTTGCCAAAAGGAAACACGTAATTCAGGTTGTCTCGTGGCTCCACCACCTGGGAAAAGGGTGACCTGGATTCCACTTATCAATTTTAGGACTGCTTCTGTATTTTTGCCAGTTACTACTTAGCTAAGAGGACGCTAGAAGTGCTTTTGTTGCTCCCTCTCTCATGGGTCCCCAGAACTTTGCACTCTCTGCCGCACTGCAGCATGGCTTCCCCAAGCAATATTCCCCACGTGGGATATCCCGCGGCCTGAGGCATGGGGAGGGGCCTCTCCTGGGAAGGGAATTTGAACTGGGAACTGAATGGACCCCAAGGTTCCTGATGTTCCAGGCCTTGTGGTAACCACCTGCTATTATATTAAAAACAAGTACCCTTTTACATCACCCTTATAAGGTGTAGGGGCAAACTCCTGCTTCTGAGAGACTATTCATGCACCACACTGAACAGGACATTTCTTCCTGTAATCTAGAGGCAGCCATCTTAGCTCAAGAGAGGTATGAAGTACTTAACATTTCCCATCACCACCAAGCTTCCACCAGGCACGCTATATGTTAAAACAATACAGCGAATAGAGGGTCTGGTTTCCACTCTGAGGAACAAAGACAAGGATCTGCTACCCCAAAACTTCCTTATTCCATCATTACAGTAACGTATTTGAATTCTGGAGGCACGACTAAACTCCAATCTGTTGAATGCCAGTAATCCAGTCTGTTTATTATAAGACTAGCTTCCTGGTGTTGCATATCTTTAAAAAAAAAAAAAAAAAAACAGTATTCATTTCAGCTCACACTGGTTGCCGATATTATTAGTAACGTTAAACTAACTTGCTTTTACTTTCAGAGTGCGCTTTGAATAGATTAGCCTTAATTTGAGAATTACTTTAACAATTAATTTCCTAAAAGAGAGAAGAAAAGAAATCACTCTTGCAAAGCGTTATACCCATATCTATTTTGACTCACAGTGTAAAGTTTCACTGAAGCCATGACATGGTCACAGTGAATTCACTGCAAATGTAATAACCTCAATTTACACAGGGACCAATCTCAGTGGGAAAAAACAACCTTCAGAAGAAAACAGGAAAGAAAACTTGTAGGACTGTCTAAAAATCACCCTAAAAGCATAGGAAATCTGTAGAAAGGATATTAATCTCTAGAGAATGCTACAGCAGAGACAGAATATTCTATTCAATTACATAGGGTGATCTAAACACACATAAAGGTCGTTACAAAACTTCCATTAGATTTTACCTACAGCATAGCCGCAAGAGACTACGATTCAACTCGAACTAGAATTTCGGGCATATTTTTGCATGTTTTTAATGGTACTCTCAACAGACCTCTCCTGTACACTACAGGTTATCTATGGATAAATGCCCAGAAACAAGAGAGGTCACGCTATGAAGTATGTTCAAAAACCTGGAATAAGTTGTATAGCTTTTGTTAAGATTGCAAAGAACATTAGTAACATGGATATCAGAACTGGCCCAGCATTTACAAATCTGCCTGTGATTATTTCTTTCTCCTAAGACAAATTGGAATCTGCTGCTAGGGTTTCTCATCAATCCAAGACAATGGAAAAAGCACTCTGGCTCAATACTCTTAAGCAGCATCTTCCAAGTAGGAAATATAAGCTTTGAAGTGACCAATCAAATGGAGCAATTATGTAGTTCAAAGCTAGCTTTTTGTAGTTTCAGAGAGAATTGTCAACAATTCCTTTAAGTATTTCATAAGAATTTGATTACTGTGCATAAAACGTAAGTTGTTTTAAACCTAATTTGCCGTAATTGTAAGTTATGCAATTAACAAAGGTTTGATATAATGAGTGGTGCACACATCCCAAAATAAAATTATAAAAAGTGATACTTTATGTAGTGACTGTTTATAACTCTAAGTGTATTCTACTGTGAGAACTCTAGTAAATCTCTAAAGAATATTTAAAAGTTATGCTGATAAAGGAATTTATTTTACATATTTCTTGCTTCTCTTTTTCTCTGCAATGCTAAGACTCTACTAGTTGTGCCTGTGCCAACAGAGGTGGGAGACAGAGCGCAGGAGAAACGATGTAAGGTTAGAGGGCCAGATGACAGGTGCCGCTGATCCCTTTTCTACACGTGAGTCCTTGTGCACCACAGCAGCACCGGGAATTCTGCTGACTCCAAGATTTCCTAGTAAAAGCAGATCTGAGAGGCACAACCACCCCCCTATATGATTTAAAAAGAAAATAATAATAAATGCTCATACATTCTACAGTCAACTAAACCTGTAAGATAAGGACTTTATGATGTTAATGTCACTCTATTCAATTCTGACTATACAGTCCTTTGGACTGATCACGTTTAACTTACGTTTACTTAGCCTAACACATCTTGCTCAGTTAATCCAAGCATAAGTTCCTTTCTAAAGGGGACTTCAATGCAGCGTTACTGAAGGCCCCTAATTTAGTCATCTGCTCCTCCGTTTAAAAAGTGCTTTTTAAATATCATCAAAAGACTGCACTTACGCAACAGCCCACCGTAAAGAATTCCACCGAGAAGAAAACAAGAAGGTAAAACAATAGCCTGCCCCCACACACAGACAAACGGCACAAAAAAAGGCCAATAAAGTTTTGTAACAGATTTTACTTATAGAAAAGCCATTCTCTTTTAAACATCATTCCAGAATAAAAAGGTAAGATCTGTTTGGTGTTATACACAACGTGGTCTTACAACTTGGAATGCAAGCAGGTAGAGCATGCTGTAACACTCAGTAGGAAAGGTAGGAGATACCACAGCGTTGTATTTGACCAGCTACTCCTGGTGACTCTTTGTGGATGCTTTCATAATTGTTAGTCCTCCCTGCTTCATACACGTCATCAGTTTATTTTGGAATATAAAAACTGGAAGAGTTAAAAATACACTGAGATATGTTTGGAAACCAGGACCAGTATCTCACCACATAGCAATAGCTCTACTTGATCATTGAAACAAACGGCATCTTGCAGGGGGAGGGGGAAGCTGTCTTGATACAGAAAACTGTTCCATCCTTTTTGCTTCTGCAGTCCTGCATCTTCATTCTCAGGTGTCCTTATTCAGATATTAAACTAGAAAATTACTTGTCGTGCGGTTTTTCCATCATCTTCAGTGCTAATTTTCCAACCATTAGCAAACTGTTTATGGGAAAAAACAAATCACAAGTTCACAAAATTAAACAGTAATAACAATTTGTCAATTCATTATCAAATACTTCCTATGTAATTGATGCATAGAAAACATAAAAAGACATAATTTATTTGAACACAATTAATTAAACAGGAAAAGAAATCTCACTATGGGGTGGTTAAAAAAAAGGGTCTATTGAGTTGTACCTGACACCAGCAATTAACCCTGCAGGCATGAATTTTCCAGAGTTGTAAAATCTTGTTCCCATGATGGCAGTCAATGTTCCAGATGTAACTTAAATGAGAAATTAAAGAGTCCAGTCAGCAGAGACACACATGTGAGAGAGATGCTCGTTCAGAGCTAACGGAACAGAGATAAGTAGTAGTATAAATTAAAGAGTGAAGCAGGATTAACGTGATGGACAAAAAGAGTCACTAAATTGTGTAAACTTCTGAATGCCTTAGTACGTAAAGAACAAATATCTGAAATAGAGTTCTAGCAGACAATACACTGAATACTCCTGTCCTCTCTAAGTTTCTTCGGTAAAACATACTTCTTCAGAGACTGGAAATAACTTACACTACATTGCTCTGGAACCAACTCCTTCCTAGCGCACTAGCAAAAAATCACTAAACCTGTGCATGTAATTCCCCCACTTCTTGTAAGAGAGAGATAGCATATTCTTGCCCAATCTGTAATGCTCTGAGAATTAACTAATTTATATTTGCAAGAGACTTTGAAAAAGTGTTGTACTGTGTAAGTGCTAAGCATTACCAATGCAGTTCAGCCCTGCACTACCTTCTACTCTCTGGGATGAGAGAGTGACATCCATCTTGACCACTTGACATCGAAACAGGAGCCAAGTAGCGTCAGTAAGCCCATAAAACAGAAAGGGCACTCCCTGGAACACCGTATCTCAACGAAAGACCTATTACTGCAAAAACTATACAGAAAACATACTGATGAAATCCTTAGCCTTACCATGTAGCTGCTATCCAGTGACAACAGCAAGACTTGAAAGGGTGGTTAGAACAACAAGCATCCCCTATTATTGCTTCCTACAAGATGGAAGACTGTTACATTCCTACAGGACCCAGCCCGTCTTCAGTCCTAGCGAAGGAATCCTTCCTCCTCAACATCACTTAAATATTGTCACTGGCATCTAACAATCTCATGCAAGCAGACATATACAAGACTGGGACCGCAATCTAGCACACAAGAGAGAACTAAAATATTCCACAAGTATTCAAATGTCCCAAGCTCTAATCAAGAGCCCATATCCAAACTACACACCTCTCATAAATCTAATTTTCTCTAAAACAGTAGTAGGACACACCTTCTCCGAAATTTTAAAGAATGAAAAAAGGAGAAAAAAAGACTCCATACGTGACTGTATTACAAAAGTGTATCGGACTGTCACTCACATTTGGGAAAATAATTTGTCTCAATCTCACTAAGCTCACTGTATTGACAGTTCCAGTTTACTGAGACACACAGTAAGCGAGTGTGCACAGCTTTTGCCCTATCCAGTAAATGTAGACGTGAAAGAGGACTGCACTGCAGGAAATTCCAGAAGTGGAGAGAAAAGCTGGTCCTTTCTCCTTCATTTTCGACTTTCGTGTTGGAGTTAGGGTGCTATATCACAGCTTCAGTGAAAAAATGCTACAGTCAGTGGCAGCTCATTCCCCTGTCTTTTTAAGCATTGGCTAAGCAGCGATTCCCAGCAGATAGCTTCTGAAAGCCCAGAAGGAGGGAAGCTTCAGTTCTGGGAAGAAGAAAACACATCACTGAAGCTTGCTTCTGCTAATTCTCTCCAAGCGTGCAACACCTTTGTAACTCCACACACTTGTCACACTGAAAACGTCAGTCACGACCTCTGCCATTTTCAGCAATGATAAAATAACCTGCTAGGGGTACCAATGGTCTGCAAGGGAATCACTCTTCCTGAAACATTCCAGCCTCCTGCAGGTTGCTGGAAATTGGATCCAGCCAAAAAAAGAAGTTATGGCACATGTTAGTTTACTGTCACTTCCCTTGCAGTATGATACTTCAAACACACCAGTATGAGACAGGTGCATGGCGACAGCCACCAGTTTGGCCAAGTCCAGGGACTAAAACAACTAAAACACGGCTAGTACTAGAAAACCGCGTTGCAATGCGGGAACCATGTCTTCTACAAATCAAGAACGGAGAGGACACAACTAAGACACAAATTGTGGCCAAAGGATCATACAAACAAAATGCGTGCTTGCAAGTATCAAAGTTAAAGCAGTCTAACAAATGGCAGACATCAAGAGCTGCAGGAACCATCTACGCGTATATTCTCAGCCTACTTCAATTGCCACTTACCCTAACTCCTTAGGGTATGAGACTTAAGTTCAAGTCACGTTATTTTGCAAGTGGCATGGGCTTTAGGCATGCACAGGTTAAAGCAACAGATGATCATATGCTAAGCTGTCTCAACTTGATTGTGCCCTGAATGTTGTGTGGTAAATGACAGAAAGACAAAAAAAGACTTTTGGAGATGCATGCCATACTACCTACAAATTTTTAAACACAAAATGCATATGTTATTTTTAGATAAAGAAAGTGAAATAATGGTGTTTGTGCTAGGATAAACTGAAACTCATATGGTAAAAGAAATTGAAACATTTTCCTTCACAACCAGTAAGTTTTTCAGCGTTCAGAAGACCAAACTCTCCTGTTGTGTAACAGATATTCTCCCCTCACGTTGCAGAAGAGGAACAACAATGCAAGCTCAAACTATCATCCAAAGCATTTTATGCTTCTTGCAAAAGGGATGCAGGAAAGCAGGAACACAGTGAGAAATCACTGAGCAAAAACACAAACAAACAGTTTCAAAACATTCTTTAAAAAAAAAAAAAAAAAGCTAAGTGATGTTAACAGTTCCTGTTCCAGGGGAAGCAGTGGAGTTTGACCACTAACCGAGATTTTCACTTAATACAAGTTTAAAGTTCTGATTTGAACTAAATTTATAACACCATCAGATTAACTCTTGTGCAGTGACTTCTGTACCTGTATGTACTCATTTTAAGCACTGAGTTATTTTAGAGCAAATATAATCCCTCATAAATAAAATTCTAAAAGACTTACTCAGAGAAATCCATACATTGTTTGGATTCTGTGAGAGCTGATAGGCACCCAGTCCAGCAAAACTCCCAAAGAGAAGGCCAGCAGCTAGAGATGGGACACTACCTGAATAAATCAAATATACTGTATTTATTAGAAGCCCAAAAAGAAATGTATTCATTTATTCACTTGTTTTGTAGCAGCAATAACAAAAAACATGGGCATTCACTGTTATTATGCAGATTACAGAGGTTTTCCTAAGTTATTAAGATCACGCTAATTTGAACCAAAAACCATGTTCAAATACTCGTGCACAAGATGCAAACAGCATTAGCGTTTAATTCTTTCACAGCAAAGCCATCAATACACTTATGATGCAAAGAGTAGTGAGAAAGGCAAAAGAATCAGTGTTATCTTTGTGAGAAATGAAGCATGCTGTTTCAACAATTTGATCCCAGAATTTCTTGAGAAGCAGTAAAATGGAGGAATTAAATAGCAAAGGTGTAAGATCAGAGAAAGGACACGTAAGCTGAACCGGGTAGGAGGGTATTCAGACAAAAAAGAAGTTGCCAAAGAAGCACGGGGAGTCAAATAAGAGAGGCCCTCTCTCTTCAGTATGCCCGAGATCTGATCCAAAGGTCACTGCAGACTCTGGAAGAAAGTTCTCCGGACTCGCCTAGACTTTGAATCAAGTCCTTAGTATAAACGATAATCCTGAACTGCCTGAAGACAGAAGATACCATACTCAAATTGGTGATTTATAGATGACATCAACTAACAAAGTGTCATGACCACTGGGAACGATGAATGCCCTCAACAAGGCTAACAGAGAATTCAGAATTCACTGATGTTGAGGGTGGTACTTTGTATATTCCATTTCTTCAGGTCACATTTAAAAGGAATGGAGATTGCAAAACTAAGCTGATAAAGATCTCCTCTCAATGTTACTGGAAGGAAGACTGCATATCGCTATAAGAAAATACTCATTCTTCAGTCAGCAACAAGGCAGCTACAATGTTGCTTCAGATCCTGCTGTTGATATAAAAAACAAGAATTAAAGGTGCTAGCACTAGATATTCTTGCACATATGCAAGGGGAAGATAGGCACTCTGGTAAGTGGCTACTCCAGGGCCAGTGCAGTTTAGCAACCAACACATGATAACTACAATTCTTTATGCAAGCTTGGAAGCCCACAAATGGCTATCATATCCTTCAATTTTATCTCAAGGCATTGTTTAAGCAGCTATGGCACATACACTTACTAGGACAACAATACCACCTCTGGCTCAGGAGGTCCCAAAACACTGGAGACCCAGACAATATACTTGCAGGGGGGAGGGAGAAATAATAATAATAAAAAAAAATTACTCTGTGCTTGCTCTGTTCTTATACTCTTCCCTAGGCACCTACGGCCGGCCAGTGACCGTGTAGCTAATTAGATCTAGTTATAAAAGAACAGATTACGCTGTATGGATGAAGGTTTCATTTTCTTTTGGTTCCTCCAAGACGTTTTCATGGTAAGTTATTAACCAGTTTGGGAGGATCATGAAAATACAACGCTTGTCTGTTTTACTTCATTAACGTACAACCAAGATGGAAAAAAGCATCATCAACTGCACATAATCATTAGATTTCAAATCCTTTCCAGTTAAAGAGCCCACCTACTGATCATCACGTTTAACGACTTGTTCAAATACCCCAATCACATCTTTTCTTCTTTTTAACAAGGATAGCAAAATGATCACTCTATTCCACAACTGCATTGACTGCACACTTGCAGATATGTGTTTATGGAAAGCAGGCAGGGAAGAATAAAGCAATTACACTTCTGGACTATGCTCTCTTCCATCATTCTATTTTTTTAAACATGCTTATTCAGTGTTTGTCGCCAAAACCAGCCAGTTATTAGTTGGGATACAACAGGTTTTTTGTTTCCTACAAGTCACTGCACAAACTTCTATTCCCCCTTCAAAAATTCTATGACCTGGATTCTCTTCTTGCCTCAATATGATCCTGTCCTCCTTTCTGGGAAGGGAGGATAGTAGAGATGCTTACTGTTTCCTACTGAACTCAGAGAGCTATGCAGGAAATAACTTATTTAAGTTCTCAGTATTGCCCCTCCTGCCTTAAACTCTGCTCACGGCCCAAAGGACAAAGCAAGGCAGCAGAAAGCAGCTGGGAGTAGGTACTAGTATCTGTGTAGTCAGATATACCGGTAAGCTTCCTACCGACTTCAGCAACGCAGGAATACACCTTCATATCACCAATACTAAGATGGCTTGGGGATTGCCAAAGCAGTAAGGGACAGTACTGCAGCAGTGACGAACCCATAGGTCTGCTGGAGGAGGGCAAAATGATAAAAAGGTCAGGAAGGGGAAGGAATAGGCCAGGGAGTAACCTTATGATGTGTAGTCCGAAATAGAAACAAGCTTAAAGACCAATTTGCGCTGTTCAGCTTTACTTGCAGAAAGGATCCTTCTGAAAACTCTCTCTGCAGCATTTAGTACACTGTTAGTGACAAACATTAAAAAGAGAGTAAAATTGTAAGGGGGGAGGGAGATAACCCTTGCGATTTATGTCATTTGAAAATACAGAACATTTATACAAAGGGCGTGGGGGGGAAGCCTTTCCGAAGCAAATTTCTGTTGGTTCTCCCAAAGAGCACAACACAGACACAAGACACTGGCACCTAGCAGAGAGCAAATTATGGGCTTATCAACCTGAAGCACCAGCTCAAACCAAGAAGCACCACACCCCAACAGAAGCACGTTATCAACACATGGCACAACCTGACAAGCTTTACATCTGCAGGAACTTCGGGACAGGGGGCTTCTGTAAGAAGTCATCAGCTTACACACATTTATTTTACTGGAAGGGAGGGACAGATCCACGACAAGCCACTTGCACACCATACCTGCTTTTGCATAGCCAATAAGCCCTCCTGATGCCACCAGGGCAGCATAGCCAAAGCCGAGCCAGTCCACGGCCATGCTGGAAACTAGAAGGAAAAAAAAAAAAAAAAAGGGAAGAGGGAGGTATAGGGGGGCTATCTTAATTTTAGTAAAATAAGGAAACCACTATTTTGCTACAGGGAGTGTTTTCGCGAGCAAGGCCTGCCTAAACCCTAAACCAAGTCTAAGAGCTGAAAATCGGTTTGTTGGGAAGGCAGCGCTGAGGCCGACGGGTCTTAGGGCTCAGCCTCAGCGCCCCGCCGGGCTGAGCACCCGGGCAGCACTCACCTGCCCGCCGCCTCCGCGCCGCTCCGCTGCAGCCCGGGGCGGAGCAGGCTGCGGAAGGGGAAGCGAGCGAGTAACGCACCGCCCAAAACTTCCCTTTTCCGGCTCGTTTGGAGGGGAGGCAAAAAAATAAAATAAATAAATAAATAAATAAAGGAGGCAGAGTCGGGTGCGCCCCGCAGCCCTGGGCCTTGCAGGAGAAAGTGCGGGGGTCCCCTCTATTTAATGCCGGCAATTTCCCCCTGCCCCAGAGGTGGGCGTTGAGGATGTCCGAGCACAGAGCAAGCCGGGGTGCCTGCAAACGAGGACAAACTTAAGTGTAAACGAGGTTTTGCGGCTGCTTCAGTGAGGCAGCAGAGCTCCTTTGTAACTGTACTTATTTCTGCCCAGTGCATCCTGGTCCTCTAAATGAAGCAAGGGTTCAGCTGAGAATTTGGGGTTGGGTTTTGGTGTGGGTCATGTCTCCAGGCAGTCAACAGGCTGTCTCTAGCTTTGATTAAGAATTCCAGTAGAACCTGTTTTTTGGAAAATGTAGGTTATTTCTATGATCCTCAAAATACAACCACAGCTAGCCCAACAGTAAATGAGTCAGAAGAAAACATCTGGCAAAGAAAATGTTTTGCTTTTTTTTGTTTTTAATCTGGAAAAAAATGTTGAGAGATGTTTAAAACTGTCTACACAGATTTAAGCTAAATTCTTTTTTTTAAGCATGGAAACTGGCTTTCTTTCCCTAAATGGTGCTGCATGATTTATTCCAGTTGGCAGAGCAGTTACCCACCACGTACGTTTAACCAAACAGAAAGAAACAGTAGTGCTCCAGCCGTGTCCCTGAGCTGGGTTTCAGGGCTTCTGTAACTCCCCATAGCAGAGGGCACATACAAAACATCACAGCTCTGGGACTTCTGCAAAATGCAGCTTGCTTTAGAACACACGGGCGCTCCCATCTTGTATGAATTAGCCTAATGGTCAGTGAGGGGAGTGTTTTAATTCCCTGCTCGAACTAATTGGTTTAAATATAGATCTCCTCTCCCAGAGAAGTGCCTTAACCAACACGTATCTAAGCTATACTGGGTGGGTTCACTTTTCTGTCAAAGCTGCGGGTTCACGTTTCAATGGGCTCTGTTTGGTAATCCAGTCCAGGGGTTCCCAAAGAGGGGGTTATAAAATACTTCCCTGAAAAACAGGAGAAACCCACAGCTGCCAGAACCACTGAACTCACCTGAGGCTACCCTTAGAGGCTGCTTGCCAGCCTGTCGTTTGCAGCCACGGCTCCATCTACTCACTCTACCGGTGTCATCCACGTTCACCCTGACACAGGAAGGGCTCTCTCCCTGCTGACTTGTCCTCTCTCTCTCCCTGCCCTGCTGTCTCCTCTCTATCATTCCCTGAAAACAAGAATGGAAAATGTTCTGGAAAGGAAGATGTGCACAAGAGAAAAAAAATTGCCAACTGCTGGTTAATAGTTGGACATTCACTCAAGGTATACAAAACATGAGTATTTCTGTATTTCACTGTAAAAGCTGTTGTCTTCCATGCCTCCTGCTCAGCTCACTAATTGTTCTGAGTCCCACTATGAGATGCATAATTCCTTGCTACTACCCAGGGTGTTAGATTTACACAGATGTCTACCATTTATTTATTAAGAGTCGAACACTTAGAACCAGAACTCTGGTGTCCAGAACATGGACTTGTTGCTTCTTCATCTTTAAGATAACGTGCAGACTGGACTTTTCCCGGTGCTCAGGCATGAGCTTGTTTCTGTAAATCGTGATGTTCATGGCCATAAGCTCATATATTTAAAAACTCAAACAATGGCAATTGTTTGAGTAGTAGCAGCCATTTTGTCAAGCAGAGAGAAAATAAACACTATAAAATTGATATCTGAAAATACTTTACAAAGCTTAAATAAGAAAATATTACAAGTCCTATACACCACGGGAGCCTACCTGTCAATTAAAAATCTGTTTATTTTCCTGTCAAGTCTACAAACTGGTTTAGGTCCTGTATTATTTGCCTGTGTTTGTGTACACATATATTCAGAATATTACTAAAGTTCAAAGCTATGTAAGTTTAAATTAAGGTACAACTGAAATCTCTTTATTGTTGAATTAAACTAACTCCTACAGGGGGTTGTGATCACCATGTGAATAAAGGAAACGGCCACACACAAGGTTTACGGACATCTACCTTCAGGAGAATATTGCCATGGCCACATGAATAATCTCACAACAGCCTGGAAGATACTCACTTTGCTTCAGTGTCAGAGCCTACACAGGCCTGGAATTGTGTCCTATTTTATATCCTTAAGACAGACTGCATTCCTGTCTCTAGATGTGGCTTGATCATTTTTCTGATTTTTTCTACCTTTTCTCTTGTCACATAAATAAGTAGATTTATTTCTTTTAAAATAAGTTTTTTTTTTAATAATGGTTTCTGCACTACCACAGCAGTCATTATTTCCTGTTTTCAAAAGATGGTTGGAGTTATGCTTTGTTCTGATTCACTTTAGTAATAAAGAACATTTAGTACAACTATTTGACCTTGTTCTCTCCATCTCAACTTTGTTTTTCTCACTGTATGTTTGTGTTAAGACTTAGGATAAAATCCTGTTCCCACTGACTGATAAGTTCAGGAATTCACTTTTTGTTTAAGTACAAAACAGATGGGTGACATTCTTTCAGCATGACAAACTTCAAATATGTTAGTTTTGGTTTGTTGTTTTTTTTTTTTTACGATACAGGTTAGATCAAAGGGAAGGGGCGAAAATGGAAAAATCTATTCAATATAAACTCTTCCACTTATATATAGTCGTCTGAATAAAAGATTTCAGTCATGTGACCCCCCTAAAGCTAATCTTTCCATATTTCATAATCATTAGTATTTGGGAAGTTCTTGAAAATACGTGGTGTAAACTTTATATAGACATTTTATGAGCATTCATTTCAATCAGGAACATCAGCTCCTGGAAAAAAAGGGACCTAGACTGTATGTATGGACACAAGGACTTAAAAAAAATTAAAGGCATGAAATAGAAGGTTAAAAAGCAAACATTTTGTTTATAAACCCTACATATATATGACAAGAAGTAAAAAGCAAAACTTTTTATGAAAGTATGAATGGAACGTGATCATCATATTTTAAGTAATTTAAATGTGTTCCTTCTTACAGTAGGAAAAGTAATGCATGATAAAGGCAGATCATTTCTAAGTCAAAGGAACAGTAACCTTTTTTCAACACTAAAATGAAAAATTGTAGGCATATTCAATTTGCAGTTAACTGAGACACAGACATTAATTGATGTAGCAGTTGTAGTTATTTTTAATTGCTTTTGCTGACATTTTCAGAGCCAGTTAAAAAGTTGTTATATTGTCAATATAAAAATATAAATATTACACTTCACGCATTTATTTTTGCCACTTCTTTTGGTGCTTCCCAAAATGATCAGTCAATTCATCAAAGATATCATTACTTTGACACATCAGATCTCTTCAGAAGTGTACGTTCTGTCAAAGGTTTAGATCCTCGTAAAAACTGATTACAGAAACACCACCATTTGCTTTTTATTGAAGAAAGTAGTTGCCTTCATTCTGAGCTCTTCAGTTTCTTTTTCTTCTTTTGCAGTGGAGTTTCCAATTTTCGCTTCTCGGGAGTAATTTTTCTGCCTCTTTTTGGTGTTTTATCACTCTTATCCGTCCAACAAACTTTCTTTTTCCTGACTATTGATGACTTCTCATCTTCATTTGCTGAAAAAAGGCAAAAAAAAATATCCACTGTGTTTACTTC
Source organism: Struthio camelus (assembly GCF_040807025.1). Classification (NCBI taxonomy): domain Eukaryota; kingdom Metazoa; phylum Chordata; class Aves; order Struthioniformes; family Struthionidae; genus Struthio; species Struthio camelus. The sequence goes on along the minus strand of NC_090943.1, from coordinate 99,982,082 downwards.
CAGTCTTTATAGTCTAAGGTGGCACAGAGAGTTATTTTTATCTCCCTTTAAAAAAGAGAGACTATAAAATGATTCTGTATTTCAAGTGGAGTGTGCCATTTATGCCAGTTTTGCCTGTGAAATGAAAATAATCTGAAAAGCAAGTATGTAAATAGATCACTACACAGGAAAACAAAATAAGAAAAGATACTGAGCTGGATTTCCTAAGTTTGCCCAGCTGTATTGGCCTCAGATCGAATTTTGTTTATGTGCATACAAGAAACGCAGTTCTATCACACTGTTTATTCTTTTCATATCTGTTTAAAAAGCTTCACAGTGTGTTCCTCTGTATGTTATTCCAGCAAGGAGGAACAAAAAACTCTCATAGAATAGAAGTGCAAAGAGGTCCATATACTTCCAACTAGGTGACAATACATCATGCAGTCAGTTTCTAGACACAAATGAACTATTGCTCAGGCCCAAATCATCACTCAGTCCCTCTGTCTATCTTCCTATGTGTATTTCTATAGATGCGGCATTGCTACGTGCAGGCTTGGGACAGTATTAGATGGGCAAGGATATCTGTATCACTTGCCAGTCTCATATACCCAGTTCTTTACGCTACCAAAATTTTCCCAGTGTATGTATGAAAACCCCCCCGCTAAGTATCTTCCATTTCACAGTCGCATTAACAACTAAAAATACACACAATTCTATTACCTTGAGATGATGTTGTGGCTTTATTAGAATTTTCTTTGATTTCTGAAGCTTGGTCAAACCATACTGCCAGACATGTCAGTCTAGCTTTGGTATTGACTTCACATAGTAAAGTTGGCATATCTTTAATCTGAAAAAAAAAAAAAGATTAATTAAACATTACTTTATTTCCCTTTAAATTTACTTAAGTATTTGAACTTGAGAAAGTATTTGAATTCCATTTCTTTTCTGGAGAACTGTAAGATACCTAAAGATGTTTAGAATTAGATGCTGTGCAGGCTAACGGTCAGATTCTTATGGTCCTGTTATCCATCATTCCTCACTGGTGGTTTTATACAAAAGTCCCAACTACCTTAACAGGATACCCTGAGAAGCAGGATTGGTGGGTTTCAGGCACATGCAAGTTGTTTAACATAAAGCACAAGCAGCTGAAGCGCAGGTCCACAGTAAAATTTGTCAATGGTTCAAAAGTTAAGCTCCAGAGTAATAGCTATTTTTTGGTGCAGCTAAAATAATTTGAATTAGGTGATTTCATCAGATTCCTTTTCTCCCTCACAAAGACAAGGCTGCTGATTAAAAGTAATCTCTTCATACTGTGTTCCCAGCACAACCATCAACCATTGCATCTATCTGCATCTACACAGTTTCTTAACTGTTTCTGTATCAGTCAGCTCTGGGAATACTCGGGCAAATATCCTGCTGCATCAGTTAGGGGATAAAGTGCCACAAACATGCAGAATAACAATATCAAGACATCAGAAACTATTTGCAATAGGATATTCTTCCTCACAGAACTGGACAGAGCAGTCCATGCAGTAACAAAAACAGTTTTACAAGACTTTACGCCAGCATGGTAAGAAGAAAAACAAAAAACCACACACATTTAGTCAAAGTAAAGACAATGTTACAGAGAGGGTTAAAGAGTGCCTTGATGACTATGTCTATTACGTAGAAGGGGAACAGAATTTTGAGACAAAGGGAAAAGATAGATTTTTCACTCTAGCACTTAAAAGCATAAAAATCATCAAGGGGGTTGAAATTATACATGGGAAAATTCAGACTAGAAATAGAAAGTACAAAATGTTAACAGATATGTATTGCAACGGTTCACAATACTTATAATGGAATATAATAGATCCTTTATGATTAGGCATTAAACAAAAAATCTAATCTTCATTTTAAAAAACACACTCTAAAGGAAAACAATAAACACAGGAAACTTTAAAGATAAGGCGTGATTCCTTGTTCAACTGTGCTACTCAGAACTGTTGGAAAATAAAGAAAAGTTCAGGAAATATAGGAAATAAAAGTACCCTGTACATTCATGAGTTTGAGTTTTTCAACAGGACAACTTTTTTCTCGCACGTGAACAAACACCACCCCCACACCTTGGGTTTTATGTTTTTAACGGGAGTAGCAACAGTCAACAACACTACAGAAGTTGACCGCGATCCTTAGAGCGTATGTAACTGATTAGACAGTGATAAGATTGCCAGGCAGGTCTACAGGAAAGCATGACTTTCCGTAAGAGAGAGGATGAGAGCTTCATAATTTGATCAGATTTTTATAGCTTGTTAAAAAATTACAAAGATACAAAGACATGGACGCATACACAAATATACATATAGAAACATACATCTTCTGCTGAACATAACATGGAGGAAGATCAAGATATCTAGATTACAAATAAAATTTCCTTGACTTAAAATTAGTCTTTAAAATAGAACAATCTGCAATTTTAGTTGTCTGATGTTTTTCCACAAATCTACCAACCAGTTAAATGAACCAACCTTATTAAGATCCAGATTCCACATTTTAATGTAACCATCACTGGACGCAGTAACAATAACATGTTGTCCTTCCCTTTCAAAACTATAAATATCTTTTATTCTGGGAAGAAAATGTAATACTTGGTTACTTTATAGCATGGTAGTTTACTTCAGAACAATAAGCTGACAGAAATTGAACATAAATAGGCAACAGTCTAAAAATCAATTCCAACAGAAAAACCACAAATGACAGGAGAGAACTTGGAAAGGTAATCTGTTTTGAATGCTGTCATTTAGAGTAGGATTACTTGCCTCTCCTAGGCTGTTAGGATTCAATTCAGAAGAACACTTTAGTACTTTTAAGCGCACACTAAGATTTATCCTCATCAACGACATTTCAGCTAATGCTTTTGTGTTTTGGTGAATTAAAATCTGTGTCTGGACTAATATTTGGTGTTCAACAACAACAGAGAATACCTAATTACCCTTCTATTGTCTGGACTGTGTACAATTGGTTTATTTTATGTGTATCCTATACAGCCAGAATCTGTAAAATCTACTTAAGCATTCTTTAATGGTCTTATCAGAAGATACAGGTGCCCAATCTCAGGAATATATAGACCACAGATGTAAAGTTTAATATATATATACGAATATTTTAATAACAATTAAACACACACACGCATTTGTGTATATATACACACATACATGTGTTTATAAAAACCATGCACATGCATTTTATACAAAACCAAATAGTTTAGTAGAACCTTCTCCTTTTTGGTCTCATTCCCTACCATCTCCCCATTGCAAAGCTTTGATATACCAGGGTGACCAAGCTATGGTTCAAGAGACACCAGTGGCAACTTCTGAGCAGTCCCATGATGGCCCCAGGGCTGTGGTCGTATTACAGGGCTCTTAGCAGGGATAGGCTGCAAGCAGGGCCTGGCCTGCTGGGTAATTCAGACCCTTAACCGTGGAGGGGGCAACTGCTGCAAGGACTGACTGAGATATGAGAGGAGGACATCACCAGACCTCTTATTATCGAGTCTGCCTGTCTACTGTAGTCCAGTTTTGCAGCGGAACGGTGGGAACCCTGTGGAGCCACTGTCATCTGCTGCCTCAGAAGCACTACAGGTTCCCCCAGGGTCCCATGAAATTTTGATATGGTAACTTGTAAAGGCATATCAGTTCTGGGAAGGAAAGAAGGGAAGGGGATCTTCCTCTTGAAAAAAAGATTAACATAAATCCATGCCAGTATATTTAGATTTTATATTTGAGGCATATATTCAGTTATGATCTATTCTGAGATTTAGATCTTATATTTAGAGCTAAATATTTCATATTTCAGATCATAATTTTAGAACTGCTGTTTCTGATTCTATACCCTGCTGTTTTTGCAATTTGCACGGAGACCACAGTACTTCTGCTCATACTAAAAGCAAACGAGTCTGTCTCAAATTTTGAATTCAGCACATAGAAAGTAAATTTACTCTCTACATTAAAACAGGAACAATACTAAAATATCCTGAACATTACAATTCATTGAACTGTACTGACTATTCAGCATTGCCATAAATATTTAAATAGTATAGGAGAACAAATATAAAATACCTGTTTTCATGAGCTTTAAATTCACATAGGCATTTTTGAGAGTCGCAGTTGAAGAGCCTTATAACTTCATCATCTCCAGCTATAGCAAGGATAGAATCCTTGGAATAGGAGAAAAGAAATGCAAGTGTGATTAAATTCCTGTGTTTCAAACCAATTTACTTCCCAACACCTTTCTTTCTGTGCTTACTGTAATAAACGTCAACACCTTTCTTTTTGCACTTACTGTAATAAATGTAAGCGAAGAAATTCTCTTCTCAGTTGTGATGGTGCCAGCGATTGAGGCTGTGTCAAGTTTGTAGACATCCACCTTATTTGTTATCACGGTCACATACTTCTCTCCACTGGGAGACCATTTAATTATTTGGGCATCTATATACACAGATAGAATTATATACACAGGTATGCAGCTGTTTGCATTCTATAGTAGATAGAATCTAAAAGTAAAAATTTTCAGAAGCTGCTAGACACTGCTTTCTAAGTCAGCCTGAGAAAGATGAAGAAAAAAATCAAATAACCTCAAATAAATCGGTAACAAGTAAAACCGTGGTTTTAAATATTTATTTCTCGTTATCAAAAGTTATAAAGAAAATAAAACATTTATTTAAATATCCTGACATGAAACTTTAAGGAAGAAAATACTATTTTTACTTAGTGTCACTCTGTTTTCCTTTCAGTAAATAGTTACAATTAAGGACATACGCTTTTCTGCATGTGCAAAAGAGATGTTGCCAAAGTAGCTTGGAATTAACTGGCTTGTTGATTAATTCATTCTACTTATCTTCACTCACCTTTAAACAAAAAAAAACCCCTATCTAATTCTAGCTGTTTAATGGATTTAGACCAACAAACTCACTTTGCTTCAGGTTTTTGATAAAGGCTGATCGTCCTTCTACAAGATTCCAAGTTCTGAAAGACAAGAATAGATGATGTGCGTTCAAGTTAAAAACAGCGTAGCGAAACCTACAGTGAAGGCTGTAGGCATTGAAAAGAAGGTTTTAAGTACCTCTATGCATTTTACTACCTTCTTAATGCAAGAGGAATTGATGACTTGATATGTTGTGTTTTGTTTACATACTATATGGCTAAAGTTGTATTATTTACTTTGTAAACCACGGTTTGCAATGCAGAGCCAAATTGCAAAAGGAGACTAATTGTTCTGTTAAAGTAACTTGATTTTTATATATACATATATACACATACACACACACACATATATACGTGTGTGCATGTGTGTGCGTGTGTATGTATATATATATCAAAAAACACACATAGGCAGCAATATGTACACACTCCAAATGAAATAAATATTACTTTTCTCATAGTGAACAAAACCTGACAGCTTTCATAAGCTTAAACAAATAGTGTTCTAAAATGAAAACGTGTTCTTACATTTACTGGTGATTATAAAGAGTTAGAGTAGAGCAAGATGCTAGAAACAGCAAGAGCAATTCTTGACAAGAGTTTCAATGTTGCTGTTACTCAGAACTTAAAAAGACAAACCAGTAACCTTATGTTGAAATATGTTTCATCAGTGTTGCACAGGCTAGGCCTAAAACGGGATTGATGCTTATAAACACAGAATTTACTAAGAACTACTTCACTTTGATTCTCAGCATTTCTTGATCAGTTTCGACTCACCTTAATGTTTTATCTGTTCCTACCGACAAAGCTAATTTCCCAGAAGGATGAATAGAAAGAGATGTCACGTGCCCCCTGATAAAAATAAAATAATGTATTGGCCACATTTATTATTTACAAGGAAAATAAACATGAAAACTCATATGAATATGCAGATTTAAGAAACTCACTTATGTGCCTTAATGGATTTCAGGCATTCCCATCTCTTTGTGTTCCAGATACAAATTAGTCCATCTTCAGCCCCACTCAGTAGATGTGCAGTACCATAGAACTCCAGACAAGTTACTGTGCCTATGAATCAAAATCAGTGCTACTAACAACGCTGTACATATTGAACAGTCACTACACAGAGAACATAATAGTTAACAGAGATGCTTCTAGCATCCAAACATGCCAAGTACTGCTCTACTCTTGGGAAAATCTGAATTATTTCCCAAATATTTCTTCACGAAAAAATGAACTTCCTTGCTATATTCAGTCTACGTGCTCCGTCATCCCCCTCTGGCCATATACATCTGAACTTCATCTGATCCCTCCTTTGAAATAGCAGTAATCAGCAATTGTGGCTCAGGTAACCTACAGCTTCTATCAGTGGTAACGAAGGGTCTTATGTCAAAGCCCCCTTTTTGACACATAGTTGAATCTACTGCACGCGCTGCTTCCCAAAAGCACCAGATTTACGAAACGTAACTTGAATGCATGTACCATGACTGTTCAGTCCAGTTCCGCGTACTTCCTTGTTGTCAGGAGAAAAAGGACATTCAGGATTGAGCTACAAATCATTCACACATGTTGAACTGGACTGTTATTAACCCCTCTCTTTCCCAGCTATAATTTAGGTGGCGCATGAAGTAGAGCAGTTTTCCAGTTGTGAGGTTCTATCCTTATATTTTGCATGACGAAAGGCTCCCTTACCATTGTGCTGCAGCAGTGCCCCATGCTCTATCTTCTTTTTCATATCATAGATTTGGATTGTCTCATCTCTGCTCCCTGTGACCACATATCTGTTATTCACTGCTACTGCTGATAATGAGGCAGAGTGGGCATGATGGGTAAAATCAGGGACAACTGTCCAAGACTGTAAATGAAATACAAAATAAACGGGTCTTTCTGAAGCTCTTTGCAGTGAGCTTTTCTATAGCCATCTTCATCATGCCGTAAGTTTTAAAGCAAAAGCCAAAGATGTACATGTGTCAGATGCAAAGGAATTACACTTAGTCATAAGTTAAATGGGAGTTTACGAAGGTAACGTGCCTCTAGATTAGCCCCAGCAACTTAAATGTCCAGACTATCTCTTGTAATCAGTGTTGGGTTTAAATGAAGCTGTATGTAAAAAAGTATCTTCAGCAGAGCTAAATCTCATGAGCAACCAAGAGAAATTCGCTCTTGTTCCACCACTGCAGGCTCCAGACACGCCCTCCACCTGGCACCGGCCCTTCTGGGCCTCACAAGACAATGTGCCATCCCTCGTGCCGCCCTTTTCCCGCAGGCTTCCCACTTAAAGAAGGAAGAGCTTGCGAAACACCGACGCGGCTGGCCGGTTCCCGGGCGCTCGAAGCATCCACAGCTCTCGGGTGACCGTCGCGCCTCCCCGGGCAGGACGGGGCGGCAGGGGCCCCGGCCGGCTCCCACACGAGGGGCCGAGCCTGCGGCTGCGGGAGGCGGCCCCGCCTCCGCGGTGCCTTAAAAGCCCATCGGGAGGCCGGCAGCGCGGGGCAGGCAGGAGGGTTGACCTGTCGCCGCCGGGCCGGTGAGTGGTTCCTTCAGGGGCGGCCGGCCGTTGGGGGGCAGCTAACGGCCGCCGCGCGCGCCCCTCCCCTCCCCCCCGCGCGAGCGCGCTACCTGGGCGGGCCGCGCGGCGAACCCGAAGAGGACCTGCTCGTAGCAACCCGCCACCAGCTCCATCGGCGGCGCCACCTCGAGGCCCGCCCGCGGTCTGTCCGCGGCGCTGCCTGTGCCCGCGCCGGGGGGGCGGCTGAGCCGCGCCGCGCCCGCCTCTCGCCGCCGAGGGCTCTTCCCCGCCGAGCCGCCCGCGGCCTGCGTGAGGCGGCGGGGGAAGGGGACGCGCCGAGGCGCGGTGAGGGCGCGGGCGGCCGGGGTCAGGCTTCGCGCGGGGCAGCCCGCGCGGCGGGTCCTGGCGGGGCGGAAGCGGGGCTCGCGCTGCTCCTTATGGCGACGCGGAGGAGGAGAGACGTTAGTGCCGGGATCGCGGCGGGGAAGGGGGGAGGGGAGCGCCCCCACGGGGGTCGGGGGCCGGCAGCGGCGGCGGAAGAGGGCACGAGACCATCTACTGCGCCACACGGTGGGGGGGGGCGACCCCTCCCTCCCCCCCCGGGGCTCAGCGCCGCCGCCTCCCGGGCGGCTCGGCCGCAGGCCTGCGCCTGTGGGGTGGGGAGGCCTGGCGGCCTCAGGGCCGAATCGCTCCCTCCCCTCGGCCGGGCGAGGGCTCTGCCAACCCCCGTGGGGTTGCCGAGGCCGCCTTTGTTAGGGCCGTGCGGGCTTTTTTGCGTGTTTTTTTTTTAATTATTTTTATTATTATCGTGTAACACAAACGGGAAACGCGGCCTCGGCGCCCGTTTGGCCGGGGCGGGGCGCGGGAGGGGGGGGAGGAGGCCTCGCCTCCCGCTGCGTCGCGGCCCTTCCGCCGTGCTAAGTAGCTTATAAAAAAATGCGTCACGGCGCGGCGCGTTTCGGGCCTGCGCCCGCCGGGAGCTCGGCCGCGGTCACCGCGCCGGCTAGAAACGCTCGGAGGTGGTTCCCCAGGCTGCTGGGGCCCCTGGCGTCGGCGAAACTACACCAGAAGGGGGCGGCTTCTCCCCCTCCCCCCGAGGTTGGATGGGCTGTATTCATAGAAGCACCTTTATTCATAGATAATTTTATCCACCTTAATATGCATCGAACGTGCGTATTTTCCAGTTTTTTTTTAGTCCGAATAATAAAACGAATAAAAAGGCTGGTCAGATGGGTGTGTAATCTTATTAAAAAGGTGTTTGGATTCTGGAGGTTAAAGCTGCTCTACTGCCTTTAAATGCTAGATATTTCTAAGTTTAAATAGAGTTAAGAAAAATAACAGAAGTACTATGTAAATAGATGTTCTGATTGCTTAAAATGTTTTTGATTTATAGTGAAAAGATCAAACAATCAAGTTCAGAAGGGGAAAGAGTACAAAAACAGTGTTGTACTTAGAAGTCTGATAACTGCAACCAAGAAGCTGTTGCATCACTTGCCTTCTGATAGCTTTCTTTGTAGTGGAACTGCTTTGTGGTGTGTGGCGTCTCCTATTAAATCTGCGCAAAGAACAAGTGGTAAGTTTAAAAATAAAAAACAAAAAAATTAATGAGTGTTATGTGGGTCTCAATTCAAGAATTAGTGCTCAGATGCTAAAGCATGGAGGAGTTGGTGATTCCTTTTTAATAAGATTCGAATTAGAGGATCATCACTATGTAGGCACCTTAATGACAACTTTTAACTGAAAAAAGTTGCTGCTGATAATCCTTTCTCATAAAGGCAGTTTTAGTTAAGAGGTCATATCAGTGAAGCTTGCTGGTATATTTAAGGACTTGTTTGTACTTGAAAAGTTTATTGGCTTCAGAATGGATATGGAGGTGAAAGGCATCTTATCCTGATTAAAACACGGACATAGTTATTCTGGTATTTGATTATTTTATGTCAGGTTAGCTTAAGCCATTTCAGATCAGTTCTTGGAAGTGAGCACCTGCATGAGCAGCCTTTTAAGGCATTGCAGACGCTCTTAAGTCCACATTTACCTAAAACGATAAGTAGCCAGTGCACAATACATAACAAAGCTGTGCGTAATACATAACAAAGTTTGTTGCATGGAAATGGGAATCGAAATTTCAACAATTCTCAATCTGTATTGAAGCAGCAGCGTTGGATGAAAAAAATCAGTAGCGGTCAGTGAAGAGCTACATGTGTGGAAGGGAGTGCAAAATATTTTGTAAAGGAAAAAGCTTTCTGCAGTGACTTGTATTGGACTTGTATGTGTGTCTGGAAAAAAGCTTTAAAAAATGAACAGCTATCAGAAAGCAATAACAAATGTGTGGTGTGAAGTGTATCCAGAATTTTAATAGTAGTAACTATTATTAACTAACTAGCTGGGTAAATTAGCAAGTGAAATGTGTGTGTATGGAAGAGGCAGAAGAGATACGTAGGTAAAGGTGCAGAGAAAGATCATGCCCACCTTACTGTGCCTTCTTCCCTCTTTCTGCTCCTTTTGCTCTTGCACGCTCAGCACATAGGAAGTACCACTGCTTGTTTTGCTGTGTAGCTTGCAGCACAAATCAACACTTAATTTGACTCAAAGGGAGGAAGAACTAAAGGGTTATACCAAGCATGTTGAAGTCTATGTGTTGTTGTGTTGTTTTTTTCAAAAGATCTCTTCAAAATACTTTAAAAAAAAAAAAAATTTCTCATATGTGTATATTCTGGTAATAGTGGTAAGGTGCGGTTGAACTAGAAGTTCTCTCATTTTCAACTGCTTTGGACAATGGGAAAATTTGGCAGGCCATCCCGATATAAAATAAAAAAATAAAATGTGACTATGCCTCCTAATCTTAGTGCATTTGGCCATGCATCCTTTTTTTATCTGTACACTTGGTTACTGTATGTTGTAAAACAGTAGTGTTTTGATCTACGGAACCTGTTTTTAATGGACTGTTAAACATAATGTTTTAGCAGTGACAAGTTAGAACAAAGGATCTTCTAAGTTCTGAATTGACAAGCCTAAAAACTTAAGGCAGGCTAAACATCTATGAAAGTAATTCATCTCAAAGTTAAAAGATGCTTTTTCTTGCCCTTCCCCCATGCTTTTTTTCAGCTGAAGGATTGCAATAAACCATATCTGTACAGCTCTCTTGCTTGAGAAAGACAACTTTTGAACCATGGCGAACCAGGTAAGATCACTTGGTGAGAATTTCAGGTTTGTAGTGCTTAAACGGATTCCAAAGCCATACTCAGAATTCATAGTAAATGTAAAGCTGAAATAGCTAGCTTGCTCTGAGTTGGGCATTGTTTTAGTCCTGTGATTCCTTCAGGTAATTTGGTAACTGGTGGTTGTCCTCTGGATGCTTAATCATCAGTTGAACTAGGTTGGGGGCATAACGTTAAATTTTGCAGTTTGGATTATTTGAGCATGAGTTCTTCTGATGGATCTTGCGCACAACACTCTCTATATAAGATATATGTAGAGGTGTTCTAGAGGAAGAAGTCTGCGTAAGTAAAAGTTGCTGAAAACTACTGTTCTTATTTTTGGAGCCCTGTGTTGGAAGTCTTCATTCTTCAGAATCTTAATTGAGGGAGGCAACTTATGTTAACTGCTGTTGTCTTCCTCCTCTTTCTTGTATTTGCCACGCTTTATTTTTAAACTTCCTGTGGTGTTTTTTCTTTTCTTTTTTTTTTTTTAAGAGGCACTTTTTATGCCTGTTTCTTCCTGGCCTTGCATCTGGGTTTGAATTTTCCCTCAGCCAAGCTAGTGGTCTGTTCCTGGCCTGCCTCCTCCTTATATTCCATTAATTGGTCTCCCATCATTGTTCCTGGCCTGGGGGAGTGACTCATAGCTAGTAGTGAGGAGAGGCATCCCCCATAGGAGGAGGAGAACTCATAGGTGAGGGGAGACAGGGACAGCTGAGATCCCCTCTAGGCAAGAGTGATGATTTTTTTTTATCTGCCTCTTCATCACTCCCACAGCTGCTGCAGAGTTTCTTGTGAGTCTTGGAGCTCAAGTTGAGCACAGTCCAGTCCTTAAGCTAATATTTAGGATTGGCCAACATCAAAGGGCTAACTGCTTTTTTCCTAATTCCAAGAAGAAGCTGTCCATCCTTTAGCCAGCTTGACAAGTCAGGGGAATATGGCTGTTCATGCAATCCTTTGGCTCTGTTATTTTTGCCAGGCGTTTTCCCCAGAGGCTGCTTTCCCTCATGGGAGGCGGAGGGAGAAATGGGACCCCAGGCTTCTTTCAAGGGCAAGGTGAATATGGGGAAATCACCTGTGGTGATGGGGAGTGGGAGGGAGGAATGTAAATAAGGCTAAATACTATAAATATGTTTTTTTTATCCCAGCAGGACGTAATGGGAAAAAACAAAAGAGAATGCCTCCAGGCCTATAGCTGGTGGAGAGGACCACAGAAAAAACGAAAGAAAAAGAACAAAATAAAAGCAGGAAGAATAGAGTTTGTTAGTAGTTCAGCCAGGTAAAGTCTTTTTAAAATGAGAATATCTGGCCTCTGTACACTTAAATTGATAGTGAGCAATGAATGCCATCATTTACCTTTACAATTTTGAATGGTGCTTCTGGTGCATGTACACCAAATATTGTTTGTGTTAATATACTGCTAATACAATAATGAAGTTTTCTTAGAAAGTTCATTTCTCCCACTGTTACTGAGAAGCAGTGGAACAGTATGTTGGTAGCTTTTTTGAATTACTACTGTAATCTGAGGTAATTTTTCTTGAAACTTTTGTACCTCCATTTTTCTTGCTTGTAGACAGTAAAAACTGGGCTTTTTAAAAAGCATCTTCTAATTTGAAGTGATTTTTGCTCAAGCAGTAGAATGGACCCAGGGAAACCGGGCGCTTTATGCTGTAGTGATGGCACTGCATTTCAGTACATTCCTCAAAATACAGTCTTTCAGTTAATGTTTTCGTCAGATTTGTCTCCCTAATTGTCCAGTGATAAGTGGCTGTATATCTGTTTGGCATCTTAGTCTTAAAACATTTTTTTTTTGTTTAAGACCGGATTATTCAATATTTGTTGGGGAGCTTACCCCAGAAGTGGATGACTTCCAGCTCTATGACTATTTCCTGAAGAGGTACCCTTCATGTATTGACTGCAAAATAGCAACGGATCTACTGGGATATTCCAGGTAACTTCTAAGCAAATTTGAAGTGCTGTCAGTATGTCTGCTTCTATAATTAATGTACAAGCACCTGCACCTGAACTTTTTCTGCTTTCTTTTTTTTTTTTTTTCCCCCTCTCCCCTTTGAGGCAGGGAGAGAGCAGAGCAGGGATTAGTCTTTAGCATTACACTTTTGACAACAAAGATGCTCACGTTACTAAAACTTTGAAATTAGTTTTAGGAATAGGATAAACTTCAATTTAACCGTATGCATGTCTGCATGCAAGGAAACCTAAGTGGTGGGAGGGGGTAGAGCTGTGCATTAAAATCAATGCTGCTCTGCTCACATACAGCAGTGTGTCTGCTTAGTCATCTGCAGTACAAAAGAATTCCACCTTTACATGTGTGAGAAAAGAATAAGGCCTGGCAAATTGTAGATGGGGTTGGAGGGCTGAACCTGTAGTACTACTAGTAGTAAATAAAGCCTAGTGGAAGCTCAACTGGCTGTGCAGTGAATCAGGCAGGGATGAGTGAGTTTGCTGTTCTGACAGTGCTGGCTGTAATAGGCATGCTCAAACTTAAGAGAAAGCACATTTAAAGTAAAAAAAAAAAAAAAAAAGTTAGTGCTGTATAGTGATAGTTGGTTAATAACTGCTGTATATGCAGAAGTATAGAATCTGATTAGTTACCTAGATAAGCAGTTAAAAAGAGCGTATTGTTTGTGCTGGCTCTCAGCTGGTTACATCTTAATGTTATCAAGGAACAAGCTGTTTCCTTCTGGCCCAAGTTTTTGATTTGGTGAGAACACTGTGCATATGCACATGCTGGAGAGGCTGAGTTCAGTAACAGAAGCTCTAGTAGTTACTATCATTTTTTTTGTAGAAGACAGAAATTAATTGGTTTTGTAACTGTTACGCATACTAGAATTTTTGTTTTCTCCCTTTTGAAAATTGTAGAGGGTATGCCTTTGTCAGATTTGGTGAACAAGGTGATCAGATGAGGGCACTGCAAGACTGCCAGAATGCGCCAGGTCTGGGGGGAAAACGAATTCGGCTGAGCATAGGAATTTCTAAAAGGTAACCAACCAGCTGTGCATTGATACAGTAGTTCTAAATCAGATTCTTGTAGCTCTGCCTTCATAGTCTGTCTCACTTGCTGTAACGACTGTACATGTGATGCAGTCTACTTCTGCTTTTTTGTTTTTGTTTTTTGTTCCATATATTATGTTTTGACTCCCTGGATTCATCTACCTCTTTCAGGATTGCTGGGAGAGAGGTAGATTCCAGGTTCTGGAACATAGGCTTAGCTGTTGCTGTGACCAGTCTTGTTTCTCCTAGTAGCAAAGGTGAATGCATTCATAAATATTCTCAGGGTTTAGGCACGAAGAAGGTAAAAGGATGACAAGTTAATGTAGGGTTTTGTATGCCTGAGGTCTTGTATTCTAGGTAGTAGCACATCACTAGTTTCCCAGCAGGCTGGGAGAGGAAGGAACTCTTTCACTGGAAAAACACATGCATATAGGGGGAAGAAGGAAAAGGAAATGGTGCTCAACACAAACTGTTCTGGTAATGTTCTTTGCTTTCCGAAGTTGGGGCAGTAGGGAGTTTAAAGTTTATATCCCTATCGTTCGAGAGGCTTTTTACTCTGCCTTCTCAGTTCTTTATCCGTCAGTCATTTGAGGCGATCTGACCAGTTACGGAATTGATACCAAATTTGATAAACTGTGATCCAGGATACAGACAAAATTGAAGTTGTTTATAAAGTCCTGAGTATTGAAGAGGTTAGCTTGCATGTTCTGTTAAACAGCAGAAATAAACCCTTGTTTCTGTCCTTATCTTGTGTAATGCTGCAAATGTTACCTCTTTACATAAGAATGGAAATGCTTTTATTGAAGAGGGCGCTGTCCAGAATTGGTCTGGTGACTAAGTGAGTTTGAAAGCAAGAATAGGTCATGAAGAAACATGTTTCTCCACTTCTGCTAGCCAGAGCAATGCTGATTGTTTTGAGATTTTTCTTTCTTACAGAAGTGTATGCATGGGGAGAGAAGTTAGAAGCAGAAGACTTGGATATGCTATCTAGTTGTTTGTTTACTGCAGTAGCAAGATAATAAAATGCCTCTTTATTAGAATGCATATGTGGCTTTACAATAATGACATAAGTTTACTGTCATAGTAAAATACACATTAATTTGTATCCACTTCTGAATGGCTGAGTTCTGTGCTCTCCTAGTGTCAAAATATCCAGCCATCAGAGCAGTTTGTTACTAGTGCCCACTTAAATTAGAAACTATTTGTGAATTCCTTTAGTTTGTGTCCTTGACAAAAGGCAGGTCTAAACCTGTCTCTTCTGTTGGGGATGCAGAGGAATTGGGCACTGGAAACACAGGAGGTCTCCTGCTGAATTGGTGAAGAAATGTCTAAACATAAAGGATTTTTTCGGAATGTGCAGCTGAGTTTTTTCTGAATTTTATTCAGTATACCTCAGTTTTAGTGCAGATAACACTTGTGCCTTGATTGCTGTCAGTAGTCTGAAGTTGCTTCAGAGAATATCTGTTTGGGACATAAGAGTGGTGAAAACTAATAAACTGGTCCTTTGTTCTTAAGAACCAATGTGTTTTGTAACTTTACTACTGATTTGGCTTCACACTGGATAGTGGCAATGATTTAAAAAAAAAAAAACAAAAAAAGACTTCACCTGACAAATTTTGGCAATTACTGAAGGATGCTTTGTGGAGGATAAAACAGAGGGGTGGAAGTAGACATGGCACACTGGCAGGCAGCATCAGATGCTCCTCTGAAACAGATAATCTAATTTGGCTCACTGTTTCTGGAAATAAGATTTAGTAATTAACCAAACAAAAGATAGAAGGGCTAATTAAGAACGAATGCGCTTCTAAAGCAGCTGTGCTTGCTAAACACCTCCTGGTTTTAATCAATTAGTTTTTAGCAGAGCACAAAGATTTAGTAGCAGCTTGCTTTTACTGATACTAAAAAATATTTTAAATGGATAGAGATAATAGTGCCATGGATCTAGAGTTAATCCAGGAAAATAATTACTTTTGGTATTGGCTAAAGTGAGAGTGTTTGCCTCTGTATAAACATGAGGCCTTATGCCATGACTTTCTCACTGTCACCTAGGCAGCTATTTTTAACAAATGTTTCCTTTTAAATTCTGAAGTACATAAACTGGCAAATTGCTTAACTTCAGAATTGGTTTTAAAGCTTATTGTTCTGAAACTCTAACTGTATATAACTTTTAATGTTTCAGGCTGAAAGCAGAATTCCAGCGGTACCAGTCGTATAACTATAATGATTATTACCAAGATTATCAGAACTACTACTCACAGTGGAGTTATGATCCTTATGCTGATTACAACTATGGCTCCTATGCTCCCTATGATAGCATGCAAGCTGTTGGAGACTGCTCTTTAGGAGATGCTGTTATGGCTCCAGCTGTTTTTGAGGTAAAGATACTACAAACTTGCGTTAAAGAATAAATTCCGCAAATAGTAAATGATATAAATTGTGTAAATTGGAGCAAAAAAATGAAGTCTTGAAACTGAAATAATGCTTTTTGCTTAGTGTGAAGCAGGGGCTAGAATAGCAGGCTTTGTTTCGAGGTATCTGTGTGATTAAGTGCTTAGGCAGTACCTCTATAGTTACTTGTTACTATGTGTTGTTCACGTATACTAAATAATTGTTTTGACATACAAAATCATGGTGTTCCTCCTATTCCTGTTGTCTTTCTGATTTAATTTGCTTGTAGCAAAGCAAAGAATTAAAGTGTAATATGGTCTTAGGGCTGATAAATTGGTTGATCTAAAATGACCTCCAGAGGTCCTTTCCAACCTGAACTATACTTTTGGTCTTCTCTTGTAAAGAAGCTGGCTATTCCTGTAGTTGAAGGAGGAGGGAACAACTTGGGATTGGGAGATGACGGTGGTTGTGTGAACATAAGTTCAAAATTACTTTGAACTTTTGATGTGTTCTGAAATGGCTTACGATTAAATTGCTATGAGCACTTCCTTGTTTATTTCAGGAGACTTCAGCTATGGCTGAAATCAATGATGACCTAATAATTGAAGGTAATGATGATTATATCATTAAGTTTGAATTTAGCCATACTTATGCCTTTTAACAATATGAGCCAACTTCTATTTGAGGTATGTCTTGGAAACTCAGGAAGATAACTCATGCACTGAGGTCTTCTGTGGGGAGTAGCTAATATGAGTTGGGGTTGATATAGCTTACCTTATACGTCAGGTAAAAGGGGACGCTGTCAGTAACAACACAGTAGTTTCTCTTAATGCTACCTTCAGTCTCCTTCCAAAATGGTCTAATACAGAATTTGACATCTCTGTACTAGATTCTGCTAGGCAGATTCTGTATTAAATATTCATTAATAGGCAATAATTCTGCTTCCAAACTCTGAGGTAAAAGCTTATCTTGCATGTGCTAAAATGAACATCCAGCTTGTACTTAAAAGATTTGGTACCAAACTTGATTGTTTGTATATGAAGGTTCTGGAGCAGTGCTTCCCACTGAGATGTCTTTTGTCAGTGTTTAATATGTTACACAGGATAAACTTTATTAAAGTAGTAGAAATGACTTAACTGATTTTAAACCATGAAGGTTTTCCCTAAATCTATCCTTAAATTAGTTTAAATACTAATGTAGTCTTAGCATTCTAATACAAGAAATTCTAAAGAAGTTGGGATTGTGTGAAGTTTGTCATAATTTTGGGAGGAATGAGCAGGTTTAATTTTATTAAATAAAGTACTAACTTTAAAACATGTTTTATTCAGCACTTACTTCAGTTTTTCATGTGCCTCTCTGAAGTCAAATACTTGTACTTACCAGACTTTTATTTTCAGATCCACAACTTCACTTGGATATTGATGAAATGAACAGACAGTTTATGGAGACAAGTGAAGAACTTTATGATTCGCTCATGAATTGTCACTGGCAACCTCTGGATACGGTCACTTCTGACATCCCCTTTGCTATTTAAGTGTCTTATATAGCATGACCGTTATGACCAAGGTGCTAAAACTACATTTCTCCTACATTACTCTAGATCATAAGTTTTAAAGCACAATGATAAGTTGGGTTTTTTTGCTATGCTTTTGACAGATCCTGTAATCTTTTTTGTTCATCACTCTACTCTCGAAGCATCTTGAAATCATGTAAATATTCTAGAAATGTAAAGAGTTAAATGGGGTCTAAAGATAGACTTGCCTGTGTAAATAAAATTTTGTTTCTGCAAACCTGCCAGCAAGGGATTTTACTCTTACATGTGTGCAGCACATTCTCTTCTGGCTTACCTTTACTATGCCCAGTTAAATTCTGTATTTCATCTGTCATTAATTTGAAACGGGCATCAGGCCATGAACAAAAACTAGCTCTTCTAGTTTTCTAGATTTCTTAGATAACTTCTTACAAGCTCTTTAATGTGCTTGTTTAGGTAAAAGTATATTTAGGAGATGTTCCCAGGGTTTCCTATGGGGATACTGATGGCCGCTGTGTCTTCTGCAGTCTGTTGGCACTAACTATGGTACTGTTGGGATCTGCTAGTCTGTTAAAATTACTTTGTAGTATAGTATGTTAAACTGATAGAAGTGCAAACTTCTGGGTCCCCCAGCTGCAAGTATTCCATGAACTAAGGATGTTCCTAGCTGACCATCTATGCCCCAGCATTCAGCTTTTCCCTAAAGCCTCCTCCTGCCCTTCTTGCTGTAGCCTTCTCAGCTGATGCTTTACCACAAAAACTACTATAACATGAATACATGTTGTTAAACCTAAAATTTCATGGAGAAAATTGCTTCCTAGTTTAAAGGAAGAAAAATAACCCACTGCCGCCAACAACAAACTCCATTAACAACTTCTTGTGCCTTTGGTGTAAATAAGTTGTACCCTGTCCTAATCTCCACAGCTGGATCAGTCTTCCTGACAATCAGATTCTGTGTGCCAACATCAAAAGGGTTTTGTTTTGATTTTTTGTAATAATGAGGTGTTAAGGTTTTCAGTAGGGTGCCAGTCTTCAGTATTGAAGTTGAAAGAGTAGGGGAGATGATAATGAGCAGAGTTCTGCTTTAAGTTGGCCATCTCTATCAGAAGATTTCCTTACTGTTAAACTGTCCTCATCTTGAAAAGCATGAATTATTTTGTGGTCACAGACTACTTAACAACGTACAGGCAAAAGTATTTGCTATTAAACAATGTATAGTAATAAATAACTTAGGCTTGAGGCAGAATTCAGCATGAATAATAGCTGCAGAAGCAACTAAAACCAGTCAAGACATGTTGCTGCTGCTTTGTGTGTTTTGGGGACAATCTGAAACACAACTGTTAGTTACAGGAATCCATTTTTCTGGCCTTCTAATGATGATAATGAAAGTGGTGATCATTAGCTAGGTACAGTTTTTAAATGTAAAACAAATCCTCTATGGAATCACTTTGGTAATACTGGCCTGTTACTTCTAGCTACTGACCAGAAACTCCCTCTGCTCTCTTCACCGTTTATGAAAATATTCCTAACAGAAGTTAGTCCTGCCATCAGGTGCAAACATTTTAAAACAGACAGGGCTTTCTGAGTACTGTGGGATCTTCTGTTTTTCTGGTTTTGCAGAGTTACATGTAGGAACAGTTGGAAGGCAAAGAACCTCAGGTTGGCAAGGGGAGTGGCATCACAGATTGTCAGCAATTCTCTCCCTTTTTTGGGAAGAGCTAGTTGCCAGGTAGCTGGGAAGAGGGATTTGTTGGGCACTTCCACTGTGTGAACTGGGAGTCTTTGACAGGTGATGGTGAGGAACACGTTTATGAGAATTTGCTGGAAGGTGGAAGTGAAATAGATGGGGTGAGGAGAATCTGACTGGGTAGGAAAGGGATTGCCTGCATGCATGTATGGAATTGTTTTAGGAGACTGAGGGGAGAACTGTCGAGATGGTAAATGTAAGCTCCTTGAATTTGAATGGGAGTGTTAAGCTTTGAAAGCCTGGAAGAACTTCTGATGCCAACTTTAACGCATAGCTGTGGTGCTTGAGCTTAGTATTAAAAGCTGCTCTGCTGCACAAAGGATTTTGAAGCTAGTAGGTGCTATCACCATGAGCAGCAAGGATACGTAGGAAGGAGGGCAGCTTCCAGCTCTGTGCCTGAGTTACGTGCTGCTTGAAGTGGCTTGCATAGTACTGCTTAACACTGCAGTTACATTCCAGTAAGTAGTCTGTGGAAATCTTCTGTGCTATCAATTAAAAATCCAATAATATGTGTTGGCCCATTAGGAATGCTGACTGATTGCTCTAGAGTATCTATGCTGAATTTTGGCCGTTGAGAGTTTGATCCATAATGCGCGAACTGTGTAATGTGGGGCCCAAGTAGCTATGTAATTTCACTTAGTCTGACAGTGACAGCACCACTGCATATGAACCTCAATACAGTCTCAGTCCATAGCCACCACACTCACACAATTTACACTCGCTAACAAACTTTCAGCTGTTTTACAATTACCAACATATTAGCTGGCTTACACAAAGGCTTGAACGCATCATAGGGGTGTCTGCTATCAGTTCCACAAATATGTGATTGCAGTGGGAGCTTTCCTTAAAAAACAAACAAAAAAACTTAGAAGCAACTTTTTCAACACCACCATGTCTCACTGCTTCTGGTTCTTTGTTTTGTCTCCATTTTATCCATATGAAAGTTTTTTTTCTTCAAGCTTAATGAAAGTGTTTTGTAAGACTATCCAGGAATACTTTCATAAACTTTTTTCATTGTACCTAGTTGCAGTAGACAGTGCCTTTACTCAAGATTTGCTGGTTTCTTCTGGAACAGTGGTTTTAACGTTTCCTATCCCTGCTCTGAAAAGAATGGCTTTAGTACAGTGGTATGAGGGGTTACTGATCCTACAGTTGTGAGCAGGGAAAAAGAAACAGGACAAAAAGGGTAAAGAGTTACTTAAGCCATTACTGTTTCTTTTTGCAGGATGCTCTTGGACCAACAGCTTCTTTCTAGCACTACCTCAAAGTAAACTTGCAGATCTAACTCACAGGGAAGATTCATCAAATGCTGATGATCCCTCTCATTCCGCTGGATTTTTTTTTTTGTTTTGCCTTTGCCTTTTGTTTTGGCTCATTTTAAACGATGCTTATTCAACTCCAGTGACTCATGTTAATAGACATTGTTCATTTGAGTACACCTGCAAGCATTTCTGAATAAGTGTCATTAAGTGCATGTCACTATATAGAAATTGTTCTAAATAAGTAAAATGTAAGTAAAGTAAGTAGCATATGAATTTACAGAGAAAAGTTGCAGTGTAGCTGCCTTGGATGCTCATCTGGAAGAGGAAACCTTGTTTCAGGTTCTCTTAATATACTTAGCATACATGAGAAAGAGAATCTTATTTTAAAATGGAGCATCTCTTAAGAGTGTCCACTGTAGGAGTAACTTTAGTCAAATCTTTGTGCAGATAGGCTTTTAGAAGTCGGCATTACTACTGATAAATGACCGTTATTAAAAGGCACAATTTTTATCCCTTTGTGAAGCTTGTTCTTCCCGTAATGAAAGTCTGTCCTGATACCCTTCTCCTAGCAGAAGCGCAATTTAGCGCAGTAATTGATTCCTTGGCGAAAACAATGAAAAATTCAGGCTAACATGTTACCTTCTTTGTATTTTGTTGATGATACTGATGTAGATCTCTTTTGATTATTTTGCTATAAACTTTTTTTTGACCTGTATGTTGTGGAAATAGAGCCTTGCAGTAGAATTGGTCTGCAAATGTAATCCACTAGCAGCTTACAAGAGATCAGGTGGTTCTTACAGGTGCCTTCTAAATCCATGTGTTCCTTGTCCTGGCTGGCATAAAGCATCCTACTGGACACACAACTGTAGTTATACTGGTAGGGGAGGAGAGGAAGAGACCAGAGTTCTGCAGGTCCGGTTTATGGGGAGAAATACCTAGAAAGTAATTCCACTCCACTGGGATTTCAGAAGTGTCATCTGATCTGGATGACCATGAAGGCAGGACTAAGGACTAATAAGTGGACTGAGAGCTGGCAAAGCCAGAGAGTTGGGAAGATACCAGCAAGGTTGAAAAGTTCCAATATGAAGCAAGAAGCAAAGACTTTACGGTGCAAAAATCCCAAGTAAGATTCCTCCTAAAAGCAAGGACTGCTGCCACTGGGTTGCTTTTCTTGAGGCCTTCAGAACTACCCTTACTGGTGGGAGTTCTCCTAAACCCTTGAGTTTGATAAGGTTTTTCTTAAGGTGTTTGCTGTGATGACTGCTTTTATTTTTTGGTGGAGATGGGTGAAAGGGGTTGTGAAATACTGTATTATGGGTCTGTCTTTCATTGTTGAGTATCTGTGATAGACTCAGTGACCACAGTCTCTGTTCTACATCACTGCACGAGAAAAACTTTTTTATTGCCTTCTGTGTTGCGTTTTGGGTGATGAAACATTTTCATTGACTTTTACATTGAGTGGTTGAGAGTCGCTGCTCAGCTCCATTGTTAACAGAGTGGGCCAAATAAGTGCACCATCAGTGCACCGAATAAGGCATAGAGCCATAGATCTTTCTCAATTTTTAACTTTTCATAGCATAAAGTTTCATAAGAAACTAAAATATTTTACATGTTTCCAACGTGTAATGAAAACCCATCTTGTCTTGAGGTAGAGAAAGCTAGGTTGAAGCTTATCTTTTTTCACGTGGTTCCTGTTAGCCAAAAATGAATGACATTAAACCTGGAGATTGCTGTTTTTCTTGCTTACACGCAGTTTGTAGTGGGGTCCTGAAGTCACACCGCCTTCCCTCCTCCCCTCCTGTTTTTCAAGCTCGCTTTCCACCTTCTCCACGCGTCCCTTCGCCTGCTCGCTGGGACTAACGGAGGGAAGCCTCCGCGCCGGCCCCGGCGAGCCTCCCCCTGCGCGAGGGCCGGAGCCCGCGGGGGAGCGCGTCGCTCCGCGGCCCGCGGGCCCTGCCCGGCCCAGCGCGAACCTGGCGCCTGAAACTCCGAAGCTCTCGGCCTCGCTCATCTGCAGTTGGGGGGATTTTCACGCCCTTCGCGGGTGCCGGCGCAGGCAGCCCCCGCGCTCCGCAGGAGGACGGGCGCCGCCGGGGCGCCCGGCTCCGCGCGTCCTCCTCCTCCTCCTCCTCTCCCGCTGCCGGCCCCGCCCCGCCGCGGACTACGTTTCCCGAGAGCGCCCGGGGCGGGGAGCGAGCGAGGGCTGCCGGGCCGTCCCGCTCGCGTGACGCAGGCCGCGCGGCGCGGGCCAGTGACGGGCGGGCGCCGTGTGGTTGGTCGGCCGGAGGGGGGAGGGGTGCAGGGGCTCGGCGGCGGCGGCGCGAGCGGGCGGGCGGGCAGGACGGGGCCGGCCGGCGCCCGAGCGCGGAGCAGGCAAAGGGCGCGCGCGCGCGAGCGGGCGGGGGGAAGCGGAGCGCAGAGGAGCGAGCGCGCGCGGCGGGGGTGGGGGGAAGGGAAGGGGGCAGTGAGAGCGCGCGCGCGTGAGGGAGAGAGAGAGCGCGCGGGGGGGGGGGCGGCGCGGCGCGGCGGGGAGGGGCAGGCCGCGGAGCCCCCGCGCAGGCCGCGCGGCGCGTGGCGGGCGGCAGCCGCCAGCAGGCCGAGCCGGGCGCGTCTCTAGAGAGACGGTGACAGCACAGAGGGGCGGGGGGGGGGGGAGAGGGCGGCCGGGCCGCGCCGAGCCGCGCCGCGGGGGAGGGCGGCCGGGCGGGGGGAGTGGGGTGGGTGGGGGGGGAGGGGAGGAGCGGGGCCGCACGAGGCGGCGGGGGCCGGGCCCGCTGCGCGCGGCGCGGCCGGGGCAGCAGGGGGGCAGGATCCCAACATGGCCTCGGGCGGCGGCGGCGGCGGCAAGATCCGGACCCGGCGGTACCACCTGGGCGCCGCGAAGCCGCCTTACGCCAGGAGTAAGCAGGTGAGGCGCGGCGCGGCGGCGGGCGGCGGCGGCGGCCTGGGGAGGGCGGCCCCGTCGGGCCGGGCCGGGCCGGGCCGGGCCGGGGTTTCCCGGTGGAGCGGGCAGGGGAGGGCAGGGGAGGGGTTTCCCGCCGGGGCAGCGGCATTGTGGGATTTCCGGGCGGGCGGGCGGGCGGCAGCGGCCGCCGCCGGGCCCGCGGGGCGCCGCGTGTGCGCAGCGCCGCGCTGCCCCTTTTGTTTGCCTTCCCTCCGTCGCTCGCTCGTTGCCCCCCGCTGGCTCGGCCGGGTGGAGGGAGGAGATGCCTCGGCTCGGCAGGAAATAGAGGCGGGAGGCGGCCGGTGCCGCCGCGGTGGCCGGGGAGGGGCGGCCGCCCCTCTTCGCCCCGCCGTGGCGGGAGCGGGCTGGCCCCTGTCCTCGGCGACCCTCTTTTTGTCTTCGCGCTCTCTGATCGCCCTCGGAGAGACACCAGGAGGAATGGTTTGGGGTCGCCGTCTGGCAAACGCGGCTCTGCAGAGGAGCCCCCTTCTAGTTAAACTGAGGGATGTAAGTGCGTCTCTTCCAGTGTTTGCCCTGTGCACAAGTTCCAGCCCATCTTGCAAATCAGTTTGTGAGGGAAGCTATAGTTATTCATCTTCAGGTTTGGTTTTTGGGAGGACCCTCAGTTCTGCATCTGGTAATTTCTTCAGTCTCTTGCCTGTCTCTCTTGCCTGTGCTTAAATGTGCTGATGCAGCGCAAGTTAAATGTAATTCATGAGGCATTTGTTCTCCTTTTTATTGCAGGATAGAGTAGATGGATAACAAAAGCTAGTTTGTACACTGCACCACGAAAATCCCACACCAGTTAGTGGCTGGAGAGGGAGATGCAGAAATGCTTCCTGATTTCTATTTGCTAAGAATTTTCAAGAGGCCCGGAAACACTGCTCTGGATATGCCTTCGCATGTGTATGTGAACCTGAAGTGGGCTCTTCAGCCAAAACCTTTGCATTATTAAATCAGTAACTTAGTAACTTATCAGTAGCTACAGGAATGAGTATTATATCGAAAACTGAGGGAGCATTATGCGTGAATTGTTACTCATTTTTTTCTTATTTTGAGGAGTACTATATTTTTTTGAGGTTTATATGTAGTATACTGATAAGCAAGGTTGTCCCTATAAAGCTAGGATAGAGACACTGAATACAAAAGAATCACTACACGTGCAGAGCAAATGTTGAACGTTTCACGCGAATGACGGAATATTACTGAAAGTGCCATGTCTTGCATGTGTTCATACTGTGTAGATAAACCTGGCACATTAATCTGAAGTAATTACAGACTAGATGGTTTTCTAACTCTTCTGTTGTCTGTTATCTTTGTGCATTTTCTAGTAGGTTTATTTAAATAGTGTGCCAAAGCAAACACATGATTAGGGATATCTGTGGGATTCTACTCAGAGGGTTGGATGCTGCAACTTGAATACATAAATCAGATTAACAGTGAAGCATTGGAGAGAGAGTTATTGTAATGATTTAATAAATTGGCAAACTGAGAGAAGTTAGGTATGTGCATTTATTGTCATGAATAGCTTTTTAACCACGTGCGGCTTGTTAACTTACATAAGAAGATGAGCGTCTGGGTAAATAGCTAACCTAAGTTGTAGTGATTGACAAGCGTTCTTGTTTTCAGTACAATGTCTGCTCTGCAGAAGTATTCTGTGATTTAATACTAATTGTCTCTCTGTAGTGAGTTTCGGAAGACATGAAAGTGTTCAGTGCAACTTTGACATGATGCTGTACCTCTAGTCCTGACCCTCATCCCGCTGCTTTTATCAGCAAATAGAATCATAGCCTGTGGAAATTTGTTGACAGACCTTTTTTAGGTGCTTGTGGTCAAAATTAGAGTCCTGAAAACCCTCAGTCTCTTATCATCAAACTCTGAAATTATCTGAAGGTTGTAGGCAGTATAGCTAGTAGCTTTAAAGTTCCCGGGATATCTGATTTTTTTTTTTTTTTCCACTCGTATGAGGGATGGTTGCCATGATGCCTAGGCATCATGGTGTCTGCTTTCTGGTTGTTGTTCTTTTGCCATAATCTCTTGAGGAGTTTGATCAGGTGGTAATTCTCTGGTCATACGTAACATGTACTGCAAAATCAGTCTTCTGTAAAATACGGTGACAGCTTTAGAAGACAGTTGGAAGAGGAGGTGCTGCTTGCTGCTATATAACAACTAGCAGTTAAAGCATTTGTTCAGAATGTGGTAGACCCTGCTTTAGTTTCCTTTTTTGCCTTGAGGGATCAACCTACATCATCTACTTTCCAGGCAAATATCCTAGTTGCCAAGCTGTATGTTGTCTTTCGTTCTTTTGACTGAAGCTGGTTTACTATCCAGAAAAAGAATGCATGATTCATTGAGGCAGAAAGAGGGTATGTGAGAAAATGTTGCCCTCTGGCCTGCTGATTGGGGTGCTTCTTCAAGAACGGGGAGACATGTAGGCTTTGTTCCTTGTTCTCAGAACTTACTTGTTTTATGTTAGATAGTTCATGGAGCAGAGATGCCAAGCCTGGTGTTTCCTGCTCCTTCTTCCCAAATGCCCTGACCATTAAGCTTTAGAGCCATGCATCCTTATGTTTTTGTTTGTTTGTTTTTGTTTTTTAATCTAGTACTACCTTTTAAGAATCAGCCTCAAGTAGGACAGGTGAAAAGATGCTGTCTGCAAGATATGACTATGACTTGTAGCGTTTGTATTTTTTCTGGGAAATGGAGATATGGATTCAAATCCACTCCATTAATGATGGGAACTGAACCATGATATTTCTTACATAGAAGAGGGACTGTGAATACTATCTATAGATCTATTACTAAAAGAAAAAAAAAAAGTGGCAGTGCTGCTAAGTAGTGATGGTGTGTACTTACCCACCATGGAGGTTTCTGGGCTGGGAATCCACAAAAACAAAAGAGCCTTTTTGTATCTCTGGGTTAGGCATTCTGGGAGTAGAATTTAGGAGTTCCTCCCCATTCACTGTGCTTTCCTAACGGCCAAATGTTGACAGCTCCATGCTGAATATGTTGACTTTAGGTAATGCCATGCTTGGCATGCTACCTGTTTACTTAGCCATGTCATTCTGAAATATCGAGGCTCCTTGGGCAGCATGTAAGGAACTTAGGCACTTGGGTTAAAATTGCTGCTTCTGTTCTGAGAGCCAAGCAGCTGAAACCAAGGTGGGTACTGCTGTGCCCAACATTTGGGTTCCCTGGCCAGCCTGTGGATGTGGCCCCAGTGCTTCCAAATGCTGGTTAGTCTCGGTCACTTAGCTGATGATTGGAATCAGTAGTGTAAGTGGGAATAGTGTTTATATTACTGATTTATTACACAGCTTCTACTATAGTATCTGCATATTCCCGTTCTTAACTTTGTTTAGCTTTTTTTCGTGTGTGTGCTGGTTTAGCTTAGAAAATTGCCGTTCTCATCTGGGTAGCCTAGAGATTTCAAAGATTCTAAATATGTCATTGTGTTATTTTTACTTCATAATTAGTTATTCGAATGAAAATATGAAGAAATTTGACTCTTCCGCACTTCAAAACTCATACAAGCAGATTTAAACTCAAGGAAAAACAATTTATATGAAAAGTTTTTATACCCTTGCCATAAGCCTGTATGTTTGTTTTAAGCTTCAAATTAGTGCTTTTTGATATTGGCAATCACAATTGTAGATTGAAACTTGTGCTGGTGAGTGGCCTGTTTTTATTTTTTCTTGCGTGTAGAAATGGCAGCACATATTTCTAATGTAGATGTGCTGCACTCGTATAAAGCAGAACAGTCCAAATGTGTTTTACTTGATGAAACCAGCGTGTGCTGCTGCACGCGTGTGGTTGGTCTTGTGCTGATGTAGTTAGGATATTACCAGAAAGAGGGGACTGGAAGGCCGTTGGAAGGTATATTCACTGGTCCTGGTCACAAAAGGTGCTGTGGACTGGGGAGTTTTGCAAAGTCATTTGAGATGTGATGTAAGATTCTGCCCAGACAAAATAGTCGGCGGACTGGGAACTTAAAGTATGTGCAACAATACCTAAGTCATTACATTGTCACCTGCTCTTGAAGACAGCCCAGTTCTAAACTACTGTTTGATTTGTTTTATGTTATGTATGGGGTTTTCTCGGTGGGCAGTGGCTGCAGACAGCGGGCAGGACGACTCTTATAAGCTGCCTGTTTTATTCTGGGAAGAGATTTTGAATCTCTTGTGTTCAAGAGGTAGTGTTCTTAGAATATCATGTTGAGTAATTTAAATTAGGTAATGTTTCATAAACCTGAAGCAGGAAAATATTAGTTTAAAAAAATCTCTAAACTGTTAAGAATGTCTGTAGGGCGTTATATAAGTATAACTCTATTGGTTTAACTGTTATCAATAGGATTATACCTTGAAGTGTGCTAAGATGATTGTTTTTATTTTTGCATACATCTTCCTGCTTGTTTTGGTTTAGTAGTAGGCTTGCACACTGAGCTAAATATTCATAGATTTTTTTAAAAAGGTTAATTTGTATTTAAAGGTTTGTTTTAAGAGAATGGGCTATTTAACTTCAGTTGGTTTTCTCTCTCCCAGTACTATCAAGTAAACTTTATTAGCAAAATGGATTTTTAAATATTATGCTTGCTAGTAGTTATGAATACCTTCTACTGTTGCTGTAAGCAGAAATGTATCCTAGTTGGGAAAAACTTTATTGACAGTTTTCTCTCATTTGGGCTATCAGTGCTCTCAATGGTAAAACAAATTGTAGAACATGATGTCTGTAGCATTTTATTAATATTTTGATTATTCTCTCCCAAAGTGTTGTCATGACAGTCCTGGGGGCTGCAAAGTGTTGGGAAAAAAAGAAAAACAATATTAGTGGGTGGTATCTTAGGACAGAGGTTTGAAAAACAGATGCAATAATTGGTTGTGTTAGCTGGGACACTGCAAATTGCCTTAGTTGCAGGCAGCACATCACTTCCTCTGAGAGAGTATTTATTTCTCCAGTCAGTAATTAGAGCTGGCTCTTGCTGCACTGTCACGGAGGAGCTGAGCTCCTGCTGATTCTGAAAGCTATATGAGGATAGAGTGCAAAATCCTTTTTACTCACCTAAAAAGTTTTAAGAAGAGCAATTTCAGGTTAGCATAGATGCAGGCTAGCACAGCGTTGTGTAACAAATTCATAACACAACTAGATGGCCGACTCAGTGGACAAGGAGTGAGCAGCGAATGTTGTTCACCTTGATATTTAGCAAGGTCCTAAGCATGGTCTCCCGTATTATCCTAGTAGCAAATTGGTGAAATATGGACTAACTGAGAAGACTGTTAAGTGGTTGGAAAATGAGGTGGACCGCTGGGCTCCCAGGGTTGTGATCAGCAGTACAAAGTTGCACTGGCAGCTGGCTATTAATAGCGTCTCTCAGGGGTTAATACTGGGGCCGATACTGTTTTGTGTCTTTATCAACAATCTGGGGTGAGGGAACGGAGTATTCCCTCAGCAGGTTCCGAGGTGAAACTGAACCTGGGGAGCATCTGTATGCTGAAGGGTAGTGCCGCCTTTGAGGGGTCTCAACAGAAGGGGCTGACAGAAACCTCATGAGGTTCAACAAAGGCAAATAGCAAGTCTTTCCTCTGGGACAAAACAACCCCACGCATCCTGGTGGACAGGTTGAACCTGAATCAGCAGTGTACCCTTGAGGTGAAGAAGGCCAACTGCATACTGGGGCTGTATTAGAAACAATGTGGGCAGCAGATGGAGGAAGGTGATGATTCCCCTCTATTCACTTGCAAGTTTGCTTCTGGAGCATGTGTCCAGTTTTGGCCTCCCCAGTACCTGAAAGGTGCTGACATACTGGAGCAAGTCTAGCAGAGGGCCACCAAGATGACGAGGGGGCTGGAGCATGTGATGTGTGAGGAGGCTGAGAGAGCTGGCTTTGTTCAGCCTTAAGAAGAGAAAGCAAAGGGGAGACCTGCAAATACCTAATGGTAGGGTATAGCAAAGGTGGAGCCAAACTCTTCTTGGATTTTAACAGCAATGGGACAAAACGCAGCAGACTCAAGTTGCAAAATAGGAAATGCCGATTAGATATTAGGAAAATGTTTCACTGTAAATCACACGGTTCCAGTGTGTTGGTCGCACACTAGAAGAGCTTCCCAGAGAGGTCTCCATCCAAAGCTAGCTGAACACCGCCCTGGGCAACCTGCTCTCCCTGGCCCTGCTCTGAGGAAGAGCTTGGACTAGGTGACCGCAGGCTCCCACCCAGCCTCTGTGGCCGTGCGGTTGTGTGACAGCTGCTGTTGGCCCACAGAACACACAGACATGCGGTTCCAGCATACGTGTCGACGTTACTTTAGGTTCATAATCCTTTTACTGGTGCATCCTCATTTTGTCTCGGGGCTATATTGGTTTTCAGGGAAGAAATAATGCCTGCATCTCGCTGTTCTATTTTATCTAGAATAAGCTGTAAGGCTCCCCTCAGGAAGAGCGTAGCTAAGTGCACTTTCTCTAAGGTTGCTGTTTCCCAGACCATTTTAAAAGCATCTTCTGTTTCTTTTGAGCTGGTGGGTCATGTGATAGATTTTTCTCATTTTCCAGCTGTTAAATTGCAAAAACTCTTTTTTTTTCTTGCCAGTCTTTTAAATGTTTTTATTGAGTAGATACTGTACAAGTATGAACTGTTGAATGGTGTTGTTTGTACAGTCACGAGAGAAGAGGGAGGAGATGGTTCTCAGTATACATTTCTTGGTACGTTCTACTAAGACAGTATTATGAAAACTCTCCTGTATGCTTTTTGAAAAGTACAATACCTGTCTTTGATGTGAAGAATTAGTAAATATGCTAAATATTTTTTTAATGAAGAATTTGAGCTATTTTTAATTCTTCCTTTTTAGGGTATTAAATAACTTACCCTTTGATTCATATGTTCTGTTCAGTTTTGTGAATAACTGTACTAACTTTGGGCATAGTTATCATATTCTCTTGGACAGATCTCTCCTGGCAGATGTCTCCCTTTCTTGCCACCACATTCCATACTTTTTTTTTTAAATTTATTTTTATATATAATGCTGCTTATAAACCCTTGACTGACTTTCTCGTGATGCCTGAACTATACAGGTCCTGTCTACAGAAAAGCTGTTATGGCTATTTAATTGAAGGTGCAATTCAAATATGCTTTTTCTGTGTGTGTGTAAACATATATATAACTTATGTATATATACAGGTATATAACATGCACACACTTAAACAGCAAAATAAACATATGTATATACATGCATACACATACATAGATAACAGTTGAACCACCTAAAGCTAGTATTGTTCGCAGCTGTTTATCACCACCTTTGGTGGAAGATTGTTATACCAGCAGCTTTATTAGTGGAGGGGAGTATGTGATCACACTCTAAACCCCTTTAGGCAAAGTCAGTTGGGTCATCTTAAATTTGAGTGAAGGCAAGTATGAACTAGCTTATTTGGCTTTGCCTAAAGCATAAGTAGTTTTGTAAGTTGCTGATACAGTATTTGTCATTGTGGTATTCTGTATTACTTTAACAAGTAATTATTAAAGAGAACTTTTAACTGTAAGATTTGCTATTTTGTTTTTGTTATTGCAGAGTTTGTTTGTTTGGTTTTTTTTTTTTTTTTTTTGGTCAAAAGAGGGAATAGGTATTTGTAAATGTTTTTCTCTGCTCTTTGTAGGAAATACCATCCCACCAGAGCTTTCATATTGGGGAAGGAGTACTAATATTTCCAGGGGAAAACTTCCTTTGAGTTTCTGTTACTCATCTCATAATTGCGTATTGCATTTAGTAACCATGCCTTCGTGTGTCTTTGGCTTGGTTGTGATCTCCTTCTGTTTTTCAAAGTAAGCACACGTTCATGATAGTCTTTAGATGCATCTTTGTAGGGAAGAAGTGTGCATGTTAACACCTGAACACCCCATCATGCGCTGAGGTCTTAATAGCAATGATTCAATTTCAGTTTTAACACACGTGCTGTCTTTGAAAATGGCTATGCCAGTAGAAGATTTTCGTTCTTCTTGCCCAGCTTGTCTGTTATTGTTGCCATAGCTCTGCCGTTGGAAAGAAATGTTTGCGCGTGTCCTGCAAAGCTAGCCGACTTTGCTTTTAGGCTGTGATTGTGTTTTGAACAGAAATGTGTTTTTCTGAAGCAGATGGGCTGTCTCAGCCCGCTGTTAGAACTCTGGGGCTGATATAACCTTCTAGATTACAGTAAACCTGCCAAAGATTTAAACTGTTCAACTGACGTTTTCTTTGAGACTAGATTAAGGATGTAGTGAGGCACATAAATACTTACAGCAACAAACTATTAGGTTGGCTGGGAAAAAACCTGTGCGCGATAGAAATATGTGCAAACCTGTGATGTTAGGTGCATTTGTAGTTTAAGTCATCCTAAGCTAAGCAGATACAAGGTTTAAACTGATTTAAATGTAAGTGTATTAGAGATTTACTGTAGTGTAACTAGATACATTCTAAATCAAGTTGTAATAGTGCAACTGTTCTAATGTCAGCCTAAAGTATTTGTAATTCAACTTCACAGAGTTGCAGAAAATATACAGAATTGTAGATGCTACTGCCTACCATCACTAACAAAAGGTCTCTGGGCAATGACAGTTTGTGTCACTGGTAAGAGAACAATGTTTGGAGATAATGGTAGTATGTTTACATGAGACATACTCACTTGGCTCTGCGAGGTGAGCTATGATGAAAATACACGGCCAGAAAGTCGTTGCTGCCCCTAATGACCAGAGGTTACTGTACTGCTCTGTGGCAGAGACGTACCTGTCTCGGCTTCACAGTTCCAGAGTATTAGCTTAAGTTACCGAAGATACAACAGATAAATTACCAGAGAATTAACGAGATGAAACAATGCCTGCGTCTAAAGCAGCTGTGCCTGAAAGGCAGTGTTTTTTAGTTTCTTCTAAGCACCAATTCTTACATTTTTAAAGCTAGTCAGAGAGCATACGCAGCAGGGTCACGCATCATATAAATTTAAAGACTCCCACGTCCTATTGAAATGAATTGCAGCTTCTCTTGATGCAGCTGAATTGTGAGGTTGAACTTTCATACGCTAGACAGAATGTCAGTTTGGTGCTTCAAAAGTAGCAAAACTCAAAGCCTCCCTAAAGTCTGGTGTTCACAGAGAATAACTAAAGGTGATTCTTCAGTTACTTCATTTTATCTTATTCACGTATCAGTCCCTCGTTCTAGCAAGATAACTGTTACGACTTGAGGGCATACATGGGCAGGCTTTCTGAATTTTGGATTTTGACTTTGTCAAGTACAGTTTTGATAGCAACCAATAAGAAAAATAACTGTCACTTAAAAAACTAAAATGATTATGAATAAGATAACATGATCAATGTGTAACAGAAATGATATGTTACATTCGCAAATCCACTGACATATCCTATTGTCAGCTCAGTTTGTGGATCAGTATGGATAAAAAAGTTATTTCAGAGCAGCATGCTGCTGCTTTGAAGCAGTATGTGCTTTGCTTTGAAGCAACGGAAGTACTTTGCTATCTTTTATTACCACTACATTTAATTTAAAAATACAATTCTAGTTTTCTTGTTACGAGGTAGTTTACTTTGGAGTGCTACTCCAAAGTGGCAGTAATGAAATACTGTGGTAGAAAGTACTTCGTTTTGTGAGATATGCTTCATGTTAGTTATAAAGCCTTGTCTGCACTAGAAAGCATCTGACATAAGGATGGTGTCAGGAAGCTGAGTTGCCCTTGCATGGCATTTAACTGTTGCTTCAGAAGTTGTGGAATTTGGCTTGCCCTTGTTTGTGTTTTACGCACCAAATGTGTCATCACTACTATGTGTCTTTGATTAGTGTGTGGCATCATATTTGTGTGTGTGCGCTTTTAGGTGAAGTGGCACTTAAAATGTCGTTTAATTCCTGAGAATCTAGAATATTTTAGGAGATAGCGGATTGGTGGAATGGAAATGATATATTGAAAGCCTTCCTAGGCTTGTTATTTACAGTAAATAGGGGGGAAGAGAGAGAGTTTGCTCTTTCTATTAGCAAACATCTTTGGCGATACTGAGATACTGTAATGAGTAGGGTCTTATAGGGAGAATTGCTGTAAATAAGTTAGGCATTTTTATGTCTGAACTGTGTATTAAAATTCTAAATATGAATGTGTATTATCATACTTTGCTAAATCTAATTGCTTTTTTCCAATGGCCTTGTCAGAAGAGTCTGGTACTATGGGAAATATATTTTTTTGATAATTTTAATTTGGAAAATTTTAAACTTGTTCATGCAGTTATGTCAGACTTTGCTATCCTGGTGCCATATGTTGCTTTAGCTATTGTGCTCATTAAAGGAAAATGATTGGATTAGTGTACAGGGTTCCTTTGTAGGAAAAGAAAAAAAAAAACAACGTTGAGCTGCGTTTCTGTTAATGTAGCTCTATGTACTGTCTTTGAAACTTAACTGTGTGCATGCTGAGTCAGTGTGAGGCTTTCAAAAAAAATAATTAGCTGTATTTGTGATCCTTTCTTAGAGTAACAATATACTCCTTTAAAACTGCTTGTAAAGTTATTAATGAAAGTAGTCTCCTTTTAATCTTAAGTTTTTCATTTTTGACACTGATAGATTCCTATCACAAAGTTTAACGCTAGCCATATGCTCCGTGATTTATGACACCCATCTCTGATCACCGCTATCACCTAATGCTAGTCAGCCTAATAGTTCCTGCAAAAAAAGGAAGTAAGATGTCCTGTACTTCATGTTCTCTTTTGGGTAAGTGTCAGTTTCACAGCATCACAGAATGGCCAAGGTCGGAAGGGACCTCTGGAGATCATCTAGTCCAACCCCCCTGCGCAGGCAGGGTCACCTAGAGCACGTTGCACAGGATTGTGTCCAGACGGCTTTTCAATATCTCCAGGGAAGGAGACTCCCCAGCCTCTCTGGGCAACCTGTGCCAGTGCTCAGTCACCCTCACAGTAACAGAGTTTTTCCTTGTGTTAAGAAACGTTTTGAAATTTTTAGTCAGTTTAAAGGCGTGGACAAAATTTAAGTTAAAACTGTTGAGTGTCATAAGGATTTAACCTTGTAGGTTGGATGCTAATTTGTCTATGGGAGCATATGCTGGCTTTTTGAACTCAAATCGAAGTGGTAGTAGTGCGCTACTCTTTTCATGGTGCATATCTGCAAGCAGTGCCAAAATATAAAACAGTACCTGACTTTCCCTAGGATGTTTATTTTAAAGCTAACTAGACTAAGGAAGATGAGTCTTCAAGCAATAAAAAGGAAGTAAGCTGGCATCTGTAAGCATAATTCTTCATGATTTTTAGAAATAAATTTGAACCAATCCAGTTGCCTTAAATAAAGTGTATTTTTCCTCCCCAGCATTACGTAATTAATGGCATTCCTGTAACATATTGTTCATATTAAGTCATAAGTTTTATTGTCTTTTTTTTTTTTTATAATGAAATATCAAACTCTGCTGTCCTACATCCAAATTGAAACCACTCCCTAAAGAGCAAAAATGCAGTTAGTTTAAGCCGGTCTGCGTCTGTGCTGCTGCAAGAGACAACCCTGTCGTGTTTCTGTTCTTGCCTTTGCGCTAGCACTTGTGCAGCCAAGTGGTAAGGTGGACCAGGGAGCTGATCCCCCTGAAAGGGAGTCCTCGCCATCACACTCTCTAGGTGAATTTTGGGCTGGATCTGTTCCCTGATTACAGTTTGTCACATGGCTGCATATGTGCCAGTGCCAGCACAAAGGAGGTGGATCGAGGTGAAGGGAAGAATGGGACAGTGTTTTAATGGCAGTACAGACACAGATTGTTTGAAGAAGGGAGAAGTCTTGTTTCCCCTTTCCCTTGTTCTGGCTGCCTGATTTCTCTCTCTCGGGCCAGTTCTGCTGCACTGAGCCGGTTGAACTCATTAGTGCAGCGGAGAAACATGCACTTTTTGCCAGATTCATGAATTCAGCGAGTACAGAGAGTAGTCTGCTGTGCGCCAGAGCTGGCACAAGGTAACGTAGTGGGGGATGGAGAGAGAGGAACGTTCCTTCTCTGTGACTGAAAGTGGTTAGATTGATCTGCCCTGTCTTGATGAACTTCACCCTTAGGTGCTGAAGCTTGCAGGTTTTCTTTTTGAGGACTTATTGATTCATGTGTTTTAATAACTTTAACTTCAAAATGAGAAGGAAAAAAAATCTATGAATTGGCCTGGAGGTAAAAACTCGTTGCTTTGAGGTGTACATATAATGAAGTAGAAATTAGCTCTTTTAGGAGGTTGTAGATTTTGCATCTCTAAAGACCTCATGTTCGTATATGACCTTTAGGTATAGTTTTTGAGCACGTTCCGTGTTGCATAGCGGGATTTACTTAATCCTCTCAGATTGAGATCTACTCAATTACAAAAATAGATGTTTACCAGTAATCACTCTTTCGGAGTACTCCTGTCGGCACTTTTTTCCGTATTGCTGTATGAAAGACCCTTATGAACTGGGAAAACTGTCCTGTTTGTTAAGTATTTTTAACCAAGAAATAGCTTGTTTGTAAGTTTGGGAGTCCAATTTTGACAATGATCAGGTGTTATTCATTTCTTCATATAAATTCTTTGAAGTCTTTCAAAGTAGTAAATTATAACACTTATTTGTGTAACGGTTAGCATTCTTGTCTCACAATTTTTCCTTCCGAGTTGCGTCTCAAGGTAATACGCTTTGAGTAACTGTAACCATTGTTACTGTTGCTGTGGTTTTATACATACATAGATCTGTCTAGCACAGTTGTACACGCACAGGATTCAAAGAATTTGAAGAGCTGTTGTAAATATCTATTCTTAAGCTATTGGGTCTTTATTGTGGATTTTCTTTTTATGTTCTGTGTTTGGGTCTGCTTTTCTGCTGATATTTTAGAATGAGAATAGAATATGAGTGCATTTAGAAGGAGCAGGCAACTGTTGGTACTGACAGCAGCTCTCAAACTGCTGAAATCAGTGAGTTAATAATGTGCTGAAGGACTAAAACACATTCAGTGAGTAAAATGCTGCTGGGCACAGTTAGGATTGTCCTGTGGCATCTCCTGCCCGTTCATAGTACTAAAGTTCGGTGCCTCTGTAGAGCGCTAGGGAGTGCAGCAGGGAGCCAGTGATTGGCAAGGGATGATGCTGGAGACACAGGAGTGAGGAGGGCCAATGCTCTAGTGCTGACAGGGTAAGCTCGTGCAGGGAGAGGGAAAGGGTGTTCAAACAGATGTGCTGAAGCTGGAGAATAAGAAAATTAAAAGTTAGAGGAAAATTGAAATGCCAGCTTTAAAAGCAATGCAAGGCATGACACCTTGCTAAAATGCCCTAGCAGGATATAGAGCGTGCATGTTTAAAAGTGTATTTGGTCAGTGGTACCAGTGCTGCCTCACTTGCACAGCAATAATACTTTTATTTCCTGGGTTTCAGCTGTTTGAGTGTCACTAAGGTCAGTGTTCTGGAGAGATAAGAGGCAGCTTAAGGAAATCTTTGTTTTAGTGAGATACAGGGGGGTTGGAGGGGGACTTACCTAGCATGTACGTTTTGCTTTTGTGAGGGAGTCTTTTGTTAGCGAGATCTATACTTGATGATGTGTTATGATTCGCTCACAATGCCTGCCTCGTTCTCTCACAGTAATTCCAATCGGTATTTTCATTTTGCAAATAGAAAACAGAGGTGTGTTGCAGTGAATTTTGCTTTTCCTTGCTTTGTCACTAAGCCGTCGGTATTTTGGAGTGTAAAACTGCTTCTTGTTTGTCTTTCACCATGCACAAGCCAGATGGAGCAGACTGTTAGTACTTTCTGCACTATAACTGCACTTACCAGGTTCCAGCTCTTGAATTGATTTAAGATGTTACCCTGTGTTGAGTTTAATCTTAAAGTCCTGCTAATATGGTGAAAGGTAGCAAGGCCGTCATATGAAAGAAAGAGTCAGACCAGCCTATATTTAGATATGGATGGTAAAATGTCATCTCGGTTAATTATTAGTCTAGCTAGCTTCTCCAGTTACTTATTTGGGATGCTAAAGATGATTGTATGTTTACTCTCCTGGATGCCTATGACTTCCTCCATTTAAGTCTCAAGTAGGTAGAATTAAGTCTTTGAAGGATTTCTTCAGCGAGAGAATTGTGCAGGCCAATTTTAAGGCCAGTAATATCTTGTTCAGTGATTGAGAAAATCTTAACTAATGCTGCATGTATGTAAAGGACTGGAAAAAGCATTGCCCAGTTCTACAGCTGAATAATAATTTTGACCATCTGTTGCCTAAAATCAGATAAATATCCAAGTACTGTGCCAGAACCTTTGGTATATATGTTAGCAACTGATAATGCCATTCCAAAAAAAAAAAATTTGAATTTCACTTACTGAAAAGTAAAAAGAGTTAAACAAAGTGTTCAATTTGCTGGATTACCTTTCATATTTGCTAGTTTAACGTACCAGCTAGTTATGCAGCTATAGTGAGTGCAAGAGGGAGGGAACTCAGTGTTGCACGTGATCTGCCATGCAGGGCTGAGATTTGACTAGAGGTGTTGAAATGTTGAGGGTATGATAGGGAACAAGTGACTGACTGAAATATGTATTTCTTAAGTGTAGAATGCAAACATTGCAAAGAATTGTTAAATGGCAAAGTGGAAATGGCTTTTACCTATTCAGTATTGCAGAATGTTAGGGTTTAGAAGTCCACAACATTAATGTAGCATGAAATGAAATTCAATCAAAACAGATCTATTTAACAGTCCAGTGGTAAGGCATCTGCTATTCAGCTATAGCTTTGTTTCTTCTAGGATTTCTCTCGGGATACCCTGAGTGTTCAGAGCATAAGAATGGTTTCTGATGCGTTTTGTTACTGCAATTCAGCATTAGAAAAATACTCTGAAATATTTAAATGCACTGATTTTAACTAACTAACTAACTAACTAACTGCTGAGCTTCTTTTTTTGATGGATTTCAAGTGAGGGCATGAAGTGGAGGAGTCCTAAAACAAGTATGTATATCAGGAGTTGTTTAGAAATAATATTCCAGCTGGCCTTGTGAATTGACAAGTTCTTGGTGAACTTTCACTGAAGTTTCAGAATTTTGAGAACTGCCAAGGTGACTGGCTGGTGCAGAAACTGGAAGGTAGCAATAAATGTTAAGTGAATTTTTGTCATGTGTCCCAGAACTATAGAGATTCTCTGTCAAGCATCAAACTCCTTTATCTTGTTCGGAGTATTTGATACCTAATATCTGTCTTTAAGGTCTGTGGAAGTTGCATTTCAGAGTATACTGTTGAATGTTTTTCTGTAGTTAAAACAAGTGTTTTTCTTTCAAGCAGGGAATCATTAGCAGAGTGACAGAATCAGTGAAAAACATTGTGCCAGGATGGTTACAGAAGTATTTCAATAAAAGTGAAGATGACTGTGTAGATACAAGTGAATCTACAAACCAGGAAGAGAATCCAGTAAATTTTCATCATGATTATCCAGATGATGATACCATAGTGATTGATGGGAGAGTCACGCCTGAATCAGCAAGAATTAATTTAGAAGGTATGTGAAAAAAACGTTTAGTATTCCGGCCATCTGTATTTATTCACAGATTTATACTTTCAGATTTAGATTTCTAAAGGAAGCTGGAAAGAGGGTTTTGACAGAATTGAAATAACTATGTTTGTGAAACTGCCTTAGCTTTAAACTGTAAACGTAATTGTGAAACATGTTGTCCAAGGATATTCTGGAGGATGTCTTACAGCTCTTAGAATTCATCAATTTAACTTCATGTACTCTATTAACCAGGCGCAAAATGTTGATAATCCTCTGTCTCAGGTGCTCTAAGTTATTTTTTTTTTTTCCAATGGGGTCCGGAATGAAAGTTTATCTAGTTTCCCGAGGTAATAAAAACATTAATATATTTTGTAGTCCTCAGAACAAAAGGCTGATGAGAATGCTAGAATGCTAGAGGAAGATTCTTTCTTCTTACGTCTTAATTCTGTTTTTCTTCGGGTGGCTTTGATCAATGTGGAGAAATTCCCTGTTAGTTTAATGGAGAACTGGGGAACCAGTTCCTGGATATGGTTTGTGCCTGAAATCTTTGAAAAGTTATTTGGACCCTTGGCAAAGAAGTTTACAACCCCTTACTTTACAAATTGTAAAGATTTATCTGTGTTTTATATCCAGAGCCTTTCACTAATTATTTCTGTAGTCCTGCTGTGCAAATTTGCGTATGTTCTCATTTGAGTTTTTCTTATGCTAGCAGTTTTGCAGAACTTAATTTTTAATAAGGAGATTGTTTTGTCTGAGTATGCATAGATAACCATCTATACATGCAAAGTCAGTTGCTTCTCTTTAGTTACTGAATCAAAAAGAATGAGGAAATACCTTTCTCTGCAATGCCTCCTAATTGTAAATGAGGAACTTCTAGCTTTCTGGGTAAGTATAGCTAGAGAATAAGTTTGGATAAAGGAACAGAGAAGGTCTTCATGACTGAGGAACACATGTTGGATTTTCTAAAGAAATGTGTGAAAGGACCTTTCAGTAATAACAGCTGCCCAGCAAACTTAGTAACTCCAAGAGCTCAGGAGCAGATGGATGCCCTAGAACCTCTAAGAGCTTATGTTGCAGGCTGGAGATTCCATATACTGCTCTTACTTGCTACGCTTATAAACAAAGAAAAAACCCCCAAACGAATCCTTCTCATAGGAAAAACCTGTTTCATCAGCTCTGAAGTACCACTGTGCTAGAGCCTATATTCCTTTGCTCAGCCGGCCTTCAGTCTGAACCACTTCCTTTTTCTAAAACAATGCTGTCCTGAAAATCTACTTGTGCTTTGGAAACCTAATTAGTAGTACTACAGAGGTTATGACGCTTGAACTAGCCAGTTTAAGCTTCAGTCTAAATATCAAGAGGATAGTGACTTTAAATCATCTTTCCTAGAAATCCTGGGAGAGGCTGTGGACTGATGTCAGGCAAAATACCCATTAATAGTTTTTCCCCTTCGTTTAGCAAGTTAGAGCTGTGAGACTTCTTCCTCCAGGACATTGGCAGTGTTTACAGGCCTTTTGGTTTATGAGGGGGAAAAAAAATGCTCATCTTCTTACTGAGGCAGGGATGCTGACTTGTTCTTTGTGTCAAAATCTCAAGAAATTAATGGATAGGACATAGTGTTTTGCCTGATATGGTAGAATTTGGAAAAATACTGCAAGGAGGTGTTTTCATGTTATGTACTTAGCTTAGCTTTATCTTTCTTAAAAGGTCATATAAATTGCAGAGGTGTCTGCAACTCTTGCTATGTAAGAATAAAATCTTAAGTTTTGGAAAGCTGATTGCAAGGTTTATATGCAAGTCAAAGAATTTTTATATGTTTGATTTAGTGAAAGATAGTTTTAGAGCACTTGAGTGTGGGGTCAGAATTTAGTGTGTTGTAAAACCTCATACTCAACTTCCTCTTAATGTGACATTAGTATTTATTATTGTTAGCAGTGTTGCTGTTGTAATCAGACAGTTAAATGAAACCCTATATGTGAGTGAGGAAGAAGTTAAATTCGGCTTCTCTATTTTTGTACTGAAACCTTGGCAGTAGACTGACTGTTGATAGAAAGCAGGTTTTGGCTTCTGTGAGCTTGCCTATAAGAAAGCTAATTGTCTCCCTATTCTTGTTTAGAACCATCCACGAGTAGA
The DNA here is from genome assembly GCF_040807025.1 of Struthio camelus. NCBI lineage: Eukaryota > Metazoa > Chordata > Aves > Struthioniformes > Struthionidae > Struthio > Struthio camelus. Next base: position 99,940,948 of record NC_090943.1, on the reverse strand, counting down.
TCTGCATTAAACTTTTCAGATGTGTTAACAAGGCCCTCTCTTCATCGGAGCCATTTGAACTGTAGCATGTTGGATTCCGCAGTACCACATTGTCAGGCCTCTACATCTTCTGCACTTGGCATTGGCAGTCCTGGATTCTCTCTTGTAAAAGAAATAAAAGATTCTACCTCTCAGCATGATGATGATAACATCTCAACAACCAGTGGCTTCTCCTCTAGAGCATCTGATAAAGGTAACTTTCATTTTCTCAGTCTAACTCTTTTTTCACAGCATTACATATTTCGTTTTCTGTTGATACTCTGTATCCTCTTAGTAAATAACATAGGTAGATGCCCGCTTTGGATATTGGAATTAAATTCAATTTTTAGTGTTTTAGAAGTATATAATCATGTCACCTTTTTAATATAACAGTGCTTAGAGATTTATGAGACCCTAGTGTTACAAAGAATCAGTGCTGAGATACAGTCTTTTCAACTAGGTTATACGTAAATCTTGAACTGAAACGGTGGGAACTGAACGTGACTCAGTAGCTTGACAACCAGGTTGATTACCTGGATAGGAGAGTAACTCGGTATCTAACTGACAACTGCTTACCTGTGAATAATTCTAGGTGACAAATAGAAACACAAGATGCTTTTCTGAGTTTTGCCAGGAGCAGCTGGAGATGTATTTGGAGACCTAGGTAATCTCACTGCAATAGGGCAAGCAGCAGTTTTGCAGCTTTTTCTTGTCTCTCATGTAATTAAGATCTGAGGCATGATCAGCAAGCCTGTTGGAAAACTTAAAAGTTGAGAGTAGATGTCGCTAGGCTTTGGCAATACAACCTGACTCTGCTAGTGCTCTTCCTGATGCTTTTTTTCATAAAGCACATGGAAAACAGATCATTAAATTTGTTAGATTAGCCTTTGGGGAATCTTTCAGGTTTAAGACCCATGCAGTTCTGACCTGTGCTGGCCTCCAACCCTTTATCAACGTAGGAAAAACTTTGTATCTGTATAGATGTACCTATGTTTATGCAGTCCCCTTATATCTTTCCATGGAAAACAAAACCAAAAAGCTCTGTGTTTGAAGAATAGTATTAATTTGCTATGAATGCTTTGAAACAGTAAAGAAAAGTAGGTATTTACTCAGTTCTGTGAACAGATTTTGAGTCTGGGGCATTGAGTATTGGGGGATTTCTTCTTTCTTTAAGACTTATTTTTCTATATTAAAGAACTCTGAAGTTAGAGTGGTCTTTAATATTGAAAAGTTATCTGTGTACACAAGGTATTTACATATTGTATATATCCTTTTGGCAGATATAGCAGTTTCAAAAAATACATCGGCTCCACCACTCTGGTCCACAGAGGCTGAAAGATCTCATTCCCTCTCACAGCACACGGCAGCCAGTTCTAAAAAACCTGCATTCAACTTATCTGCTTTTGGAGCTCTCTCTCCTGTAAGTACTACACAATGTGTTTTTTAGTCAAGCTGAACGTGTATCCATTTTTCTAACCACTTACCATAATATCTCTCTGCAGTCACTTGGAAACACTTCTGTGTTTAAGACAAGTCAGCTTGGGGATTCTCCGTTTTACCCTGGAAAGACCACTTATGGTGGTGCAGCTGCAGCAGCAAGACAGATGAAAGTGAGAATTGCTCCTTATCAGGTATGAGAATAATGATGCAGTGGGAGGGGAATTGTAATTGAAATACAGAATGGATAGCACTCACAAAGGAGCTGTGAGGAGAGAGCTGCAAATGGGCTAACAGTTCCTATTCTACCAGGTTACAGGAGTAGAAAAGAGGAATTTCTATATAAATCCTCTTTTAACAACTGCCTAGGCTTCATCCTCCTAATGAAAAAGAATGACAGTAACATCTTAGTTCTAGCTGGTTGTTTCTAGTTGCGCTTTCGCTGTTTGGTCTTTCCAAAAACTTCCATGCAAGTGCCATTGTCTGCCGTTGTCTGAATTACATTAACAAATGTATGCAGTCTTTATTTAAAAAATGAAAACAGTGAAAGCGTAACTGTGAAAACTTGTGCTTGTAGTAGCAAAAGCTACAATAGTCAAACCTGCTTGAATGCTACACTCATAAGTATATTTTATGAAACTGTGCTCTGTACTTTAATAGTATCCAAAAGACAGCTTTGCTGATCCTTTGCTCCTCTGTTTACTAGAGAGGTATGCAATCCAAAATACAATTTCAAGATAAACAATAGCATGCTTTCTATTTTAATAAAATTCATGGAACTCTTGAAAAAGAGTTATTTGCCCATAAGAGTTCTTAGTGTCCTAAAAAGAATCAGCAAATAAGAAAGGCTGACAATTATCAGTAGCTAGAGTTGAATCTAAAAGCAAGTCAATAAAATCTCATTTGCTGGGAATGTGTGTTTAAATCAAAATGACGCAGATCAGAACTTTATTTAGGAACAGGAAACAGGTTTGCCGGATTTACTCTGGCAGTCCCTTTGTGCCATGAAACTGGGCAGGTCCATCAAGTTCTTGACTTCTGTCAAACCTTGAAAACTTGTGGTTTGTTCTGGCTCGGTTTTAAATCAAACTTCAGAAGACTCAAAACTTCCTGCAAGCTAGGAAGTCTCTTTGGTCAGCTACTTTTATTTCTTTATATATATATATATATATATATTTATCTATATGTATATCTGTTATGCTGAAAAGAGGAACCAAAAGTGTAGGCTTTTAAAGGAGAAACTAGTTTATTTGTTGCCGTTTGCTGTGGATTGCAGCCGCACTTGCTTAATTTTTACATGCTATATGGTTTGCTTCCTGTCTTTTCATAACGTCATGTTAAGTGTCATGTGGTTGCATGAGGCAATTAAAAAAAACATTTTTTTTTCACTGCAGAAAGTTTTTGAATGATGTTCAAAGTCATCCGGGGCCAATAAAACACAATTCCTTTTTTTCAGTGTAATACTTAATCTTTAGATCTATTACAGTACAAATCAGATCTCTTTAAACAGTGTTCGACAGATCGACAGACAGATACAATACTGGACGCAGCATAAGAAGTAGAACTATTCCTGATGACGGTGGTATACACTGATTTTCCATCAGGAAACTGAGATCTCTTTTGTTACTGGAAGTACTTTCTGCAGCGCAAAGCTTTGCTTGAGTTCTTTTTTCCTGGTTACTGCTTCAGAGACCCTGACAGTCCCAACTTCTTCCACTTGTGGCTTTATGTTTAAGTATTTCTTTTGTTCGTGTTGCTTTGTCCCCTGTTCAAGGTGCATGGGGCCCCGTTAAACTGTCGTCATCTCACCTCCTAGTGAGTTCCTTTTTCTCCATCATCACTAAATTATTGGCTATATCGTCTATTTAGCCATACACACCCATTTAATTCAAAGTCAAGCGTACTAGCATTTAAAATGCTAATTTTTCAGACGCCAGTAAGAAGACAAATGAAAGCTAAACAAGCAAACGTGCAATCCTATGGTGTCACAAGTTCCACGGCACGGCGCATCTTGCAGTCTTTGGAGAAGATGTCAAGTCCTTTGGCGGTAAATGGCTCTCCTTTTAATTTCTTATCTTTATAAAGCACTGTAAATATGCCAGTACAAATACAAAGATGTTCTTTATGTCTAGATTAATTTATTGCACTGCTTGTTCAACAGGATGCTAAAAGGATTCCATCTTCTGTTTCTACTCCACTGTCTTCTGTAAGTTGATCAGTAAACTGGCAGCTTTTTGTTGCGTGAAAGCTTCTCTTAGAAAAATCTTTCTCTAATATTTAGGCTTACTTTTTTCCTCTAGCCTGTGGACAGGAGTGTGCTGGATATTACTGGCTTCCATTCAAAACGAAAACAGGTAAGAGTCAATAACGTCTTAAGCTGAGATGCTTAACTTTCTCTGCTTTGTAGCTATTAGCAGAAATTTCACAAACCTCAAAGACAGCATATGCACGAATTCAAGTTAATTTTAGCATTCTAGGAAATACAGCTGTCCTGGCGGCGCACATATTGTTAAAAATGTCTTTCTGCCCACGCTAAATGAAGGGCTGTGAAGATTACTTCGTTTAGGGATTCTGTTATCTTTGTATTATGGTATCTGGGTATGTCAATCAAGAAGAACTTTTCTGGAACACACACGATTTTATGTTGTGCTGTAACTTGAAGTTAAGCTACATGTTGAATTTTGTTTTTAGGAAAGCTTTCTCTTGGAGAAATCATCAGAAATGAAGAAATATTGCCTGAGTTGTCATATATACAGATTTTGTCAGGCTTCTGTGTTCATTTCGGTGCAAAAAAGTAATACTTCTTTTTTTTTCCCTGCTTGATTTAAGAAGGAGGAACATTTTTTTGTCATTTGTGTAATCCTATGTTCCTAAATTCCTTTTCTAAGGTGGCATTAAGTTGGTGGTATTGCTGTGTAGTAAATCATGATATCTTCATTTTTACTGAAAAAGTGAAAATTAGTCATGTTTTTTAACTGAACTTTAATATGGGGTATGATTGAGTTTATTCAATTCTGAAACCCGCAAAAGGCCACTTCAACATCAGGCAACTGAAGGAACAAAACAATGGTTTTCCTTCCATGCAAACTTTCCGTCCGCTGTTTTAATGAAAAAGTGGACAGAATGTCTTAAGTTTCTATCCTAATCTCTTGATTGAGTGTAACTGTGTTTACAGATGCTTCAGAACTTAAAAACATCTGAGCTTTCTGGTGCTATTTTTTTTTGCCATATGCTAAAGTACAGGAACATTGAAAAGTAAAGGCTATAATTTCTTTACCATAAATGATATCCGAAATGATTGAAGACAAGGCTGGTATGGATTCTCAGTTAAACTGTGGAATTACACCTGTGATGAGGCATTAAGGAAGATCTACTAGATTTGCAACAGACAGCCTGGAGTTGTCAGCCAGTAAACGAATGTTGCACGCAGCTGTCACTAGGCAAAAGAAGAGAAATTGTCTGTTCCTAATACTGGAAGTCATAATGTTTGGCAATGAAAGGGAAGCCCTTGCTGAGAAGTAATTGTTTGCCAAGGAGAGGGTAATGTGTTTTGCTGCGAAAGCAAATGTGTAGTTGACAGAACACTTGTGCACTGAAGCAAAACTTCTGCAGCGAGTAGCAGTGATATGGTATGTTTTTCTTATTCCAAGGCTCTGTACCAGGCAGAATAGCTTTCAGTATATTACACATCTAGCTGGGTGACTTTATTTTTTCAATTTTAATCATTTACATTTAAAACCACCAGTGAACCATCCTTTACTCAAAGCAGAGTTGTGAACTTAAATAAAACACGTTTTATTCAAGGCTTCAAAATCAATATAATCATTTTAGCAAGACGTACTTTTAATTGTTTTAGAGATGGTGCAGTGTGAACTCTATTACCAGGAGTTAGGGGGAATGCTGTGAAATTAGTGCAGCATTGTAAGCACAGTTTTCTGTTGGTACCAATTTATATAGCACACATCCTTAAGAAAACTGCAGATGGAGCCTTCTGTAAAAGTTACAGCCTTTTGGGGTCATTTTTCTGTTTGACAATTAAGTCAGTTTTGCATTGAGGAAAGTCGGTTCTAGAATGTACAGTGCTTTCTGTTAAAAATTAATTTTAGCCTATGAAAATGCTCTGAAAAGGAAAGTCAGACCAATACTTTAGGCTTGTCTGACGCAAACCTGAAACTTTGGATCATAGTTGAATAAATAATGTTTCCTTCTAAGGTTATTTGACAGCATTTTTTGAAAGCGCTCTGGAGAGTGTGCAATTTCAAAGGAGGAAAATGTAGGGAAAAAATGAAGCCCAGAAGCCTGGATAATTAGCTGTTTAACACGTTGAACGCTGATTTAAGCTACTAAAAAACTTACAATGTGGGAAGGGGAAAGGAAAAGAAGGGAGCCTATAGTAATATGAATTAGTTTGATTATAATATGAATGGTTGTGTCTGTAAAGTTAATTGCAAAATTTTGAAATAGGATACAGTCAGACTTCGGCTATCTGTTTGGCTTTTTGGATTTCATACCTGGTTTTAGGGCAGATTTCCCTCTTCAAATTGAACACTTCTCACTTTCCCAAACCATTTTCACTGAGAGCCAAAACTGATGGAAGATTTATAGTTCTATAGTTTTTTCATAAAAGAATATTGTAGTTGACTTGAGCAGGTGCAAATGTAAATTGATTGTTGCTTCCCTTTCGAAGATGGAATCCCAGCATCCACCTGTCCAGAAACTTGTGACACCAAAGGCAATCTCTCTGTCAGTGAGTCGGACCCAGTATTTTAAACCATCTTTGACTCCAGCTACTGATTCCAGTAAAGTTCGCCAGAGAGCAGATAAAAAGCACAAAGTACGTACATTTTCTGATTCTTGTTTGCTGTTTTTTCAAGCTTGGAATATTTCTAACCAATTCTTCTACTAACATGCTCTTTCCTGGCAGAGAATACTGATAGTATGTTTGAGGTGAGAGTTTGGCAGTAGGAACCATTCTGAAAGGAATATTTGAGTTTTTGTGGATTTAGTTGCATTTATGGAACAGTAAATGATCTGGTGGTTATTTTCAGAATGTAGTGATGTGCTATTGGCTAGGGCTGTACTCAGTGAAAAAAAATATATCAAAAGATAACAGTTTCCTTTCCATATGCTCCTCTACATAAAGCTCTTTTTGATGGAGCACGCTAATGTGTATAATCCTCTTTCAATGAGGTGTGTGCTTCAAGTGAGTTTTCTAACAATAAGTGTAATTATCAGTTTTGATAACTTCAGTATAGATGCAGTCCCTGTTAAACTTTCCTTGAAAGATTAGCATCTTTTGAAGAAGAAGAAGGGGGGGGGGGGGGAAGTGGTTCCAGTATTAGTCTAGATGTAAAAATGATCAAGTGTTAAGTCTAAGGGCTTTGTTAGGCGGGAGATCAGACAAGATAGTCGTACTGGTTGCTTCTTGCATTTAAATCTTTCAGTCTCTGTGGTGTTTATCCTGTGCAGTCTGTCTTTGATGGAGAGTTCTGAAATGCATGTAGCAGCCAACTGCTTTTTTTTTTTTAATGAAAAATTGGATTATTAAAAAAGTACACTCTTGTTAAGAGTTGGTAAATAAAAACAAATTTTGATTAAAAACACTTGACTTGATTTCTCCCTGCCCCGTATCATTTAGATGACGTTTTGTTATATCTTGTGGTACAGATACTGACAGATGTTAACATGAAGGATTTCATCAGTTCATCTTCAGTGCCAGTTGAAGCAGTGTTGCCTGTTTTATTTAGCTGCAAATGTAACTGAAGTATACCTAGAATACTGAGTCCGGGGACACGCTTAAGTAGATGAGGCATATTTAATGGTATAAATAAAAATAAAAATCACACAAAGCATAAGAGTTGTTGTTTATCTTTGCTTTGTGTATAGAATATTAATGCATTCAGGTAAACTTTGTAATAAACCAAACTTAAATTGCAGGGAATGAGAGAGAAGAGTTTACCTGCAGAACAGCGAGTAGAACCACCTGAAAGGTATGAGCAACCTATTGTTAGCTTTCTTCCTTCAAATCAGGGTTTTAAATCATCTCCTTTGTTACTGTAGTCTTCATGCTTGTTGTCTTTGGAAGGGCAGTAACAGTACTAAAAATAAATGGGAAATTCAGTGAAAAATTTTTATTATGAGAGCTATGAAGTGTGTCATTTCTGTGTAAAGATCAATTTATGTGTGAGAAAAATGTTAATTTTATAAAAGGAAGGAAGACGAACAAGAATAAAATTACTATATCGGTAATTCTTTTTTTTTGCCTAAATATATCTTCTGACTAGGTTATGAAGATGGGAAGCAAGGCTTGTATGATGCCATACCCACAAAAAGGATACTTACCTTTCAAGGCCTAATTTTTCTTTCTCTAGGAAGTATGGATAGTTTTCTAATTAGTTCAGCTAAATTTCTGATGTTACTAGTTTGATTTGTCAGATCATTTTGCAATTTGTCAGCTGGATTACTGTTACTTGAATGAAGCCGTTCGTCCATCCTGGTGTTTGTTAGGGAAATAGCTATTAGTTTTAGCTTTTTTTATAATTACTGGAGTCTGCAAGCCCTGTCCTAAAGGACAGGATCCTTTCAGAAGGAATCTTTATAACATGAAGTAGCTTGTAGTTCATTAATATGCTTGGTTTTCAGTTTAAAAAAAAAAAAAAAGGGCAAAAACCTGGGGGGAGCTTGCGGGGGGGTTGTTTTTCTTTTAATGTTGTTTCCATGGAGAAGTCACTTCTCTGCTCTGTGAGTTAGTGTGAAAAACAAGATCACTTCAGAGTCATCTAATGCCAAGTGCTAACTAGTCTCTAAAACACCAAAAAAAAATGCAGGAGAGTGAGTAATTGTATTTCTTCTATGCTTATGTTGAGCAGATTGTCTTGTGTTACACTACTTTCTTGGTTTAGGTTGAGTAACTTCACTCCCAAATAATATTGATGACTTTCTTTTCTGGGCAAAAACTGTTTTGGATAATGAGTGAATTAAGGCACTTTGCATTTATAAGTATGTTTTTTTTGGTGATCTGCCCTTTTCAAAGAACAGTAGTAAGAAATAGTATTTTTTGTCTCTGTATTCATCTTCCAAGCAATTCTTAAGCCTTGGGCATTCTTCAGCTTGCAGAGAAACCCGTTTGTATTGGCATCTCACAATAACCATCTTTTCAGTGGTGTAAAGAGACTGGCTCTCAGGTTCTGGGATAGGTGCAAGGTTTTAACTGTGGTTTTTCAAATTGTTCTGAATTTTCTTTGGTAGAACTCCATTCTTCTCCTCCATGTAGCAAGGAAGTCCAGCAACTGACAATACTTTTAATTTGGTTCACAGCTTTTACTGCTTTGTTTTACCTCTGCCTCTAGAGTAGATAGATGGTCCTGCTGGGTGCCTTGTTTTGGAGCAGGAACCCAACAGTGTTAGTGGCAGCTGGCAAGAGTTCCTCTGTGCAGCTACCCTGCAGTAGTCTGGTAAATCTTTCTTTGAGCTACCAACAGGATTTTAATTTTTAAACCTGGATCAGAATTGTAGATGGGAGTTATTTGCTTGAGGACAGGAAACTTTATCCTTAGAAACTGGCAGGTGTTCACAGAAAAGAGGAATGAGGGCTATTATGGGCAAGCTATAGTTGTCTGAATAAAGCTCTGTTTTGACAGAAGATTTTTTTCAGAATCCTCACTGATTGTCAGTTTGGATTAGAAAAAAGTCTGAGCATATGGCCTTAAAGGTCTGGTTGCCTCTCTCGGTGGTTATGGTGCTACGAGCTCAGCAGACTGTTTTCAAGGATCTGACCAGTTCGGATCAGTTCTCTTCAGTCTTCTGGAAACTTGACCTGATGCCTTCAGATTTGATCAAATATACTTTTGTAATGGCTGACTGCTTAGCTATAGGATGAACTTCAACATAGTAATGTTTTTTTTTCCTGCGGATACTTCATTTTGATGCAATTTTTTTATTGTTGTTGCTACACTCTAGCTCACTTCCATTTTGTTTGTTTTTTTTCCTTCGCACTTGGATTAGGAAATCTTTCTGGTATTGATCTAGGCTTTTGTAATGAAAAGAGAAACGCTTTTGTATGCCTTACGAAGGGGATCTGTATTCACGTCTGAAAAGACTTCTGGAACGTGAGCACAGCCAACCACCCCAGCTGTTTCTGCTCATGGCCCCAGGGAAGCCAGAGCTGCTTCTGAAGCTTTTGCCATGCTGTCTTGCCGCACAAGTCTAAACCTCTGTATTGCTAAGAGCTCTAGGTAGACATCTCATGTGTATATGTGTGTATATACACACACATACATATATATACACACGTAGAGAGAGAGCGAGAGCTGTTCTTGTATATCCCTACCGTGATACACATTCATCATGGAATCAGAGGACTGGTAGCTGAATTTTCCACTGTCTAGAGTATTAAAAGGAAACATTAGAAAATGACAGTCTAAATTAATTTTTCTATTTCTGTTCTTCTGGCTCAGTCATCAGTCCCGTATGAATGTTGTGACTGTTTCTCATATAGGTCCTTCTTATTGCTGCTTGTATTAAAATAGCTTTTACTATTCAGAACATCAGGTATTTACCAGCATTTGGCAACGTGTGAAACAGCTTTATTTTTTTCTGATTCTGATTAGGTTTCAGTTCCAAGACAAATAATGGCTGTGATAACTTGAAAAAATAAGTTGATAAGGTGTTTTTGGTTCCCCCCCCCCTTCAATCTGTGTACTGTTTTTCTGTGCCAGCAATTTGACATACCCCAAATTCAGTACTCCTGCATCCAATGGTCTGTCTTTGGGAGGAGGAGTGAGTGGTGGTGGCAAAATGAGAAGGGAAAGAGGAGTACATTATGTATCAAAACCTGGACAAGAACAACAGGTAAGTGACTATCTGGTAACTTCTCTCACTGAGATTACTGAAGGAACTAGTTACGTGTGTCATTTCCATTGCCTCCTAGTAATTTATAATAATGTCACTCCGGGGTTGTGGGGTTTCAGAGCAGGCTCCAATTTATCTATCTACTTAATTGCCTCAACTTTGGTTACGTAGTTTTGAAGTCTTTGCAGTATGAAGAATCTCCAAGATAATGTGACTAAAGTTTCCCATTACTAGTTGAATGAATGAGTCCTAGGAGCAGAAGTAATGTTGGTGGAGGTCTTTATAGTTTTTATAAAGGACTTGTGTTTAAAACAAGTGCCAAGTAAGTAATCAGAGTTTATGTAAATTATGAATTATTTAAGTCATATCGAAAGATACAAGCCAAGAGTTGGAAACAGAGTGAAGTAGAAGGCAGTATTCTGATGACTCTTAATGGTCATTCACAATTTTTGGCACTTATCCAGCTCACTGGGAGAATTTTCCTCTTTTTCTAATAGGAAAAAATCTATTTAAGAAAGCTGTGCTTATGAATATCTAGAAGATTATTTTCCTGTTCTGGATGTTATGTAAGCTGCATACTATTGTGTCTTAAGTATAAACAAATTTAAACCAGACTTATGGCTGATGTAATTTGAAGAAAATCAACCTAAATACTGAAGAATATTTCTCTAACATAAATATGCCATGGTCTGAATATTGAGGCACTGTAGACTGATTGAAATCAAAACCATGTGCTAAGCGTAAGCACTAGGATACGTTAAACTACTGTAGTAGTAAACTTACATCTATGCTTAATTGTTTTCATATAGGTCTTGGGCTCCTGTACAAATTGTGATTAGATTGGCTACTCTAGTTTAAACTCTAACTAATTGGAGCTTGGCAATCAAATAGTTTAAAAGGCAAGCAGAAAAACAGTTGTTTTTAAGATACAGTGGCTTCTTAGTTTTATGTTTGCATCCTGATACATTATGTAGATTAGATTTGCCAGAATGCAGTAAAACAGCTTCTATACCGCTAAAACAAGAGAAAGCGCATCCTTGCATCATAATCTTTTCATCATCTCGGTTAGGATGTGGACTCTCTCCATACACGCTCAGGCATGCATAAGAAAGTCAGGTTTGCTTTCATATTTAGAGAAGTGTGCGGGTTCCTGAGAGTAAAGAAAGCAGGATCTTTTTCGAAGTTCACTACTACAGAGATTGCAGAAACTTTGGTAGCTGTCCTGCCTAATATTATAAGAGGAATACTTTCTCGTTTGTGTCCCGAGAGTGTACTCTTAATTGAAAAGAAGAGAGGACAATTAGCATGGATGATCCTTCTCTAGAGCTTTAATAATTCAAGTTAATGCATAGAAAACAAAAAATTCTAATCTATGCCTTTCTTTGATCTGCATGAGTTTAGAAGTTCAGAAGTAGTGGAAAAAAGTGAGCAGTGGGCAAGGGTGACAATTTTGAGCTAGTTTTCATTGCTCTTATTGGACAGGTGGTGGATGTACTGTAATGTGCAAAGAGGCTTGCCATGAATTAAAATGATCTGGTGGACAAAGGTGGGGAGATCAGGATTGCTTTTGAAAACTTGCTTAATCTTAGTATATCCCGTTCTTTCTTTAACAAATTGGGGTGGGAGAGGATGAGGAAGTAATGTCTTGTAAAAGAGAAAAATAAAAATAAAAATTTACAACTTCAGGAAGTGGAGGAACCAGTACTACCGAAAATATCCTTACCCATCAGTACTACATCGCTGCCTCAGTTCAGTTTTAGTTCTCTCACCAGTAGTACTGTCTCATCATCACCAAGCACTGTTTCAACATCAGTGATGAACAAGGTAAATCTTTGTTGTGTATTCACAGTATTTCTTAGGATTGGTATGCATTTGCTTTGTTGCAGCTTGAGTTTTTCTAGGGTGCTCATGAAACTAATTGATATTAGTTTATATCCAGTTGAATAAATTACAGTTGATTTTTCTGATTTGGGGGAAAAAATGCATCCAGATTTTGATTCAGCTTTTCTCTCTTACACTATGCAAACTTCTGGTTAATGCAGTTGTATAACTGCTTCAAATGCTATGGAAATTTTGTTGGTATTTTATGCCAAGTTATTTAACAAATTAGAAGTAGTATTAATGGTCCTGTAAGCCTAGGATGATGTCCATTAATTGGAATAATATTGGAATAAAATAAACATCTGAAGTATTTGTGTATATTTTGAAACAGATAGCTGCTTTAATATGGTGAAGTATTTGCTTCCACTCTCTAACTTAAGTTTACTCAACTCAGTTGATCTGAGTTAAAGTTCTTAAGCTGCCCGCTCTTCTTTTCCATATATTTAATAAATTTAGAACTGAGTAGGATCTCAATTTTTGTATTGTGGCTTTTTTTTTTTTTGAAAATGTGCTATATACTCACTTGCAAACTTCATTTTGTATTATTATGTTTCTTATATGTGGATTAGAAAGAAATCTCGAAACATCAGATTTCCCAACTTCACTGCAGAAGTTCTGTTGCATAGTAAATTCAGGTAGTTGATGCTATTTCACCAGCATCTTTTTCCTTTAGATATAAATCTTAATTCTTTTGAAAAATACAGGTACAACTAGCAAGTAACATTGGCAGTCCTGTGTTCAGATTTTCATCTCCAATTGTAAAATCTACTGAGGCAGAAGTGCTACCTCCATTGTCTGTAAGTAACTCTTGCAGAAGCTTAACTTTTTTTTTTTTCAGGATCTTAGTAGACTATTTCAGAACAGTAAAACAGAGTTGGCTCTGAAAAGGGGGAAATGAAAATATAGGTTTCTGACATATAATTTATTATCCAGCATATGTACTTATACTGAAAATTTAAAGAACAGATTTCAGTTTTATATTTGTGAAATTTAACAACAATTTCTTTTGTGTCAGAATTTGAAAACTCTTTTTTTTTTTTTTTTTTTTTTAAAGCAGATTGGGTTTACATTTAGTGTTCCTGTTGTAAAATCAGCAGAGCTTTCTGGATCCAGCGATACGCCAGTGACATCCCTACTGGCCCTAGGTAACTGAAATTTTACCATTTCAGATTAGAGATGCTGATTTCTTTTTGAATGGTAAATAGTAAATCTGTTTTTCTGTGAACATGTTAGCAATTTCAGGAAGCAAATGCATACAATTTCATGAGTTTCAGAGATGGTAAAGAAATTTGGTTTTAGTATTTTCAATTAAAGCAAGGTATTTTAGTGTTTGTAGCTCACCATTAAACTACCTCTTTCTGTGGACCTAGCTCTCCAAACTGCAGTCTCAGTAGTAGCTTCTTGCCTCCTTTAGAACTGGGCTCCATGTCTATTGTGCATTTCCCTTGAGGTACTGAAATGCTCACTCAGAATCAGCTTTAGGCTATGCGGAGAGGAAAGCTTTAGAGGCATGGGAAGCACAATTGCCACAGCAGTGTAACAAGGTGGGGAGACCTTTTTTTTTTTTTTTTTTTTTTTTGCATACTATATACCTGGAAGTAGAACATTTTGGTTTTGTTATCCAAACTGAACCTTGATTAAGGCTGACACGTCCCAAAATGAAGTTAAGCTTTCTTGGTAGATCCAAGATTTTCAAGGGAGAAATATATTTATGGAGTGCTGGTTTTGCTTTTACTTAATTGGAAATAAAAAAGTACTTTCAGATTTTCTGTCAGAATTATTTTTTAAGCCCTAAACTTTTTTTTAACAGAATCAGTATTAATTTTTAGTTGTGAGTTGAGTTTAAGTAGGAGACTTGTATACGCTCCAGAAATTAAAAAGTATTTTGTTTGCTGTAAGTACAAAGTTCTGGACTTCTATAGCATTTTTTTCAGTGACAGATCTACTTTTGCTGTTGTAAATGTCTTGTAAATATTTGTATACTGAAGTATATGCGTTGGAAATTGTTGTTTCTGGAAAATATGCATGTATTGTTTTAAGTTGATTGCTTTGTGAAAGGTGTTTTTTTTTTCTTTTGTTTTTAAAGACACCACAACTGTAAACAGCACCAGCAATAAGAAGGAAGAAAATGAAGAGTACGATGGCCCCTTCAAGCCTGCAAAAGTCTTAAAGGAAGGGAGTGTGTTAGATATTCTAAAAAACCCTGGTGAGATGATGAACTGCTTTTTAAAAGACACCGCCTAAAACATGTTAGCATACATTGATAAAGGAACTTTTATGTCATGGTTAATATAATATTAGCTATAAAGGCACATGTAGAAGTGCATTCCATAAGCACTGCATCTGTTAAGACGGATCTGCCCCTTCTATCATAAGTGACTTTTAATGCTGAAAAGAAAACTTTCACTTCAAAAGCATATGGATTGCATCTCCTTTACGTGTTGTAAATGAAGTATAAAGAAAATTAGTTGAATAATCAGTGTTCCATTTTAAATAAATGCAATTTATAAATAGAATTGGAAAGAAAACTTTTGTAAAGCTCAACATGCCTCTCCTACCTTCACCAACCCTTGGGGGAAAAAAAAATTTAAAAAGACAGTTTTCTTCCTAAAGAAATTTCAAGTCTACAAGTCTTTTGGCCTTTTGTTAAAACAATTGCCATGGGTTATATTTTAAATTTTAAACAAAAGCAGGATGTTTCACTTAAACTCCTCCCCCTTTTTTTTCTTTAAATAATTGCAATTGTTCTTCAACATTTTATGAAGTGTGTGCATAGAGGGCATGTTTTTAACTTTGTTAAATTTGATCTTTTCCAATAAAGCTTCAGTTGCGTCAGGATATTTTATTTGATGAAGTGACAAATCTATGTCTTGTTAAGAAGGCAGCACCTTTTTTATATTAGAAAGAGCTAAATGAAAGAAAATACATACTGCATGCATTGGATTTAAGGAAAGGCTTATGAGTGAGGTGACAAATTGTTTATCAGTTTAAGAGAAACAGTACCTTAATCCATGTTTTTCAGAGACACAACTTTAAAAAATGAAAGATTTTTTAAATTTAGTTTTACAAGTAATTTGAGCTACTATTCAGGATGCCTCAGTGTTTTCTTTAGTGTTTCAATATGAGTGCTTCATATTTTCTGTTTAAGTTGGCGTCTTTGAATAGGATTTGGCCTGCATGCACTACATTTGGAACAAAGATTATAGAACAATTAATTGTGTCATATTCTACCCTTCTCATTCTTTATTACTTAAAGTTCAGCATCTATACGGAAATGCCATGTGCATAGCAGCTCCAACTACAAATTTCTGTATAATTGCTGGAGTAAATGTGAGTCAGCTACTACAGCAAGAATAGCTTTAGAAATTTGATTAGAGTGGGCATAGCATCCTAAAATGAAACGGAATTGCTTCCATTCACAGATATGTTAGTCAGCTTTCAGCATTGTTCATATTTGTGTCAAGCAGTGAAGCTTTTGATTAAAACTTTTCTTGGCAATGAAGAAGTAAATTAAACTTTACCTAAAATGTTCTGTTGTGTCCCAGTGTAGCATATGAAATTTCATCCCTTAGAGGTCTAAGATTTGCAGGGACTCCCTGTAGCACTTTGTCAGAATACGCAGCTGTAACCACTGGCACCTGGCTTTACGTTCATGCTGTCTGTTCTTACAAGCAGCTTAGGTACAGGTAGGGAGGGCACTGCTTTAGCAGTAAGCTCTCTTCCTGTTTGTTTTTCTTCCTAGGCTTTACATCTCTGAAGACTCACACCTCCACAGCTGCGCAGCCTGTTTCAACAAGCACAGTGGTCTATACAAGGCCTGCAATAAGTAGTTTTTCTGCAGGTAAAGAGACCTCTAAACAAGCTTCATCATACTGGCAGTCTGACGCGTGCGACCCGTGTCTGCAAAACAAGGCCACGGATAACAAATGTGTAACCTGTCAAGCTGCTAAAGGGTCGGCAGTCGAGAGTACAAAGCAGACAATGAGCTCAAGTCTAAGCAGCATCTCCAAGTCAGCAGCCCCTACCGCAGGGGCACTCGGCTTTGGAGACAAATTTAAAACAGCACCTGGAACATGGGATTGTGATACGTGTCTAGTCCAGAACAAACCTGAAGCTACCAAGTGCGTAGCATGTGAGACGCCAAAGCCTGGCACAGGAGTAACGCCTGCTCTGACGTTGCCAGTGGCCACGGACAACTCGGCGACAGTCACTTCCTCCTCCGGTGGCACTGACACAACG
The DNA here is from genome assembly GCF_040807025.1 of Struthio camelus. Taxonomy (NCBI): domain Eukaryota; kingdom Metazoa; phylum Chordata; class Aves; order Struthioniformes; family Struthionidae; genus Struthio; species Struthio camelus. Next base: position 99,924,523 of record NC_090943.1, on the reverse strand, counting down.
GTCACTCTGGGGTTTGGAGACAAATTTAAGAAGCCAAAAGGCTCCTGGGACTGTACGGTGTGCCTTGTGTCAAATAAGGCGGAAGACAGCAACTGTGTAGCCTGTCAGTCTGAGAAACTAGGTATGTTACTTTGCTTTCTCTCGTTTCACCTCTCAGCTTCTGTAGAGTCGTCACAGAACAAAACAAACTGCTTATTTAAACAACGTATTCTAAGCAGAATAGCTGTATGCGCAGCAGGGATGATGGATTAGCATCTGCCTGCAGGAAGGAGTACAGGCACTTTTGAGGTGTCAGCCAAGATCCTGAATGAGTACAGGCACTCTTGCGGTGTCAGCCGAGATCCCAGCCTGTGTCATGTGAATTGAACTGACTGGGGACTGTGTTAGTACAGGGCTGAATCCAAGCAAATACACCCTGCTTTTGTAGCTGGTCAGGAAAGACGGTGAACTTGGAGGCCTTAGTTAAGTCGCAAGCAAGCTACTGACTTTCCCTGGGGAAAAACAAAGGAGTTGAACATAACTGCTTTTTCCCTTCCAAAAGGTAATTAGAAACCATTTTTACAAGACGCGGCTGAAAACGCCTTGGACCCACCATTTGCATGCAATTGAGGGGGGAGGCATGAAGCCAGGTTTCAAGACAGTGCAGTCTTAACTAGTCTCCTTAGACAGAACCCTGTGGACAGGTACGCCCGCAAAGGCCCACAGCAGCCCTTCAGGGCACGGGTTACCCGCCGGGTGCCTTGTTCATTGTTTCTGCTTCTACGGGACTGTAATTGATTTTGAGTGTGGTGACTTTACGGGCTTTTTTTTAAAGCCTAAGTAACTATTTTACCGTTAAATTTCTCTGGCTGTGAGCATCATTTAATGCACTGTTACATCAAGAACACCTTTTCAAAGATGTCCTGAGAAAAACCTAGCAGGGACTAGATTTTGCTTTTCTAATCATCTGGAACAGTCAGAGTGAAACTTCTTCAGCTAGGATGATGCCCTTCAGAGGGAGGCTGTTCTTCTCTTGGACGTTCGGCTTCAGAGCGGTCGGCTGGCACTTTTGTCTGGGGCTTTACTCGCTGCAAGGAGGAATTTTGGAAATGAGGGGTTTACTGTGACCGTGAGGGGGCAGAGAACCGCACGGTTACGTTACATCTGTCGAGGGGAAGAGCGATTCAAGTGAAAGGAGAGGATAAGAATTCTCTGGCTGTGCCTGTAGAAGAGAAGACCCCTTCCTGCCTTTGCTGTTTCGAATGGGAGACGTTGTCTTCTGCCTCTCCCTCAAAAGTCACCCTCTGCGGTTTAAAACTGTAGGGGGTGAGCGGTGAGCGTGGGAGTTGTGTTCCATGCAGAACACTCTTGCGTTCTGGATTCCCGCATGAGTCCTTGTATTTGCTGCCTACTGGGGTGCAGCATCAAGTGACATCTCTTCCTCCAGAGGGGAGGAAAGTCAGAAGGAAAGCGCTGTCTCCTTTTGGAGGTTGGGCCTCCTTATGGAGGTTTCTGCCGCTGTTGAAAACAGGGTCGCTTGTGTAACCGAACGCAGAGTTGGGGATTTGGAAGTCTTGAGTTCCTTGCCTGTTTTTTTGTTGGGGCGTAGTTTTGAACAGGTCTGTCTTTGGAATTTGCTGATGAATCAGTCTGAGAAATCGTTCTCGGCCTCGCATCACTTTACAGTGGTTGTAAGCTGAGTAATGCTAACATTGACTAACAGGTACCCCTGTCATCAGAAACTCTTTCTGTAGTCTGTCGAGCATGGCGCCTGAAATAGGCCATGCTGCTGTATCGTATGAAACACGCTTGCTGTTTAAATGTGACACTGGTTCCGTTTGTGCCTCAAATTACGTAACGGGTTATTAAAAAAAAAAAAAAAAGAGAGACTGTGTATCTCTATTATACTCCTTCCTGTCTTGGACTGAGTTTGACCAAAATTACTTAACCTACTTGACTTTTTACTGTAGTACTTTGCCCACTTCATAACTTAGCAGGCCTTTAAGAGTTCCTCAAAGCGTTTGCGTTCACTTTAACGTTTAAGCAGGCTGTTTAACTCTTTTCCTTATCGCCTAGGGAGTTCAGTGCCTGTGACCAGTAGCAGTGTTTCTGCGTTTCCTGCTTCTTCTGGAGGATTTCTGGATTTAGACAAATTCAAGAAGCCTGAAGGAAGAAGCTGGGATTGTGAGGTCTGCTTGGTCCAAAACAAAGCAGAAGCCACAAAATGTGTAGCCTGTGAAAATGCAAAGCCAGGCACCAAAGGGGAGCTCAAAGGTATGTTTTCTTAATGAGGAAAATGAGTATGTGCATTCTGTGATAGACAAATATATATATGTATCTCTCTCTCTCTCTCTCTCTCAAAAAAATATATATGATGTGTACACACACACACACACACACACACACACACACACACACACTTTTTAATAGTACTGTTATTTTTCCTTTGAGGGAAGGTAGACTTGTTTGTTTTTCCTCTAGGAATTTTGCTTAAGTAGGGTAACATGCATACATTTCCATACCCTTTCCACAGAGCAAATTTATGCTTTTTAGAGCAAAACTTTGATTAATGGCATACTAATTCTTTACATGCTGTATGTTCTGTTCATATGAAAGGTGGACTAAAAGCATGGTCTTTCGAAGAAGTTGTTTGTGTATTTTTCAAAGCTGGGGGGTGGACAAAAGAAGACCTTTGTGAGAAGGTGGATGCAGTGAGGAGGTGGGGGGGAGTTGTTTTGTTTTGAGGTTGAGATTTTTTTGTAAATCAGTTTTGGCCCTGGGAAGTTTAGGATTAGAACCACAGCACGTATTAGAAACTTAACGTTATTATGCCTTTTGCAGGTTTTGGTACTGCTCCTGTGTCCTCAGATGCTGCAACACCATCATTTACATTTGGTGTTCAGTCATCATCCTCTGAATCTTCTCATACGTTAGGCACCCCGAGAGTTTTTACATTTAGGGAACAAGGGAGCTTCAAGTTTGGTGTTGCATTTGAATCTGCATCCTCTAACACTGTGCCTGGGGGATTTAAGTTTCCTAGCAGTTCAGGGGACTTCAAATTTGGAGTTTCTTCATCAGACTCCAAATCAGAAGACAGCAAGAAAGAAGAGAAAACCAACAGTTTTACCTTTGGACTTCCATCTACAAGCAGTCAGGCTCCTTCAACGTTTCAGTTTGGGACAGGGAGCCTGGGACAGCAGGAAAAGAAAGAGGAACCGGTTTTGGGAGGCTTCAGTTTTGGCACAAGTTCTGCTTCTTCCACAGCTACCACTGAGAATAAGGCGGGAGTCGGCAGCTTCAGTTTTGGAACCATGACAGAAAAGGAGGTTGCGTCGGCTTCTTTTGCATTTAAGAAGTCCGATGAGAAAAAGGATGAAACTCCTTCAACCAAGGCAGGCTTCTCTTTTGGCAACGTGGAGCCTGCACCTGCCTCACAGTTTGTTTTGGGAAGGACAGAAGAGAAGCAGGACTCTGTCGCTTCTGCTGCTCCCTTAGCGTTTGGAAAGAAAGCTGACAACGAAGAGTCAAAGGCACAGCCTATCTTTTCATTTGGGAAGTCTGAGCATACCAAAGAAGAGAGCACAGCAAAATCTACATTCAATTTTAGTTTCATAAAACCATCAGAGAAGGAAACTGAGCAGGCAAAGCCAGCTTTCGCATTTGGGGTGCAAACCAGTACTTCAGGTAAAAGGGATGTCTTTTGTCCTCACTTGTCTGCTTATACGCATCAAACAGTACCTCTGAAGCCATACTAGACCAAATGGATGTCTGGCATTTGATGTATCAATGTTCAGAGCTTTAGAAAAGGTTTTACTGTGTGTCCATCTGTCTGTATGGTTGTTGATGTATGGTCAATTTGTAGCAATTCCTTTCTGGATTTCAATGAGCTTTAACAGTAGGGTTAAACAAAAAATTCACTAGACCTTAAAGAACCTGTGTTACGTCTTGTGTGAACGCAGAAGTTGGATTGTCTCAATATTAACAGCATAGCTGGGGATAACATCTTTAGCATGGTGCAGTAGGGGATAACATCTTTAGCATGGTGCAGTAGGAGGGGCCTTACTCTAGCTTTTTTTTTTCCCCATAGTGAAAAGGAATGAGAGAAAAAATATTACCATGCAATTGCATCTATGCTACAGGGTGTACTGCTGTAACTCTACTGTTACAAAGATACAAATATCGCTTAATAGGTGTAATCATATAGTATTGTATTTCTTCAATTTGTTGAAAGACTGCAGTGGAAAATGAAATGTCTTTAGTGACAATCACTGCGTGAGAAATTCTGGTTGTTAAATTCCATTTGTATCACCTAGCAACTGTCTCCTCTAAAAGAGAATTCTTTATTAACTTCTGAAGGTATATGGGAAAGGACATCTGTAAGTGACCCTGAATAAAGCAGTGCACAGGATTATCCTGATTTTAATCACAGTATTCTTATGGTTGAACTGCTACTGAACAAATAAGTTTTTGGAGGATTGTGGGATTTGGAGCAGGGGGGTTTAATGGATTTTTTTTTCTTTTCTTTTCTTTTTTTTTTTTTTTTGCCCTCCAGTTGTAGTTCTGGAAGTTCGGTCAAGTCTTGGAATTTTGATGAAAGTGCCTTGTGTATAAAGGAAGTTTTAACAAATTCAAAATGGTATAGTCCCTTAAAAATGGGATAGATTAAAAGGTGCCTTAACTGCTGGAAAAAAAGATAGTGGGGAATTGAAAACAAGATCACAGACAAATTAATAATGAGAATTGGACAGAGATGCGGCTTAGAAAAACCTGAAGAATGCTTTATTTTAAAAAAAATAGCTGTCTTTAAAGTGTGTAAAACTGCAGATCAGTACTTTATAACAGTGATCTTGAGAGGGTTGTTCTCAGTTGCTCTTAAAAGTAGGTCTTGAAGGTGCCCAAGCAGGAGGAACTTGAACTGGAAGAATCAGGCTAGAAGACAGTAAGCTTTGTCTGAGTTAAAGCTGTAGGAATAGGGCTGTATTTTGAGAGCAGGCTTATAGAACAAACAGTAACACTGCATTTTTCAATGATACATTTAGCAAAGTCATGAAAGTGTTCCGGGTGATTGTTCTTCCCCTAAGAACTTCCAAAATGCATTTTTTTCCGAGAAGTTCAGAGGTACCGGCCAATACTAGTTCGTTCAGATAATTCTAGCCAGTCGTTAACGTTAGTAAACAATAAAGCCCAGACTTCCGTGTGACCCTATTTTTCATAGTTCTTCCGTTCCTTTAATTGTGGATGGTGATGGCAGCAATGAGCATATTAAATCAGGATTTTATGCAAGTGACAGAGTAGCTAGGATAATAGTTGAGCTGTCATTCAGGATTCCTGTTTGTACAGTGTCGTACTTCTGTTTGGTGTTTCTGAGATGGTTTATATACTCTTTTTCCTCTTAGATCAAGGAGCAGTGAAGCCTGCCTTCAGCTTCTTGAGCTCTAGTTCCTCCAGCACAGCTGTACCCACATCTTCAGCCAGCAGCAGCAGCGTGTTTGGCAGCTCCACCACTTCCTCAAATCCTCAACCAGTTCCCGCTCCCTTTGTGTTTGGACAAGCCAGCAACACTGTGAGCAGCTCTGCTTTTGGCAATTCTGCAGAATCTACAGCATCTCAATCATTTGGCTTCTCTCAAGAAAACAAACCAGCAACCACATCCTCCAGCACTGGTACGGCTGTTGCTCCGTTTGTCTTTGGTTCGGGAGCCAGCAGTAGCAGTGCAGCAAATTCTGGGTTTACCTTTGGAGCCACAACCACATCAAGCTCAACAGGTACATCTGAAATAGATGCTCTTTTCTGTTTTTGCCGTTAGAATAGGAGACCAAGGAAATACTGTTTTATCAATATTTTACTTTGGAGAATATGTTTAAGAACTGGTAGTGGCATTGATTTATGCACTGGACAACTCTGCTGGCTTTTAGTTTGTATAGGAACTTTTCATCATGAGAAAAGTTTCTCTCTTTTCAGTAGCAGGCCAGTGCTTAAGGTTAAAAGTAAATGAATTACGATGTTCCTCATTTTTGTTTCCCATACCTACAACTCCCAACTGTTATAAGTAATGGCAAGATGTGCAAAATCTTTTCCTTGACAAGTATACACAAACACAGTATGTATGCATGCAGTTGCTGCTTCTTAAGGATTGGATTTGTTTCTAACAAGTTCACGCGTTATGGTCAGTGTTTGTTTTTCAATTTTGCACCAGTTCAGTGAAGACAGAGATGAGACTCTAAAGTTTTATTCATATTTTATGCTCAGTGCTCCACTGAAAGCCTGCTTGAATTTAGCAGTATGACACAACACTACAGCTGCTAAATCATTTGTATTCTGGCTAGCCTAGCAGTTGTTGGAAGCAAAATTGAACCTGTAAGGACGAGGCATCTATTTTGACACTTATATTAAGCACTTATATTAAATTTACTCCCTTTTTTGATTATCAGAAACAGTTTATAATTAGGACATGGAATTATAAGCATTGCTACGAGGGAGCAGTTCTAAACTATGTCAGTCGGCAAACCAAATCAACTTGCTTGCAGATTAACAACTTTCAGTGTGTTCACTAGAAAACTCAAAAATCTTCACAAAGGATTTTTTTAATGCGGAAGCCTTCAACTTTATATTATGTTCACTGTATATTGTTTTTAATTCTTCCCGGAAAGAAAACCGGTCAGCCATTCCAAGTTAGTGCAATTGATGATATTTACTGTTGCATGATGGCTGCTTGAATTGCATTACAATTAGTAACGCTGTTTAAAATGTGCCCTTTTGCTTGGCAGATCTGCTGGATGTTCAGAGTCACTGTTCAGTCATGTCTTTCTATATCACTGTTTCTGCTGGCTATGCAGAACTGAAACGGTTAAATGAATTAGCTGATATCTGCTGATGTTGCATAGAAAGGGACAGAATTACTCTGTTGAACTGAGTTTTTGAGTGCAGCCAGATCACTGGGAGCTTGATTTGGCCTCCGGAACGTGATGAACGAACGTTTGGGCTGTGAGGGGGAGTGCAGTTGCTGAGAGGACGAAAGATTCATGCTTTCCTGATCTTAATAAAACAGGAGCTATATTTTCAATGTGTGACAAAACCAAATTGAATTAATATTCTCTATATGTGATATAAACAGCTTTTAGTAAATACAAATTAATATGTACTATTCATGACAGTCTGTCCTAGAACATGAATCTTAACGCAGTAATTTGAGTCCAAACCACCATGGTGTTTGAGATGAATTTTATCTTACTCTTGTAAACATGCTGTTTTTCATGTTATTTAGAGGAAAGGGGTTAATTCCTGTTATGGTTGAGATAGCATTTGTTTTACTTACTAAGCTGTGAACATGAAGCCCTATCATAGTTAGTTTAAGAACAGTATTTAGATTCCAGATTTGGAAAATGAGGTTTTTAGAACCTTTTGTTTCTGAACAGTTAGATTTATCCTGGTGGGGGAAAAAAAAGTGCATATACTGAAATTTCTGTTCTTTTCCCTGAGGGTCGTCATCTTCATTTGTGTTTGGCTCTGGATCTTCAGCACCTGCTGCTGGTCCAGCATTTGGTGCCAGTCAGCCACCAGCCTTTGGCCAGAGCCAAGGGTCCAGCCAGCCAAATGCTCCAACTTTCGGCTCGCTATCAACAACATTGTTTTCAGCTGGCTCTCAGCCCGCTCCTCCGGCTTTCGGCTCCGTGACAAGCAGTAGTCAGCCCCCTGTGTTTGGACAGCAAGCAAGCCAACAGCCAGGGTTTGGTTCTGGTACCTCCAGCACTGGTGAGTGTTGACTATCCTCTTCCTTTTTGGTCTCTCAATATTTTTCATTATTACTAATTTTTTTAAATCATGAAGTACGTCTCAACTTTACTTCGATTGAGGGCTTTGTTGTATATTGCCGGCGTTCTTTTTAAAACATCTGTGGGTTAGAGCTTTAAAGTTTGTTTTGCTAATGAAATATGAAATACGTGAAAAGAGTGAATGATCTTGAGAATTTAAGTGTAAATAAGACCTAGTATTTCACACTAGTAAATATTAAAAAAAAATAAATGATACCATCACCTCAACTACCTGAAAGGGAAAAAATTTATCTTTTCCTCTCAGAAGCTTTACAAAAATAATCTGTGAAAAGTAACCTATGTTTGTACTAATCAATAGATCATTGGTACACCATGTTACTCAAGTCATTCTTTCCTTAATCAGGTAGCAGTTTGAAGATTAAAACCTCTCTGGATTGTATGTGTTACTTAACAGTTACTTTGGGGTATAAATTTAGAAGCTTGTTTTGATTAGGTGCTGTGTAAGCACATTAAATAACATGGAGTCCCCAGATCAACTGCATTAACACAGGAATGTTTACTTAAATATTGAATCTACATGATTCAATACTGTAATTTAAGACTTTATTAAACAGTAAACTTCAGTGTACACAGGCAAAAACCTAATGGTGGTACAGAAATAAGCAAACAATTCATTAGCAGTACGCCAGTACTGTTACTTTAAGAATCCTTTTCTGATCCTCTATGAAATAAATGATTTTTCTTCTATGTATTGTTCCTATAGTAATCTAGCATTTCTGGTACAGTAAACCCAAAATAATTTGTTTTGAGCAATCTGTAAAAACACTTGTTAAAGGCAGTGGGAAGCGTGTAGTGATTTTGCTGGAGATGAAGAACTCAGATTTTTGACTTTCCTTTTCCCTTCCGCTTCCACCCCATCTCCCCAGGTCCTGTATTCCAGTTTGGAAGTAATACTGCTCATTTCAACTTTTCAAGCAACCCAGGGGTATTTACTTTTGGTGCAAATCCTAATGCATCAACAGCACCGGCACAGCCTTCTGGCTCTTCAGGATTTTCATTTAACCAGCCTCCAGCATTTACAGTGGGGTAAGACTACAGCTGAGGATTGGGCAAGGGTAGGAGACAGGTAGTACGGGGAAGAGACCATGTCACAATTTCACTTGAGCTATGGGTAATAACAGTTGGACAGTGGTGAGCCTCTCGTGCTGTTAAATAGAGAGGTATTCAGATGAACTTTGGAATTTATATCTAAATTTGGCATCTTTCCTTGATGTATTAGCTTGGCTGACTAACAAACCAGTGCTACTTTTAAAGGAGCCTAGTTCTCAGAAACATCACACATCAACATATGTGAAATTTTCTCATTCTTGAAAAATAAAATTTATATTTATCCCTTAGGCTGCTACTTACCTTCTGCATGAGAGATGTAATTGCTTTTTGTTTCTGGAATTCTCTTCCTGTTTAGCATTTACCATTTGTTGCCATCTGATAGCTAGTGAGACAGACTGTAACATAGCCGTTCTGGAATATTTACTCAGTGTTACTACTGAATTTTCAGCTACACTGTCCTAAACTCTGAACTACTAATTTCTTTTGATAGGACTAATGGGAAAAATATTTTCTCTGCCTCTGGATCTTCAGTTTCTGGTCGGAAGATAAAGACTGCAGTTAGACGTAGAAAATAATCATCCTGATTGGTAAAGCAACTTTCAAAACAGCTGCTACCCTGCATCCCCACCATCGTTCAATTGTTGGGATTGTACCTCATGCTGGGTTAGCTGAAGTCAGATCTGCCTAAAGGAATATAAAACTCTGCTGCCCTTACCTTCCCTCCCTCCATTTAGTTTTTTGGTAACAAGTAGAGTTGGCAACAAGGCCATTCTCGAGCAAAACTATTTTAGAATCCAGCAATTTACTTCTTTCACTGACTTGGCATGGTCTGGCTATAGACATGAATATAGCCTGCACAGTGAATGGCTTGTACAATACCTCTTCATCTGCACCACTTTGTGCGCTCATCTGCGTTTACTGACGCCTCGAAATTGTAATTATATCAGTGAGGGATTCTGTATAGAGTAGAGAATGTTGATAATGAATGATTTCTATGCTGAGTTTGTGCTGGTGTATGTGTGAAGTGAGTGAGTTTGGGTGTATTGTGCACTAAAATTTTCTGATAGAGGAAGACTGATTAAAGGATGATCCATGCTAAGGACTTGTTAGATCTGTAGTTCTCCATTTAATAATTATATGCTATTTCTATATTTTCATTCTTACAGCCCTTTATCACCTGTCTCGCCTTTGTTATTTTATTATGGAACATGTGTAAATACAATTTTGTTTCTCTATGTACTTTTTTGGCATAACAAATCTGTGAAATTGAAATTTTAATTTTGTGTGTTACGGCCATTTTTGTTTAGTATTGTCTCAGATTTTATTATGTAAATCCCATTATTCAAAGTTGCCTAAATCCATTTAGAAAATCTTTAAAATTGGGAATTCTTAAAGTAAGTTTATTGGCTTTTCTGATCCATTTTTGTTTGGACCAAAAACCAGTATTGTACAAAGTATTAAGTATATATTTTTATATTTACTGAAATGGACTGTGGTGACTTTGGATAATAAGGAAAAGTTTAATATTAAAGCCATGTTTATTACAGTATAATTAACATGTTAAACCATGGGATAAATGCCATCAATAAAAACTATGAAATATTGTCCAGCAGTTTTAACTCCAAATGAAGGCATTAGCAGCTGTAATTGTACAAGACAAGGCACTCTACTTGAGCAAAGTTGCATATTTTTTTACAACCTCTGCTTTCTGACAGTGACCCCTGATGCTGATTTTCAAGAATCTTAAATTATTTTTAGGGTCCCTGCCAGTGAAGGGAGTTTCAGTGCATGCTTGCTTGGAACCACATGTCTGCATCTCAGCTGTCTAGGTACAATAGTTAAATAGTGAATTTTTAGAGCTTTTTAAAAAAAAGCTCTATATTACCGATGTTCACTAGCATTCTAACTGAAAATGAATTCTAGCATGCAATTCTAAGTGAATCATTTGTCATTGTCCCCCACCCCTCCACCCAGGTGTTAGAGGAGTTTCTTAGCAGCTGTTATTCTAGTAACATGATGGAGGATGCTCTTGTTTGGGTGTTATAGCTGAACTTAGTCACAGTATTTAGTTTAAGGCTGAGAGCTGATCACTTGCTGCAATTACAGCTGAAAACACCACCACTTTCCTTTCTTATTGTAAAGGGAGAAAAGACCTGCATGACCTACTTAGCTTAGAATAGTTGCATAAGCTCTTTAAACACTACCACTGCAGAAGACTTTGTTTTGGTAAGTATTGCTAGCCTTCTTACTAGTCACCTCTAGCGCTGCTTTACACTTCATAATAAGGGCGAGTATTTTTGTAGAAATGAGGTAGCTTTTCAAACAATGAACTACACTTGACAGGAGAACAAAAACTAGCTTTGTGTTTTGCGGCAGTCTCGCAGCATGTGTAGAACTCTGATGGGTATTTCTAAAATTGGAAGAAGTTCAGCAACTAGACTTGAGATCACACAAGCAAGTTACTATTCAGGGAGTTGCACCCTGCTGCTGTAGCTTTTGAGGGATTATATGCAATTATATATTCCCAGATTTCTAAATCCAAGAAATGTGACAGCTTTCACTTTTCTTAGCGCTTTCATATGCCAAATACTCATCCTACAACCAGGAAAAAGCGGCATCTTCAGTGCAGCTTGCACAAGAAACCAGCTAGCTGAAATTTACAATAACATAATGTATAGATATTTCCATGGACAGGTCTGTGTTCTTAGCTTCTAACATTGTTTTTTTACCTGCTGTGGAAGTAGTAATATTTTTCTACAGAGTAAGAGATACTTTCCCTTACACCTGAACTGTTAGCAATAAAATTTTAGCCCGCTATTTTGCCTTTTTTTTTTCCTCCTCATGTCTTGAATTTTAGTTTCTGAGTCACTGCTACAATAAGCAGACAAAAGGATTTTTTTATTCATACTGAAATTGAAAATAGGAAAAACCACACAGCGACCCTCAGTTAGCTCTGACAGCTTTAGTTTCTGAACGTTCGGTGCTTAACTGAAGAGCATAAAGTCTTCGAAGGAACAGTACAGTAACATCATCTACCATTCTGTGCGTGACATCATCTGCTCACTAATGTCTTCTATGTGTTTTTAGCTAAATGCATTCACTTACTTTGATTAGTCTTACATGTAGTGACTACCAGAAGTTTTCAGACCTCTTTAACTGCCATTCATTACCTGGTCATTTTTATTTCACTGATAAATAAGTCAGTAATATTAGTATATTTGCAAGACTAAGATGATTGTCGAAAGAGCATCAGAGAGTTAAGCAACGGGATGTCATTCTCCCACTACTAAGCAGTGACTCTGGTCCAAAAACAGCTACTCTTGCAAAACACCATTATAAATGAAGATCAGAAAGTGTACGCCCCAGAAGAAAACTAAGCAATTATCGTGCTAAACCTAAGAACACCACTAATCAAACTAAGTATTACAGAATATTAACATGGCACTAGTTTATCCCACCTGAAATAAAGAGAGATTACTTAAATCCCATACAATAAACAATATTTTTACTCTCAGCCTCTTGAAACTGTAGATAAAGAACTGAACCCGTGGGGTAACAGTTACACACCTAAGGCAGGAACAGACAAAAATGGGTGTTTATTAAAATTTGAGTTCAGAATTCTTCTAGAAAACATCAGCATTGCTGCATATATGCTTTTCCCAAGACACTTGATAACATGACAATAAACAAATTACCAAACCTATGTAATCATGCAAAATATTAGGCTTCTTTATTCAATATTTAACTTATTAGGCAGAATTATAAAGCGAAAGTAACCAGTATCTGTACTCCTGTAGATTTACACCCATAACACAGTCCAGTTAACATTTTTTGCATGCTCCTGAAACTCATTCAATTGTTTTGCTTGGTCTTATATGCAAGAAATAGACAAGTACTTTCACTCCAAATAGAAGCAGGAAAGTTGCCTTTTATTAGCGTGATCGGTACTGTTCATAGCTCCAAGAATTATATACACACGCCAAGTCACTAACACTGCAGCGTAACATACCCTTCCCACAGAAAAAGCAGTTACTATTTCACCTCTTTGTTAGCTCAGATAGATGCGTGAAATAAATGACAATGCTTAAGACCTACTCATGCAAAAAACTTGTCACATGACTGTTCAGCTAAAATACCTGAAAAGAGGTGAAGGAATATTAACTATGAAGCAGTAATATCTTAAGGGAAATGATGAACACTGCTCATCTCTCTCTACACATTTGGCAATTTAATGTACGTGATTAGATGCCGTTTTGCCTTACTGTCTAATACTGCAGTTCCCTTCTGTTCAGAGTTTGTCATAGGACTTAGGCAACTGCTTGGAAAACAATTTTCTAATTACCTGTCAACACCCAAAAATTGTAGGAAAGACGTTTCTTCTAAGCTGGAGTATTTCTAGGTATCCACTTTCCACAGACTGATGAACCGAACAGCATCTTTTTGCAGTTAATGCAGTCACTTTCTTGTCAATCTAAGGGTAATACTTCCCGATTTAACAAGTACTGTTTCTCTCAAACTTCTTTGGCATTTATGAAGAGTCTAATACTTTCAAGATAGCTGCTGGCATCACACTGGAGCAACGCATTTTCTTTCGCTTCTGAATCAGCCCCCATTTAATTCAGGCAAAAGATTCTGATTGACAGTCATCTGAATTCCAGGTTTAGGTTGCTTTTCTGTTTTCTTTGTGTTTTCTGTGTGTTCAAAAACAGTCTGGAAATCTGTCATTTTTTAGAATCATCTGATTCCATTTCTTCTTACCACAATAGTTCCTGCTACAATATCGTAGGCTGTTCTGTTATGCTGAAAAAACAGCAGTGTAATAAATGCAGGGAAAAATGAAGCAATAGAAAAATTCTTGATCAAAGCTCGTATTGTAGACCTGCAGAATGAAAAAAAAAAATATTCAGCACCTTGTTTTCACTTTTCTGCTTAGATTAGTAGTTAGCTTGCCTTCACTTTAGTGTCTCAGTTTTGCACAGCACAAAGTAAATCACAGGAATTTAAGAGGAGATATTTTACCACATAACATGGAGAATACTTGCACGATTAAATAATTAGTATTTTATTCTTAGATCACAGAATTGCAAAGCCCAATAGTACAGTAAAAATGTATTTCCTTTCAAATCATGTGCTTTCCACAGTATTAATCTGACAGCAACATAACTGAGCCAAGGGCACTTACGTTGTTATACTGACATTAGAGGACGGAATCACTAATACACGACTTGGTGCAATAAGTACAGATGTATCACATGTCACAACTCGCAGTCCAAGTAAAAATTTCCCTGGGGTTGCTCCACCTGCTCCCCAAATACAGATAATCTGTAAAAAAGAACAGCTCTTTGAATTCCACAACACACTGTCACTGACTGGTCTAGCAAATTTGGTTTCCATCAAACTGTAAAAGTCATACAACGTCAAGTAAACCAAAATACAGTAAAGACTTCCAGACCAATGATAAAAGAAAAAAGATTTACATCAGATATTTATTCAACAGCTGATCACTATTAATGTTAGAAGTTAATGTTTATGTCTAGTTACCTCATAGAAGCAGACTAACAATCTGTAGATAAGAGCTACTATCATCATTTTCTGCAGATCTTCCATGGATGTATCTTCATCTATTTCTTCTATTATGTAATGCATAGCAAATTTAGAGATGTCCCTGTACAAAATAAGACTGAGCTTTAAAAACAAAGCTTATTCGACCCTTGTCATAATACTGTTGTTACCCTTTTAGTACTATAACCCAATCCTTTGGTTCTGGTATTAATTAAAGAAGAAAAACTCCTTGACTTCTTTAATACTTAACAGGTCATTAAAATTAATTGTGCCAGGTTTTCATTCTAGGTTGTTGCCCAATTTGTTTAGTCTTTTTCACTTAAGAATTAATTATTCTGTATTACCACTTTTGCAATATGGTATCCCAGGCAGAGAGCTGCAGAACTGTTCTGAAAATTCCCACAATTCTTGGCAGATACACAAGAGATTCTGTGTGTGATCATCTAACTAACTCAATATAAATGCAGTGCACGTGCATTCAAGTCTCTTCCTCATGGGATCTCTCAAGGAAAAAGAAAAGAAAGCACTCTTCTCTCTAAATGCCAACAAGCAAGGGAAGACTTTTTCCTCCTTCACATCATCAAGGCCCTTCACTTTCAAACAGTCCCATTTGCTACTCAACAAACTCTTCTAGAGGCAAACACTGTGGCCTGCACAGGAAATCCTCAAAAAATGCAGTCAAAAAAAAAAAAAAAAAGATGTGCTGCACAAGATGATGAAATGACGAAGTAGACAGATATTCTCCTGACAGGATGCAACAATTTTTGTTGTAAGAATGCCCATTTTTCATAACTGGGAGTTCAGAGCAATCATTAACCTACATCAGCAGCCTGATCTACCACAACTGACTGAAGAACAACCATTCGCAGTTTCTATCTCAAAACCGTTCATTTATTGTAACCTTCTGTTACAATTAGAATTGAGATTCTGACTCTTGCTTTTAATTCACTGAATTTTATATGTGGAAAACACAAATCTTTGGGGTGCAAATACCATAAGCTGAAAATTACTGTTCCACACCAAATGTTCTGCCTTAGCAATAGTTCTATGAATAGCCATAATTTATTGAATTATTTTAGAGAACTGATTTCTATCTCTTGACAAAATTCACATTCAAGAGTTAAAACAGTTACAGCTTTCTAATAACACTGATGAAGCTCTCTTTATGAGCAGCTGGGTGCAAGCCTTAAAATTTAAGTATGAACAAACTCATCAGTTTTCATGCAGTAGTCACATGTTGTAGCTGCTCCACCCCAACACCTTGTCTTTACAAGGGCAACATCACCTCAAGTTTTCTAAAAGGTCCTCCTCAACCACCACCGTTCTTTGCCTACTTTTAGCATGTAAATAAAAAGTAAACCTCCATACTTTTCACTAGATCATGAGACTAACAGAACTTTGTTTCACCTTCAACATGGAACAATCAGTTCCCCAAATCATTCAACAGAAAGGATCCTATTATGTGTGGTATACCTTCAGCTGTTTACCCTAACAAAGCTATGCAAAGCATAAATTTGGAGTCAAGTGCATCTTTTCACAAGATAAACTTTACAGATATAACATTAATATCTGCTACCTGGAGTGGATACATTTGCAACATGTATTTAGACAAGGACTTTTCACTAACTCTTCTAAAAGACAATTAGTGCTTATATAGAAGTGTGCAGCCCTACTTCAGAACAGTGCATCTGTACTTGCACTACTTGCCCTCCTCCTTACTCAGACTTAAGGATCAAAGAATTGGTAAAATAGTGCGGCGTGGCACAATCTGTATTTTCCTTCAGTAATGACAAAACCTTTGCCTGAAGTCTCTCTCTCAAACCAGCAAGCACATGTTTTTTAATGACAACTCCTCAGCCCAACCTAAAGTTGGGCACCATATCGCACAAGCGAGAACAGAACTTTCTTCTGAACAGTTTTACTTGTAAGCAACTTCTTGGCTCTTGCAAAAGTAGTAATATTGAATATACTGGAAACTATAATTCAAAAAGAGAAAGACTCCCTCTCTTTCACATTACTCTCACTACTTTACAGAAGCAATACAGACAATAGTTGCTCCCATCTTTCCAGTACTTCAGTTTGAATCATTTTCAGTCTACTGAAAACAAGACAGAGATACTTGCTGTCATGTTGCAGTTACAGGTTTTGGCACCTGAATAAAATCAACAGGTTGGCATTTTAAATTGCAAGTTTACTTGAACAATAAAGACTGACAATTTACCTCGGCATATTTATTATTTTTGAGTTAACCCTATTCCACACACCTTTCAAGCGGTAGTTTAACATCTGTCTCAAGGACGTTATCTGTATAGTATCAGTGTACATTTGGAGGGCTCTCTTAGTGGAAAACTTGGATCCTGGAATATAGTTGTACAGTAATGGAATTACTGACTACACCAAGCTCTTATCTCCTAATCACACAAAAGTAATATTTGGCTATACCAATCCGAAGTGGAGGAACTAAACTAGCTAGGGAATAAGACGTCTGCAGTTAAAAAAACAGATGAAAAGGAAACAGTCTTTCAGGTGATTACATCAGAGGATAAAAATGTGAAATGAAGGCTGTTTCAACATAACATATACTAGATGCATATAATGCTTAATCACACTTTTTTAGAAACCCAGCTTATGCCAGTAAAGACTACAGCATGACAGCATTACTAGCAATCAGGCCATATTTTAAACTATATAGATATTTTACAAGCACGATCTGAAATACATTTTTAAAGACTTTTAAAAACAAATTCATTTGACAATTGTTTTTTCCTTGAGATTTTTAAAGGATTGTTTTTGAATTTTGCCAATATCTTCAAAAAGAGTGCAAGTCTAATCTATTATTACTAAGGAGTTAGTGAGCATGTGAAAATACAATTCTGTAAGTGGCATCCATCAGACGACCCAAAAATCAGAAAGTACTTTACAAAAGGATAACCAATTGTGCTTTTTTTTCCATAGCTTTGAAAGCTATATGAAGTGCCATCATATGCTTAATCATATCATATAGATGAATCACACGTCAAAGAACATAAAGCTGCATATAATAATGCCTTAAATTGTTCAACTTACTTTATTCCACTGAGGTGCATGATACTTAAAACAATGGTTGCCTTTATAAAGAAAAGAATAAAAAAATCCACCATCTCTGCTATAAATCTGTGTGCCAATGAAGGGATAATGAACTCCCGACCTGCAAGAGAAATAATTGAGATAATCTCAAATTTTATTGCACTAAAATAAAGTTAGCACTGTGATCTAAAAGGCATTTCACATTAACTCCACTGCAAGGAACATTCTGAGATCTTCATCCCAACCCACATCTTTTTCAAGAAAAAGGTGCTTCATGAGTCAAAATTGATTTGAATTATTTAAACTGAGTTATAAGAACCTTCCTAAAATAAACTGTCAACTTTTCAGATTTCGGGGTTTCCTCATAATGAAAATTACAAGCAAAAGCCCATCCCTTTAAAAGAACTGAAGTACACTAAGGATGTACTTATTTTTGAATTCTTTGGCTTAGAACAACTTCCTGTAGAACAGATTTCAGTAAATCCGAGAGTTCAGATGAAAGGAAGATTCATGTAACTCCCTAAATCTATCACATCTTGTATATCCCTCTGCAACTAGGCCTCAAAACGTACCAAATACCAGCTCTCTGAAAGGAAAATGCAGCCTACTTTATGTCTTAAAGCATCACCCCATGAACAGGACCAGATTAAAGTATTAGCCATATTTGAAGCTTTACCTAAATGTTCTGTTGTGTCCCAGTGTAGCATATGAAATTTCATCCCTTAGAGGTCTAAGATTTGCAGGGACTCCCTGTAGCACTTTGTCAGAATACGCAGCTGTAACCACTGGCACCTGGCTTTACGTTCATGCTGTCTGTTCTTACAAGCAGCTTAGGTACAGGTAGAGAGGGCACTGCTTTAGCAGTAAGCTCTCTTCCTGTTTGTTTTTCTTCCTAGGCTTTACATCTCTGAAGACTCACACCTCCACAGCTGCGCAGCCTGTTTCAACAAGCACAGTGGTCTATACAAGGCCTGCAATAAGTAGTTTTTCTGCAGGTAAAGAGACCTCTAAACAAGCTTCATCATACTGGCAGTCTGACGCGTGCGACCCGTGTCTGCAAAACAAGGCCACGGATAACAAATGTGTAACCTGTCAAGCTGCTAAAGGGTCGGCAGTCGAGAGTACAAAGCAGACAATGAGCTCAAGTCTAAGCAGCATCTCCAAGTCAGCAGCCCCTACCGCAGGGGCACTCGGCTTTGGAGACAAATTTAAAACAGCACCTGGAACATGGGATTGTGATACGTGTCTAGTCCAGAACAAACCTGAAGCTACCAAGTGCGTAGCATGTGAGACACCAAAGCCTGGCACAGGAGTAACGCCTGCTCTGACGTTGCCAGTGGCCACGGACAACTCGGCGACAGTCACTTCCTCCTCCGGTGGCACTGACACAACGGTCACTCTGGGGTTTGGAGACAAATTTAAGAAGCCAAAAGGCTCCTGGGACTGTACGGTGTGCCTTGTGTCAAATAAGGCGGAAGACAGCAACTGTGTAGCCTGTCAGTCTGAGAAACTAGGTATGTTACTTTGCTTTCTCTCGTTTCACCTCTCAGCTTCTGTAGAGTCGTCACAGAACAAAACAAACTGCTTATTTAAACAACGTATTCTAAGCAGAATAGCTGTATGCGCAGCAGGGATGATGGATTAGCATCTGCCTGCAGGAAGGAGTACAGGCACTTTTGAGGTGTCAGCCAAGATCCCGAATGAGTACAGGCACTCTTGCGGTGTCAGCCGAGATCCCAGCCTGCGTCATGTGAATTGAACTGACTGGGGACTGTGTTAGTACAGGGCTGAATCCAAGCAAATACACCCTGCTTTTGTAGCTGGTCAGGAAAGACGGTGAACTTGGAGGCCTTAGTTAAGTTGCAAGCAAGCTACTGACTTTCCCTGGGGAAAAACAAAGGAGTTGAACATAACTGCTTTTTCCCTTCCAAAAGGTAATTAGAAACCATTTTTACAAGACGCGGCTGAAAACGCCTTGGACCCACCATTTGCATGCAATTGAGGGGGGAGGCATGAAGCCAGGTTTCAAGACAGTGCAGTCTTAACTAGTCTCCTTAGACAGAACCCTGTGGACAGGTACGCCCGCAAAGGCCCACAGCAGCCCTTCAGGGCACGGGTTACCCGCCGGGTGCCTTGTTCATTGTTTCTGCTTCTACGGGACTGTAATTGATTTTGAGTGTGGTGACTTTACGGGCTTTTTTTTAAAGCCTAAGTAACTATTTTACCGTTAAATTTCTCTGGCTGTGAGCATCATTTAATGCACTGTTACATCAAGAACACCTTTTCAAAGATGTCCTGAGAAAAACCTAGCAGGGACTAGATTTTGCTTTTCTAATCATCTGGAACAGTCAGAGTGAAACTTCTTCAGCTAGGATGATGCCCTTCAGAGGGAGGCTGTTCTTCTCTTGGACGTTCGGCTTCAGAGCGGTCGGCTGGCACTTTTGTCTGGGGCTTTACTCGCTGCAAGGAGGAATTTTGGAAATGAGGGGTTTACTGTGACCGTGAGGGGGCAGAGAACCGCACGGTTACGTTACATCTGTCGAGGGGAAGAGCGATTCAAGTGAAAGGAGAGGATAAGAATTCTCTGGCTGTGCCTGTAGAAGAGAAGACCCCTTCCTGCCTTTGCTGTTTCGAATGGGAGACGTTGTCTTCTGCCTCTCCCTCAAAAGTCACCCTCTGCGGTTTAAAACTGTAGGGGGTGAGCGGTGAGCGTGGGAGTTGTGTTCCATGCAGAACACTCTTGCGTTCTGGATTCCCGCATGAGTCCTTGTATTTGCTGCCTACTGGGGTGCAGCATCAAGTGACATCTCTTCCTCCAGAGGGGAGGAAAGTCAGAAGGAAAGCGCTGTCTCCTTTTGGAGGTTGGGCCTCCTTATGGAGGTTTCTGCCGCTGTTGAAAACAGGGTCGCTTGTGTAACCGAACGCAGAGTTGGGGATTTGGAAGTCTTGAGTTCCTTGCCTGTTTTTTTGTTGGGGCGTAGTTTTGAACAGGTCTGTCTTTGGAATTTGCTGATGAATCAGTCTGAGAAATCGTTCTCGGCCTCGCATCACTTTACAGTGGTTGTAAGCTGAGTAATGCTAACATTGACTAACAGGTACCCCTGTCATCAGAAACTCTTTCTGTAGTCTGTCGAGCATGGCGCCTGAAATAGGCCATGCTGCTGTATCGTATGAAACACGCTTGCTGTTTAAATGTGACACTGGTTCCGTTTGTGCCTCAAATTACGTAACGGGTTATTAAAAAAAAAAAAAAAAAGAGAGACTGTGTATCTCTATTATACTCCTTCCTGTCTTGGACTGAGTTTGACCAAAATTACTTAACCTACTTGACTTTTTACTGTAGTACTTTGCCCACTTCATAACTTAGCAGGCCTTTAAGAGTTCCTCAAAGCGTTTGCGTTCACTTTAACGTTTAAGCAGGCTGTTTAACTCTTTTCCTTATCGCCTAGGGAGTTCAGTGCCTGTGACCAGTAGCAGTGTTTCTGCGTTTCCTGCTTCTTCTGGAGGATTTCTGGATTTAGACAAATTCAAGAAGCCTGAAGGAAGAAGCTGGGATTGTGAGGTCTGCTTGGTCCAAAACAAAGGAAGCAGTTCTGGGAGGCTTCAGTTTTGGCACAAGTTCTGCTTCTTCCACAGCTACCACTGAGAATAAGGCGGGAGTCGGCAGCTTCAGTTTTGGAACCATGACAGAAAAGGAGGTTGCGTCGGCTTCTTTTGCATTTAAGAAGTCCGATGAGAAAAAGGATGAAACTCCTTCAACCAAGGCAGGCTTCTCTTTTGGCAACGTGGAGCCTGCACCTGCCTCACAGTTTGTTTTGGGAAGGACAGAAGAGAAGCAGGACTCTGTCGCTTCTGCTGCTCCCTTAGCGTTTGGAAAGAAAGCTGACAACGAAGAGTCAAAGGCACAGCCTATCTTTTCATTTGGGAAGTCTGAGCATACCAAAGAAGAGAGCACAGCAAAATCTACATTCAATTTGTCGAAAGACTGCAGTGGAAAATGAAATGTCTTTATTGACGATCACAGTGTGAGAAATTCTGGTTGTTAAATCCCATTTCTATCACCTAGCAACTGTCTTTTCTAAAAGAGAATTCTTTATTAACTTCTGAAGGTATCCCTCTGCAAGTAGGCTTCGGAATGTACCAAATACCAGCTCTCTGAAAGTAAAACGCAGCCTACTTTATGTCTTAAGTCATCGATTTCTCCAGTTTAATTAGTTAAGGACAGACAGGGAATCAGTTACACACTTTTGTTGGTCACTCCTCCTCAAGTGATTGCAACGAAGAAAACATTTAAAACTATCTTGGAAAAATTCCAAGGAATAGTGTCACAGAACAATTTCATCTGGGCCCATTTGCCATTCTGTATTTCCGAAAGAGCACAAACACGACCACCCACACGAAACCAGCAAGGGCTCTCATCAAAATTTCAGTTAAACATACCTACATACTAGATGTAACGTCCAGAAAACAGTGACTGGGTCTTTTAAGTGTTTTTCAGAATGCCTGTCTGAGCTGCACAAACAGGGGAAGGACAAAAGAAAGTGAAAAGACTCCTCTCTCTAATCTCAAAAAAAAACCCCACCAAACTTCATTTAGAAGAAGATTCCACAATTCAACTGGCAAGACTGATATTCCCAGTCCTGACCTCACAAGCTATGCAAGTGGAACTGACACCCCTACACTTTTAAAAAAAGAGCTAAGTATAATCAAGCAGTGATCAAGCAAGGACAAATTCTTATTTAATGTACCCCTTTTTAAATCTTTATTTCATACCTGTTTCACTAACAACTCTGTGTCAATACTACTAAATAGCATGACTGTTATGTAACTAATACTTAAGTGGATTCAATTCTGTTTGTCAACAAGTTGTCAACAAAATTCTAATTAAAGATTCTTTAACTGAGACAGGAGGGAACGCAGCCAATTTCCCCAACAAGCTACAGGCTCGAGCGTATAGCACTGGAGAACACAAAGCAAATGAATTCTTCAAAATGTGCCACTAACTTCAGTGAATGTGCTAAGAGTTTCAGTGGAAACTATTAGACTGAAACAATAACTGGATAAGGAAGAAGTGTCTGGGACCATGAAAATCAGCATCCGAATTATGTTAAACTCCATTACATTAAGAAACTCTGATAACCCCTCAACTCTAGCAGATTTCTATTGCAGCCATTTAATATACTCCCAGCATCAGAAATCCACTGTTTTGTCAGGAGTTACTATTTGTACTGGAGGGACAGCTGAATGAAACATGCATCCATCTCAGCTCAAAGTCTGACATTAACCTAGTAACAAAGATGGGTTTGCACTTAGCCAGCCAGACAGTAAAATAAGGCAGCTGAGGCTTGAACACACTTTTTGTTCCGCTGTTCCCAGAATAAGAGCAGTAATCTCCTACACTAAGGCAAGGAGGATAAATCAAGAGGGATGAGGGGAGGAAACATCTTGAAAAATGATGACTAAATCCACCAAAGGCCTGGTACTGCCCGGAGTGCTACTGATACTGAACTGACACACAGGCAGATTGAAGAGGAAGAAACAGTTTAATTCCCCTTTTGGGCATCCTAGTTAAGATCTGCAATATTAACATAAACCGTCACTTAGTTCGGTTTACGTGCACACACTGGACTGTAAACCACAGTGGCTTAGGGATGGATATAAGTCCTGTCCTACCAACTCTGCTGAGTGAGCAATCACCTGCAGCAGAAGGGAAGGAGCTGTAATCGCTTTAGCTGCTCCAGATAAATCCATATGCAATTGGGAGCCAAAGCACTGGCACAACAGTGCTTGTTTATAATTCTATCATATCACTATATCATGCAAAGAATTCCCTTTGGAAGTCTGGGTGTTGCAACAATATTTAGCACTGAGAATAGCCACATTCAGCAGAACGGAGTGTTATTCATACCCTATGTTACCTTTAGCATGTGATATTAGTTCCTGAAGAATTAGGTAAAAATCCAAGAGTTATTTCAGTCTAGATTTTGTCCACATCATCTTTTCCAGTGACTAGTAATAGCTGTTCATAAGCAATATATAAATCAGGGCATAATTTAAAAAAAATACTACTTTGTGTTACAACCATGCTGAAACAACATCTGCCTAAACCCACAACAAAGCAGCAAGTTTGGGAGCTAGATTCCCTTCCTTTTAAAATGAAGGAGAAACAGAAAATTTCTCCCCTCACATTCAGTCACTGAGCTTAGAAATAATGTTACAGATCAGTAATGCTGTAGTTTGCCCTAGAGAAAGAAAGGAGATCTGGCTTTTTTCCAAAGTCCTTTAGCAGTGTTCTGCCATTACTCAAGGTATTACCAAACATTCACGGAATGTCATCTAGGCACTCTTAGAGTTTGTCAAGAAATGTTTGTGTTCCAGTTTTTCCTTCTGATGAGATCACAGTAAAAGTTTGTTTTACTTTCGAACAAATGTAAACAGAAGCAAGGTTATTCCACTGCTAAAGCTGTCTAAGTCATAACAGATTTTTGTTTATTTCAGGTCCTGTCACTAGCATGTAAGCATATTTTAATCTCTCTACTTCAGTTTCATTTAAATGATTTTGAGCACCAAGAGTCCACTAAAACAAACAGAGAAAATTAGTTTAGCTTTCTTCATCCAAACAGACTATTTAAAAAGCTAGACACTTCATGAACAGCTATGGTCCTGTCAATACCAGAATGAGTTTTACTGCAAAAAAAAAAAAAAAATTCCTTCCTATCCATTAAAACACTTCACAAATATCAAAGTAATAAGCGGCAAATGCAAGTCAACCCTCTCAAATCTACTCACTGAATAAACTGTGGATTTACAAACTCAGTATTTCAGCTGTCACCTTTCGCATGACAGGTCCGCCGCCCACAGAAGCGCACCCCAACCTTGCAAAACCCCTCGCTTCCTCCTCGACATGCCGCCTCCAAGAGTTGCGCCGGAGGAGCCCAAAACAGCGAAGAAGGGAGAAGGTGCTGCGAGCCGTGAGCCAGCACTACCGCCGGGGATGGCGTCGCCGACCCCGGTGCGCGACCGGAGGCGGCTGAGCAGGGACGCGGCCGCCTCCCCCCAGGGCGCGGAGAGCGAGGTGCGAGGCCCGATCCCCCCCCCCTCCACCCCCGCGGCCCCTCTCACCTGCCGGCCGCGCCGCCTCGCGGGGGGCGCCGCTGGTGCCGGCGCCGACGGCGCCGCTGGAGGCAGCCCTGGGCAGGGGGGCCAACCTGCCCGCCGCTCCCTGCCAAGAGGGGGCCGCGGCGGCGCGGGGCCCCGGCCCGGCGGTGGCTGTGGGGGCTGGCGCCGGAGCGAAGACGTAGAAGGGGCTGTAGTAAGCGGCGGCTGCCCCCGGCGGAGGAGGAGGAGGAGAGAAGGAGGAGGAGGAAGGAGGCGGCGGCGGCGAGGACGCGCGGCCGGGGCCCGCGGCGTACGAGGGGCCGGCGGCGGCCAGCAGGGCGGGGAGACAGCTCTGCCAGCTGAGGTAGCCGCAGTAGGAGTCCCAGAGCCACTGGTGCACGCGCCGCGCGTACTCCGCCGCGCTCAGTGCCTTCGCCTCCCCGCCGTCGCCCCCAACGGCTGCGGAGGAGGAGCACGAGAGTGACGACGCAGCCGCGGCCTCCCCTCTCGCGCCGCTGTCGCTCCTCTCGCTGCTTCCCCCCGCCGTCGCTGCTACTGCTGCTGCCGCCGCCCCAGCTCCGGGCCGACCCGCGCCGGGCTCCGCGCCGGGCTCCGCCATCTCCTCCATCCCCTCTGACACTGAGCGTCTGCGCTCACGGCGCATGCGCGAGGGCGACGCCTCGCCTCTCCCATTCGCCGAGGCGGAGAGGGGGAGAGGGGAGAAGCGGGCACAACCTAGAAAGAGCCCCTCAGGGGCCCTCCGCGGCGAGGAGCGTACCACCCTCCAGTGGTCCCCTTTCTGCTTCTGTGCGAGGAAAGAACAAGCTTCGCTAGGAGGCAGGAAGGCTTCTCTCTCCTCCCCCTCCCCCCGCCGTGAGATGGTCTCGCCTAGTGCTGAGGCAGAGGGCGAGGGGGAGGGGAGCAAAGGAAGGGAAGGGGGCGGGGTCTCGCGCTGGGCCCAGGGCCTTTACAGCGGTTGGCGTCGCCGAGCCCTTCGGGCCGGGGCTGCCTTACGCGAGACCCGGCGGCTTAACGGCCGCGCCGCGCACCACGCACACGTAGAGCCTCTTTTTTCCCCAAGCCGCGCCGCACCGCGGGGGCTGGCCCTGCCTACGAGACAGGTTCAGCTGCGTCAGGGCAGGCGCCACCCCCTGCGGTCGCTGCCGCGCCCCTTGCCCTTGCCTTAAGGAGAGGGCTGAGGGAGATGTTCCCCTCACGCCTTCCTGCGCGGGGCGGGGAGGAGAGGAGGGAGACCTTCCCTGCCCTGAGCTCTCCTTGCCCTGCGGCGCTGCCTCGGGTTTCTTGGCTGCTGCTGACGGCAGTTTGAGCGTGTACCCTGGAAGCGCCTTTCCCGTTGCTCGCTCGTCCCGTGCTAGCAAGAGTCGTGAGTTGCCCTGTGCGAGGGGTCGCTTCCCCCTCGCCGCGGACGGGACGACGGAAGCGGCTGCCGGGGTTGCAAACCTAAAAACAAGACCCAAAGCGCGGAGGAGAAGTAATGCCATGCTACTCCAGTCCCAAGCGTAGTAGAACCTGCGCTTTCGAAAGGTCTCCCAGCAAAAACACACGTATAGGAGACGTTTAATTCTTCCTCAATATAAATACCGAGGCCTCCTCCCCCTCTTTCCC
Organism: Struthio camelus; assembly: GCF_040807025.1. Taxonomy (NCBI): domain Eukaryota; kingdom Metazoa; phylum Chordata; class Aves; order Struthioniformes; family Struthionidae; genus Struthio; species Struthio camelus. The sequence goes on along the minus strand of NC_090943.1, from coordinate 99,898,310 downwards.
CCCCCCCCCCCAACGCCTTAGGCGGCCGCAGCGGCTTGTCGCGCCGCCCGGGGGCAGCGCGGGGAGCCGCGCTCGCCGGCGCAGCAGGGAGCTCGGCCCGCGCCCCCGCTGAGGGCGCCGCCAGCCCGTCGGCCCCCTCCGCCGTCCAAGGCTGAGCCGTTCAGGTCTGGTCAGGCGGGAAGTCCCCGTTTCACAGGCTGAAATCTGAAAGCTGTCTGCGGGCAGTGAGGTTACTTGCACTAGTGCCTTGTGCTGGAGTGTGAGAAGGGAGTCAGGATCTTCTGTGTGCGGCTTCGTTTCCACGGCCTTCCCCTCTGAAGTCAGGACAGGGATTAGCTTTGCTTGGCAAGACAGGGTGAAGGGCCAGCATGTAAACTGCCATAATTCAGATTCCCTCTGTCTCCCTTCAGTTGACTTCTGATTTTGCCCCAGATAACAGATATATTAATTTTAATAGACTGTGGTAGATGAAGTCATAGACCCAAGTAAGGAATAAGGCATTGCCTTGCTTCCAAGCAGGTGCAGCCGGACAAATTTGTTCTCTCTTTTGATCTTGTCATAGCCACCTGTGATTACAGCTGTTGTTTCTGACCTCTAGCAAATCTAAAAACACTTTCTCTTTCCCTAAAATAAAGTAGCCTTGCAGTTACCTTTGCTAATAGGAAGTGTGTTGAATTTTTTTGGAGAAATAAAAGGAAGAAAAGGTGTTAACTTAAACTTTGCTATTTCTCTTCTGTATTTCTACGGTTTATTTGATGTGTTGTCTAAATGCTGGTTTCTTTTCCATCTCCCTTTTCTCATCTCTTCCCGTATTTCATTCATCTCCTTCCCATTCCAAAAATACTGAAGAACTAGGAGCCCTACAGGAAGTTTAAACACAATTCTCCAAAATAGTTTCTAATATTTAAGGTTCCTGTATGCTAGTAAGCATCACAACCAGACCTGAACTTCTGCATAACATAAATGTTAACATAGCACCATGCTGGATGAACTAGTAATAAATACTGTTAAACAGGGAATGTTTCCCATTTTTAACACAGCAAATAGCAGAACTGGAAACAAAAATGAAAATAAGTGTTTCTCTCTCTCTGTTAGGCAAAAACAAATAAACTTTTCTCCCATATAATCCTAATTTATTTAAAAATAGAAGTAATTTCTGTGTTGCGAGTCCCTAGTATAGACAAGCTGAAGTGAACTGAAATTGTGCTTAGCTAATAACCCATATCACCTTAATTAAAAGAAATGCGGTTATGTGCTGGCAGTCATGGTTCTAATTATACTGTCATCTGTTTTGTAACATACACTTGGTTAAAATCAATATGGATAATTGATTTGGGAAACATGACAAGTTTCGGCATGATTAGGAAGGACATTGAAGAATGAAAGAAAGGCAGGAAAAGAGGGAAGGAAGATATGCAAGTCTACAGAAGAAAATCATTTAATGTGGTACCTTAGAGGTGACCCTTTGAGAAAAAAACAAAGGCAAGGAGGAGTCTGAATTTATGAAGATATAAAAAAAAACCCTCCCACAGTCCCAAGATTATGTTTAAGATAGCCTGAAATAGATAATCTTTGAATAGCTATTAACTTGTATTAGGAAAGCTAGTTTGGAGAATTACAGTAAAAGAAGCTTAGCAGAGGTCCTCCTTCATAATATTTCACTGATTTCTTTATCAGCTACAGTCTATTTCACTTTTTTTTTTTTAAGTGGTTGTTCACTGCAAACCCTTCAGAACCAGCCACTGTCAGTCAGACCTTTTTTGTGTTGGCATAATCAGAGTTTCTGCAAGCCAGATCAGATATTTAGGTGCAATTACAAAATCTCACAGGCTTCATAAAATGCTGCCAGTCACCTGTAACTTTTAGGATTGTCAGCAGCATTACAGAGGCATAACCAATTGGAGCTCACTGCGTAGTTATGCTGGGTACTCAAGGTGAAATTGCATCACTGACAGCAGGGAGAAGGGGAGTAATGGTAGAGGAGGCAGACAATGTAACATTGTCTTTCTTCAGACAAGTTTTTCAGTCATTAGTTTTTCATTCTTCTGCCTTGAATACAATACTGTTACAAAAAACAATGCAAATTCGGTATAACGCAAACATTCAGATTATTCTATGGTGTATGTGATAAAGAGATACATACTATAACAACAGGGCTTGCCAGTGGTGTTGGAACTCACACTTTATTAGCCTTTTTGATAGCAAAGGGACTTGTTTCATTGCTGTTCTAGGTTACCACACATTATGGGAGTAGTTATAATAATCTTCTGCATCACTGATTTCTCCCTGCTTGAGCTTGTTTTCTCTTGTGAGCAGTCAGAAAGGGAGATAGTCTGAAGTAGTTCATTCTGTCGGTTGACGAAAATAAGTAGTTGAATGCCTTTGACAGCTAATTAGTCTCTTCTTCCAAAAGTGAGATTTGGGCGAGGAGAAACCTTCTGAACTAGATCCAGGAAAGGGAGTTAAGCACCTAAAAGCTGATATTGCAATAGTTAAGGTTTAGAGGGAACTTAAAATCCCATCTTAAGCTCTTTATATATAGGTAAGTGCTGAAAAACATAATTATCACTATTAAGCAGGGAGCCTTTCACAGTCAGTAGAAAATAATAAAGCACTGTTCTGCCTTAACTCTGGCTGCTGTTCAGAGCTACAGAGGTTCATTTTTGATCCACATCCCAGCATCTTGTTTTCAAGGCAAGTTCTTAACCAGTTTTTAAAGGAACTGCTGAAACATTCATCTGGATGTATGAGATCCCAGTTTAATGCCTTCCTTTGCTTGGGGCATTCAAACCACGTCTCCTGCCTCACACTAAAGTGCCCTAAAAATAGGGGCCCCTCTTAAAGAATCCTTGGATAAGAGTTGTTGGACATTAATCATCGGCTACTTGTTGTCATTCCACAGTGGTCAATTGCTGTTGCATCCAGTCATAATCAAAAGCCACTAGTGGCCTACATACATTCATCCCATTTAGGCGTTCGTAGCAAGTATGTGTGTTCATGTACAGAATTAAGTTTAAACGCAGACCTTGGTTAAAGTGACTCTTCATTACTGGAATGTACACACTAAGTCACCAAAGAACAAGAACTTTACCCCTTGTTAGGGCAAGCAGACAGGTACTGACCTTGATATTTAAGCCAAAAAAAAAATGTAAGCGTCTACAAGAAAGTAAAACACTTAACACATTTCAGTGAGGAGGAGTTGCACAACTGCCTCCCATATTAAGTAAATGTAACGTTTCACTGTGAAACTAATCTGCCTTGTCCAGCTGAGGATTTTGAGGGAGAGATTGGCTCTAGAAGCTACCATGGCCCACCAAGAGGAGGTTTCCTTCTAGCAGATGCACCTTCAGGTGTAAAATATACAGCAAATGGAATCCCAGTGGTCATACTTGACAACAGGCCATAGGAAGTCTCCCCAAATCTTAAGGTACATAGAGTTAGCATGGTTTCTTATTTAACATCACTTTCTGTCTGGGAGTTGTATACAGATTCTTCTATTTGCCTTTTACTTTGACCTGGTTTGAATGAAGAGTAACTAGAAAACTACTCAGAAGTGCGGCAAAAAGAGTAACTGTGACAGGAAAAGCTGTAACAAGTACCTAATCCCTTAGTGTGTTCTTTAGTGAACCCAGACAGGAAATAGGTGTGCGCCTCCGCTAATGCTGCACTAGCTGGGTGGAACTGGAACCTGGGGGTTTGGAGAAGAAACCCCCAGGTCAGTGGTGGTCAGTGATCAGGTAGGGTTTTGGGTGTGCAGCAAGACGTAGAGAAGCAAGCTTGAGTGTAGAGGTTCCCTCCTGAGTTCTGTGTGGTCAAGAGGTAGAAAGTGTTCTTTATTCTTTTAAAAAGTTTGCACCCAGAAAGCTTGCTTGTGGTTATTTCAGCCAGAAAGAGGAAGCAAGATTATTGTTTTCTAGTAGCCAGAGCATTCCTTGGAGAGTGTTATATATGATTTTTATCTAATGATAGCTTCATATATGGCAGGCACCTGTTTACAGGCACCTTCTGAGGGTAATAGCTACTTATGGGCAGTATTTTCACAGGAATCGGCCCGAATCGCCTCCAGCAGGCGAACTGAATCTGTCTTACATGTTCTGGATAATTGCCCTGCTTGTCCATGTATCGTGTCATTGCGTAAGCATTACCTTCTTTGGCTGTATACTTCTGAAAAAAAGTGACGGCTGCTTCCACATTTTAGAAGGATCCCAGTTGTGTATCATGTAAGGAGAATGCACTGAGGGTGGATACTGGGTTGAACTCCTGAAGGATTTCAGATGGTCAAATGCCTGATCTCTAGGAAAGAAGTGAGGAGCAGAGATTTATGAACATGCACATAGCACAATAGCACTGAAAGAACTCAAGCAGAGCAACATACGCTGAGGACTCAAAACATAGTAAGAGCATGACTGCTTTGGCTGAACATACTGAAAAGATCTCCGGTTTTCAAATGCAGACTTGGAATTATTTCCCCTTTTACCTTCAACAGCTCTGGTCGATATTACTTTTAAGTTCAGTCAAATATTTTTAATGAAATGCGCTTTCAATGAAAATATGCTTAGCAATATTGAAAAACAAAAGATCAAATTAATCACTAACAACAAGAAGCAGATGTTTTTTATTCTTCCCTTTTCATCCCAATCAAACCCTTTCCTTTTACTAAGATGACAATTTAAAAATCAGAGTAATCATTTAATGTTTTAAGAATGACTTTTGGGGTTTCCCAGTTTCTCGATAAACACATGTACACATGTCCTTTGTAAATACTCTAGTCTGACATTTTTTCATTAACAACAGAGCTTGTGATAGCCTGCACGTCAGCAGGTTTCTGCCACCTGGTGGCTTCATAGAATCACTAGCTCAATTTCCACTAATTTCTAGAAATCAATATTCTAAGTAACTAAGCCAATACTTTTCCAGAGGTTACATTTAAGAAACCATGAGATCTGTTAAAGCTTTGCATTGGAAAAAAAGCTTTTTACCTTTGGACACTGAGTTACAAATCTCCTTCTCTTTCACACATTACATATCTTATTGGCAGGCTAATAGCTTCTATACTGATGAATATTTGACCCATACAGGTTTAGAAAAATGAACAGGCTAATTACGTCATATACTTTTTGTTCCATATCAATATATGCACCAAATGTACCATCACGTGTTCTAACAGTTGCACTGATTCGGAGCGTAATTACACTTTTAGTGCAGTATAGCAGTGACCCAGAAAGACAGAGCTGGAATCAAGTGGCATATCTTGTGTGACAGGACAGAGCCAAAAGAAATGATCTATAGCACATTAGAGCTGCTCAGAATTCAGCAGGTCATTCCTTGCTGGAGTCGAGTGTTAAACACAGGGCAAGCTTGCTCATGAAGACTTGGTGGACATAATTGATCACAGTTTGGGTGACTCATCACATCATCATTCTGCAAAATGACAAGCCTGTTGATTATTTCTAACTCATGCTATACCTGATTTTTCAGAAAAGCTTTTTTTAACATTGAACTGTACACAAATTCATGTAAGGCAGAATCAGAACCTGGGATTTATTTTGTTTCATATTCCTTCCTTTATATTTTTAAAATTAAAGACAGGTTGCAGTGAAAGAACAGCCCAATCTACTTGAAATGTGTGGCAAGTAGTTTCATGAGGATCAGAGAGCTCTACAACCAACCACAGTTGGTTGTAGATTTGTGTCATGAGGCTGACTGTGAGTACTGGATAAAAGCTGGTTGGGCATTTAAAAAGCCTCTCTCCTGTTTCAGATTTCTGGTGTTTAATAATGTGTGAACTCATTAGCTGTTCTCCAGCTGAAGCAATTACCTTGGGTCTCTCCACACAAGGCCTTCTTCCTTATCTTTTCAACCTCTGCTCTCTGACAAAGTTCCTAGAGTGTTCAGAGTGGCACACGTGCAGTGTTACTGCCTAACCCTTCTTCCTGTTAGGAAACGAGTGAAAAAAGTGCAGGGTTTTGTGTGTTGCAGGAACATCAGTGACAGCGAGAAGGTATATAGCTGCAAGGGGGACCGCCTTCAACTGGTTAACAATAAGAATCATGCAAGCAGGCCAGCTTTCACACAGTCTGGTTTTTTGAGGGGGGAGTTTAATCCTTGGGAGGAGCAAAGGGAATTTGTCTGTATAATAAGTCAGAGCTGTCTAGCTGCTTTCTGTTTATCAGGCATTTGATACTTGTTCTGTATTTATGTGGCTTCCTGTTGCTGCATAATGACATGATCCTTATTTGATGCAGGATAAAAACAGGAGCCAGGATCTCAGGTCAGAATGTTCCAGAATGTGATTTTTTAAGGGAACAAATTATGATCAGGTTCAGGATTAAACAGTCCTTCAAGAATGCTTCTGTCATGACATGTATGTGATGCCCATTTTTCAGATAGGAAACCCATTCCGGTGAAATATGGAATGGACTACTTACTGTGGAGTATGGTAACGCAAGGAGGGACACGTCCAAAGCTATATAGGGAAACAATGGGAAAAGCTAAGAAAAGAAGGCAAACCTCATAAACTTGCACCAAGGCGTGACCATCTCTCTAGACATGATCTTTGGAAGATACAGATGTTTCTAAAAATGAGAAACATGAGAAGCTGAATTCTGTGCCTACCAATGAGGTGACAGGCATGAAACTGCAAGTCTATCTGTCAGCATGCAGAATTATCCCACTATTCACTGTCAGGTGGATTATAGCAGCAAAAGTGATAATGTTTAATGAAATGAAGGAGTTGTTACTTTTTCTCACTCAAGCTTTTGAAATAGTTTTTAAGAAGAAAGCAAACAGAACTGAAATGCTGCAATGGAGGAAGCTCTGAACACCTTTGTATTTAAGCAGGTACATTTTCCTTTTTATTTCAAAAGAAGTTTACTGTTGAAAAATGGTATGTACTAAAGCAACCACATTATACATATAGATAAAATATCAGATAGCAAAACGTTACTGAATGAGCACTACTGATTGTTGTACTGTATAGGGATTACAGTCGAAGATAGTTAAAAATCCTCAAGGATTAATGTATTCTCAAGCTAAATTAGGCACAAAGTTTAGCCTGTAACTGGTTCTACAAGCATCTCGCTGTGATTGCACTGATACAAAGTATTACAAGTGATCACAAACATATACTGGCTTTTTAAATTTTTAAAATTTTATTAGTACTATGTGCTGAAATAGTACAAATGTATACAACACTCCACCTTTGTTAAAAAAGCATGTACAATAGAGACTGTAAAGTAGAATCAAAAGGCTAAACAAGAAATTACCCCTTTATTTTGGGCTCAGAATTAATATGAAATAAATCTATGACTTTGCTTCATGGACATACTTGAAGTTGAGTGAGTCTTACAAATGTAGGAGAGAAACAGAAAGATACCTTTAATGAATAAGAGCTACAATAGCAATATCTTAAAGGAACAACATTAGCATGGAAACCAGATGATGTGTACCCCAAATCAAAGTAACCCACTCTCAATTTTCTTAATAGGATGCAAGGTACAGTGTGAAATTTTAGCAAGTGAGAGCTTTTCTCCAAAAAAAAAAAAAAAGAAAAAAAAAAAGAAATCCAAATGATTTGCTGCAAGGTTTTGGCCTAGGTAAGGTTTTAACTTAAAAAGAATTACTAATTTACAAGAAATAGGAGGGCAACAGCAAGTCTGTGTAGACCATAATAAAATCTTATCTCACTGAAAACATAGGGATCTTCTAAATATAGAAATTAGAAAAATGTTTGATTAAAATATTGGATTTTTTTTCCATTAGCAAAACGTATTGCTGAAAGTTGTCCTTTTTTGCTTGTTTGAAACAAAATCCATTGTGATTGCCACAGAACTACAAGGAATTGCACACTTTCTAAGGGTACATTTTTGCTGCTTCATACAGGAATTGCCTAAAGGTAAAAATAAACATCTTAGAGTCTTAATACTGTTTTTGACTAGCAGAAATATAAAAGAGAATGCACTGAAGCAAGATGATAACAAAATGTATCATGCAGTATTTTGGCCTAATGTATACAGTATTTCAAGCCAATGAACAGGAGGGTGGGGGGTGTTACATTCACATGACATTATTTAGACTCAAAACTGTAAAGTGAAGGCAAACTTTGTGGAAACTTGAATAATACTGGGATGCCTAGCAAAAGCGTGCCAGATGTGTTATTGTTTCTAGCATGCAGAGCTACTGCTTGAAGGCCTATCACAGCAGTATGAACTACTGCTACTTCTAGTTCTTTAGATTACTGCTTTGTTTATGCTGGCTGTCGTCTGATCACGGTCAGCAAGTATTGTATGGCATTAGGAAGTTAACCCACAATCTCTGCAGGTTCAGTGACCAACTTGGATCCGTCCCATGCTGTCTTGAACTGTTCAGGAACCGGAAATTCTTTCTGGTAAGAAACAGAAGCAACAATGACAGTTAGATAAACACTGGATACCTTATGAAAACAAGTGGAATACTGTTAGTGCTACATGACTGACGAAGCACTGACAGCTCAGACACGCCAGGATTACAGAGAGGCCTTCTTCATTACCCCAGGCAACTATTTTACAATGCCACACAGGAAAGAGCTGTATTGCTACCCAGTTTCAAATAGCCTTGGCATGGTACTACTTTATAATAATGGTACTACTTTATAATAATTCCTCTCACACCATTATTTGGAACAACTAAATAAATAGTCACTTGTTCAAGTGACTTTTAGGGACCATGTTTGAAAAATAAAATATCATCTGATCTGTAGTACTTTATATTTATCTTAGCTTTAGCATAATCATTTTAAGGCATGAGTGCTCTTATATTATGTGTGAAGTCAGTTTCTTTGGGAGATTATGTTTAGGTATCAATTTTTAAAAGAATAACATCTAAACTGACAGGAGATGAAGCCATCATCTATCCAAATAAAAAGAAACAAAGTCATTTGTAATCTTTGAATTTACTTTATGCCCCAGGAAAAAAGAAGTTCTTCCTGTACTCATAGCTGAGCTATTGGTACATAGAAATTCAATCATTTTCAGTCATGTTCTGATGATGTCATATGTATGGTATGTTAGTTCTTACTTCCCTAGCAGTCTAAATGCTAACAGCTACCAAGGCTAGTGGGGTAGGGTAAGGAAATCTTTAAAAATATCTCACTCACATAATCACCGTCTTGGGGGATAAGGATGTTCATTTCAGATGACTTGGCACTCACAATCTCACAGTCTAATGATTCCTCACTCAGGTAGATGTGGCAGCCTTCCGTTTTGTTAATAGAAAGGGTTGGCACTTTTCCCATCACCTGCAGAATAAAATATACTTAATATCAAATCTTAAAATGTAAACAAAGATACTGTTAATAAAATCCTTATTGCTTGCCAGGTCTAATTTTGGTCACCACCATCTGATCTGTATGTCAGCTGCCTGCATGATGCTTGTATTTGAGATAGAGGCTATCCATTTGTTAGACACTGTGAAAGTTCTTGGTAGTGGTAACAAAGATCTATCAACAACAGCAAAGTTCTAGTTGTGAAGTCGTGAGCTTCTCATATGTGGTTTGGCTAAAGTTCCTCCCCCATTCTCTCTGATTTCAATGATACCATCTTGCTGATGTTTAAGCAGTGTTCACCTTGTTCACTAGTGAGACTGCAGGAAGTCAGACACCTCAACTCCAACCCAGTAAGGGCAAATCAAAAATCCCAGCATACAGTGCTACTCAACAAGTGTTTTGTAGTATGTTCTGAAGACTTCAGACTTCTGCCAGGGACACAATAGGAAAAGTTGTTTTATGCCCTTCAGGCAAGCTACTGCTCTGAAAAAGTACCGAGACCAATTTAATTACAACTCTAAAGGTATTTTGTATGTTGCTTTTAAAAGCAAGCACAAGATTTACTTGAGGGGAGAAAGGGAAATAAATCTTCTGTTGTTTACAATTCTACAGATTAAAAAATTTCCGCAAGGCTAACTGGCTGACTCATTGTTTGTCAGTAAAAATTCCTCCTTCTCCTCCTGCTCTCCATACCAAAAACCAGGGACAACAATACACTCTGGACAATGTAGCAAAAGGACAGAGGTTATTTTGAGCTGTAAAACAGCAACAGCATGTGATAGATAGGTAGTTGCTAACAAAAAGGAGTGTCTGTCATGATTCAAGTTAAGAAGTTCAGCTTCAGTTCCTTAACGGAATAGCAGCAAACAAAGACGAAATGATCTGCCCTCTTGCATCCCACACTGATCCTGAGGTCTGACCTGTGTGACGGATCAATGCATCTTAAACTGATCTTGCTTTTCCTTAATGGGATCTCATCCAATAGAGGGCAGGAGCAGGGTGTGTTTAAGGCAAGCGTCTAGCAAGAAAAAAAAACCCAACAACACTGGGAGAAAGCAAAGCCAAGCAGTACTGAACTAAAGTAACTATTTTTAACAAAATCTGTAGAGTGAATTTACTGAAATGTGTTGTATTAACATTCCATGTTTTTGCAATTTACAGGCTCAGGTCCTGAAAATACAGAGAAAATGGAGGTGTTCAGCACTTGGCATGCTCAAAGCCAACAAAAGCTGCCTGATTGAAGCAGCTTATAGCCAGACTCTCTTTGTAAGTGGAACTCCACTTCGCTCTGTGGCACAGAAGCCTTATACAATATTCATTGAACCTGCTTAATCAAAAGATTTTTGATTCTTAGAAAAGATATATCCCCTTTATTTTAATATTAACAAGCTGTGGCTTTGGTATTCATTACATATGAATTTTTCAGCTTCTATGAGTAGTTCTAGTGGTAATGATAAAAATCATCTATTTACTTAAAAAAGCCCACCCAAATAAAGGCCTGGAATTTTTTTCTGTAAGTGCCTCTGTCATAAAAAGACATCTGGTGATTATGAATAAAACTGCTTGTTACTGTTAAGAGGATGATACATAGCTGGTAGTAATGTAATTCACTTGCATGGCGTTCAAAATACAAAGAAAACCTTGCTACTGTTCCCTGTGGTGGCTGTGACCTGTACTACTCAGGCTTGGAGCAGGACTATCTAATGTTATTCAGAGGGCACAGCCTTTTAAGCAGATGACCTCACCTTTCTTGGCATTTTGATATAATTCACCTTTCATTTCTTTTTCACTTAAGATAACACATCTCAAAATCCTTACCTGGGTCTGGATCATGTATGTTGGACACAACCCAACATTAGTGCGTGTACAGCTAGACCTCTTTGGGATGGAGTGAGTGAAGTGTTACAAATGCCAGGCAGAATCTGACTGTATTTTGAACCAGGCAAGCGTCCCCCAAAAAGAGGGCCATGGATTAAGAATGCACACATTTTCATTGCACCAGAACCACAAAGAAAGATGATCACTGATGAAGCTTTGCTCGCTGGTGCTCAAATGCAAAGCCAGTAAAGGCTCAAGACCCTTTTCTAGGCAAGTGATTAGGCTATTTGTTCACGTAACGTGTCATACTGCTGACAAGGGAGGTTTTCAAAATCTCAGCATGTACTTTCAATTCATGTCATTTAGTTGTCATTTGACAGTCTACTTCAACATTTTCAGTGAGAAAACAAGACAAGAAGAAACAACCAGCTTCTGGGCTTAGGAATCACTTAGCTAACTGCCAGGATTTGTTCCATGAAGCACTGCTCAACCTTCAAGTGCTTGGAGCTGTGTACCAAGAAAGCAAGGAAATTTGGACCTGAAGTAATAGTTCTCTTTGTGTACAGATCTGTGTGCTTCACTGGAACCAGTGAAGGGACTGTGTCCTAAGGGAAGTTTGCTCAGTGATGCTCAATAGTTTTTCATAACCACTTTCTAAATACTTCAGCAGACTTTAGTGCATTTAAAAATGTAATTGGATGCATCATTCTCTTATTTGTGGTGTACTGATGTAACTTTTTAATAGCCTGTTGTAGCTACATGTTGGGCTTTTTTTCCCGCTTTTTTAATTTGTGTTTCTGTCTTTGTTTTTCACACAGTTTAATTTACCTGAATCTGAATATCCCTTGAATTGATCACTTCCACGATTCCCACAACGTTGTCAAACACAAGGCCAAACTTTTTGCAGTTGTCTAAAATAAAGATAATCATAAATAAGAAAAGCAAAATAAAAGCAAATGTACACACATGCACACCTGCTACATTAACTACTAAAGTTCCTAATCTTACAGCAAATAGTTCAGCAACTTTACTCATGTGATCAATCCATTAAAGTGAATGGAACTATTCAGAAGCATTACCAAGAGCGTGAGTTTTTTCACGACTAGCATTCACAGCCGAGCTAAGCTGTCCACTCACCAATAGTAATTGAATTGATTTTTCCTTTTATCTGAAGTGTAGATTTGTTACACTTAAAAATGTAGGCCACTTGCTTGAGTTCAGTGTTGGTAATGACCAGGTCATTCTTATCCTCTTGATATTCCTAGTTCAAAAGAAAGTTTGTTTAATTGGTTATCTTTAACTAGCCAGCAGTCAGGCAGAGTATAGTACAACTTACCTTCAAGTCATTTCATCTTCAATTAAAAGAGAATAAAATTCTTCCTGTGCCTTAAAAATCTGGTTAGCAGTTGGATGTTGCAGCTAATTCAACCTTAGGTGATTATATGTGTATATTTTTTAGAGTTGCATAATTGAAGAACTTAGCATAGACCAAGACAAAAAAACAGTAATTTGGGAGCAAAGACATTACACACACAACTATTTAAGACCACATTAGCAAAACTATCACTTGGCTCCCATGCAACTTAGAACAGGCACCTTGAAGAACAGAACAAGTTATTGCTCCCACAAATGTTATATAATGCTCTGTGCAGTGTATTAGGAACAGATGTGGGCATCACCATATACAATAAGGGGTCATAGGGGAAGAAATTTCCTTTCGTTACGAAACGTGAAGGAACCTTTATACCCTACTGATGTCAAGGGCAGGTGAGGGATCCACAGGGAATGTTCTGTGTGCTATAACCCTAATGGAACATAAAACGGGCAAATTGTGACTGCACCTTGCACTTTACTCCACAGTAACGACTGTTTATTTAAACTCCTGGATGAATAAACTGCATATGGTTTCCTCCCTCTTTTAACCAGCAGTCACATGACTTATCCCTCATAGATTCTTTGGCATATGCCCTCATAAATTAACCCCCAAACTTTAAACAAATGTTATCTTTCCCATCTGTAGATTGAGAAGAAGGGAACCTTGGTTTGCTACATTTAAGCATGGGAGAGGTGCTTGCATGGAATTGGTGATGAAAAAAAAACACGTAGTTCCACTGGCTAACAAAGATGGAGAAAGTACACAGTGGTAATAATGTCATCTCACTCATAAGAACGGCCTGCAAGATGGGATTTCAATTTGAATTCTCCACTGGATTTGCTTCTGGGGGATTGTCTGACTTTGCCAAGACTTGATAGGTTGGTTCTGACATTCTCCAGTTCTGATGAATTAGTATATGATTCTCAGAGACAAATGAATTAACTTTAGAGCTTATGGAATAGTAGCAGCTAAACTGCAGCAGAGTAGACTAATGCAGAATCAGCCCATCTTAGTTGCAACCTTGATTTGTTGCAAGTTGCTCATGAACAACCTTTTGCGAGATGTTCAGTACTCAAGCTGATTTGTCATGTGCAGGGTGCAATTCCAAGGTGTGACTGGAACTCACCACTCTCCATTTCTTTCCCTCTAGCTCTAAGACAGGGGCATGGCTCTGCTGAGGGGAACTCTTGGGAGAGGTGGGACTTGGAGTATGACTTTTTGTGGGAGAAGGAATGGCTGGACATTGGGCACGTAGGCTGGGGTTCTTGTGAGTCTTCTGGTCATCAGAGACATGTCGAAGCCCTAAAAAAAAAGGGTCTTAATGAAAAAGAGACTCTTTTTCCAGTCTTAAGGATGTTCATATTTACACAAGAAAGATAATACCTAATCCAGTTGTAATAGTGTTAAATTATCCTATGAATTTACATTTTTGACTTCGTCAGGATTTGCCTCGGTAACTATCTAATGGGTAACTGCCTACCTATTTTTAGCAGTTCATATAAAAGCTCTTGTACTGCAGATAGGCTATCCTAATATCTTTAACAGGAAATGCAGCAATGTCTTTTAGTCACTTTCTGTTTGTAGGGAGCTCTGAGAGCTTTCTGTATCGTATTGCTCCATGGAAACTACTGTTCCACTGATTTCATAGCTCCACCCATAAAAATGAGGTACTTTGTCTAATTTATGACAGTATTTCATCTTCCCCACAGCATTAAAGGCAGATATATCAATCGTATGTATTTAAACTCACAGCCATCTACCTTAATTTCAACTGTCTAGTCTTAATGCAAAAAGTTTAATTATCGTACTCCACACTGATAAGTGAGCTATGCCTCTTCACCAAACACATAACACACTGACACAGGTTTGTACACTGAGTGTAAATCAGAAAGGGGGGTAAATTCTGACTGCAATTACAATTTAAAGGTTCACCTGCCACCGGGGGTTGCAGATGTCTAGCTTAGATGCCTTAAAATTAATAGAGGCCTCTAAACAAATAGTGTGAATTTCAGGAATGCTGAACATATTTGGGTGCTGTTGTTTCTAAAGCAGGTTTTGGTATTCAGTCTCATCCATCAGACTCAGTGCAAGCCTCGGAAAGAACTGAGTTGCCTAAACTTAAAAATGTTGGTGTAATTTGGATTAGTACACTTAGCAGCTGCTGTCGTAGTTTGACTCAAGGACGACAATTTGATTTCTTTTCTCCTGACCTTTGGTAATTGCCTCTCCCTGGTTAAGCTGTGCAAATAGGGCTGAGCGTGATGCAGTTCCTTCATCCTTCGCGGTTTCTGTATCAAAGATGGGGGGAGGTCCAGGTGGCGGTGGTGGTGGTGGTGGTGGTGGGGCAAGGCATGGTCCGCTGGTTAGAACGGATCGCATAGACATGGATGATGCAACAGGACCCTGTGTGAGACAGATGGAAATTATTTTAAATATAGTTTTTCAAGGAAGATTGTATTACAATATCTCTTATTTTTTATTGTCTGTGAATGCTGTGAGTTAAGACTCTGGACAGTCACAGACTCAGAACTGCCGGCACCGTAATCAAAGTTATAGTATGAAACTTCTTCTAAATCAAAGTAAACAAGGCTGGAAAGGCTGACAGTCCACACCATGACCCCGCTGCAGAACTACTCTACCTGAAAGATTTCTAGCAGATGCTTGCCAAGACTGTTCTTAAAAATCTTTAATAGTAAAGATTCCATAATTTATTCCAGTGCTTACTTATCATATGTGAAAGGGAAAATGTCTCCTTTTTTGTTTTTCCGATACCAAACTGAGTTAACCACAGCATGGTGTGCATTCAGAAATGTACAGAAACTATTTTGATATAACACAAAAAACTGGGAGGGATATGGACTGTCATACATACATATACAACATGCTAAATTTTATGTAAAATGTAAAATGCTGTCCTTCAGACTCTACAAGCAATCTGCAAAGATTCAAATTGCAGCAGAGTGCAAGACTGGTGATTCAGGTCATTCATTTCTGAAATACAGAATATTTTTCTCTTCAAGCTTCTGGTTCACTTTCTAAAGTTCTTTTTTCTTTTTAAATTGCAGGAGATCGCCGCACACAAATTATGAGAGCCTTGCTGAAGTAAGCAATCCAGTCTATCAGTTGGCATAATCAAAAGTACCTGTTTTGCTCTGAATTATGATGCTTCTGTAGCATATTATAGAACAAACAGAAAACATTAATAATGATCTGATTAAGATTTCATGTATCCCACAAATAGATAGAAAGATTCTGAGAAACTGAGAATCACTTTTTCTGTCTTGCCACTGAGTGTCACTCTGACTCCAAGCATTGCTCATCTGGACAGCACTTCTCTGCAGCAGAGCAGAGGCTATATTTTAAAAGAACCATTGTGAAAAATTAGAATGGTTCTGATGAATTTAGCTAGCTATACAGGGGTTATGCATTGCACTAGCACATATTAGGTGGGAAGACACAATGGAAAAATGACAGGCACTTAGGGGAAGCACAGCTTCTCTAATTGGCTACCTTTGTTAAGAGATACAGCCGGTTAAAAATGCATCAGTAATCAGTAACTGGAAAATGACATTGCTTAGCTGGACTCAGAGGATATTCTCCACCCTTTATGATGCCACCCTTTTCTGCTTTCCACTGAGCTGAAACACCAAAGCATCCACATGGTTCATATGGTTTTCACAAGAGTGAAAATGATAGGTATGTTTTAAAGAGTAAAATAGTTCTGGCCTATGATCCCAGACTGACAATGGGAAAGGGGCTGAGGTGCACATACTATCTTTTTACTTTTCAGACATTAAAAAAAAAAAAAAAGTGGGAACATTTGAGTAAGTAACTGCATTCAAACCTCTTTGTCAGTATGCCCCTAATTAAAGTAACACAGAAAGAGTAATAATAAAATTAGTTGACATCTTAATATACATCCTTCTCTCATGGCATGTGAGCCATGGGCATGCAAGTTACCGTTGCATTTGAGGGAGATGTTTATTGCATACTTCAGTGATGAATACCCTGCAAGACTATTTGACACATCAGTGACATTAAAACTACACTGCACAAAACAGACTCTGGTTGAATCACTGGTACTGAGGTGATAAATGAAACTAATGCAGTGGCACAGTTTGTTTCTTAAAGGATAGAAGATCTCTTAAGGCAATGAGCTCTCTTCCATGCTATTAAATCTTTTTGAACAAATGTAAACAAATGAGGAGAACTGATTGTCAAAGATATACCATAATTAGATGCTGATGTGGACTGCTCTTAGAGACATTTCATTGTTGCATGAATGCATCTAACACTGAGCTGTTCTGCCTACATACTTAATAGGTAGTTATATTATTTTAGTCTGGGGACAACTTTTCCACTGGGCCGCCAACTTTCAGTGTTTGCCTTCCTGCTTCTGCTATTGCCAGTAATGTTACCTGCAGCAGAGCCAGCACAACTGTGAAGCAGTATAGTGAAAAGAATTAATGTAAGTGGATTTAGTGGCACAATCAGCTGTTGCTGCCTGAGGCCCAATAGATATCTTTCCTATCTGTTGCCTGCAACCATAGCAACTGAATCCACTATGTCCTGGTTATCCAGAGTTATGAACATTGCATTTGCAGGGTTTTTTTTTTTTTTTAAACACTCAGATACTCTGAAATGGCACTCACTGTTCACACTGCAGAATTTTGTATGCTTTGTGGGAGGAGATAGTGTTGTGGTTTATAATTTGTGGTTTCAGATAAAAAGTTGGGCATCTGACTTCCCAAACATACCTTATTGCTTCCGTCTGCATAAATACACTGCTGTGATATTCCAGAAACTTGTATGTGAAAAACTTACTGTTTGAGGAGTAATTGTTACCTAGAAGCAGAAGCAGTGGATGTTATTTTGGAATTAACACCAATTAAATTCTGCTAAGGCTGCAAAGATGCTTACATAAAATAGATGCAGGAGTTAGTTGTATATCTTGCATATACCATGGGATCATGGGTCACTCTGCCAGTCTCTTTGCTTGAGCTGTCAAAGTGGGTGCCATCACAGATCCACGTAGTAGACTCTAGATTCAAATGATGCTGCTGAGCTGTGTGCCAAAGAAGGGTTTCCCAAATGGGAGCAAAAGTATGGAAATGTGTATGTAAGCAAGGTGGAGGCAAAACTCAGAGAGATTTAATTGTGGAAGTGGATGATCTTCCTCGCAGGATTTTGAAAAAACTACCTGGTGAAAGCACAAACAAAAAGCAGGGATTTTAAATATGTCAGTCAAATTTGGACTCAGTTCTGTATGACTGGAGAATGTCTTATTTACTTTTCAAGAAAGGGAAGAGGTGGGAAAGGATCTGGGCAACTAGAAGCATCTCTGCCTTCTAGAGCAGTACTCACTGAAGAGTAGCTAAGTCTAGATAGAAACCTCAGACTTGATCTGAGAAGTGAAGACATTCTAGTCTTTTGAGTAGTAACAGTAGGAAACACTCATGCTGCCCATCTGCCTCCTCTTTTCTTACAAGCCTGGTCCAAAATTCACTAAAGTCAATGGCTATCTCCACTGAATTTAAAAGACTTTGATTTAGGCCTAGTAACTACAGAGGAGCTGTCACAAGCTCTCGGGAGACACCTGGGGTTCAGTCAGCCTCCTTTTTCTCTCAATTTTGTGGGATCATTCATGGAAATAAGAGATGGAATGAACCTTTGTTGGAAACTTTTCTCCTGCATGACAAATTCTTTTCTGGCCTATGACCTGAGTTATGGCTATACAAGTTAACAGAGCATCATGGTGTTTTCAATTATGTCTGAATATCTGTGGCCAGGGCTTGAAAATCCGTTCCGTTCTGGAAACTGCAATGCATTTCAGTCATCAATTAGGCCAGGCAAAATCTGAGGACAAATCAAAGGAGAAAGGGTTGCTAAAGTACACGCCAGGACCAACTGCTCCACTGTAGGTCTACCATCTCACGGCACAGAGACAGCCAGGAGGGCAATCCCCAGTTGAAGCAGAAGAGCAAGGAAAAGACAGACAAGTCTCACTGACTAGGAGGAACACAAAGATTGCCTGTAAAGAGGGGTTCTGTTTCATCTCTGGCTTTTGTCTTCTTTTGCCGGATTGAAATCAAACAAATATTCAAGTGATATGAAATTCTTCATGGGAAGAGTGGCTCAGGGAAACTCCAACAAGAGAGAGAAAGCACACGAATGGACTGGAAGTGCAGAAAATGCTGTGCACCTATTGCTTTCTCTGCATGCCAGGGAGATGGGATCTGTGCTGTACCCAAACAGGCTGGTCTAAAGAGCAGTTTTAATACCAGACTAGAGAAATAGTCCTAAAAACTTTCTTTTTTGATTAGTTTTGACCCCTACTGACATACATACCTGTATGTTATCAATCCAAGTTCCTGGCAATTGGTTTGCTTTTCTTTGTCACCTTTCATAGACCACTGAGACCCTCAGGGTCTAGAATATTTCTGAACTAGACTCTTAAATTGTTATGGTGTCTGGCAACGCTGCTGTATAATCCTATCCAATTTCAACTAAAGTGTCCTTCACAAAGTCCATTCATTTCTTTTCTGTATAGGGTGGTGTTCATGAGAGCTGCTGGGAATACAAAAAATGGCATGTTATATGCCCACAAAAGTTCATCTTTCGTAAAGCAGCAGCTGCTTACCCGCTTTGCTATTTGCAAACAACTCTTTAGATTAACTTTGAGCAGATGTTAACAACAGTGTATCTTTACACAAAGAGTATTAAGAGCCATTTGGACTAGCAAAGGCGGTTATTTCTAGGCCCCCTTTCTTCCTCTTTTATTTCAGCTGTTTGCCTTGGTAACAGCTGCTGTTCTCAGTGCTGTGGTGTCTGTTGACACCAAGACAAGTTATGCTGATGGCCAATTTTTCTCATTAACATGTTGGAGTGGTCATTTTCCATCATTTTCGAATGAACCCCTTGTAAGAAAAATAAGGGGAGTGGATAGCTTTAGCCCTGTTTAGTGAAAATGTAACACAAAAACAAGCCACTAACCTTACACCTGCTAGCTTTGTACAGTAGTGAAATTGCTGTGGTTTAGAGCTTGTTCCTGAGGCTTTCTGAAATAGGGGGGAAATGTAATTGCCTGAGTGAGATCCGATCAAAAATATGAGGTGCAGGCCCTACTTCCACGTAGTAGTAGCTCTGCAGGGGATGGAACATTCCAGAAATTTCCTCGTGGGGAAAAATGTTGTCTTCAGCCTAAGACAGGCTCCGAATGGGGTGACAGAAACGCGTCAAGAGTTTGCTCCTTGCGGGATAGCCCAGAGCCACCTGCACAGGGGCTCGAGGACTCCCATTGACTGTGGCTTAGCAGCTGCCCTGAGTGACAGTGTCCAAAGCTGCTCGTGGGGCTGAGTCTGAAAACGGGGATAATCACTGTGGGAGAGTTTGCAGGATTGCAATCCAACCTCAAAGTATGTTGTATGTCTACATTAATCTCCTAGAACGAGGAGAAGGGTGAGGCAGTTTTCTTTTCCTCCTTGCTGGCAACCTAGCTGGCTCACTGAGAGAAAGAGATGACTGTTTGTGCTGAGGCAGCTGGCTGCTTCAAATTCATCTATGATGAATCTCATTTAAATCCCTTGAATTAGCAGTAGCGATGAGTGAAGTACTCTGCTTCTAGGAAGTTGGGCCTTGCTTACAGCACATTTCTCCTGAGGGCTTCCCCTGGAGCACAGTGCAACAGCCAGTCTTGTTAGCCAGGCAAAATGCTGTCAATGCCTAACACAAGTGCTCTGGATGCCACACTGTCAGTAATTATTGGTGGCCATATGCAACTTGAGATGTTACTTACGGCTTCTTTAGGTCTAAACCCATCTACTGAGAGACAGAGAGAGGAATTGTTCTCATGTCTCATCACAGGTGCTACTATTTCCTGAGTTGTTCTCGCTGACAATTTCCTGTGTTAATCTTCCATATCACGTTACTATGTTTGCAGTATCATAGCACCAGTGAGCCCTAGTCAGGGGCCAGGACCTCCAAAGGGCAAAAATCAGGAAGGTTCATGCCTCTGTCACTGGTTCCCGGTGGC
This sequence comes from Struthio camelus, assembly GCF_040807025.1. Classification (NCBI taxonomy): domain Eukaryota; kingdom Metazoa; phylum Chordata; class Aves; order Struthioniformes; family Struthionidae; genus Struthio; species Struthio camelus. Next base: position 99,877,784 of record NC_090943.1, on the reverse strand, counting down.
AGTTGGGCAGAGTTGAAGTGGAACCACACAATCTTATTACACTAGTGCATTGCTCTCTAGGGCTGGGGGAAAGAGGACCGTGTGTGCCAAGCCCTCAACAAACCCCCACCATGCTTCTCTGTGTTCATCCAGTTTTGGCTGACGCAGCACAGCACAGAACCTGTGGGAGGACAAAGTTCTTATGGTGGAAACCTGCTATGAAGCATTTAAATGGACACTTAACTCTTGTAGCTGCAATGACTGCTTTTACTGAGGACAGGTAGATTATAAACATCTATATAATGCACATAAATACATTATATATGCATGTGTATAATATATGGTACTCATTTTATTAGTAATTCATATTCAAATATAAGTATCTATTTGCAGCTGAGGCAACAGGTGGCTTGAATGGAGGCATAAAATCCCTTCCTTGAAAAGCCTCCTTTTCAAGACAGCAGATAAACAGGAATCCTAAAGGGGGCTTTACATTCTCCTCATAAAAAAAGATATCCCCTGTTCTCCCCGCTTTGTTGTAATCCTAGTTTCACGCCTAATATGATTACAGCATCCTATATTGTTCTTTCTATACATATGCACACCCAAAGACAAGAATCACGAAGCTCCAAATATCATGTATCAGCCTCTGGGAGCAGGTGGACTGAGACACAGGGGCACAGAGCTCTTGTTAAGGTGTTTCTCGTGTAAAAGTAGCTTAGCACAACAGTCCTATTACCTACCGTGTTTTAAGCCACCTGTTTGCATGGAGTTACGCTGCCCTGAGATACGCAGTTTACTAGATGAAACAGCTGATGTGCACGGCCGCTAATCTTTGTGAGCTCAAGTACAAAACAAAAACCAGCCCACCTTCTTTTTTTTCTTGCTACTGGTTCTCAGCAGAATTATTTATCTGTTGAGCCTGCAAACTTTGAAGCACCTTTTAATACGCTTCTGCCTTTTATCACCTGTTCAGGATTTAAAATGGTGCTCACATCTCCACAGTTACCCAATCAGAAATGTTTTACGCAGCCAAGGACTTATAAATTGTTTGGCAACTGTATGCTAATGTAGTTATCAATAAGTAACTTGCTCCAACAGGCACATTAAACCATTTTCTACTTATATACAACTTCACTTAAAAAGAAGACAAATACCTTTTACAATTTATTAAAGTTTTAATAGGTGTGTTTTTCTCCTTTCTTTGCATTTTACGTATTTTCAATTTTCTCTTTCCTTTCCTCTTTCCACTGGAACTAGGTAGCATTACGTTATAGGTCAGGTTGTGTTTGACAGCTGTCACCAAACAAGCCTCTCCCAGGTTCTCCCTTGACATGTTTGAATGGTGTTTGGCCACTGATGCTGAAAGGACCCTGCAGACCTCCAGTAAAGACAAGTATTTTTGGAATGAGGAGGTAAAACTACTTTCTTTCAAAGGGAGCCGGATGTAATTAAGGCACTCTCCACCAGAGGCAGCTAACTGTAGGGTTGTGAGGATGTGTTCCAAGCTCTGTGGCAGTTGTATAGGGCAGTTTCCAAATAGGATGATGCTTTAAGGAAGTTTTTTTTCAAATCTTTCTGATGGCCAGTTTCGACATCGACACTGTACCAAAAGCTGAACGTTGCCTATTCTCTGGGAAAGAAACAGTGAAGATTTAAGGATGCAACTTTTTCAACAAAAACGTACAAGGAAGGGGGAAAGGGGAAAAGGGAAAGAGGGAAGGGAGGGGAAAGGGCCAGGAAGGGAAAGGGACAACTTTGACTCAGAAAAATTGAGCGCTCTGAAAAAGGTCCAAGATAAAGACATTTAAATCAGTATATGCTCTCCTTACTTCCATCTGAATGAGGCCTCTAGGAGTGCATAGCTGTGGCTATGGATGGAATCTGGCTGCACAGTTTTGACCTTTAGCTTCAGTGAAATGCCTCAGATGATGGCTTCTCGATAAATGGGTCAAACTAAACATAGCAGAGAAGAGGTACAGCCAAGATGACAGGAGGCTTTTGCTCGCAGAAGTTGGTCTTTTGCAATTTGTTCACCTCAATATGTAGAGAGATGATACATTACAGGAAAATTTTGATAGTATAGGAGAGGGACATGGCTATTTTATAAGAAAATGTCTGAAGGTGATTATTTTACACATGAATGAAATGATCAATGTCAGTACTGAGACTAGTATAATCACACTCAATCAGGCTTGTATATGAATTACGATGGTACTTCTCAGTGGGTCTGAGCTATTGGTGGCTTTCACTAAAGATGCCTGTGGAGAATTTCAACTTTCAAAGAGCATTTTTAGAATACTATATGGTGAGTTATAAATATTTTTTTTAATGATATATCAGGACCTGAAGTATCATTTTAAAATGATATTGGCTTCAATTGGGAGCAGGATATAAACACGTCTCAACTGCTTGTAAAGACGCAAACTTCCTCCTAAGAATTTGTTTTGATTTATAAATAGAGGGAGAGCATTATTTGTAACTTGAGCGAAATTCAGTATTAGCCCAAACACTGTGATGAAATTCACCCCTATTTTGTGAATTTTTCTTCAAATCCTGCTGGCAAAATTTGACCCAAATGACTACTGTACACAAACAACAAAAAACTTACTGCAGCTCCCCTGCAGCTGAGAGGAGTGTTTAGGACAATAATCCTTGAGCAGGCTTTGTTTCTTAACGCATATTTTATGTTCAGGAAACTACAGCAAGCTCTCATTATTGCCAGTTATGTTCTTGCTGCAAAGTTAACCTGTAGAAATAAGAGCAGAAGTTTCCCTTCCCCCAGCTTACTTGTGCAATCCTTGCAGCAAACAAACTTTTATGAGGCATTCTGGTGAGTTATATTACAGCTGTTCAGTTCTTTGCACCACCAAAAAAGAGGAAAAAAAAAACAAGGAAAGAAAAAAGAGCCACGCTTCAATAGAATCCCTTTTAGGTCCCCCCCCCCCCCCAAAAAAAAAAAAAAAAAAAGACACTTGCTGCTTATCAGTGACAACTGAAAAAAAGACATAGGTTACTGCTACAGCTGTAGATTTCATGTTAAAGCCAGAACATTGTAACAAGCAAACATGAATTGCTGCATGGGTAAAATGCTATATCAGACATTTCATTATAATACCATTTCATTATAATAACAGCTTTTGCACAAAACTCACTGACATGTGAGAATGTCAAATCTGGTAGCAAATTAAAACTTGCAAATCTCCATTAGGCTGGTAATTGCTGCTGTTCCCATTATCAAGATGGCTAAATTGAGATATAGTGAGTATAGTGAACTGCTACTGACCACAGGGTGTGTGTGGCGAAGGACACTCATACTTTACAGTCAAGATAATGAACTCCAAAATTACACTTTTAAGGAAATGACTGTAGATCCCTCTGACTTCAACTGACAAGCTTATTGTCTCGGACACATGCACGTTTTTGCTAATGTTAATGAATATCAAGACTTCAGATCATGATAAAAGTTTACAGTGGCAGCATTTTGTTCTCTAGGATAATCCTGCTCACAAACACGCATACTTTAAATATGTAGATTTCTTCTGTGAACAAAATACCGACAAATATCCTAACTGTATCCACAATGTCTTGAAAGGCCTGTGGCTTTACCTAGGGACCAGTTTTGTACCATCATTCCCCATTAGGAGTAAAACCGGCTCAGATACACAAAGGTTTTACTGTGCTTAACTCCATAGACTTCTTAGATCTCCACAGATGCCTTTCTCCTCCCGCAGTCGCACACATTTCAGTAGGATGCCCTCACGGCGTCAGATACTGTGACACACCGTGGCAGAATCAGAACCACAGTGAGTAAGGAGGGAGAACTCTGTCAGATACAAAAATCTGTACGCATCTGTTTTTATCACCAATATTTTATAAAGCTGATAGAGGTACCTGTTATTGCTTAGCTATTCCTTCAACCTTTTGCCCCTGTTTTAGTGTCCCTGTCTTGTAATTTGACATTTCTTTCACTTTCCTCTAAAGTGTGTGTGCGCTGCTGCCAGAGACAGGGACACTTGACAACACGCACTAATGATCCGTTCCAAGGTTCGCTGCAGCTGCCCTCGGCAGCTTGACGGCAGGGTATGTGGGGGCTGGAAATTGTGCGGCTTTGTGATACTGCCATGGAGCACAGCCAGAAACGCACACTACAATACACAGTACCATTAGGTAAAGGGGCCAACTGCCCATTTTAAAACCGGTCCCTTCCTCTTTGTAAATTCAAGCTTAATCTGAGCTAGGCTGATGCTACTGGGTTTTCGATGCAGTTCAAGCTATGAGAATACAGTTTGGAAAGAAGCAGTAGTTAATGTTCTCCCTGACTCCTCAGTCTCTTTAGAAATGCCCAAATAAGTTACTTAGTAGCTTTTTATATAAAGCTTCTAGCATTGCTTTGTTGACTTCTATAGCTAGGAAGGGTAAATTATTGGTATAATATACTTATAAATGTGTACTCGTACTGGCAAAAGACTTTTTCTCTCTCTCTCCTTCTATAAAATAGCATTTCTGTATCAACTTTTGCCTTTCATAAATGTGTCACTTTCTCAATGCCTTGCCAAACTACTGCTTTTTCCTTTTATGCATATAAGTGGAAGCTGCTGTGTGCAATGATTAACAACTGTGTCTGGAATATTTCTTCAGCTTTTATATGTACTGTATTTCTGCCTAGGCCCTGATTCTGCAGACCTTTATGCTTAGCTTCACACAGCAGGAGTCTGTAACTAACTGTTTCATTCTAACTTTAAAATGTATAATAAAAATCAAATCATCGCTTTAGTAACTCATTGCTTTCTTGAATGTATTTGTTACCAAGCTTCATAAAACTATTTAAATAACATTTAAACAACAAGCTATTTAAACAACCGGCTAATTTACTGGATTCTAATTTCATTACGTGTACATGAAGTAAAAACCTTAAAAAATTATACATCCACAAAAATGTGTTTGTATTTTAATCTTTGAGCCACACATGACATGAACGATAATTTAAATGACCCATACTTCCAATACAACCTCTTTCAGATCTGAGTGATATCAAAATTAGTGATATCAATACTTCAGAGGCTGTAATGGGCTCATCACTCATAGCAGAATGAGCACCGTTTGGGGGAACTATCCTTAATAAGAACAAACAGTCACAGTTTGATTTGTATTCAATTTCCTGTACAACTGAAGAAGGGGAAATACGGAGACGTGATGGCCAAGATGCTGTTTTTAAGACTAAATATGATCTGCAATAGCTACACTTCTGGACAAGATTGCCAGCACTTACAACACTGAGAATGACTCCTATTTGATAAAATGACAGTAGTAAAACCTTGTCTTATAACACTGTTTCCGTACTTGTAAAGTTCCATTAAAGGTGAAGATGATTCTTTCTCTGTATTAACAGAAATAAATTTGGCCCAGATTCTCAGGCTTATTCTGCTGACAGGGTACTACATTTTTCCCCCTTATCTAGTAATCATTTTAGAATCATTAGTTCTTATCACATTCATTGATTAAAGCAGAATAGGATGTAGCAAGTGTGTAATTTTGTACTAAATAAGAGAATCACGTTTAATATTTTAAATTGTTTCTACAGAAATCTGCAAAGCAGCAGCTAATTTCAGACATCTAATTTATTAGGTTTAAACATTTTTACTTTGCTTCAAACTAAAAAGTACACACAGACATAGGTTCTCTGTGTTTGAACTTGCTCTTGAATATTTGAATACTCTAAGATCTTGTACAATCTCTAGAGAAGGGTGCAAAGCTGAAGTTGCAAAGGGTATTGTTGAGCACAACAAAGTTAAGTATTTGGCATATGATGAAGAAGTATCAGCTCCTTATGTGCAAGTCATAGATTATATATAAATTTTTCTGAGAAGCCATGTCAATAGTTACCTTTCCTGACATGTAACATTCACAGGGACGATCCAACTCCTATTATATTTGATGGGAAGTTTACCCTTTGTCCTGCAGCTAGGTAGAATTAACACATGCAGAATGAAGTCCTGGGGGAGGACTCCCTGGCTGAGGGAGTAACTGGCAGGAAACTATAAGAGAGTCACATAGTTATCACCTCTGCAAAAGAGGAGATGAAGTAACTTCTTTAGATATAATGTTAAGATCTGTCACAAAACTGTACTTCAGTGCCCTATGTCCATAAGCTGTTACACTGGTTTGGTCTGGGAATTTATTTATCTGGTGGCTTATATCAGTCCACTTAAGAGTCATTTAATTTTTTAAAGTTTATTTGCCTGTACAGAAGAAAAGATACTCTGCCTTGGTGTGAATGACTGTATGTACAAGTATGCTTGTGCACTGATAAGTTTAGGAGATGATAACACCAGAGAGCTGGCTGATTATATTTTTGATGTGCTTCAATAATTCTCCTCGCTTGATAATAAATGTGTGAGTACATAATTCTAATCCCAGGTGGAACACTGCCTTAATGCAGACAGCGGGCATAAAGTCTTACATTTATACTCAATAGGAGATTAATTCTTCATATTTACACCTCTTTTAGAGAAAAATATTCATTGCCCTCATCTTGCCTTGCATCCCAGATGTAACACGCAGAAAATGTTTATATAAATATATAGAGTATAAAGTTATGCACACAATTATATTTTCTCTCTCTCTAGATATACATACATATATATGAAGTATGTATTTCAGAAACTATTTCTATATGCATAAAATAACAATTTTATAAAGATGGCTATCTACGAAGTAACAACTTGCTATGTATCCCTTGTGTTTCTTTTTCTCTCTCTTTTTAGATTCTTTCCCCTCTCAATTTTCCTTTAGTCTGACGTTCCCTTTTAAATGTTTTTTTTTTGTTGTTTTTGTTCTTATCTTCTGCCATAGCAGACCTGGAGAACGGAGTCTGCTTTGCTCTTGCTCTGCTGCTGGGCATTATGGCTACAGCGCTCCCAAATAATTCTTCTGTCTTCCTTGAAACCTGTACCACAATATATCTCCTCCATCTGCTTTTCAATCTTTACTGCTTGGTTGGGAAGTCCATGGACCATGACTTCTGTTCCTGTCCTAGATATTTGTATGTATTATATTACTATATAATATTTTATTATATTACTATACTTATTTTCCTGACCTACAACCTCCATGAAAAGTGAAAGTGGTTACTGTTATTTTAAGGTTCTTCATGAAGTACTTACAGTTTTGCTCCAGGTGAGACCTGTGGTATGATGCTCTTTGATATAAGCTTGAAGCTCAGACCAGATGTTCAGATATGACTTCACCCAATCAACATGGCGTTCATCACTGTAAAACAAAGACAATATTTGTACGTGTGAATGATTGTGCTTAAAAATAGAAAGCGATGCTGCCCATGTTTGAAGCAGGTAAAGGCCAATGTCTGCCTTGAAGCCATGGACAAATCAGCAGGCATCCAGCCAGCCAGCCCAGTACTACGGATAATGAGGCCTACTAGACTGGAAAGCTTTTCCCTCCTTCCAGAGGACAAACAAGGGCAAAGGATGGCTCTAGCACAGACTGCTTCATGCTGGCAGGGTATGTCACCATCCTGCTCAGGCTCAAAGTCAACTGAAGTAGCGCTAAAGCTATATGGAGCTCTGTACCAGCTACCCAGACTCAGTGTCAGGGTCCCGAATTTTAGCAAATGAAAAATCAGTGGGTTTTGTAAAAAATTCTAGCTTCTAAGTTCAAATGTAGCCAGTGTCACAGCCAGTGTCACATCAGTGTCACAAAACTAAGAGAACCTAAATGAATGAGGACTGTTCATAAAACAGGCTTCACCCAGCTCTGTGTTAGATAATTCTAGACCATGTTACAGTGATCAGACTAAGATATTTATAAGTAAGTCAAGAATTTAAAAGTACAGGTCTAAGTTGGCTCTGGGATAATTCTTTGAGAGGCTTGGACTTCCAATGGGACAGCAAGTGAGAACAAGAAATATGTACAGGGGAAACTACTTGTAGGATGGCGTCCTTACTTATGAAGATCCAGTTAAGAATTGCTTAAGGAATCTATGCATTGCTAAGGACTGGATGCTCACAAGGATTTGGGTCCCTACCTCCAACTTACTTCCTTTGGAGTTTGATGCTTAATACTGCTGAGGATCTGGGTCAATGGGTTTATTCCAAAGCCTACTGAACTCAAGAGAGAACCTTCCACTGCTTTGGAAGACATTATGATCTGATCAAATATTCAGTGAAAAACAGGAAAAGTATTCCTCATTAGGAGAACTAACCTAATACCTGACTAATATTTCTGACCCTATTTATACCTTTATGAGAGACCTTTTATTTCTCCAGAATAAGTATTTCTAAAGTTACATTACCAAGAACTTCACTTATGCCAAGTAGATAAACTAGGGCTTCAAGAATAATATATAAGTATATATAAAAAATAAATATAAGTATATAAAAATTACATTATAAATATATAAATATATGTATATATACACAGGCACACACACACGTATATACATATATAGAAATATCAGCATAGATTTTACCCAAGAGAGATTAAATGGTTCAAGAATTGCTACACCTATGCAAAAGAAAGGTGCTAGATAAAGGCTAGATGCTGGGTGCTAGATGCATGAACTAGAGCGGCAGTAAAGCTGGCTTTAATATGAACAAAAGGACAAAACATGGGTTTCATATCGGCCTAATTTGTTATACAAAATGATCATTAAAGACGAAAAAAATAATCTGCAATTACTGTTCTTCACTGAGGGTATAAAATAAGGGGCCAAAATCTGGCCTCCAAAAATGCCAAGTCAACAGGATTCACTGAAAGGGCATAGGAAGGATCTATAGTTTCTCCCTTTCTCTGTCAGATTGCATTCATAGATCTCTTCTGTGAGTTCCTTTTGCTCTCTAAAAACAGCACAATAGTACAGAAAATCACTTTGTGAACTATGGAAGTAGATGCTCGGCTGTATACTCCCAACACCTAAATGCTCATTTTCAAGCACAGAGCAAGAACAGCAGCAATGTCGGTGCACAAGTGAGACAAGGACATGCTGCAGCTAGCTAGCTGTGCGTTCATATGTAAATAAACATTTGCATGTATGCTTATGGTGCTGGCACCCCAGAACATGAAATATAACCATACAATTTGCAGAGAGCCAACACTAGCATTGCTAGTGTTGCTGCCCTTCTCGCTGCAATACACTGCAGGTCAAAGAGGAGGAGGGGAAAATATGCGACTGCAATCAAATTGAATCAAATACTTTGTAGTTTACAAAACTTTTTTTTGTGATGGCTTTGCAAACGCTATTAGTATGGTTAATGCTCTCTTCTCTCCCTGTGGCTAGCAGATACTGAGGCTTGGCAACGTACCTGTGCTTGTAGTCCTTTAATACCCTGTTAGTATAAAAGGTAGCGGCATCATTCATCTCCTTGACATAAGGGCCTGGTTTAGGAGACTAGGACCATCACCGCATAGTAGCAGGAAACAACAGAAAGAGAAAGGAGGTAAAACATTAGTAAGACACCTTCCCTGATATATTAGGTATATTATAAAACACCTTCTAAGGTGTAGTAGGCTGAATGACTACGCAGATGAGACTGCAAAGTTCAGCAATATTTGGAAGTGTTCTGGGTCACACCACCCAGAAGTACCTTCAAACCCTCCCAACGTTCCTGTTTGTGACTCACCACTGTTATCCAACCAAGTGCAGGTATGCTTTCGCTGACAGCCGAGAGATGGTTGAACATCTTACTTCCTCTGTTCCGCTCTCTGAAGTTCTGGATTTCCTGAATCTTCTCTGATATTGGTTTGAGAAGCGTCGCTACCTCATTCTGCAAAAAACCCATGACACTACTGTCATAACGGGCAGGTCAAAAACACTCTGTGGTTTTACATCTATCCTCCCTGCCCATCGATTTAACAATTGAGAAGAAAGGTCAGCATATTCTTACATTAAAGTAATAATTTAAATTACCCTACTCTGGCTGCTGCAGCAAAATGCACAAGACGTTAACTACAAATAATGTGTTGCGGCATAAATTATTCTCAGTACTGGCAGCAGTTTTATATGCTGTCTAGGTTAGGACCCATAGAGACCCCATATGCCAGAGTTAGCAGATTGTTTCTGTTTTTCTTGTGACATCTCTGCAACTTCTTGAGAGTCTTTACACTGGCTTGAGTTTCTCATGTTATTACTCAAGTTGTTCTTTCTGTAGAAATACAAACTACTTATTAGGTCAGTAGCCTCTTATCAGCTGGCAACAAGACTGAGAAAGTAATACACTGAAGGGAACATCAATTTTAGCTTTCTTTATTGGTAACTTTTAATGTTTTAATTTCCTTTGGCTGCAAGCAATGTGGGAGCATTTAATGGGAAACATATTGCCTGCAAGCCATGTTTTGGAGAAATTCCCCTGTGTTAATCAGAAATGAATGGTATCCAGGGGAATGACTGTTGACTAGAAGGAATACTGTATGGAATGAAGAGAAAAGCAGAATGAATGTAGAAGCTATCCAAGCTCTTCTCCTGTGCAAAATGAATGCTAATCACGCTGGCCCAGTGTCTCAGAAAAACTAAATTAGAGCACTAACTTGCTGGGAAAAATTCTTCCACTCAGAACTAGCATGTGTTGCTATTCAGGGCGAAGCAGTCACTAGTTTACAAGCAAAAGAACTGCTGTACCTTGCAACCATATGAAATGTTTCTATAAAAAAGTCCAATCCTTTATTTTGAAAGTATGTTCACAGAACCCATACCATGTCTCACTAACGAGAGTGCACCATTCTGATTTTCCCTGGCTCTTTTCTCAGAAATCACTCAGCGCATTCAAGTATTTTCCTGACAGTGTAGCAGGAAAAAGCTTTTTTTTAGCTTTATCTTTCCTCAGGAGTATTTGTTCAACAGAATTAACTACTTGCTAGAGAAAACTTATCCTTGTATTCTTGAGGACTAGTGCTTTCATGACACACACAAGATGATGTACGTATACACTACTTGCTGTCTGTGATCTTTAAGATATTTTTTTCCACTTTTCTATGAGACCTCTGCTTTATAGAATTGTATGTAATCTTAAAATAAATGTATTGAGTTTGCTATGGATCAACAGAGGTCAAAAGACACCCCCAAAAACAGGACAAAAAGAGGCTCTAAATTTTTAAAGGAATTCTGAACCAACTACGGAGCCTTAATATTTTAGTGGTAATGTCATTTTGAGGAAGAGCAGTGCATCTGAAATACACGGGGATATTTGGCCTTTTCCTACAGAGAAGTGGCTTGGGAGAACATGAACGTTTACAGTATTAGTGGAGATGAAAAGATTCTTTGTTTATGGCTTAATGACCACCATACGTCATTAAGTCTGAAAAAAACCCCTGAAACCTCCGTGATTTGTACTTCTTAAAAAATGATTTTGTTATCATGAATGATAGAGTCTACAGGAATTCTTCTTTCTAATTTTTGCTTGTTTACAACATGCTGCAGCTGGTTGGTTCTTCCTTATTTTGCAGGGAAATCTTTCAAGTATGACAGTGGTTAACAAAGCTGAAATTAAAGAAAGTGCTTGTTCTGCTTTGATATCATGCCAGTTTTCTCCTATAAAGTCTAAGGGATATTTACAGTCTTTAGCTTACTGTGAATCTTCATGGCCCAGTTCCAGCCCAAGAGAATATCAGGGCTAAAAATACAGCTCTGCAGATGCCTGGTATATCTAGACAGCACTGGGAGGCAGCATGTTTCTGTGGATAGGGCAGAGTCCATAAATGTGGGTTCTGTTTGCAGCTCTTCTCCCATTTATCACCAGACACGTAGAAAGCTGTTTCACCTTTCTGTGTTCCAACTTCCTATATATGAAATTATGCAAATATAATTGTTTTTCTTTGTAGAACACTTTGATATCTACAGATAAAAAGTCATAAAGAAGGGGCTCCAAGCTTGTGCTCCAAGCTTCTGTGTAAGGGTTGGACACATAGGAATACAGAGCTGCAAGGAATCACTTGATTGAGTCCTGTCCCCTGCAGTCAGTTCTACATTTTCAGTTAGTGATTACACTGCAGATGAATTACAGTGTATATGGCATATGGGTATGGAAAGGCTCATTAATTCTGGCAGTAATCACTCTTGTTTGGCTCTACAATATAGAACCGCTTGTGCTGAGGGTTCTAGAAGAATAATGTCTTTATTGCAATGAATATTAAAACAGCTGGTTGTTAATAAAATGATTGTCTATACTATATCTCTAAGAAAAAATGAATTCAAGAATATGAATCAGAGCTGTTGGAAAAATCTTCAGCATGCCTCTGGCATGTGCTAGATGAAATTTCTTGTCATTTAAGATACGGTACAGTTGTTTAACAGAAATTTAAGACTCTGTATAAACACTGTTCCTATTATAATATCAGTTTTGCTGAGAAGTTTAAAAATGCAACAGTGGTACAAACAAAAAATATCGTAAGTAATTCTCAGTATGCCTTTGTCTTTTTTTTAATAATTGTTTAATTGCCTAAACAACCAGCCAGCTCTGATCCATGCCTTATTATTCTTATTAGAAAGCCAAGGGTAGTAAAACTACTGAACTGATTATCCAAAACACTCTAAAAGAAGTTACAATACGCAACAAGATCTGCCTTGGGCTTTGGCTACCAAGATTTAACAGTCTATGCCCAGTGTGATAAAATGGCCTGGCATACCAACAGACCTCACTGAACAGGCTTTCTTCTCCTTCAAACTTTTCCTAACGCTCACATGGGAAGTCCCCCAGATGACAGGTTCAACGCGAGTGGGGCGTGTGGATGCAATTCAAGTGCATTGCCAAACTTCTGAGATTTGCATCTTAACTCACATTAAACTGACTGGCTTTCTTAAACTTTGGCTGCTTAAGCAAGCGATTAGTTGAAAATCTTAGCGTTCCTTTGAGAAAACTGGTATTTTTTTAAGGCCCAGCGTTGGGCAGAAATGTGCAAGTATGAATCATAAAGGCTCAAAACACAGCACATAAACAACAAATACACTTTTTAGAGATCTTCTGTATTTTGAAGCTAATCTTGCGTTGTTTGGGGGAGTGAGATTGTTTACTGAAGAATTATTATGCTGATGGATGGCAACACAGTTCAGGCTTCGCTATTCAAGTGTTTAAACCAGCCTGGACTATTAGGAAAGAAAACATGGCGAGGGAACAAATACACTTCTAAGCTATGCTAAATGAGGGGGTGGCAACCTTTGGCACATGAGCAGTAAGGGAAAGCTGAGAGCATTTGGGATCAGCAACCCTTTAATTTTACTCAGCGGCAGTCAGAACAGCTACAGTCAGTAGCATTAAGACTACAGTCTTAATTCCATGCTGTCCTCAGTCTACAGTTCTGGTTTTTTTCCTGTGTCAGTTCAAAATCTCCATCATACTTAACACTATACGCAGGTAAGTTGGAAACATGGAGTTGATTTGTATCAGCTGTCTTTCTTCCTGTATGTTAGCAAGTAGTGCTGCCTAATAGGAGTGGTTCTGTAAAGTGAAACAGTTGGTGCTGAGGACTTAACATTCACACAATACACATTTGTGGGGGCTTATTTTGGACTAGCTGTAAATTGTGGATGAGGTGTAGGCTGGGAGTTTATCTTCCAGTTTAACTTCCTCAGGAAGATATCCATTTTGTATTGCTATGCAGTGTGAATCACAGCACAGTAAGTGGGGCTGATCTGGATGAAAAACCTACTCCCCATGTGAGCTAAACACTGATGCAGATGCAGCCATTATCTCTGCAAATAGCCTAGTACAGTCCAGCGCCATACTTTCAAGGGATGAAAGCTGCCATGGATGGCATCCACCGCACCCACTTCTAACAATTTAAAAGGTGAGCATCTGCTGTCAGCTGTCAGCTGAGACTCGCTTCCCTCTGCTGTAAATGGAGAAAGAGATGTCCCTGAGGAATTTTTTTCCATCTGTTAATAGACGTTAGATTGGGAAGACTACACTCTGGAGGTGCTGCCATTTACTGTGAAGAGAGCCCAGAAAGATAGCTTAGGCAAGATGCCTTCCTCGACAGTTAAAGCTTATGAGAGGAAGCCCATCCTGTGACTATAAGAATACCAGCAACATTTGTGATCACCAGTGAATTTCTGCTACGGCAATGATTTTAGAATTAAAATCATTTTAGATGCATTAACAGTACTTTCCCATATTTCCAAATATTTGTATTTTATAAAAGGCAATCTATAAAGAATTCTTTCTAAAATTGGACTTAGTCAATTTTCTGTATATATGCAGTGTATGAAAAGCCTTTTTTATTTTGCTGCTTTGCTATTTAGGGAATCTTAAGATTGTTTGTGCTGTGATGGACTATTCTAGTGTATCAACAGTCTGAATGGAATCAGTGTTCAGATTAGGCTGAGGAATAACCATTTTTATATAAAATATATGGAAAATATAATTTCTCAGAGGTGAATCTAAGCCAGTCAGTAACCTTGAGCCTCCAAATCATGCTGCTTATGGTAAAAATCTGGATTCCTTAAATGGTCACAATTTTTTCCTTTTTTTTCCCCAAAGTTAAATATTACCAGTTTTCACTGGCAGCTGCCAAACTGCAATTTTGCATTGCTCGTCTCCATCTCTCTTTGCAGAACGTGTTTCACATTTAGTACCACAGTTTCACTCTGAAGGGGATGGAATTTGCAACTCCTCTCTATCAGCTACTTCAGCCTGTGGGTCTACAGTATCATCCTATAACCTTGCACAGCAGAAAGTAAGCTGTTTTGGATGGAAAGTACATATAGTTAGAACTGCAGTTTAACCTACTAAACCTTAATGCTTTCTCCACAAATGGCTACTGATTGTCACTAGAGAAATCTATCTTCTGAGGTCTTCAGGACCATTATATTCATTTTTCCCCTCTACTATTCTGGTATGTTCAGGATCCAAAGGTCTCCTGTAAACTTACTGCAGAGAGACATTAATTTATTCTGGTCTGTTTTTTTAAACTGTAAATCTTCAACATCGTGGTGTAACAAGTGTTTGCTCTATCTGGCAATAGCACAGTTTTTGCCATTTTGACTCACTGCTGTGCAGCAGCAGGACTATGGCACAGGGAAACAAATCTGCAGAAATGGCTGCTTAGCTTTGATAGCTAGACAGGCAGAAACTTAGATACATCTATATGCTTCCAAAGTGACTTAATTGGTATTTAACATTTATTTATCTTATATAGCACATACATTCTTGATCTAACAGACAATATTAGTTGTAGCAATTTTGCACTTTGAAGGAAAAAAAAAAAGAACAACAACCCTCCCCCCCCCCATGATAAATTATTAGCTTAGTCATTTGGGGGTTTATTTTGAAATGCTAACTGTATAGGAGCAAATGGAGAAGAATATGTAAGATAAATATTTTCTAACCAGTGCAGAAATCCAGGGCCAGATACAAACTGCATACATCAGTTTATAGCAATGCAGAATCACACCTAGCTTTTTTGGCTAGAACTCTTGACTGTTTTTAAATGGACTTGAATGCTCCATATATTGCCTTTCCTCTCCATGGACATCATGCTAGAAAGTGCACATACTCAGCAATGAGGGGACCTCCTTTGTAGGCCCACAGGCACCATCCTACACCTAACCAACACGAGGAATCACACAAATGAGCGGTTTTCAAGCTTTTGATTTACTCCTCAAGTTTTGTTGCTGTGATCATAGTTCATGTCAGTGGGCCCCAAGGCATTCCAAATGGCAAAGGTCTGTCAGAAAACACTGTCCTGTTGAGCCACAGTTGTGTTGTTCACAACATCTCAGACCAGATGTGTTTTTGCGAAGGCCAGTTAGGTCCATATGGGGAATTTAGAAAAAATTAAAAAACCCTGTGAACCATAAGCCTAGCTTTTCAGTCAGCTATAACCCCAATGCTTTCCCTTGTATAGATTTATACACAGTCCAAAAATCCTGGGGAGCAACTAGGTACTACAGAGAAAGGAATGAACAGTTTCAGATTTGAGTTCAGCAAAAATGAAGAACATGATACTTAACAGGAAAGGGATCTCATGTGGCACAAAGAATTTGAATATGAAAATTGCTACAGAGATTGAAAACTACCCTAATGATTTTAGGACATTATTGTAGGGCACACCAGAATACCGAGAAGAGCCTATAGGATCCCCAGGATTGCTTAGCAGGTATGTTAGATAAGGAGCTAGACAACACGCAGCATATCATCTTGGATAATGTCTTCCTCAGAGTGCAGTACTGTTCATAGTCCAAGTATGGATGTACTGAATTCAAATGGCGCAAGGAGCCTTTGCTTACTGGTGCTTGGCTCCTGCACAGAGCATCAAGTGCAGGAGACGCTGTGGCTGGTGGTGTTGATGTGAGCCAGCCTAGGGCTGTGTGATAATGTGCACCTCTGGCTCTCTTTCTCTTCTGCACAGCCTGGCAGGTGTCACACTGATCACGGCCCTTCTGTCTCCCCTAGAGCCCAAGGTGTCTGTGGGCCTTCTTAAGGCTGAGTGCACTGCCCCGGGACAGAAATGAATCTCAAACACATCAAACTTTTCATTGCAGGGGCTATTAACTTGAGACTTTTGGCAAACATAAGTGAGGAAAGAGAAGTGGTACAAGAATACCTGGAGAAGTTAAGTACATGATCAGAAAATACCATGAGCTTGAGGCTGGTTAAATGCAATCTAGCGCCTGCCTCCGAGACAGCATTATGAAACAACATGTAGCAGGAGGCTATCTGGAAAGTGGCAATATATTTCAATGAAGTAATCAAAGATTAAAGTGAACTTGAAATTGAGTGAAAGTTGAAAACAATATCCAAAAATGAGACGGTGAACACAGTAAGGTGGCAGACTAGCAACTGAAAAAACTGTCAGGAGATCGGTCACTGCGGTTGTGACCACATGTCACAGGCAGTTGTAGGCCTGCAGATAACAGAAACATGTCAACAGTTTGGCAAGATTTCAGAGAACAGGAGGGGGGAAGGGGTTCCCTTTGGGGCTCAGGACTCGCAAGGACTGTCCATATCAGTCTTGGCACCTTTTAGAAGTTCGGGACCTGAGGACCTTAAAAGGATTGGACCAAATTCTTGCTTAAGCTATTTCTAGATATAAAGGTGCAGGCTTGCAGCAGTCAGCAGAGTAGAACGGCAGCAAAACTTGGCTCAAACTCTTTTGCTTAACTAAGTAATGAATTTAAAAGGTGAGGAAATCCTGGCCTTTGTGTTTTTGGAAAACACAAGAGGCGATCCTAGTAAGTATAAGGAAAAGTGGTAGGAAATGGAATGACAGAGGTGAAAAAAAATTCAAGATAATGCGAAAACAAATCCTAGTAGGATGCAGAATAAGAAATCCCAGGAGCCCTGTTATTGAAATAATTTAGAAATAGAAGAGAGAAAAAAGGGAGCAATCCTGACACTGACAGAGAGTAGGGAACTGTAAATCTCCATTTTTAATTTCTACATACAAATTCTGAGAATGAGTCCTCTATTCAAAGGATTGCCACAACTATTCTAGTGCTACAACAGAGTTTTTACTTGACTATAAAGGAATTAAAAACCTCAAGATTTGTTCTGATAACTCTCAACATAACTGCAAATACAGTTTCCTGGGTTTCAGAGTTTTGTCCTTTTTCTAGGAAAAAAAGGAAAAGCAAAGCCTCCCTTACTGCTCCCTTTCTTCCACCCCTCTCCTTCCAACCGAATATAGTATCCGGGTTTTTAAGGTAGGTATTTAATTGGAATGTTTGTCTGCACAGTGTTAATAATTAAATCCATGAGCTCTGGCAGTCATATGAACTCAGCAGTTTTTCTTTGTTTTTTATAAGAAATTATATAGTCATTTATAGTCTGAACTGCATCTGTCATTTAAATCTGTATGCAATACTTCTTACCAAGAGTTCCTTCCATTCATAGGTTTGCCTAGGAACATTTGTCTTTTTGTTTGTAGGAATATGCTGAAATACAATTTCAAGTGAACAGACAACGCCAGCATATGCGCCATGACTTCATTAACAAAACCTCACCCTGCTTCACATAACAAGTCTGAGGAATAAAACTGGTGCGAGTAGCTCCTGTTAAACACAGCAGCACCTTACTTATTCTAGCACTATCTGTTACTAGGAGCTTGACACAGATCTGAACCTTATCCCACATATGTTTATAGGAAAACTTCTCTCCTTAACTAGCTCCCAGGCTGGGAACAATGGCTCATTCATCCCCTCAAAGCAACTCTTAAAAAACATTTGAACTCTTAAAGTGAAATTAAAGAGCTCATGAAGAGAAGACGGTATATAAATCATCATTCACAAAGGATTTAATGCAGCGACTTTGAGCACTGATCTCCTATGTCAGTATTCAAGATCACACATTTAAGAAACTGTTAAACAGATAAAGTTACTCATGAAGACTAATAACTTCTAAAAATATTAGACCACAAAATAAAAATGTTTTATTCAGACTAATATTTGGCTTAGACTATGTGGAATAGGACATTCGGATCGAAAGTATTTCATAATGTTTTGTGAAGGTTTATATTAAAATACGTCTTATGAATTGTTCAAGCTACGTATAACTTCTCAAAATACTTTTTTCAACAGCTTCTCACAGAATATAGCAACACTCTCATTTCTTTTTCCCCTTCCACCTATCTCCTTTACTATCTCCTACATAATAAACAATTTATAATAGACAATTTTTAGTTTTAGCATTTAAAGTTTGGCGTCAGAAAAAAAATTCTAGTAAGTGGATGAACTGTCTTGCAGAATGGGTCTGTATCCAGCAGCCATCAGCCAGGACACACACAAACAGTAACAGCAAACCATGGTTTTGTCATGTGATCTCTTCCACTGCACATACAAATATAGAACATGACCATAAAAAGTAACAGAACATGCTCTCTGCTAAAGTAATTTATTGCCGTTGATGCTAGATTGGTATGCCAGCTGGAATTACCTTCTCTTCTCCTACTATTTTCACATGTACAGATAAGAAAGGCTGCGCACAAAAGATTCCAAAATGAAAAAATATCAACGCTATTCACAGAAAGCAAAACTGAGCAAAAGCATCTTAAACTTAACTGTTTGAAAAGGGTTTGCTAGTGCTTCATAGTAGGACTTAACGAGGTGAGTGAATACACAGACATTCAACATTTTTTAAAATTAGAAGGAAACAATATTGCTTTTTGTATATATTTCTCTTATTTCTCTTTGCTGACCACAAAAAAATCTGTTGATTGTTATAAATACAGGAGCTTTATTTTCCTTTGAATTCCTTGCTCATTAGTTTTTAAGCTGCAAGAGCTGAGCTAATTTATTTTTCCACGGTATTTTCCCCTCCCTCATTTTTTTTTAAAGGCACCGTGTATGACATCCCAACATGCCAGGAAACTCAGTAAATCCCCTCAGTCTCCACACCGCTGTCTCTGAATGTCTGCAAAGCTGCTATGCCATAATCGCAACTCACTGGCTCATTCACAGCTTTACATTATAAAGCAAACAGTCTAGACAGCTGAATGACAGAATTACTGTCTTTTCTCTTGCATTTATAGATATGCTGTCATCTTCATTTGCTTTTCTCTACTCTGTGCATTCTGATACACTAATGATTAGCTTTCCTGTTTGGATTCCACATTGACTCTGTGGCTCTAGGCTATAACTACAACCAGAGCCCAGATGACATCACATCGATACAGTTCTGGAGCGGAAGGACCCCTGCTTCCTTCCCTCTCCTAGGTTATGTTGTGCTAACCAGCTTTTTTCAAAACCGTTAACTAATATGGCTTTACTAATAGGATTTTTTCCCCGCGTTGACACAGAGATCTAAAAAGCCTGGTGCTTGGAACTCTCTCACTCTGCAACAGAAATACTGCCCAAGGTGCACAGCATGTGCAGCTTTCAACTGTTTTCAGGTCTGTCTGTAGCACAGCTGAATGAATTATCTATGCAAAAAACTCTATGCAAAAAGGAGAAGAAGAATTAACAACAATATGGGGTTTTGGATACCTATCAAAAATATGTACCTAACACTCTTTACATTAAAAAAATCATAAGCAATTGGACTGGGCTTGGTCTCACTGAGAGAGGAATCTTACTTAATCTTAATATTCCTGACATTTTAACTTCAGAATGATATTTACACACCTATCATGTGGCATTTCCTCTGTGCTAAAAGACAGTTAAATGATGGAAGTATACTTTCATGTCTTGAACAAGTTGCAAAAATCTGTGCAAGCCTGATAACATGCAGGAAAGACATACAGATATACATGGCCAAATCTGGTGCTTTTATGGCGAGGCTTGTAACATTTGTTGCTTTTCTTAATGCTTGTGTTGCTGCCCAGCTGGATTTCTTGAGAATCTGTTTACTTCTCTTCTTTTTGTTTGCTTGTTTTGTTTGTCTTTTTTTTCAATGAAAGTTTCTAATCCTTACAATTGAAAAATTCTTCAAAGCATGACTCCATTTTTTTAACTGGCTCTGAACAGATACATAACAAATACCCAAAGCATTTTGTTTTAGGCCAACTTTATGGTTTGCCCAGTCTTGACTTGAGGTCAGAAAGCTGTAAGGACAAAATTTGGGAGAAGCCATTTCAATTCTCACTTGAAAAGCAGAGAAATTCATGCTGATATCACACAATTGCAAGAGGCCAAGTGAACCATAGTTTTTACTTTTACCAGAGCTGAGACTACACCAACAATTCAGAACACTGCATGACATGATGGACCACTGGAAACTGTTTATTGGGGAGGAATATTTTACCTATGAGCATGAAGAGTTTTGTAGGCCACTGGGTGCAACTGTATTCACAGCCAATATAAATGACTGCTTGAGGCCTGTACCAACAGGAACTTTGCCTGTTCTCTGTGAGTCATGACCCACTTTTACTCTCTGAGAGCAGGCACAGCTGGAAAAACAACGGATCCCTTCTTCTCTGTACTCTACAAGAGTCTTGCTTGGAGTATCTGTGCTTTTTCTTTTCCTGAGTACGCTTGCCATTAAAAAGTTCTGATTAGAAAAACTTTTAATTTGTGTCTCTAAGATCAGTGGTGACAGCAAAGTTTCAATAATTCATCCTAGTGGTAGGGAAATCTGGTTCCCCTAGCGGTTTGGGAATATGGAGTTTAGTGAACTACTTGGCAGAGAGCTAGCAGAACAAGTCAGAGTTGAAAGCTATACAGGGACTGTGCAAGGAAGTCTTCATTCTCTGCGTGCTCCAGGAAGGAAGGTTCAAGGGCAGGCCAATTGAAAGGCTGGATGATTCTTTTTCCCAGGAACGATACAGTCATACCAGCCAAAACCTTGTGCCCTACAGGAACTACAAATGAGATTTCATAAAAACTCTATGGCTGCCCTGGGCTTTCTAGTTGTGAGGGGGAGACTTAAATAGTTACCACTAAAATAAGTAAATAAACAAACTTGATATAAAATGTTTTTTTTTCCCTTTTCTTGACAAATGATGTGCCTCCCTTCCAAAACTGGCCTAACCTGGGTCTCAGCTTGAAGAACATTCAATCTAGGGGACAAAAATCAATTGTTCTTTCGATAGCATATCTCCTGACTTAAAAGTCTGGAGACTAGCCCCTCTGGGGTTAGTAAAAAGCCATTCTATTTCATGGCTTTTCCAGATTGCCGAGACCCATTGATCCCATTGCTAGGCCTAAAGTGGGAGAGTTCCTTTGGCTTCTTCAAGGATCTTACATGTTTTGATATGGAGCAGGTTCTTTTTATCTCTGAACCATGGCTTTACAATTATTCCAGTACCACACTTAGAGCAGTAAAAGCAAACCTCTAAGTTCTCTGTATAAATAAAGGAACAAATAAAAGAAAATGCAAGGATTGGTGTTTAAACATACATGAACACAGGCTTTTTAATACAGTCCTTTTGAAACTCTGTGTCGATTTTCTTACCTCTTGAGGCTCTTGACACTGAGATGCTAACACCAGGAAAGATCTTTGTGCTTGGAAAGCAGCACGAACCATCTCTGCCTGTAAGAAAAGGAGGAATATAAATTAAACCTTAGCCTGTAACCCCCAATACCTCTTTCTGACAGCTCAAAGTCAAGTGTGACAGCTGAAATCTTTCTTGCTGCTTTTCATCTAAATCACAGCAACACTGAATGACAAAAATATATTACAGTACTGGTTTAGCTATAATATTTTGAAAATCTAAAGGCAGATTTCCTATCTTCCTCAGATAGGAAATCAAATGAGTTGATTTCAGATCTCATTTAGATGATTACTCAGAGGAGGACTTAATTTTAACCCTTCACGTCTAGGCATTTTAATGGCTGTATTTACATTCTGAGTGCATGATAACAGCTTGTTATCGAGACAGCTTGTTATCTGCTGAGACCTGTGACTTGCAAACTTTCTGCTGAACTGTACCTTAGGCTCTAATGATGTTTAGGAATGAGCTGAGCTTGGCATATTTGCTGAGGGACTATGCTGTAATTCAGTCCTCCTGTGTGCAGACCTAAAGATCATCAGCTGTGACAGATGGCAGCTGAAGATTTTTGGACAATCTCCCCTCACAGAACTTTAGAATTTGAGTTAACTCTGCATCTGACAGCAAGTTTACGTACTAACAACGTAGACTGGAGTTAAATCTCTACGCTCCCTACTGTTCCCTAGCATTCAAGTTCCCGGTCTTTTCTTTCTGGTTTTTTTTTTTTTTTTTTGAACACTGTACATCTTCTATACCTTATGAATGATGTACATTGATTAGTCACCTATACCTATATATCATCTATAATCAGTATATCACCCATACTTCATCCAAGTGGATACCTAGTAACTAGGAAAAAGCATTATTGGTATAGAAAAGAACTATTCATAAATAGTATATATTGCTAAATAAAAACCAAACCGAATGAAATGCTGTTAAGTTAATCTGATATGAATGGGTACATTTACAGTCGTTTTGTGAAAGGGTGGGGAAGCTCATGCTGTTTTTCCTTGGGGTTTCTTCAATCTAAAAAGAAAATAAGGAAATTTTATATACAGGCCTATGTGGATGCAACTTAAAATACATAAAAGTCAGGAAATTCAAAGTTATAGCGAAGTAAAACAGCCAGATTGTGTTTATTCATCTTAAAACATGATGGCATGAATAAAACATAATCTGTTAGGAAGAAAATCACTACAAGGAAGGATGGTAAAAGAGGCCTAACTTGGACAGTAATAGGGGAAAAGGGGGTGTTATGGCCTGACAGGCTGAGATTTGGAAGAGGGTAATCATCTCTATAAATGGATGAAGAAATAAATAATAAGGGAAATTATATGAGTATAGGAGACTTAAATTTTCCAGACATAGACATAAATACCATCAATAATGGCAAGGTTCAGATATTCTTGGACATTTCAGAAGACTGACTTTTTGAGACAGAAATTTATAAATCAACAAAGTGTAGTGCTATTTTAGGCTTAGTTTTTGTGGGTGAGGAGGATCTTGCAAAAGAGCTGACCAAAAAATAATATTCTAGGAGGAAGTGATCATGAACTGATTCAATTATCCTTGAATTACAAGATGGACAAAAATAGGTTTATAGTTAAGGCTTGGTATTTTAGAAAGGCAAGCTTTTAGAAAACAGGAAAATCGGTGAGTGAAGGTGACTAGACTGAGGAACTTAAAGATTTGAATGCAGCAGAAGGATGGATTTACATTAAGAATTGAAATACTCTATGCATGTTTTGCAGAATGGAGAAATCGTAGGAAAGAGCTGGTATGTCTGGATGAATAAATAACTAAAGCAATATACTAAGAATAAGCACAGAACCTACAAAGGGTGGGAAAAGGCTTTGATTATCAAAGATTGTCAAGGAGAATTGTTTTTCAGGTATTTATCTATAAAATGTAGAAACAAAGGAATAATGGAGAAAAGCTTTGCTGATCTGTACCTTACACAGAAAAGTAAAATAAAGCCATCGTTAAAGAAGTGAGGCTATTGCAGTGACCTCAAGGTTAAGTTGGGCATGCCTTCACTATTCTTGATGTAGAACTTACCTGTTATTGAATAAATACTTTGCCTCCATTTTCAAGGAAGTGGATGTACGTGAGGATAATGATGGAGTAACTAAGGAAAATGATAATACGTCAATGGGAATTACATCATTCAAGAGGGAAGTCAAATATATATAGCTTAGCGTGGCAAAATTCTGGGGTCCATATCATCTTCATCTTAGAGTACTGAAAATAGTGGTAGACGGAAGTACAAGTAGAAAAGATTTATAATAAGTATAATTTGGGGATAGTACCTGAGGACATAAGCATGCAGTGACATACTGGACAAATATGTCCAAAAAAGGGGAAAAGAAGTTACTCAAGTGATTTCATCCCTGTTAGTTTGACTTCAACAATATGCATGTTTAGAACAGATGCTAAACGAATGATTAAAAACACAGATGCCAAACTAAAAATGGGTGAAATTACAATGTATTTTTATCTGTGAAAAAATCTGTTACTTTTGGGGATTGTTTTGAGTTTTTAGTTTCTTAGACAAGGATAATGCATAGGATCTAATATATGTAGCTGTTATATAACATGCTTATTGCAGGTCCTCATGGGAGATTCTTACTTCAGGTGGAAATGATACAAATTAATATAAAAACTCTACATTGGATAAGAAGCTGGAAAAAGAAAGACAGCAGGATGTGTTATGGAAGGCACTATTTGGGAGGAGAGAAGTTGCTAGTTGTGTTGCTCGGGGATTAGTCTTAGGAAACAATCAATATCTTTATTAGAGTTTTAAAAGTAAGAGTTAGATATGCCCTCATGAAATTTGTGGGCAGCACAAAGTTAGAAGGTATTTATATTGTTAAGAATGACTGACTCATCACTTGAGGAGAAGAAGAAAACTTTGTTGGCACAAGTAATATGTCTACAATAAAATTTAGCAGCCCCCTATGTAAAACAATGCAAAGACTTGTGGCTGTTACCCAAGGAGCTGATCGGTTGGAAAGGCTGGAGGGAGACTGGGACACTTGAGCAGAAAAGCCACTGAGGTGGCTTTGTGAGAAGACCTTATGCAGTTCTAGAATGGATGTGGCAAAATATTTCTAGTAGAGCTACAGAAGTGTTAGTACCATTTGAGGTAGTATCATTTGACAAGACATTGTAAGACCTCTCGAATTCTGTCTGCAGCACTAGTCACTTGAGTTAAATAAGGATGTGCTTAAATCAGAACTGATGCAGAGAAAGCCTATTTGCATGTTTAGAGCATTGCAGTATCTGTCTTACAAAGATAAATTTAAAGTTTCACTTGTTTTGCTTAGCAACACAGTGGCTGAGGAATATGATGATTCCTTCCCATATGGAAGGTAAATATCAAAGAGAAGGATAATATCAGTACACGATTACAGGTCTCTAAACTGGGTCATGAATAATCCTTATCTCAAATTTAGTGAGGTTTAGTAGAACCTCACTGTCCAAAGAGTGAGGTTTAGATTGATCTTCCAAATTGCTACAAAGAACCAACACTATTTTAAGATAGAGCCTCATATGCTGATGGAAGAGATCACAAAACAAAATCAAAGTGCTCCTAGATACAGAAAATTAAGCTTATGAGTTTCTGAATATCTGCTGAGCTGATAGCATCAAGGAGATTTGAAAAAAAGATCGTCTGTTTAGCATTTTGTTTGGCCTGCATTAAATCCCTGCTTTTGGGTTCCCACTGGTCACTCATGGACCTTTTCCTTCACTCAAGGCATAACATAACATCTGTTTTCTTGTTTCAATTATCACCTCCTTCTGCTGAAGCAGTGGAATTTGGTCATAGCTGGAGACAGACTTTTGGATGATGTATGCTGATGTTCCTAAAGTACTGACATGCCTTGAGTATGCATCATATATGTGTCTCGCTCACCTGACCAATGTTCAGACTACTGTCGGATGTGGGGTGTGTTTTCTTCTCCTACTTCACTGCAGAGTACGACCTAGGCCACTTTCTCAAAATGTCTGGGAACTTTCTTTAAGAAATTTGCTATTGAAGGCACCAAAGACATTAGTAATACTCTTGAGTTCTTCCTGTGGCACATTAAAGTTGAGGCTTTGGGTATTTTCTTGTAATCACAAATTCATTTTAGGATGTTGGAAATGCTCGGCAGTCAGTGGACTTGTACTGTTATCCCCAAGATTTATCCAGCTTCAGAGCTTTTAGTGTGTAGGAATCACAGCACTCCTGTCTCTCACCTGTGAATTTAAAATCTTAATCAAAGGATTGTACTAACAGAGTTTTTGAATTTTACAAGCACAATTTTATAAGACTTGATAAGACTTCTGTCACAGTTACGTCCTTCTCTCTCATATAGCATTGAAAGTGGGTTTCTGAGTTCTACTACTTCCAAGTGTGTTTTATTTCTTTCCATGTATCCCATCAAAGTAACAGAAGAGCTTCTCATTAAGAATGCATTAGTTCAGTCTATCACCATTTCAATTCTTTCTTGTAGTCTTTGAAACGTGACACGGCACTGCTGTCTCCCCCTATTTGGCAGGCAGGCTGTGTAACTATGCAAATGGCATTCTTTTTTTCTGGGGACCTGATTCTCACTAGACCCCTCCCCCCATTTTCAGTGAAGAGTAACGAATGAAAGTGGACCATGAGGGTAATGTTTTCTGAACAACTTGTGCTGCTGAGTCAAAAGGTTCCC
This sequence comes from Struthio camelus, assembly GCF_040807025.1. Taxonomy (NCBI): domain Eukaryota; kingdom Metazoa; phylum Chordata; class Aves; order Struthioniformes; family Struthionidae; genus Struthio; species Struthio camelus. The sequence continues at coordinate 99,851,235 of NC_090943.1, read as the reverse complement.
ACAGAAAGCTCAGCTGAAACTCTTAGTTAGGAATGATAGTAATGAAGCCCAGGTGTCAAAAATGCAACTTCCACCCATCTATCTGCAGATAGAAATGGGCATATTTCGGAGCAACGAATATTTGCCACCTAAACATTTTGCACAGTCCTTTTGGCATTCTTGGTATTATATGTGGATATGGCAATCACCAGGCGGACTCCTCAGCTAAGGTACGTATTTTGAAGGAAGTAAGTTCCTCAAAGTGCTTCCTGCTTTGCTTTTACCAGTTTGCTGTACAAGCTGGAGGAGAATGGCAGTGCCTATGGACTTGAATGCCAAGACAGTGTAGCAGTCCATTCTCTCCCTCAGTTTCCACATCAGTAAAATTTGGATTAAGGTGTATGAATTCCTTATCTCAGGTGTGTTTGACAGAGTAGTTGGGTGATTAATATGCTTTGAAGAGCAGAATGCTGATGCATTCAATGTCAGCTCAATTCTCTTCCTGTCCAAATCTGTAACTGACTACAGTAAAGGGCCTCTCCATCACCACGACAGTAACAGTTAGCAGAGGCAGGCCTCTTTACAGTTAGGTCTGCAGACATAATGGAGGAATCATACCTATTTAGAAATCACCTTCAACAGGTTTAATCTTCTCCCTCACAATACGATGCTAGCTTTTGGGTTTTTTGCAGCAGCCACTGCTCAAAAAGGCCCTGTGAGAGCTGCCTAACAGTGACAACGCCTCTGACCTGTTTAACAGAGTGAGCACAGATTCCTCACAAACTTGCACTTTTTCAGACTGAAAACTTGACTTAGACACACTAAACCTGAAGCTGAAACAGCTACAGGTTCGGTTTGGGGCAGTTCAGTTCTGCAGAGTACCTGTGACCGTAGGATCTGTCTCTCTCTGTTTAAACATTTTATTCAATCTAAGTTGCCCATCACCCTGGTATCCAAGCACTAATAAATACAAATATTATTTATGTGACAACAGTCTGGCAAACTACAAGAGGAAGATGGACATATGCATTCAGATTTCAAGTTACAAGTAAATTCCGTCTTAGGAAAAAATAATAAAACTAAATAAAAGTAAGAGAAATGAAAAAAAGGATTTCCTAATGAAATTTTGTCAAGAAAATTACTCTATGGACCTGATAATAATAAATTTGATAAATGTAGTTATATTTAATACCATACTTCCTCAGAGTCATACCACTGAGAAGCATAACGCAAACATCTGAATCCACTGACTTCTATTGTTGAAGAATAATACACAGTTGCATATATGTATATACTCTTATACAAGCCGTGAACATTTGCAAATGCAAATACAAATCTATATACATTTTGGACTTCTACAATATTCTTCACATCTTTATTATGAAACAAAATATTAAAGAAGACGTGAGGGGAAAGGATTGGGAGTCAGTGGTCCAAAGTCCTCTTCATAGTTTCTGCAGAAATAATTTTACATCCTTTGGGTGTAGCAAAAGACACAAGGACTGATAGCAAATGATAATAACAGATGGAGCTTCACTGTTATGAGCAAATACCCTTTCTCTAAAGGGAACAGTACTGCCAGAGGAAGAGAAATAGTTTGTCTTTGTCTACTTTACTGTTTTCAGAAGGCTCTTCAAAATGAAGTGGTGAAGTGGCTGGTGGCTTGAAGGGACAAGCAAGAAATGGAAAAAGAATGAAGTTCAGATTAATTATGGGATGCCATAGAAACTATCCAGGCCAGCTGTAGAGACAGTATTTATGTTATACAGCTAATTGGCCGATGCAGATTTTTTTTTGTAACCTAGTCCAAATGCTGAAGAGTCAGTGGCAGTTCTCCAAACAGTACACTTTATACTGGAAAAGGAAAAGAAAAGAAAAGAAAAAACTGTCACCTTTCTCCCACTGTTTCATGCAGAAAAAAGGCTTGAAATTCTGGTCAATATTGAAGTCCATGGGAGATTTGCTATTGATTTTGATAGAGCTAGACTCTTCCCCAGATATTTGCTTTTCTGTTTTCAGTCACATTTGGCTACCACCAATCAGCTGTCCTCTGTTATATTTTTTGTGTGTGTGTGTTTTTCAGCTTCCATGGCTATGTCTATATTAGGGAATTTTTGCTAAAATTTCTCAGCGTTGCTACTGCCAGTCCAGTACCAATCTAAGGTTGCAGCAGTGTTGCTCTTTCTAGCTGTTTGTATCTGCCAATGCATTAACCACTGTGTCATGTAACTGTGCACACTGCTAGCCAACATTACTTATTTGTTGTTTTAGAGTGACGTAAGCATCTAGGTTCACTATCTTTATCTTCTAGTAATCCTGACTGTGACTTAAAACATTCAGAGCTCTTACAGCTCTTACCTCTGATGCAGCTCAAACCATACTGATCTTAGAGACTTTTCAATGCTAATGATCCAAGGCAGGTGGATAAAATTTTGGCAGTAAATCCTTGCTCATCTATCTGCCTCATCATAACCTCCAGCCACCGGAGAGAAAGAGCAAGTCCAGACCAAAGCCCATAACTATCTGCCATTTTATTCCTCCAAAACCAAAGCATACAGGTGAACTGGAGGAAAGGGATCTCTGCATCTTTTGCACCATAAGATTTGTTCCAGAATACACTCGTGTTGCAGAATTTACTCTGAACTCTACTGGCTTTGAGAGGCATGAACCGTTCTTACTCGTCTCCAGGGAGCGTTAACTTTAAAACCTAATGAATATCATTTAAACATCAAATTTGTTAAATAATTCATTATTTAGCTTGGTAGCAGAAACAGTCAGTTATTTTGTTTGTCTGTCACTGTTTCAAACATGTAAATATTCTGCTGTGGGTGAATACTTCAGTTCACCCACCTATTGCTGTCAGGCGAAGCAGCAGGAGATCATATGCTTCCAAAAAACCTCTAATAACCTCCCCCCACCAGACAGAAAGAGCAAGTCCAGACCAAAGCCCATAACTAGCTGATGCTTTCCTAAAGCTCAAGCTGCTTTTGTATCTTCCAGACTCTCAAATTCTTCACAAATATCTTTAACAACAGCCAAAATCTGCAACTCCCTTGACCTCTATTCCTTTCAACTTTTACAGGGAAGCTCTGACAACAGAGGTAGCGCATTGCTAATTGAAGATTCCAGAAGCGGCAGGAGAGAAAAACAGAATTGTGTGCAGAAGTAAATAGTCTAGAAATTACTGGAGATGTGGTCTATTTACAGACTAAAGGTTTTTTTTTTTTTTCAATACCTGTGTTTTCTGACTGATTTTGAAGTTATTCAGGAATTCAAGCCTGCTATTTGCATTGCAGATTACTGCCTTCTGCAAGGAGTCAGTCACATGCTGGAGATTTCAAAGCCATCTCATTGCACAATATATGGTCACGGGTCTACATTTAAAGAACTCCATCTCAGTAGAAGTAAAAGATGCTGTGGCATATTACAACACGTGAGCTTCTAATCCCTGGTTCTTATTTATAGACTGGACGTTCCCCAAACTGATTCTCCTCTGTGCAGAATTTGTGCTCTGAAAGTAATGTTTTGACTTCATAATATGTAATTACTGATAATCGTAAAAACAACCAGCTGATAAAAACATCAAAATATTGTAAAAACAAACATAAAAAATCATAAGAAGAAATGTCTTCTCTACAGTAGAGAGAATACATGGCCAAACTCTGTACAAGGCCACTGTTGTTGGTGTGAGCTTCTAACAACTCAAGACTGTCATAGCATATTTTATGAGTTTTAGAGAATGAGTAACAGCAAATAGTATTTTTGACCTGCCTCCAGTTTATCCCCGGGACTCCTGAGGTGAACTACAAAAGTGAAACATAAATATGAAATATAAAAGAATGGCAATGCAGAAGAGTATGCAAATTTCCAAGCGGAATTAATTTAACAAGTGACATTAATAGATTAACCTCTGAATCACATGTCAAAGGTTATACCATGACAAAGGTGCAATTTGTTTGGAATCAGTTTATGTGTGAGCAAATAGAAAGGGGTGAACGGGCAGATGCACCTCAACTTGCATACATTTCTACAGAAGACAGAAACAGTCTTCCTGAAAGAGCTCTTATACCCCTTCACCCTGACTAGTCTGCAAAAAACAAGCAGGTTTGTCAGAGAGAGCCGAGAAAGGAAGAACAGCCCATTCCAGGATTTCATTAGAGAACAGAAACTATTGTACATTCAGGTTTTTCAATTCTTCACAGACTTCCCAATCTTCTAGTTTCTATCATTACTCGGAGCTATATTCTATATCTCTGAAGGCATGCATTACTTCTTGAAACCATTATGAACTATGCACTCAACAGATGAAGTTCAAACTTTGGCTATTATCAAGAACAACCATTTTTAAATTCAAGTTATTTTTCTTCCATGGAAACCTGAGTGCAGAATTCTTTGTAGGGCCTGATTGCCTGTGTTGAGGAATTATTTGTGAAGAGACCTAATTTCCCTGAGAAAAGTCAAAGCTACATTTCATATACGGAACAGAAACCATAAACCAGCACATATCCTCACAACCACAGAGATCTCAGGGATTTGCAGGTCTCTTCATCTGTACAAAAGTTCTTTTGCCTGCACTGGCTGCAGGCATCCTGGTTATTTCTCTGAAGCGCTGTTTTCTCCCTGAGGCCTGCTGCTAAGCAGTCCCACTCTCCCTAGCTATGGCCTCAGAAACCTCAGAAACCAATGAAGCGCCCAATCTGTGCTGATAACATTTCAGAAAAGCTGAGATTCACAGGCTTTAGGATGTCATTCGTGCGTCCCTGATACAATAAACAGAAGTTATAGGAACTTCAGATGCTTATCTCTGTAAACTCAAAAAAAAAAAAAAAAAAAGCTACAGCACTTGTTGAGGTATTGCTTCACAAATATTCCTTTAACAGTGTTCACCAGGCACCCTAATGAGGAGTTGACTTGACTTTCTCTGGCTGAAAAATGTGAAATTCTCTGATATAAAGACTGAACCATCCATTTCTAAGAAATTGCAATATCTTTAGAGTGAGATTGTAGATAAATGCGTCCATAGACTGAATGGCTTATGCGTATATCCTGCCTCTTATACACTTCAGGACAAATTCTGACGTTATTACCCAGTCTCACTCTGCGAGCAGTTCCATAGAACTCCCTAAAACAACTCAAGGCTAAAAGTGGCAGGATTTGTCTCCTTGTGACTTTTGCTGTATTACTTTGGAAGAATCCCAGACCAAAATGTACTAACATGGAAGGAAGGTCAAAGCTTGAAGTTGACACATCTTTAAGGTTTCTTCCCACCTGAAGCATGTTTTGCTTTTCAGAGGTGCTAAATACTAAAAGTCTACGTTGACTTCAAGAGTGGAGCTCAGCCTTTCTGAAAGGCTACTTCAGCTGCACAGTGATGCAACTGAAAAGCAAATCTGACCTAAGGCCATTTTCTAAATAGGCCATACATTAAAACAACAAAAAAATAAAGATTTTAGCCTTGAAGATGTACTTCCAAGACCATAAAACAAAGATTTTTATTATAGCTCCAGAATTTGGAATAAAACATGAAATTAAACTCATGAAACAACATAGTAAAAATTAATTAAACTGTTTTGCAGTTCAGATTAATTATGGAAATATATAGTTCAATTTATGGATGCCAGCAGACTAACAGAAGTTAGCAGTGACAATGACATGATATTAATCTATCCTAATGGATTCTTCAACGTTCAGAAATCTGGCCATATTGATCATGCAAAGCAAACTAGATAAAAAGAGGCAATAGGCATTTATAGCCACATTCTATCCTCGTCACTCCTGACAGCACTTCCAGCTTATTTAAAACAACATTCAAACTGCGCACTGGTTTCCCTTGTGGCTTAATTCTCATTATTCACTGAACTCCTTTTTACTAGAAACTGACTGAAGAGCCAGATTCTGAGCTCATTGTTTGCATTTCTGCTGACTACAATGAACAGCCTTCTCGGTTTCGAAGCCCAGCATTTCTATACACTCAAAACGGTTGCAGCCACCCACTAACAAAATAAAATCAGGTCAGTGACGGTGAGGCAGGGTGAGTGAAAAGAGCATGCACGTGTATTTTGGAAAGAAAGAGACTGAAAATTAATAAAGATTTGTTCATAGCCTGCAACAGCAAATGACATCAATCGAGCATGAAAGATAAGCATCATAGTGTGGCATCCAGAACAGAAAATAATTATAAAAAAAGAACATTCCTGAATGTGTATTTTTCAGCTTTAAATAAATGGACATAAATAGTGTTATAGCTGCAATGTGGAAAATCATAATTCTTCATAGGAGAAATAAAAAACACAAGCAGCGATGCTGGTAAAGAGTTGTCAGCTACAATAGCATCGTCCTGATGATGAAAGCAGGTAATGCTGTCTCTCTCTTCCTCTTTGTCATTTTTCCTGATGGACTGAGATGGTTTTAATTTTTGCCAGTGGTTCACTGGAAATTACTGTTGTAAGAAGCACAGACTTTACCGTTCAGAGGATGAGTAGCTAAGATGACCGCCACCTTTGCCCTCCCAGTCCTGGACTGCTTTGAATCAGAAAAGCATACCTCAGAGAGAAATGTAAAAGTTTGATTAACTTACCAAAGTTTCTAAAGGCTTCCTCATGGACCTTGGATCTCTGCCAACTCCATGTCTCAAAACCTCCCTAATAAGCTTCTCCGCACTTTCCACGAGAAGCTTCCTGTGCCATGGCCGGCCACAGGCTTGTTCGGACACAGCCACAGTGTGTTTGTGGCACTGAGTGCAGCTGGTCCATACACCAAAGCTACCTTTGCTTTAGCTAACTGATTTAGCCATATAATTTTATCACCTTATGATTTTTGTTTAAGCTGAAGCAGTGGTTTTCAACCTCTGAGGCACTTACACCTCTAGGTCTTTAGACTACCTCTACAGAATTGATGGAAAACCACCAAGAAAAACAAGTTTCCTGTCAGCAGACACAAATTTGCTCTTACAGGAGTTCAGTGAAAACTTTTTAGAGGACAGCGAATGGGAAAAAAGTTGAAGCCTAATGGCCTAGAGCATATGTTCAGTTCTGATTTAGCGACTTTAAATGGCTGAAAAGTCATTGCATGTCTTGATAAATTGCTTCAATCATTAAGTAAATTATTGGCAAAAGATGCACCTTAAACCTAGTCTGAACTTTAGTTGCTGAATGTTATTCTGAATCCACCTTGTATATTAAAGAGCCCTTCACTATCAGAATTTTTTTTCAGATGATCAGGTTGTCCTTTAACATTTTCTTGAGCAAACATGATGGAGTTTCTTTGGTTTCCTCCTGCATATAAGGCTTCCCGCTCTCAAATCATTCTGATATCTTTTTCCTGAACTCTTTCCTGGCATCCTTTTGAGAACAGAAAATCCCACTGTACAGGGTAACCAGATACAGACATAATCCCTGCTTTTAGAGGCCAACAGTTTTAGATCTTCATCCTAGAAATGGTTCGTGCTCAACTCCACTACTTTGCAATCAACATTTCTACATACAGAGTTAGCCACGAACAACTCCATCTGCAAACAAGCAGCCACACAAGCCCTGTGAAAATACGTTATGAAGAGCTGTTGACAGGTTAGACTGTTTGTGTTTCTGATTTCTTACGTTTCTGACTGAGGGAATGCCAGATGGAACACTCCCTCCCCCCTCATATTTACAGGTACATGTTTCTGGCAGCAGCAGTACACAACTAAATACCTAGTATTCTTGGTCACATTTCACATATCTTTCAATAGAGTCTGTTAGACTGTTGTCTCTTTCTTGCCTTCTTAAATAAGAAGAAAAGCAAGTGGTATTACTGCAACATCAACGTCAAGAAACTAAGGGCCTGATCCATCTCTCATTAACATTAATGGAAAATCGCCTGTGCTTTCACGGGAGGTTGGTCTAGTCTAGCAATAATGGCCAGCTTCTTCATGCTCAGGAGCCAATATCATTCCCAGTCACGTATCTTACAATCAGATGAGTGCAACTAGGTCTGCATCGCACTATACCTGACCTAATAAATCCTGGTTGTTTTGAAAGCCAGGTCCATCCCTTAGGCACAAGTGAAATCATCCCTGGAACAGAGCAATCACAAGTTATAAAACTCCTAAAAATGATACTTCTTCTGGATTAGTCACTGGGCTACATTGTGCATATTGTATTTCCATCTTTCTTGTCATATTGAAACTAACATTCTTCACTGCTTATGTTATGAAGTATCCTATAGTACAGATATAGGATGAGAAATATAGCAGAATTAGCATTACAAAATGAACTTCAATATTGATAAATTTCCAAGGTTCCTTTTTTGTTGCTAATTATTTGTGTTTTCACTTTGGTGGATGGCAGTACTGTTTTAGATATTTAATCTCTTTCTTTCAGCTGAGTATATTTTGTATGCTATAAAAATGTTTGTCTTTATTCTTTCCCCCTCCTATGGAAGCTGCTTGGTTTGGTGTTTATTTCATCTAGCAGAAAATACTTATCACAGAGACGCAAAGGCAGCCTGACAGCCAGCTTCTCTTTGGGCACGTTGACATCATCCTCCTTTCTGAGCTCTAATTCAACTTTCAACACAATGCCTAAAACCGCACAGCCTCTGGGCACAAAAGATCAACACGAGAGTACACTTGTGCATTCTGTTGCCCGGTAAGCACATTGCCTTGTGAATGAGGAATCAGTCACATAATGGGTTTGTTAGTCTGTGTTTAAATAGGTTGTATAAAGTGCAGAAGTGTTTTGTGGTGCATCACAGACAGGAGATCCTGTTTGAAATTCAAGACTATCTATGCAAGTCATTGGCTAATTCCTCAACCTCTCTCCCAGTAAAGGTATATTTCCATGTATCTTCATGTGTATTCAGCATTCAGTCATGCTATGTCACGTGTAATCACTACTCTTTGGAAGGAATGAGGACGCTATCATTTTTTAGCTTGGCCAGTGGGCTAAACTGGAGCTGCACTTTGCTAAGTGCATATATACCTTGTAAAAGATAAACCCTGCCTCTTGATGTCTGCCTGTATTTGCATGGACAATGCCTGGAAGGAGGGAGAACATTGTTATTTTCATATAATAGATGAAGAAAAGAAACTCTCTGGGCATGTGCATACAAACAAGTTTCCAGGGAGTGAACATAGCTTCCTCTGCTAACATTGATCACAGACCAGTGCATCTACACAAGGATCCCCTACATATTGGATAACTTGCTATAAATTGCTGTTCCATGATAATTTGTTTGTGTAGTCATACGTGTAATGAGTTTTACCTTAACCCTCTACCAATAAGGAACAAGCTAACCAACTGCCTTTTTATTTCTGAATGTTCAGAACCCGCAGTGTGGTTGGTTGTGTGTCTGAGCTCTGCGTTTCCTCGGCTGGAAGATGATGGAAGATAGGGGGAAAGAGGCCTTAGCATTTCTATAGTTTTCCTTTCAAAGATAAATAGCTTGGGTGAGAGAAGAGGGAATGTAACTGAAATCACCCAGACAATCTGTTCTTTGAACTGGTGGGGTTGGGAGGTTAAAGGATTTTTACAAATAAACACTAATAAAAGACAAGTATCAGTCCATGTGTTTTACAGGAAGGCTGTAATTCTGCTCTGCTTTGTGCCATATAAAATACTATAATATGGAAATCTTACGTTATCTGTCCGTCTCTTGTAGAACTAGTACATTCTCTTCTTATCATTACGACTCATCTGGTACATTATCCAAATTCAAGCCAAAGTATCCCATCACTTGAGATATCACATAAACAAAAAACAACGTGAAGAAGCTCATAATAAACACTTGCTTCTTGGCCTTCTAATGTCCTGCTTGCTTTGCTTTGACAGAACAAAGAGCCAGTCAAGTCCACTTGACCAGCTTCCTCACAGGGATGCAATCTGAAGGTAGACTGAGTCTCTCATGGGCAGCTCTTCCTCATCCTCAGCACAGGCCGTGTAGTGGTGGATGTGGCTGGGCAAAGAATGATGGGACTAGTGTCTCTGTGATCTAGCCATCAACAATTGCTGTTGTATCTGCTGGGCGTGAAAGATCTGGCTGCACTTTAGATCCATAGCCTATTTTGTACTGCTTTTAGACCCACCATACTGCTTTTATACTTTTAAAAATACTTTTATGCTTTGTACTGCTTTTGAATTCCCTCAGTCTGACAGAGGAATGGTTATCAGCACACATGGTCAATCAGCTTGAGGACTGTTCTAACCTGTAATAGTTGGTGACAGCCTCCAACACACTGTTATGTCAGGCCAAGGACAGCTGGTTGGCAGCAGTCCTGGCCCATATTCCCCCACTGGCTTCACATGGTCTCTAGTTTTGACATGGGCAGCATACAAGTGGATTCATAAATTCTATGCCACTTGGGGACTTTGTATTCCATGAAAATACCCATATAAACACCAGATTTTTATCCTACAGGGACAGGACAGGAAAAGGATCTAATCTTAAGCATTTAGGATAATTTTCTTTAAATAGACTAAGTAAAAATCCTAACCATTTTATGTCTTTTAAAAAGTGCTTAGTTTCTTGAATGCAGTCGACCTTAGAGATTCACCACTGCACGTACTGTAATTTGAATCAGAAATATGCTGCTCATTAGACTGAATCTAAGCAGAACTCTTCTTTGATAAACTAATCTTTGTAAAATCCACCATGCTACTGTGTTTAACAGAGCTAGGAGCTAGCTATTAATTCTCCTCTTCATTTTGTTCTCTTTCAATAGACTATTTAGAGTGCAGCAAGCTAAAAAAATAGGAATGGGGCACCCCATCAGATATTAGTTATGGCTGTATTCTTCCTTTCACGAGAAACACAAACCACACAATCCTTACATCAATCAGCATGAAATACATCATGTTAAATCCTGTGTTTCTTTAGCATAATATGAAGTCTCTCTTTCTCTCATATTACCATTTTGGTCAGTCAGGTATGTGAGGTTTTCTAGGCAACAGGTGTTTTTTGAAATAAAATACAACCTTCCTTTCAGCTCATTATGTGGAAGAGACAGCAGCTGCAAGCATAATGCTGAGGACACATGGTCTATAAGACACCCAGAAGAAAAACACTCCTTGTTCCACTTGTTAAGGTAAAGCACAGATGTTGCTGCAGTGATAAGTAGGAGCATAAGGCAACCACAGTCTGCTTCATGTTGTAAATTCAGAATCTAAGATTTCAGAATATTTAGTAGGCTGCAATCAGAATCACCAGTTTCTTTGTGTAGGGGAAAGTTGCTTATGTCTTATCTCATAGTTCTGAACAAATATTCCTTATTACAGTTAGCATTACACTATCATCAACAATATGCTAGGGACTATCCACAGACTTGGCAGACAGATTATAAATATTCTTTTATATGACACTCAGTTATGAGTGTCAGTGACAAATGTGTAAATTAATACATTTACAGATTTGTGCTATTTACGGATAGTTTAAATTAAAAAAGGGTTTAGTTATTTGGAATTTTAAATGCAGTTCTTTCCCTGCTTGGTGTTGGAGTGCACTACCAACGTGCACTACTGAGGCTATTTATATATCTTGCAGTTTTAGACTGTTGAGAGATCAACTGCAAAAAAATGGTGTCTAACAAACTTTATGACCAATGCTAAAACAGATCCTCTCCAGGATCTGTTCCAGGGATCGATTCTCTGCCCAGTGAGGTGAAATTTTTTTAATTACTATTTTTTCTGTAATTTCTTTTAAGGGCAAGGTAGATAAATACTAGCTTACAGTATCACTGTAAAGATGAAAAGGCTTTTTCAAATAGGAAGGAAATGCAGTTTTTCCTTAAAAACAGAAGGAACATCTAGAATTGTCCCATCTCCTTACTCCCTCCAATCTTTTGGGCCTATCTACATCAGAAGCTCTACCCTACTAACAAGAACATGTAACAGCACAGAGAAAACACAGCTCACAAAACAGTTCCAGAGCTCTTGTTCCATAGACTGGTTACTTTGGCTGTCTTGCAAAACATATATGCCGTCTTTGCAATTCCAGTAGCTTGCAGTGAGTGCTGCATGCTTTTCTGGCTACAGAGTTTGTGATGTGGAGCAGCAGCTGCAATGAATTGAGCAATGATTAATACTCATGGAGAAAGGCTGGATGGTGTGGACCTACTAGGAAAAGTGAAAAGCTTCACACTCCTTCAGACCCAGCTCAAACTGACCCTGCTTCTTTTGTGTGTGGGTCTTTTTTTATTTTTTTGGTAAAACCTATACTGATAAGCTGTTGTGAACTATAGTAAGATGAGTCCATCATTTGTCATTCTATTACCACCAACTTTAGAGAAGATAGGCTTAAAAAATAAAATTAAACAAACAAGCTCTGATCAAAACATATTATAAGAAAGGTTATAAGGTTACTTCATCATGAAAATATACCATGGTACTTCCTTGCTATGACATATGGGGTAAAAAAGGGATATTTTAAAGTCTGATATGTCCAATTTTTTTTAGGTTTTCTATGTCACTTCCAAGTGGAAGAGATGTGAGTGACAAAAAAAAAAGAAAGAAAAGCAAAATCTTTACATGAATTGGTATGATGATATACATGCTCAGAAGATGTAACTAAAAGAAGTTATCAATGCTCTACCCTGCATTTCTTCCTGCTGTTTGCTGTTCATTTGTTGAATCTTGTTCTGAATTGTATTCCTGTCCTGCAAAGGGCTTAGCAGCCAACAGGACCATTCAAATGGCTTGCGATTACGAATATTTATGTACTTTGTATACAGTGGCCTTTGAGCTTCGGTGCTGGAGAATGAGGACATCCTCTTCTTATGCAACCATACAGCCATTAGCCCTTCCCCAATCAAATGTCCAAGTGTGTTATGCCAGCGTTATTACTGCTGCAAGAAATAATTATTCAGACAACTGCTATTAAGATTCTCTTTTACTCTACAATCAAGGCAGATCATACAAATCGATGACCTGGATGAAGGGACAGAGTGCCTCCTCAGCAAGTTTGCTGATGATACTAAACTGGGAGGAGTGCCTGATACACCAGAGGGCTGTGCTGCCATTCAGAGGGACCTCGACGGGCTGGAGAGAGGGCAAAGAGGAATCTCCTAAAGATTAAAATAGGGAAGTGCAGCATCCTGCACCTGGGGAGGAATAAACCCCATGTACCAGTACAGGCTCGGGGCTGACCTGCTGGAAAGCAGCTCTGCAAAGAAGGACCTGGGAGTCCTGGCGGACAACAAGTTGACCGTGAGCCAGCGACGTGCCCTTGTGGCCAAGAAGGCCAATGGGATCCTGGGCTGCATTAGGCAGAGCGTTGCCAGCAGGTCGAGGGAGGTGATCCTTCCCCTTTACTCAGCCCTGGGGAGGCCTCACCTGGAGTCCTGTGCCCAGTTCTGGGCTCCCCAGTACAAGAGAGATATGGAGCTCCTGGAGCGAATCCAGAGAAGGGCTACTAAGATGATGAAGGGACTGGAGCAGCTCTCCTATGAGGAAAGGCTGAGAGAGCTGGGCCTGTTCAGCCTGGAGAAGAGAAGATTGAGAGGCGATCTCATCAATGTGTACAAGTATCTGAAGGGAGGGTGCCAAGAGGATGGGGCCAGATTCTTTTCAGTGGTGCCCAGCGATGGGACGAGAGGCAGCGCACACAAACTGAAACACAGCAGTTCCGTCTGAACATGAGGAAAAACTTCTGGACTGTGAGGGTGACTGAGCACTGGCACAGGTTGCCCAGCGAGGTTGTGGCGTCTCCTTCCCTGGAGATATTCAAAACCCATCTGGACACAATCCTGTGCAATGTGCTCTAGGTGACCCTACTTGAGCAGAGGGGGTTGGACTAGATGATCTCCAGAGGTCCCTTCCAACCTCAACCATTCTATGATTCCATGATTCTGTGAAATCTCAAGACTTGTACACATATTGTGGGGGAAAATTTGGATAAATACTCACATGCGTCTTCACATCACCTTCAAGAATCTTGCTGTACCTAAGAAACTCAGCAACACTCCCATTCAGCAGCCTATCAAAGGCTTCAACATATGGTGCTATGCCTATGGAAGAAAAGCATTCTGTTATAATTGGTTCATAAAGTACATAATGTATAGAACTTTCCTTTGTAGCACATGTGGGAGAAATACCATAGAAACGGGGAAGTTGCTTTAACCTAATTTCTGCTGTATTCATTGATCTGTGAAATCTGTGAAAAAGCTTGTATAATGATTTTTTTCTAGCTAGAAGGAAAAAATAACTGCTCCTGGTAGAAACTGGCTAGGAGCATGAAGAGAATTTAATCTATATGCTATAAGTGTCAAGCCTCTCCTGTGCTAATATAACAGGTGCTAAAGTAAACATTCCTCAGTCCTTCAAAGGCCTAATGGCCTGAAAAACATGACTGTCTTAACAAAATTCTATTATTGTACATAAAAAAAATGTCATCCCCTAAAAAAAATGTACTGGACAACTATTTTTATACCACCCACCCATTCTCGAAGCTCTCTATAGTGTTTAGTGGCCATTAATAATAAGTAATTCAATTTCCAGTTGAGATCGAATCTTTAGATAACAGTTCTATTCTGCACCTGAAAGGAATCAGTCTGTTGCCAGTCAATTTATGCAGTGAGATGTGGCCTTGTAATCTCCCTATTTTTTTTTATGACCTTGCAAAACTGCCACTCGCGAAAGAAAACTCAAACAAGTCTTCTAGACAACACATCCCAATGGCTATGTATGTGCTGTGTATTTTGACAGAGGAATAAAAATGCCGTTTTCCAGACAGCATACAGAAGACTGTTCCCTGATAAAGTAGACAATCAGAAAACCCACATTAGAGTCAGTTTCTTACATAACTGAGTTTCTAAATGGCTTTATGTGATACCTTCTAAGACAGCACAAGTAATCTTTTCCAGGATGCTTTCCAGCCCTCCCTTTACTCCTTGACACATCCTCATGTCTTGTTTATGCCTCAGAACCTTTGCCAGGTCCAGCATGAGTGACGCATGTGTGAATTTATGGCATCTGTGAGATCTGAGAGACCAAGGTTAAAATTCTTCCCAGCCTCTCTTCCTCATTAATGAAGCCTGAAGACTGCTCTGAAGAGGTACCAGGCTTTCCTCGGAGAGTTTGCTGTAACCTTTTGGCAGTATATGACAACTGGGTCCAAATTCATAATCTTGAAAGCCCTCTTTATTCCATAAGAGTCATCTGGCTCCTTGACAGAAAAAAAGAAAGGCTCTGGCAATGGGAGTTTGCAATGGTCCGTGAAAAATAATTGTAGTTAGACAGGTAGGCGGGATTTCAAGGCTCCTTTTGTTCTCTTGATGTCACTCACCTTTAATTCTGAGGAATTTCTGGGCTTTCTTCCATATTAAGTGTTTATGTGTAAACCCCTCAAATGACCTCATGTACAAAAGGTTTTAGCTGTGGAGATGCTTTCCAAAGCCCATTTAATGTTCTTTGTCAAAGTCAGTGTGTGTCTCCAAGAGAATCATTGTAACCTTCTACTTTAGAGCAGAGTTTTAAATAGCATTTCACCAAATGGCACTTGTCCTATGTAAAACCAGAAAGCAGCTATACTTTTTTTTAACTATTCAGTACAGCTAACGTCCAGGAGCATTTACGAGGGCTTGCTGTGGGCTGTGCAGAGCAATTGAATGATTTGTTTGCAATCCTGCCACTGTAATGCCATTAAGGAAAAAAGTAAAGGTACATTTCTCCCATCCTCCTCATTATTTTGCCATTTCTGAAAAAGTATTAATAAAAATGTCACGCTTATTTTTCGTAATAATTGTGGAAGGGGGTCACGGTAGAAGAAAGCAATATATCTCCATTCCATTCCACTATCCATTTCACTTTCACCTCTCCACTAAAGACTTTAAAAATTTCATGTTCTTTGTCTGAGTTTCAGTTTTAAAGCAGAAAGAGAAAGAGAGCCCTTTTCTGTATGCCTGTCAGCTCTGCAACTGCTGTGGAGACTATGCAATCTCTGCAGAAACACAGCAGCATACACTGCATACAGAATTATGTTTGTGGCACCTAAGTGTATCAATTGCCCAAACTGAAGAACTGTTACGGTCTTCCCTAACTGCATCAGCAAAGGCTAGATGTGTTCCAGCGTGAGATAACTCAGCCTGCAGAAGCGGTGCAGGCTGGCAAGCATCCCATGGCCCCACTCTTCCCTGCTGCTTACTGCAGTCACCCACTGGCTTTATTTTATAATCTCTCACCAGTAAGGTTTGTCAGTTGTTTTTTTCTGGGGTTCTGCTGGGGTTTTAAGGTTGTCCTTCCTTGAAGGGTGAATCTCTTCGCCTGTTTCAGATCTTAGGTTAGGTCATGGGTATAGCAATTTTTGTGTGAGCACGTAACATAGTGAGTTGATCTCCTGTTCTGAAAGCAGTCCTGATTCCACTGAGATCTACCTAAATGATTCATTTTAGGAGGGAAGCTTATGTTTTTGAAAAATGTAGAGTTCCTAGTAGCGATTAATTTCTCTGTCATCTTGTGCATGGATCATATGTTTCTCCCTGACTTTGCTAAGGTTTACTAGCTGTCTAGACCTTCTCTGGACTTTACAGATTTTATTACTGAAGCTTGCTTTGACCAGCAAACACATCTGCTGGGAGGCCTGCTGGAAGATGCTGCCTTCCTGCCATACAAACACACTGCTGTAAGTTAGCTGCCCCACAGTAACTGCCAGTGTGGAGGTTCTCAGCCCACGACACGTGAAAGTGGGGAAGGGTCCCTTGCATGTGTTGTCGGGTAAGGCCTGGCATACAGTTACGATAAAGCAGCTGACCTCGGTAACGTGCTTCTGTGTTAATAAGGTAGCTGCTTGCAGCTTTCTGCTTACTCTGCATGGCAGCTGAGCCCATGCTGGCATGTGCTCTTCTTTGGAGAACGCAGGGCCAAGGGACACGGAAAACAAAGGACATCAAGTTAAGAAAGGGTGAGTATGTAAGGATACTGGGTGAAAAAGCAAGCTCTTGAGAAGGGTGAGGGCACCTCTGTTCAATCAACATTAGAATTGCCCTATTTATAAGTTTATTTACCCTGTAAATTTCAGGAATAACAAGAAATTTAAGGAGTGAAAAAATGTGATTTGGCAATATGGGGTGAATAAATGAAGGCAGATTTTTCCATCTATTCTCCAGTGTAGTACTTTGGAGAGCCACTTCAGAAGGGAAAACTCAAGAGAGAATACAGAATAAGGCCAAGGATGTGTGGCAGCTCTTAGTGAGCAAATGCTTATGAACAGATTCCTATTTGATTAAGGATATCAGGCAACTAAATAAAGTAGTTTGGCACTGTGACATTCACAGAACTGAAGAATACACCTAGTGTTTATATTTCTGACTTCTTCAGGAATATTTATGCTGTAAATTTTTAGGACATCTCATTTCTTCTGCTAATTGGGTTCAAGCAGACATATTTCAACTGGTGAGTTGCCTACAACAGTATAAATGCTAAAATGAAAAGAGCAATAAAGCTTGAAATATGGTCAGAATATTTAACAGACTAGTCAAATCTTGAATTTTCTAGGCTGCATAAATCTATAGTTATGCTTATGGCTAAGCTTGTCACATGTCATTTCCAAATACGTATTACTTCCTTTTAATGTGAAAGTCCTAAGGGGTGGGATTGCATTCCCTTTTATACAACAAGCACATGCTCCTCTTACAAGCTACTTTTCTAATATCAAAAATAGACAGTATTTCAAAAAGAAGCGCGCTTACTTCCATTGACTCCATTGATTGTGTCACACTCCAATCCACCAGATCTGTGTGAATCTGAAAATAATGATTCAAGCCGAATCACTGCTTTCTCCAGTCTCTCCACCAAACCATGAGTCTCTGCCATTCTGAAAAAATAAAGTTAGAAACAGTGTTAGACCCCTCAAAACCTAAGCAAATGGGCTTTACTCCATGTTACAGTTGTGTTCGTCTTGTAGCTTTATCTTTCATCAACTTCTAGGATAAAACTTGTATTTTTTTAAGTGACTGTTTTTCTGGCATATAAGCAATTACAGTGAAGCAGCTGACATGGTAACTCGTTTCTGTGTCAACAAGGAATATGTTCAGTACTCAGCCCTGGTTTTCCATTGCAAACAGCAGACACAAACCACTGCTAGTGCAGCTTTGGACAGTCTATATTTGGACAGTTTACGATGAATCATGAGAATAAAATATGTGGATGCTCCGAATCAGATATTGAGATGACTGAAATATTTATAAATGTAACTGGCAGAAGGTTATGCCTACAATGATTTGCACCAGCCATTTACAAAGACAAAAATACAGACCTGATTAATAGTTGACCGAAAGCCAGACTTTAAATGTATACCTCCTGAATTTTGGAAAGCTCCATTTTCTAAAATCTGCCCGGGGCCTTTATGCTTTGTATTAAGGCTCAGCCACATTGCTGAAGACTACACAAGAAGCCAAGAAGGTCTTTCATTTATTCTTCAGATGTGATTTCTCATCACTTTTCTTCTTCTTAAGAAAGTACTTGAGGTGAATCAGTGTTTCCAAAGGTTTTTAAATCAAGTGCTAATTACCCTTGGGAAAGAAAACGTGAGAGGTGTACCTGCGCAGTACCACCACAGCACTTCGGATTTAAAATGAAATAGAAATTGGCCTAAACATTGAACAATTCATACATTTTTGTATTTCCCCACAATGTGATCATCGACTTTCTTACAGATGACGAAGTGTCGGCACGGACTTTTTTGAAAACTGGCCAATGTACACCGTGCTCCATACCGGCTGAGGAACAGTTACATCAGCAGAAAGGCAAAGTCAGGTTCAAATCCCCCATCGTTTACTTTACCAAGTTGAACGTATGTGTTTCTCACTGGGGGTTGGGAGCGTTTTACTCTGCTAAGTGCCCTACCGGCAGGCCGAGTTGACGGCTCTTGATTAACACGAGCCCTGTGAAGAGGTGAGGTGTAGCTCCCGCCCGAGGGCTGCAGCCCCGCCAGCGCCGCGGCGGGGGAACGGGCAGCCCCAGCGAGGCGAAGCCGCTCGTCAGCCAGCTCTCAGCCACAAAACACTGGCGTACGGCTTGCAGAGTCAGAACGGTTAGGCACACCTGGCGCACGTGCGTGCGAGTTCCTAATAAATATCCGGTTAAAAGTGATAATATTTTAGAGAAAACAAAGCGCAATGCTAGGCTCCAATTAACTTTCCAGTGCTATGCAGCCAAAAAAAACCCACACCGTGCTTCTTGCATATCCGCTTCCCCTGCAAAGAAGTGTCTAAGGCTATTATTAAAAAGTAGAATAATATGAAGAGAAGGCTTTTAATTTGCTAATTATTATTAATAATCCTCATGAATAAAAATCATAGCACTCTTATTTTTTAAATCTAAGTATAAGAGGAGATTAGCTGCTAGGATTATGGAAACACATGCAGAGCTCTTCTGCTGAGTCACGCTGTCTGTCAACTGAGATGGGACCTTTAAGCTTTCCCCTATAAATATAGCGGGGTTTGTGTTTGACCTAAAAGTGAAGCAGAAGGTTTTACAGTGAGAAACCCTGGCGAAAGCCATTCTCATGAGAAAGTTTTAGCCAGAGTTTATGGGTTTGTTCCTATTTACGTTAAATAAAAAAGCAACCCCCCAAAAGAGGATGACATTACACAGGGTGCATGTAAACACTGCCCAAAAATTGGGGCGGGGTCTCTTCTGCTTCTGTTGGAAGTGTGCACTCTTCAGTGTGAATCAGTGAATTTTCAGAAAAATCCTGCTTTTTTGTGAGGCAACAAATATCTTGACAGGCATGAGATGAAGGTATCAGGACAGCTTCTAAAACGTGCAAGTTTTTCTGAGAATATTGAAACTTCTTTAAAGGAAAGCACACTTATTCTTCAACAATATTATGGACACATTCTATTCACATTTTACACTACTAAGCCTAAACATGTGCCAGTTGTAAAAGTTAGGTTTTAAAAGCCTCTAAAGGCAGGCTGGTCTGACTTAGCATGTTGACTGACAACTCTTTTCGTCAATATTTTAAAGTATGTTCTGATAGGTTCCAGTATAGTTCCTGTTCATCTTTATTTGAAGACATGGTAGGCAATTTTTTTCCCCATCTGCCTTAACATTTTCATTGATGACATGTACACAATTTATTTGGAAGGCTTGTTACTTGTTGGCCTTTTCAGGCTGATTTTTCCTGTTGAAGGACCCAGTTCTGCTTTGACAACATACCCCTGGAGGTCTGAGAAATCTTAAATGAACAGAAGAAAGCCTGAGATAGCTCAGACTTGCACTACCTTAGCCAAGAAAGCACGCTCTGTTAGATGCTACGAATATGGGTTACAGCATACCGCTTAAAGGAATAACCCAGCTCAATAACCCTACAGACATTTTTATGCAATACTCTCCAGCTACAGCGTAGTCTTTTGCTCACTGTATTATTCAGAGTTTTATGCTGCTCCCATTAGCTGGAGAACTACAATATCATTCTTATAAAAGCTGCTCTCACCAGCAAGGCAATCACAGAATAATATATTGTTCTAGTCTTTTTAGACAGAAGTAGGAACCATTTTTACCATAAACACAGGCCTGCCAGGTTTTCATTGCTTTTGTGAGAAATGCTGCTCTCAAGAACTCCTTTTTATCCACTATTTATAGATGCATGACTAGATGGTATTTGTATATGAGTATATTTATATTAAAAAGTAGAATATGTATATGAGTATATTTATACTCATATACATGTGTGCACGTAAGTATATGCACAAATAACCCTGTCATTTATGAATAAAGTACAAGTATACTTTTGACATTACAATGAGTTATTCTGGAGGAACGTATGTACATCCTGATTTGTCAAGAATTATCTAACAGTAAATTTAATTACACCGCAGATAACACTTCAAGAGCAAATCAGTTGTACATATAATAACCTTACATTTAGACTTTGCCTTACTATCCATCCTACCTGAACTATGACAAGACATAAACAAGCCAGGAACCTTCACTCTTTCGAAGCGAAGACTCCACTAAGCAATAGCATGACAACTTCCCTTGATCCATTCTTGATTTAAACATTGACATCTTTGTCTGTATCTAGGGATTCACATATTGATTCATATTATGACAACTTTCAGCATTTTCTTGGCCTATATTCAGCAGTCCATCTGATTAGTTATCACTGCACTCTGCATGGTCAATCTGTCATCCTAAAGCCACAACTGAGAAGGACTTAAAACATAAACGGTACAGACTGTGTGAAGATGTGATGTAGAATCAGAGATTATATTATAAATAGATAAAAGGACCGGATCTACTTATAGTGCCAGATAAAATCTTTGCATATTAATGAAAAGTAAGATGATGTAAGGACATCTGTGGGATGCTTCCACTCCCATAAAGCACAGTTTTTCATCAAGATAGATTCTCTAACTTGTCTTACTGGAATTTTAATTAAAGCTTTGGTGCTGATGTGGATTATCAGGGTTAATCATATATCTTTTCCTGGAGTTGATCATGACTACCTATAAGGAATGAAAAAGGACAGTGCGTCAACACCCGTGTAATCCTGCATCTAGTTGCTCCCTTGGTGGAGAAACACATTGTTCTTCATTGAAAATAAGGTCAATTAAGAAGCCTGCGAAGGTGATAACTCACATTAACATTGTTAGCTCTCTCGTATACACAAAAGAGAGAAGGAGGATCCACAGATCTGCCCTGTGTACTCTTAGTGATATCTTTTTTTGGTGCTAAAGGCATGTGGCAGTACTACCATCTGTTGTTTCTTCTCCAAACAAAGTGAAGCCAAATCCAGGTAGAACAGGGCACACTGAAGACCAAAAAGCAGCTCTCCTTTTATAGATAGGCCTTGGGAGAATATCACTGCTTTTCTCCCCATTTTGACACCTGTCTCTAAGTACCATTTATCTACTGTCAAGGGAAAAAAATAGCCTGTAGACTAAAATTCGCTGACATAATAATCTCAAATAGCAGTCAAATTAGAAGCAAAAGTGCACTTATTGTTCCTGTTATCAGACAGAGGACCATATTGCTTTATCTCAAGAAGAAACAAGCTGTAATGAGTCCACAGGGAAAAGCAGTACAGTAGAGCAGTATAGTAGCATAGGGTAAAAAAAAAAGCCCACAAGTAAAAATGGCAGTTTTAAGCATAGGAGTGATACCACCCTGTACAGTATAATTTTACTCTAAAAAATATCTGCAAAAGATAGTATCCATAAGGTTCCATGGTTTGATATACTTCCGAGTACTCTTTAAATTGAGAAGAAAAAAAAAGGCCTGTTCATTTGTTTTTTCCTATATGCCAGTGCTTCCAAATGCACTTGGCATCTGAAAAATCAAGCCAGGTCGGACACATTCTCATCATCTGAGATGCTGCAGGTCAAATTGTTTTTCCTCTCTATGCCAAAAAAGGGCCGTTGCCTAAAACAGAATGTAGGCAGTGCTGAGGCATTTTTATTGTATGTAGCATTCCTACACTGCTTGGGAAATCACAATCTTATTCTTGAAAGTTTAGCTGCCTGTACATGCACTATCTCATAGTCTTTAATAGATTGCTACTAAGATATATAACAAACGAAATACAGAAAAACCTAGATTGGCAGCTGCTGCTGTCTTAAAGCCAGTCATGAGTGTCTTACAGATCCAAAGTATTGTCTCCTCTAAGAGCTCTTCTGTACAATATGTCTTGTACAGAAGAGAGGGAAAAAGCATACGCATTGCTAAACATCCCCTAAAATCACAGAAACATCTTAGGGCGCTTTATTTCTCAAGAAATCACAGTCAGCTTTGAGCCCGAGATGGCCAGCGTTCCTCCCCTGCCGTTTGGCTGTAACGCTCTCCAGGCTGTGTTGGGCGCGCAGCCTTTTTGCCATCTTTGGCATCAGACCCAAAGCCCTGCTGCTGCACCCCTTTCTAGTCGCTCCACTGAAAACCTGCTTGCTCGGGGCCTTGCGGGCTGCTCGTTCCCAGGCAGAGCGCAGGAGCTGCCCGCTGCTGGCTGAGCGGCTACCGAAGTGCCGCTCAAGCTATTTGGGGTATTACCGTAAAAGAGTTGGGGTGGAGGAAGCACAGCAAGGGAGTATCTGTTAGAAGTGAGAGTGTGTTAGTAGACAGAAATGTTACCTTGTATGGCTCGTGCTTTGTTTCCCATTAGCTGTATGGGAAGAATGTAAACAGAGGCTTGTCAAAGAGATGTCAAATTGGATTACACTAGAAGACCTCTCAGAAAGGCCCTGTGAGGAGAGTGACAGGGTTCAAATTAGAGCCTCTGGTGAGGTTTTTTTCCACGTTTTGCCCCTAGATCTGCTACAAGCTCCTTTGGAAGCAATGCTCTTCTAAGTACAGAGAAAAACTTAAGGTTTTGTTTTGTTTTTGTTTTTTTACCCTAGTAAATATTCTCACCTATCTAATGGTATTTAGACTTTTGTCAACTTTTTTTTGGTCAGAACGGACAGTGGTTACAATCAGAATGGGGAGAAGACAGAAATGTTTGTGTGAAGTCTGCTTTTGGTAGATAGGTGTGCCATTTGGACTGGTAACTTGGTTTGCAGTCTTGGCTGGCTCTAGTATACTCATCACAAGGTATTTCTGTCTGTAGTTCAGTATGTATGCTACTGTAGCTGATGATAAGCTACAAATGACCCCTCTGTTGCTGCGCTTAAAAGTGTGCTACCTAAATTATCTCGTCTATCTTGTCTATCTTGTCTCTTTTTCTTTGTAATTTTAAAGGATTATTTTTTATTAGCAAAAGAGATTTTGGTATAGAAGAGGAAAAAGCAGATTCGTATTATACCTCTTCCATTTAACCTAACATCATTTCCTTTGGCGTCATGGTGTTGGTACGACAAAACATACTTTTCTGTTTGTATCCTGGCTCTTCTCCCACTTCCTCCCTTCTCCCAATGATCAGGCTGCTGTCTATGAAAATAAACAAGCTAGAAAGGAAGGGAGACATTTTTGTATCACACTATTTTAAAAATATTATAAAACTGATTTCCAAAACAATCTCTATTTTGACAAGTACCCCTAAGACTGTTAATGCATTTTAGATTCATCACATCCCAGCTTAGTTCCATAATTACAGGTAAGCAACTGCACATGTCAAGCTGTATATTTACAAGTCAACGTAACAATAGCATGGACTGTGGTTAGGCCTCTGATAATTTGATTTGAATTCTTTAAAATATGTCGTGTTCAGGTATGTGCTTAGTATCTCTCGGAATATCAGCTCCATTTCTAATTATATATGAATAAGTTCTATGAAGAAAAGAGCTCCCCTCCCTTGCTGAATAATTCTGACTTTTATCAATTTTATGATCACAAAGAACAATTCATTATTTAATGATATACTGAAGCAGGCAAGAGTTGACAGTCTGTGTAAGCATGATTGACTTAAAATAACCAAGGCAACCCAGTTTCCAAGTACATTCTCCTATTCTTTTCATGCTCCTTTTTTATGTCACCAGTGCTCATAGTCTTTTGTCTTATTTTTATTTCCTTCTGTCCCTCCAATGAAGTGTAAGAGTTTTAGTATCTCACCAATCAACAGATATACAATGTTCTTAGCCACCTCATTTACTATGTATTACCGTAGTGCTTTTCATGTAATCAAGCATCCTAAAGGCCTCACAAACCATTTAATTACCTGTCACAAGTCCAATTACTGCATGTAAGCAAACTGGCTTGCTGAATTGAGAAAATACTGCATGCAGGCACTGATTTTTATTTAAGTGCTTCAGCTCAGTTTATAATAACTGAACAGTAAGATTCCTACGCATGCTGCAGTTCAAACCACATTGAACATACACTCTTCTAAACTCCATAAAGCCAAAAACCTTACCTAGTGTTTCAACTCTTCTGAGATTTAAAAGGAAGATCCTCAAGCAAAGTGGGAAAGTTAATACTAAACAGATACTGTTGCAAACTAGGAAATGTTTTCTGCAGAAAAGATGAGACTGTAAAGTTATTAAGTACCAGGGTTAGCAGAGGTTTTGCTTGCTATCAGAGTAGGCTTTCAGAACGGTACCATATCCTTTTTCCACATGCATATCCATATTGTGCCAAAGTCTGCATTTCTACCTTTCTGTTTTCAGGGGGATTTTCTCTACTATTAATGTTGAAGGACAATCCATTCTACTATGCAGGCATTCCTCATTTAAACCCGCGAGAGCAGGCATGAATATATACATAGCTCTGGAATAGATACATATACTTGAGCATATCTCAGTTTGAACTTGAAAGTCAGAGGAATCTTTTCCCTTGCAGTGCAAAGGAGGTCACTCTGATGCTGCCGTTCACCTCAAATCTCACAACAGGAATTTTGAGTAATGAAGACTAATACAAGTTGAAATATGAGTGGACATCTGTCAGATGTCAGAATAGTTGGGCTTATCTCAGCCAAGCTAGCTAGCATTCTTGCTCTTACCAGAATATCTGGCTACAATGATTGCAGTACCCTGTCTCTGATGGTTTCAGGGTCATTTTGGCTGCCCTGCTCGGCCTGCAGTTTGTGGCCTGTCTTCCAGCACGGTAGCATTCAGGAGGGCTGAAGCAAACTTTGTGCCATATGGCTACTTCCATTGCTCTGCAACTGCCGTGGCTTCATTTGTGATCTTCACTGATCACAAATGCTCAAGGCCTTGACCCATCTCCCATTCCAAAAATCAGGCCGCTGATTCTGCAATACTGCTAGCACTGCAATGTGTTGTGCCTTTGCTTCTGATGCAGGATGAAGTGGGCCACCTGCTACTAAAAAAGACCTTTCTATTTCCTGCGATAACCTGCTTACTACTTAAAGGTCTTAAGTTTTCATGATACCCCATGCAACCTTGCTCACTTACAAAACCTGAGATTCCAGCAGTTTATCCTTCCTCTGTTTCAGTGTGAGGTGTCATGTAGCCCAGAAGGATAAAATTGGTCTTAGAAAATGTTAACTTTACAAGCATCTAAGCTAGTTGCTTTAGAAGACTCAGAGCTGTTAGCTGAATTGTTCTGTTGTTTCTTCTCTCTACATAGTGACTAATTGCACATGGAAACATAAATCGCGCTTTGCCTTGCTTCCAAAAAGCAATTAATTAGGTGTTTACATTAATTAATTAATAACGTCAATGCATAGGATCTGAGCATGTCTTCTTGGAAAAATAAGACTTTATTCTGTTAGGTACTTGACCATTTACTTGTTTTTTGTATAGGCCACAAATCCCTTAGGCTTCTGATTCCTGGCATACTACCATACTGGTATTTGGCATTTTACAAACAATTTCTCTAGCCTGTTCCTCTCTGAAAAAGTGTGGGTCAGAGAGAGCAATTTCTACTAGCATATACTCAGCAGAATAGCCTCAGTGGGACCTTTCCTGGTAACAAAAACCCTGAAGGCTGACATAGTCAACATACTTGAATATATGCAGGCGAAATGAGGACAACGATTGTCAGCATAGGTATGGACTAAGGCCGTATCTGCTCCATAAAGTCTTGCTAATATGGTGACAAAAGTGAGAGGTCTAAAAATCCCCCCAAAATCGTGCCCTTGCTGAGCGAGCTGCATGAGCAAAATCTCTGCCGTAGATGCAGCTGTGCTTATCGTGCTTTTGTCAGTTCAACATACACTACTTAGAGAAAGTGTTGCGAGTCTGGTATAGTTCTAGCAGTGACATTCTTCAAGAATAGCTGAGCCTTTAGAGTTCAAACCAGTTCTTATCAGAAGACTCAGTAAACCACATCTGAGAAAATTACCCACTTTCCAAGAAAATGGGAGCTACTGCAGCTGACTTTGTACCTCAGAAAAATGACACTGATGATGACAAATTCCCAGTTGCTCCCCCTACTGCAGCAGATGCATTTAAAATTTTAGAGAAAGGAATTAAAATTATTTATTTATATTGGGGTTGCTTAATCAAGCAAAATCTTTTACCCAGTTCATAACAAAACAGCTGTCTGAATAATTAAAACAAACTTGTACTTGGTTTATTGCAGGTCTTTCTTTTGTTTTTGCCCAAAAAGCATGGTAAGTAAAAGAATGTTCTCCTGCATCTAGTCTGATGCTCTAACAGACAGCAGCTTCAACTGTTGATTTTGTTGCTGTTGCACATGTTGTTGGAACATCACAAAGAATATGCCTTTAAAATACTTGGCAGTTCACCATTTTTCTCTCTAGAGTTCAAACCTCTTGCAATGTTATTGTCCCTGACAGGCTACAGATTGGAACATGGAAAGATTATGTGACTTGCTCCAGGTGATGTTGCAAATCAGTGTCAAGGCCAGGAGCTGAATACAATCCTCCTCACCTCCAGCCCTCCTTGCTGCACTACATTTCTTTTTCCAATACCGGCTAATTCAGATTCCCGTGAATCTTAGTCCTCTGGGAATTTTAATTCTATCATTTGGCTTTTTTTCTAACTTAGGCTCCCCTTGATACTTTAAATGGTTAATATAAAGTATACATTGGGGTTAGAAAATCTACTGATAGAGGGTTTTAATGTATATAATAGTACCCTTGTTCCTTATAGTATTTCAAGAATCTTTTTTTTTCACTGAAGTGAGTGCCATAGCTGACAGAGGATAATGAAAACATGTCATACATTCATCATACTGTAACAGTAAATATGCACATCCTCTTTTCATTTTTCTTTAATTGAGAAAACATATTTTATTCATTACAGTTGGAGTTGTGCCTGTCCACCTTCCACATACGAGCAGTATTCACTTACTTGAGGGGGAAAAAACAAATAAATCATAAGAATATTCTAAAGATTAATATTTTTGTTATGCTCAAGATCTAAAAGGTCTCATTGTTGTATGTGACTGGCTTGGCTACAGAGGGTATATTGTTTTTGTTCCTGTGCAATCTTGCTCTATATAGAATCAAACAGTGCTATGAAACCCTTGCTTTGAAAGTTTATAGAATCAGAAGAAACTTTACTATCATTATTTGCACAGTAAGTAATCAAAAGAAAATCCTAAGATAAATTTTGCGTAAATTAGGTTACCAAAATACTCATTTCCCAGCTATCAATGATGTCTAAAAAGGCCAGCTTTGAGAGTACGGTATTGAGTTTCAACTCATTCTACCTACCATTTGCAGGTTACATACCTGAAGTAGGACTAATTTCCTGACTGCGGTTTCACAGAACGATGAAACCTGGTAGCCCATGAGCCATTACCACTTTTGTCTGTCTGACTTACTTACAAAAACAGTAACACAAAATTGTAATATTGATCCCACCCTACCCCCCTTCCAAAACAGACTCCTTCAAGCTATTTGCTGATGCACTGGTCTCCATGGAGGTTTTTTCTAAAAATGTTTTCCACCCTTTGAAGACAGCCATGTTTAGGTAATGCACACAAAGAAAGCTTGCTTTTTTTTTTTTCCCCTAGATGGTCTTTTTATTTTTTTAAAGACTGCCCCTACTCATTGTGAAATCTAAGTCTTACTTGATAAAAATCCTCACGATTGAGCCTGTCATGCTAAGATACAGATAGAGAATAATCCTCAAAGCAAAGGCCAGATTTTACATTTTGAGGTGGGGTCATGCCCAGTCCTCCGGGGCTTTGTGCAGGCAGGCTCTCAGGGGGAGCACTGCTTTCAAACGCCGAGTTACCGCAAAACGCAGCCTCTCAGCTTGGCAATTCTTCCATTTCTCTGCTCTTCCCGTCCCCTTCAGAACGTCTGTTTTTCGGTTTTAATTTGGCCGAAGCCGTTACACATCTCTCTCCGTGTGCAGACATACCTACTCTCTCTTCACATCCCTTCACCCGAGGATGCTGCTTAACCCTTTGCTTTCCTCCGACCTGAACCTCAGGGGGTAGGCGACCCCTCGGCCGACACCTCCCCCCCACGCCCCGCTTCGCGCCCACCTGCGGCTCCCCCCCCCCCCCGACCGCCCCAAACCGGCCGCAGGCCCCATGACCCACATAGCGCGCAGCACCCTGCCCCCCGGCGCAGCCGCCCGCCGCGGCGACGCCCCCGCCCGCTCCCTCCGCAGCCCCCGCCCCCCAACATGTCCGCCGGCGGCGGCGGCGCCGGGCCCCTCGGCGCCAGGGCCGCCGGGCGGGCACCGCCGGGCCGGGCCGGGTCGGGTCGGACCGGGCCGGGTCGGGTCGGACCGGCCCCGCCTGCCCGGCAGCCCCGGCCGGGCGGCTCCCCGCAGCCCGGCGCTGCCCGCGCTTGAGTTACCTGTTTTGATGGTCCGTGAAGTCTTTTTTTTTTTTTTTTTTTTTTTCCTCCCCTCCTCTCGGCAATGAAAATCCGTGGCCGGCTACTCGCTCCCCCCGCCCCCTCCCTCGCCTCGCTTCTCCTCGGCGCTTGGCTCCCTCCTCCTCCTCCTCCTCCTCGGCGGAGCCGGTGTCAGTCAGTCACATTAGCTGCCCGAGCAGGGAGAGGGAGAAATGCCCAGCGGCTTCCGGGAGTGCCAAATAAAGCCAAGTCCTGACAGAGAGAGAGACGGTGACAGAGATGGAGAAAGAAAGCAAAAAGTGGGTGGAGTGTGAAAATGGAGAGAGAAAGAGGGAGAGGGAGAAGTGTCTCTCGGCGGCGGCGGTGGCGGTGGCGACAGCTCCGCGCCGCAGAGGAAATGGCAGCGGTGGTGCATCCCCACGGAGCGGGCGGCGGGCTGCCGAGAGCACGGCCACCCGCCGCGCTGACACCCACGGGCCACACGCGTGGGCCGCCCGGCGGCACGGCGTGGGCGTGCGCCAGCACCCAAAAATACGCCGGCCCGGCCTGCGCTGGGGAAGCGGGAGCCCCCGCCAGGCGGCCGCCCCTTGGGTCAGCAGCCGAAGCCTCCCCTTCGCCGGGGTAGTTCATTTTCTTTCCTGCCCTGGGATGAACTGCAGCAGCCTGAGCACTGCTCCCGCTCTGTCCACAGTGGGCTTCCTGCCTTAGTTCGGTATCGCCGCGTATCAGAGCTTCCCGCTGTAGAGGAACCCTTGCGCTAAGGCCTTGTTTCTCATAGCCGGTGAGCTCCGCGCTGGTACGTACCCCTGGGGGAACGGGAGCGCACGTGCTTTGCAACGGCACCACGCTCTTCACCAGAGGGTCCCGAGTGGTATCCGATCGCCCATCTGAAATCTGCTTCACCTGCAAGCACCGCTGAGCTAACTTTCTGCACAGAAGTCTTGGGAAAAGGGCATGAATTCATGGCCTTTAAAGAAACGGTTTGCTCCTGAAAGGAGAAAGAATTCTTCAGTTATTAATAATAAAAAGATCAGAGGTATTCTTCAAGTTAACCACATGGTTATGTGAAAACAGGTGTGACAGTTTTGTCTGTCGAATGCATAGCTGTATTTTAGTAGACTTTGTGTTCAGTTTCCGAAGACTTGACAATGCCATAATATATGGAACATAAATATTTGTTTTAATCATGCAGGAGGAGGCTGAGGAGGTCGTATTTTAACCAGGACACTAGAGTTACAGCAGCTCATAGACCTAAGCATATCTATATAGAAATGAGATGCAAGAAGACAGCACTGAGCAAAAGCAAGTTGACTGCAAGAATCAGTCTAGGATCCAAACTCACTGGTGTGGACAGTGTAATTGGCATCAGAAGCTGAAAAAAACTGTGCTGCAGCTTCCTGTTCACAGTGCAAAGAACTACTTCTTGGCATGTATAAAAAGGCAGATGAACTCAACAGAGCAACACGGGTCTTAAATGAGGGGCTCTTGCCAGACCTTCCAAGATGGAAAAAGAGTAATACAGAACTGAAGAACTGATTGCAAAAATGCACAGAACACAGAAATTACTTCAGAGAAGTAAAAAGCAACAGAAGGTCTCCTGGAAAGAAAATCTGCAAGTATTAAGAGACTGTTGCAACTACTGCATTTATATTGAAGCTCAAGATCCATATTCCATATAGCTCAGAGAGAAAACGATTCCCAAACCTGTGCAGTGTCAGTATGAGAAATGGACTGCTTGGGATGATAAATGCAATCAGATTTCTTCAGAATGGGAATTACATTTGGGAATGGATCCTAGTTTACTTCTGAAAAGTGTTGCAAGCTCTTCCTATAAGAATACAGTCGAGCGCTCCACATCATCTGTTTATATCGTAGGCGTGCAAAAGGAAGGGAAATCCACTGGGGCATTCCCTTTGCATGGAATTGTTTACTGGGCTCCCAAACTGGTAGATGCCCTACATGTATAAAATAAGTTCCCTCTAACACATCTTCCCTCCCGATATCTTCTAATGTTTTCTTCAAGTATGGGAGCTACACAAAAGAGACAAGTGCTTTTGCTCTTTTCACTTCCCCAGGAGCATGCTGGCTAACATCAAAGGCTAGGACTAAGGCAAAAGGAACAACAAGAAGTGATAATTTTAGTAAGAAGGGAGGAAGGGGGATTCTGTAAAGTGACTTGGCAGTACAGAGGAAACACAGTGGCAAGCAAAGATGTAAGATGTAGCTGCTGGAAACATGCAGTATTAGTGAAGAGAGTCTTGCCCACTTCAGTTTCTATATAGCTTAAAAAGCTGCTCTATAGCTTAAACAGCAGTTCTATAAAGGTCTTAGTACTCTGGCCTAGCAACAGTTTCCCAAAGAGAAGAAAAAAATGAGAGAGGTGCAAATTCTGGACTTTATAACACGCTGTATGTGCAAAAGTACCAAGTGGACGACACAGTATTGTTTCATCCCATCAAGAAAATAGAAAACTTTGACAGTAATAAAAAATGTATTTCGAAAGTAAGTTGCCATTGACATCAGGTGAAACACTGTGCAAGGGAGGATAGGAAGATCAGACTCTGAGGCTGAGTAGTTTGCCTTCAATCAAACAGTGCATTCATATGTTCACTTTGATTTATACGCAGAAGGTCATTTGATGCCAGTAATTGCAACATTAGAAGTTAAAGGTTTGTTATTTGTATACTGGGTGGGGACAGGGTCACCAACTTAAGGATCAAAACATTCAGTCTTCTGAAAATGTAGATGCTATTTATTAATGCAGGAAAAAAATCGCCTTACGATTCTAATTTATGCAGTTCTCCTCCTGAAATTATGAGGAGCTTTTTTATGTAAAAAAAGCAATAATAGACCTCATGCTGAAAGATTTCCACTTAAAATATAATGCTGCGTGGAGTGCAGTGTATGGTATTTAATATAACTTTCTATCTTCTTTTTTTTTCATTTAACTTTTTGACTTCACTGCGGCAGACAATCTGTGCCAGAGCTTGCATGTTTTATTCCCTTTTATAGAAGAATGTATTTCTAAAGTTGTGCAGAGATGCCAGAGTACCCATCAGAGGTTGTTGTAGAGATAGGTTATCAAAATCTCTATAGAATGACAGAATTATAACCTACTTAAAAGAAAATATTCTGGTGTGTCTTATATTTGCATACATGTTTTTTCGCAGAGGATGGCTGTTGACAATGTTAATGCTTGCCTTCCAGTATCTGTTGAAAATGGACTTTGAATGTATATGATTGTAAAATTTCCCCATTGATATAAGTCACCACTAAATGAGTCATAGATGAGTTTGGAAAAAAATACAAATATTATTAGTGATTTCCTTGATTTCATTAAGTCTATTTTTGCTGGCACAAAGCAGAACAAAAGATTCATATAAATTAATATTGCATAAGCATGTATTGCTGTGAAAATAAATTGGAGTATCTTCTTGAGAAAATCTTAGTAGTATGACTTGCTAGGTCTCCTTAAATAATATTAGCATGCATTCAGGCCATATAGTTAATCAATGAAATGGATCTGTGAAGAGCACTTTATGGATATTTTGTACAGATCAAGTGTCAAGTCACGCAGAAAAAGAAAGGAAATTCTGCCAAAAATATATAATTTTTTCCTCTCTCAAATGAGTGTGAAATAAGACTGAGTCTGTCATCATCCAGTCTGATCACCTGTAAGACTTAAGGCTGATTCAGATTGCATTTAGTTTCATAAAAGTCCCTGTACTGCTATTTCATCTCTTTTCGGTATTCTGCCTTCTCTTTCATACAGTAAGCTCTGGGGGGTAATGGACTCTCATTTTATAATTGTACATTAATTAGTTGTGTGCTCCTCTTTAGGCATGGCAACATAAAAAGTTAAATAATAAGCACGGACCTATCATTAAATGTGTGAGTAATGGCATCCCCGTGTAGCAGAACACTTTGGCATTCCGCTTGTATTTAAGGAGCTTGTCGCGTAGGGATGGAATTACTCACTTGTTTATATTTCAGTATATGTTTGAGGGCTTTGCTGACTCCAGGGGGAAAATATCCTGATCCCACAAATAGTAATCTGTGTGACTGCTTTTACTAACGGTATTTTTGCATTTTAATTCAGTTTTGTGGAGCTGTTCTTGTGGGGAAAGCTACTCAGTGACTGTTATAGGCTTGACCCCCAGGTCTGCTCAGTATTTACACTGCCCCGTCTATTTCATACACGTTTTTGTTCTATTGATAAAAATACTATTTTATACAGTACTAAGTTTTAATGTAGGTTTCAAGTGAAGTTTCAGGTGAATTTTTCATGTAAATAGGGGCAGAAATTGGCAAGGAATACTTCTAGTGAGGTTTACTGACTGAAAATCAGAGGAAGGAAAGCAAAATTTTCAAGTGTGTGAGTGAAGTGTTACCATGTCATCCTGAGTAGCATTGCCTTTGATAGAAAGATTTACATTTTCAGACCTACAGAAAAGGAAGTCATATCATAGCCTGCACCTACTTTTTGGTGAACTGCTCTTTTGCTACAGATGAAACCTGTGAAAACAGTAGTCAAAAAGAATTATGAAGTCTTACTCACTGAGCAATGTTAGTTTTTGCGTTGTAGAACCCTTAGTGTTTCTGTTCGAGCGCCTGAGTAACTTCAGTTTTTTGTTCAGTCTAGGCTGCCTAGGATCCTTTAAGAGACTAGAAGTCTCCTTCAGTTATGTATCAGTGCAATTAAACAAAGTGAGGTACTGCTTCCAGCTTAGTAGTTGGGTATGCAGTCCTGCTTTTGACTTGGTTTCAGGAGAGCTTAACCATGATCGTAGGTCACCATGCCAGCCCCAGATGTGCGCTATGGAGGCGTCTTAGTAGGATAATTGCAACTGGTTAAATGTCTATGCTCTTGACCTTGTCATTGGCGGTGCTTTGTAATCCAGCTGTGTCTGAGGAGAATGCAAGTGAACCCAAACGTGGCTGAATGTCAAAAACTGCTAAAATATTACCCACTCTTCTTCATGCCAAAACTTCTGTGGCTCATTCAAAATGTCCCGGCATCGTCGGGAGTTCCAGTCACCTTCAGGACTTGCAAATGATTCAGGCAGGAGAGCCTGGTGTTTTAATCTGCGTTTTCTTGTGGCTGTAGTTGTCTCTTACTAGATGACTTCCTTCTCACTGCTTTCTCGTGCTATGCTTCTTACTTCACTACCCATATGATGGCATCAATATCATGATCAGAGCTTGTCAGGACTTGCTGCATCTATATGATCAGTATCGTGTGTCAGTCCTCTTGACCTGCTAATACACAAACCATTAAAATCCCCGGTCTCGTGTTCAGTAAGAACAATTTCTGCTTACTACTGAAGAAGTCCTGCCATGGCTCACATTCTTCCTGATGAACCCAGATTGCAAACAGTTTTTCAGCCCCTAGAGGTAGAAAGCACAGACCCATCTCCAGACTTGGGCCTGGGATGACTTCCTACAGATGATTCCCTGAGAAAATTGTTTCTCCTATATAGGAAGGCCCAGATAGTCAGTGCAGTAGAAGCACTGAAAAATCCAGACACACAAAAAATTTGAGTTTTCTTAAAAGCTGAGGATATTTGGGATTATTTTTGTTGCTATTTCAGAGATTTTGAGTAATTATCAAGTCATGAATTCAAGTTTTACTGTACTACCTGTAGGGCTAGGAACTTGAGTTTTATTTAAAAACTTTATATAATCACCTGATTCTAGGAAGTGGTGCTTTAAGTAAAACACCAAATTGTGCAAAATTCACAGTAAAGTCTCCTAAGTTGATAACTTGGTTATGTAATTGTTATGAACAGAGTACTCCATAGGATATAATCAAACAGCAAGGTGGACAGATAACCAATCTGTATCCATACAGATAAACTTTTAGTGTTATTCCAAGCACTGAACTAGACTATGCCCTTAATCAGAGAGTGATTCAACCCCAGTTGCAGTCATTGCAAGCCATATATGCTGAAGAAACCTCCTTCGAGGCAGAATTCCTTTCTTCTTTCACAGTAGTAATTTGCTGTTGGGCAACATTTGCTACTGTCTTCTGCTCGTGCTGTACATAGCTGTTTTTGTCCACCTCCAAGCTCCTTTGCCCTGGATGGGTGAGGTGTGGGGGAAAGGGAGGTAACTCAGTTCCTGTCTGAACAGTTCACTCAGGCAGAAAATAAAAACCTTTTATCTTGCTATATTCACCATTCATGGGCTTGCCTTATAAGTAACCATGTAGCTGTCGGCAGTCGTCTTCTGTAGATACTCTGACTCATCCTACTGTAGTAGAATGGAGTGGAAAAGACTGTGAGTTTTGAATGTCAGTCTTTGAAATCTGCTACTTAATCTTGAAAAGTTCTGAGCTGATTTATGCTTTTCCATTACAGAACTGGAATGCCAGGGGTGACAGCAGGGTGAATTTTCTTCTTCCTTCAAACCCTTCTTCAACCAAAGACTTGGAGGATGAGGATATCTGAGTTTTACATCTTCCCTCAAAATGAGACTGCCAGCATGGATCCCAAGGTACAGCACATTACTTATATTAATATGCAATTTTGTCAGCCTAAATTGTTATTTTACAAATGATGACTACCTAGATTAGGTACAAGGAGCTGATCAGCCACAGCAGCACAGAGCCTAGCACACAGTCATTTACCCTACTTTTCATCTTCTTCATGACAAACGAAGTAGGTTTTTGTTTTGTTTTGTTTTGTTTTGGGTTTTTTTTTTTTTGAAATATTCTGAGAGCTTTTTGTGATCAACCCCTCTTCTGAAAGCTATCCTTCTCCCATTCAGCTGTGGCAGGAGGACTATTTCTGTTCAATTAAGCCAGTGGATAATAGTAGGGCTCTTCTTTTATAAGGACCTTAGGCTAAGGTCACTTACAGAATGGCTTTTTGAATTATCATCATATACAAATGAAAGTCTGCTATGAAGACAGAGGAACAAATATGAAGCTAGAAAAGGTCTTAGGATAAATCAAACTGCGTACTGGAATAGCCAGAGTATCTTTCTGTCTTCCAAATTTTCATTTTCTAAAAAGGGAACAAGAGCAAAGAAAAGGAACAAAACATATTTAAATTTGATGCCTAAAATAGATTAGAAAGAACTATAAATATTTCACACTGCTGGGGTGAAATCCTGTTCCCCCTCAAGTCAATGAATGTTTTGTCACTGACTAACAGGGTCAGCACGTCACCCTACATTTCCGGGTTAATGTTTCACTTGAATAAATGTAGGCCAGTAGCGTAGGTATCAGAAATAATATTTTTGTTTCAAAACACTCTTTTATTTGATTCTTACTTCCTTGCTCTCCTTTATTTACACAAGCTCTGTATGTACTGCACCACATTTATAAAAGCTATCATTTTCTTTGGAAAAGAATATTGTTTGCTCTCCTGAATAATTCATGTTGGAGTTCTCTTTTAATCCCCCATCAAATGTGCCATTCTTGTATCTTCATAAAGGAAAAGAAAGGAAAACAACACTCTAGAGCTGATTTATGAATTAGACCATGAACATTAAATATATATCAAGTGTTGGTATAAATGACAACTTCGGCTCAGATTCTGGTTCACTTATATCAGTACCTCTGGAATAACACTATTGATTCTGTACAGATTTCCATTAGTTTAAGTAAGATCTGGCCCTGACTTATCACAGAATATGAAAAATGAGCATAAGAGAGAAATGTGCATGTATTTTTTGGTAGTTAGTCTCGAGCTAATATGACTGATAACACATGTAAAAGTTGAAGAAAAAATTGATTAATTTAGAAATGCTTGATATACAGTATAAATTCAGCAGTAAATGTGATTTATAATACTTGTACAAACAACCAAATAATAACTGACAAAAGAGCTTTTTATCCAAAATCCTATATAACCCGTTACACTAAAGTATAAATATTTTAGATGGAAAGGAAAGAAGCCAGTAGTACCTTCATGAAGAATCTGGGGCCCACAGACACAACATGTAAGGTATTTCATTACATTTACTATTGCCCATTTGATGTCCACATCAGATTAGTGAGAGAATTTTCAGCATCCTAGTGAGGTTCAGCTCCCGTCACTCTGATCTGAAGGAAGTCATCTGCTTCTAGTGCCCAGCTGCTGAGCTGGGATAGCTCCAAATCTTTGTTGTAAGCAACTCCAACTCATTTTCCCGGTATAAGGTAGGCATTGTAGCTTGTATAGAGTGGTATTTCAAAGCTGTATATCTTAAGGGTGTTTACAAAACAATAAAGGGTAATATGCCAAACAGTTGTGCATCTCCTTGAAGAATGCATGTTAACAAAGTCAAGCTGTATTAAAGGCACATATCAGTCCCACAGCATATAAAAGACTGTTACTTGTATCTGAGCTGACCAGTTCTGAAATGTCAGTGTCTTCCAGCTACCAGCTTCACTCAGCCTGTAATAATCAGCCAAACCTGTTTTTCTTATAGTTGGTTGCTTCAGCATGGTTGAGTGCTTGTCTGTGGCTTCTGTCACCTACTGCGTACCTTAGCGATCAGCAAAGATAGGGACTACATTGGAGGACCTCAGTCGCTGCATTTCATCTGTAGTTTATAGAGCAGCTGCCCGTGCAGAGCAGCAAGGAATGAATTGTTGAGAGTTCTTTTGTAAGCACTAAATGGAAGTAAATAAAACATATTAGAGAAAGAATGGAGTGAAATCGTTTTGGGAAACAAAAGAGAAGAGAGTCCCCACATCAACATTCTTGGAACCAAGGGCTGATCTGCAGGTCAGTTGTGGTGAGCAACACATATAATACCTTTCTATGCCTGAGTCATTCATCAATATTTATAATGGTTCACCAGTGCTAATGTGATAACATTTAAAAGATGAAAAGTTTCTAAAGTGTAGAGCTTTCCCAGGAAACTTCATTGTATTCTTAGGATTTTCCCCTAAATCTTTTTTTCTGTGTTATTGAACAAATTTGCCAGAGAACCTGATGCTCCACATATTATGGGACTTGTTTAAGGTTAATTTGTTCTTTGATTTTGCTAATTTTTATGATGCGTCTCCCCAGCCAAAAATTTGTATGTCTTTTGCGGTCATTTGCCATTCCATTAGTAAAAAGAGAGCAAACGAGACTATTTCTCTAGTTATTTTGATATTTATTATCAGCTTGTTTCACTCTCCTTTTGCTATCTTGGATGTCTGTCCTAAGACAGTAATCACTATGTTTAATGTGAGTCCTTTTAAGTTTCTTCTTCTTCAG
Source organism: Struthio camelus (assembly GCF_040807025.1). Classification (NCBI taxonomy): domain Eukaryota; kingdom Metazoa; phylum Chordata; class Aves; order Struthioniformes; family Struthionidae; genus Struthio; species Struthio camelus. The sequence continues at coordinate 99,812,974 of NC_090943.1, read as the reverse complement.
AAATGCAGGTGTTCCTGTTGAAAGGGATACAAACAAACTAAGCTTAGGTTCAGAGTTACCATGCCAGATTTCTGACTGGCTGAATGCCAACAGATAAGAGCATTTGAGCAATTAGCTTCATGTATTAGTAAAACATATATATCTGTGAGTAAAATATATATATGTGTGTGTGTGTGTGTGTGTGTAAGTTCATGTTTCCCAATATTGACTAGGAAATGGCTAATGACAGAGGGCCAGCTCCTCACAGGTGTTCAGGTATCTCATTCTCACAAGAACGCATTGCAGTGGTATCTAGACACCTAACTGGAAGATGGGCAGCACCAATACATCTATATTTACCCTAGGGCTGTTTTAAGAAATTGGAAATTCAGGCAGGAGCCTTTCTGAGCAAAACACCTGCTGATTTTAGTCAATTTTTATTGGAGGGAGAGCCTCAGGTTTAAAGGTCTGTTCCAGGATGACCGAAGTCCGGGCAAGTTTAGCCATTGATTTTCAAGATGGTGCAGGTGCAGTCCTTAGGAGGCCAGTCTTGTTCCAGCTGAAGTCAACTGAATTGCTACCTTTATTGCTACAGCTAGCTGGAATTCAGCAAATAATTAGTAAAAATGTCAGTAAAAATGTCCTTAAACCTTTGTGCAGCTGAATCAACTCACCTTTGAAGAAAGTCTGTCTCCTTCAGAGTTTAGGCCTATGGATTGGAACAGCAGCAGCAGCTGCTGTGGGAGGGGAGCGCGTGTCTTGCTCGGCAACCTCAGTCACTGGCTGTGATTTTGCCTCCAATGCTGCACCTGCACAGGGCACGGTTACACAGTTACCGTACAGCAGCAGCAGATTCTGCCTCGTATTACTATTTGATTGAAGAGCATTCACATGCTCTCTTTTTTTAAAGCTAACTTCTCCCGCTTTGGATGCTAGGAAGGCACTTCCAGTTCCCCCTGTGCAGCTTTCATGGACTTCAGAATAACTAGAGAGGTGTGACTGCATGTAGAATGACATATACAAATGAATCAGTATTATATTGATTTTTATATATAGGAAAAAATGTATTAAGAGGCCTGTAACATATATATGTGTGTATATATGTGTGTATATATATGTAATGCTTCCCATATTAATAATATATTTTATGTAAGGAATTCCACTAACAATAGCCATAATAATAAATGTGTGTTCTAGTTATACACATTGAATTAGGAAATGTGTCATTAAAATATATGATCAAGAACATAAAAATATCCTTTCTCTCTTGCTAATTTTCTTCGCTAACACTTTTTAGTTTGTACATCCATTTAAAACAAATAATCAGATTGGACTTCTCTGGATTTCCTTTGCCTGCATGATTTACATATATATAAAATAAATGCACTTTTTAGAAAAATTAAAAATAGTGATCACAAACTTCAACAGTGTAAGTAACTATAGCTTCTGTTAGTGTGATGCTGTTTTCTACCATCTACAATTCAGTATCTGAATTACTCTATGAGTCTTTAAAATTATTGCTCTCATTCTATTCAGAGGTTTTTAACCTCTTTAAAAACTGGTTTGATCATTCCCATCTGAGCCACACCCAGAAAAACCAAAAGGCTTTGCACACCTGTATCAGTGATAAACCTGTTTCAGTCTGTCATTCCACTGCTTAAAATGCCATGGAACTCAGGAGTTTTTCTTTGCTTATTTAGCAAATCAATTTATTATGATCTCTACTGGCTTAGAATAGATTCCTGCAGTCCAAGGCATGTGTAGTGTGCTTTTCTTCTACTATGAATAATTGTAAAAAAAAAACTTGCTGATTTTTTTTCTTTTCAAGTGCATTGAATGTATTGAGAGAGACAGTTTGGTAGTACTATGAGCTAAAGTCTCCTAGTTGTATCCAAGCAGACGTAATTCAGACAACAGACAGTCAAACTGCCTTGCATTAACCCAGAAAACTTCAGCCTTTCACCTAAGTGCACCTTCGTTTTTATGTACTTTTGCTGAGATTTGCAGCAATTGTCACAGTTTGTTTTAGTAGGTTTCACTAAGAACTGGATTGATACCACCACTGATTGCTCCTAGACTACTGTAAAGGCTTTGTGGGAAGAAAAAAAAGACTTATTAATTCATTTTGCTTTAGGCTGTCATGATGCTACAGTCTAAAAGACCCCTAGCTTTAGAGCTGCAGAATTGCTGGGAAGTTCAGGCACCTGACTCCAGGGTGACCTTTTCTGAAAAAAAAGGTCAGCATGCCACATACGGCCTCGCTAAATCAACTGCTTTTCTCTGTAGACTAATGCTTTGTGGCCCTATCTGCAGACCTCTTAAGAAACTTGGCCAAGCTACTGCTTTTTGTTGTTTCAGGCACAATTTGTGTGTTGAGGGGTATTTCATACTAAATGACAGAGACTTCTGTATAATGGAAGTAAATTTAGCGTTGAAAATGCTTAAAATTCATCCTGTAGCTCCCTCTACATTCTGTCCAAATTTTTAGGATTTTAATGTGGATTGCCTAGATTCATTCACAGGACTTGGCTCTATACAAATTTTACTCTCTCGTTTTCACGCTCGTTCTTCTTTTGTTCTTTCGAAGTCAGAAGGGAGGGCAGGGGGACTTATTCGGTACACTGGGTAACCATCGTCCAACTGTTTGAATTAGCTTAGTATCAGAAAATAGCCTTGTTACTGCCATTTCATTATTGTTACCTCATTATTTCTTTTGTCAAAGAGTTTTTGACCACAATTTTTTATTTCCTTTATTGTAGGGGGTACAAAATCTGGACAGGTCATTGCCAGTTATTTCAAACAGAGCACAGAGCAGTAAAAATGTTTTGACAAATGTTTTTGGCTTGGAGTATGTCGGTTTTAACCGAAGATTAGATTTGGGCCAGAACAAATATGTGCTTTTCCCATCCTCTTCTTTCAGACTTCTCTTTGTGAGATAAATAGGCTTTACTACTGAGAAGACTGCAGAAGCTGAAGATCTTATTGTGTTAAACCTCTCCTGTATCATTTCATTTTCCCCTACTTTCTTTTATCCTATTCCTTTGTATTTTGTGTTAGATTGTTACCTGTTTAAGGGAGGGACTGAGTCTTTGAGTAGTATTCATCAGCTAATGTATCTTTGGGGACAATGATGCAAATGCTTTTGTCAGTATTTTAAAAGTAGACTCTTATTTTGCTAATATCTGTAACAATTACATATTAAATAGGTCAGGTCAGAGTCTGAGTTCATTTAAATCTCCAGACATGTACTGAAAGCTGTAGAGATCTTCTGATTTATAGCAGCTGAACATCTCACCCAGCACTCATGCAATTATTTTGCTGGAATATAATCTCCAACTAGGAATGTGTTTGTTGTTAATGATTTAAAACTTTCTTTATGTAGGTATATTGAAAAAATATGGCAGTCAGCAATGTTTTCTGTATTGAATATTGTCAGGTCATTGTCCGTTCATGCCCACTCAGACTTCCTAATAGACAAAGAATTCAGACACTGCGTATGGATATGACGTTGGAAAGTGGGAGCTCCGAGGCTGTGCTGAGAGGTGTTAGTGAGTCGTGAATAGATCTGAGTAAAAGATGTTACTCTATTAATTTTTTATTAATCACATGGGAAGCTTCAATCAAGGTACTTACAGCAGAGTAAAGTATGAATATGTCAAATTCCTATGTGAGTCACAGACCAAACGCTGAGGATCAAAAGCTCAGTTACTGAACTTTGCATTGGGTTTTATAAGAATAACTTGAACTTAAGAGTCCAGGGGATATCTGTTATTGCTGAGATACAATGTTATTCTGCGTCCAGATAGCTATGCAATGTTACAGCTTAGCACAAAATATATTCACTTAGGTTTTGTTAGGTACTCTAAGACATAACTTGTCATCAAACCTGCATGGCAGTAACTATATGTAGTGGCTAAAGATAGATTGTTCACGTCAATGGCAAAATGCAGGAGCATATATGTCAATTACATCTTCAGTTGTTTATGATATAAATCACTTTTCCCATTAAGTTCCATCTGTTTCAGAAGGGTGACAGATCTGAATTTGTGGGAGTCCTGTCCTTCAGTGTTATCAAAAGGACATAGTGAGATATTTTGGATTTGGCAGCAGTAGTGGCTATTTTGGCTAGTGTTGTGCAGCATGAGCTGGGACTGGCTGTTACCAGCTCTGTGCATGTGTTGTAGTAGCAAACATTGCGTTGTATCTATGGGTTGCATCTACTGATAGGACACTTGTGGTGCTGTCCAAAAATGAGGAGGGAGACTAGTGGTGGAGATGCATAACGTAATGCTCAAATTTATACAGTTGCTGTGTTTCAATAATTGAGGGAATGTTGGGTTTACAGTACGATCCCTGATCCTGAGGCTGTGCAATTTTGGTGCAGCTTTGCTAAGAAACATTTTGCTTATATGCAACAACTTTTTAAACTTTTTTCACAACTTTTAAAATAATCCACCTTTCAGAATTACAGATTTTCTATGACCACTCAATCATAAAAAGCCTGCTACTTTCTTTTATTTGAAGAAAAGTAATTTAATAAGAAGACATTCTGTATTGGTCCATTGTATTGACCAAGTAAAAATGGCCATTAAAAATGCAGTAATTCCAGCTCATCGATCAATTATTTTGAAATACTTTCTGTAATCTGCATGTCTCTTAAAAGGATGGGCATGGCATAGCTTATTTTGAAAAATTATGTCTATATTTTTCCAGCAATTTTTTTTCAAAGAACACCCACAACAGAATTGTTGGAAAACAAGACTAAGTCAGGGGAAGTTACACGAGGATAAAATCTGGCCCACTGCTAGTAAATTTATTGGAGACTCCCCTCCTGCACGCAGTCATCTGAGGCATTAGGTTCACAGTGTTACCACCACCTGTGGAAGTTACCTGCTGAGCCCATCTTTTACATTCCGTGCATGTCTGCCTCTACATCCGCATGCAGACGCCTGCAGGTACGATCACACTGCAATGAGCAAAAGCGATCAAGCAGAACCAAAGTAGATATACTGTGCAATACAGTAGAAACACAGTGGAAATGTTGTAGAAAAGGCTTATGCAGAAAAGGCTTTTCAAAACTATGTTCTTTCACATAAACCAAAACAGGCAACTTTGTCTCAAGATGAAAATACTTTGTGAATTAAAAGAAGATATCTGATATACAAAAGTGCATGTGCTTTATAAAAAAAAGAAAAAAAACTCTCTGTTAGGCACAAGTTCTACTTTGGGTGAGACTACAGTATCCACATCTGGTAAAATGCAATATATAGAGTTGTACAGTTTGGTACCATCAAAGAGTGCTTGTCTAATTCATTGCACAAAGGGTAGGACAGATATCCTATTGTCTTTTTTTTTGTTGTTTTTCCAAGAGAGAAATCATTTGATCCCATTCTTGCCATTTAACTTGACACAGCCCTAGATATAAAAAGTGATTTTGTATTGGGTATGCTGAATATATAGTCACACTCTAATTTCTCACTGACAAAGATATCTGGTGATCTAATGTGGAAAGTTCAGAGTGCTGTGTCACAGTCAGCATATTTGGTTTCTTTGGAACTAGGCCACCCCAGCTTAGTCTTTTCCAAATAACAACATTTCTTATTAATAGGGTTCTTAGCGTATTGGTAGTACTTGGTAGGCACGGAGAGCTGCATGTGCTAGATGACTGCCTACTTAATTGTGGAATTTGATTCTCCTTTATTTCATGAGCTGACTTGCAAATTCCTTTCAGATCATCAGAGAAGCTTTATGGAAGCACACACAACCTGAACTGGGGAGGAAGCTGGCATTTTTGTTCTCATTTCTGGTAGCAATCACATATGTTGGAAAGATCCCAAAGCTATCCTGACTTTACTCATGTCGAGCAGTGTTTGAAAACGTCAATGGATGCACTTTATTAAAAACAAGTAATCTAAAAAACAACTAATCTTAAAAGAGCTAAGAGCAGACCACAAGACCTGATCCAAAGTTCTGTGGAGGTAACTGGAAAACTTCCAGTGTCTCACTGTGCTGTGGATCAGGCCACTAGACCCTGTGGGAGGGAGATAGTTTTCAGTAAGTGTGAAAAGGACTGTGACTCCCTTTCAAGCCCCTCTTCCAGCCTCTCCTCTACTTTACCCTGCCAGTTCTATCCTCACGGCTCCCTTGACCACTGTAGTGAGCAAATGAGTTCTTAAACTCAGACTGTGTGCTCCTCTTGGTGTTTTTCAAAGCCTCAGCCTTGAGGAGTTCCTCTCTCCTTCTCACAATGTAGAATGAGAGGGTAGATCCTTCTTCCTCTCTCTGTGCCAGGAGTTTGAGAGAGGATAGGGAAGAGGAAGACCAGAGGAGCCTTCCTCCACAGCCGTAGCTGAGGAGGGTGCCTTTTTCAAGCAGTTCTAAACGTGTGCCCCTTTCTGCAGGTTGGTGTGAAGGTTATAAATGAATTTTCTGAGTTCATGACCTATTTGAAAGCAAGTGCTGGATGCCAATACATTCTGTCCTCATCTGTGGACAGTGGGCACCTGTTGCAGAGAAGGTTCCTCACCCAGTCCTCTCCAGTGGGGAAATCTGAAATTTCAATCTGGTTAAAAAAAGGTCTTCAATAAAGAGATGAATCAGACAGAAACTTAGATGATATGCAGATAAGATCTTTGTATTTTATTTTATTTTATGAGCCTTCAAGAATGCGTTATTCAAATGACATTTCCAAAAGGGAAGTTGTATAAAACCCAGGTAGGATCCCATAACTTTTAAATACCCCCTCATGGCCAAATTTTCATTTGACTTTGGCCAAAGTTACGAAGGAAAGTGAAGAAAAGCATATTTGAAATTTAATTTTGAGTAAATTGAATTAGATGGCAGACTTTTGTTGTAACCATTCATGTTTTGGGCAGCATCTTCAAAAACCAACACAACACAAAAGCATAACCTGCTTCCCCAAGTGCAAAAGAATATGTGAGAATAACCACCAGCTGTGTCTAAACTTCCATTTACACAGTTATGAGGAATTTGTATGGAAGGTTTCTTTCCTGACCATGAAAATCACGGGATTCACATGTATCTAAGTGTGCTTCAGAATAAGGCTTTTCCCGTCTGCAGAGGTTGCCATCTACAAGAGTAATGTAGACCGGACACTATTTAGCTAGCTATGCTAAACTGCAACTTGAAATTTCTTTCTGAGTTTTAGAGCTTTTACACAGAGTCTAAGTGCTGTGTAGTATTTAGAGGACAGAGAACAAGATACCTGAGATCTATGAAACAACTAGAGGTGAGATTTGATCATTCTAAGCCAGAAAGAGACTATATTTTCTCCTCCTCTGTGATTTAGCACCATGCCCTGCTTCTGTCAGCTTCCCGTCATTCCCCAGTAGCCAAAAGAAACTTTCAGTTTGGTGCCTGAAAATTTTGAAAAGACTTGGATGAGATTTCTACCAGGGCAGAAAAAGGCTTTGGAAATCTGCCATCATCCCATTAGCCCACAATAACACTCCAAAATGCCATATTCTGGGAGAGGGAGAGAATGAAAAGTATCTGGAGCACCAAATGTGGCAGCTGGAAAAGATTTAAAAAAATACACAGGCTGAGTAGGCCAGAAATGCTGTGAGGGGTAAGAGAGGCAGCTGGGAGATTTAAAAGGGGAGGCCTGAGAGCAGCTGAAAGACGCCAGCAGTCTGTTAGAGAGAGAGTCTGAGAGCTAAGTGGCTGTGTGTGATGAGAAAACATGCCAAAATGATAAGAAAAACAGCTGGAGAAAAACAAATTTCAAAGCGTCTGAAACAGGGATGGATATGCAAATTCAGTTAACACTATTGAATGAGGAAGTGAATTAATCATTCTTTTTTTCTTCTCTGATCCCATACTTTCCCTTCTTTTTCATGAATGAACCCTTTCTGCAGAATCTGCAAGAGTCCCTTTTTGTTGCCTCCTCCGGCTATTGATCTTTTGGGTTTTGGTGGTTTCTTCCACAGACAATTGGTAACTCTGAAAAGTACTGTTCACTTGTTACTAGTCTCTTAAACTACCGTTTTTGCTGTTTATCTGTTTCCTGACTGTATTAGGACCTTTCTTACTTATCATTCAGAATGTTACAGCTCTAATAGTGGAAAACTTTTCTTTGTGAAGAAAATGTGCTGATAGTAGCTGATTTTAATAGTTCAAAGTTTTGTTCTCAGTAGAACCTATTAGTTGTAGGTGGCTTTGTATTCCAGTGAGCTAGCTGCAAGAGGTGAAGTTGGCAGGGCTGAACTGTCTGACGAACAGTCTCTAGAATTTGGCAGAATCTAAAACAAGCTTGGAATAAGAACATGGTGACTTTGGAAGTGAGCTATAAAAAATGCACAGTGGGGCAGATTTTCACGGCTTTATGTGCATTACAGTTGCACATGCGTTTCTGCATGTATTTCATTATACATACAGCTTATAATTTACTTGCTTTACTTAGATGATTACGCACCTGGTCATATATTTGAACAAGTACGAAGTCTAGGTGCATGCATCAGCGATGTAAAGACATATGCTAACGTCTGTATGCAGTAGCATGCTTTTCATCTTTGAAATTCTGGCTCTGCTGTTTTTTAGCCGTAAAGGTGTAAGACTATGTGTATACTTTTTTCCTAGATCATAAGGAATAAAGAGCTTATGCGAGGAGAAGAAGAATATTGGGAAAGATCGTAATAGATTCTGTACCATCCAGAACTGAAATAAAGGCACAGGAAAAGAACAAACATGCTGTCTAGTTCCGCTGAAGCTGTTTGCTAATGACCTCCAATGAACTAGAAAATATTAGAGAGCATATTCTCAGCTGGAAGCCCAAGAGGAACAAAAATAGTGAGTAGAGAGAAGGATGGAAAGAAAGTGGAAGAGGGAATGGAGATAGTCAATAATTATTTCTCAGCAACAAAAACAAAGCTTAATCGGGTAGCAAATTTTTAATAGCTTTCATGCTGCCTGTTATGTCCAGGCCAACAGAAAAACAGCAACAGTTTTGGAGGGCAGGAAAGTGGAGTCACAGAATAATAAAATAACGGAGCAAACTGAGAAGGTAAGAGGATGTAAAAATGCAGATTAAATATATATTAAATTGAGCATCTTATGAAAGACACCTGAATGATTATCACTCTTCCTGAAATAGGACTTATTATGTAGTATTTACTACACATTTCATATGAATAAAATAATAGTGCAATCTCAAAAGATTTACCATCTAAGCAGATAAAATACCAAACAAGACAGGGAGATTTAAAACTTTTGCCTATGGGAAGCTTATGCAGATCTGGCATAGGGAAAAAGACTTGGAATTAGTGAGCAAGAAGTGCTTATGCTGCAAATTAGTTGTTTTTAAAGAAAGCATTTAAAATAAGATTTCAGATACCTGAAAGTCTTTGGGTGTGTATTTTAAAAGAGGATCTTCTGTTTTGGAGAACCTTGACGTTAATTACCCCTAACAGGAACAATCAACAAAACCATAAACTTACCAGAAATTTAACATATAAGATCTAGTGTTGCCCTTTTTAAGCTGAAGTAAATTTCTCTTTTGGAATAAGAAATTTCAGCTTTCCCATGTAATAAACTCCTCAATTTCTCCACGATTAGCAGCAGGCTAGGCAATTTATTATTTTACATTCTGGTGTAAATATAGATGGCCTCTGCTTTAAAAAATCGGCGTTTACAAGAAATAACTGCAGGTGCACTTATCTGAAAGAAGTGAGATAGTGGATTTGAGAAATATTGGGGGAGGCATCGCGCATGTGTTTTTTTCAATGCATTGCCTTTGATAGTTGAAACAGAGCTCAGCCTTCCAAATGTCCTGCTTTCCAGCCTGGAGATTAAGGTGATCTTCACCAGTAGCTTTGCCCCACCTTGTGATTTATGAGAATTCCCCCCCCCCTCCCCCCAAGAAGGGTATCCGGGTTCATGTCATTGAAGCTTTTGAGAAAGAGGGAAGATTTCAGTTCTGGAAGGGAGAAGAGTTCGGTTGGTTCTGTGTTTGTTTGAAATGAGGCAATGGCTGAGAATGGCTGAATTTGCAGGACCTCCTACAGCACGAGCATGAACCTGTAAATGTGGACAAGCTGCCATGGAGACTACAAACTAGAGATGTGCGTAGGTGGCTGCATTTAAAGGGGGTGCAGTCCTTCAGTTTCACAGGTAACGTGATTCCCCACATGCTGCTCTTTCAGCAATCTTTCTCCATTTTGTTTCTCAACAAATCCTAAGGGTGGGTGGGGGGGGGGCGGTTCTGCTGTGTCCCAGGAAAAATCTGATCTCTCTGATGAGGGAAATTCCACCACTGGAAGTTTCTCCTGCTCTGGGGAACAAGCTGAGCAACACTTCAGTATTTCTGTTTCCCCTCCTACCCTTCACACCAACTCATTATAAGAATGGGACCTAGAGCTCATCGCAAACATTTGCACGTACCTACCCTTTCCTTCCTTCCTGCACATTGCAGTGAGCAACAGAATTACCCTGCCACTGTGCACAGGCAAGTGTTGGCATGCATTCCCAGCCAGTGGCTTTCAGAGGGAGTCAGTGCCCCTCATCGCTACCAGTGGCTTTACCTGTGTCTTGCTCTGCCCTGGCCTTCGTGCACTGTTCTCTGAAGCAGCCAAATGTTCTTGCAGCCATGGGTAATTCTCTAAATAGCAGGATCTGTGAACAAAGCAGTAAAAGAGATCTTTTATTGAGATCCTTTTTGATTTAGAAATTGAACTTAAGTTAGTATTATTAAATCTTTTACCTGTGTAACTGATAGAAAGCTGAGACTTTGCAGGTGACCCTGCGTGGTTTTAATAACATCTCACTGAGAAACTCTTTGTTCTCATGTTGGCATATTTATGATTTCGTCTTCAGGAGTCACCAAGTGTGCAATTACTGCCCTCATTGTTAGCCAGCAAAGACCGGGAAGATCTGTTTTCTTTTTAGGTTTTAAACTCAGAACCATCATACCATCCTCCTGAGAACATTAACTACCACTGTAAATGTCAAGAATCCACAAAAATCTTCTGATATCTGCAAGTAATAGCACTTTCACTGCTCCTGAGCAGACTGTACTTCTGACCCTTTTAGAGCAAACCTCTCCAGCCTCTAGCAATCTTCTCAGGGTAGATTTGTGCAGAGCTGCTGCTTTCAGTCTGGGCCCTGACTGCAGTCCCTTTGTATCACCCTGATTTCGACTGTGCCCAAAGCTTGCCATTCTAGTCTCCCTGCAGCAATGGCTGTGGTTATTAGTAACCAACCAATTCCTGAAACCTAATAGCATCAGTATAGTGCAGCCACATTTCAAATAAACCCTATCTTAAGAGTAATTAAAGACAGATTTGACACAGTGCCTGCTTCTCCCTAATACTTGCCATTCCTGAAGTTTAGGAAAGCCAGATCCCTTGAGGCTCCTCCACAAACTCTGTCTGCCTGCCTTCCAACCTATAGTCTTAGAGAACTGCTGGAAAGAGCCACTGCCCCTGCAGGATCAAATACATAGGCCAGGGCACTGAATAAGGTTTGCATTATATTGAAGACAGGATGCAAGATCTTTGAAGCCAGCCAGGATCTTTGAAGTTCCAGTGGGCACCAAGTTTTTCTTCTCTAGGAAGTCACACTGCAGTGCTGCTTTGTTTGCCCTTTGCTTAGCCTTCATTAAGTTAAACCAATGCATTCACACAGGGAAGTCTTTCAACTGTGATGTGCCCCTCTAGGTAGCTTGGCTGAGCCACAGCTTCTACTGCAGCCACGTGATGGGCAGCCTCCCTTTTGACACGAGCCCTCTGAAGGGCACATTTCTGTTTTCACACTCGGCCACTGCTCTCGATGCTTTACGTTAGATTCTGACTTCTTATGCCAAGATCCCAGTGTTGTTACAGTAGACAGGAAAATTGCTGTTCTTGATAAGGTCACAGGAAAGCCAGCTTCAAGATACAGTAGTGTAAGTGGAACTGGTGACATTTAGAGAAGAATAAAGCCTAGAGATCTTTGAACTCTCTCTTACATGAGTAACAGTTTAAATTATGATGGCACTCATAGGTTACTGAAAAGATGTACTTTACAGACAATGGGAAAAGGTATCTTTATTTGATAAAGTGGTTCACTAATGGAAAAAGCTAATATGAAAATGAGGAAAGAATAGTGCTTAAACTTATACCCTGCGATACCAAATCCTTGGCATAAGAAGAGCACATTTTCCTTAAATAGTGTTCATGATAATATATTCATGCCAAGGAAATGCTCACTGCTCCATAACCTTATGTTGAAAAATAAATTGTAGGCATTGCTTGTCACACTAACATATTACTTACCATCTTCCAAGGCTAGGAAGAGAGCATACCGGATAAAGAGAGCAGCACACTTTTAATGCCCTTTGTCCCCAGTGTTCTGAAGAATTACATTATAATGAAGACTGACCATCCTTTAAAAAAGCTTTGGACATACCTTTTAAAAATGCTTATCTTTCAACTCAGTTATGCTTCTACTGTTTCTTTTGCCCATATTTACTTACCTAGATAAAATATTCCCAGATTGTCTGAATATTCTAAGTCTTTCTAATGGGGTTACATTCTTGTGAAAACAAGTTTTGCCCCTAGAGCTCAACTGTCTTCATTTAAAAATACTGCTAATGACCAAATTAGGGTATGAATTCCGGCAGTCTGAGCAAATAGCTAGGGAATCCCGATTTTTGGCAATAGTACGGCACCCATAGCCTTGAGCAAGTAACTGGTCTTCTCTTTGAAGTAATTAGGAAATACACTGAAGCTGTATTCTTCTGGAAATTGTTCAATTGTAATGATTCACGTCAGGAAAAAATGAGAACATTCAATTTTGATGTTTTCTAAGCACAAGGACATTTTGTTTTTAAACAATTGATGGAACTTTTAAATAGTTTTTTAAGTGATCAAAATACAAAACGTTTAAAAATTTATGTGAAATTTTTGGGGGAAGGAATTTTGTTTTCTGCAGGTTTTTTAAGCTCTAGCTTAGTTTTATCATCATTGCTACAAATCAGGATAAAAAAACAACAAAAGTTGTTGTCAGGATAGCAAAAGCCATCTTTGCCTTAGGTCCTTTATCTGCAATGCTGGATGAAAATTTGTCCCGTTTTACAAGGGTGTGCTAAAGGCTGATTAATGTCCTTTGCAAGTGCAGTGACAAAGCTTTTTTAACAACTGAATGACAGATAATGGAAGCACTGAGCTTTGCTTATGATCTTGTACCTCCGTCAGTTTAATACTTGACATCTTTTGCTCTGGTCTCAAATGGAACAGGCAACTTCAGAAGTAGAATGATGGAAGGAAGTGTGCTTTTCTAAAGATTTTTCCAGATTTCATAAAGTTCAAGTAAGTTTCAGCTGAAAGACTGTGGGGTTTTCTTAATGTTAAACTGAAATGTTTTAACCGCTGTTAGGAAGGAAATGGGGAAGCTGCAAGAGCCTTTGCCCATACTGAAGCAGAGAGTACAAGACCCACAGCAGACACCTTTAGAGAAGGGAGGGGAGGAAGCAGGCACACCTATGAAGTCCAGTTCAAAGACACTATATGAGGCTTCTGAACTAAAGAGCATATATATCTCAGAGACATCTCAGCTATTAATTCAAACTTCCTTATCTTTTCTCTCTCAGATGATTGGTGATGAAACAGGCTCTGGTGGGTTCCTCCCAAATCTAAGACTGTTTAGGTCAAAAATAACTGTAGCGTTAGTGGGCCCAAACTCATGGCTTACCCAGCAAGGCTGGTACACAGAATTTTAAGAAATTCCAAAACTAATTTTCCTCATATTGAGAAAGGCTGATAATTGTTCTTTGTGCACAACAGTGTGTTTGAATGCACCTAGTTGTCATTTTTTTTCTTATTCTTTGACATTATGTCAAGCTTATTGATTTTGGAATGGGCTTTGGAGGAAAGAAAAAAATGCCACAAACAAACCCCCAAAGCCCATTCATCAGTCATATTAAGCATTTTGTAAATTCACACATAACCATACTATTTTCTTACATCTTAAAAATCTTTAGTTGCTGCTATTGTAAGATTTTTTCTTGGTTTTGATACATGTAACATAATACAATTAATCTGCTCCTTGGTATCCTATACAATAGGTATCCAACCCTATTGTTTTCAGGGATATAACTGGAAAAGCTGAATGTAAACTTCCAGCACTCGCATCTTGTAATACAGCCTTGCTAATCTATAGGATGTCATATATACTCCTTATGGTAGTATTAAATGTAATCTAACAATGAGTGTTTTTTCTTTTCTTACATTATTCCATTCTTCCTACTGTATTACATTCACATCAGAGTATACTTTGGTGAAAGCTGCAAGCCCAAATTCCATCATAATCTTCAGGTTTTCCTCACTTACAAACTTTTCATAAAGCAATTTCCTGTGGGTCTGACCTTTTTACAGTTAGACTTTGCCCAAAGTGTGTTTTATTACTAGTATGAGGAAGTTTCACCTTATGTGGTTTGAAGTTCAAGCACACAGGAAAACAAAAATTACGTACTTTGCAAATTGAAAACAGTGCTTAGATGTTTATTTATACAAAAAGCCTGGAAAAGAAGTTGAAAGTGAATTGAAGACAAATCATGTACAAGCTATTTAAAATGTAAACATAAGTGCAGAATAGAATGCTTTTTCTTACAAAATTTTAAGCAGAACTAGAGAATTACTCTGTATTTATGAAATAGCTCAGCCTCTGGTTAACAAGACTGAAAGACACTTTGAATACTTGCATTGTGTTTTATTCTTAATATTTTCCTGCTTGTATTAAAAAATTAGATACAGAGAATTCTAGTAATGGCAAGTTATATTCAGTCTTTTTTAGGAAAAGTTGCAGTTCTAGCAGTTTCAGCTCATCAGTGTAAACTGTCAAGGCATTACAAATTTTTTTAATTCACACATTCTTTAGCAAAGGTGTTTTTAGGTTCAGCTTCTCCTTCCTCTGCTTCCCCTGCAAGGAACTCAGCACTGGGCACTTTTCTGTATAAAAACACTTTCGAAGGCACTGGAAACATAGGGGTCCTGAATGGTATTGTGTGCAACTTCTTGCTACTGACATGTATGCCATTTCTCAAGCAAAATGCTAACATTTCTGCTGAGAATTCACATATTTCACAATTAAGTGCTTCTATTTCTCTGTTCTTATTTTTTGTCATGATAATATGAATTCTTTGCATTTCATATATGTGAAGTGTTATTGAGCTACTCATTTAGCAAGAAAAAGAGTTAATGTCCATGTTATGTGCCCAAGATAGCTTTACTAGTGGAACTTGTACATATGCATTTTTGCTGAGGTTATTTAAGCTGTCACATTACAGAGCTAGCATGAACTTGACCTTTATATAAAGAATCATAAACTTTTTTTCTGCTCCTGTTGAGGCTTACCACAACACAACCCCCCTCCATGGCAGCAAGCATTCCCTTCGCCCCCACCCTGGGGTGCAGGCAGGGGAAGGTCCTGGGACATTGGCATGGGGGTATATAGGTAGGGCAAAGATGCCTTCTCCATACTATCCCACATAATAAGTAACTGTGTCTCACAGTTTCCCGAGCCATCTATGTCCTCTTGTCTTTCAAGCAGAGGGACTCCTGCTTTTAATCCTACTTGTTAACCATGTCTTGTAGAGACTGGGGTTGTGGAATGGGAAAAGAGAGACTAAAAAGCATTTATTAAGGGTTTCCTGCTCACCTCCCTGCTGGATGTTTACATGTTTCTCAGCAAAAAGAACAAGACATTGTGCTCTGCAAGATCACAGATCTTAAGGTCAGATTGCAAGAGGCAGCTCAACAACACTTCTCAGCGAACAGATTATGAGCACTTATTAAGAACAGAACATGACAGCACCGGCCCAGGATTTAGTAGGTGTACCAATTCTGGGCAACTGAATCCCATAATCATTCATAGTGAAATGAAGTCTGACTCAAAGACCAGCAAAAGGCTCTTCTCTCACTTCAGTCCTACTTCTGCCTGCAAACTGAGGCTTGAGGACAATGTGAACCAGCCACCCCAATCAAAGCAGTTCAGTGAGAGGGAGGGAGCAACCACTTGTATGGATGAAAGAATAGCCCAAACTCTGCAGTCAGGTCTGTACTTCTGCTGAAGCTGCTATAGGAACAAGAGCTATAATAATGATTTTTGATATGTAGATTATATTTGAGCTTCTCCCCCTCCCCAAACAATTAGCCAAGACTGTCATGCATTTCACACAGACCTCTCTCAGGTTATCAGATAGCAACTGCATTTGGCCATTAGCAGCTTGAACTGGTGTTGAAATGTTAACAGCATCCCTAGAGATTACAAATCCAACATCAGCTGGATCTGAGCAACTACTTTAATGCTTCCCAGCTCCTGTCCAAATCCCATATGCAAAAAGGTGTCCTTACATTTAGGTTTTTAATAACAAAGGTATAGGAAGGGTTCAAGGAGGAGAGAAACTAGCAGGTGTGCAAGAAGATTGATTCAGGGCCCTCTGGAGGAATCTCAGTCCACACCAGTCCCTGGGACCAGATGGACGGCTTCAAAGGGTGCTAAGAGAGCTGGCTCTTGTGACTGTGAGGTCACTCTCTGTCATCTTTGAAAGGTCATAGAGATCAGGAGAGATCTTGCATTACTGGAGAAAGACAGACAATGCACCCACCTTCAGAAAGGGCAAGAAGGACTATGCAGGGAACTACAGAGAAGTCAGCCTCACATCAGTCCCTGGGAATAACATGCAGCAAGTCATCTTGGAAGTCATTTCTGGGCACATGAAGGAGAAGGTAGAGAGTGGGAATAGCCAGCATGGATTTACCAAGGATAAATCATGTCTGACCAACCTTATTTCCTCCTGTGATGAAATGACTGGATCTGTGGGTGAGGGGAAAGCAAAGGATGATGTCTACCTTGACTTTAGCAAGGCATTCAGTGTGGTATCCCACAGAATCCACAGAATCCTTATATCCAAGATCAAACCTTATAGTCTAGAAGGGTGAAAAGCTGGATGGATTGCTGGCTGAAATGGTTATTGCTAATAGTTCTTACTCTATGTGGTAAGAGGCCAGTTACTAGTGGAATTTCTCAGAGGTCTATCCTGCTTGATATCTTTATCAGTGACCTGGAGGAGACAACAGGATACACCCCTATAAGGTCTGTGGACTGATTATGCCGTTCAGAGCTACTTCCACTTGCTAGAAGACTAGGCCAACAGGGACCTTATGAAATTCAGCAAGGACAACCTCAGAGCCCTGCACATGGAATGGCCTAGCCCCCTGCAAGGTTTAGGCCAGAGCATGACATGGGGGACCTTCAGGTACGCTAAAAATGGCAAACCCTGGCAGCAGTGAAGGTACCTTGGGCTGCTCCACCATCCGTGCTGCTGTTGATACAAGGGAATTGATCATTCCCCTTTACTCAGCACTCATTAGATGACATCTGGAATAGTGTGTACAGTTTTGAGTCTTCCAGTATATGACAGTTGTTGAATGAATCTGCTGGAGGGCCACCAAGGTGGCTGGAGGTTGAAGCATGAGACTTAGGAGGCGAGGCTAAGGGAACTTGGTTTGTTCCTCCTGCGGCAGGGAACAGCAGCCTTCCAGGACCTAAAGGGGAGGTTACTGAAAAGGAGGAGCTGGGCTCTTTGCTAAAGAATGGAGGGATGAGGGTCATAAATGAACACGGGAGGCTCTGGCTAGATATAAGGAAATAATTTGACACTGCGGAGATAATTAGGCAATGGAATAGGTTGCCCAGAGAGGCTGCGCAATCTCCACACACAGGTTTTCAACACCCAACGGGACAAAGCCCGAAGCAACCTGGGCTGGGTCAGATGACTTCCTACTGTCCCTTAAAATCTGAATTATTTATTTTATGGTAACTCTCAGGGTAGATTTTCTCCCTCTTCTCTGTAGAATTTTCTCCATTTAATACAGTTTATATCAGTCTACATATTGAAAGTCATTGCATATGCTGCTGTTCACCCCACAGACCAAGAGTATTACAAAAAAGTAGGCCCCCTAAATGTTAGCTCAGCAAGATTTAAGCCAATTTGAGCAAAAACATCAGTAGACTAGATGCGACAACATTTTTTATTATATTTAATACAAGTGAATAGATTTAAGAGATCTGAAATGTTGTAAAGCAGTATACATACTGAATAAATAATATGCACAGGAGAGTCATGTCTACCTTATAACACTGGCTAGTATTCAGAATACTTAAAATAAATCCAGTGACATTGGATAAAGTCCATAAAAATGCTATCCTGTCTTCCCTTGTATGAAATTGTTCAAGTATAAAAAAAATCCAATACAGTGTAAAATATTAAATTCCATTTCGGTCAAGAATAAAAATTGCAAGTACTGTAGTTTCACAGGACAACGTAAAGCAGCATTTTCTAGCAAAGGGAAAAATAGTCAGTCTACGTACAGATGAGTGAGAAAACTGCACTAATGTATTTGAGAGGTCTACATGAAAAACTATGAGAGGGAAAAGAATGAAGTAGCAATATTTTATGTAAAAACCTAAAAAGGTGTTAATTTAAGAGTACCCTCATACAGTGCACATACTGAATTTAAATAAATCCAAGTCAACATCCTTAGTTAATTAGGTTAATATTTAATATGCTACATCTAAACCTACTAAATAATTTATGCCATGAGATGAATACATAATTTTACAGTGTCACATCTAAAGTTGCTTTCTTTAGAGCGCAGCATAGTAAAACTTTCAAAATAAATATTTCTTTTTAAATAGCATTACAATTAAGGCACAGTATAAATCACATACCATTAACCCTTGAAGAACTGCAGTCTTGGTAACAAAAGTTGCCTTGTGTACTGTATGTTTGCTAATAAATACTTTAAATATAGTCCTGAAATAGATATTAAAATTGTACAAATGGTTTCCAAAAAAAAAAAAAAAAAGAGAGAGAGAAAAAAGGAAATTCCCTTAAAACAGTTCTTAAAGGTTTAAATTCATCAAGCTTCTTCCTGCCTTTATTCACAAGTTATGAATAGCAATAAATAGAAAGAGAAGGCTGTTGTAGTAAAGGGCTGATCCTATTTTAGAATCAGAAGAGCTGACACCAGCAGTTAAAGTTTCCCAAAAGTGAAACAGGATGGGGCGAGGGATTAGGATGTGACAAGCTCATCACATGAGCGCGAGTGATGTGTTCTTTCCAGAACGGTCTGTGTTATTGATTGTCGCTACAGCTGCTGCACCCGTTCCTTCCACATCACTTGCTCCACAGCTCCACTCGGCCAGAGGACAGAGGAGAAAATAACTTTGGTGCCTGTCTGCCATCTTACTAGCAGGCCATCCTCAGCTTGCTCGATGCCCGTTAATGCACCGGCGAGAAGGTATTGCCTCACTTAAGACCACTTCTGTAGGCCATGCTGAAAGCTAGAAAGGACAATCAGTACTTTAAGCTCATTTAGTCGTAAAATGGAGAAAGATTACGTATTGCTGACTCAGTTTTTTCCCCTGGTTCAAGCTTTTCAAATACCATTTCCTTACTCATAAAGGCAGTTTTGTTTCCCTGATACTGTAAAAAATACACCTTTGCTTTTTTGTTTTTTTTTGCTGTTTTTTTAAACTATGAAGTCTCATTGCTACTCCTGCCACTCTTTCATGACAGTACAGTATTTTTTTCCATTTTCTTCCAGATTGTTACTTGAAACTACACATCCCACACTACCCCTCCCCTCTAACAATATGGTTTGGATGCATACTGTATGAAGACAGTGGAATAAAAATCTTTAGTTTTGCAATAGCATTGCTTTCCTTAAAGCTCCTTAGTTAATATTAATTGTCTCTTATTAGCTACTTATATTGGAAGGCTGAAAAGAGGAAGAGAAAGAAAGAGCTTCCTTCGGGAGTCCATCTGCTATTGCATACGGTCCGTCTGCAGCTGTTGGGGCTGGTACTGGCCAAAGGCCGCAGCCGCGGCGGCCGCTGTCCCCGGCGCTGCCGCAGTGATGGGCTGCTGCACCGCGTAGCCGTAGCCCCCCGCCGCCACGTAGCCGGCAGCGGCGGCCGGCGACGCGGCGTACGGGTACTGCTCGTAGGCGGCCGCGGCGGCCGAGTACTGGGCATACGCGGCTCCGGTGTAATCGATGTAGGGCGTAGTGGAAGCAGCGGCTGCTGCGGGCTGAATGTGGGGAATTACCACTCCGGGCTGCACAAAAGCCTGCGGATAGACATAGTGAGCAGGTATCCTGTTGAAAGAGGGGAGAGGGAGTTAGAGTTGGGACGCGAGTCAGCGCCTAAGCGTCATATCCATACTCCGAACTAAAACAAACTCAATTTAGTTGTTGTTATGTGCATAGGGTTGCCACAATAACTAGACTGAACGGACCAATAGTCAGTTCACTGGCCCAAAGAGACGCATTGCTCCAAAGCACAGCGTTAAAGCTGAGTTAAAGTAGGAGTGTTTAATGTTGCTTGGGGATATCATGCTTAATGCTATTACCGTCTTTAAAAGGACCAGGATTACTGATGTTGGTTTTAAGACAACTCTAAATGAGTAAGCTTGATTATTGCATTTGGAAAATTGTAGTATTTATTTTTCAAGTCACCTATAAGTGATTTTTATTTTCCTAATTCTCACTGAACTGCTTGTCTCTTAGTGAAATTATTTCCTGCAAGTACTCTATTATTATTAATAATAACTGAGCAATTTGATAGCATCACTGTAATGAGTTTGACAATAGCCAATAATGCAACAAAATGGTTTAACTCTGATTTTATATAAAGTCTTGGGGGAGGGGGAAGTGTATTGTGGCAACCCTACTTAAGTTGCTATGCAGACTCAGCACACATTAATTTCTCTGCAACCTCAGTCACCCTTATTAAAAATAAATAAATAAAATAAAAAAAAAACAACAACACAGGCGACAAAGGAGTTTAAAAAAAGTTCACAAGTGTGGTAAACACAGCAAGAATCACACTTTCCAAACGAACTATAGTGCAGCTCACTCCGTCACAAGAGGCCATTGAAGGGAAGCTACATAGATGCTATTAAAATCCATAACAGTGACTCCTAGGTACATGTGCATCACACTTTTATAAAGGTCATAAGGACACAAGGGTCAAACCTGTTTGATTATCAGGCCACTGATGTCCTGTTTTGTGCCAGCTTGTTTATTTCTATGCAAGACATATAGCATAGAGTTTTTTGGGAGGTGGGCATAGGATTAAGTCTAAATAGATCTGGTGCTCAACAAAAGCAAAAAATAAAGAAAAAAAAGTTTATGGCTTAAGAAATTACCATTCTGAACAAGTCAATACACACACTTTTCCATTTCCTCCAAGTCACAGAACTTGCTTCCCTGGCTTGTTTACTCAGCCCTTCAATTCTGAACACTGGTTATATCATCATCTTAGCACACAAGCGTACATACAAGTTGATCTTATAGTTGTGTTTTATCACATAGTACAGTTTTTAAAAAGAATGTGTTCAGTGGTATTTTCATTTTACATTTATAACCTTGTCTTGCATCTGGATTTCCACAGAGAAGTCCTTCATACATGGAATTTCTTTCAAGATGGATCTTAACAAACCCACGAAAATGTGCTTGTTCAAATTTATTACTGCATAGTACTGAAATTTACCTTTACAGACAACGCTAAAGACTGTGGCAACCTATTAGTGCACTGTAAATATGGATGCAAATTGCAGTGGTAAAATCTGTCATCTTTTCTCAAAATGCAAGATTTAATGGCAAGTGTTTTTTTTTTTTTTAATAACTTCAGGTTTTACTTAAATGGTCAACAAGGAAACCTTTCAGTCATAAGGAACGCTGTCAACTAGATTCATAGCAACACATATTTTAAAATAAGTGATAGTCAGACTTTAAAATTGTCAATTTTTCTTCTTAAGGAAAAAAAAAGAGCTCACACAGTTGAGTGCCTACAAATACTAGCAGAGAGAAATGCGCAGTTGCAGTGTTTAAGGCATGAACACCAGTCATAAAAACCCAACAAGTCAACGGGATTCATTGCCTACTGTATGAAGGGAGAACAGAAAAAAAATTAGAGTGACACATAGGAGTTGGGGAGGGAAAGAAAACATAAAACAATAAGCTGGGTTTTTTAAACTCACCTAATTTATGAAGTGATTAGCCAGAAGTGCATTTGAAGCATACTTAAGCTGGCTCTGCCATTTAATCATACATCATCACCTTAGCTCTCCATACAAAATGGATGCGCATGTACAAGCATTTTGTATTGGTCACCAATCAAGTACAATCCTAATAAATACAACACCAAGTATTTTAAGTATTAAGGAAAGAGGAATAAAACATATTTGAAAACTAAATTGCACAATATTGAAATAATCACAGAGATCCTCTTCTGCATCATATAAGAGTCCATTTAATATCACATCAGAGGGTTTTTTTTTTAAACATACCATAATTATGAAATAGAGATATTCTAACAGCAGAGATAGAGCAAGCAAGCCTGTGTGGATGCTTAGGTTATCTTACAAAAGACATTTCCTCAAGCCAGTTGAACTGGTGTTAACTAAGGTTTTCTTGAGACATTAGGACGCCTGTCCATATACTTGAACAAGACAGAAAGATACATGTGCTCCCACTTGTGACTTGTTTTATTTAAGCCAAGAAACTAACAGGTGGCGAAGTTATGAAACATTATCTGTTTGCAACTTCTTACCCTACCATGTACATAAACCCTGGGCAGGCTCCTCACCACCATGCCATTTCACACATGATGATTGACAGTGTAAGCTGCAGTGGGGCTATTTTTGATCATCTGTCATGCTACGACTCTTTTGCGTCGAGTAAAATGGCTCTATATGGCCAAAGTAAATTTCTACCTACTGCATAGGCCAGCACATGTAGATCGCAACTATTCAGAAACTAACTGCTTTTACTGCTCTGCCAGATCAAAAGTTGAAAAAGCAATTCCCTGTTTTGCTGGATATCCTTAGTATCATTATTTTTAAATAAAGGCTTTGCTCTACTTTTGAGAAGTGTGAGAATTATACATGGTTTAAGCTTTCTTTACTGGCAGTAGTTTTTATTTTGGAACATATGCTTTTGTTTTAAGCTTTTGCAATAAAGGAAAAAGAAAGTTACATTTAACTTTTGCAGTAAGTGTAACTTGGGCGTATACAAAATGAAATGACTTACACTCCTGCCATATGCCTTCAGACCTTCATTATTATAACAGGAGATTCTTGTGTAACTAAGACCTCAGAAAATAATTATAGAAGCAATAATAAAGTGACAGCTAATTGTTTCATGTTTTATGAAAACCACCAAAGACAGGACACAATCTGGACACAGAGAGCTGTGACATATGGAAAGTCAGCAGCAGTAGCACATAAGTGACTCTCAACATGAAATTCTTGAGCAAGGAGTTATTTAAATTTGAATGAAATGTTTTCCTTTGGACCTTGCATTCCATCATCTGATTTTATAGGTATTATTAAAGAGTGCATTTTACTCAGTGAACAGCTTTCCTTATGATAGAGATAGCTTACATAAGCATCAAGACAGACATGACCCTAAACAGGCTTCCTTTTAAGTTTGTGCCTAAAAACATTAAGTTGACATTCAGCATTCCTCAGCTTAACTTCTGACTCCTCCAGTTTCATTCCCTATTTCCAGATTATCAGCAATCTGATATTACACAGGTATTTTGATCATAAACTCAAGACTTCCTTCTGTCTTGAGGAAGGCAAGATTGCTGCACCCTTGTAGGTAATACAGAGTAGGTAGTATCCATCCAGCTAACCATCTGAATGAACTTGTTGCTTTTGTTACTTTGGGATTTAAGTCTGGTCTTACTTAAAAACAAGTTTTTGATCAAAACCATTTTGATTCAGGTACAAGTTTCAGAAAAAAAAGGGGGGAGAAGGGGGAAATCTCTCCAACAGAACTAATGGTATCCTACGCCAGTATTTCTGTGCATAAGCCCATATTTTTCCACTAACGTTTAAGTAAAAAATTACACACGCAAAAGGAAAAAAGTTATTTTCTGTTGATGATAAAGTCACCTTCCCTTTCCATAAACGCCTACTGAATTCAGAGATAGCATTTTAATAAACACTCCTGAAAACAGAGCTGTATAGATAATCAGTGCTGCGATCAGACAGCTTTCCAGGACAACACTAACATTAAGTAAGAAAGATGCTAATTGTGAAGAGCAGGGAAAAATGTTATTGGGTGGACAAATTGATCTCTGCAGCACTGAATAAAGAAAAATTCCCAGCATTTTAAATGCTTCATGCTTTGACGCTAATCTAGTTTCTGGCTCCCTTCACCACAGTAATGTTGTACTTAATTCAGAATACTGTACTTCTGCATCTTCTCAGTAAAAGTAATGTAGCATAATCCAATTATTTTCAGTTTCTTGCTTGATAGGTGGAACCATGACTAAACACTGCTGACCATACCAGAATATGGCAGAGCCTCACTAATTTGCACTCTGGTAGGAAAAAAAAAAAAAACACTTGGACCTTTTGTGTGTGGATTAGCAGAGTATTGGTAGTGTATCTCCCTTATTACTCATTTCACACAGCATATTAGTAAAGTGTAGTTTTAAAAACTGCACACTGAACAGGAGGAAAAAAGACTTTAAAGTAACCCAATATTTCAGTGCAACCCATGGAACACCATCTAAGAGTAAAAATAGATCCAAGTAAGCACTGAAACAATCCTACTTATTGCCAGGAAACACAGTGAATGAAGACGATGACTTCTATATCCCAATCAAATGCCTGCTGTTCTGCCTAACCTGAACTATATTCTGTAGAAAAGACACACAGGTTATTGGAAGTTTTGAGCAAGAAGCAGTACTGAGTAGGAAGCTGGATTAGTAATCTCCTTTGTTTCCACATAATAGAAGAAAGGCAAAAAACAAGGATTAAAAATGAAACAATATATGCCACCAATTTGACACACACATGACCCTGTGACCAGTATTTCTTTTCTTCAGATTTATATATATTGCATTAGAAACAAAACCTTATTCAGCCTGCAGAAGAATTTCCCTGACCTAAACCTTAAGTGATCTGTTGTTGGTTCAGGGTAAGTAGAGCAAGAAAGAGCCCTGCATTTACAAAGTCCTTTAAGTAACGGATTGCTACAGGTTCTCCCTTTCTGCAGCGCTCAGCAAATACTCAGTCTCCCCACAGCTGATCCCCAGGCATTCCTCCTGGTTCCTCTTTGCAACAGTGCTTTAGCAGCTCTCAGGCTGACACACTCCACCTCCTGCCTACCTTAGGGTAGGCATCCTAAACTGATATATGACTGTATATATGTTGTGGTCTCCTCATACCTCAGAGAAGTCCAACAAAATACAGCAGAGGATAATAAGAAGGAGAAAAAAAAAATTTTCCCAACCTCCTCCCCCCAAGTGACTCAGAAGAAGAAACATTCTCTTACAAAAGTACACAAATATTCTAGGAAAACAGATTTCCTACAGCTTTGAGGAAAGGAGAAGCAAACGATTGAGAAACTATTGTTGTTTAATAACAGCTAGGTACAATATTCTGAAGCTATTCTAGCCAAATAAACAAAATACGTTTGTGATGCATTTTCCCTACTTTATTGTTAGGTTACTCATTAATTAGCAAAATGCATTATTTTGCAATGAGTTTCTCAGTCAGTGTGCATTAGTGAAGTGGTACTGTATGGAAAGTTTAAAGCAGACTTCACCTTCTAATTATATGCCTATAAGAAGCAAGAGTTAGAACTACTTAGGAATAATATACTCAAGAAAAAGAGAAATGCACTACATATTAAAGTGAAATTGAGGAAGTAAAAATCTCAAATTAGAAAGCCCAATTGGACGCACATTGTTAATAAGGAGCTCCACACCCCTCCCAAGAACAAATCCCCCCAAAATTATGAACATGCAAGCAATACGTTGATTTACTTAAAAATCAAGAAGTCACACAATTTAGCACTCACTACAAAATACGGTTAAAAAAGTCACAGGCTACAGCTTGAAAGCAAGGAAAAAAAAGGCCCTTTGCTCCCCATGGCAAAGTCACTCCTCAACAACAAAAACAAAATTAAAAAGACACCCCCAAAAAAACTTTCACTACAGCTCTTTCAATTAAATAAAAGCACACAGTTTAGCTATCAACACCACTTCATTACTGTAATAAATAAAAAAAGCACACGGAGGTCTATTGACTATATAAAAAAACATACATGCATCGTTAATCACCATTTTAGCTTGTTTGTGTTTGAGTCTACTGGTTACAGAGTTTAATTCCAAACAGAACTATTCCACCTCTTATCATCATATCCTTCTGATCAGTTATCTTAACTGTAAACGATCCCTGTCAGATTAGAAAGAGATAAATAACATTGAGTCAAGCTGGAAAAAAGAGAAATGGGGCACAGCAATCTTGCATAAAGTCATACCTCCTTCTTTTATCATAGGGTCATACGGGACTGGAGTGCTTAGGTGGAATGGACACGTCCCACACAACTTGACTCAGCTATAGCATTTAGAACATTACCGACAAGGTGAGCACATTTACGGGTACATATTTTTAAGTCTGAGAACTTGAATATTGCTGGTGATTTTATAAGGATGCTACTATAAGAGGCCTTCAGAGATCATATTTTTTCTTTCCTTTTTTAAAAATGATTTTTCCTCCCCTGTTTGAGGTCCCATTGAACGGACTTACCCAAAAGGCCTCTGTATGAGAGCTGGATGAAGCTGCTGAACACCAAAGGCAAAACCTACCGACAAAAACACATCACATTCTCTATATGGGTGTTCTTTTGGCTACTTATTTATTCTATACACACACACACAAACACAGAGTGACAGCCTTCACTAACAAGCTCCAGTGAACATGTTTGAAAGGCTATAGAACCACAAATTAGAAAGCAAAATAAATCAATCCATAGATATAATACATGCACACACATGCATGCATACAGAACTTAAACACTGAAGCACACACATAGAGCTTTGATTCTTAAGAGATGTTTAGAAGAAGGACTTTGTCTAAACAGCAAGCGCAAGATTGTCATTCGGTTATTATTTTGTACTCCTTTCTGGTGCCTTTACTGCAAACCTGTGAAGCATTATATGGTACTTTTTAACCATCATTGCAGTTGTGTACTTCCTACAGACTGAAATTTGAGTCATCTCCACATGAGGACTTAGCGTAGGGTGAAATCTGTCTTCTTCTGTTGCTCATTTCGGTCTTCAAACGCTCAGGCCTGAACCCATTCTGCCCTTGGTGGGCACTTAGTTACTGGCACAAGTGTTGCTGAGGCTTAGCACACAGGAATGCAGAGCAGCCTCATTTAGAGCACAAACATTCATACGCTAAGTGTTCCTGGCTCTCTTGCTGCAAAGCAACAGTTTGGGAAGTGGACAGGACATCAGATTGGCTCCGATGTGGTCTTGGGAAGAGCCATTTCATTTTAAAGCCTGCATAATAGCTCCCATCTGTTTTAGGAGTTCACATTCAGTTACTGTTTGTGTTAATAAGACCGCACACATTGGAAGCAATTCACTCCTAGGCCAATCTTTCCCTGCAATGATACTGTAAATGGTAAGTACCACTGCATTTCCAGGAGCGGGAATAACCAAAGAGGAGTCTGCATCGTGGCAATCTTCCTGGGGAACTTTACACATTTTATCCATGCTTCCTTTTAGTTTTAAATAAGGCACATGTGCCAAAGAGCCGGAAAGTTATTACACGTTGCATTTAAAAATCAGAAGAGACGCACACCCAAACACTCAGTATACTTCAGGGAAAGTGCAGGACAGCGCTAGCTTTTCTAAAGTTTTAGTCTCTTCAGAAACCTCAGGTTCCTCACCTGGTTGCATTATCCTCGGTTTGGCGCCCAGGTATGCCAGGTTCACGTTGGCCTTCCTGCCATCGATGATAGGGTTGGGGTCTTTACAAGCTCTTTCGGCAGCAGCTCTGTCAGCCATGGTGACCTTAACAACGTGCGATGCTGGGCGTTAGATCACTTTTCCCAAGCGGAGGGGAAGCCCTTGGGCGGGCGCTGGCGCTCCCGGGCAGCAGCGCGGGGCGCCGGGGGCCGCGGCGGGCCCAGGGCGGGGGGAGCGCACGGGCTCCGCCGCCGGCAGATAACCCCCGGCGCGGCCGTATCAGGGAGCAACAGGCGTGCTGGAGGCGCTGCGAGAAATGAGGCAGTTCCCCCCCCCCGCCGCCGCCTCTCTCCACACGCCCCAGCGGGGTGAGAGGAAAGAAAAAGAAAAAGAAAAAAAAAAAAAGGAAAACAAGCCAAAAAAGAAGCCCAAAGGCCCGACACCCCCCTTCCCTGCCCCGAGCCGCGGGCCTGCCCGGCTCCTTGCAGCTCCCCCCCGCAGCAGTTTCCCTCACCTGCCCGCCCCCGCGCCCCGCCACTTACAAAGCCGTAGCCCCGGGACTTGCCCGTCTGCCGGTCGGTGATGACCACCGCCTCCTCGATGTCCCCGAACACCTCGAAGTACTTGCGCAGGCTGGAGTCGGTGGTGTGGTAGGGCAAGCCCCCGACGAAGATCTTGGTGTAAGTGGTGTCCTTCTGCGTCGTGTGCATCTTCCGCCCGGCCCTGCGCGCCGCGCAGCCCTCTGCAGACGGGGCGCCGGCACCCACGCGGGGCCGCCGGGGCGTGCGGGTGCGGGGCGGCGAGACCCACTGCCAGCGTCAGCCCCTCTCTCTCCTTTTTCTTTTTGGTTTCCCTTTCCTCCCCTCCCCGTGTCCCCCCACCACCCGGTGACGATGTAATTCCCTTTTTCTTTTGCAAACCCAGCTTCCTCCTCCTTCAGGAACGGAGCCCCGCAGCCTCCGGCGGTTTTGAGGTAGGTAGCGGGAAGAGGAGGCGGCGAGGCCGGGCAGCAGCGCTGCAAACGAGCAGAAGCAGCAGCTGGAAGAGGAGCGCAGGGCCCCGGCGCTAACAACTGAGTGGCCTCCCCCCGCCTAAAAGCCACCGGGTCGGGCACTCTGGGTTTCTCCTCCTCCTGCTCGCAGGGGCGGGGACGGCGGCGGGGCGGACCCCGCTGGCGGCCCGGCTGGCGCTGGGGCTGACACACAGCTGGTGCGAGCAGCTGGATGCCTCCCCTGCGGCGGGCCCGGCCGCCCAGCCCCGGCCGGCCGGCCGCGACCCTGGGAGCCGCCCGCCGCAGCCGCCTCTTCCAGAAGTGCCCGGCGGGCAGGCGCGGTGTCCTGCGGGCCCCCGAGGAAGAGGCAGGTTTGCCTCGGGCTTTGTGCAAATAGCAAGTGCCGGGAGACAGGGTCTTGTGGGGACAAAGCTGCCGCGGCCACCCGGAGAGCCCCGGGACAGAGCCAGCTCGCTGGGAGCTGCCGGTCCTGAAAGGTTTCCTCCCCTTCCCCGAAGGCCTGTGGCAAAACGCCTGCCACCCTCAGCTCCGTCGCTCCCCTGGGCTAGCAAAGCTATGCTGCCACAGCACTTCCATCATCACCATCATCACCGTTATTATTATTATTATTACTATTGCTATTTTTATTATTTTGAACATGGGGGTGGGATCCATAAAGCTGCTGCCCTTGTCTTTCTCTTCTCTTGCTGCCTCTGCCTTGTGCTAGAAATGGGAAGGACGCAAAGGAACAAAAGGAAAGGAAAGTCTAAGTGACACTGAGACACCCAGGACTGAGGGAGTACGCGGTGAGGGAGATTCAGGGGAGACATGAAGGATGGGACAAAGGTTAAAGACTGGGGAAACCAGATGTGCACATGTATACAGATGATTAAACCATTCCCTTGTGGTCCCAAAGCCTGGCTAAGTGCTGCTCGCTTTTTGCTCTCTCCCCTTTCCTTTGTCTGTTAGACTTTTTCCTGTGCAGCCCCTCTCTCCCTTATAAAAAGGATCATTGCACTAGTTTGCAGGAGGGACTTTCACATAGCTCTTCAGTCCCTCCAGTACCAAACCTTAACCATAATGACAATACTTAGCCCTACACTTAGCCTGCTAGTCCCATATCTAACCTTGGCCCCATGTGATTTTGTCAGCAGTCTTTGCCCTAGTTCTAATGGTCAGTGCAGTACTAGGCCATGATGTCACTAAAGCTGACTCCAAACCATACTTGATCCCTAGATTAATCACTCGGTTTAATTCGTCAGGCCAACTTACATTCAAATGTAACAACCCTTGCAGGATCTAGATGTAAATAGTGCTCTTCAGCTCCTGCTATGCAGGCCTTAGCTTGAATCCTGTTAGGCCAGCTAATTCTGCCCCAAAATTTCTTCCAGCTCAGCTCTCATATTGGCCTGGAGCATAGTCTTAAACCCGACACTTCAGCCACTTGTGCTCCAGGGGCTAATCATAACCTTAAACTCTGGCCCAGTGAACTGAACTTAAATGTTAGCCCAACTGACTCTAAAGGCATCAGCACTCACTACAGCACTAGAGCACACACCCCACTTAGGAGTATATTTGACTTCTCAGCCGTGTGTGAACCTGAATGAATAACTTTGCCTAAATTCAGTCTGGCAAACATAGCCCATCCTATCCCATTCTCTTTCCCTCGCTATGCCCAGCAGTCCAGCATGTCTTGTGGCATTTGCAGGAACTGTGAATTAACCTAGTTCTTCAGTTTTTACACAAAGTCTGATGTTCACTCCAGTATTAAGGCCAGAGCAACACTTGGCCATTCCAAAACTAATTGCAGCTGTATTTAGGAATTTGCTTCTTTTGTTCCAAATACCAGACTTTATTCTCCTACAAAGCAGTTCTTGCTTGCTACAGCTTGATCTCTTACAGCTAACGACATCACCCATCTCCCAAATACTGTCAGCCTTGCAGGATCACATAACAATACCAGATCTTCAGCACAAATCTTACTCCTGGCCTAAAACACATCATCATATCTTTTCCAGTAAAGGGACTTTCTCAACCCTAACCTCAACTTAATTGGCCCGTGGGACTAGCAGCAAATGCAGTTTGTCTACCATAATTGGTTGATGGCTTCATACTGTCAACAATATGATGCTTAAACCAGCCCTGCAGACATTATAGGTTCCAGGCATAAATAAAGCTCTTTAAGCACCTTGGTATCTTTAATCTTAAATCTCACTTTAGCAGCTAAGTCCTCTTCCCAGCTCACTTGCCCAAGTACCTCTCTAAGTCCATAGCTGCATCCCTCCCTTCTGAGTCTGCTCTATAACTCAGTAATCGATCTTTACCCATATCTTTTCAGTCAATACATTCGTCTTTACCCACAGTATGTTTGACACATCTGTCCAGGCTGATGGCAGTTCTCCTCCCAGTTTTGTACCTCATAAAGACTGCAGCAATAGATAAGAGTTTTTCAGTCCCAAACTGAATCCACAGTCCAACAAAATCTTGAGCTTAAGTGGAAGATAGAGCTCATTGGGCAGCCTTTGCTCAAGGGCTTGCCTTTGCGCCAGCTCTTGCCCAAGCCCAGTTCTTATGTCTCAGATCCAAACACAACCACAAGACCATTGTTAACTTGAGATTCAGGAAGCACTTCTTAGTGAAAAAAACACAGCTGATTTTCCTTAGGTGTCCCCAGCCTGCTTACTATTTCTTCAGCCTTTACAGGTTCTTCTGCTGAACAAACCTTTTCAGGTCCTGTGCCTTTTCAGCACAGCACAGCAGTAGGCCTAACTTGCTATACAGCACTTCCTTCAAGCTGCACTCCTATGAGAAATGGAAATATATCTTCAGCCTGATCTGTAGCCATGCCAGTTCCAAACATGAGTTTAAAATTTAGTCAGTCAAACCTTTCTTGAACGTTTGTCCCAACCAGCACTGTACCTATTTTTTCTGCTCCTGCAGTCGTCATCTTTTCTCCCTCATCCATCTCCAAAACCTGAATCTCTTCTTTCATCCTAATCATAAATTAAATTCTAGGCTAGTTATCGTCACTTGCCCTAATCTCAACCTTGGCCTCTTTCTCCAGCATACACTAACCCTTTTCCTTACCCACACAGCCTTGCAGGACATATCTTCTAGCTAGCTCCTCAGCCTCTGCTTTTTTGCACAGTAACCCTAACTCTACTCCATCCTTGACCCTGTTACTCAGCTTAACCCTGCTCAGAGTTCTCAGGGATGGAGAACAGGGGTGGTTGATCTGACTTTACTGTAATGCATGTGCATGTCACTGGATCCTATAAAGACCAAGCTGGGGGCTTCCGTGGGTCAGGACAGAAAAGCACAGATTTGTCTGGGACTGGCAGCAGGACCAGGTCTTTGCTGTCTCGTGTGTTCAGTTCAGAGAATTTGAGAATTCAAGAGCAGAAGAGTGCAGTTTGCTGCTGGATCCACAGGCTTAATATAAGCACCAAGAAGGGGTTGGAGCCATGGAGTCCAGTGCTCAGCTAGGGTTAGGGAGAAGTGGGGCTTCTCCCCTTGTAAGAGTCATAGTGTTAGGAAGAACACCCGCCTTCAGGAGTGATTAGGGTTTGGTTAGCCTCGTCTGGGCAGAAGTGACAAGCCTGCCTGTAATATTGGGGTTAGGGTTTTGGACAAGTGTTAATGAGCAAGGTTACTGCTGTCAGGATGAAGATGAAGACTGGGGTTGGCTGGTGTGTAAAGAGTTTAAGACACTGTTGTGGCAGACCAGGAACTCAGGGTTTTAGTCAGGGTTAGGTTTTAGCGGCCCCTGCAAAAAGAAGAAATGAGCACAGATATTCAATGCTTTCCCTCCTAGAAAGTAACCCTTTCCCTCCTAGAAAGAAATAACTCATTCTATCCTATCAGGACCAACCCCCAACCTAGTTTATAATCCCTGTAGACTTCAGAAATAAGCAAAGTGCTCCAGCACCTGCTCACTCAGTTCTTAACCCTACCACTAACCTTGAATGAGGAGAGTTAGGACAGCCATCCAAGCCCAGATTGTTGCCCATTAGATTTTCCTGTGTGCCAAACCTCATCCTATTTCAGTGGCTCCTGCAGCATTCAAATAAAACAGCAGCTGTTCATGCCCTTCTTTCGCTAACCTTAAACTGAACCAGAACCAAGGACAGGGGGTGACAGCCATTGCAAGACCTAGTGGTCCTACAACCAGAATTCTCTAATCTTGTTTCTCTCGCCCCCTAATACCAGTTTCCACCCTAACTGTACTTTAAATTTAAAAGAGGTGACTGTGTTGTCGTCCGAGTATCCCATGCAATCTCAGTAGTACCAGTCCTCCTTCTTATTTGATAGTCCTGGAGGATTACGATGGTCACACAATTCTCTGTCCAGATCTGAAACCTTAGCTCTGTACCTAAACCAAACATTAACTGTAGTCTTAATACATGAATTGTTACTGCTATGATCCAAAGCATATACAGCCCAGTTTTCATCCTACTCTGGTGAGTTAACACAACTTCTGTTCTAAAACCAAGAGAGGTGATGCTGGTCATTAACAGATAAAATATATATTCCACTAAGCTCTACCACACCCATTCTACTGTTTCAGCATCCTGAATTTAAGATGGCAATCCCAACAAAATTCAGGAATAAATACAGTTCTCCAGCCCATTCTTTCCTCTAACCCAAACATATCCCTAACACTAATTTTGACATGAGGAGAACCCCTACTTTCGATAAAGGGGTAACCCCTCAAAACTCAGTCTTACCTTTCGGCCCTGCCAGCATCAAACCTCTTTCTACCTTGATGGCCCTGGCAGAATCCAAGGTGTAATTTTCCAGCCTGATCCCTCGGGAATCCTGACTTAAATCCTAGAGAGGTGATCCCTTCCATTCTGTGATTAATTCTAGTCCATTCAGCATTGTCAGCATCAGCTTTTATCTTTGCATAGCAGATCCTAATGAGAAACAAACATACCCCTCCAACTCTCAGATGGATGATTTCCACTCTTTGATGATCGAGTTGTGGCCCGTATGGGCCTGCCAGCACCAGCCTATCTTTTGCTTTGGCAGCCTTCAGAAATAACAATATTTTCCAACTCTTTCTCAATCTTAATTACTCTAGGTTTAACCTAAAGAAGATGACTTCTACCATCTGGAGATGAATTCAAGACCATTTGAACACTTCAGTGTTCAAGACTACACTGTATGCTTCTCTCCTAAACCCTATCCTAACACCAAATTTTAGTCTAGTCTTAACCCAAGAGAGCTGACCACTAGCAGCCCAGCAAGCTAGTTCCTTCAGTTCCTTGCACTCATCTCAAATAAATTCTGGCCTGATTAGGGCTTGTGTCTTCATGCTAGGGTTAGGATTGTGCACAGGGATGCTTGAGGAGTGGAGTGCATCTGTGGAACCTGTAGGTTTCACGGGAAACTGATGAAACTGAATGAATGTAGAGGTGAGTCTAAGGTCAGCTATTAGATGGCTATGCTGGATTTATGACTAAGTTTGCAGCCAGACTAGCAGGTTTGAAGGTTTAGAGGCATGGACTATACAGCAGAGGCATGGACTATACAGCATCTATTGTGCTACAGTGAGGTCTGTGGGGAGCTACACCAATCTCATTATCTCAGTTGCTTGAGATAATATTTATTTTGAGTTTTGGGATGAGTTACTGGGATGACATACTGTTATGGATCAGGTTATGGTTTTGGAATACAAGTGTGAAAGAAAGAAATTTACTCCTATACCCTGCAAATTTTGCAGTAGTGATGCCACTGGTGAAAATGTGGCAGTTCAGGCAGGCAGCGAGAACGTGTGAAAAGAGGGGTGCATATGTAGGGCATTCCTGGGAGAGAAGATAAACTAGGGTTCCTAAATCCATAAGTAAATTCAGAAATTTGACTTGGGTCTCCCGTGTTCTGGTCAGTACCACAAACAGCAGACTATTGTAAAACCTGGGAGAGGTGCTGGTCCCTTAGGTAGCTATTCTGGCATTTTCAGGATCATGGTTTTGGACCCAAGTAGAATTTAGGCAAGTAGATCCTGCTTCATTCTTTTATTTTCCTTTCAATCTCTCCCAGGAATGTAGATATTGTTGCTGAAGGCTGTTGTGGCAGACAATTACCTTCTACATAATTTTAATGGTTGTTAAAAATACATCTGAAGATACCCTTTAAAAAGTGGTCTAATGTTTCCTCTGGAACCTACTAACATGGCTTCACTGGAGGAAGCCCCAAAAGCTATCAGTTACTATTAATTGTTTTTACTCAGATATTTTATTTTGTTCTTGCTGTCAGGATAACGTAGAATAGACTTCTTGCCAGCTTACCAAATGTTACCACTCACTAGTATCAACGTAACTGTATCATCAGGCTTTTTATTTATTTATGAACACCATATGCCTGTCATGTCAGAAAGCAGTGGACGTCACGCGTTCATTCATTAGGCTGCTGAAAACAACAAAGACCCCTGGTTGTATTGCACACCATTCATTCTTGCCAGTGCTTTATTTCAGCAAATAGTAATGACCTTCATAACATTCGGTACACCATCAGTGAAATACAGTTGGAATTTTAATATATTTGTATATATTTTTTTATACACACACACACACACACACACATTTGATTTGCTAATGCTAGTAAAAAAGTGCTTATGGCCTAGAACTCTATGCTTTTTTTGGTAGGGATGAAAACAAAAAATTATTTTTCTTTTCACTAGCTAAGACCATCAACTTGGTCAGTGGAACTTGCGTTTCCACTGAAGTTCCATAATGCCACAGACCTGTAATAGCATTCAGCTAATAACATTAGACACAGCTTTGTCTTCTAATCAGCATATTTCCAACAACTCCATCCCATTAGAGAGATGAACAGAATGTCTAACCAGTGCTTTGTTCAGTGTACATTAAAACGGAAATAGTTTGACTTCATCTGGGAAGCGAAAGTGCATTAGTGGGTACTATATGTCCATGGGTTTAAACTGATCACAGTATGAGATACTTAGAAACACCATCACCTTTTCAGTTTTCTTGCTGATGAACAATCATTATCTATGATTGGCTCTTGAATTGTCGATTTCTGCTATAAAATTCCTAATTGGGAAAGCTTCCACCACCTCTCTTCTGACAGTTTGTCCCCATTATAACAGATTTCACCATAGGTATTTTTCTGAAATCTATTGATCTTTCTGTTTTCCAAGATCCCTTCTGCTATAGTATCTGAGCAGTAATCATTGTGATTGTTGGCTACTATAATTCCACTATTCCCAATTAAACCCACAGATGCAG
The DNA here is from genome assembly GCF_040807025.1 of Struthio camelus. Taxonomy (NCBI): domain Eukaryota; kingdom Metazoa; phylum Chordata; class Aves; order Struthioniformes; family Struthionidae; genus Struthio; species Struthio camelus. The sequence continues at coordinate 99,776,974 of NC_090943.1, read as the reverse complement.
AGCACCAAGGGTATTTTCAGTGTAATGTGGATATTATTCCCTTTAAAGGGTGTTGGAGGAGCTGCCTCGGAGTTCAAGTGGTTCAGAAAACAAAATTCAAAGCTTGTGAAATTCTGGATGCAAGTCATATTGCCTATACGTAGGAAAGCATGGGTGAATGATAAGTGTACACAGAAGACTGAATGTGTACATAGAGGGTAAAATGAGAATAAGGTGTTGGTAGGGGAACACATGGAAAGGAGCAGTAGAAAAAAGGGAAACCGTAGTTATAAATACCAAATCATGGGGCTATACTGAGTAGTGCTTCCCTGGCATAGCAGCTGGATGACTCTAGGCTAAGCACAGCCCTCCCTGCCTGGCTCCTATGCATCTTTAAATCATTTTATGCCCACCTCCATCTTGGTACTTGATGGAGGAGCCAGTGCTCAGAGCTGCCTGCTAAGCCGTGTATATACATGGCCTGGACTGATACACCCACATAGCTCATTGCAGGCTTGAATATTCTGTGTGCAAAACGAGTCCTGGTACAACGTATACCACGGTGAAAAGATTTCAGTCAGTCTGAACTGGTGGAGCGCTAATAAATGCAGTGAAACAGAATCAAATTATGTCAGGTTTAGATCTGGTCTTCAGTCAAGATAAGCAGGAAAAAGGTATCAGAAATACCCCGATTCTGGTAAAAAACAGAAGCCACTAAACCCCAACTGGTTATTGTTATGAGGGATTAAATAGACAGTCCACAAGCAGTATTCTAGACATCAGCCTCATAGGACAGTGCACATCCGTTAGTTAGTTAGTAGAAAAGAAAAAAAAGTGAATAGATGGTTACAAATGCAGAGGAAAACTCATTTAAACACACTTTAGTCTCTCCAGTTCTCTGCTATGTTGAAGGAATGCTCCTGGGGAAAGTCCTTAGTGAGCAACTAAATTGCCTGTCACATGACTATCCCAGTACCGCAGCTCTGGATTCAGGAATTGCCGTCTGTGTGGCCTCATGTGCTCTCAGCCCTCCAGAGAAGTGACTTGCACATTCCTGCCAGAGAGCTGAGAGGCTCTAATTTACAGCCAGGGGATACCACATCCTCATTTGCCAAGTTCAGCCCAACCCTTTTTTTTTCTTTAAGGACTCAGTTTGCCTTGCCCTGCTTGTACTAGGAAAATGGAGTTTGCAGGCAGCGTAAGTTTCACCTAAGCATTGAGGCAATTAAAACATAGAGCAAATTTTTCCCTTGCCTATTTTACATGGAGAGAAGAGGGAGCTTTCAGCATTCCTCGATCCTTGCCCGTGGAGATGTCTGATAACCCCCGTGTGAGCAGAGAAAGAGGGAGAACTGTTCCACAGAACATGTGCCCCTTGTAGGCATCTGGGGCAAGATGGGACATGGGGGAAGAGTGGATGGATTAAATTTGTGCTCTGTCTCTCCGTCACCCAGAGTCTTTAGCTAGCAAAGTGAAGGAGTCAGTCATACTATGACTCAGTCACTCAGACGAGAGCTTGAGGGTTCCTTTGCCAGAAGAGAGAGTTTGGGAGGGAATACAGGCTTTACTCACAGGTCATCCCATTTATACACTGTCCTGTCTCAGGACAGACAATCTCACCCATAATGGGCTGCTGAGTTGTGTTGTTGGAGTATGTAGCTTGTTTACTAGTTCAACCATGTTTTCTGATCCAAAGATATCACATGTTGCTGCCAAGTATTTTTAGTTTGAGCTTCTTAATATCCAGTTTACTTTGCAGACTTAGTTTCCTTAACTAATAATAGCTCCAACACAATAGCTTTTAGGTGGTTCCACTTTTTGGATTATACATGATTTGTTAAAAAAAGTAACAGCATCTGATGGTAGTCTGGTGCCGTCATTCCAGAAGGGTTTTAGAGACGTTTACTAGCCTGTGCTAAGTCTCATCACCTGCTGCTGTGGTACAGCTAGTTCTCCGCAGGCTAATATGACACAGCGTTCCACTTCTTCAAGGTCTGTCAGTGAAGAATACCTTATTGGGTTAAGAAAGCTTTGTTTTGGTTGGGATTTTTTTTGGTATGTAGAATTAGCTAGGTTAGAATTTGGCCAGAACACTGAAGTGAAACAAATTTGCTCCTGAGAAAGATCATGGAAGCTTTCGTCATTTCCTCCTAAAAGGTCGTGATCCTTATGGTACGTGCTGTTGGTAAGATGACACCTGCAGGTGTGCAACCCTCCTTCCTATCTTGCTGTGATGTCTGTACGCAGATAGTTTGAGAAGTGACTCAGAAGGGAGGAGCTCTACTTGCTCTGAATCACCATTGCTTTCTATAGTTGTCCTACAAATTTCCAAGTCAGATTCTGTCAAAAACTTTCCTTAACCTGTAAGATCCTAGCCCTGAGGGCTACAGCTTAAAAACTGTGCAGTAGGGTTGGTTTTTTTTTTTTTTCAGTATCAGTGGAAATTTGAGCATGCTCTCACTTGAGCAATGAGAGTTTTGTCAATGTAGCACCTGCATACTCATTGCTGGATAATGATAAGATAAGATAATGTAATGGCTTTTAGCAAGATCGTTCTTTATTGTCCTAGTTTTGAAAATATATGACTTTTCCTTTAGAAAGAAGAAGGAAAAACCCTTCTGACTTTGTCATGAGAGTAAGTACATGGGTTCTGTTTGGCTGGTTTCACAGAATCATAGAATGGTTGAGGTTGGAAGGGACCTCTGGAGATCATCTAGTCCAACTCCCCTGCTCAAGCAGGGTCCTCTAGAGCACGTTGCACAGGATTGTGTCCAGATGGGTTTTGAATATCTCCAGGGAAGGAGACGCCACAACCTCGCTGGGCAACCTGTGCCAGTGCTCAGTCACCCTCACAGTCCAGAAGTTTTTCCTCATGTTCAGACGGAACTGCTGTGTTTCAGTTTGTGTGCGCTGCCTCTCGTCCCATCGCTGGGCACCACTGAAAAGAATCTGGCCCCATCCTCTTGGCACCCTCCCTTCAGATACTTGTACACATTGATGAGATCGCCTCTCAATCTTCTCTTCTCCAGGCTGAACAGGCCCAGCTCTCTCAGCCTTTCCTCATAGGAGAGCTGCTCCAGTCCCTTCATCATCTTAGTAGCCCTTCTCTGGATTCGCTCCAGGAGCTCCATATCTCTCTTGTACTGGGGAGCCCAGAACTGGGCACAGGACTCCAGGTGAGGCCTCCCCAGGGCTGAGTAAAGGGGAAGGATCACCTCCCTCGACCTGCTGGCAACGCTCTGCCTAATGCAGCCCAGGATCCCATTGGCCTTCTTGGCCACAAGGGCACGTCGCTGGCTCACGGTCAACTTGTTGTCCGCCAGGACTCCCAGGTCCTTCTTTGCAGAGCTGCTTTCCAGCAGGTCAGCCCCGAGCCTGTACTGGTACATGGGGTTATTCCTCCCCAGGTGCTGGATGCTGCACTTCCCTATTTTAATCTTTAGGAGATTCCTCTTTGCCCTCTCTCCAGCCCGTCGAGGTCCCTCTGAATGGCAGCACAGTCAACTTGTTGTCCACCACAACTCCCATGTCCTTCTCCGTTACTGATGTTTGTCCCTTAGTCTTAAGTTTCATAGGTCATCTAAGGTGTGAGGTTATGAAATAGGACATAGAAAACATGTCATGCTCTGATGCCTCCATTTTCTCCTCTGAAAATGACCTTAGACACTACAATTGTGAGTGTGTTAACAGTTAGCCCTGCAGAAAAGGTGTAACATAGCTCTTTCATTAGCCAAAAGTATCAAATCACATTTAATTCCACTGAAGAATCTTCACTGCTTTGAAAAATGGGCCCTGACAACGTGAAGCAATTTAAATTTCATATTAATTGCTTATAAGGCTCAGATGTAGCGCTTGGATTTTCTAAGACATAAAATGTAGACTGCCTCTTCTGTCCTAAGCTAATCATCTTGTCTACCCGCTTAGCCTTTATCAAGGTCAGCTAATTTTCACTGAGGTTTACCAATCCATTTTTTTTTTTTAATCAGAGTCTGAGGGATAATTTTACTGAGATTTGTTCATTTTACGAAGATCTGGTAAGTGGTCTTATCAAGGTCAAGTAAGCAAGAATCAGTCCGCTAGCTGGCCTGACCTTGCACATTGCCTTCCCTCTGGGAACTGCAGGTGTGTTGTGCTGCAGTGTCTCCTTAGGGATCTCAGGAAAAGGTAAGAAGTATTGGATCTCCTGAAAGAATGTATCTGGGCCCTTGGTAAGGGCTGTGCAAAACTGACTTGCTGCCTGACCTGTACATATTCTGCCTGCATATGAGCTGTACATTTGAATAGGCCTGGGCTAGACAGGATCACCTCAGCTCAAAGCACAATAGTAATTTAGGGGCTTAGAACTCAGTACTGTTAAATCAGAATCACACGAGTCAATTGGAACCCTGCACATCAATAAATAGGATTTTTTTTTAACCTGCTTACTGGCTGTTGTCATACACAGGCTATCATACGTTCCATGCTGAAAGCGGGTGTATTATATGAAGTAATGAGACAAGAAAAACTTTGTATTAAAGCGTGAGATATTTTTTACATCCCTAGGAAAACAGTTGGTGGTTTCAATCCATTAACTATTTCCTGGCTATTTATTTTTCTCTGTTCGTCTTTGAAACTGAGTAAGGAAATAAGATACCAACATAAATAAATGAAGAAGAAGGTTTCTCAACCCCAGTAAGCTAGACAAAAGAAATAGAACGCTAGATAACGTTTACTTATTCATGATACCTTCATGAATGCCATACTTTGGAGGAAAAAGGAGATTTTTGTTCATGTTTGACTCTCAAGCATGTTAATCAGGTTTTATTAAAATGGGGGTGGGGGGGAAGTTAGTGTGTATAAGCTAGAGAAGCTAAATGCCACCCAGATTAGAAGTTCGTATGAAATATTAGGGAGTAAGAGGAGTTGTTTAAAGTTAATATGATATGCAGAGGGAGAGGAAAATAATTTTATATTCTTATGTAAAGAGAGAAAATCTTTGAGAAAGGATGTGTGGGTGTGAGGTGAAAATATGGATTTTGTTCCTGGGGGGCTTGGGTTCAGTTCCCTGTTCTGTAAAAACTTCCCGTGTACATTTAAGTGTTTTTGTCTGTGCTGTGATCCTGCCAAATACATATCTCAAACGTGTGCGAAGGCCCCTTGAAACTAATGAAATTCCTTATAATAATTAAAGCTTGTGTCTGGCCATGTGTAAGTCCATGTGTAATAAAAACACGCCGCACCTCATAGGATCAGACTCAAGATTACAGTCACAGGAGCCTATTTGCTGTTTGTACAGCCAGTCTAATGTAATTTCAAGTTATCTGATAGCAACTCTTAAAACCCTCGCAGTTTCCATGCTGTTAGCCAAATGAGACGTAGAATTAACATATATGGTCAGTAATACAATGCAAAGCAATATATGAATTTTTTCATTAAATGCATTCTTCATTGATCTTCTTATAGCCCCAGGATTCCTTTGCATTTATTTACATTTGCATTATTCTGTTTTCAGCAGCATGTGCATTAGAAAAGAAATGTCAGATAACCACATATTACAGTTGTTACCCCATTAACAAACAGCCAGGTTTGTGGTGGGGGTACCCTTTCAGTTCACTGTCCTGCTAAGCTCTCTCACTTCAGATTTTTATGAACCTCTCACTCATGGGGGGACCTGAGCTTATTCTCTAATGGAAGAGAAGTCTGGAAGCATTTATTTTTCCTAAACACACTGGCTTTTGAAAAACTATATTAATAAATAAGATAAAATAATACCCAAACTTAGCTATAAGCTCACAAAATAACCCGGGCAGACAAGCTGGGGCTGCTGTAGTGGGTGCCAGTGTGGGTGAGAGGTGTTAAGTTTCCTTTGCTTTCCCTGCTGTCCCGAGAAGGGGATTCCTGTCAGAAGGGGCTTGGAAGCTAAAGATTAGAGGGAGAGTACTCATCTCAGCTCCAGCATTTTGTTACTGAGCTGTATTTTCTAAATACCTCATTTTGACTGCAGCTCTTTTTTGCTAGCTGCTTTCTTGCAATCGATGCAAAAAAAACCTCCTGAGCTCAACCGTGAATGCAGTGAGTTTGCAAATCATAGGCTAATTATGAGTTTCCTGCGCACTGGCATCTCTCTATGGCTCCGCTGCGGGTTTGATTGCATGGAGGGAGTGGCCTCAGGTTTACAAACCTAATTCCCTTCTCGCATAAACAGATTTCTCTCCTGTTCTCCAAAATATCAAGTGATAATTGTAATAAATAAATATAAATTGTAGTGGGATCTCAATCAAATATCATACATTTGAACAGACACAGGTAATTGTCATTGGGCACTAAAAGATCAATATTAACTTGTTCATGTAAAACTGGCAGTATCAGGAGCACAGGGAGTTATGAAGGCTGATTTCACAGAGAGCCTTGTCTTCCAGCTAATTTATTTCAGTGTCTAAAAAAGGTGTTGGCTCCCTCTGAAGCTTTTCCCATGATTGGGGCAATCGTAAACGTGTACTTCGTTGCCTCCTGCCCTTCTGCCCCAGCCCTGATGTGGAGTCTTTCTTGGGTAACAAGACAGTAAACTAACTTTTCTAACTGTTAGAGAGCATGGACAGGATCTCTTTTCTCTACCAGAGAGCTATTTTCATGAAGCTCGTACAAACTTAGTTATCTCTGAGACCTGACTTCCTCTGCTGCGTTTGGTTGACACTGATCAACCGGTTTACTAGTAATTAAGGGGGAGGGAAAGAGATACCTGGGTAGACAGACACCATGACCACATAGCTTTGAGTCCACTATTTCAAAAAAAAAAAAAAGGAGTGGGGAGGAGGGAAATAAAAGTAGAGGGGAAACAGACCTATCTGTCCTACAAGTGCCGTCTTGGCAATGGGCAAGAGTGCTGTTTGTTTGAAACCACTTTTTAAATTTTGGTTTGCCTACTGAAGAAAAGAAAAAGATAAAAAAGAAGGAAGCGCAGACAGCCCCTTGGTATCTTTGGGCTTCACCAAAGGGCAGACAAGCCTATGAAAGCCACTGAGATATCCACAACCCCCAAAGACTCAGTCCCCAAAGCACAAGATTCGCAAAACTCCAAGGAGGTTCTGGCCACTTTCTGCAAGTTGAGAGGCTACGCACAGACACAGCTTGGGCATTTCTACCATGCCCTGCACATAGGGCCTCATTTTTGTGATTGACATGGCCAGGAGCATATTTTGCAGATGGAGCCTGGCAAAGTGTCAACACCTTTTATTTCTATTTTTATCTAGTGTGGACACAGGGGTCAGCCAAGAGTGTCTGTTGAAAACAACAGGTTTTTCCATGCCATCATTTTTCTAGCCTTGCTTTCAGTTGATCTCAGTGGTGAAGGGTTCACTTGAATAACTAAATTCAGAATGAGAGCCCATGGAGTTTGTAAGTGTAGCAGAGACTCTTACTGTAGCAGTGGGAGGTGGGAAGGAGGTGAGAAGAACCAAAAAAACCAGACCCCAGTTTCAAGTTTTTTATAATTTTAAAACTAGCATAAAATGCTACCGAAAAAGGATCCTTCTTTGTCTAAAATACTTGGGCATTGCATTTATCGTCTTACTGTGTAGGAACACATTCAATACAAATAAACAAAAAAGCTTGACAACTTTTGTCTTTGTTAGGAACACGGGGACACCATCGCTGAATAGAAGCAATACTACATCCAGGAACTATTTGTTACCATAGTGACCATATTTAGTTGATCTCTTTTTCCGCTTTACAGATCTGGTTTAATTAATTCAGATATTTATAAATAGCTTCCCATGGGGCCAAAACTAATGGCTGCAAAGTGAAGTTGCAAAAACTTTGGATGTGCAGCTCTATTCAAACACACGGAGGCCCTACTTCAGCAAAGCAGTTAATGTGAGCACACAGTTTTCAGTCCCATTCAACAGACCTGTGTGTGTGCTTAAACTTATGGATGTGCTGAAATAGTTTGCTGAAGGCTGAGAGCAGATAGTGAACATTCCTGTTTTAAACTGCGTTTTAGTTTGATCTAACTTTCATGAAGTGCACTGGAAATTCTACTGGAGGTCTACTGGATTGTAGATCTCTTCCCCAGGAAACATCCTGAAAGCTTTGTCATAGTAAGGTGCCAAAAGTCTTTCAGCTACTCCACATCATTTGCTTAGAACATGTGATCCCATTCCCTGGCTCTGTATTGTCCCAGGTGTTAATTCTGCCTTGTAAACTCAACTGAGCAGTCAATTTGGGAGAGAGGGGCAGGAGGGAAAGGTTAAAAGACTTCTCATTCCTGCTGCTTTTTGGAGGTTTTGTCCCCCTCAGTAGAGCATGGCCTATGCAAATGGTTCCCTCCACATTTGGCGCAACAGGGGGCATTAGCCTGCTGTCCCGTATCAGATGGTAGAGGACAGCTGAAACTGGAGGAGGAGAAAGGGAGATATCCAACAGCATCTTAAAAATAACAATGAAATGGGTCACAAACTGCCATCAGCAAAGGAAAATAGTCAGAAAACTGGTTGTTTATTTAACGCTGCTAGCATTGTCTTTGTCTGTATTCTTCCCACGTGTTTTCAGACCATACTTTGTATCAGGCATTTGACACCTTTCCTGGCCTTCTGCATTGAGTCTTTTTTTAATCTGACTTTTGCATTGCAAATCTGTTCTATCTCCAAGTGAGAATCCAGGTGGCATCTTTACAAAAAAGTTTGTTTGTTTTTTAATGTCAGACAGCTTCCCTGAGGTGCAGTTCTTACTTTCCCCACTCAGAAATTATATGGTCTTCCCAGTTTTCTTAGACTTGTGGAAACCTGGACTCCAGGTCCCTGAGACTGCGTACAAAGGGAAAGGACAAGTGAACTGATCTTCAGATTTCACTCTATCATCTCCTTTGGGAATCCCCAGGAAACAGCTAAGACATCCTGAGATTGTATTCTTGCACTTCCCATGGTGAAATCTGTGCTGTAGGCTCCCTTATTGCTTTTCACCAAGGCATCAGCTGCTCAGGGAGATCCCTGCTACAGACCATGTCCCTTGAAGCTGTGCTGCTAGGGAAGCAGGCCCAGGCAACTGCTGGATAGGAGCAAGAGGTCTCCACGCAGAAGGACCTGTTTTGAGAAGTCTAGGAGCTCTGGGGCCCTTTCCTTACTTTTCCATGTGAGTTTGTGGGTAACTGCTCTTCCCTTTTCGCCCTCTGAAGCGCTCTGGGGAAGGTTGCAATGCTCCTCTTCCCCAGAGGAGCTTTTCAGGGAGCAACGGCAGTCTGCTTGGAGCTGGGGCAAATGCTAGGCAAAGAGGGGTGCCGCATTGATCTGCATCCCCTTCCCTCTACCTGCCTCATGGCAGGAGGTGCGACAGCCTGTCCCACAGCAATTTACTTTCTGAGAATAATTATTTATTTGTGAGCTTTTCTGTTCTGCAGTCCACACTATAGTTGCATTGAACTTGGTGGGAGTTGGTTCAAGTAAATAAGAGCCTCAGTTTTTAACCCAGTAATTTCGTGTCTCAGACCAGTGATGTCATGACAACCGACCACTTTTGTTCTCGGTGCCATATTTATCAGAGATTTGGAACTTTTACACCCCAAAGCAATGCACTTGGTCTGGAAAGGAAGAGTCCTCTTCTACACATCTCGTCACACCCTGGGGTGAGGAGGGGCTTTCTGTGTCTGAAGCTGAAACCGGCAGAATCAGATGAAGGAGAGAGGGACAGGCATTCCTCCGCCTTGGCAAAGCCAGAAAAGGGCATGCTGGAGAGCCCTCGCAGAAGGACCCAGACGGTCCCAGAAGGATTAAGCCACGATGTACTGTACGCAGAAACCAGAGCTGAATGTGGAAACATGCAGCCCCATGAAGCATGTCTCCAGCGCTCCGTGTGCAAGAGGCTGTTGTCCGTCAGCTCCGGCATGACCCTGCGCACGCTGTTATGACAGCTGTTGGAAACTGTTATGTCAGTGTACCCTTTCCCTCTCTTCAGGAATAGAAGATGCTATGCTCTTTTAGATTTTTTAATGCTCTGCTCAGTCTGGATCATAAGCTAGTGAGACATCGATAATTTTAACCACGTATTGTACTGGTCTATCTGTTTATTGCTGGGATGTTATTTATTTATTGCTGGGATGTTATTTGTTTCTGGCAAACACTTGCACTGAAAGTCTGTGCAGAAGGTGCCTGGAATAGCTTCTCTTTCTTTACACCTTTGTCTTCTCTCCTTCTGCAGAAAACTGCTGAATTCACTGAATTCACTGAATATCACTGAATTCTTTTAAAAGGAACTTCTATGACTGCAGTTTTCTTTTGGCGTTGTGTTATCATTTTTCCAGTAATTTCTTAAGGGATAGCGTCGGTTTGGGTTTTTAACAAATGCATTAAAACCTGTTTCAGCTCTCAGACCTGCACAAATCCCCCTGTAATGCTGATTTTACAATTGCGTTCCCTGCTTTTCTACCCCTGCTGCTGTTTGATTTTCAGAGGGAAAAGGAGAAGCTAAATATTTATACAAGGGAAACTGAATTTACATAATAAACAAACAGAAAAAGCAGAGAAATAATCCCCCCTTCTGCTCTTTCAGTTTCAGTAACAGTGCATGTAAGCTGTATCAAAGACAAGTGTGCCGCCTACCCTTGTCCCAGCTCCGGCACACATCCCTTTGACTGCTCTTTCTGTTTTTTAAGTCCTTTGCATAAAAGAAAAACTCCTATTGCGTCTCAGCAATTCAATATGATGTGGAAACCAGATAGGTCGTTTTTTTTTTGTTTTGTTTTTAGGAAACGTCTCCTGCTCAACTTCAGTATGGCAAGGAAATTTGATTATCACTTGTTGACAAGCATGCAGGTCATGTCAAGTGTTTCTGACATCTCTATTTTAAGTTAAGCTAGAGTTTGTGTTTTGATTATGGCAGAGTAAAAATACTTGGACTGTAGATAGGCTTTGCCTGTGAATGAAAATTGGAATATGCAAGTTATGGTCAGATAGCCTTAAATTAGGGATGTGAGGCTTTGGTTGGGTTACTGCCCAGATGTCCTTATTTAAAAAACAAAAAATCAAAAACCCTCCTGCTATTTTCAAGGAGAAAAATATGATCCCAACAACACAGGAGAACTAATATATAATTACTTATGAAAGCCAACTGGGGTTTTTCTTCTTGCCCATTTTAGTCCAGTGATAAAGTATCCACCTCCTGTTGCTTAACCTTCTGTTTTATGTTTCCCTAGCCCACACTTCAGCAGCATCACACCGTGGCTAAAGTTTTAAGTGTCAGATACACTCTGGGTCCTGGCTGCTCTGGCTTGCAGCAGTGACTAACTCCACCAGAGTCACTAGCTGAGACCCCGGAGGAAGGTGGTGTGCGGTCAGAGTAGGGCATGCAGCTGAGTTTTTTGTGTGCTGGAACCAACTGGCCTCCTTCAGGCCTTGAGGAATCGGCAGCAGCAACGTCCTGAGGCAGCCCTCTGCAAGCCCCCAGCAGCTGGCTGGAGCAAGCTAAAGCAGTCTAGTGCTGGCTGTCTCAGAACAGGGGCTGTGACTCTGTGTGGGGTCTGCAAAGTTTGGAGCAAAGTACAGAGCCCGGTTAGAGGCCGTTTATCTGTGCCAATATCTGGGGTCATGGGCTCACCAGAAGTGGAGTCCCAATTTGAAATGGGGTCATGACCAGAAAACATTTGGAAATGGCTGACAAGGACACTAGGTTTGAGACAAGTCCATAGTAGAAAAAACACTATGTGTGGCTTTCCAAGCATTTGTCATGTGAAGTTTGGAAGTAAGGACTGTGCGGGTCAGTATTCAGCCTACTCCTTTTGGAAGCAGATTGAATCTTGGAAGAAAGAAATTGTCAGAAGATCTGACTGTTCCTGAAGTGGGGGATGCTGAGGTTTTGCTGGATCCAGTGTCTGTTTGGTCTTTATCCAGCTCTGAGCTCAGAGGCAACACTTGTGATAATACATTCTCTGCACCATAGAGACAACGCACCTCCTGAGGGAAAAACAGTTGCTTTGACATTTCAGGCTCAGAAATCTGTCCTTGACACATGCACCAGCCCTGATACATGGTGTCTTGGCTTCACATACTTATGGCTGTCTGGGAGACTGGCACCATCCCTGTTCAAAGGCAGTGACATGCCAGCACTGCAGTGGTGGAGGTCCCCAGCGAAGATGTTTGCACTGGGTGGGCAGCAGAGCACTGCAAATAGAGTCCCTATTTCTGCATTTTCTGTAATGCAGAAAATCTGTTTTCTGCATTAGCAGTGGCATTGTGCACTTGATCACACATGGTGACATTTTTATGCTAGCAAGAGCCCTAATGGGATAGGGGAAAAAAGAAACGGAGCTTATGATATGTTGTGGCTGCCAGCAATCACAGACTGCACTGTGGCAGGAAGCTAAGTGTAAGAATCAACTGTGTTTTCAGGCTTCTCCTAGGAGCTGCAGTCTCAATTTGCAGAGCTGCCAAAGACTTGCAGTTCTCCTACTTTCAGCTGGAGCAGCCATTCTGGAAATCTGTCCAAGGGATTTAAAGTCGAGCCCATGACTAGTAACAGTGCTGTATGACTAAGCATTGGTGCCCAAAGGGATAGGTAGCAAAAAGCACAGAAAAAGTGACCGGGCAGAGAGATGATTATGCTGCAACATAAATCATGACACAAGAGACAAGGTGAAGCACAAATAAGGGAGCAGTCCTACTCTACAATCTTACTACGCTTGTTCTGCATCCATAGTCGCTGTTTCATAGCACTGGCTGGCCAGGACTACATAAGTCTACCCTAACAAATATACTCTTGGCTCAGTGAAGGTGTGTGACTCTGTTATGGAGAATTAAATGCAGCAGTTTTACTGCCTGTTTGTGCTTCTTCACCACTATAATTCTCCTTCAGCAAAGTAAGTGCTTCCTCGCTAGCTGATGACAGAGCTGAGAGGTTATAGGCCTATAAAACCAGAGGGCACTAAGAGATGTTCTGTACATATGACAGTAAGATGAGCAATCGTGTCCAAACACAAACTATGCCATCAGTATTACTTACTTTTACAGTGCTGTTATCCCTGCATTGTTCTCTCTCATTAACAATTAGTCATTCAGGCCCTTGAGAACTTTATAGTCCGTACAAGCTCATCAAGCAAATCTCACACAATCACAGTGTTACATACAAGATTTATGTAACAGAACTGGTTGGATATGAATTTGGGAGTAATGATCCATAAACAAATGTGACATAAAAAAAAAAATCAGCCAAGAGAGCAGCCTACTAAACTCAGAAAGCCTAACTGTAGTGGAAGAGGCTGTTATTTCAAAAACGGCTTTCACCTTTTTGGGGAAAAGGGAGTCATTTTGTCATAAGAGAAAGATGCAACTTTAGATGAAGCAACTGCATAATGCCCTTGGTGTTTAAATCCTAGTCAATGAAAGTCAGTACCTGGTTTTGAAATCACGTAGCTCTATATATTTTCCATTTGAGTGCTGTATTAAGAGAGCCTGCACTCCTCTATTCCCTCCCCCTTCTTTCCCTCCTCCTTTTCAGCAGAAAGAAACCTCACCAACAAAGAGCAAATAGATTGAAAGCTCTTGCATCCAGACGCTTTCAAGCAAAACTTGAGAGAAACTTTGGCACATAATGTCTGCAACATTATGTTCACTGCCCTTAGAAAGCAATAACCAAATACATTCTGCTGGCAGCTAGTAAGCGCAGTGATTTCAACGCAGATGAGAGAGGAGAGGACAAAGAAAGAATATGCTTAGAGCATCCCTTTTACTATGAACCTATGGGCCAGCTGGAATGTTTACAAAGCTCCAAGGCCAGCCAGCAGGGAGCTGCAATAATCTAATTTTAATTATGTGACAAAAGCATGAAGAATCATTTCAAGGGCTAACAGAGGAAAATGGTTGCAGCCTGCCAATATTCCTTAGATGGTAAAAGAAGACAAGTTAACCCACAGAATTGAGTTGTTTCGCAAAAGACTAAATGGGATCTATCACAACTTCCAGCCCCTTGTTGTTGGAGAACGAGCTGGTTGCCAGAAAAAGGGTTTAGATGTTTAAAAAAGTTCCCAAGAGGCATCTAGGCAGAAAAGCAATAGCTATGCTCCTCCCTTTAAATAAAAGATATACTCTCCTAGTGAGAAAATAAAGTCCCATAATTATATTAAACTGGTTAATATGAACTTCAGAATATACAGATTGTTAGGTAGAAACTGCGCAAAGCTTCAGTCTACATTCTCCAGCACCACAGCCTTCTGGCAGGATCACAACAATAAAACAGCTGTTTTGCTGTCCCAAAGCAAAGCACAGTTTAAAAAATAAAGAAAATAAAAAATAAAAAAAGGAGCAAAGCTCAAATCCTCCTGCTTTGCCAATGCCCCAACTCTTTGGGTGAAAAGGACTGTTGTCTTCTGATAATAACAGGACAGAGCTCACAGCAATCGGCCAAACTATTTTGACTCTATTGAGTAGCAGGTCATATTGAAAACACAGGCAAATATGTTACATTTCAGGCTAGAGAAGATAAATCCATAGGCATCATTACAGGTTTAGCATTCTCACTAAATTTAAAGACTGTTCCTCTTATTTTAGAATATTCCTCTCCTTTCCGGATGCTCTGAATCCAAACTTTTAATACAAGACTGTCCTTAATTGTATTGTCCAGTAACATTTTATACTATCTCACAGTTTTCTTTCATCTGCTATTGCACGGGGATTTTGTGCTTTGGCTTTATGATTGCTTTGGGCAATTCTAGTAGCAAACAGAATTTCAGTCTTTTGCAAAGGCATTATTGGAAATATTGCATTTCCAAGCAATTCACATTCAATAATTTAACAGTCACTGGGGCTTCACGGAAACTTGCACATACTGGCATAGACTATCTCAGAGCTTGGTGATGTGTTCAAACTATTCCTATTGCCATAGTATCAGTTTGATTACAATGCTACAAAGGATGCCAAAAAGTGCAGGTAGTCTCATTTTGCTTCTACTCATTATTATTCCCTCAAGTGAAATAACACTTTGCTAAATAAGTGCATGGCTTTCCAGTTTAAGACACATTAACCTTGTTCTCTGTATAAAAAAGCTTTAAAGTACCTTATCGTGATTCAGAGAAATTGCCATTTGAAGTAGGTGTCTCCTATATAGACAATGGAAAATCATAGCCCGGGGAGCCTTATGAAAGTGGTGTGATATTTATTGTACATGTCCTCAAAATGTGCTTTATCTCCATAGAGTCTCTTAAGTCTCTCTGTAGAGACACTTTCTCTAATCAGTACAAATTAATAAGCTATTGTACAAATCATTATTAATAAAGTAACAAACTTAAAACCTTACTCTAACACCCCATATTCCACAAGCATCTACTATCTCTTCTTTACAATGATCTCAGTGATAATCGTAACTACGTTGAACCTCAGAGCAATTATTCTCAATAGTACTACTGGTGCGTGTTGACATCTGCAAGTTACTTTTCCCAATTATGAGACAGTGATGTTCTCCTTCACGCTCACTGCTCATGTCATTCAGATTCGTATAAATTGAGGTCTTTTCCTATGATTTCAGCCGCTCTTGCAAGGGCTTTCCTTCCAACACGAAGTACTTTTGGCTCAAGCTAGTAGTGCCTTTTTGCATCTGTCTGGAGTGAGATTTAAGGTGTGATGTTAGCATTCCTTTGCATCTTTTTAAAGCTTCCCTGGCCTGGGTTTTAACACCAACATCTTGCTGTATCTCAAGCACTTTGGAAATGTGTCTGCCACCACATATTAGTATATACTGCCATCACACCTTAAAACAGGGCCAGTTTCAGGCATAGATAATGCAGGCAGTCTCCTGTGTCCAGCAGTCTGTCCTCCAAAGTGATGCCTATGGCACCTGTGCTGGAGGAGGTGAGAATGAGCTATGTGACCAGTATATGATGCCTGAGCACCACTTAGGCTGCTCTTGGTAGCAGGGGCTGAAAGAGTGTCAGAGCAAGGAGGGGGGCAAGGTAAGTGGGGCAATAATTACTGTTGTGACGGCTGGAAATGGTTCTTTCCAGCAGCAGAAGTCACCAATGCATCTCTTGAGAGATGCCACTGGAGCTATTGACAGATGTAGCACAATGCTACATTGGGTCTTGGAATATAAAAGAAATTATTTCTGTAGACGGACAACAGCCTTGAGCCTGCTCACGGCTAAATTTGGCTAACTGACACCTTCATGAACTGCATTGCATATTGTCACACAGGCCTTGACATATTTTACATGGGTACATGAAACATATCTTTTGAGTCCTTCTAACCAAACTGTAATCCTTTCCTGCCTCTTGGGAGCAGGCAGCAGGTGCAAAGTCAGACCAGTGAATTTTGAGCAACTCATTGGGAGAATTTAAGAAGCATATCAGAAAAGAGTGGAGTGAGGAAACAAATTAAGAGAAGAATCTGTGGTTGCCGTCAGCTTTCTGATGATACAGATGTTTGTATAAAGGTTCATGTCTAGCTGCTGATATAAATAATTCTTCAAATAACTCTCAAGTAATCATTTCAAAATTCACTGGTATCTTAATCTGGTGAGGGAGAGTTGCAGTTTCAAGAAAACTAAAACCATTTGGCATGAAATTGGCATACTAGGATAGACTTCGATAAATAGTTTAGAGCGAAAGCATCAAGGAAGCGTAAGAGCTTAGAATAAATGTCATTTTTGAAACAATCCAGTTCAGCTTCTCATTTTGAAAGTGACCCTCCTTCATTTGTACAGTGAGGTTTAAAAAGTAGGGTCTTAGAGATAATTGAATAATTGCATAGGCAACCCACATGATTTTTTTTTCATTTATTTGATGCAGTCCCTGAAATGAAAAGTCCATCTTCAGTCAGCTCCAAAGGGTGTTAGTTTCAGAAGCCAGAACAGGGAACTGAGGTGGGAAAGCAGGGCACAGTGGAGGTAGTGATAAGCTCAGCTCTAGCTGTTGGTTGACATTACAAAGATTGTTTTTGCCAAGGAAAGAGATGGAAATATCTTCTCTCCTTTTTTATTTTTGTTCTTTAAAGAAAGCTGTATTTTGCAATGACAGTCCCAAATGCTTAAAAGTTATATAATGTCATCCCCCTCCCCACCACATTACCTCAAGAATAATGAGGTTGTTTTCTAACAAAATACTTTTTCCCACTAAACTTTCATATTTTGAACCTCTACGATAATTTTTTCTCCAGCTGGGGAAATGCCTTGAATCAAAAACAGACGCCTTAACCTTGCCCAACTCCGTACACACGCTGAATTTTCTGAAGTCAGGAAGGCTTCGCATTGGAAATCCTCGGACACCAGGGAGGCCCAGAAGCTTTGGGGGCTACCAGCTATGGCAAAGCTGCAGTATTTCTGGAAGGCAGACAAGGTGTAATGAATCATCTGTAGGTAAACAACAATGCCTTTATTGTTGTACGTTGACAGAAACACTCAGCAGTCTAATGTTTCTGGTGGGATACAGCGGAACTACAGATCTGTGATGAAAATCCTCAAGGAGTGTATATTGGTTGACGCTGTTATGCAGAAAAGTATATATGAGCATCTAGGAATATATCTAAGAATGTGGCGTCCAGTTATACGTCAGCACTAGCTGCACTAAATCCAATATGTCATGTAATCCACCACGATAGCTCCAGCTGGGAACCCTACACAAGGCACTCCTGCACCTTTACAAAGCACTGATCTGGAGCTCAGCTTGATGGTTCAAGTTCCAAGTGGGCTATCTGGTAACTTCATGAATTGAATATAAGCAATGAAAGCGACCAGAAGCTTGCCCGCTGCTCCATCTAGTGCTTGTGTTCAGTATCCTATAGGATCATGAAGTTTTTTTTTTTTTTTTCCTTCTGAATGCTAATATCCGATGACACTAATAACCAGGAGAGGCATGGATATGCCAAGGAGCAGGGCAAGTGATGAAGGGCACTTTTAGTGCACTGGTTTTCTGGCTTATGAAACCTATCCATGAGAAAATCTTCTCCTCTGCTAGCCTCTCTTTTGCCTGTAAGCCGCTGTAGTGAACAAGTGTTCCCAAAGAATGGCTGAACTGCCCGTGCAGGGGGGTGATCTTTCAGGAACTCTTAGGCAAGAAGGAATATGTAAAGAATGACACTTTTGGATCGCTAGGGCCGTTGTAATACAAACACAGCATTTCTGTCAAGCAGATTGGGTCCAGTTTCATTAATTTTGTATTTCATATGACTGTATTGACTAAAATAGCTCATTTCTGCTAAGTAGATATGTAATCATGGAACAAATAAGTCTTTTTGGCAGTGTGCTCAAAGACACATGATAGGGAGGACAGAACACAGAGTATCACGCTGGTCAAGAAGGTGAGGAAAACATACTTTCAGACAGACTATGTCCACCTCTAGTGCCAAGGAAGGATCCTGAATATAAACTAAATTGTCTTAGCGTTAAATTGTCAGAACAGTCTCTGGCAGTTTTGCCAGTGGCCAACTAGCACTGTCTCGAGCAGTTCCCGGGCACTATTCAGAACATACTCTGGACTAAGGAGCATTCCCATGTTCAGATACAGACTTTTTTTGGATGCAAAGGTAATTTAATAGGGGGAATGCTGGTGTTCCATGCCATTTGGCCCCTAGCATATTTAAGTTCCTGATACAGATGAAGTCACAGTGTAACACAATGTGTTACTGATAGTGTTGAGCCCCTGCAGTCCAAGCCTAAGAGCTTCAGGTCTTTAGCTTCAACCATAGTAGTTCATATTTTTAGCTGTGGAAAGATAATGGATCTCACAGCCAGCGGAGAGTACAACTTCAGAAGGAAGTTTTTAGTGTCTAGTAGGACTTTTTAGATTTTACAGTTCTGCAGATAGATCTCACTCACTGGATTTTTAAGTATGACTCTAATCTAAGTAGCTTCTAGAGATGTCATTGCCAATAATAATCCGCTTCCATATTGCTAGCTGGCTTTGCTGTCTTCCAGAATATAAATAGGCTCAAAATAATAGAAGCAGTCATGTCAGCATAGTATAATAGCCAGGCACTGCATATTGCCAGGGTACACTACTGTAAATACTCTGATCTGCAGCAGAGAAAATTTTCCCTATGTTATCTTTGCAAATCTTTTTCTGAATTTATTTATATTTACCTTATTTATTCTCTTTCTCCCACTTTCCCCTGCTTCAAAACAAAAGCATTGCTTATGCTAAAGCTGCCAGAGAGGGAGAACGGATCTACCACCTGCCACAGATGTTCAAATATAAAAAAATAAAAAATGGCCTGTTAAGGACAAAACCTAGAAGGAACAGGAGAAAAGAAAATATCAGCTGAGTGGGGAAGTGCTGGTAAAGGGCAAGTTTATGCTGCTGTTTATATATCAGGCAGGTCTTCATTTCAGAACAAATCACTCCACAAAATAAAAATTGCAGGCAGAAGGGTTAATTGGGTAGTTGCAACTAAGGGCACCCAGGGGTCATACGCCAACGTAGGACATGCTAGCTACTGCTGTTCTCTCCTCTCCCTGCCTGAGATAGCTTCTATCAGCTTGTTTGGAAACATATCTCCAGAGTTAGCTGCTTAGTGGTAAGAGAGAAGCTCTGACTGGTGCTTATGTATGATATCTGCGAAAGAGCTCTGTTAACATCCCTGATGAGATCTCTTTATCTCGTGCCTTCCTAATCAGCAAGGCAACAGGAAAGGAGAGGGAATTTACTGCGCTAAATGGAGTACCTGCTACGTGTGATTGTTACTGTTTTTATTTTGTAAAAGTTGCATCTTTGTTTTGTTAAATACTTCCTTTCCTTCCAAAGGAGGAGGGAAATATTTCTGTTATCCCCATTCTGGGAGGGGTAGCATAGCAGAGACTTTTCTATTCTGAAGCATTCCAGTATCCAACCCTCCTTCCTCATGAATTCTGTCCTCTCCCTGTGCCCACTGCCCCCAAACTTTCCCTTGTACATTAAGACCTGCCAGTTGAGATTTCTTCAGTAGTTGTTCACAAAGTTACCTAAGTCTCTTTTCAGTGCTTGCCTGTCTTGTGCTGGGAGGAAAAGCAATGGTTTCTCTTGATGTGCTGTCTGAAAAAAGAACTTTTTGGCTCCTCAAAGGGAAACCAACTCTTCTGACAGCACTTGAAAAGCAGCCGAGTTGTTTTGAAAGATAAAATTAATGTAGAAAAACATGAAATTGAAGGCCATTCAAAATCCCTCTGTACCCTTAATATTACACTCAGTAATTAAATGTAATGTTCTGTATATATAGGAGGTCAGATGACATTATTTGATGGGCCTCCCTGGCATTAAGCTCCCTGAATTTATGCCAAAGCATGGCATTGTGTAGCGCAATTGCATCTCCACCGTTTTATAATTTGGCGTGGTCTCAGGTATATTGACAGAGGCACTCAGCTAAAGCAATGCTTAAATAAGGTTGTAAGGACTGAATTAAGGTTCATCATTCCAGATGGACACTAACAGTGTGCACAGAGCAGAATAGAAAACAGTGCAGCTTCACAACAGACAGCTCCTGAGAGTGCTGCAGCAGAGTGGCTCAGCACTGCAGGCTGTTTATAAAACAGGGACTTACTCAAGATTTAACGATTTGGATGTAGAGTTCTAGCAACTCAAAATCTGAGCAGTCTCAGCTCCTGCCACCTGCTCCTGTCTTGAACGTTAGGGGTTCATTTACAAATGCCCCTCTTAGTCTCGGTGTGCATTTCATTTCTCCCCGGAGCGGTAGGGCATGGCAGTCAGCTGTGTCTTGCATTTTATGAGAAAGCCGTTTGCCTCAGAAATTCACACACTAGCATGAAATAGAAGAATTTAGTAGCCCAGCAGAAAAGACCAATGTTTTAAATGGAACATGCTTCTCCCTCAGCATGGAGAGAATTGCACTGCAGCAAGGGCAAGATAAAGGCCAGTGACCCCCTGTATCCTGGAGAGAAAGAGGGCTGGGTCAGAGGGCAGAACAATATCAGAGGAATAGATGAACAAAACGATAAAGTTGAGAGAAAGATACAGAATCAGACGTTCGAGGAGAAGAAACAGAGACACAAAGGGAGCAACTCTGACCATGCCAAAAAGGGAAGTACAAGAGCACTCTTACCTGCTCACGAGTGAACTTGCCAGACAACCAGAGGTATCAGTCTCTGCATATTCACTCAAGGTCAAGATCCATTTTACTGCTTTTCCTTGAGAGAGAGGCAAATCCCTTTTAGAGCAAAACCTGGCTCTGATCCATTGATTATTTTGCTTATTTCCCTTCCCTTGAACCGCTCATCTCATTACTGCATGGAACATTCTCCTTTAATAGATGTGTTTGGCATGGGGAAAAAGTGCCTGTTATTGTTTCTTGTGGTAGATTTGTTTTTGTAGTAAGAAAAAAAGGCAAACTGATAACATACCCATAATTTAATTTCCCGTTAACTTTTATTTCTCTATCTGTGGAACTCCTTTTTTTTCTTTTTTTCTAGTGACAGTGTAAACAAACAGTTATTCACACCTTTCTTTCTGCTAAGTATCTTAGGAAACTGTAACCGAAAGGGCTAGCAGTATAAATACTGTGAGTGTGGTATTATTTTCCCTTTCTGCTCAAAAACTCCTAGGAAAAAATGGATGAATGCATACATAAATACCTAATCTCAATGGGAGAGCAACTGTGCAGGCCTGCTTCCTCAGCAGCAGGTGATGAGGAGCCTACAAACAGATCCTAGGAGCCAGGAGAATGTGGCCCCTCTCTGCAGCAGGATTTGGGTCAGCTGTGCTGGACATCTGCTCCTCTGGGTGTCCTTTCCCCTTAACCACCCACAGCTTTTCCTAATCATTGTGCTACTTAAACTGTTACCCTATAAAAGGCAGGGAGGCAGGGTGGAAAAGGAGGAAAGAAGTTGTTGGGAGGTCTGGGGGGGGGGGGGGGGGGGGTTGTTAGGAATTCTGGTGTGACTGCAGATTCCTGAGCTGGACGGGAACAAGTTGCCCAAAGGAGAAGAGATGAGTTTTGCAACGGGCTCTTGCTGGCCGTCAGAGGGCTAATATGTATCTTTGCATGCAGCTGCCCTATGATGCAGTGGTGAATTTGGCTGTTGATCAGAAGCAGTAAGAAAGTTGGGATGGGAGATGGGTGTTTCTTCGGCCTGCTTGCAGAAGGACCTGGAGGAGCTGAGCAGGGTTTTGGTGGGGCAGAGTGACACCTGCTGGGGAGGGAGGAGGAAGAGGAAATCTGGTCACCTTGCAGATGAAAGCCAAGTGCAGAGCTTGCTGCTTCTTGTGCATCTGTAAATGCTGTTGCAGGCTGCTGTAGCCTGCTGCTACTCCTGCACAAAGAGAAGACAGCAGTAAGGTGGGTCATCTGGGGTACTGCTGGATATGGTGATGTATATCCCATATCACAAGTCCTGTGTGATGTGTCATACAGGACTGAGGAGAAGTTGAGACTGTATCAGGATTGAAGATGCAGGAGTGATGCCAGAACTAGACTGAAGAGGTGTAGGGAGATATGAAGGGCTGAGTTCTCGCTGTTGGTGAGACAGTGTGCAAAGCCACCCACCCGCCTGCCTGCATGCAATGGTTCTCCAAGGGTCAGTCAGTCCCTGAAGGCTAAACTGGAGAAAGGGACCAGATTGCTTGTGGTAAGGTCAGCCTATTGCCGTGGCAGGCTGAGCTACCCTGTGTGTTTCCTCTGTTGGTCAGCCCACAGGCCCTGCCTTCTTCTGTTCATGCTGCAATCCTCGAAAAACCTTGGGGCAGGGAGAAGCAGGAGTAGCAGATGTATTATAGTGTCATGTTCATCTGTTTTGAGTCCCTTCTCCTGCTTCCCCCATAGCTACTGTGGCACTCTGTGTATCACATCAGCCTTATGACGCTAAAACTTTCCCTGTTCAGTGTGCCCCCTCTGCCCCTGCATGCATTAGGTGCAGCTAGCTGATGTCATCTGTGATGCGCAGATTGATTTGTGGTTGTCTCAAAGGGACCTGGAGCAGCGGAGGAGCTCCAGGGCTGTGCAGCAGCTCAGAACATGCTCCTCACAAGGCTGTGCTCTCAGAGGATTTTGGCAAGATTTTACAGGCTTTTACTCTGAACATTTCTTCATCACAAGAGCAGGAGGCTCCAAAAGCACCTCCTTGTGTTACCTGAGACAGGGGCTTATAACTGCTCGCAAGGACAGCTTGAGGGATCCATAAGAGAGACCTGGAACAAGTCTCTGAATGTCAAGGGTAGGAATCATCTAGCTTGCACGTAACCTGAGTACTGATCATCCTGATGTTTGCCCGTGTTCGGATGTCTGTAGCTCTGGCTCTGTTCACCTGGTTGCTCGGCCAGTTCAAGTTCAGTTTCACAAAGTGGCTGCCCTCTGATGAAGCTCAAGGGAGCAAATTCAGGCAAACCACTTCTATGGAGCCAAGTCTGTGATGGTTATTAGTACTTGAAGAGAGCTCTGGCTGGTCTGGGCAAACTAAATGTTTCTCCTTCCTTTCCTATTGCTGCCCTAGCATGGGAGAAAAGTCAGCTTTGCTCAGGCTCATGTGTCTCTCTTCCCCCTGCAATGGCTATTGGAGGGCTCAGTGCTGCAAGGCTGGTGCTCTTGCACAGTTGCTATGGTGCTGCCTGCTCCTGCTGCCTGCTCAATGCCGCTTTCAGATCCTTCAGGGGGCAGGGATTAGTGCAAATGTGGATATGACACAAGTCAGTGGTGTTTGGTCAGGGGCTTTCCTGAACTGTGTGCCAAAGTCTTTGGTAACAGACCTTCCAGTCAAATGGGGGAACATGAACTACCTGAAGGCTTGCTAAAAGCAGACATCTAGCACGTACTTGTGGGTTTCCACAAAAGGCATAAAGACTGATGAACGGAGCAGCTCTTGTTGTCTTCCCTTTGCTGCCCTGCTTTTTTTTTTTTTTTTTTTGCTCAAGCAGTTAGCCACCCTGTAGAAATCAGCTGTCACACATATCTCAGTGTAATTTTATTCATAGGAATATTCAGTGTCCTGTTCCTTTGAACTTGTCTGAAACAGCAGGCAATTTCTTTGCTCAGAAATGTAGTTCTGTTCTCCTTGCTTAGCTGTTCTTTTATGCATCAACAGAAGTCCAACATCCACTGAAGGTAATGAGAAGACATGGATGGTTTTCAATGAGAGTTAGATCAGTGTTCAGATGCATATACAATTCAGTAAGGCAACCTTTAAGTGCTTTGCTTCTTAGTAACACAAACATTACATTATCCAGCAGAGAGATCTGAACTTTATTTTTAGAAAATTTCCAAGTTCAGAAAAGATGTAAAATGTGTGCCTAGCAAAGAGTATGTCATCTATTGCAAGCAAAGACTCAGAAATTTATTATGTGAAAATCATTTTTTGAAAGTGTGAAATTGTGGATTTCAGTAGATCCTCTTAACAGGGGCAATAATTATAGTTGTCATGAACTTTTTGTGAGGAGGAATCAATGCTTTTTTTTACCTTGAGATTGCTTTCCACTACTTGTACACAGTGTTTAGTCCCTTCCAACAAGCTGCTTAGCCTCAAAACATTACTCCCACTGGTCTAATGTGGTCAGCCAGGGAGGCCTATACAAGCAGCCTCCTAGCACAGTGTATAGTAAGGCTACATACCTTTCACATCCACCCTGTCCCTTGAGGTGGATGTGAAAAAGGTACCTGCTCTGAGCTTAAACTCTTGGATGTGTGTAGGAGGAAGAGTTCGGTGTTTAGCTTCTGAATCAGCTCTGTGTCCTCCCCAGGTAAAGATGACAAGGCAGATAGCATCACCCATCAGCCCACCCGTTACACCTCATTGTGCTGCTGTTCAGTGATGGTTTGAATTTTTTTTAGGAGATTTTTCTAAGTAGACTGCTATTAGTAATAACACCTGAAAAGGCTCTCTTGTTTACTGTAGCTTTTTTCAGGCTGTTATATATGTATCTGAGAGATTAGTAATCATGTTTGATACATAGAAGAGCCAGGTAGGTGCTCATGAGTATTCATATTACAGAAAAGCCACTTTTGCTGATGCTGTGGTCCTCTGTTTCACAAGGCCTTCTAGGGACACATCACCTAGTGCTTTGTGCTGCAGGGAGCTAAGATCCTCTCCCAGGGAACCATGGGAGAAATGATGGTGGCTGGTGACAGACTGTAGTTTGTCCTTCTGAAGCTGCACGAAGGCACTGGGAGAATGCTAGCACTTGAGTAATTTAATCCTTATCCTCACTGCAAAGGGAGGAAAGTTACTCTAGCTTAGTGAACCAGTTTGTATGCATATATGGGTACACACATACACGTTTCTATTCCAAACTTGACCTTGTAGCATTGGTTTAAGGTATCCGTCTTAGAGACGACATTCAGTGAAGAGCCAGGGATAACTTGTGCAGACAAGCTATATCCTCAGATTTCTTCTATTTGTCATTTTGTTGCATAATTTTGAACCAACCAAATCAAGTTCCTCTGTTTCCTAAGTTTTTTTTCTTCTGTTTTTCTACTATTCTTTCCAGGCAACACAGGCTTATTTTCAGGTTTTCTTCTATATTTGCTAATGTGCCCCACTTTTTCCACAGAACCTGCTGATTTGGCCAAGACCAGAGCTTAGCTGAAGGGATAAGCTTTTCTCTGGTGGGCTGCCTTACTCAGCTCCTCAGGTGGGATCCCAGCTGTTCAAAAAGCAAGAAAAGCTCTTGCCCCTCCCCATAGAGATTTAGCACAAGTCTGGCAAGCAAAGAGGAAGCATGAAAGCTAAGTAGGTTTTTTCTTCCAAGGAGTAACAGGGAGTGTGTAAAAACAGGGGCTGTCTTTTCCTCTATTCTGCAGTACCTGGCCTGTGATTTAACAGAAGACTGGTCCTGTGCTGCAGCTGAATATCTCTTGGCTTGGAAAGTGGGCAGGGAGATTGTCATCTGTAGCTGAAGAGAAGGAAATAAAAAGTCAGTGCAGGAGCAGAGGTGAGTTATGGTGTAGGATTGACAGGGGAGGGAGGTGGGTTGAGTCTGCAGTCAGGATGGGAGTGGGGACTGCATGTATTTGGAGGCAGACCAGAAGGCAATGGCAGGGTGGTAGAAGGCAGAGCACAAAGGGCACGATTGCTTTACTCGCGGCTTTTGGAAGAGCTGGCGTTGCTAAATGTTGCGTGTGCATTGGAGGTGAGGCACGAGGGATTGCAAATTCAAAGGCAGACCAAGCACACTGTTCTATTACAGAAACAGTCATCTCCTTCCATATGGATAACTCACTCTCCTGTGCTTTATATATTTCAGTGCAGTCGTCGTTCTCTCCCTTGCAGTTTCAGTACTTGTTCTCTCTTTTCTTGGTATGCTCCATGCTTCTCAGAGACGTTCCTGTGGCCTGTTGTCACCTGACATCTGAAGCAGTCACCTCTCCCTGTTGCCCTGTGTAGCAAGTTAAAACACTTTGTTCTTGCTCCTAGAGTCCTACCATATTCTACTACCCTAAACCTCTGCGGTTCACAGCTCTTTCTTTTCTTTTCTCATTCCTGCTTTTGTCTTCCCACAGGTACAGGATGCCTTTCCAACCTACTGTCTTCTGCTCCCTAGGGGTAAGGGAATCTTTTCCTAGAGCCATCAAAGTAGTAAGCTAAATAAATATAATTTAAGCAAATTTACAAGAACCATGATAATGTGTGTATGCCTGAGCTGTGTGACTGGCTAGTCATTGTCCTTGTCTGTCTTTTTTCTTTTGCCACTTTGTAATTGTTCCACAAAAATTGAATCAGATGTGTGCTATTTTCCCAGGCGGGGTGGGCAGCAATAGGGCTTGGCTCTCCCCTGTGACAAATCAGCTACCTGTGCCCCCAGGAAAAGACAGGCACAGGGAGCAGAGTGGTTCATTCTTGCAAGAGAGCTTAGATCCAAGTTGTTTCATTGAGGCAGTTTTAAGCGATGTCAGACTCAGTGGCTGAATCTTCAATGTAATCATTTGTGGTTTCTACTGCAGCTACTGCCTTCTTCAGCAGCACACCTGGCTCCCTATCTAAAGGTGAGGGCTGAGCTGTGTCGCTTGCTTCTTGACTTCCAAGGTTGAGCAGTCTCTTTTGGTCTGTTTACCTGTAGTTTGATGGGTAGTTGTTGGAAGAAATGCAGTGTATTATGGCCTTTTGTTCAGTTACTCTTCCCTATTCTAAAAACATAAAATAAAACAGCATTTTATAATGAAGGCTGGAAGTAGGTATAAGGTTTATTGAATACAGGCAGCAGTTGCTTCTATCTTTCTATCCAAATGCAACCAGAATGTAACTCCAGCTGGTACTAAACTTAGCCAATTTATTGTGGTGTCCATGGAAGATGCATCTTTTGCTATAGAAAGAACTGCTGCGGAAATTTCCTCTTCTATGCGTATTTTTAGGATAATCTTTCAGGCTTTCAGCAAAAAAGAAGCTGACAACCTGGCCTTTTAATGCCTATGAGATGAATATAGTACTCACTGCCCTGCCATTGATCAGATTTTGGTAGTAGCTTGCAGATAAACTGTTTATGTTAGCCAGGTTTATAAAAAGCTGAGGCCTTTAGATGATTTAAAAAAAAAAAAGCTGAGAAACAGCAGAATTAGAGGGCCCATTTTTCCTCTTCAGCAGAAGTCTTCATGTCCTTCACTGTAAAATCAGTCACTTTTTCTCAAGCTGTTTTTTTCTTGCTTAGCTGGTGGCTACTTTGGTGTCTTTTCCTGGGCGTTTGTCCGTAGAGACATTAAAAAATTGCAGCATTGTATATGTTGATATTGGAGTGTCACTTTGCCTCTGGCTTTTTTCATAGAAGTCTGAGTAGGTGAGGGACTTTGATACCAAAGAAAGCCTAGAAGTAATAATGGGCTAATAACCTCAGTGTTCACTCGTTTGAGTGTTGCCCATAGCAAGAATTCCTATTTCCTGATGAGTGAAGTCTCTGTAAAGCTTGCAACACTACTGCACGTCCGGCAGATATGGGGATTTGGTAATGAGGCCCTAAGTATGTAGGGAAGTTACTACTGAAGAGATTTAACATGGTTTTGTTAGAGCTTCGTGATCATGCTAAACTGATGGTGCTGGCCTCTACTGCATGCAAATGAGCAGCCCAATCCTAATTCTCTGCTTCTGAGGTAGCACTTCCTTCTGGAAGGATGTGGTTGTTTGGCCATCCAGGAGGCCGAGGCTACTTCCTGTACAAGAAGCAATCTTAGCAGTGTTAAATTCAAACTGAGGACCTCCAGTTAAATACTCACTATCCTGTTACAAGTCTCCCGAGTTACTGCTCCCAGACTCTTACTGCCATAAATAACTCTAGAAGTCAAGCCTCACTGCCAGAAGTGTTAAGCACTGCAAATAGTATGAAGGATGACTCATTTAGTGAGATGAAGGTGGAGCATGAAGCAGTAGGAAGAAAATTGATTTACAAAGGAGACTTTTCAATGCAGGTGACACACAAAGTTCTGAACAAAGCAATGTTCAATCATCATAAAAATGAAACAAAAGACTAAGAAAGAAAGGTTTTCTTTTTTCTTAATGACAAAGGCCGTTCTAACCAAAGCCTAAAGTGGGAAGGTATTGCATACCGAGTGTGTCAATCCTTACCCAAGTTAAACCGGACAGTATAAGAAGAGATGAATGGAGAATTCTTCCCTACGTTTCCAATCTAAACATGGTACTTATTCAGCAAGCAAGTCACTTCCCAGATTGTTCTCTGTTTATAAAAGCTGAGAAAAGAACAGCTTACCTCTGAGCTAAACAGCTGTGGGAGATCAGGAGTGCTCATAGCTTCAAGAAATCCACAGTGAAAGCCAAGAGCAATGGAAATGCTAATATAGTAATCTATACACATGCTTTGTGAATGATAACTCATAAGTAGATTAAATTCCCATAATCTGCTTCAGTTGAAACTATAGCTGTTGGCCCTTTTACTTACCCTCTAGCTCCTGTACCTAGGAGTGCCTTTAGAGAGAGATTTTGAAAAAATGTGTCTGATTGTCCTACAACTGCTGCTGCGCTAACAAACTAGTGTTTGGTGCCACCTACAATTCCACCCCTGCTATTTTTAGGGAGCAGGCATGTTGATCAAGAGCTTAATGTAACTCTTCATGGGTGAGGGTGAAATGTTTTCACAGATGACATCAGCTAAAATCCTTTGAAGTATTGGAGGAAAAATATCAATTACATTTTTCTTTTACTGAAATGATGAAACTTAATCATGCGAAGTTGCTTGTATATCTATATTTCAGGTGGAAATTCTAGCTCTGCTGGCAATTTGAGTAACAGCCACTTAAAATAACAGAGGCTAGTTTTATTCTGTGGTACGTGTGGGTCTTCCTGGGCTTTGTTGCACTAGATCCGTAAAATGTTGCTCTCAATAGTTCTGCTCCCTTAATGCACTGATGCTTAGAAATAGGTGTAACAAGGCATGTGAGCCTGTAATGCTTGGAGTTTCTTCCCTCAAGATAAGGTGAGCGAGAGTCAAAAGACTGAAGACTTCATGCATAGTTGTTTCACTGTGTTGGCAATGATAGAAAACCTTGAACTAAGGTAATGCAACCAAAACTAAAGGGTTGCAGATACTTACATGGAGAAGGGTCTGTGATTGGATGGGAATGTTCTTGCAAGGCTATCTCAATCTTCAGTATTATTGTGAAGAATAAACTCAAACCTGGTTGTACTAGTCTTCCTCACTGCTGTGAGGTAAATGAGCGCTCTCCTTCATTGAAACTAGTGCTGGCTGGATAGTTTACATAGATTTATTCCTGCTTATGCCTGGGGAATTCCAAAATTTCAGGTGTCAATTCACCCATGTTTGTGGTCAAAATCCAGATCTGTATGTTGTAATAACAACTAGATAATAACCCTTTTCTCCTGGGTCTATGTTCAGTGAACTTAGTCCCTCTGTTCATAAGTAATCTGTGGGATCTGAGCTCAAATGTAATAAATTATCTTTATAGGAGGCAGCACAGGCCAAATCTTCCACTGCTGCTAGGGAAGAGCTAATAGTTAACAGCTAGTGACAGATTTATGTTTTCACTTGTAGGTTGCTCAGCAGTGGGCCCAGCTCAAATGTAAAATATCACTTGGAAAGGTTGGCTTTCTTAATGAAAAGTACAAGGTTCATTTTTAAAAGCTGTATTGATTGGAAAAATCCCTCTCCCCCCTTCCCCCCCCAAACAGAAAACCTCCTGTTAGGAGGAGGGATATAGAAATTCTCTAAGGAGAAATGGCACAGATGATCATCTGTCAATAGAAAAGTATGTGTATTTTAATACCAGAAAGCTCTTTAATACAGAAGGAAAAAAGAACAGACACTTGCCTAGCTTAGGAAGAGGAAAACTGCAGAAACCTGCCTGCAGTATGCTGTCTAAATTTAGCCATGGAAGGAATAATCCTCTCAGATACTCAAAAATCTGTCTGAGGGAAGCAAGCAAAGGCCATGGAGGAGCTGTACTCAGATACCCTCCAGCCCCACTCTCCAAAGTGCTGGCAGTGGGAAAGCTGTCATGCAGTGTCAGTGGCCAGACTGTAAGGGGGCACTTACTTATTTAGTCCTTGTTAGGAAAGCTTCTGTGTTCTTTATTAACATAAGTGGTCAAGACTAGAGATGTGTGGATGGCTTGCTTCAAATCACAAAGCTACTCGGAACCATCCTTGCTTTGAGCTTGAATTGTTTCTGTGTTAGCTTTGCCTAAGGAGTGGTAGGATCCCATTGTGTGCATGTTCACAAAGGGCATTAAACTTCATACAAACTCCCTGCAGACCTTCTCTCTCCCTCCCTCCCTCCTTCAGTACTTGAAACCCTATCTAGAAGAAGCATTTGATCCTTAACATAATGCTTGACAGCAAAGTATAAATTTATGAGTTCAGAAGCCAAAATAAACCTCAACTGAGAGAGAGAAAAAATTTCTTCCAGCTTTGCAAATTTGAGAACTTCATTTCCCATGAGTATTTTGAAGAATAAATGCTCAATATTGTCACTTTCTCCTTCCTCCCTGTTTGAAATGAGCCTGGAAGCTGTAAACAAATGAATGAAAACTGTGGCCAGCTTCTGCGGTATTAAAGAACATCTCCGTGTTACAGTTCTATTTAACAACTCACTATAAGTTCTTAGAGGAAACTTGCCTGGATAGTTTGTATGTGCTGATCTGTAGCAGAGGTCCTGCCTCATATCTTGTTTTCATGGACTTCTCCAGTCCTGGAAGCTGCACTTTGGCTCTTGATTATTCCCTGCATCCTCAGCTCCTCCAGAATGTCTGATGACTTTTGCATTCCCCTCCTTTCAGGGTCCTGATTTACTGATGAACTCACTGGTTAGGAACGCATCTTCAAAAGATGAAAATGTTAAAAGTTATTACTTGTAGCGCACTTAGATCATGCAGTTTTGTTTGAATGCCATTTGCAATTACAGAATTCTTATTCAGGGGGTTATTTATTGAAGACGTCCAGTGGAGAAGGCCTCCTCAAAGCTCTCTTGCCTGCTTAAACTTTGCAGTAGGCTTCTTAATGGCTTGAAAAATAGTGCTGACATTTGCACAAGTTCCACCTAGTTCAGCTTCACACTGTGGTCAGTTATATCCAGGAGGCGTCAGGAAAGTGTGGAAGCGTGTGCTGAAGGCCTGTAAAGCCAGTGTTTTAAGCGTATTCCCAAAGGAAGGCCATAGAGAACTCTATACAAGTCAACTTCTGAAGTGTTCTGTGAGCTGGTTAGAGAAAACTAATCTAGGATAGGATTAGACAAGCCTATTAATGGGCTATTTTGTGAAGGTAACTGAGCTGTTCTCTTAAATGAACCCAGCACTTTCATGTGTTTTCACAGTCTGCGATTCTTGTTGCATCAACGTTGCTACATTTGGGCATGCTTGTATGCGTTCCAACACTTAATTATATATTTATGAATAGCAATTAAGAGTAAAAACGTTATTTTGATAACCCTTCTGAGCGACTGTATGGCTCCCACATATTAGACGTGAAGGATAAACGACGAACAACTTTCTTGCCAAAACCTGTCAGGTTTTGCAACTCTCACTTGATGGTTACGTTGTCTGCCCAACCTATGTGAGCAGAAGTTAAGGCTTTTTTATGAAGAATACTTGGACCAAATCAAAATCAGTTATTTGATTTCTGCTACTCTTTATAAGCAGACTAGGTATTGCAGTGTATTTTTGTGGTTATAAAACAAAAACACAGGACATCTGTCATGTTGTAGAATTGACTTCATACCTCTACCAAAATAACTGAACCAGTCACCCAAAAGGCACTGACTGATGTTCAGCTGCCAGTCAGCATCTGTAAATGTGGCAGAAGCCAGAGTATACCAAAACATTTCTTGTTAATGTTGCCCACTCTTCACACTTATTTTTTGCCAAGTGATGTGAATTTGCATTGGTTTCACTGATCTATTCAGTCAGGGAAAAAAAGAAAAAAGTTGAAATATATTTGTATGGTATTTTTGAAATAAAATGCTTCAAACTTTCAAGACACAGAAATTTTCTGTTTAGAAATTTCCTGTGAGGTTATCTTATAAAACGTAGGAGGAAAAGGAACATGAAATTAAATGAAACGCTTTATTTCAGAGCAAGCAACTTATTTTGTTCGATCTGAAATGAAATCCTTTCATCACGTCCTTCTGTGGCATTGGGAGGTAAGTCCTCTTTAATGAATAGCAAACACCAGTAATTATTCCTTTTGTGTTCAATTTGAAATATTTTATTACATCCCTTGTTTATTACAGAGAGTAAACAACCACTTTAGATTTTCCATTTAGCGTGTTTGTGAAATGTTAAGCCATTCATAGCACTTGAAAAATAGACAATTTAAACTACAAAATTAGGGTTTTCATATGCACCAACGATGGTGCTGCTTTTCCCATAGCAACTCTTACTACAGCTAAATATCCTAAGATTATAGAAGAGTTTGGTTTAAATATTCCTTTATACTTTTTTAGTAGACCTTTGCTTATCACAGTGACAGTATCTAGAGCTTTGATAGTTTTCTCTGTAGGATAACTTGCCTGTAGTTCTTCACTGCATACTTAAGGAATATCATGGTATTTATTTATTGTATGTACTTGATGCTAGTGAGGGGCTTTGTATTGGCCGTTTTGTGCTGCACAGTGACTCATGGTACCAACAGACTGACACCACTAGCGTGGGCAATGCATAGTCCCAGTGTGCCATAATCCCGGTTACAGAGGGCTATCTCTGTATAAGGCTGAGTTTGTTCTCTTGATCTATTCCAGGAGTCTGCTGAGAAAAGTATATCCTGCTGCCTCTTCTGTCAGTGGGGGCTGAGTCATATTGCAGAACATAATCATTGCTTAGGAAATACTTTTTGCTACTATTGCATGTCTTTGAACGAGTGCTCAGAGCTCAATACTTGCACTGTCACAGCATGAACGTTACTGTGTATAGAAGCTGGATGCAGCAATAGACTTATAAGATTATTCATTCCTATATCGCTCCCTTTGCAGAGCTGTTATGAACTTTGGCTACTCTTTCACAGAATAGTTGAGGTTGGAAGGGACCTCTGGAGATCATTTAGTCCAACCCCTCTACTCGAGTAGGTTGCCTAGGACTCTGTCCAGGCATCTCCAAGGAGGGAGATTCCACAACCTCGCTGGGCAACCTTTTCCAGTGCTCCGTTATCCTGACAGTAAAGAAGTTTTTCCTTATACTCAGATGAACCTTCTTATGCTTCAGTTTGTGCCTATTGCCTCTTGTCCTATCACTGGGCACCACGGAGAAGAATCTGGTCTCATCCTCTTGACACCCTCCCTTCAGATATTTAAGCACACTGATAAGATTTCCACCTCAATCTTCTCTTCTCCAGGCTGAACAGGCCCAGCTCTCTCAGCCTTTCCTCATAGGAGAGCTGCTCCAGTCCCTTCATCATCTTAGTAGCCCTTCTCTAGATTCGCTCCAGGAGCTCCATATCTCTCTTGTACTGGGGAGCCCAGAACTGGGCACAGGACTCCAGGTGAGGCCTCCCCAGGGCTGAGTAAAGGGGAAGGATCACCTCCCTCGACCTGCTGGCAACGCTCTGCCTAATGCAGCCCAGGATCCCATTGGCCTTCTTGGCCACAAGGGCACGTCGCTGGCTCACGGTCAACTTGTTGTCCGCCAGGACTCCCAGGTCCTTCTTTGCAGAGCTGCTTTCCAGCAGGTCAGCCCCGAGCCTGTACTGGTACATGGGGTTTATTCCTCCCCAGGTGCAGGATGCTGCACTTCCCTATTTTAATCTTTAGGAGATTCCTCTTTGCCCTCTCTCCAGCCCGTCGAGGTCCCTCTGAATGGCAGCACAGCCCTCTGGTGTATCAGGCACTCCTCCCAGTTTAGTATCATCAGCAAACTTGCTGAGGAGGCACTCTGTCCCTTCATCCAGGTCATCGATGAATAAGTTGAACAGGAGTGCACCCAGTACTGAGCCCTGGGGGACACCGCTAGCTACAGGCCTCTGACTAGACTTTGTGCCACTGATCACAACCCTCTGAGCTCTGTCATTCAGCCAGTTTTCAGTCCACTTCGTTGTCTGTTCATCGTGCCCATGTTTCATCTGCTTACCTATGAGGATGTTATGGGAGACAGTGTTGAAAGCCTTACTGAAGTCAAGGAAGACAACATCCACTGCTCTCCCCTCATCTACGCAGCCAGTCATTCTGTCATAGAAGGCTATCGGGTTGGTTAGGCATGATTTCCTCTTTGAATCCATCCTGACTACTCCTGATCACCTTCTTCTCCTTCATATGAAATGGTATCCAGGATGAGCTGTTCCATCACTTTTCCAGGGAGGGAGGTGAGGCTGACTGGCCTGTAGTTCCCTGGGTCCTCCTCCTTGCCCTTTTTGAAGACTGGAGTGACGTTTGCTTTCTTACCTGTGCTTTGTGTTTACCTGTGCTTTATGCATTGCTACTTTTTTGAGAAGATGTAAATCTTTCTGGTAATTCCCCAGGGAAGTCTGCTTCACTGATCTTATCTTCAGGTTCTGCTCCATTTTCTGAAGTGTGTGTTGGCCAAGCTGCCCTATCCCATGAGGTGCCTGCCCCTGTTCTTGCAACACCATCGCATTTAGTCTATAAGAAAATAAAGAAACAAGTGAGAAGTCCTTGGAGAGTTCATGCGCACTTAAGAAGCATAGCCCTAAAGCACTGGCAGTTTCTGAGCAGAGTGAAACATGAGACATTCTTGGCACTTATCCACAGCTGGTCACAAGTTGATGTTCATGCGGATGAAAGGATGCTTAGAGCATTTTGGAAAGGAATCAATGACCTTAAGTGTGAACATGTCCGTAATCCAGTTGGCTATACTGGAGTAATGTTTCAGTACTCTTAAGTGCCACCTGTAGATAGGTCAGTGGTTAAGAATTTGTGACTACTGTAAACTTTGAGTTTTTAAATTAGCACATGCTAAGGTCTTAACCTACATACCTTCTAAACAATAGCACTGAACCTCCAAAAAATGCTAGATTAGAGGCTAGATGTATTCTTGTCCCTTCTCTGCATGTTGGGCCTGAGCCAACTCGGTCAAGCAAGCCTTGCCAAGTTGCTGTGCAAATCTACCATACAATATTTGCATGTATACAAGTTCCCCAGCCTCATAATAACTTTTTGAGGCAAAACCCACCTTGCTGAGGTGTTGTAGTTCATTGCTGTTGCAG
This sequence comes from Struthio camelus, assembly GCF_040807025.1. Taxonomy (NCBI): domain Eukaryota; kingdom Metazoa; phylum Chordata; class Aves; order Struthioniformes; family Struthionidae; genus Struthio; species Struthio camelus. The sequence goes on along the minus strand of NC_090943.1, from coordinate 99,741,532 downwards.
GAGATAAGTGCCTCTGATTGTACTTTTACTGAGGCAAGTGGGACACTGGAAAAGGCAACCTTTCTAGGTGCTGTAAAAATCAGTTCGTGTATATGGCCAAATGGTCAGCCTGCCTCCGCTGTAGTCTTATATTAAGCTGAGTGAGCAATAACACTTAAAGAGCTCACTGACAGAGTTAGAGCTGCAGTTACATCAGGAAAGCCATTTCTCTGTATACCTGTGTCCTAATACACTCCTGTGCTACATCTCCTAACAGTCTTTGTACAGAGTCTGTTTGGAAGAAGTCACTACCTGGGTTTTGGCTTCATGCTTATTCTGTAGCTCCTCAGAGGACAGCTGTGCTAGAGCGAGCCTGTTAGAAGTATTGTAGCCTATGAAAACTGTGACCATCTGCTTCTTGCTGCAAGTCGAGGGAGTAGAAGTGCTGTAGTATCTTCCTTGGGAGCTTGGTTATGCATTATCACCATGGAGTCTGACTGTTGCCAGGGCCTGTTGCTACAATAAATAACACCACAGAAGGGTTTCTTCTAGTGTCCTGGCGTACAGACGTCATTATCTTTGTCCAAGCGCCCTCATCTGAAATTGAGGGAATGTTTCTCCTGTGCTTGCTGGGAATATTGGTTTGAGAGCAGCAAATCTCTGCAGGTCATTCAGAGGGTTAGTGAACCTTCTGTGGGAACTCAAGTGAAGACCCTTGAGTGTCTCCAGTATTTTTTTTTTTTGAGGATCAAGGCACTTTCAGGTAAACAAATACATTTCAGTGTCTGGCTAGATTTCTTAAGTATTCTTCATCTCCATTAGCAATTGCAAAAGATAAATCCTGAATCTGAAATTCTAAACTGCAAGGCAAGCTTTTAAATGGGAGAAAATATAGTCAGGAAATTGGGATTGTCTGTGATTAGAGAAAATGTATTTAAATGTCCTTTGAACCCATTGTACAGTTTATTGATTACTGTTTGTTTCTGTTCATATCCTTAGAAGTAGATGCCTGTGGCGGGGGGAGAAGAAAAAAAAGTCATGGTTTATACTTCCAAAAGTTTGTTATGAAGGATAGCAGAGAAATATGAAGGGAGTACTGTCAGTTGATGAAGATGATAAGTGGTCATGTCTCGGGTCAGTTGTGCTGGGATCATCAAATGTTCTACTTAGGAGAAATAAACTCTCTTTTTTTTAATAAGTATTGACATGAAACAGACACTTTGTATGAAATCAAAATATACAGAAAAAATCGAGGAAATTAAAATTGATGCCTATGAGAAATTTATTTTTTTCTGAGACGCTAGTCACAAAGGAACATCAGTTTGTGACCTTACTCTGATTCACATTAGAAATAACACTTGCCAAAATTTTTCCATGTACATAAAACAGGTGTTTACCTGACAAGCGTTATTCAAGTAGTAAGGTTGGTGAGCTTTGTGAATGAAATGAACCTCAAAACTGAGAGAGAATGACTCCCACCTAAGAGGTCATGTATGGATGGCTGCAGGCAGCCCTAAGTGTTCCTGTTGTCCAAGGTCTAAACCAGTCAGCCCCTGTGGTTGGAAAGCCACATAAATTTGCATGACAGTGAGCCTAAAGTGATCTTCCCCTGACTCAGCATGCCTTATTTGACTGTGCAAAGTACAGCACTAAGGTTGCTCCGTGGCTTCCTGGATGTTGCTACTTTCTCTCTACTCAGCTCAGAGCGCATGGGTTCGACAGCTCATGCCTACCTGTGCCAACGTCTGAGAGCTGTCGGTAGCGTTCAGATGTGAATCTGCTTCTCTTCAGATACGAGTCTCTCTCAAGAAACTTTGTTCTTCATGCATAGCCGTGATCTGATTCTTGTGCCTGCTTTGAATTCACACAGAATGCAAGTTAAATAACTTTTTAACAACAAAAAACAAACAAACAAAAAAACCAAATGCCGGTTGTGTATGATTGCACTAAAATGTGATTGCTGCTTGGTATAAGTCAGGACATGACATACACATTGAGTTTCTTGTTTGCATTTGTGATTAAACACTTGCAGTGATGGTATAGTTCTAAAACTTGCTTATGAGTAAATAGGTGAAATTTTAATCCTTGCAAAAAGCTGATTTTCATATTTGTGTCTTCAAACATAAATACAGTGATAAAATGGAAATTGAACACCAATTATCAAAGTAAGGAAGCTGATTAAATGTTGGTATAAAATCATAGGCTGTAGTATAATTGGAAACCAGGTAAGCTTTATGATTCATATTTTACGGATTGATTTTTGGTATGTCAAAAGAAAGATGAGTGAGTCTGATGAAATAAGGTATACAGGATCTAGCAAGTGGCATGAGATTGGCACTCATACTTATGAAATGAAAAAATCTCAGGTCTTAAAGTTTGTGCATGTAGATACTCATCCTCTGATTAATTTAACATAGAGAACATGTGTTTTTGAACAATAGGAACTACAGGCCTCAACGGCAGACTGCTTTCACACTTTGCTGACTGAAGATGATAGCAACTCTTCCTCTAATTGAAGTGGTATTTCATCAGTCTGTAAAATTAAGAATGAGCAAGTTTTAGTAGGATCAAGGCATTAAGGCATGTTGCGTTGGTTGAAAAACAGAGGATAATTCTTCATAAATACAAATATAGGATATTTTATTTTAAGAACAAACATGCAACAGAGCCTATTGAAAGCTCAGCATTTGAAATAATAGAAAAAAGGGGAGCTGTGAAAAGCTGTGAAAATTATGATGGGAAGGAAAAAAAAAAGTGCAAGTCTCCATGCCATCTTGTGAGAATGAAAACAAAAGCCAGTCACATGGATGTGCATGTTGGGAAAAGTCGCTACAAAATCAGAAACATCTGTTTCTATAATTGCTGGTGTTATGTGGAGGAAATTGAAATGTATATATATTTTAAAATGAGTGGAGTTGTTCTCAAAACTCTTAAATCCAAAGCTATTTAGTGACTTGCAGAATGATTAAGAAACCTGAAAAGGAAGCAGGAGATCTGTGTCTGTGACCGTATCAGCTCTCTCCTCTTTGTGCTCCTAAATTAGCAAACTACAGAGCAGAAAAATGGTGATGCATAGAGGTGAGAAAAGGACTATCCCTAGAATGGCGTTCCTGATACTGAGCAACATTTTGTTGGTCTTAGTAAGTGAGAGAGTCTCATGTACTATCACGACCCTGACATGTACGCAGATAAAAAGCACTCTGCTAATGCTTGGAGACTGACTGAAGTTATTAACAGAACAAAGCTTGGCTGATTCAAAGAAAAGAGACAAATTTCTGAAATTTTTAGTCTGACAACATTCCTCTTGACTTCAAACAATAGAAAGCTACAGGATGGATTTTTCAGAGGCTCTGAGCGTTCATATTACTCTTTTAAAAACAGGCACTGAATAGTTAGGCAGCTACTTGAGGAAGTGTCCTGAGCGTTAGTGAGCAAACGGAGGGGAATTTGTGGCCAAAAGGATTGTGAGCCTGCAGACCATCCCAGGCCTGAGGAGACAGCGAGGAGCCCCTTTCCCTGCGCTCTTGTGGCTCTGCCCTGCTGAGCTCCCCAGGAAGAAGCTACCAGACAGAGATGGGGCGATGGAGTAGAAAGATCAGTCAAAGGAGATGGTGGCTGCAGCTGAAGCTGCATCTGGAGCCTGGGATGGGGGGGGGGGGTGGAAGAAATAAAACAGCCTGGTTGTGGAGTGGGCTGAGGGACAGGGGGACAGAAGAGCTGAGTAAGAAGAGGTGGGCCTGGCTGCAGAAGGTGACTAGAAGCCAGAGGTGCGGGACATGGTCCAAAATTGGGCTATTTAGCAACTGCAGACCACATGAGAACTGCTGCACTTCACAGACTGGTCACAACTAAATCCAAGTAGACTCTCACAGATAGGCAGAATATAATGTTTCTTTCAGGGACAGGTAAAGAGCAGCCCTGTGTGAAATGCTGGACTCTCCACCACCTGCATGCTATACCTTCAGCACATAGGCACAGTAGGCTTGACAATTTCCAAAAAAATTCTGGCCTAGCTGCCACCGCCAAACATGCGCTGTGGATACTGGGGTAGTCTACTCGTCACAGGGATGACAAAAGGCACTTCTTGGAGACCAGTGCCAGCCTCCTGCCAAACTTTGAGCCTAGAGCAATGGGCACTAGAACTTTTCAAAGGATGTTTAAAAACACAAAGGAGGAGGGTTAAAAAAAAAAAAAAAACGCACGAAAGTGCTTTTTCCCTAGTCTTGGTGTTGTCTTGTTTGGGCTGAAACTTTCATCCAAAAGGGCATTGCATCCTTAAAGGGTTACCCCACTGGCCGGCTTGAAGGACCTCCCAGATGGCCTAAACAACTTTCAGGGGTGGGCTTTAATGTGGATCCTGAGTTTTGGCATAAAGCTTAATATTTGAAAGGCTGGCAAGGGGAAGATGGCTAGAGGGGGAGCAGCTGACTGGGTGGCTGTAGTCAATGCAGAACTGATTGTCGGTTTTGTATCTCTAAACGAGCTCTATGGCTGGCTCTTTTGTGTGTGTTGTATTCCAGTGCTGCGTGTGATCCAAATGCTGTACGTAATCTCTTCATGGTGACTGCACAGCATTTGTTTCTATTTAAGGAGAGAAAGAGGTTTGGGTTTTCTGCCAGAATTTCCACTCAGGTAATTACACTTCTGCTTGCAGAATTTCCCTGTAGCTTCAATTGTAGTCGTCATTCTTCACTCCCGCTCCTAAAAAGTGCAAACACAGACCTGCTGCTGTGTTTTAGTAACACAGCAGTGGTTGCTTTGCTGAGGCAAGCGAAGTGACCCAGCCATACATCATTTATGCTAGATTTGCCCCTAGTAAGGACTGCTGTATCCAATTGCACTACCCTGTAGCTCTCATCCTTCTGTGCCTGACTTTGGCATAACAAGTTGGTCTTGCTAGTGATACTGCTAGATGATAGTGAGACAGCCAGCTGGAAGCCAATGAAAAGATGATTAAGAGCCAACACAAAACCATATGGAGAGAGAGGGATTTCTCCTTGCACATTTATAAGTAAAAGGGTTTGTCTTTGGATCCCACTAGCTGTTTTTTCCTTTCTTTGCACCAGTTCTACGGATAGGAAGTGGTTGCAGTTGATTAGCAAATTCTACCAAATCTCTTTAGCTAGACCCAATGTAGTAAGCATTAGATATTTAGGGCAGCTCTGTCAATACTAAAAATCAACGCACCAGAAACATTTTAACAGTAGTAACAAATATTTCATAGCTATTACGCTAATGCTAACCACTATACTATTTGTATAATGTTGTTATATGTATTCTTGTTTTGCAAAATGAGCTATACTGAATGAAGGGACTCTTATCTCAAATGTAGACGATGTGATTTTTCCAAACTTATGGTAGCGGAGTTATTTAAGTCTAGCTCAGTCTGCAAAACGCTTCTGCAGATGCTTAATTCTCTTTGAAGTCAAAGTAAATACAGACCGTGTTCACTCATAGCCTTATGCAGAGATTTGAAACAGAAGATGTCCAACATTAATAAAACATTAAGTTAAGACTCAGCAAACATACCGTAGATAGTAAACAGAACTAAGACAATTGAAACAAATTATTGATTCATAGAATTTAGTCTTTCTCTCTGCAGAATGTTCACATGCAGATTGTGTTGCTGTGAACACATTTCTTATTCAGATTTACTAAATGAATGTTATGGTGAGTGTGTGGGTTTAAAAAAAAAATCTGTTAACTAATTCTGAATAGTTCACATCCTCAAGACTCAAGCTGTTTCACATGTGTTATTGTTTCAGCTTCCTAGCCTGACTGCTTGCTAGTCAACTGAATAGCACTGAATCCCTCGCTGTAATCTGTATTAGGAGTAGGGGTGCTTAAAGTCTCTCTTCGAGGTTGCAAGTTTCCCATGGAGATATGGCAGTTTAGGGAGAGGCAGACAAGTAGGAAATGAGAATTTTAGACAAAACTCAATCTTTCCACTAAGAATGAGTTAATGATACTAACTACTGTTCCTAGAAAATTCAGGTACTATGCTACTTATTAGTGGAGAGCAGGCTGTGTTGATATGTTTTTCTCTTACTGCAGTGTTCAAACGAGCTTGTGCACAGTGCTCTTTTGAATTCAGACTGACCTTTCATCATTTTAGTTGTAATATAGCAAAACACCGAGTGTGGAGGAGTGGGACGGACACCGGTTGCTGACTATAAGACTACCCTAAACTGTTTTACGGAATCACAGAATAGCTAAGGTTGGAAGAGACCTCTGGAGGTTGTCTGCTCCAACCCCCTTGCTCAGGCAGCACAGCTGCAGCAGGCTGCCCAGGAGTCCAGCCAGCTTTTGAGTATGTCCAGGGACAGAGACTCCACAAGGCAATCTGTTCCAGTGTTTGACCACAATCACAGTGAAGAAGTATTTTCATATATGCAGGCATAATTTCCTGTGTTTCAGTTTGTGTCCATTGCCTCTCGTCCTGTCACTGGGCACCACAGAGGAGAGTCTGGCTCTGTCTTCCTTATAAATATTTTCAGATATTTATAAACTTATAAATTTATAAACGTTGATCTCCCCTGGGCCTTCTCTTCTCCAGGTTGAACAGTCTCAGCTCTCTCAGCCTCCCTTTGAATAAGAGGATGAGCTGCTTCAGTCCCTTAATCATCTTTGTGGCCCTTTGCTGAACTCAGTCTAGTATGTCCACGTCTTTTTTGCACTGGGGAGCCCGGCACTGGACAAAGCACTCCAGATGTGTCTCACTAGGGCTGAGTAGAGGGGAAAGATCATCTGCCTTGACCTGCTGGCAATGCTTTGCTTAATGCAGCCCAGGAGGCTGTTGGCCTTATTTGCCATTAAGGCACATTGCTGGCCCATGTTCAACGTGGTGTCCATCAGGACCCCCAAGGCCTTCTCTGCCGAGGTGCTCTCCAGCCTGTTGGCCCCAGCCTGTCCTGGTACAGGGGGTTATTCCTTCCCAGGGGCCGGACTTGGATTTTCCCTTTGAACTTCTTGAGGTTCCTGTTGACCCTTCTCTCCAGCCTGCTGAGGTCCCTGTGAATGGCAGCACAACCCTCTGGTGTATCAGCCACTCCCACCGTCTTTGTAATACAATCTGGAAACCTGCTGAGGGTGCACTCCGCCCCGTCGTCCAGGTCATTAATGAATATGTTAGGCAGTATTGGCCCAGTACCAACCCCTGGGAGGACACCTTAGCGGCTGGCCTCTAGAGGGTCTTTGTGCCACTGATCACAATCCTCTGAGCCTGGCAGTTCAGCCGGTTTTTGATCCATGCTCAAATTTGAACTTGGAACTGCGTATCCTTGTACTGGACGGCTAAACTTTGTACTAGCAAACCAAAGCTATCAGAACAAGGCGATGCATGTGTGACTGTGGAAGGAAGGGTATGCATAAATCGGAAACTCTAGGCCTTCTCTCCATCTCTGGGAACAACCTACATGAGATGTGGTGTTAGTGGAGGAGGTACAGACGGTCCCACCTAGTGCCTCTGCTTGTCTCTGGGGTGAGACTGCAGTTAGGGGCAAGTTACCCTACAGGAGATGAAACAGGCCCATGGTCCCATGCACTTCTAATTGCCAGAGCAGACTGGGAATGTACCATGTATCAGCTTCACTCTGTTGTGAAGCAATGATAGATCTCCTTTCTGTGGGATAGCACATCTCTGCCCCTGAGAGATGACCACCCTGAAAAAGCACTGACTGAGCTGACTCTGAACTGGCTTAGGAGGGTGGGCAGCCTTCAAGCCTTGGACAGACAGCAGCTTTCTTTGTTCCCGGCTATGTTTTATGGCCTTAAGGAAGAGCTTAGGAGAAATGATGCTGTATGAAGTCTAGATGTCTGACAGAAATGCAGAGAGACTCTTTCTGACTGTAATGCGACTTTCCTATGCTAGCGGTAAGGGAGATCTGTGACGTTAATTAGACTGAAGATCTGAACTTTCCTCGTGGGTGTTTGAAATGACGTTCTCCTTTCAGCTTATCTGCATATAGAGCTGCTACACGTTGGACTTTGGATGCTCCTGGAATGAGAGATGGAGTATATAACGTAGCTGCTTTGCAGGGACTGCCTTGTGTCAGAGTGTCTGTGTTCTGCCTCTTTGCCTTATGGATTAAACTTGGAGCGCTCGTGTGTGATTTTCTTTTTTTTTTAAACAGCTTGCTGAGATGAAGTCTGTGCTGTTAATTAGACCTCTGCTGCTGTTCACAGAACACAGGCCCTGCTGGGCAAAGCTCTTCAAACACTGTTTTCCTGAATTTGAGCAGGCAAAACACAAAGCACTGGCTTCGCATGCTCCCTTAGCAGGTAGCAGAGGTGAGGTGGGGAATTGCTTGCTCCTAGTGGGATTTCTGTCCTGCTGGGAGGGAGACTGGGCAGAGCCATGCAATGAGGAGGAGGCAGCACTGCTCATCTCCTGGCTCTTTTAGGAGCACGGGACAGAAAGGGGGCTCTGTGGGTCGCCAAGCCCAGTCCATCATTACTGAGAGCAATGCATCTTAAACATCCTTATTGCACAGACACTAAATGCCATCTGAAAAGCTATTCAGTGCAAAGGTGTCACAGCTTCTACTAAGGAAGCTGTGCAAGAGCTTTGCTCCCCTACTGTGCAGTAACATTCTTCAGATTCGCAGTCTCTCTTATCGATAACTAGTTCATAGGTCATTTATTCATGTTTGAACCTTTTGGCATCACTTCTTCAATGCCTTTATTCAGTGTTTCCTTTCCCTCTATTGGGTCTCTAGTCCCTCCCACTTCTGCCCCCTCTTCCCTTCCTCTGAGTGAGGACATTTATACTTTGTCAGTCCTGCTCCTTGCCCAGAGTCCGTTCTGTTTCATCTTTTGTCTTGTTCTGTTGTGGGATGTAGGCTATAACTTTCTTTATGTTTGTGTAAGCCTTAGTAGAATTGACTACTGGCCTGCTAAGAGTTTTAGACATTCTTGTGGTGTAAAATAGTATGTGGGAATAAATGTCATATGTATGTAGATTCTAAGAATCAGCTAAGTCTTCCTTCTTTCTTCACTGTTAACTCAAACTCCGTTTCTGAAGTCCTCTGCTATTCCTTTGTGCAGAGACCGTTCTCAGTCCTGATGCAAAAGCTGTTCAGAAACGAGTTGATTTCATTTTTCTATCTGAATGGAGAATAGTCCAGATTTATATAGGGAAGCTGAGATCAGAATCTTTTTTAATATATGTTTTGTTTGAATACAAGTGAAGAGGTTCCAAGAGGACTCCTAAAACATTCTTCATTCTTGTTCATTTCAAAAAAGATTAGCAGAAACATGAAGCTGCATCAGCAATCGTGGAGATAGAAGGAAAAAAACCCAGGAGTTAAAATACAACTGCTTAAGTTAAAAAATGCTGAGTGTTTACTAGGTACATACCAGCTCTGTGGCTGGGGTAACTTTCAGGTTAAATATTAAATAATAAATATTAAATAATATTTAAATATTAATACAAATAATAATAAATATAAACAAATATTTCAGGAAAAATATTATGAGGCTATTCATTTTATGTATGAACAGGTGAGTGATATGCCTGTATGCTGTGTAGTGTGTGTATACAGAGGGTACAGAAACTCCTTCTTCTTAGATAACCTCCATCTCTGGAGTGGAAGGCAGTGGCTATTTTTGGTAGCGTGCTGCAACGTTACACAGGAGAGCGCAAGACGATGCCATCTCCCAGCTCACTTCACAGATGATTTTTTTTCAATTTAATAAGGAAGGATCAGGTGACAAACCACTACAGGCAGATGAGCATGGACACAACTTCACGTTTGTTTGAAAGAAGCTAGCAAAGCTCTGCTGGGAAACGGTCCAAAAAATCACAACAAAAAAATTGCATTGGAGAAGACCACTTTAAGCTATGTCCTGGAACTGGGACTGTAAACACTTGAAATACCAGCATTAGAAATATGCACAGAGCCTGGGCTGTCTCTGTTGTGTGCCCACAACAGTGAGCGCTCCGTTGTTCTTATGTCAGGACTGAAAATGTCCCCTGGGATAACAAAAGACTTGCTTCTTACTTAACTCCCATTCAAACCCCGTTCCTGAAGATTGAAGTGATTCTTAGACTGGGCACCACCTTCTATGTATGCATGACATCTATTCTGCGTTCATGGGAAATAATTATACTCCCATGCTTTTCTGGCATGCATGATCAATCACAGGTGAAATCCTACAGTGCAAGTTTGCAGTACCGCTGCGGGCTTACGGAGCCTGTGATGAGCCTGGCTGGGTTGCTGGAGTTTCGAAGTCAACGTTTTATTTGGGCAATGATAATAGGACCATCGCGTTTACTCTTCTGGTGACAGCTGCTCTGCAGATTTCCCTCTTCAAATGACTTTGGGTTTTGCAAGTGTAACTGGTGAAGAGCCATGTGAGCGCGACAGAACAGTCTGTTACTGCTCTAAATGAAAAAAGCAAAATGTAAACACACAGTCGCAATCTCGCCTCTTGTATTTTAATTGCTCACTTTTAAAACTGGTGTGGTTGATGTTTGGCGGAGTTTTTTATGCTTTCTTTTTCCTAGGGTGCATTTGTGTTTTTGCCTGCCCCAGTCTAGCTTCATTTCTACATGGAAGAAGTTCTGTGCCCAAAAGCCTGCTGCTGTTGAGGATGATAATGCATGGACATTGGTGAGGTAGTAACCAAAGGACATTATTTCAACAGTCATCAGAAAATAGGTATGTGAAGTGTAAACTCTGTAAAATTGTCTAAGGTGACAAGCAGAGACAGAATCTGTGCATTTTCCTGATTAGCAGAAGTGCTAGAGTTATTGTACAGGCAAAGCGTTATGGCAGATTACCATGTTTTGTTGGTTTACTTCCAGAAAACTGAAACATACACATGGAAACAGGATTAAGAGTGACATCTTTCAATACAATCTAAAGACCTGTAAGGATCCAGACCTTTATAACTTTACTAGAACATTCCTGTAAGGCTTTAAGTTTCCTGGTGCATTTATAACAATGTAAGGTGGTACTGAGAGGGTAAAATGTTCACCGTGAGCATATTGCAGGGGCCTGCGGTTGTAATCACGATATGAATAATGCATTGATAAAATCATTCAGTCATTTTATGAGTCCTGGATCTTGGATTGCTGTGAAGGAAGACAACAAATGGATTTCAGATCCATTTGGGACTGTGATTTGGCTTGTGTACCTGTCACTCTAGACGTTTAATCCTCTATATAGTTTCATATGTGACTAGCATAGTGGCATTAGTAATGTTTCTCTTTGGAGCAGATTAAGCAAATATTCAGCCTTTTAAACATCCATGATAATTTCTCCTGTTGTTTACAAGGGACTCCCGTTGTGGCCATTAAAGAAAAACATATGGCTTATTGATATAATGTCAGCTTCTCAAAGTATTTCACACTGTGCCTATTCCAGAACTGATGGGTATCTGACATGCACTCTGGAGCACTGAGGGAGAGAAAAGAAACATTTTCAGATGTCAAAAACGGTTACTAGGTGAGAGAATCACAGCCAGGAGGGGTAAAAAGTGCCCTCTGGCCTTCAGCCGTCAATTACCTTCCCTGCCCCACTGCTCTCCTTCTAAGATACATTGACTTATACTTAAGCTTCCTCTGCAAGGAATTGCTAGCTTTTAATGCTGTTTGTCATTCTTTGCAAACTTTACAGCATAATTCCTGAGGTGGGGGCAAGAAAGTTGGCATTCTCTGTCCTTCACGAAGTTTACGCGAGCCTTTAAAATAATTGTGTTAGAATAATTTCCAGTGTGTGGCCTTAGCAGTTTTCTCTAAGGGCTCTGGCATATTTCACTGTGGTCTTCTAAAGCATTATGTTCTTGCATACAGCCAGTATCTTGCCTTAAGTTGCTTGTGAAGGTTATGTACTACAACAACTAAGATGTTCCACGTATAAAAATGACATTTTGCCACTCCTGTTGCAGGAGCAGTAACCTCTGACTGAAAACGAGGTGAACAAGGAAGGGTGACAGAATTTGAACTGAGCACAGCTAAATTCAGCAGTGCCCACTTAAAAGAGTTTTAAGCTTCTTGTTGGGCTGTTCTGGATATGAATGCAATTTTTGTTTGTTTCTGGAATAGTCGCTATTTTCAAATTCTGAGTATAATTTTGCTTTTGCTTACATGAAGGAGATTCTTGGTGCTGAAGCTAGGGAAGTTGTTGCAGTCTATGACTGATCTGAGACTGGCATCAATTTAAAATCTGTATTGGCATAGATAGTGGAAAAAGTCGCAGGGCTTTAATTACTGTGCTGTAAAGATCATCTTTCATCTCCTTTTCTTCCTTTCACCCACCCTAATTAAAAAGAAAAAAAGTGGATAAGATTACGTCCTTTATTTTCATTTGCATAGGTATTTTGGTCTCAAAGCTGTTGCTTGATGCAGTGTAGGATCTGTGCTGTATTGCTGAAGACCTGGTTCAAACGCATAAAGCCATACTTTTCTACCAGAGGTGCAGACCTCATGGCATGAACAAGCATGCACAATACAAACTAGATAAAAGAGCAGCTTCAATCTCAGTTTAACAGTGGACAAATTGAATTAAGGTCAGCAGCTTTCAACTAGCCATTTATCTCAGGATTTGGCAGAAGAGTGTGGCGTGGTCTTGGCAGAATGGCTTTCTTCTTGGATCAGAGGGGACGCATCATGTAAGGTGTTTGGCACCCCATTTGTGTGGGGGTAAGCCTGCTTAGCCTTTTGGACTAAATGTTCAGTGAAATCAGCCTTAAGTCAGGGTTCAGATATTTCTCTGACAGAAAGTTTCTGGACTGGGTAATCAAATTAGGCTGATCTTGTGAAACCTGTCTTCTGACTTCCAAATAATCAGACCAACTCAGGGGACTTAGCGTGGCACAGAGGCATTGGACCATTGGCTGTGACCTAGTGGTGGTCTACACAAAGTGGGAATAGTATGTTTTCCAGAAGCAGTGGCCTTTTCATAACCAAATCAAACTTTCTTCATTGCAGTGTACCTGCAGCACGGTTTTCTTTAAATCTGGCAGACTTAGCTTAGCTGGAGCTTTTGAAGTAGTGGTGTGGCAATTATCTGTTGCTTCTCCTTTTCTTTCGTCTAGGGAGAATTTAACTCTATTCATGCCCATTCCTAGTGAGAACAGCACCTCCTCATAATGTCACCAGAGAATATCTTGCCTGTTGAAGGTGCATAGCACAAAATTCTCTGTGCACTCCCACTCCCTGACTCAAGTCTGCTCTGCAAAAACCATATCTAGGGTTAGGAGAAGAGTTTGACTTGTCCTATCTTCAATACATTCATCCCTGAAATACCCCTATATGCAGGGAACTGCTACATCTGTAGAACAGAGTTGGGCAACAAATCATATAGGAAATCTGTGTCAGAGATGGGACTCAAACTCACATTTCTCAAGGCCAAAGCTAAGCACCTAGGCGCTGAAGCAGCATTCCCCTCCTCACTGTTTATCAGGCCTTGCTGTTTTTTTCAAAGCTGCCCGTGGCAGCTGTGAGGGAAAGATGCTCACTTCTGGAGAGCCCTGCTCAGCCACACTGCGAATGTCCACTTCAAAATGCTTTGTCTTGCTCAGCATGTTTCACTCCTCCTGACTTTTCAGAGATCCTGTTAATATTATCATCTCTCATCAAACATTAATCTGTACGTCATTTGCCAATTAAAGCATGAGTAGGTTGCACAGATTTATTCAGCACACAACTGCTCCTTTCAATTGCTGCCTAGACTCTGTGGTCTACTTGTTAACAGCTGGCTGTTTGGGTTGTGTTTTTGTTAAGTGGAAATCCTATTTATAGGCAGCAGAACACATGCACGTCCTTGTCTGTGCTACTGCAGATCCTGCTTAATCTTTTCTGGTACAAAAAGGATAGCCTATCAGCTAGCATACTGTCTATTAAAATGAGCGTGGGAGAGTCTTGGAGGTTTTTTTCTCTCCATTGCTATCTTGAAGTATTGGAGCAGACTGATAGCACAGAGACAGACTGCTTGCTTAAAAGCTGGGGGCAAATATTTCCCTTGTAGCTGCTTTCTTCCAGGGGACAGAGGAAGTGACCGGTGGTGGTGGTGGTGGTGGTGCTCTGACATAAAATGTCATTAACAGTGTTGTAGTCGCGTACGCATCTGATTTTAAATAAGGTGTTAAATGTGTACGCATCACACCCCATTCTTTACTCAGAGGAGGACAGAGTTAGGTTTTGTTTTCTTTTTGAAAATTAAATGGCAGGGAAAGTACCTGTGATGGTAGGAGGCTGAGAACTGTCTCCGTCCTGCTTGAGGACTGGGGGAGAAAGGGGTGTTGGTTAATATGCAGCAGAGGAAAGTCCAGCTGTATCTAGGCAGGTGATGCTGCCAGTGAGGTGAGGAGTATAGCTGAGTGCCCTTAGACCCCCGAAGGGGCTGTGTAGCACCATGCTATTTAGGCACACTGCTTACTTGAATTGCTTTTAAGGCTGGTCACACTTAAAATGAAAACATTGTGATTGTAGCATAGAAGTGCTAAATTATAGAATTGAAAGCAAAGTTAAAAAGGGAAAAATAAATGACTGCAGCACAATTCTATATGATGCTAAACAGCAGATTTTTTTCTTAGCTGCTCCAGTGCTTTTGCTAGTTTAGGGATTAGGAGGGGTTACAGAGGAGAGAAGTGGGAAACTAGCCCCCTTCCTAACTTGCTTCAAGTTTCACATAGCTCTGGGCTGCCTTTCTTTCCTCTTGTTCAAAAAGAGTAGTCCCCTGATCTCTCACAGCTTTCTTCACTGCTCTGTTCCCAACTCATGCTGCTATTTGTTTCACAGGTAGGAAGTGACACTTCCCATCAGTCCTAGCCCTGGGAGCATCTCTGCATTTACATTCACACTGTATTCCTTATTCAGCGCTTTCCATGCTGCTGGTCACAATATTTTTAAGGACAGTTGCAGCATTGTAGAGACCTCAGACAATAGGAAGCAAATTTGGTGACCATACATCTTACTGAATGCCAAGTCTCTGGTCTTTGTAAATTGATTTCGAGGTTGTAGAGAAGGATGTACTCTGGGGCATGCGCTGCAACTGGGACAAGTAAGGCTTCTTTCCCACCTGTGCACCACAGTTGTCTACCTATGGAAACCAAATGGGAGTGTATGGGAGGGTTAGAATATGTCTGGATCTTACGCCTTCATGACTAGGACACATGCACACAGCTGACAGCTGAGCATCACTCAAGTCTTCTACGCTAGACATGTAACTGCAGGGACCATACCTGAAGCAGTTATAATACAGGCTAGACACTTGGCATTAGGTGGACTTTGCTTATGTCCTCTGTCAGTTTTACCTGATCAGCATTCACCAAATGGCAGGCACTCTGTAGTTGCAGTATGTAGTGGCAAATCCTCAGGAACCAGGTTCTGAATGGAGAAACTGGGGAAACTGGAGGAGTTCCTCACTGCAGCTTGAAATATCTGCTGGTGCTGGGGGCAGGATTTAAGGGATCTTTCTTTAGCTCAAGTGGTGGAGTTTTTATTTGTGGACCTGAAAGAGCAGGGTTATGATTGTGTCTGTATTCATCTGTAAGTGCATGGGAGAGATTCCTGTAGCCAGAGATCTGCTTTTGTTTGTAACAGGGTACAAATTAGCTGGGTAATTAGTAAATGTGCAAATGTAGTTTGCCTGCCCAACTCAACATGATTTAATCCACAAACACTTAAGATGACAAAAAAAGTTGGCAGTGTTTCACTGTCTGCTTTAGAAAATGTGACTCATTACTTCATGGGTTGTCAGGGGTATTTCTCCGGGCATTTTTCTGATCTCCCAGCTGAGCTGTGTATGTGGGGAGCATGTGGGTGTGAAGCCTTCGCTCCAGCATGTTGTCCAGGAACTGCCTTCCCTTTGGGAAGAGCAGCTATCTTTTCCCACAAGAAGACTCTAGCTCTGTCCTGTTTGTGAGAACAGTGCTGCAAGCTGCTCAGACGGAAAGCGCATGGGTGCTTTGGGAATACTTGGAAAGGTAATGATGCTCTGATAAGAGGACAAAGGAAAGTAGGATACTGCAGAGACTGTCATTCAGAGAAATCCAATTAGTATCCAGTCTTCAAGGGAATGGTTATTATGAACAGGACCTGAAGACTGGAAACGAATTGGTACAGCAGTAGAATCACTTTTTTTCTGCTTTTTTTCTGCTTGAATTGTTGCTACTTATGACACGTGCCTCCCGCAAATATCTTTTAACTTAAGGAAAACAGTGACAATTCACATTATTAGATATTAATGGGTAGCCTTTATTTTAATTCCATCCCAGAAATTATGCCATGAGTCTGGAGTAGACAGCTGCTGTTCTATATTGTGCAGAACATGAGTTTGCCCACTCCTTGGTACCCAGTCCCTTTTTACAAAAGTCCCTGCAATAGCGAGTTCAAAAAAAGGTTCAGCATGTGCAGAAGATGCATGTGGAGCAGGAGAAAGAAGAGGTTCTGTTAGGCACCGAGGTGAGGATGATCACAGACTGGATTCCAGCTAGAATAATGGAGATATGCACTTCAGTATGAATAATTGCTTCTCACATAGCATGGTCCTTAAGTGAATATGAACAGCCTGCCTAGGAGATGTATATAGATTTTAAATGAATTGTTTCAATCAATTATCTGTTTGCACCTCTCAAAGCAGTGTGTACTGGTGTGGGTATTATATAAATCTGTCTGCATTTCATATCCAGACATACGGGCATAAATATTCATGTACTAGTTCATATATAAATGAATAATTAACATCCATGATATCCCCGGGATCCACTTGTAGAATCATAGTACAACACCCACTGAGCCTCGTCTACGAAGATCACATTAGTATACTTGGGGTGTATTCTGTGCTGACTGACAATCTATTGCTAGCAAAGGATGCAAAACAACACAGGTTTAGTGCTTTCTGTAGGGCACCATGCCAGCTTGATATAGATGATGGGGAAGAGCTGTGCAGATACTTGACCTCTGTCTGTAAATGCTCCCCATCCTGTCACCAGGGCAGCTCGTGAAAAAAGGATGCAGTTAAACCATGAGCGTCACTAAACAAAGGCCCAAAGCCCGACTCTAGCTACCTGCCTAGTTGTACTAGGCTTTGCAGGCTGTGAAGCATTTACTTTTCCAGACATGAGTATAAATTCTGGTCCATGGACTTCTGAGGGTCTGGGAAGATTTCTGAGGGATCTGCTAAATCTAAATGAGAAAAGCAAAACTCTTGTCATGTCATGTAAATCTTCTAAGCAAGAGTCAGCACCTCTCTTAGAAACAGCTCAGAGATCTGCAGAGTGTAAAGAGTTGAAAACCTCTGAGCTATGTGATTGGAGTTTTCTCATTTGTTGAAAACCTGAAGATGAAGGAATGCTCTAGTGTCTCTGGCCTATATAGCTGTAGGGTCTCTGGCATTCAGTGCCGAGACAGCTCTACCTTCTCCGTGTCAAACCAATATCTGTGGGACTTGGCTTTGGTTAGTAAAAGGAAATCAACTGGTGATTCACATATTATCAATTGTTTCTTATCATCAAAGGGCTTGATGGAGTTGCTCCTGCTGGACACCAGTCAAGCTACTATTATTCAGTTGCATATATTGTACGCTTGTGCTCTTTAATTTCCTGAGTCTGACCAGGCCGCAGGTCTAGTTTTTCCTCAAAGAGACGGTTCAGCTTCTTTAGGCACCCAATAGTAGTGCTGATCCTTCTACAGATCTCCCAGTTGCTTAAGTACAACTTTTCTCAGAGCTACAATGGCCACTCCATATTTACAATTTATTTCTTCATGGACAAATGGTAGTGAAATCAAGTAAACTCTCAGGTTTTGTTAAGGGTCCAAAAATGATCTCAAACCCAGATTATGCAATAAAACATCTGGATGTTTTTTCTTGTCTTCGTTTCTTACCACTTTAGAGTTTTTTTCAGAGTTGGCTCAGACACTGGTAGTGACCTTGAAAATGGAGGGCATATCTTCTTGCCCAAATCAGTTTGTATACAACCAGCTACCTTTGGCTGGTTTTGCACTTAGGAAGGACTCCTTAACTATGGTAGGTATGTGGACGTCACTCAAGAGAAAGCATGCAAATTAAATCAGCTGGGAAATTATAGGATAGAGGTATTTTTAAACAGGCAAAACCGAATTGGAATTTTAAAGTTGTATGTAGACAGATTCTCAAATGCACTTTCTTTGGGAAGACCTTGAAAACAGGAGATGAGGTGTTGCAAAGTGTTTGTAAGAAGTGGACTCTGCAAAATGGGCGTTGCAACTTTAGTGCTGAAAGCGTGAATTACAGTATGAAATTTCCTACCTAGCAGCTGGAAGTAGACTTCCCAATCCTCACATAACCCTTCTTCTAGAGAGAAACAGATCCTGTATTCCTTTAGAACACATTACATAGATGTTGCCTAGACAGCTTCACCTGACATGATCATGACCTTGAAAAAGTACTTTTTTTAATTGGAAGAATTAAACAAAACCAGAAACATTGAGAAGACTCTAAGAATCTGTCCTCTTCCTAAAAGGAATACATAAATACAGAACACTGTCAGATACATCTGAGATGTTGCCTTGACTCTCAGACCAATGGGAGGAAGGACGGCGAGGGGAAACGAGGCCCGGTTAGACAAAGATCCTGGCAGAACAGGACGCAGAAACTGTTTTATGTTTGCAGTCCGCTCTGGCAGTCAGACTTGAATTTTGTGTTTCTTTCTTTACATGTATGGCTGGTAACAACTAACTCTGTCCTCAGCTAAGTGACCCCCTCAGGGTTGGAGTCTGGAAATCAGTAGAACTTTTTGTATTGTTTTATTCTTCTCTCCTTGAGCATGTTTTATGAGGTTGGTATCACAGAGCCATCTCTAGAGTAAGCTGAGGACAAACATTCTGTGAGTTTGTGCTTGTTTAAATAGCTCAATTAAATTGAGGGGAAGCTATACTCTCTGACATAATGGGATGATGATAATGTTCAAATTTTACTGGTGGCCTCATGCCCCAAGCCCCACGGGAGTCATTAATTGGAAAACAACTAGCAGCAAGATTACAAACCGGCATGCAACACGACAGGGAGGGGAGGAGAACACCTTCAGCACCAAACTGACCAAACCTCCTCCACTCACACTTGCCTAGGCAGGCAGTTCGTGCCATAGATTGTTGCAGTGAAGAAAACAAGCAGTGATAGGTCATGCTGAGGAGAAAATCACAGACGTGGGTATGTTTCCAGAGCAGAAGTAAGCAGCTGAGGGCCCAGCCCTTGCCTGTTCTGCAGAGGTCTAAGGGGGGGATTTGGCAATTGCACACAGTTCACCTTCACAGAAGTATAGGATGGCATCAGGAGGGTCGGTGCTTTAAGTAGTCCTGTATTAAGATTAAGGAACTCGAAACGCTATGCTGGACCAATTACTTACTTGGAGAAAGGAAAAAAGACCCAAGCTGGGACTGATACAGATTTTTTTGTTTTGCTTGTTAACAACAAAAAAAAAAAATCACTGTTTCAAACCAGCCCAGCCTAAATTTTCAGTGATCAGAGGATATAAATTAGAGTTGCAAGTTAAGACTGAAATGTTCACTTTGATTAATGATCTGTTTTTAGATTCAAATTTTGCGACTTTCCTAGTGTTTTGATATTGTCAAAATCGCTTTATCGCCAGTCCCAGTAGATTATAACAACATCTTGTAATACTTTGTTATATTAAAGCTTTATGGTGGCAGGATGCACTTATGGCCTGAAAAACATTATTTCAGGGGTTTGGGGAGTGGGGAGAAAGAACTGAGCTGTTGGTTCCTAAAAAGAAAGGCAGGTAATGTATTACCTGTGGAGGGCTAGCCGGTGAGGAGAGAAATTGCCGTGTGCCTTTGCCTTAAGCTTTCCCAGTGAGCCTTTGACTCCAGGTCGCAGTGGAAGTGCTGAGCAGCAAGGTCCCGTCAGGGCTACACCTGCAGCACCAAAAAAGAAGTTCATCTCGGCTTCCCCAGCCGTGTACCCCCCCCCCCCATCCTGCCCCCGCCAGCAGTCTTGCTCCGCACATCCCTCCTGAGCATCCTTCTCAAACAGCGACTGCTGCGCTGCCGCTTCATGCTCGGTTTGCTCCGCTCCCACTAGCCCGGGCCCGGGGAACCCGAGCCAGCCCCTCGCCGGCGACGAGGTTTCGCCTCCCGCTCTGTCGTCCTTTGGGGAGGGGGTTAACTGAACCATTTTCTGCTGGCCCTCCTTCCCCGCATGTTGCGGCAGGCTTTGCTTTCCGTTTGCGCCCGCATGCCTCCCTGCTGGGTTTTTTTTTGTAATGAGAGCACATTCTTGTTTTGTTGTTTGCTTGCTTGTTTTCCACCAGTTAACCCCTGTGTGCGTTTTTCAGTCCTCCCTCCGGACAAAGTTAGGTTTCAGGCGCCGCTCAGGCCGGGGGGGGAAGCGGGGGCAAGGGGCTGCTCCGAGCCCCCCCCCGCCGCCGCCGCCGCCTCCCGCGGGGCCCCTCCCGGGCGCGGGCGGTGCCGCCGCGGCGCCGCCAGGGGGCGCGCTGCCACCGCGGGCCGCGCTGCGCTGCGCTGCGCTGCGCTGCGCTGCGCTGCGCTGCGCCGCGGCGGGGCCGGAGGGCGCCTCGGGAGCCCTCCGCCGCAGGAGCGCGTACCCCCGCGAGTGCCTCCGGCCACCAACTCCGGGGAAAGGTAACCTTTTATTTTATATTTTATTTTATATATTTTATTTTATTTTATTTTATATTTTATTTTATTTTCTTTTATTTTTAGCGTATTTGACTTGGCAGCTAATTCGGTGCCGGCACCGCGCACCCAGGGCAGCGTACATACATAACCTCCTCTGTAGCTCAGCGCCGCGCACCTTCCTCGCCCCTCTGCGCAGGGGGTCTGCGGCCCTGCCTCGCCCCGGGCTGCCCCCAGCGCCGCTTTTCACAGCCCGGGGATCAGGGCGACGGGAAAGGCCGAAGGCTGGCTGCGATGGACGCGCGCCTACCTGGAGGCCGCGCCGTGGGAATACAGGCGGAGAGGAAGGACTGCGTCGGCTAATGCAGCTTTCTGTCTCAGACAGGGTTGTGTTTTATATCGGTGCCAGGGCACTGATAGCGTTAGCTGCGAATGCAGCTGAAGTGCTCAAGAGGCCAGCTCTCCAAATAGTAGAAATAAGCACCCGGATGATGACTGTTGGTTGGACGTCCCTCCAAGCACCACCCAAACACAAGGCTGGGCTGCCCTGGCGGGGAGTCGCCTGTTCCCTCACCCAGCTTTCGGGCAGCTGCCCCAGCTGATGGATTTCTGACTGGTTCTGAAAACTCCCAAAGGACAAGGATACCATGACCCATTCCACTGTTTAATTATACCTGTTGTTAGACGGGTTTTCCCCCTCATATTTGACTAAATTCTCTTTACAGCAGCTTACGTTCAAGGTGGGACATGAATCAGACACAGAAAAAATGGTCCTGTAAAGTGTTTCCTTGTAAAAACTTCTTACGTGTTGGAAACCTGTTATCATCTCTTTTCCGTTTTCTCCTCAGACTAAACAATTGTTTTTACCTTTCCTTTTCATTAGTTTTTTCCAAGCCTTTTCACAGCCTTATTTCCCCTTTCTGTATTCCCTGTAAATCTATGTGCTTCTTAAAGTTTGCTGCTCCAAAGCGGACCCAAGTACCACCTAGCTGCTAGCACTGCATGTAGTGATTACATCTACTCTGAACGCCTGCAGCACATGCTTATGAAATCACCAGGAGTGTTTCTACGTTTATTATAGCTTAGTCTTGTCAGACTGGCATCCTCACAGCAGCATTTTAAATTGGAGGAAAAATAGCAGAGCTTTTATCCCTAGATAAAACCTCTTCTTCAATCACCTTATTTCAAGTAACTAGCCTAATAAAATTAAAGTGAATCTACATCCCTCATGTGCTGTAAAGTGTTGCTTAGGGCTTGAACAAAGCTATCTCTGTTCAATTAGTCTCTCACACGTTAAAAAAGAAATTCTATTTTTTTCCCTTCAGCATCGATAATAATTTTCGAAAAGATTTCTCGCAGCAAAGCTTACAACAGAGTGGAATTTTTATGTGAAGCTTTTATTTGGAGCTCTCTTCTCTTGTAAGCAAAATTAGTCCCTGCTTTCGGTGGGTATGTTTCATCATGTTTTACCCCCACAGTGTCCAGGCTGAGCATTCAAAATGCTGCTTATAGCCCCCTCAGTTGATACTTGAGGACTGATTTATGTGTCTCTCATGAAACAGAAACATCCCTTTGCTGTGAGCGGAAGTTCCCTTGCCCAGGGTCAGCGGATGTTGAGTTGGCGCGTCTGCCTTGAAGGTCTACCTTGTGTCATGCAGGGGCAGTGGTGGGGACAGCAGCTGGGTTATGATTGGGCTTTAGGATGCTCTAATGAGTCACTACTGGTCTTTTTGGACACAACAGCCAGTCTGCAAATTTGTGACACACCGGTGCTGGGAAGGGGAGGCTGGACTCTATGAATGATTATTTGCCCATTCTCAGTTCCTCCTGCTCCTGGCTGTCCTGTGGTGCTCTGTGTGGGAAGGTGGACCTCACTTGCTAGCTGCTCCCTTCAGCTCAGGCAGCACCTTTTGGTGCTGAAAACCAGAGGAAACAAGGAGATAGGAAGAGAGTAAGAAGCTCAAGCTACAGCTCCCAGGCTGATTTAAATGTTTTGTGGGACAACTGACAATGTGCTTTCTGGTCTATCCACTCAGTGCACAGTCATTGTGTTTCTTCTTCCCCGCTATGCGGCTGTGAGAGTATTGTAGTACAGATGCAGTACAAAACGGTGTGTGCAATCCGCCCTTTCTCTCCACATGCACGTAAGAGACCGCACAGGAATGTGAGCATATATCACAGCTGTGGTTCCCCCACGGCTCCTCTACTGGCATTTTATGCTGCTTCTGCCACCACGGGTCTGGTATGCTGAGCAGGGCTGCAGGATGGCCACTGTAGACCTGGGCTAGGTCTTACTCTAGAGAGCATAGGTAGCATCTGTGACCATCTTGCTTCAGAGGACCAAAGATTCTCTTCAGACTGCAAATGAGGCCTTGCTAGCTATTCATGCACAGAACTAAGAAATTTTTCTCTAAATTAGTTTTGATGTATATACATCTTTCTGGAAATTTTGTTCAGCTTGTCTTCTTGCCACATGCTAAGCCCTGTGTTGATGTTTTTAGCATCCTAGCCATGTGGATTGTTATTTCTTTTTCCTGCTGGCATATTGCTGTATAAACCACCAGGCACAACATTTCATCTTTAATTTTGTCTGTAGCTTAAAAATCATACACTTTTGTGTAGACTTTCAAAGTAGCTACACCTCTGCCCGTTATATTCTCACAGTGTAACAGCTTTTACCTTGTGCTTTATTCTGGAGCCTAGCAATTTATTTTGGCAAATGCAGATGTTGCGCCTGGGAAATGACATGTTATTACCCTTTTGACTTTATTCTGATACCGTTGTCTAGATCATTCTCCTTTGCAGTGTGAATTTTCTGTGCCTACTCTAGAGAAAAAAGGACAGGACTTGCAGTGTGAAGGTACCACTTCAGAGCAATGGTACTGTGCAGGGGAAGAGCGGGGAGGAAAGGACACAGCACAGTTGCTGTAAATGTTTGTGTATTCCCTGGTGGTGGTGATCTTTCTCTTGCACCTCTGTTCTCTTTATTGTCCTTTGGAGCATGTCCTTTGGCCATGACCTTTGTGTCTCAGAAAGGTGCTTGGGGTTCAAAGGGAAACAGTGAGGAGAAGATGGACAAGGTGTTTCTTTTCTGTGATTTTCCTTCCCCGTACCACTATAGACTCTGCTCTTTCTCAAGTTTCTGCCATGCCCTCGTTCACCTAAGCCACACTGTTAGCCTAGTGGCCTAGGGGGCGTTGCTGCAAAAATGGGTGGGAAAGATGGGGACATTAGGCCGGGCTCCCATATGTGGCCAGTGAGCATGTTACTGGGTGCTAGTTAAAGCGTAGGTGTGCAGTAGCAGTTGAGCCCCTTCAAAGCTTGCCTGAGAAGTATCCTTGTGGGGTAGAAGTGGAGCAAGGACTGCAAGTTAGGGCTGAGATCGAACTGTGGGCCAGCTCCTGACTAGCTGTGTGTCACCCACTGGTCTGGTTAACTGGTGTGTGCAAAAGTAAATGGGTGCTTGGTTGTTTTTCTGCTACAGTAGCTCCCAAATAGAATTATTTCCTCATTATTTCCTCTCGGGCTCACTTTTTTGCATGATCATGTTTCTCAACCACAAGGTCTTAAAAAGTAATCAAGAGGAACAAGAAAGATACAACTTGTGTGTGTGTGTGTGTGTGTGTGTGTGCACGCGTGTGTATGTGAAATGTGAAAGTGAAGCAAAGAGACTGTTCAAACTATGTAAGAGTTGTAGAAGAGCAGGGACTTGTCTCAATTCTCAAACTAGTGTTCTAACCACTTTGTTCTCTTTTCATCAGTAACACTTTTTCTAAGCTATTGTAATAGGTGTGAACAATCAGTGAATGTTTTTATTTTGAATGAGGGAGCATTTCTTTCACCTGTGAAGAGAATGAAAAGTGGTACTAGAGGCTGAATGGGATGCTTTCGGGCATTGTTTTTGGAGGTGCTCAGTTTTGCTTTTGTTTTTGTTTCAGTCTCTATGTTGTCCTCCTCCTTCCTGAAAATCCTCCCAGTCTTCTGGTTGTGGTCTTGATATGGGACCTGATGGCTTTGACATGAAATGTCTTTAACTGCTTTGTTTCGGTAGGGTTTCAGTACCTAAATGAGATGTGACATGACAGTATATTTGACAGAACTCTGAAAAATTTCTTAATTTACGGCTTTGACTGCAGTTAGTGTAAATTTGTATCTTTGGTTAGAAATTTTCTAAAAATCCTTTTCTGAAATTTCATTTCTGAAATGAAAGCAGATGTACTGGTTGTATCCCATTGTATACCTAGCCCTGTTAAACACTGACTTGCTACGTGACTACCTACACAGGTCAAATATAAATGTCTCAAGCTGAAAGTAAAACTCCCTTCCCGCATCCTTAGTGATATGGTCCTTTGGCATTCTTCCCCAAAGATGAATCCTAAGGGAATCTCATCATCCTTCAAATTCATGTTTAGGCTTTAAGTATAGTATAGTAGGCTTCAGTCCAGCAGCCAGTGAAGTTGAAAGTGCTAAACTTTCCTTTACAGACATGACTATTTTAATGACAGTACCAATTATGGACATTTTGGAATTTGAATAATAGTAATAATTGCCCCTCCTGTTGCTTCCTTTTTGTTTCTTCTTTTTTGGGCCAGAATTGTGGAGAAATTTTTATTGGTATCTAAGTGTTCTGATGGAAGCTTTAAATAGAAGAGGCAACTACCTGCCTTCCAGAATGGTTTTGCTGTGTCTCTGTTTTTTTATTTTATCCCTATACCAGGCCACAGAAACCAGAGCTTGTCACAGCAGTGCTCCCCTACTTAAGTTTTCAGCATTCAAGAAGAAAAAATTGAATTTTTCTTCTGAGGCTCCAACTTTCCAGTTTTCCTGTTAGCTCTCTAGAACGTGTACTCAAAAACTCAGTTGAAATTCATCTCACCTAACCTCTACGATGGAGTTACCATATGAGATACAGTCACTTGCCCTTCTGTAGGCAGAGAGGGGCATGAGAGGCGCTCCTGACACAAGTTTTCCTGATTTCTTTTATCTCTCCATTTTGTATATAGATGTTTATCCTATAAGGGTATATACTTATGTAAGAATAGTTGTAGCCTCACTGCCTTCTTTTATATCACTTGAGTTACAGAGCTGAAAACTAAGTAAACTCAGTAATTGCTATAATGTCACTCTCAGTGTGAATACAGCAACAAAAGCTCTTTGAATTGTTTCAGAGAGAATCCTCAACCTTAATTCACAGTTTCTGTGTGTACATAATTAACAGCATATAAGTCTTTCAAAATAAATAAAGGTGTGCCATTTATTTTCTGATGTGCAAAAGTGCAGATTTCCCCTCTGATCCGTCCAAAACATGCTGTGAACCACATCCCAGAATAAAGACTGTGCCTTACGTAGTCTTGTATTACAAGGAGATAAGGAAGAGCAGAAATCATATTTCTATTTACCTCACAAAGTCAGCATTTGAAGGACAGTGCTGCTTAGTAAATAAGAGGCTGAAAGTTGTATTTTGAAGACAAATTGTTTGACTGTGCTTTGTGTCTACATTCAGTTCCAATTTTGAGGTAAAGCTGCTGGGATTGTTGTGATGATGGGTGATTGTAGGGTACAGGTGTGTATGCTCAGCTTAGGATTTTTGCACGCGCATATGGACAATGCTTTAAATGCATATTTTATATATAAATATATATATATATATATATATATATATGTATATTCTAAATGGTAATGTCTGATTAACAGACTTAACTTCTCTGATCCTTCTATTGAAAGCAACAGTCAGGTTTCCAATATATTGCCTTTTTCCAGTACTCATTACAACATGTCCTGGCATTCATCAGCGCTTCCAAATTTACTAGGAAGAATATGATTAATCACTTGGTTCCTTATGCTTCCTACCAGACATACAGAGATCATTGCTGGCAAGTTGAAGTAATACATTTTAAAATTTTCAAAACTTGCTGCAACTAGTGGAAATTTGGGGTAAATACCAGTTTGAACAATCTGTCAGCACATTACAGTACAAAAGGTAACTCAGTATCTGACTGTAACTAAGGATATGATGACTAACAATTGCTGAGTTATCTCCGAGGAAGGATTTCTCTGTCACTGGAGTCAGTTAAAGTCTAGGGAAGGAGTTTGTGGAATTCATTTTGGGTCTAGCCCAAACACATCGCAAAGCAACTTGAGAAATCAGAGTTCAAATGTCAAAAGCCCCAAATTCTTAGCCAGACCTGGAGAACTGACAGTACTGTGCTTGCACTGGGATTTATTTGGTCTTGCTGGATTAACTCAGAATTCATATATGTAGGAACAGTAAACCAAATAGACAAGTTCAAACTGTGAAGTTCCATGTTTTCATCTTTGTCCTGCGAATCTGAAGCGTTTGGAAAGCCTTGCATAAAATGAACTTCTGCCAAGTTTTCTGAAATATGTACCTCTAATTTGTCTGCATTATATTTATTTGGCAAAAATGTATGTTGCTCTGTTTCTGACATTGAGAGCTCATCTGTGAACTGCAACCTATATCTCCTATCTGTATCTCACCGATATCTCGTTTCCAGAATTTTTCCTATGTTCGTCAGCAAAAGTTTAAAGCCACTCCTATCCCTGCTACTTTACAAGCTCGGATCACCACTGAAATGAGAGCACCCCCAGCAGTCAAAGAAAGAGCAGCAGCCAAACGCATTTAATGTGCCGACCGGTGAAGCAGGGAGGGAATGTTCTGGCCAAGAAGCCAGTGCAAGTGCGTAGCCTGCTTCCCTCTGAAAGCAACAAACAATCCTTTTATGTCCTCCCAGAAAAGTAACATCTTCCTATCCTCCCTCTGCAGCCTCCTTTTCTAGAAGCAGTCGCTCAAAGGGGCCTAGCGCAGCATCGTGCCTGTGCCTCCACAATTCACACATGTGGCTACGGGAAAGTGAGAATTTTTGAGTTACTGTTTAGATAGCAATAACACAAGCAGTAACAGAAGCCCTCTGACTTAATAAAAAGGAGGAAGTAAAGCCTTGAAGCATAGTTATGTAAGTAATCGCCAGCTACCATGTTTTCCTTAGGTTCGCTGCTGTAAGACAGCCAGCTAAAATGAACCGACACGTGCCTCAGCAACAGCTGCCAGCTGAACGTAAGCCGCACAGGGTTTAAGCTGGGTACGAGTTTGCGCACTGACTCTCTCCCGCAGAGAAAACAAGTTCTGGAAGCCTGGTTTCTGATTCGAGACGTCAGTAACGTCCATCTTCACCATTTCTGCACTGAACACTGTGTATTTTGAGCTGCTGCTACCCGAGGAAGGGGTATAGCCGCTGGATACTTATCGAAGACCTGTTTTCTTACAGTTAAATGCTTGACACATACAAACCAACAATATATATATTTTTTTGATCTGATTAATCCCTTCTTTTTCTCAGTGCTCCGTGGTACAATGTCACTAGATCTGAAAACCTGCTGTTCTAAGGGAAGTAGAAGCAACCGGCCTAGGGAGAGCGTCTCTCCTCACCCTGTGACTGACTGACTGGAGAAGTACTTGAGCCTGCTTCTGCTTCAGGCTGTGGCACTTAGACTCAGCCTGGCAAAGGCATTTGGCCAAAGACAGTCGCACACCTGCCCTGCGAAGGCCAGCCACGGAGGCTTTGGGGGTATGTAGGTTCCTTGTCTAGTCCTGCTGTAGCCACAGGAAACTGATTTACCTTATTTTTAGCATAATTTTTTACATACAAAAGCGTGTTATACTGTTGGGAATGGTACCTTAATCCTGCAGTGATTTGTCTTTCCTTGTTTCAGCTTCAGTGTTTTCTGTTTTCCTTTGCCTGCAGCCTTTAAAGCTAAATCTTGTTCAATTATGCACCTGCTAATAAAGGAGGTGAAGTGGTTTAAGTAATGCAAGAACCCTAGAAGTAGATCCACGTAAATATCCAGATGGGGGAATTGTGAGGAATTAGATCACATGGGCTGAAGAAAAAAAAAGTAATCGCTGCACTGGCCACGACCGCCATGCATGGAGGACCGGCTAGCACTGGAGGGCAGCCTCTTGGACAGGGTGAACTTGTAGTTTGTTTGTAGTGGCAAAGGCAAGCTAACCCGTAGCAAATTCCGTATTTGGCTCTGTGCGATACTTCAGTCTGGGATAATTATAGCGTTTGAGAAGAAAGACAGGAATGAAAGCCTCTCTGAGAAAATCTAATGCAAAGGAAAGCACAGTGCAATTTAGTACCTTTCCTTCTGTCTGACGCCTCAGCTGCTGCAAGCACCACACCCTTGTTCACACAGACAGTGCAGTACGAGGAAGGTCCTATCATATGAATCACTTGAAAGCAGTGTCGTTGGATGCATTTGTTTGGTAGGTACAGTTTGGTGTTAGGAATACTACTGAGATATTCCAGCATTACTCATTTTCAGACCACTCTGATATTGATGCATTCTCTTGCATGTTCTGTGTTTGTGACCTATTTTT
Organism: Struthio camelus; assembly: GCF_040807025.1. Classification (NCBI taxonomy): domain Eukaryota; kingdom Metazoa; phylum Chordata; class Aves; order Struthioniformes; family Struthionidae; genus Struthio; species Struthio camelus. The sequence goes on along the minus strand of NC_090943.1, from coordinate 99,712,571 downwards.
GATGAGTTTCACATCTGCTTTAGCAGCTCTTTGACAACCAGAAAACAGAACTGTTTACTGAGTTCACAGCTGCTGCTAATATTGATGCAGCTAGCCAAAAATGACTGTTTTCTTGGTTAGCTCATCCCGTTGAATGAATCTCTCCACAGGGTTTGTTACAAGTTTGTTTCAACTGGAATGCTATCAAAAAGTCCCCACATCTGTGAAATTCTCATGCTGCAGCCTTCCTAGAAACCCAGAAACATATACACCCTCACTAATTCCAGTAACTTTCTTGTGTTTCCTATAACCTGGCTACACCAGCTAGAGCAGTTTTCACAGACAGTGAAAACATGTCAGTCCGTTATAAATGGGGCAAAATTCCTAGTGTCATCCTGTAACACAAATACTACTGATAGCTTCATACTTGAACAAAACCTGCAAAGAAATGGGTCTCCTCATCTAGTTTAAGGACACCATTACCTAATGTCTTTTGTTGCAGTGTTTTATTGTGGAAACTAAATTACCTTATTTTTAGCATTATTTTTGTATACAAAAGTGGTTTAAACTATTGGGAGTACACCTTAATCTTGCAGTGATTTGTCTTTCCTTGCCTCAAGTTCAGTGTTTTCTACCATCGCTTTGCCCATATTACACAATTTCTCAATAAGGCTATGTCCTTTAAGTCTGAACTCCTAGCTGTGCTATGTTCTGAGTGTTTATGGGCAGTGTGGTACTCTTGCACTTTATTCCTTTCTGAATTAGTTACTCGTGGAACATTTGTTTCTACTGATTGAACAAATTATTGGATCTGTTATTTATTAAGCAGATTATTTGATTGGTTTAGGTGGGAGAAGTTGCAACTGTATGAAATCTGGACACAATTTTTGTGTTGTATTTAAACATTGATCAATAGCACAGTACTGCAATGAATCTGTGCGCACTGCTGTCCTTCAAAGGCTGAAAACAGAGGTTCCAGATCCCATAAAGCGATTAGCTTGTGAGTGTGTGGCTTTAGTTCCAGGCCTGTGCCTGAACACTATCCTTCCTGATTCTGAAATAGCATTTGGAGGTGCTATTCATCATCACCCAAGTGCAAACATTTATTGTAATTGTATTTCTTTAGCCTCTTCTTGGGTTTCAAAAAACATTCAAGCCTTTCTACGTATTTGTGAGATAAATGTTAAAAGATGTAACTGTAATCTGGATTACAGATGTAGGAACAAAGGCACATGGGTATGAAAGTCAATGTGTCAGAGACGAAACAAGGCCAAAAGATTTCTAACTCCTACGTGTGTTTTCCTCTTCCAGCAATTTTCATGTTTTAATCAGTTTTGGAACTTCTGCTGTCATGGCATCTCACAGCTAGCTTTCGTTTCTTAATGGCTTTGAAGAATTTTTTCCAGTTTGCTTTCAGTTGTTAATGAAGTATATCTTGAATTTTGTCTGGTCCACTGTGAAGCTTGCGTGGGCAACTCTAAAATACCTTCTGATCCCTACCTCAGCGCAGGAAATGTACTGACCAGCCTTTGCTCTCATTTTGTCAGTCACAACCAATGGAAGATACCAGAACATTTGTTTGGGCTCTTGTTAGATGGACTAAAATATTTAATTGTTAATATACTTTTCAGTTTGCGTTGTTTTAGTCTAGATGACCAGTGCTGTGTAGTAGTTTAAAAACATTCTATTGGACAGATAGCTGAACCTGCAGCTCCATGGTCATTTGTACCACAACAGCATGGGGAAGCACTGACAAGGTTAGTCTCCATTATAGCAGGTGCTGTCCTAAAGAATTCTAAAGAATGACTCTTAACCAACTTTCAGTGCCTAAAAGTTATGTGTCTAGGTTTCCTTTAATATCCATGAGAAAGAAAAAACTTCTCTGGAACTGTATTTGCTTCATCTGACTCAGATACTTATCCTGGGAGATGAGGTCTTGTTCTTATGTCTTCCTCTTTCTATTCATTGCAAGGGGAGCCTACACGAGTAGCTGATAGTAGGCTTCAAAATTTTGGGTTGTCTTGTCTTATGGCAAAGTAGGAAGAGCTAGAAATGAACAGTCACGGTGGCTGTTTGTGGAGACTGCTGGTATGACATGAGCACAACTCCCTGACCTATAGATTCCTTGCCAGCACCTCACTGCTCCGACATCTCTAAGCCTCCTCTAATCTTTCTATGTTAAGTCATCTTGCACCAAAACTCCTCTTCGTTCCTTTAGCTTTATTCTTCTCTCTGAGATCTTTTAGTCTGTAAAGATGGCAGATAATCATCAGGCAGTCTTCTAATTCCTATTCGGATAGATCTGATTAACTCTCAGCGCTCTTCCTTATAGACAGGAGAGAATTTGTAATGGTTTCATAGAGCTTAGCTGCTCTATCGTTTTCCAGCTGCAGTAGGACAGTGTATCAGTTAGCAGACTGACATCTGTGGACCTGACCTCTACCTGCTTAATTAGGTCCCCAGTTGCTTGCTGGTGGGGGTCCATGGAACTGTGCAAGAAGCAGAAATACTACGATACAGTGAACGTCTCCCTCTGTGGAGAAATTTGCAGAATCACACAGTAGCTGAGGTTGGCAGGGACCTCTGGAGATCATCTAGTTCCACCTCGCTGCTCAAAGCAGGAGCAACTAGAGCAGGTTGCCTGGGGTCTGTGTCCAGTTGGCTTCTGAATGCCCCCAAGGACAGAGACTCCACAGCCTCTCTGGGCAACCTATTTTGGTGTTTGACCAGGTTCACAGTAAATAAATTTTTTCTTAAGTTTAGATAGAATTTCTTATATTTCAATTTGTGCCCATTGGAACTGGAGAAGAGGAGGCAGCTGTAGGTGGGTTCTAGCAGAACTGGAAGAAAGAAAACAAAGTATTAGACTGCAGGAAAACAGTGAATTCGGTAGCAAAAATGCTGAATTTCCATGTCACGGTAAAAATCAGCAGATTCTACAGATTGGGACAGGAAAATCCTTCCAGCCCCAGCTGAGATAAATGAGATCGTTCACACCTTTCAAAATTACAATTTAGGGCAGCTTGAAAATGATGGAGAGAAAACTCTATCACATATGCTTAGTGAATGTTCTCAGTTTTATCTGTACATGTGAGAGCAAGACAATCACTTATTTTTCAGAGGCATGCTGGGTTTCTCCAGCACAATTCTGTGGCGGTGGGTGAATTCCACAGAAAAGCTTTACAGCCACAGAACATATAAAATCTGGAACATGGATAAACTGGTTAGGATAAAATAGAAACCATCAAAAACTTCTGCCAAAATCTGAAGTGAAATGAATAGAAGTTCAAAAAAAGTTCATTCAGTATGGCTGGCTCCTTGTTTCCATCATTTAGAAATAATTACATTTTTGTCACTAACATTGTTTTTAAATGTCAATAGAAACCAGACAACTAGATTTGTAAACCTTGCCCTGTCATATTGAATGTATTAGATTTTCCAATAACAGTCTCTTTCAAGTAAGGGTGAGGAAGCATTAAAAGCTCAGTAACTCTCAAGTGTGAGGAAGCTATGGAAATAGCTTGTTAGGCTGTATGACAAGTAGGCTGAAGTATAATAGACCAAGAGCTTTGTGAAGGAGCTGGCAAGCCATGGTTGAAGAGAGGACAGTACCCGAGAGTTTGAAGGCCAGATGATTTGTGCAAAGGGGATGTTGGAAGGTTCAAGGCAAAATAAACAAATGGGGCAACCCACAGTGACAGTGTTAAACTGAGACCAGAATGCTTCTTTAGCTTGGTTTCTAAACAAAAATTAGAGTTTGTCTAACCAAAGAAGGCTTTTTCAGTCAGCATTTCCTCCTTTTCATATTCAGGCCAAAGAGTCATTTTCTGTTACCTAATTCACCGCATTTGTTCTGAGCCAAACTTTCCTTAGCCTTTATACTAATGAGACTGTGGTCTTTCTGCTAATGCAGAACAGTGTATGACTTTCTTCTTGCAAATTCCTAGATGGGATCTATTAACACTGTCCTACCCACCTATCTGTTCTTACTCCTCTGCTTTGATGCTCTTCCTTCTTTGCATCTGTCATTCACTTTCTTTTAGAAGTCAGAAGATTTTTGGTTTTGGCATTTTGTATTAGACCAGGTAGGGTACCTAGGAAATGTAAGCTAGCTTCTGGCAAGCCAGGCCCTGCTGACACACCTGGCATTTTTCATGTCCATAGTGACTTTAGCAACGGCGCTGTTAGGTTTGTTCTTGGCTATCCATCTCTTAGTGCAGAATGTTAGCCCTCCTTTAAAGATAAATAAATGAATAGCAGGTGGTTCCTAACATTTGCAGCTTTGAAGGCAAATTTGGGGTTGAGTGTTACCAGATGCAATGATATGTATGGAACTTTGCAGATCTCTTTGAACTGTAGCTCAGGGATGTATGACTAGCCTCGTTCATCTCAGCCGGGGATTGAGAGCTCCCTGGGAATGTTCCTGAAAATAAAAAAAAAACACTTGGTGTTTAATGGAGATGCATTGAAAAGAAAATGTTAACCCTGCGGCTTGGACTTCTGTTAAACACTGCATTGCATGGCTTTTAATGGTACATAATTTATGGACCTGTCAAAATGCAACAGAGCCAAGGTTATGTACCGCTGAAAAGGTACCACCTAAAAGGTTCTAGAGTGCCTGAGCACAGGTATCATCATTAGACTATGTCAGCTCGAGGCAGAGTCCCTCAAGAAGTACATCAGGAAGCTGCTACAGCTGTGGAGCTGTTATCACTGTTGATGGCTGGCGAGAGACTATTGCATTATACTAACTCAATTTTTCCCAAAGGGTGGGAATTCTTTACACTTATTTCCTTTTTCACAGAGATGACAGATCTGGGATAAGTAAAATAGAAGAGAACAGGGAAACAGAAACATCATTTTAAAAACCAGTGGTTTGAAATTTTAGCTTTCTAATATCTTCTTAAATTATATATATGTTCTCTCTTTTCCTTTCTGTAACATAGCTGGCTGCAAAAGACATATCTTTCCTGTTAGGCTTGTAAATTACCGGTGTCCTTTACTGAAGTTTCCAGGTGATCCCATATCTTTGTAAAATTACCTTTCTCTAATCCCTGCTGTGCCTTAAACCCAGTACCAAGCATTAACCAAAGGTTAGCCCCAACTTCCTTCTGCAAGCACAGCATCTCTGAATCATTGCAGACATTCTTCATGTAATCCCACAGTCCCTAAGCAGTTTAGAATAGGCCGACTTGTTCCAGTCCTACCAACATATTCCTAGCTGAGTCAGGGAGGACACAGAGCCTTTATGTAACCCTGCTATCGTGCAGAAATGTCACTGTCTATGAACAATACCACATGGCAGTCAACAGATCTTCATGCAGACCACTTAGAATTGGACAGGAAAGACGCTTTGTCACCAGCCTATATGGAAACCAGTCTGATGTGCCTGCTTTATTCCACCGCATAAAGACAAGTCTGAAGAAGAAAAAGGATTCCATCATTAAAAAACAGAACCAAACTAAAATTTAACATGCCTTATCCAGAATATAAACAACCTGGCGAATACCTGCTCTACGAACCTACATTTTCCCAAAGTCATGTTATTTGGAGCATGAGGGGCATCACTCCACCATGCTGCACAGTGATACGTGGCTGCAGCGCAAAACAAGGATAGATTTTTTTTTACTTCATGGCTATATATACCATATTTCATTGGATGCTACCTGCTTATTGAGCACTTTTGCTAGCAGCTTGTAGTGCTTGTCCATTATGTGCTCATGGACCAGACGAGAGTCCCAACTTTGGAAACCAGCATTGCTCAACTAGCAAAACATTGGCTTCTCCCATCTCATGGCTCAGGAATTCGTAGTCTGCTACTCGCCCAGTGACTGGCATTTCTGTAATTGCAGTTCTGGTAGGCTGAAGAAGTCTGTAAAAATCTAAAACTGCTTTTGTCTTTTTCACCTGGCATGTTTCCCAGGGCTTCTTTGAGAGTTGAACTGGCACAGAGTGAAGCAATGTCAGAAAAGCATCTTCTTTGCTGATTGCATTGTAATCATCATGTGTCCATCACAAAGTCTGTAACCCTCATTTCAGTCATATCCTCCTTGAACAGAGGCTGGGGTCGGAGAAAACTCCTGCATTGCTAACCTTGGCAGGATCCCATGTGTGTAACAGATGCCAGATGGGATGTTCTGTAATCAGTCTTTTCTAGCTAACTCTTTTCTAATATAGCAAGTAAAATACATTAATATGTTGTTAAATTAGCAAATGTGCTCTGTGCAAATCTAGTGCTGGTTCCTAGCCTCTAAAAATGCAGATTTTGCATATTATTGCTGAAGTGAATAATTTGAAAAGGAAGGAGTTTAAAACTGAGAGTATCCTAAATTCAGGTTGCTTGGTAGATTCATGGGAAAACTTCCATTTTTTTAAAAGTGTTCTACCGTGGACATATTCTTGCTTCTTATTGCTGTTGCTCCTCTGTGGGGAGCATGAGGTGGAATGAAATTTTGAAAGATTACAAAAACAACTTAGAGTACTATAGAACTCTCTCTAGCTCTGTTTGAGGTGGAATTTGCAACCTTAAATATGCAAATAAAAGAAACCTTTTTGGAGGAAATAATGTGGCTTAGAGTAATCAGTGTTGCTCCGCATGTTCAAATCGTTTACTCAAAGGTAATGCAAAATGATCTTTTTAAAATGTCTATAATACCCAAGTTCTGTCTAAATAAAGCACTGATCTCCAAAACTTGGAGAAGTATTTCTCTCAGCAGGATTAAATGAGTTCATTTATTTTCTTTAAAAGAAACAAAACTAGCATTCTGGCCCTTTTCTGATCTTTTCAGGGTACAATTTTTAAGGTAAAATTTGTTCTTTGTAGAAAGAAAGAAAATAAATGAACACAGTTGACACTAAAGATTAAAGTAATTTTCTACATTTGGTGGGCAGCAATTTGTTTATTTTTCACAATGGTAAATTCTGAGGTAAAATGATTTACCTGTGTCCAGTTTCTCTTTTTAGGGATATTCAATAGTAGAAAATGAATTAGAAAAGAACTTAAGAAAGACTGGGGGGATGGGAGAGAGAATGAAGTGAACTTTAAGGTCAGTGTTATAAAGATACCAACGTAACCTGATTATTGCGTTTCCTCTGGAGAGCGGAAAATCTTATACAACTACATTAAAGTTGAGAAAAATGAGAAGCTGAAAAGAAGAGGAAATTGTATTACTATCTGAGGTAGTTTATTCTGTAGAGTTAATAAATGATGGTCAGTTACATTCCTTAAAAAAAATAGCTTGAGTTGTTGAAGTCATGTAACTGAACAAGAAAAGACAATATAAAAATCTTATATTATGTCCGAGAAAGTGAGATGGAATATTACTTTATATACAGTGGGTTTCTTTGTGATAGGAAAGTGAACAAAGCTTCTCAACTAACAGGAATGCATTGTTTTCAGGCCTGGAAAGGTCTGTTCTGTACCGTAAAGGCTACTCAGTAATGTTTGTAGGTTGATGGGACTGTAAAAATGACACTACAGCTTCGGTTTCTTGAGCAACCAAGCTTATTTCTAGCCTGACATTCAGTCCAGCAAAGGGAAGTTTTTAAGGGATTGAATAGCAAGTCTCTGTCTTTTTATCACATTAAATATCTTATATCATTCATCCGAGCCACAGGGCTGTGTCATTTGGTGAAGAAGAGCACTGGGGACAGCTATTGCTTTGAGACGAAGTTGGAGCCCGTCATGCTGGCTCACAGCCCAGGTGCTTGCAGCTTCTCTGCCCTGTTGTGGAGCAGTACTTGGGTGCTACCTCCCGGAGAGCGGGTGCTAGTGGCTCCAAACTGGGGTTGGAAAAAGGAAGAGTTGCAGGAATGCTCCTTAACCTGATCTTTGCCACGGTGGCCAGCTGCAAAGGGGCAGTGTCCCTTATTTGCTCTGGGAAGCAGACTGACTTTTTTTCCTGAACAGGTCAACTTTGTAAAGCCACTGCTGCGCATCCTTGCTTTATTCAGAAAGCACAAGATGTTTTCTTGATTGACTGACACTGAAGTGCTCACAGTGATAACATTTCTAGAGTTATGTGATGCGAAAGTACAAAATTCAACTCCTTTGGCGTAAAAGTGTACATGAAATTAAGAATATTTCTGCAACTTTTGATAAGGAGATTGCCCTTCAATTGCCCTCTACTTCAGATCCACTTCTGTGAAAATTTTTTAATAAGTGAGCACTGTTAGATCCCTCGCTGTCTTTGCTATGAGGAATGGCCAGCAAATTTTTACAAGCTAAAGTCTCACAGCTGAGATGTGCTTACCAACAACACTTCAATTACTTGTCTGTTGAAAAGTAAAGTAGGTACACTTAACTCAACAATACTGTTTTGTCTCTCACCTGTACTTGGACTTGAAACACAGAACTGTAGAAGAAGATACTAACTTTACCTGTTCTATTTCTGAAGGAGCATGTAACATTTCTGATATTTTCATTACATTTTATGTATAATTTTTAGGGGACTTGTTCGCCTTAATTATTAGAGGTGCAGGATGATAGATCTACAGGACTCTACCATGCTGCAGGCTTATTACTCCTGCTTAAATTGGGTGCATTGAGGGAGTAATAAGCCTTTTGGATTTCTTCGAAGTGTTTGCTGCAGAATGCTTGAAAATGATTAAATAGAAATGTTTCTGTACAAGACAACATTAGCCAATGCTGATATAAAGAGAAATGACTGATTTGCTGCTGCACTGCTTTGAAATGCAAGAACTTAAAATATAAGCATGAGTTTTCTTCTCCTTTTGTTAGACTGGGAGTTTTAGAACTGTGCAGAGCAGAGAACACAGACTTTTTTTCCTTTAACAACTGAGGGTTTAGAGCTGCTGCCGACACAGGAGGAAATGCCATTAGATAGCTATAAGAAAAGCCAATATTCCATGTTATTTGTGCAGACAACTAGCATTTGAAACTTGCACAAACTGCTTCCACTTAAAAACCGTCAGTCACGTTGGTTATAAAAAACCCAGAGCACTTAGGGACTGTCAGTCGCTTTCTAGAAGAGAGATGTGACATCTTAACATTTTCTTTGCTAGTATTTACCAAATGCAGAAAACCAAAGGGTGAAAATGCAAATGAAAACACACATCCTCACTGATCATATAGTACAAGAGAAACGTATGGATCAGTTATTGTAGTTGCTCACCTAGGAGCCTCTGATCCCGAGAAGATTTTCCTCCTTTGCTCTATGAATAGAGCTGCTGCAGGCCGGCTCTGTGCTGCTGGAGGGACGGTCTAGGCAGACCGTAACTGCGGCGGTCTGTTACTGCATCAGCAGGCAAGGAAATGGATTGACTCCAGCCCCTTGTGCCTAGGGGAGCAGTGAGAAACGTGCAAAGGGCTGAAGGAGGGCACACAGAGGGCATCATTCACCCTTGCTTTTTTTCATCTGGTAATAAGGTTGTGAGTGTTGTAATTATCAGAGACTGATAGCATTTTTCTCTTATGAGGAGGAGAATGGTAAGGAACAGGAGCAGTTAACTCACATAGCCTTGTGCTCCTTATCCTTACGTTTCTAGATGTAGTTGTCCCTGGGTTGCTCTGACAACTGATGCTTTAGACAGTGGTGCTGGTGCTCCAGTGGGATTGTAGCTGCTGGCCGAGCTGTGCTAGAAGCTGGCAGCTGGGACCTTCTCTGGTGGAGACCACCGTTACTGTCACAGAGCAGGAGCTCTAGCAGGGAGCAGAGTGCAGAGCTGGTGTGTTCACATGTCCCAGGCCCAAATATGTTGTTGTGCTGCTCTGCTGCCGAGCCGCATTTTGTGGGCTGTCTTTCTGAGGTGTATCATCGTGAAGGTAAAAGTCATGTTGTCCCTGAGGCTGCTTCCAGAGATTCAGCAACTACTTTCACTCCTCCTGAGTACCCAGTGTCATGTTCCCACAAACACAAGCACCTGAAAAGATCCATATGACTGTTAGTCCTTTATCTCACCAGGTTGTCAGTCTATAAGTAAGCATGACAGAATAGAGAAAATCAGGAAATGTGTCAGAACTCTGCTTTAAATAAAGTCACTGACATGGGTTCCTCTTTATCACAGTTCTTTAGAAGATCCTATCCAACAGTAAGCAGCTTGTAACAGTTACTTCGCTTTTAATTGTATAGCCAACATCTGCAACATGTCATTCACAAGTGAGTCCAGAAGTTTCATTCGCTGCGTGCATCCAAATGCTAACGGTCTTCTAATCCTACCACAATCTTTGGCAAGTTTTCCTCCATGCAGGGCTTCTGAAATAAGTGGTACATTGTCATTTGGAGTGGGATTCAGCCCCAGGTCATAACCCCTAAATGAAGTTTCTGAAGACCTCGTGTAAATGGAGAAGCCTATGTATAAATTCCCATTATAGTCAATGGAAGTCTAATCAATATTGTTGATGGAACCAAGTGATTTTTCACTCTGAAGGAGTCACCTCCCAGCTATCAGGGGAATAGCTCTATAAACTCCATTAACTGTGCTGAGTAGGTTTCCCTTGACTGTAATAGGAATTCAGCCACTGCATATTAAAATGTCTTAATTTTGAACCAAATCCACCATTGCAGCCAGCCACTCAGTAGCTCTGGCTGTTTAGGGGGACTGCACCCCTGGGATTATAGCCTGGACTTGGAACTCTTGTTTCCATGTATGTGGAGCTACCATATTTTCTTTCACAGCAAGACTGTCCAACATGGTGAATGCATACTTACACTTTTCTGTTATCTTTAGCCTGGGTATAGGTAGTCCTACAGCTGTGGCAGCCTGGAGCTCACTTCAGATGAGTAGACAAAGTATTTACCCATTTTTTCCATCTCTCTCTATCTGTATATTTATATATAAATATATATGTATCATATATATATATATAAACCAGTGGTATGAAGAATACAGATTTAGGTTATGAGATATGGATAAACTAATTACATGTCAGCCAAAAAGGTCCTTCTGCTTGGTGTGTATATGTATATATAAATGTGTGCATGCAGGTGTGTGTGTGTATACAATAAGAATGTGCTTAAAGAATCTATGTTATATGTCATAAGCAGAGTACAGTGGCGTTCAAGAGGTATAATTAAATCAAAGGATAGATCTGTTTAGGGATTTCTCTAGAGGTATACATTCCCCATGTTTTCCCTTTGAATGGAGTAGTAGATTCTACTCTTTGTGACTTTAACTTGCCAGAGAAAAAGTATTTTCCCGTTGTTTTTTGCATGCCATGTCTGAGTATCTCTTTATAAATTGGCCAGGCCTGTATTCTCTAGTATTTAGTATATTTTCTTATTAGGAAGATCTGTCTTCCCTTAGGGAATTCTTTGTTCTCCTTTCAAGGTTAAAAAAAAAAAAGAATGCTTTTCACCATAGTAAGTCTAGACAATGGAACAGAAAACAAAATATTCCTGTATACATCTTGAATAGTTGAGAGGTGATTACATCAAAGCTCTGCTAATCATCCTCAGATTTTAGTGCCAGAAAGGAAAGGCCATGTTTACTATAGACCAAAGGCTGGGACTAAGCGAAAGTTCAATAGCTTGTTCAATAGTAAGAAAGTTTAGAGTGAATGTACTGAGAGATTTGCTAAGCAACTGGAATGGGGAACAGTCTCCTATGGTCCATGGACGTTGTTAAATAAAAAGGATGTTTCTTTCAAGGAAGTTGTGTGCAACGATAGAGCGGGAGCCCTGAGGGAGCTGCTGTTGCTTCTTCCCCTCCCCTCTGTACCACGTGGTCCATGTCCCGTGGCCATACCACAGTTACAGCACGTGGCTCAGAGAATCAGGAAAATGGGTCACTCACTTCTGTATCCACTGATTATCCTTTTGTTTCTCTCCTCTAATGATACAGAAGATTAGAAAACTCTGGAAGTTGCACCCCAGAGCACTATAAAACAAAGAGACGGTTGCATCCGAGGTAAGCTAAGAGTTGTCAGCCCCCAGCGTCCTGCCTAGGTTTGGCCAGGATGCGCCATTCCCTGGCGTGCTAGTTCCTTGGCTGCAGGATGCAAGTTGGAAACCTGGCTAGGTGTTGCACCGGTTACTACTTTCTGGTTGAAAATCAGAATGTAGTGTGGGGGATCCCTTACTTAAGTTTATTCCAAGAATTAAACACACATGTCATTCATTCTTTTATTTATCAGAGAATTTGGGGTTTCATTTTTTTATGTGCCTTAATTTTAAAAAACCTAGTCTGAGGCAGTTTAAAGAGGCTTAACATTCAAACAAAATCAAGTCCCTCATCACCTCAGATTTGGTCCTTTCTTTAAGGTAAATCTCAGATATCATGTCATCTGTTCTTTTGGAAGAGTGGATTGATTATTCTAAGGTTTTGGAACAGCTTTCACGTTTTCCTCTAATGATCTTAACTAGAATTCAGGAGGAACTCCACCGAAACTATCCAGGTGAAGGAGAAGAGCAACGGAACAAAAATATTGGCTTTATTCTGGGAATGAGATCATCAGCTAGCAATGGCAGGACATACGTAAGGCTGCTTCTCTCTCTGAACAACGGCCAGACTTTAAAAGATGATGTTAAATAAGATTTTGAATTGACCTCTTATTATCTTTGTATATTATGTTTCTTGAGGATTAACAGATTTTTATAAGGTACCTTTTGGAAGACCTTTTTACTTAAAGCAACTGTCAGTCATAAGCAATGCTCATGATGTTTTAGGAGAATTTATTACAATTCTTGAACGTGCAGATATTTTAAAAGGGCAAACTTTTCTCCAATATACTGTAAAAAGCTAATTTTGTCTGAAAAAGACAAATAGCTTGCAATTTTAATATATGTAGGAATCTGAGAAAATCAAACACTGAATATATGATAAAGAACCCTTGGAGCAAGATACAAGGCAAATTCATGTATTCCTTTGGCAAATTTCAATGACTTCATGAGGCTGGCTTAAAAAAACGTTGAAGTAATTTTTGGCTTACTGTTCCTTGTCTTTTGATTAATTTCCCCTTTTTTTTAGTCTTTAGACTCCACCCTTTCAAGTTTTCTCCAAGACAGCAAGGCCTGTATACATATATATATAGGTATGTGTGTGTCCGTGTGCGTGTGTGTGCGCGTGTGTGCGCGTGCGTGCGTGTTTAGCAGAAGCCGAGATTCCTGTAAAACTAAGTGACTTCAGAAAAATGGTTTTTAAGAGAAACATCAGATACTAGGAGATTCATAATAAAGTCTTAGGAGTTGGCAGCATAAAAAGGAGGGGATATTCACAAAGGCTCCCTAGACAGGAGTGAATAAAGAGAGAGAGTCCTCCAGAGGGCCATCGGGATCGTTAACAGCTTCTGTTCTGGATCACCTTGTTCTCCACTGGAGTCACTTCTCCACTGACTGTAGAAAGAAACTTGGTCTCGCTAGGCTGAAGTTAGCTTTTGAGAGTAGCTTGTCAAGTGCCGCGTGAAGAGAGGCTTTTCAAGTGAGGAGCTGCACTTCTCATCCTATGTAGCTGTATTGATTTCAAAGGACACGAGGGCTGTAATTCTGCCCCGAATTAGATGCAGTAGTTCGGCCTACCAGAGAGCTAGCATTTATATGTGCATATGTCCGTACTGAGTAGTTGTGACTGGATACCTGCCTAAATTTGGGGAAGGGGTGATAAACAGGTTTGTGACGGGCCATTTGATATGCTATGACGCTAATAGCTCAAAAGAGCTCTCGGTAGGTAGAGAACCACCGCGCAGAATTAGTCAGGCACCAATATGCTCACAGCGCCGTACTAGTAATGGGCTGCGAATTTGAGCCAGACGGTTGGTGCGCTCTCCTGTGGGCATCCAAACAAGCCTGCTCTGAGATGACATTTGCTTCACTACAGTTATGTCACAGATCATTTTTCACAGCCCTGTTGAAGCGGCTTATTTATTATCATCTGTTCTGGTGTTATATCCTGGACAAGGGCGAACAGTTTACTGTACCGCGGTGCCAGGAATTCCTTGTTACCGTGCAAGCTGACTCCAGGAGAACGCGTGTGATGAGGCTGGACACTTTCCTCAAGGCTGAGTCTGCTAGAGCAGGGCGCTCCGGTTTGTGCAAATCCCAAGGAGTTAAAGCTTAAGTTAGTGATCTGATATTTAAGTGATTCATAAGTGAAGAGGTACCAGATTTGTCACAATTCCACTTACCCCAGCTTTAGAAATCAAATACAAAATTTTAGCCAGCAGAACAACTCGGCCTTGGATTTGTCCAGCCCTGCCTTAAGTCCACTTAGGATTTGTTGAAGTTGAAGCAGGGATTCGCTGCGGTGCTCCACAGATCACTAGTGGCCTGCGAAGCAATGCTACCTTAAAAGCTCAATGTTCTAAGGTGCTGTGGTAGCCCCCAATGCATTCAGAAAATTGACATGAACCAGAACGTTAGGGAATTACTGTCCTGGAGCATGAAGAGTTTGCAGTGTTACTTGCTGTTCACAGGGAACTGAGCTAATCAGTGTAAAGCAGGGCAACAAAATCTAGCTCTTAATGTTTTCTGGACTTACTGAATCATTCTTAACCTTTTCTTTCCTTGTCCTATATCCAAATAACATTCACGGCCATTGAATGTTGCACAAACACCTTTTCAGGGAAGTTGCTCGCCTTATTCTGCGTCGGCACTTCTGATTTGTTTTGCGTTGCCATGCTAGAGTGATATTTTCCAAAATCTGTATCAGTATGATCAATTAAAGTAGCAGCTAAAACTGTTATCCAAGATGATTCTCTGTTATTATTAGGAAGGAATCAGATTGATCCTCATTGGAAACATGCCGGTGCAAACGTCGCTTACCACGGGTAAAAGTGCACTGCTGTCCATGCTGCAGAAAAGGAAGTGAATCCACTCAAGAGCACTTATAATGCTCAGTGTATAGGTTTTAAAGTGATCCAGCATAAAAGCATTTTTCTTTTCTAATTGGGCTTGTTATTTGCATTGCAGCAGAACTCGGAGCCTCCAAACAATAGCATGACCCCATTGAGCCAGGGCTGGCTTGCGCAAGCACATATTTACAACTGCAAGAGTTTGCAATTTAAACAGCAGATAAAAGCAACCTTTTCTCTAGTTTGTAGCTAGGAGGTAGGACAGACAGATCTCCACTCTCCTGAGATTACATGGGGGGGAAACTGATCCCTGATTGTCTTTTGGTCCAGAGTTTCAGCCATTTCCCTGTCTGCTTCCCCCTCAGAGATGCAGTCTGATGGGTGAGAGGATGCCCTGCCATAAGTTTTTTTGAAACGTGAAGTCACATCTCGTTCTTACATTGGCAATAGCAGAGGTTTTCCTGTCAGAGCAATCAGTGATGGAGCAAGAACAAGAACTCAGCTAATTAGCTAGAATAAATGATCTGGAGCTTCAAGCAATGAAGAGGTATAAAGCGTTAAAAAATGGGCTGAAGACAACTCTAGGAAGAAGTGTTGTCACTTACTGAGAAATTCGCTTTGCCAGTTAGTCTAAGTCCAAATATTAAAGTTGTTTGGAATTATTTTAAGAAACTGTAGAACAAATGGAAAATTTTTGGAAGATGTTAAGACTTTGGTTGTTTTTAAAAAAATGGAGCCTGGTTACTGAGCCAGGGCATGAAAAGTGGCTAGAAAGAAAACTAAAACTAATTAATCTGTTCTAATCCAGTAGAATACCAAAAAAAAAAAAGCATAATCAATGACAGAAAATAATGAATCGAGATTTACATTTCTTTTATTATGATTTAGCAGTAATCAGTAATAAAGAAAGCTCATTTTCCTTTGTTTATTTGGTGAAATTTGTTGGATTAGCAACGTCCTGTCAAAATACTGTACCTGAGGCAATAGAGTGGCAGGTTTTTCCACAACATGTTTTAATATTATTTTTTGTGTGCTGCTAAAAAGGAAAAATTATAATATGCCATAAAGTACTCTGAATTCTCACCAGATATTTCAGATTTTGTAATGTGCCAAGCGCAAGTGAGTAGTCGAACAAAGATACAATATATGGTGCTCCCATCTTTTCGTATAAACGTAGACTGTTACGTGATAGGTAGAGAACTGTAGTTACTAGTTTTATGGTGTGTAAGTCCAGTTAGATACTTAAGATTATCCTTCACTCACTGAAGTCATTTGATTAATCAGAGTAATTCTGGGTATATAGCTATATAACCAGGAGCAAAAGTTGGCTTGTAATTTTGCATGAATAGAGCAGGAACGTGTTTATCTCTTCGTTAGTCTTGCTTCCTAATGAAAAAAGGCATTATGCATTAGAACAGTCTATATTAATTATTAATCTCTCCTACATGATGTGACCAGTCTTTCTTGAACCGCATGGTCTGTCAACCAAATTTGCCTGTGGTCTGAAATGTATTAAGTGTCTGTGAAGTTCTTGAAAGTAGGTGGTTAGGTAGACGAGAAAAGGCTGTTAGGTTTGCAGGCAGCAGAATGGACTCGGTGCTTATTAAACCCTAGAGTATCTATGCCAGACCTAAACCTTGAGCCACAGGTTGTCATGCGTTCTGCTGCTCGCAGAGCTACGTGTTTTCTAAAGAAGAGAAAAAGGGCTTATCGATCCCGACAGATTCCGTTCCTGCTTAGGGTCCTAAATAATTTTGTATTTTTTAAACATCTACTTTTTTTCTGTCTAAGAGAGAGAGACAACCTAGGAGGTTTCTTTGCATACACTGGTGCTACAGTTTTGTACACACTGCAGCTGATCGTAACTGCACTGTCTACAACACGGGACAGCCTCGCTCTCTGCCTTCCCCGTTTCTTCTTTCCGTCACCCCTGCTCATGGCCACACACCGCTTCCTTTTCATAAACTCAGCCCACACCACCTTTCCAACCTGTTTTCTATTTTGCTGGGCTAGTTTTCTGCCAGGTTAGTGTATTGGATTGGCACACAGAGGTGGAAGGAGACAGCCCGCTCCTATCGATTTCATGGAGGCAGGCCTTGGTGTGGCATGACACATGCATGCTCACTCAGGCCCCCTGAGTGACCTTGAGCCGCCAAGAACGAACGTATGTGGTCTGCGGCCCTAAAAAAGCATCTCAGAACACTGGTTGTATGATGCTGAAATACAACGGCAGTGCTACCTGCTGTGACCCTGTTGGCGTGGTTCTCTTTTGATCAAACAAAACCCAAACATCCATATTTTGCTACTGGCATGCTGCTTGTGGATATGGAGGACTTCTTGGTGAACCAGAGCACGCTTTGTGTAAATGTTACTTGTGCATTCAGTGGTTTTAACTAGATTTTCTTTGTGCAGTAAATTGCAGTACCTTTCTCTTGTATTCAGGGAGCAATATACTTCTTCTGGCTAATTTTAACATCTCTGTGTTCCCAGGCAAAGGAAGCTAAAAGCTTCCTGCTTTCTTCTCAGAAAACTGGACTTCAAATGCTATTAAACTTGAGTCAATATGGTGATTTCTATTGCAAAGGGAGAAGGATTCAGAGGAAACAATTACATAAAAGTCCACACCTAAAGCAAATAAGAATATTATGTGTTAAAAGATCCTAACTAACTGAGAAGCCATGGCCTCATTTTCAAAAGTGTCCTGACCCAGGATTAAATCCAGTAAACCTTGGACACCTACAAGCGAGGCCTTGAACTCATAGTTGCTTTGGGGTGGCATCTACAGCAGCCGTTCAGCCTGTCAGCTGCCTACATGGGGTACCAAATCTGCGGTCCATGGGCCAGATCTCCAGTTCATACTCTTCTGCTGTCTTTCCACAGAGCCCCACAGGTCTAGACTGTGTTTGTCCTGGTGACCTAGGCACAGCCAGTCCCCTGCCTCACAGTACCTGCCCCATGGCTCAGAGGCAGAGCTGGGTTCCCACCCCTCCTTTTCCTTTCCCAAGAGGTGCCTAATACGTAGCTGACTGGCTGACTGACAAAAATGCTGCAAGATCGAGTGTGAGGACATTTGCAGTGATCTGCTGGCTTCTCTAATGCAGACAGGGTGCCTTGACAGCGCTAATGCCAGCCACCGCAGCTGCAGCTGATGCACCTTGTCTCTCATCTTTTTCTGACATTAGTTCTAAGCAAGTTGTTTCCTGCCTCAAAGCTTGTGTGTGCTTCACAGGGCAGGGAAGTATGTCACCGAATAGCATCAATGGAAATAGGGGGAAAAATGAAAGTTCTCCTGTCATATCTATTTGCTCTGGCATAATTGTAATCGACTCTCTTTTTTCCCTATTTCTATTTTGCACTGGTATTCCCTGTCCTCTTACTCTCTGTTTTTCTGATTGGTCTACCTTTCCTAAATATCCATATTAATTCAATCAACAAGTAAACCATTAAAGAGGAATCCTGCAGTTTAAATGCAAAACTGTGATTCATACGGGAAGTGGTTTTTTCTTTGTTTTAATGAAAACAGTCTCAGCAGCTCACAGACAAAAAAACCCCCCACACATGGAAAATGTGCGTAATCTGTTTGTGCTTCAGCTTTGAGGGAAATGTTTATGTTGTGCCATGGTTAATACAAATTAAATTATTGTTACATCCCCAAATGATTTTTTTGTTGTTTGAAAGTGGGATAGGCCCATGCCTTTTTTTATTTGTAGGAACAAGCAGAAAACAGAAAATGATCTTACTGAAATGATTTGTTGTTTTGGTTTGCAACCATGAAAGGGAATGGCATTTTCAAGGCTGTATGTGTGCCTAGTTGTGGGCAGCATGCGACATTTCTATGGCTAGGATATAAGATTATTTCTTGAAAAAAATACTGAGCTAGTTGTCTGCAATCACACTTTAAATACTCATCAGAAGTTTGCTCCCAGCACTAAACAGTCAGGCTTTTCTGTGATACATGTATGAAAGTAAGGGGATAGTGCATGCATACAATAAATTTTACTATTCCAAAAGTTGATAATCATAAGCATACTTCAGCACATTTCTCACAGCACCTCCTGTTCTCTTTTCCCCAAAGCTGCTGAAATTTACATCAAATTTATAAATGAATGGAACGTGAAAGATACACAGTTTAGTTTAAGTAGAGTCTACCTATATTTTCTGTGAAGACTTGGGCTTCCCCATATTGCTTCCAAAAGTAATAGTCTTGCTTAAAAGAGTTGCAGGTTTCCAGATTTAAAACATTGACAGAGGTTAGAACATTAACGCACCAGTTTTTCCCTTTTTGCTTTGTGGATCCCTGATTCAATTATGCTTTCTGGGAAGCTGAGTACTAAAGCTATATTTTAAATTAAAAACTTCAAGGGCAGTTTATTCAAGCTGACTGGTTTCTATTCAGGGGAGGTGGATACCATTTCTAGGTGCTGTTTTTACCTTCATCTTTGTGACTTCTGGATTCACCTGTGGCTTTGGAAATGAAATTTTAACAGCATCAATATAACGACTGAGGAAATGCAGTTACCAAGAACAGAATAATCCAGGCTCCTCACTTTTTCCTCCTCTACTATCCATCTACAATGGGTCTTTCAGCAAAGCTAGAAGAAAGTATTGGTGATAGGGAAAATTACACTAAGCGAAATCAAAGTGCCAGTTTCATTCCTCGGGCACACAGAAGCCAAGCTTAGGCTCTAGGTGTCTAGTAGATAAATCAAAGAAGTGATGGAAACAGTAAGAACTACTGGTCTTTATAAAACCTAAAATTTAACCTAAGGTGAAAGTAAACCATACTGCTTTCCTCGCTTCTTCTCAGAAACCCTTCCACACCAAAGAGGCAAACGGGATAAATAGGTAATAAGCTCTGTACTATGAGCTGCAGGGTCTTTTGGAGCATTGCGGAATGTTAGTTCCAAATGATGAAAGAATATTTCCCTGTAGCCAGTTCTCTGTCCTTCATTTTGTAGTAAAGTTTGCCAATCAAAAGCTCAAAAATTGTGGGCCTTTCTTCTCCCTACTAAAATTGTGAGATTTTTAATGCTATAAACTTCAGCTGCTTTTTGTTCATTACCTGTGGCTCTATACTTTTCTCTGCAGCCACGGAAAATCACAATTTTCTTTTCAGTAATGTTACTGCAGTTCTCCCGTGAGTGCAGTAATTTATGATCTTAAGAAAAACTAGAATTGGTCAGACGTTTCACAGGAAACTGACTTCTTAACATTTGGGTTTTATTCTAGTCAGAAAAAATACCTAAAATTCAAATAGCTTCTAGGAAATATGTCATATAGTAATTGAGATTTGTTTTTTATTTCATTACGAAGAAAAGCAGTAACTCTGCACGTGCAGAATTTTATGGGGTAATAACTTGAGGAATTAATTTAAACTTCATTGCAATGAGGAGAAGTTTAAATCAGCAGTGGAGGGATGAGCATACAGAGTAAGCAACAGCAGAGAAAATGTGAAAGGCTTGGAAGTTTATATTAGCTATTATATATGTGAAGCTAGGAGACTATAGATCACCTGGGCTAGTGAATCCAATTGTTGCTAGTGTGGCTTCCAAAGAGGACTTCCAATTCTGAAAAAAATATGCTTTAAAAAAAAAAAAACTCAGACACCGCAGGATGTACTGTAATATATTACCTTACTTGCGAAGGTGGAAACAAGTTGGATGTTCAAGATTTTGTTTTGTAATTTTTTTTCCATTCTAGTTTTCTGGAAGTTTTAAGTTTGCCTTTACACATTTACTTAAGGATGCATTAATAATAGCCTTGAATACCTTTTACCCATATAATCATCTCCTCTAGCATTTTAAGAAAACTTCCGTATTCTTGCTGGGTGCAATTCTTTTTTTCTTCTTTTTCCTGGACTCAGGTAGTCTTTTATTAAATGAGGAAAAAAGTTGTTTTGATTTCTTTTGTTTTCCTCTCTTTTTCTCTCTCTGTCTATACCCTCCCACGGAATTCGACTTGCAGAACCAAGATTTTTGTCTCTCTAATCATACATTGTCAACAGTGACAAGAGGTGTAATTAGCTTCATAACCAGATTATATCATGAATCACAATCTCTCAGATGTTTAATTTCATTGGCTGTGAGTCCAGACAGCTACCCACAATCGCGAAGTGCATGAGTGTTTGCAGGGCTGTTACTTGCTTCCATAGACTCATGTGAGACTATTTCTAGCAAGCGTTAGTCTCCTGTTCAGATTGAATAGCCGTCTTTCTATAGAAACGGTTCAGTCACTGTAAAATCATCACGTGCACTTACTAGTCACAGGTTTCAAAAAGAAAAGGTTTTTGCTTTTTTTAACCTGGTTTGAGGTAAATTCCTACTATGTGCAAGCATGAGAGAACATAGCTTACTGGCTTCATGTGAACCGAACTGAGTGGGTTGGACAAAGCTGAATGGATTAAACTGACTTTTTAAAAGTCACTGGTATTCTTAAAGAGCAACTTCAGACTTGCTCATCTGTTGCAGAGATTTAAAATGGCATGGCAGGCCACTGTGCCGTCGTCGTTTAGGAGGAGAAGGGTCAAATCTTGGTGCTGTAGAAGTGAACAGCAAAAGTCCGACAGATCTCAAACAGGGGCCATGATTTCACCCAGCATCCTACTTTCTACCCTGCCAAAGTGGGTGCTAAAATGCAAAGCAATTGCAGGAGAGAGCAGAGGAGAACAGGGAATTTTCCATGCAAACAGGCATTAATCAAACAAGCCATTTGGTAAAGAGAGACACAGTAAAAAGGGTTTACTCACAGTTGAGGGAATTTTTATGTCCCAGGGTTTTTTCGGTTTTGCCCGTTACTAAGTCGAAAACAAGGCAGGAGGAGGAAGGAGAAGGTCATAGAAAGAAATGTGTTGGCTGCTCCTAGGCTGTGCAGAGAATCAAGCCTCTCAAGTTCTTGAGTTAGTTTTTAAGTATTCTGTGGCCAAAGGGGAATATCAGAAAAAAGCACACAACTGTAATGAAAGCGTAAGTGGACCCAGATCAATGGGAAGTTTGCTGTGATTCTGACAAGTTTCAGTTTGCCAAAATCCTGCTTGTACTGACTGACTGACTGTAATTTCCCTATCTCCCCACAGTGCAGATGTCTTCAGGAGTAGGAGGGATGCTCCTCCCATTCCAGTTTCCTAGAAATGGATGAAAGCCTAAAGGTTTCTACATGCAGCATTATTTTTTTCCCAGCAAGCAGATCTGTTTCTCAGTTGGAAATTTTCATGTCTCTTTTTGGGAAAATCTTTTTACAGCTCTTTGCCACTGGGGGCAATCTAATACAGATATTGGGGTGGCCAGCGCTGCTTGTTCTTTGCCACCACAGTCCTGCAGAGTTCATTATAGTTCAAGCATCTAACTTAAAAGAAAGAAATGGTACATTGAGGCCAGACAGAAAACGCATCCGTGTTTCACTACAAAATGAGGAGATATTTATCTCTGAGTAAGAGGGAAAGATGATAGCAACTTTAAGATTTAAATTGATCCAGGTATATGATGCTAAGGATCCTAAATGGTTTCAAATTGCGGAAGATTATCTTGTAATTTGTATATATTGCTTCTGTAGGCTGCTGAGGAAGCTAATTGCGATACATCCTGCGGTTAAGTTACTATCTTTCTCCATGACTGAAGATCATAATTTTATCTTCAGGTAAGTTTAATGTTATCCATCTGTTATGTTCATTTGTATGCTGTAGAAGTGCTGACAAGCCTCTTGTTATCTTACATAGCATTTGTATCTGCCAACCAGATCAGTAGAAGATTCACCTCTATGAAATTATAATATAGGAAAAGACCTCAGCCCCAGAGAGTAGCTGTTATTGAGAGTATGGCCAGTAGATAGGGGCTGAGACTGGAAGCAGGCTCTTAAACTGTGTTTGCAGAAATCCTGACCCATCTGACTATATGCATTTACAAATAACAAAGTATATACTATCAAGGCAGGTGCTCACCAAACTCTACTGCTGTAGTGGAAAGGAGATATGCCGGTGGTGGGGACAGCTGATTGTTTTGCTGAATAGCAGCAGTCCCTTTGCTCTGTTGTGCTCGGTGAAGGGAACAGCCTACATGGAACGACTGCGGAGAAAACGGGAGAACGGATCCCCTTGGTTTGCCCTCGCCTCAGCAGTGGGAACACTGGCACTTGGGGCAAAAGTAACACCCACCGGCTTTGTTCCAAAGTTGTAGTTTATTTTTTAACTAGCACACTAAATATAGGCCAGGTCGGAGAGACTGTCAGGGAAGTTTTTGTTTCCTTAAGCAGAAGGGTAAAGGAAACAGTTGAAAGATTTCTTAATTGTCAAGTGATTTTTAATATAGTCAGTGTGATAAAAGAAGAGCCTGTGAAAGAGCATGCTAATTCTGCATAGCTGGCTTCTAGTTGGATGGTTGAGGACTGATGGTTAGGGGCAACAGGTTCTTCTTAAACCTTGCCCTTTTTTTTCCTTTTGAAACACTCTTACAGCTCTTTTCTAGCAAAAATTTGGGATCTTTGGCATGCAAGACTATTTTCTTAGCTTACTAAACTGAAAGTGTGTTGGGGGAGGGGGGAGCCTGAGAAGACGAAGATGCATGTATCCTTGAAGGAAGGGCAAGAGTAAATTCATTCCACCTGTGATAAAATGGCATGTAGGTTTGTCCAAAAAAAAAAAAAAAACCACGAGATATGCTTTGAAAGTACTTGTCCTTAAATGTTGTATTTCAAACTAGCCCAGATGAGACAGCAAGACAATTCTTATCATAGGAACAATGCCTACAGGAAGAGGCATTTGATAACCTAGTGAATGATGCTCTATAATAAGGAATGGAGTCTGAGGAAGAAGCTAGGATAAAAGGAAGAAAATATCTTAGTAGTCTTAGTACACTGCTGTGCATGCTGTGGAAGTGAAACCAAACCCCCAGATCTGAGTACAGCCTTCAAAAATTTTTAGGAGCATCTAGTTTCCGTTTAGGCGTAATTTCAGATTGGATGAAACTCCAGGTTGTGTCCCAAAGTTTGCCATTTTTCATGCAAATTAAAGGAGAGATGTCAGGCCTTCCTTGTTATTTCTGTTCAGCAACAGAAGACAAAGTGAAGGAAACCCTTCTCGGTGCTCTCTTTATAAAGTCGTTAATGAGATCTGATGTGAACACATTTCATGCAAATGTTGCATGTAAGGACTAGGGCAGGAACGTTGCTGGACAGCAAGGTTGTGGTGATAGGGCTGGGTAAGAGCCATTTTTCGGTGGGGGTGGCTGGATGCTTGGGCTGCTTCATGAGGAGGTGTGGGCTGCAGATGGATGCGGGATAAGGAGAAGGGAGAAGGCAAGGGGTGCTAATTCTTGGTGCAGATATTGGTTGGGCATGGCACCGCCATTGGACAGTCTGCTGATTGGAGCCACAAACTGCAATGGGAGAAAAGATGTCAGATAAAAAACCGCCCACACATTTCTGAGCCTCTGAATAGGTTTGGGTTTTATTTGAATGTTGATGGTGGCTTATTTGGTTCTCGCTGTCAACAACAGTTCTCACCTTTTGAACACTGAAATGTAAGACTCTGTGTCATACCCTGCCAATATATGTTAAGTAACCTTTAAAAATAAATAATCCTTGCAAATAAATAAATGCGCTAACATCTGTGTGAAAGGCAACTTCCCACACTGACCAAATCTCCATCTGGCTGCAGGCTGGGGGAAGGAGACTGACAAGGCCCCACAGATGGGATTCAGTTAATGTATGTGGGTGACCCTGACAGAGGTATGTTAGTTTGGCTAAAACTTTGGAAGCTGCCACTGAAATCCTAGTGTCAAGGTTAATCCTATAAATTGTGGGTATTATCTACAAAAATAGAAGTGAGCTATTTCTCAGCTGTATTCTAGCAATGTTCAAATCCTGGACTGGACGAAATATTTGGAGACAGATTTCTAACTGGTTAAAAAGGCTGAACCAGCTTGTACGTGCCAGCTCTGTTTGGGCTACAAGCTGAGTGATGTTTCCCTACACATGCACTGTTGTGGCTGACCCTCGTAAACGAATGGAAGCACCTGTACTGGCTAAAGCAAAGGATCCAAGCAGTTACCCAGCATGAGAGATAAGGAAATAAAAAGGGCCAGTATTTCTCTGAACCTATTTGTGACTAGCGCTTGCAAAAGCTTGAGTGCAGCCTTGCTGTCCCGTGTCCTGGGGTAGTAGGCATTTGCAGCATTTCAGTTTTAGAGTGAAAACACTTTTCACATGGTCTTCTAGCTTATTAATGTAGTGACAAGCACGTTATTAGCTGCCTTTTTGGCAGTGATATGCCGTTTAGGTTGTGACATGCCTCAGTAGCGGTTGGAGGGAAAGGAAGCAGTGTGATATGTCTTTGACTTTACACCACATGTTTCAGAATGCTGTAGTTCACTCTCACATTTTATAAAATCAATTTCCATTCTGTCATGGTATTTCACACATTCGGGTTCTGAATAAGTTGGAGAGAATATTCTACAACTTACTAAAATAACTTTAGTTTTAATTTTTCTTATTATATGAAGAAACCTATCCATACTTTATCTGTTGCAGATGGAAAACCTACATATGGAGAAGTCAGATCTATTAATTAGTTTATAGGCACATAGTCCCCTAAAGAGTGCTACAGATCCATGTGTTATTCTTAAGAGCTGTCTAAAGTACTTGCACTGAATAATTTATTTGAATTTAGCCCCGTTTCTGCTGTTAATTATCTAAGATCAAACTTAGTTTTTTTTTTTTAACCATGCTGTCCATTACCTAAATTCAATCAAACGCTGTCTGAATATA
Source organism: Struthio camelus (assembly GCF_040807025.1). NCBI lineage: Eukaryota > Metazoa > Chordata > Aves > Struthioniformes > Struthionidae > Struthio > Struthio camelus. The sequence continues at coordinate 99,687,091 of NC_090943.1, read as the reverse complement.
TCTCAGCCTACTGAGGTATTCAGACCATCAACACTCATTGACTGCGCTCTGTTCTTTTTATGGTGTGATGGGATGATTACTAACTTCTGTTGTTTTTAATCCTTCAGTCATTATTTAAATGCTAGTAGGAAGAAGGAAGGGGGAGGAAAAAAGGAAAATCAGAAAGACACGTGGGAACCCTGAGCCATATTATTTTTTATTTACTCTTTCAGGGCTGTTTCAAGACCCTAGCTAAGAATGTGGTTCCGTTGTGCTAGGCAAAGAGGGCCAAGCAGCATCTTCCCAGTGTCGTGGGGGTCTTTTGTGTTGGAGAGGGTTCGGGTCAGCCAGGTAGCTCCTGATGGGAGCAGTGGCACTGATTTCCACGCTCAGCCACAGCTCTTCACTTGGCTAAGCAGCTTCAGGCTCCACAGTGGGGGACTTTCAGCAGGTGAGATGAGAAGGGCCAGGGTAAGAGATTAGGGAAGAGTTGGGCCAACAGGAGTGAAGTAGAAAAGAGGCTGTAATCTGAGAGTTGTATTTTTGGTTGTGGATTATTTTTTGTGTGAGCTTCTTTAGCTGGCCTATTTAAAGAAGAAAACTAGCAAAACATATGGGCTAGTTATGCCTCTGTACAGCGATGTACCAGGGTAATATAATCTTGCACCCTCATTGAATTCTGTAAATCTTGCCTGATAAATTACAGTAATTCACCTTCATAAAAAAAATCAAATAAGCTTAAAAGGCATTTTTTGCCTTTTCCCTTTTAATTTGCTATTGTGTGGTATGCTTGTAGTAGTATTTATAGAGAAACTATCCAGAAAGACTAAATTAAACACTTATTGAAATCTGTGGCTCTTCACTACTGTACATTTTATTCCCCTAGCATCACTCTGTGAAATATTGCCACCCCTAGTTAGGCAATGTACAGACTATAATGCACGCCCTCTATCCCAGAGAGTAGTTTGGCCCAGTGTAGGGCCAGATCTGTTGAGGACCTGTAGGCACTTAAGGACAGGAGGCGTTTGCTGTCGTTCTTTAGGGCAAAGTAAAGTGACTAATGGGATCATCAAGAGTGCTGGTTACAGCTTCAGCTATCAGAATACCTTCACAAATCCGTCCCTTCTCCTAAATGGACAATAAGAGGAAAGAGGACCGGAGAAAAATGTCCGTAATTTTGTCTTTCCCAGAGGGCCCCAAAGGAGAAAGTGACTTTCCCAGGATTAGATAGAGAATATGAAGCTGCACTGGACTTTGAACCTAGATCTCCCAGCATGTTGCCATATACACAGAACATAAAAAGGAATGGGAAATAGGGTCAGAAATAACATCCCAGCTAATTCGCAGCTGTATGTGAGAAAATATTTGCAGACCCATCCTTGTATTCATTCCATCCTGTCACTTGTCCATATGTGTTGCACTGGGGCTCTGTACTAGCTGGGAGATTTATTTATCTGCATGTGATTTATTTATTTATTTAGGTAACTCCCTCTGGTACTACTTATATAGTTGTGCATTTTCATCTTCCAGTAAGGCAGTGAAATGCGTTGTTTATGCACAACTTGAGTGTGAGCAAATAAGCATTGTGTCAGGCCCCACATCTTTTGATTAGGTCATGCTTTAATTAAGCTTTCGGTATGTCTTCATATCTCTTTAGTGGACATTACAGCAAGCAGCAGCCTCTTAATACTTGCAAGATTTGGCACTGGGACTTCTGGGCTATCGCCAGGCCTTGTATACAAAGGCTGCATTGACAGAACTGTGATAAGGACTCAGTGGGAGATGAGGATTTTGCTTTGGTCCAATGGCTTGACCTTGCTCTTGTTGAGTCAACAGCCAGAGTCCTATTGATTTCAGACAGAGCTGGACATGTTAATATATTTTCCTTCTTGAGTGCCGTGTGCAGGCAGATGGGAGGGACTGCTTGTGGCAATACTGCATGCAGTTTGTTGATATACAGGTGCCTGTTCTTGTGAGAATCAGTCCTTTTGGCACAGCAGCTTTATGTATCCATGTTTTGTGTGTGAACGCAATGTTTGTAAGGCATTACATTGGCAGCACTGTAGACAGAAGTTCCCTGTGCACTGGGTGTCTGCCTTGATGGTGCTGGATTTACAAGTTATGCTGTGATGCATGCCTGTGTATCAGAAGACAGGACTGAGACATTGGTGAGTATTCACCAAGGCTGTTAATACTGTCAGGTTGTAGCCACACACACGAGTTTGGTATTCTCATCACCTAAATTCCTAAATGCACTTCTAAGGCACATTCCCTTCTAACGCAAGCTGCCCAAACATCTGTGGCGAGACTAAGGAAAACATGGAGAAAAAGACCCGAAGATGAATATTTCAGCATAAACGTGGGAAGGAATGCAATGTAGCTCACGCAAAGCCTTCTGTAGTGTATGCCATAAATTAACACAATATAAATTTATACATATTTACACCACATAGACTAAAATATATAAATCCTCAATACTCAGCCTTCTGTAGTAGGTGTAAGCAAGCAGTCCATATGCTTAGCTGAGTTCTGGGGAGCTCTAAGGAACAAAATGTATCTTTGTGGAACTTATGATATTAAGGAGATTATAAACTAGGGTAATCAGTGTAGTTCTCGAAGTGGGTTGTCTTTTCTGCATGCTGAAAACAAGCAGCAATCTCCTGATTTGCTATCTAAGGCCCTAAATCAGCCAGGTACTAAAATACACACGTAACATCTAAGCGCATGCACAGTCCTATTGATGTTGAAGGCCTAAAGATCAATCCCTCGCTCGTTGGATTTTCCTGGCTTCAGGCTGTATGAGTCTATTTTCCTTTTGAATTTGTGTACTTTCACTACAAAATAAAAACTTGTAACATCTCATTAGGTACCAGATGTTTCCTCTTCCACCATTTTACACTGAGTATTCTAAACAAGTAACATTTTCACCCTCTTTTGTACAGCTATGCAGTCAAGAATTGGATCTCTAACATTTGTTCTGTCTCTATTTTTTTTTTTTTTAAATAAGGAGAGAGACTCTTTTGGTATATGTATTTAAGGCATGGAACTTGGATTCCAAATGCCAGGATTCTCTTCCCCACTATACCATAGTTTCCAGGGGTAAAGGGGAATTGCATGATTACTGAGCAATCTTTGCAGTGATTTTTACATCTGAAATGGCAAAAACTTCCACTTCACAGAGGTGCTAAGAGAAGGAAAATGATGGATAAGAGGACAAGAAAGTGGAGGAAATATTTGTTAAGTTTTATGCCAAACTGTCCTGCCACGCGTTCTTTGGAGCCGGAATAGTGGGGTTATTTGCAAAGTCTGATATTGGCCACCTATCATAGATGCCTGTATTATGAGTCTAGATAGCGCCTGGAGAGGGAAAGAAGCCCTTCTGAAGTAGTGTAGGATTTTCCTGTGCTGTTGTCTCAGCACACCCTCTACTCACAGTGGGGTGCTAGTCCCCCAGTCATTAACAGTTGTCATATTTTAGCTCATACCTGGGTGGCCCTCTGAGGGCAGACTGAGCAGGCATCCTGAGAGAGAGCCTAAGGCCTGGGCAAGGAGAGAATGTGCATGGGGGGTCCCACCATGCATGCAGTTACACACACACAAGGCAGACATCATATCTGACTGTCTCCCCCTCCTCTAGAAGTATCTCAGCAGGCCTCATACCTTTACATTAGTGTTGTGTTCACAAGCCACAACACTGAGGTGCCACGCTACAAAGAGATTCTCGTTGGGTAACGCATGGAGGGGTGCAGCTGGGGCTCAGTGGAGACCAAGGTCTTAGTGTATCTATGCCAGGACTGTGCCCTGCTCAGCCCTACTTTACTCCTGGGAGAAATTCCTAGTAGAAAAAGGAGGAGGTACCAGCAAAGCTAGAAGAGGCTGGATTTATTCCAACCACTGTATGGTGCTAGTTCAAATTTTTAAAATTATCCAAAGCTTTCTACATTCAGGCAAGAGACAGAACTCAGCTCTCTAGGCCATCTCAAAAGGCCATCTCAAAAATGCATGTAGCTGCATGACTCCTTTGGCAAGGTTGCAAACAGTAATGTTCTCATCACCTGTGGCTCTCTGCAGTCAGAGATGGTGACCCAAGAGCCAGGTCTCCTTCTCAGTCTCTTCACTTACAGGGGCAGCCAAGGACACCTGTTGGAGAGGTCCACTTCATGGGACAGAGCATCCTGCCCTGCCTTTCCTTCCAGGCCGTGGAAAAGCCACAAAATGAGTGGCTACCAAAGGGTGCTTTTCCAGCACACCCCAGGAGCACAGCTGTAGCGGGTTTTGAGGTGTGTTCTCAACCTCATGGAAGGTAGAGGAGCAAGAGAGCAGAAAAGGCAAACAGACTTAGTTGACTGATGTGGATGATATGGTGAGGAGTTCCTGGCAGCTGAAACTCAAGCAGCAATTAAACACTGGGCCCTGAGGGAGGGAGGAAATTGTGGAAGCGCCCTGTTTCCACCACCGCAGATGGTGAACTGCAGCCTGTATGCAGGAGAGAATCTGGAGCCTTGTTTGTTGCAGAGCACTAGGAGCCAGCGTCACTTCATATTGCAACAAACTGCCTGGGCTGCCTATGGCCCATCACAGCACATGTGATTGCAGCCCCGAATACTGCACCTCCATCTCCCAAAATGTTATTTTTTTCATTTCCTACTTGTCTAAGCACATACTTAGCCCCATCCCACATGAACCTGGTTGGACGAATTGTTATGGCTGCACTGTCCACACAAGCTGGGATGACAGAATGTGCCCTCCCAGCTTGCAGGGCATATGCTTTGTTGGAAGGAGGCTGGTGATGCAGCAGAGGCGAAAAATCCAGACCTCAGCTACAGCGCTCCTTTTGCACAGACCTCTCTGCTCGTCCTTGCTCATACCCATTAGCTCAATAAAGCACAAGACATTTCAACAGGGCTGGGAGAAATAAGGCTTCCTTTCTCCCTTTGTCAGTGTTGAGAAAAGACACGAATCATTTGCTCTTTCATGAAATATTTGGGCACAGAACCTTTAATTGGTCGTTGTAGTTGTCCTGATTCTTTATGGACACAAGTGCTTTGCTTTAACTGGAAGGGAGTCAAATGGGTAGTGTCAGAAGGTAGTTCTGTCTGATCTTCTGTTTACTTTAGTTTATCATATCTACAAATTTATATTGGGCCAGCCTCACTGCTATGTGAGCAGTGCTAGTTTGGTTTCATCAGCCTTTGACCTCCTGTGGAACTACTAGCAAAGATTAATGGTCACAGACTTGGAAATTCTTGTGAGGCAGAGATTTTGTCCTTGCCAACTGGACTAACAAGCTTGTTTTAATGTCAGCACTTGAATGAACTGTCTGGTATTTTGGTCAAATGCTCCCGTGATCTATAAAGAGTGTTTCTTTACAAGTCATCTTATGAAATCAGTCATAGGAGTGGATCAGTTTGACGCATGGTGTCTAACTGTAGATGCAACCTCTTAAGGACAAGTTTTCCAATGAAAATGCAATTGAAATACACCACAGAAGGCTAATGTGGTATATCTTATGAGTGCATTACGGTACCTCAGTTACTACTTGTGAGTTATCTTTGGTATCACTCCAGGGATACCAATGGAGTCCTAGGAGGAATGAGTTTCGACCCAGCAGTCTCAGATATGTGTTCTCTTTATTGGAACAAACTCCCACTGGAGTGATTCCCATTTGGCACATAGGGAGAATCCAACAGGCAAGTGCATTCCCATAAATGACCCATCATTAAGTATCTAAGGATAAGACCCATCAGAATTCAGAGACACACACACTCCCCTTCTGCTCCCCATCCCTTGCCAAAGCCCAGTCGCAAGTGCTTCAGCATGATTTCTCTGTGACCTATGTTTTGTTAAGATTTGCTGTTCTTTCCTGAGGGAAATTGGTAAACAGCATGAACCTACTTGGAAAAAATCATTTTTTATGCTTTTTTTCCTTTAGTTGAGTTCCTCCTCTTTGTTTTGCTCTTTACGATTATTACCATATCATTTAATTGCGTTGCCCTTTTTGATCCATCAATGCAGGCCAAGCTTGCGGTAAATGAACGGCCAGCATGTAACCTTCTGAAATCATTAATTGTAGTACTGCAGGTGAGTTGAACAACAGACTATTGTAAATTTTGGTCTGAAGTACTTTGCTGTTTAAATTGGACAACAGCAGGAGAGAGAATAAAAGCTATTTCGTACCTGATGTTCTTGGAAACCTGTTCCCAGTTCTTCATGGAGGACTGCTGCTGTACTTGAATATATTAAAACAGGGACACATGAACGACATTGATACTCTGCAGTGGAAATAGCTGAGCCTTTTGTATTTTCTTTACCATTGCATGAGAGTTATGATAATCTACTTCTTTCTCTAAATGGAAACCCTCCAGGGAAGTTTTGTGTACTCTAAATAGCATCTCTGTATGATCAGAGACTTGGCTTCATGTGCATGTAATGCATAATAGATAAAGATACAAGAACATCAGTGCAGATTAGAGGTTATGCAGTCAAGGCGAGCCTGTTTAGTGGGGAGGCATATTGTAGAAATGACAAACAATGCAGTTTTGCTGCTACCATTTCCGGCAAATCTCCATATTTTGCCAAAACTTTGTTATAATTCTGAACAGAAAATGGAATCTTATCTCATAAGTACCTATGTCTAAACCATTTACTCTCCTTGTATATATAGTCAGCAGATAATCGCATTCACTTCTCTCTATTTTTATTGCCTTGAATTTCATATAACTATTTTAATGTGATCTCAGTGCTGAAAATAGTCTGCCAATAGAGATGAATACAGGTTTTTAGAAGAATACTTACGCTCTCAAAACGTTGCATGAAAATCAGTTGATCAAACCTATCAGCAGCACTGGCATACAAACAAGTAGTATTAATCTGTTTTCTGTAGTCACTTTGACAGAGAAAAGAGCCCCAGCTTAGCCTCAGCACAAAGACATGACTTCTCAGCTTTGACTTTAACAGAGCTAGTGGCTTGTTAGTTGGGTTGGTATACTCCTCTTTATGCTTGTCAAGGGAGGATCAGAAAACTGTATTTGCAATGGAGTTGTCTACATAAAAAAGGTAGCGTGCAGAAAGCTCACATGAAAGCTGATAACATTAAGTACATGCTCTGACTGACGATTCCCTTTTTAGGGGCAAGAAGATGACCCCAAACTGACTCTTAGACTGAGGTCTTTTTATGAAAGGGAATTTTCTTTTTGTTTCTTTTGAGTGTATGATAGAAGAACCAATGATGCACTTACTTACATTACAGTATGTTCAGGACCATACAGAATATGGAAGAATAAAGGTCATTCCCTCTGAGAAGGTGAAAAGTTTGGTACAGATATTCAAGAAACAGGTAAGGGGGGAAAGGGAAGAAGGCTTTGTCGTTACTGTTGTTATATACTTTTTTCCTGACCCAATTGACATTTCAGAGAGAAATAGTGTTTACAGCAAGGAAACATTTCCTATTTCTGGATGAGATTAATCTGGGGCACAGAGAGACGCTCAGGCTACTGTAAAAAAATAAGTTGTTTTATGGTGAATTGCAAGGGGTCGCATATGCATTCCTTTAACAGTAGATGAAACCATTTTATGTGAACCTGAGTAGGATCAGTGAAGCAGTGAACTGAAAGTATTGCCCTGAGATACCGCACATTGAGCTCCCTTCAGGAGAACGTTCCTTACTTATTTCAGAGCCTAAGCCTAAAAGATGTGCAGGTCCTGGAGTTAAGTGTCACCAAGTCCTGTCTGTAAGTACACAGTGGACTGGCCTAGACAGGCATATTAGTTGCTTTGAGTTTTCTCTGTTTAGAAAGGTTAACTTTTCTAGCTTGTAATCTCATAAAATCTGCCCTTTTTGAGTTGAAATCCGTTTCGGTTTTGTTGGGGAGCTCACTGCAGGAGAATACCTAGGCACATCTACCTCAAAGGCCTATTCGAGTCAGGATCTCATCACTGAGACCCAAGTTCAGTTTTTCCTACTCTCCATAGGGGATTTTGAATTCCTATTTCTTACCAGTGCTGCCAAGCTACTGGGCATTGCTGGGTGTGTAGGTACACTCAATATCTTTTTCAGATTTGCAAAAACAGCACCTATTGGAGCTAGATGAGAAACTTAAATACCATCACCCTGTGCCAGCATCTGAGCCACCAACTAAGCTGTCCTTCAGCCTGTTCTCTACCCAACAAGCAGTTAAATGTTTATACACCACTAAAACAATACGATTCAAGGAAGCACCAAATTCTGCTATTTAGAGCAGAAACATGAATTTGAACTAGTGAGAGACTAAGAAAAGTATCCAGCCTGGTGGTTAGGGCTCTTCTTTGCAAGGGGGTGCACCTTGGTTCCTGTGCTAGTGAATGCTTATTTGTGCGAAGTTGAGGGGAGAGTTTGAGAGTATGCCAGTGCAGTGGGATGCTGGCGAGATGGTGGTGAAGAGATGCTCCCTAAGGGCGGGGGGGAAGAGTGGGTCTGATCTCCTTAGCCAGAGAAATGAATTGTCCTCGTCACTTGGATAGTTGATAAATGGAGCTATTATCAGTAACAGTTTTGTGAACAGTTTACTGAAGTAGGATACACATTGCTAGATTAAACTAACTGGTGAACTCAACTCAAATTTGCACATACTCTGGAATAATGGAAGCTGCATTCACTGGTGAATTTGCTACTTGCTGAACTCCCTGCCTAATTCAAGCCCCGTCTCACTTTATAGGTAATTTTGTGCATGGCAGTATTTTCCCCTTGTCTGTCAAAATGATCAAAGTAGTTTAAAAATGAAGCAGAGAAGCCAGGATGGCCATTAAAACCCTTCATACATGCAGAGCCTGTTGCCAACACATGTAAGGGGCCAAGTCGTACCTTCCGCCACAGTTCTTGCTGGCCTCCGTAGGAGTCTAGGGCTTGTATCTTAGAGCACAACTTACCTGTAAATAACCACTTCAGGCATGGCCCCTGAAATTACTGCAGATTTAAGCACCAGAAAATATGCCTTCACAGAAAATCAGAAGCAGACAGATGACTGCTAGCTAGATTTGCAACCTGAAGTGGCAGGACAAGAGTAAGTAGGATAAGTTCCAGTTAAGAGGCTGTTAACACCAGCACAGAAGTCAATTAAGAAAGCGGGGTTTATTCATAGAGGTGTAGTCACTCTGTGCTTAAATCAGTTTTGAAGGTGGAACTTTAGCTCCTAGGTCTCGTAGTAAATTTTCAAAAGAAACTGCCTTTCTAAGCTACTGGCAGTGTTCTTATTGTCTGCATATATAAAAATCTCATTTTGAATCTAGATAAGCTCTTGGCTTTAATAATGTCTTGAGACTGCAAGATTCATAGCTTATTTATCATGCACTAAATAAAAAAATTCCTTTGTTGTTGGTAAATTCACTGCCTTTCAGTTTCCTTGAGTATCAGCTTCCTTTGTATTGTCTGAGGAGATAAAGGGGAACACCCCACTTAACCTCTCAGCATCATTCTGTACTCCCTTTTCAAGTAATTTTCATATGGCTGTAATACTGCGTACCTTTTATAAATGCTACCTTTTAAGAAAAAATAATGTAATCTCTCAGTATCCACATAATGAACTATCTGTGTTACGTTCCACTGCCTAATAGCATTGTGGTTTTTCCATTGAGGGATGCCTTATTTGATCGTTCTGACAAACTGCTGTTTTCTTGTAGCAAAATTGTTCAACATAGTGTTTTTACTGTTTTGTCAATAAGCAAAGGAAATAAAAACCTTATGGGATTTGAACAAGAACATTCACACTCCGTATGTGAGCAGCGTTCGAATTGGAGGGTGGTGGGGAAGCAGAGTATAGTATGCAGCCTGTTTACTGAAGTGCATGCCAGCGCAGTGAGAGTTGATTCCCATTTGCAAGGATGTCACTTTGGGCCCTTTTTCTCTCTCCTTTCTTGCCCACCCTTCCCCCCAATATTTGATACTAGCATTTTATTCATTTATGTATTTATTTGTAACTGCTTTTTAAGATTAAGCTCTTTTTTAATGTGCTCGTCCTACAAGTGGAATTACAGCATTAAATTATGCAAGCGGTATCTGCTGTAGCAAAATGTTCTCTTTCCAATAAGGACTGCCGTTCCTTGGGGCATTATCAGGCAGTTGGGAGCTTTGCAGAAAGAAAGAAGTGGATCTATCTCTGAGCAGACTGCTAGGCATCTTTCTGAATTTAGGCCATGTCTACAGCTAGATTTCTGCTTTTTGATGATGAATTAATGAATGGTATAAAAAATGTGAATTGAATTGAGCTATTCATTTTTTTCTAATCATATGAGAAAAAGAGTGAATGCAGGAAATTTGAAGAAGTCAGGTGAAGTCTTATATAATTCAGATGAAGGAGTCTTATATAATACATATTAAGCCTGTGGAATCTATTGCCACAAGTAATCCTCAGATGCTTCTGTGGATGAAACGATGATCCAGAATTACTTCAGATAAGATTTGAACTGTTTTAGAGGGCTGCGAGTTCAAATTGTGATAAGCTTTTCATCGATTAGCTGCTGTTCCTATACACAGGTTATTCATAAGTTGTCCACTTCAGGTAGTATAACATACTTATTTCTGGCCATTTGTTAGAAGCACACTGAATTTAATAAGTTTTATGACAATTCTCTGATATGATGTTGCTGTTTCTGTGCTTGCTGCCGATTGTGAATGTAGACAGCTTCAAATTATGTTAGATTAATCTGTTTTGATGTCTGTGTACCCTAGCTTCTGAGACCGACAGAGCTCCACCCACTTATTAATAAATATGTTAATTGTCTCCTATTAGGCACCTAAGTAGGGCTCCACCATGCAAATAGTGACAGCTGATGGCACTTCAGGGCATAAATGGTTTCTCACTGTGGTCAATGGACTCCACTGCTGACAACGCTTCTTACTTTTTTGGACTTCCACTCAGTGAACTCTCCCTCAGGCTGTTGTTTGCAGCGCTGAAGTGCAACAGAGAGTTCAAATAGGGAAGCCTTAAAAGCTGCCTTAATGACATCTATAGAAAAATCATCTAACTCAGCTTTCATCTTCAGACAGAAGGTCAGAGTTCACAGATTTTGTTGTTAGGCAGTTTCCATTTCAACTCCCTTCTTCCCCCATCTAGCTAGTGGGTTAAAAGGCTACTTAAAATATCCAGTTTCTTCCCTGATATATCAGAAGTCCCAAATACTCCAGGGATCAAGAAAAGTACAAAAAACAGTGTTTCAGCTCTCTCAGTTCCAGATGGACCTGTTTTCTGATGCCATTTATTTGAACTTCATGGGCTGAACAAATCCTGTTTTGAAGCGGTATTTGTGCTTCAAAAGGGACAGTAAGGTTTTGGGATTAAGTGTGATTCCATCCAAGGACTCCTTGGGTCGGTTTCTCATAAGTAGCCCACAGGCTTTCATTACACACCCATTAGAAAGTGTATTATGTTTAAGACTGCTTCCTTTCCAGGCACATTGCCCTATTTCTGCTGGGCACAGCAGTGTTCTCCCTGACTGGCATCATTCTGATCAAAGTCTGTGCTGGGGAATCTTAGGGCATTGCATCTAATTCTTTGGTGATCCCTGGGAAAAGTTTTCCAACATATTCACCTGATTTGGACTCAGAAGTTTCATTTACAAAGAAGATATATGTGCATAGGAGCTGAAGACCCATTGTCTCTTACAGACTAAATTTTTATCTTTGTTATTTTAAGGGATCTGATTTTTCAAGAATGCTGCACATTCAGTCGTTTCAGGTAACTTCAGCTCTAGGCATCACAGAATCACAGCTGAAGTTGGAAGGGACCTCTGCAGGTTGTCTGGTCCAACCCCCCCCCCCCGCTTAAGCAGGGTCACCTAGAACAGGTTGCCCAGGGCCATGCCCAGTCAGCTTTTGAGCATCTCCAAGGATGGAGACTCCACATCCTCTCTGGGCAGTCTTTTCCGGTGTTCGGCCACCCTCACAGTGAAGACATGTTTTCTTAGTTCATGTGGAATTTCCTGTGTTTCAGTTTGTGCTCGTTGCCTCTGCCACTGGGCATCTCTGAGAAGAGGCTGGCTCCGTTTTCTTTATCATCAGGTATTTAAACACGTGGATGAGATCCCCCTCAGTCTTCTCTTCTCCAGGCTGAGCAGCTCCAGCTCTCTCAGCCTTTCCTCGTAAAAGGAATCGTTTCCTGCTTTAAGATTCTTCCATGCAGTTAGGTTTTAATACCTATTAAGACTCAACATTCAGGTACCCTTGGTATATCTGTGCAAAAGTCCATGCAGCTTGCTCGCGGCACACCTTTATTCTTAAATGACTGTGATATTCTGGCATAACTATGATATATGCCTTCAAAATGCTTTATGATATTGGTATTTGTAAGAGGCATGAAATAGTTTTCATGGATGTTCCTATATAGGAAAGTTATAGGACTGGCAGCATTGAAGTTATTTATTCATTGCAAGCTACACTAGTCAACTGTGTTTAGTATTGGTCAGTATTACCCTGAACCAACCACTCTCTCATGGGACAAGCGGTGTTAATTCCTTTTCTGAGCCATAACAGCCCAGGCTCTGAACAAAGACACTGTGTACACTGAGCTGTGGAAACTTACAGGCTTGTAATTAGATGTTACATTACTGACAGTGGGCTGCTTTGTTTTTTTTTTTTTTTGTTATCAAGTTCAGATGAGACAAACTTTTTCACTCTATAAATGAGAAAATTAATTGGTCACTGAGATGAAGACCCAGATAGGTGCATTTTTAAGTGTTTCTGTGGACCTGCTGGACAGAGGAATTCTGGTCATTCTGTGCAGAACTGACAGCTAAAAGTGAGGGCGATGCCGATCCATAATTATTCACATGTGGAATAAAAAAGAAGATTCATTCATGACACTTGGAAGCGAGGAAGTGCCAGTGAAAGGAGCCAGGCTTTCTTGGCTGGGATAAGTGCATTAATCGAGGAAGATGTATTTGCTTTAGGGCACGACTAGTCAAACTTTGAGCAACACATGATTTCTCATTTGGAGGAGGGAAGGGATGGCATTAGATGTTTTCACAGAGGACAATGGAAACTTTGTACCTGTGACAGACTACTGTGGTATTGTTTAGAGCAAGGAAACATAAAGACCTTGTTATACTCAGTATACTCTTGATGTTAATCTCTGGAGCATTCTTTGTGGGCGATGTCGTTAGCTCAAAGCAGCAGGCGGTGATTCCAACAGTTTGGCTAAATAGACCTAACTGGGCAAAGAGACTAAAAGAGGACCTAGGCTGAGATGATTGCAATACTGGGAGGAAGAGGGAGCTTGGGGAGTCCTATGTGGATTAAAACAGAGGTAAAGCTTTAATAATCCACAGAATGTGCAGGCTGATTATTTCCAGCAGGAGTTGTTTCTCTGTTGGCGCCTCCAGCAAAAAATTGCAGTGCTCTGTGGTTAAAACAACAAAGCAGAGTGGAAGAAAATCATATTTTCCTCTTTGGAAAATGTGATAGGATGGCATAATTTCCTTACCTACTGATCAGTTGTTGTTTAGGTTCAGTTTTTGCTTTAAGATGCCGGCATTTAAACCAAAAGGCATCAGTTAGGCTGCAGTTTAAGTCCAGAAAGATGCACCAATTTGAATGCTAGAAGAGGAACACTAATGTTTGACCTCTTCTTCAGGAAGGCAAGAGAGTGAGTGAATATAGATCAGGTGCCAGCAGCAACCAAGCATTAACAAAGCTACACCATACTCAGTGAGGCTCTACCTGATACAGAAAGATTGTAGAGTATTATTTGTGTGTGGCAGAGTCTTGCAAGGCAAATGTTAATTCACTTGGTTATTTTTTTTTATTATGACTAAGAAATTCCAGACCAGATGACGGCTTTGTTCACAAAGAGAATTTGACAATACCTCTGACCACATTTAAAGTTTTTGAAAGAATGCACATAAAATCCTAGACATGTCTACTCATTACTTTACTGTTGTAAAGTCGAAAGAGGGTAAAATAGTTAAGAAGTTCCAAACCGAATAATGAGCCTAGATATTAAAAATGAATGTTCTGAAAAAAAAATTTGGATTAATTGACAGTGTAAGAAGTTTTATTTTCATCTACAAGAAACTGTATTTTCCCTGAGAATGTGCTGCACTATCCTGTTCAGTTCTATGTGTCCTTTTGAATCAGCTATGTACGCAGTTATGTCTTGGAGAAATTCTGTTATCTGTAATGCATTTTTCTCTGCAGCTGATCTTATAATATCCGTAATGAAGTCTTCTAAAGGGGAAGGAGGAATTTGTATTGAAGTCAAAAAGCTGTTCAGCCCAGAAGTATATAATAGCTCTTTGTGTGTAAGAATATATAAGAGGATATACTCTCTGTGTGTGGCTGATTCTGTAAAATAGCACCATTGTAAAAACTATATTTGCATCAGATAAACTAATCCACCTATTCTGAAAAGAGTTACTGTGAGTTATGTAACAGAGATAGTGGTATGAGTCTTGGAGAGAACAATTCAGACAAAAGATCTCCAGATGATAAAGGAGCTCATGTTGAAAGTAGAACTTTTATTTTGTATATATGTCCTCTGGATTTGACCAAAAGTTTGGATATGTGCAAAACTGAAGATTTTTTGTGAGATCGTCCTCTAGAACTTCCAGCTTCTGTTCAGCAAAAAGCCAGATTTATACTCACGAGGTAGGTCACAATCATTTTCGTAGCTTCTTTGGAGTATGTCTGGGAATCGGTGTGGTCAAGCTCTACTAAGTCCTTAAAGAAGCAGCATGTGTTAGTAAGGAGAGGAACAACTGGAAACAGAACGAGCTACGTTCCATTTTTCTTTGTCTCTGGAAACCGCTTCCTTTCCTGAAAGCATCAGAACAGCCCAAAGGCACAAGTGACCAAACAACATAATTACAAGTAGAAATAATTACACAAATTAGAAAGCCTTTGAGACCTGCTTTAGACATAGGGAATATATCTGAAGTTACGCTCTAATTTCCCAAAGTTTGAATATGTTTGAGTTTCTGGTTTTGGCAGAGGCCTGGTCTACTTTTAACTAACTAGTGTGCTGGTATTTTCTTTGGATATTTTTCTTGAGTAGGCTTTTTCACTGTGACTCATGAAGGATAAACTAGTTTGGAGTGTGTGAAGGTAGACTTCCGGAGGAGGACCAAGTAAAACTATATAAATCCTTGACACACTAAAGGCCTTTTGTCTTTTAAGACCCATATAGTCATTTTCCAGATGGAGCAATGCCTACAACTTAAAACTGACATTTCTTTGTGGTCCTGTTTGAGAATATATTGTGGGTTACAGAGATCTGCTGCTAATAGCAAAGTGTGGCTTGGAAGAGAACTCAGAGAAATGCTATTCAATAGCTAAAACAAGAAATCAGTTGGGAAGGTGGGCAAACTGAGAATTTTTCAATAATCCCATTGAAGAGATTTTGTTTTTTCAGGGGAAATTTACGGTAGCACATAAGACAGTCCCGTAACTGAATGTTTTAATGCTGGGCAAAATGGAGAATTAAGCCATTCCATTAGCTCCTGATGCCTTGGCCTGATTTTCTCAGGTTTAGGTGGAATCACTTTGTATCATTCTAAGTGGTGAATGCCATATTAAAGATTTTTTCCTACCTTCTCATTGTTAGATAGTGATCAGATGTGCCTCGCAGTTGTTTCATCAAGATAATATTGCTCTGAATTTTTAAATTTTAGTTTAAAACTTACGCAGCTGCTTGTCTCTGATCCTGCTGTAAATTTCTCTTAAATTCATTAATGAAAATGTTAAAACATACCAAGTTACGTGCAGATGATTTTTTTTGTGAAGGAAAAATGCGTTTAATTAATAATTATGTTGATGTGTTGTTTGTAATCAAGAAACAGCTGTAGGAAACATGGGTGATTTTACCCTACTCCCGCCATGCCTCCAATGCCAGCAATGACATAATCATTAGTCTATGAAATTATCCCTTTATTTTGAAAGTACGTCATCTCCTTCTCTCTGTCTATGGGGTAATCAGAAGTGTTGTGTCTCCTGCATTTGTTGGTATTCTCAAAATTTTGGTAAGCACTCTCCTAATTACTTGAATGCCTTCTAGCAGTGCATGTCCACTGGAGCAACAGAACACACTGGCTGGAAGCAAAAGCCCTGACGGCTCTTGGAGTCTTTGTTGGATTCTCCTTAAAGCTTGTAGCACCTGTGATTCTGTGACTGGAGGATGAAATGCATTGATTTAAAAAATGATAAAAGGTTTTTTCCTAGGCCTCATGATTCTGCCAAAAAATCCCTGAAAAACAGCAGCCTTAAGGCCCCAAAATCCAGAGGGCAGAAAGTCAACACTCCCCCCCAAATAAAGCCCTCTTGGTTTAAAACCAGTCTCATTATTTGAGGCACAGTGAAAGTCATGCTGTTATGTGCTTGAGACTGCCAGTTCTGAGGTTTTCTAGGTTGTATTTTTGGTTGTATTTATGAAATGAATTACTTGATAGCTAGTTGAGGTTTTCAGAGGTGGGAGGGTTGTGTTGTTTACATGCTGTGGATTGATTGCGAACAGTTTCCCAGGGAATATTCAATATCCGAAATTTGAGTTGGGTTGATTAGCTGTGAATGCTTGCATATGCTGTGTGGCATTGTTCCAGTTCCTGGATTGAACGAACATAACAATTTTGGCAGTCCAGATTTTGAAAAGTACTGTTCGTATTTGGAAGGCCCTAGGTTCCCTTAACCCCCATTGGCAAAGACGGAAGGATAGTTCGTGCTTAGGGACCCGGGCAGAACGGGATATATGGAGGCCAATGATGCTTAACTCTTCTTTCTCGGGTAGCTGTACAGCTCTCCCAAATACAGGTTCTTTCATAGCATGGGAAATACCTTGAGCAGCAAAAGAAATTGGTGCTGCCACTCGCTGCTGTTTTCCAGGGTTTACTCAGCTGTTAGAGGTGAAGCTCCAAGGGTGTATCTAAACAGCAGCACCAGTGGAAGGGTGGAAGTACGTAGAAATGCTGTAATGAACACAATACATTTCTGGGTATAAAGATTATACTTCAGACCGTTTACGCATGCGTTATTCTTTGAACACGGAGGGCTGCATTTGTTTGAATATTTTACTGTCACACTTTGGCGTAATTGGTAGCCTATCTGTTGAGCAGAGAGAGCATAACAACAAGGGGGAGGTTCGGCAGGTCAGAGCAGACGCCCGCAAGCAAAGCGATCCGGTATATAAGTCCGCAGACTAACAGCATCCAGCTTGAGACAGACACTGCTCCCTTGCCTTAGTGGCAGTCCGAAAGTCAGTGGAATTGCTTAAGTGGGAATGAACAGGAACTTGTCCCAAATAGGCAGGGCTTAGCGAACAGGTCCTAGCCGCCGCAGTCAGGCTATTTGGATGTATTTTCTTTTTTGAGGTGCACAAACATATATGTTGAGACAGGGTCTAAACGGTAGGTAAGCATGCTCTAAAATGGGACTGCCAGTAACTTCTTATGAGAAGCAGCAGTGTATTCCTTATTTCAGTGCAGAGCTAGTTGCATTTTCTTTTGTTCCTTCAACAGGTTAGTAATTACTGTTGCAGTAATTAGGCTTGATGGAGAGTATATAAGACGATAAATGGTTATTCTGTGCAGTAGTGGGGGATATTTGGTGCCAAGCTTATTATTTTCAGTCAAAGCTAATTATCTCTATTATAATACATGGCTCTCTTTCTTGAATTATGAGTGGGAAACTGCTGAATAGATTTTTTTTTCGAAGTGCCCTGAACCATGGAGAGAAATGAAAATTAAAAACAATGAAGAGCTTGTTAGACAATGAGAAGACTCATCTGTAAAGCTATTTCTGACAGATTTTTTTTTCTCTCTCTCATCTCCGATGATATAAATATCAAATGCTTCTCACGAAATAGATTGTTGCGTTACACATGATAGGGGTGCCGAAGTTTCGCTCCGGCCTCCGAGAAAGCGCGTCGGACTGAGCGGATGGCGGGGCGTTAGGTGTAGGACGGGGCAGAGGGGTGGGAGGGGGCTCCCTGCGGGCGGCGGAGCGGGTGTCCCCCAGGCGGCCGTGCGGCCCGGGGCCGCCTCACCCCTGAGGCGACGGAGGCATTCACAGATGTTGCTATCAAGAGCCTTTGAAAAAGACTGGCTGCCCAGAATAGTCATCTGTTTCGGTTGTATTCACGGCCTGCCCTGGACATCCGGACGGAGAAGCTGCGAGCCCTGTCATAAGGGATTATACCCGCGGGCGGGTTTGCCGAGGGCGATGATAAGGTCAGAGGAGAGAGGGAGATTTTAATTCGTAGGGTTTGCCTACGCTGCACAGGCCAGCCCGTCCCTTGCTAACAACGCGCTTGTCCCCTCCTCCATTTACATCACGGTTTCAAGCCGTAACAGGGACAGGGCTGATCGCCTTTCGAGCCTGAGCCTGGTTACAACACACCGCGCCGCCTTTGCTTGGCCCCGGACGTCTGAATCATGCCGTAACTTGATTCTCTGACTGGTGAAACGTGTAGCGCAGCCGGAGCCCGCTGCCAGCCGCGGCGGCCGCGGCTCAGCTGTGCGCTCGGCGCCCCCGGCCCCGCTCCTCCCCAGCCCACGCTGGGATTCGCTTCCCGCGGGGAGCAGGGCGCGGGGCTCGGCGGGAGGACGGGGTGGGCAACTGGGCTTCGTCCTAACGCACGGTCGGGCGCAGCCGGACCTGCGAGCTGGGAGCGCTCCCAGGCTCCCGGCTTGCAAAGCAGTCTGTGAAATACCCTAATCAGGTCACGTACCGTGATTGATGGGGCAATGGAAAAGGCAGCTGTTTGCTGTTGAGTGTAAATACTGCTGTGTTAAGAAGGCACATGGGGGGTGGCGGGGGGAAAGAGCTTCTACAGTTTTCTGTTTTCTATATATACTTGTCCTGCCTTTTAAAAATTGTGATTTTAGTTCAATTTTCATTTCCTACAGAAGGGAAGCAGTAGAGCTTTCCTGTACGTTTACAAGGCAGCTTTCCGAAGAAGTTCTGTAGCATGCTTTACCGTGTTCTACACAACAGATGTTTGAAACCAATTGGTGTCATGTGTGGTGTTTTGTGGTGTTTTGGTATCTGCTTTTGGGAGACAAGCAGTACAAAGAGAAACTGAGTTACTAAGATGGATAAAATTTTCACCAGCACTAGTCTCTGCCTGTCTGGTTACTGCCCATAAAACCACATCAAACTAGCGCTGCGGTGTTCGTCTGCAGTTTGTGCTAAAAGCTGTTTGACTGCGTTTGGAAATTCCATCCTTTGCCTTCTGGCTAATTTTTCCAGTAGTCCACTATGTCTCACAAAAGCTCTGTTTATTGAGTATATAGCTTTATATCTCACAAAAGCTTCAAATCAGATTTTCTGAGTCTTCTCTGGTAGTGCCACCCTTATACACAGGTGACTGTAAGTGGACTGCTGCTTTGATGACCTGGACATTGTTTATTTAAATTTATAGCATAGAACGTATCATCTTTCTAAAAGTGAGCTTAATCTTGTGAACTCTGTGCAGAGAACTTCCCCTGGAGATTTCTGTGCATGAAGCACCGATGCTAAGCTTATTGTTGTGCTATCTCGGATTTTCAGTTGGGTTAGCGAGAATGTTGCAAGAGCTGCCTCTTGCTGGTGAGTGAGCAGAGCCATAGCAAAGAGATCTTTCTAGGGCAAATGCTCTGTGTCAGCGAGAGTCCACTTCAGTGAAATGCGTGTTGCTTTCCACCAAGCTTGTTACAGGTGCTATTAAGCAGCAGCCATATGCTCAGTAAGCATGGGAGGGAATTCACAAAGTAGTGCCATGAGAAGAAGCAATTCAAAGGTCTTGTGCAGGTCTTTTCATAAAGTCGTATCAATTAAGGCAGTCACTGTGTTTGGAAGAGTTCACATATATTAGCATTTGATAAGGGTTATTCATATGAGTGAGGGCTGTCGGATATGGTCCTGCGCTGGCTGCAGAGCTAGTACCTATGTAAAGGCTACCAAGACGGCAATAATGTGCAAAGTTCAGACAGTGCAGTTAGCTCTACTTTAAATTGCATTTAAATAGACATATAAAAATGTATATCTGAGATGTAGGAGAAACATAAGACTCTTGACTTTCACAAAGCAAATATGTATATAGCATAAACAGATGAAAATAGAGACAGTTTTCACATAATCAAACTAAAACACATGTAAAGCACTCCCTACTTCATTCCTTGGATCTGAGAATCAAACTTAGTAGCTAACAACAAAAAATCATGAAACATAGTGTTAGTTGATTAGATCTATCAAGAAGCAAAACTCCAGACTCGGAACTTGCAGTACCAGAGAACAGGAAAATCCATTAAACATACACAACAGTAACTCATAACTGTAATCTTGTATAGATGTCTCTGTAAACTATAACTCAAAAAGCCAAACTAACCCATTTATGGTTGCAGGCATCGCAACAGAATAGCTTTAGATGCTGTTAGCCTATTTTTATTTTATGTCTCTTTTTGTGTAGCTGCGAGTTAACTGTTTTAAAGTGTATCTCTGTGGGAATTGAGGGGTTTTATTATGAACATTTCTGTACTATAAGAACAAGAATGATCGATTTTGTTTATGCTGGTTGTTGTTTGTTTGGCTGCGTGACAAGGTTGCTATCAACAGAAGGGATGAAGCGTGAGGTAATGACTACAGCTTAAATGAGAACACTTGTCATACCTGCTTTTTGCTTGGACTGATCAGCAAGTGTCGGGGCACTTGCAGCGTGTTTTTTCTTTCATGTTTACAAACTGGCAAGCTTAACGGAAGATAATCCCTGACATTTCTTAACAGTTTCTCTCACCCCTAAATCAAACCTATTAATGTTGTGTTAAACTACTTAGGTTCTACTGGTCGCTGTGAATTAAAAATAAATACTCTGTGAACTAAGCATAGAGACCATTTCTTACACAGGGACTTTAATTGTTGTACTCGTTTGTAACCTATTAGAAATGAAAGTTCAGTATTGCACATATTGCATTTTAAGATATAGCGTGTATTTGCCATCCTTACACGTTCCATTTTCTCAGAAATGCTAGGTAATAACACTGGGCATGATTTACCTGAGCAAGCAATCTGTTTTCAGCCTTAGCATAGAGCAGATTAAACCATACAAAGTTGCTTATACTGCTAGGGCAATCCCATGAGGGAAAGGGAAGAAACTATACTGATAGAGAATATTTATGTTAGTCCAGGACTGTGGGTACATGTTCTTTCTTGGATATTGCCCTATCCGCTGAAAAGATTATTGCCAATAGCGCTCGCTTACCTGGAGACTTGTTACCCACACTGGAAGTTACTGCCCCTGCTATCCTGTGGCTTAGTATCATGAGGACCACTCATTAATCTACTTCAGTCGAGATAAACTGGGTGAGTAAAGACTAAATATTTAAGCGTCTTAAGTTAACTTCACTCATTTTGCCTGGAGCACGCTCACTCTAGCAAGTCAGTTTGCTGTAACCTCTGGCAAGGGTGAGAGGCAGCTGGGAAGATCATCTTCTTCAGCTGGCATAGCTAGAGCTGAAAAAGGACTTCTATCTCTGGCCTTGTTCCGCTCTAGACATACTCTGCATATGACTAATTTGGTTTTTAAAAGAAACCCACAGAATGCTTACCCAAAGAATTCTGCTGCTGCAGCATTCCTGCTAAGAGAAAGAATGAATTACAATCTTTTCTTGGTGTGGGAGGTGAGAAATCTGAGGGCAATTATTGGTCTGACATAGATTTCAGTGGCCCATCGAATTGTACAAAGCCTGGGAGAACTACTGCTCAGAGATGAAGGTTGCAACCCTGGGCATTAACTTGTACCCCTGCACCACCCTGGATGTTGTGCAAGGGAGTCGTGTGGAAGAGAACCTCTTTGAGTAAGGCAGAAAGAAAAAAAGAAAAGAAAATGAATAAAGTAGAGTCTGTCAGATGCAAACATCAGGGGACCAATGCTTTGTTGAAAGGCCATAAGCTGTTGCTCTTCTCCGTGACTTACAGAGATTTTATTAAGGTGCCATCCTGACTTTAAAACTTTGCTCCTGGTCTCATGTGGTCCATAAATGCTGGTTTCTTTTCTCTTGACTAGCTGCACTTTACTAGTTGGTTGCCTAATATTCTTTTAAAGGTTATGTAAGTCTTCATTCGGGAAAGGCTTAGACTCCCTTGGTGGGGCCATAGACGAAACTCTGGGACTGGACTCTGAGCCGCAGGAGGACTCCTGCTCATGGCAAGGCAACGTCTGGCACTGCTGCCCCAAAGGCTATAAGGAGAGGGATCTCCCCAGGAGTCTCTGCAAACTCTAGGGTAAAGAGCGTGACTCCCCTGGCAAAAATCCATGGCAAATTGCAGGTTCTCTTATTGCCAGAGGGCAGAAAAGTGCTCAAGTGTGCTTAAGCTTTCCACTCAGGGCAACTGAGCACAGGGCTAGCACTTCCAAAATGTAGTGTGCGGGTGCAAGCAAGCCCTTCAGCCTCTAATGCCTGTGACGAACACTGAGCGTGTTCTGACATCCTGATAGCCGAACCTACCTCCTTTGCTCTTCTGCCACCTTTCCTGGATCATGATTACCACGGTTGTCTGAGTTAAGTTGCTGATTTGGCATTGCTCTCTCACCGTCAACGCTCACATCTCAAAAGGCTGAGCGTTTTTTCAAGATTTCCTGAAATTCTCTTCTCCAAGTCAAATAATGGATCTTGAGTCCACAAAGTCAAACACATTCAGTAACAGCAGATGAAGAGATGCCTTAGCCCACCTACCAGATGCACAAATTAGATTTTACAAGGTTGGAAGTTGCTTTTTAATAGGTTTATATGGTAGTACTAATGATGGATGTTATTGCAGTTACTAAAAACACGCATTCCACAGTAATGGAAAATAAGCATTAAAAGGTCTCAAATGAACTCAAGGGCCAATGCTTATATAAATTAAAAAATAAAAGAAAAAACATTAAGCATTAAGAGTTCCTAGTAACTCAGACAACTGAGTTGTGCATTTCCGGATGTGTTGGCGGTTTTCCATAGATATTTCCTATGGAAAGAATTTATGAATCAAACTATAAGAGTTGTCCAGGGAAGACTGGTCCCACAAGGATAATGTTGCTGTTTTAGCTCATCCAAATCTTCAAAACTATTCACTATGAACAGATTGTATTCGTAAGTACAGGAAGCATTTGCATTTAGTGCATTTAGTGTAGCTAAATTAACTGACTAGCAGAAATTATCACACTCCATAACTGTAATATTTAACCAGAAAATAGAATAGTTGTATGGTCAGAATGAGACTTTTAGAGGGAAAAGATATAGCAAGCTAAGTTCTGTCCTTGGTTGGGATTGCCAGGGGAGTGCAACAGCCTTGTACAGAGTGTGGTCACGTTAATTTACTTTCTACTTGTACTGGCCTTCTTGTGAGTTACTATTTCCTATTTTGAAGAAAGAGGAGTTGAAACCTCCATTTTTTAGCAAAAAGAAAAATGACCCAAGACTATTTACCTTTTATGGAGTTACCTTTTAAGTAATGTATACATTTGAGGGAGGAGTTTGATACTATTTATCACTTTTTTTTTTTTAAATAACGCTGCCTAGGTATCAGTTTATTTCTTCCCTCCCTTTCCTCTTCAAAAATCCAATGCGATACCAACCTCAGGACAACTTTTGACCTGAGCATATGGTTGTGACCAACCTCAAATCTTACAGAAGTAAATAGGATTAGAAGCGTTTGTGTATACCCTTACATTCTCAGACACATTTAGCAATTCACATCACTGAAACGCAAGATCCAAAACAAGACCTGGAATTCTCTTTCAGTTATCTTCCCTGGCACAGAAACTTTGTAACCAGCCTATCTATCTGTATCAGAAAAGTAGGACTCCTTTAAATGTATTAGATAACACACCTACACTTGCAAAAACATTAAGTATGGGCAGAAATGTTACTGGAGTTTCATAATATTTACACAAATACCTTTGGTCTGGAAATATCCCGAGTACTAGGATCCCCGTTGTTTCCCAGCTTCATCCTGGACAGATTCAGTGATGTGCGTCACATGTATGAAACAAAACTTTGGAAAAGTAAATGTATTTCAGGTTAGAATTTTAGGAGTTAAGGTATTGTTTGTTTTTAACTGGTATTCCCATCCATACAAAGTATATTGTTCCGAGCCGAAAAGTGATGGATAGAATCATGCTGGATGGTTCGAGAGAAGCAACACGGGGATGGGCGGAACCAGCCCTGCCCTCGCTGCAGGGGTGGGTTTCAGTTCTGCTGAACTTTGGTCCCACGTAGGTCATGCGTTTATCCTGAATAGCCTGCTTGCTGATCTTCCCAGGGAAGAGAATTTTTATCCGTTGTCTCAAGTGCTGCATCCTTTTACATCAATGGGAGTTTAATGAACTTCTGTGAGGGCAGCAGCAGGAGCCTGAAGAGCTATTCCATTGGCTTCAGTGGGAGCACTCAGCAGAGGCTGAGCAGGATACTCTGGTTTGAAGCCTTTCTGGGGTAAAAGCAAATGCATGTCTCTGACGGTGCCTGGATGTGATGGGTGTCAGTCTAATTTCTGATGTGTTTTCTGTCCAGCACTGGGCATTTTCACACAGGACTGAAACTGGAGGACCTAGAACACTGGAGCTACATGAATGCTAGCATATACTAACTTCATATTAAGGGGGGCTATCGGGGGACATCTTTCCCCTGGTTCCTCCCTTCATATGTCCCATCTCACTCTTTGATTTTCACACCCACCATGTGAGCTAGAAGAGAGCCGCAGTGCACAGTTAATCAGGGATTTCCGTCAGTTTTCCCGTGATCAGAAAAACTAGGTGACTGGGACTGAACGTCCCTCAGTGCGTGCTCCCACAGTCTTTTCAAAGCAGGTTTCTTGCTGGTACAGCAGTGTGAAGAAGTGTGTGCTGCCACTGCAATATGCTCTCTGAGCTATATGGAAACAGCACTTCAATTCATCAGGTTCTCACTCCAGCATCCCTTAAGAGGAAGAAGTGAGATTCCGAGATGGTAGTATTTAATTATTTAGTATTTAATTATTCTTATTGCATGTGCAAGCAAAACATCTACTGTTAATCATGGGTGTTTTAAAACCATAAATTTATTGTCCATACTTGCTAATAGTTGGGGGAGAAAGTTGATCTTTCCTGAAAATACTGAAGCAGATGGGAGCAGTATGATTGCCAGAATATCCCTACAAATTCTCCTAACATGAAACAGTTTTGGACAGTTCAGGACATCTGGAGTGAATATGGGAGAGGGAAATGAAAAATTTCTTGAATGTACTTAAAGGCTGAAATAGAATCACAGTGGCGTAGACATGCAGAAACCCTGAATGAAATACACACATGGATATGGCAGAACACTTAAAAGGAAGTCAGCCTGCTAGAGCAGAACTATTTTTAGTCTTCTAATGAAGAAAGCAGCTGTATTTGAGAAAGCCAGTCACTCACTGCTTGGAAAATCAGCTGGAACTCTTTCTGGGTCCTGATGTTCTTGGTTGTGAGAGGAAAATCTTATGTGTAAGCTCTTTCAGCCCTAGCGAACCTTAAATGGCAGGCATCTTGGGGTTTGAAGCACAGTTGGGAGCTGCTTGGGAAGAGATTCAGACTTCTGGTGGAGCCCATGGTCTCTCTGTGGTGTTCAGCCTGTCTTGGAATGAGCCTTTCTTTTAGAGACAGTGAGGATCTAGCAAAGTGATCTTAAATGCACAGGGAACATAACAGGCAGGGAACCGCCCCTGTCCTGTTTGGTTCTGTGCTGTGCTGCTTGCTGTACAGCGCTTATTTCCTTGCTTAATTTCCCCAGAGCTTTGCTACGTTGCAACAGGCAGTCCAGTTCTCTTGTGATACCTGTGTTTTCTCATCTGAACAGCGCTCGTTGTAGGTATGGGATTGCAAGAGAGCCAGTGCATTTTGCTGTTTAAGTGAAACTTGAACCAAAATTGTGAAAACTCGTTCTTATTTGTTACGTACCCTATTCATACAAAAGGAACTCTTTTATAAGGTTTTTTTTTTTGTATAAAATATAAAGATGTCTTTTTCTGTCACATGGCTAAGTTTAATGATGGAAGTGAGTTACGTATATTCTGGCTGTGACAGGAGCGGACAGTAGTTACCTCAAGGTCAGAACTGTTGAATGTGCTTACTGGAAGTAAAGGAGACAGCTTGATTTCCACTGGGTTAGGAAACCATTTCTGAACTAGTTAGTTAACCATCGTAACAGGCTGAATTCAGAGAAAAGGGGAGTTTAGTTTAAAACCAGTGTCGGGGAAGTCTGACCCAAGGCATCAGACTGAGGCAGCCTGGCGTTTTCAATGCCAGGGTGGGATTAGTGTGGAGGAGGAGCTGATTTTGAAAAACCTCTTGTGCAGGTGATCTTTCAGTTGCCATCGATGGCGACATGCCAAAACATCAGAAAGTGGACAAGATCTCAAGGTGAGAGGAAGGCAGGGGATTCAAGAGGAAATACCGTGGAAAGGGAGCCAGGACCTGGGTTCTGGGGGGTATGTCTGACGCTAAGCAACTTTGACTCGTTCCTTCAATCACTTCTTGCTTCCAGCCTTGCATTTTGTCTGCTTCGAAACGCGTTCTCTGTTTGTCTGTCATGAGAGTTCATACACGGAGTCTTACGCAGCGGGGAACCACCGTGTATTTAGGGACTTGACACTACAAAATAAGGAGGAGGGAAGGAGTGGTAAGCTACAAGACAAATATCTCAGTCTCTTCTTTTTTAAGCGAGATTGCAACCAGAGAAAGAAGTCACTGCTCTCGGCCGCTCCCCATGTGCTCGTCACCCTCCATTTGCCTGGAAAGGGCTATCCCTCTTTGCATCTCCTGGCACAGTTTCTTATGTGATCAGTCCCTAAATCCATTTCTGCTTGAGCAATCTAGTTTTAAAAAATAGCCTCTCTTACAAGCATTTAAGGCAGGGAAGATCGTTCTGACTGAATTGCATAAGGGGCGGTTACCTGAGTATTTACTCTGGCATAAGTCGGGCAGCTCGGGGACAGTGACAAATGGTTCATGGAGGCTCAGGGAGCAGTAACCTCTTTGCCTGGCTCAGGTGCAGCCCGAACACTGTGGCTGGCCACGGCCTTTGTTTTCTGCCATAAATACCACAAGTTTTTAGCTGGTTTCACTAGAGCCTGCTTTGCATAAACCATTTATATTTTCCCATTACTCATATGTCCCTTTGTTAATAACATAATGTAAATAACTCTGTGCTAGATTTGGCATTCATTTGAACAGGTGTAACACTAAAGCAGTCGTAATTGGTTTCAGTGTTCCTGGCACTCTCTTTGACTGCACTTTCTAAAGGAGTTTTCTTATTTTTGCTTTTGAAAGCTTGTTACCATAGTTCACCCATCAGTCTGCTGCTTTTAATGTTAATTCAGTTTCATATCTTAGTAGGAGTCAAGATGAAATGTTTCAGGCTGCATCACAAGGTCGCTCTTTGAATGTATGGTGTTTTACATGGGTGTGGTGGACATCGGCAAAAAGAGATTTGTGATATTTATACTCCTCAGGAATCTGTGTAAAAATGAAAAAATAATTATCCCGATTCTGTATAAATACCACATCCAAGCCACACCTGTCTTCTGCCATGTGGGCCAGCTAATTGTTTTTTGATCTATTTTTACTGTTCTTAGCTGAAAGGCAATTTTTTGTTAAGCTTCACAGAAAGCTCTAGAGCTGTTTTAGGGTTTTGTAGCTGTGAAAAATAGCCGTAGTTGTGTTTTTTAAAAAGCATTCTCAAGGAATAATTGCAATGATTGAGAATGCTTCTTAAGAAAACAGAAGCGTGTACATTCTTTGTAGCTACACAAGTCTAAAGTGGTTTTGTGGGTTTCTTTACATATTCAGGAAACTTTTAAAAATAAAAAGGAGCAAATCTATCTCTGAGCTTGGCAACAGCTGAAGTTTATATTTCACAAGTATCTGAAAATGGGTTCCTCCCCATTTGCAGACACAGATGCCAAAGTTTTAAACTGACAGTACAAAGTTTATATGGCACGTGTTAAAGGAGCTAAGCAGCATTTTCCTGCTAGATTCCAGTCCTGCAGTTGTGCACGGCTAGGATGAAGCCTGTATGGATAGTTATTATTATTGTTTATTAATTCTTTGCCCTGCAGTGGTGCATAACAGCCAGCCGGCATTGCTGAATTGGGAACTGCAGACATGCAAATAGCAAAAAGGTTGCCCCTGCTGCTAAGCTCTTGGCAGCATTTTGTATTCCATTCTTGTCTGTACTTAAACAGAGAATATATTGAATGGGCCAAACCCTGAGATCCTTATTTGGCTATTATGAAAAGAGAGAGAAAAGACTGTGATTCATTAGGAAGGGAATGAATAAGGGGCAGCAGAGAAGGTCGATGGAAGGTAGTTTTGGAGTCTCTGTTCTCCTGTCTCATAACCCAGGAACACAGGAGTCATCTGAGCACAATGAAAGGTGGCTCTGTCAAATCCGGTGCATTAAATATTCCTCACACTGAAGCAATCACAGGAGCAATGGCTGCTTCTTATGTGATAAGTCTAAGCACGTAGATGCAGGGATCATGGGAAAGGCAGGCCTTTGAGTCCTCCTGGTAAATACATGCCCTTACAAAGGTGAACTTGGGTGGAAATCATTGCATAGTATGCTCCTGAAGTATGTAGGAAGATTAACTGAGCATTTTTTAATGCAAGGCCAAAATATCCAGGGTTATATATTAGCGCAAACAAAAGGGGTGCAGGAAGAGGAACACAGCCCGATGTTTCTGCATCAGGCTCTAACTGTTAGGGATCCATGTAAGCTCTCAAAGGGGTCAATGTACTGCGGTGGACCCTTGCCAGCGACAGACCCTGAGGCTAGATACACAGCAGCGCTGAGTGCTTTCCTGTCTTCCAACCTCAGCTAAAGCCATTAAAAGCACACATCAGGAAACATACAGTGCCACCCCTTATGGTAACGAGAAAAGTGATGGTTTTCAGCAAGTGAAAGAGCACTAATCCCACCTTAGTATATTGCCTGGAGCAGCAGGAGTTACAAGTGTTTGCTTGCGTCATCATGTTATAGGCTCTGATTATGTTGGTGTGTGTTGTTGTAATCTCAGAGAAATTATACTTTGGTTTCAATACTTTGGCCTGTCTGAGCATGACTGATCATTATCTAGCCTTTAAGATTAGCTAACGTGACTTAGTTAGGTGCTGTGAACTTTGTGGTAGAAGAGGATGGATTTGGGGGCTGGATCTCCAAGAACATTGCATAAAAAGCAGTTAAGTTTATTCTGTTGCGTCACCCGTAGAAATGAAAGAAGAGGAGAGCAGCGCCCAGCTGGGCCTGCTTGCTCGGGATATATTCAGTTACTTAACTCATTGCACAGGCCGCCGCAACCCTAGTAGGGAGCATTTCAGCAAAGAAGGCCAACAAGTGCTGTAAATAACACCAGGAGGGGAAGTTTTCGTCCCCCTCTTTTCATGTTAACAGAGGGATAAGGTGCTGAATGAATTGCACGCACGCACGTGTCTGTGGGAGAGGTTATTCAGCTAATCTGCGTCTGCGCCCCAGGCCTCACCGATCTCGCGTCCTGCAGAAACACAAAGATAATGTCAGTATGGTCTCCTCGGAGGGCTGTTTGGCATCTCTGCTTAACCAAGTGTCTTCTCATCATTTTCAGAGCTCAGAGGGGACACAAGTTTAAATATTAGCTCAGCAATTTAAACCCTGTGGCAATGCCAGTCTGCTTGGCACAGAGCGTTGAATCTAGTGATAAGATATTCAGTCAACTGGTGACCCTCGCAGCACTGCAAGAAATCTGCTGCTGAATGCTATGTGAGCCATAGGGGGGAAGAAACAGCTCTTCAGTTTTATGACAATTGCTAATCAAAAAATCTGCCAAAAGCTATGCGTAGAGATCTGTGCTGTTGCCCTCAAGTAAGCTCTGATTTCCCAAAGACGTCTAGAGTATTCCCAGATAAGCATATTGCAGATCAATAACTAACTAAATACATGAGAAATCCAGGACAGGCCTTGAACAGGGAAGTATTCTGGTCTGTATAATTACATTTTTGTCCACTAGATGGCTTTTTCCCCCTAGCTACTTCCTGATAGATGACATTTGGTTGATTCGGATTTCTCTGTCTAAAACGGTATTCTCTGCAGCCTTATTCCGATACTGGTAACAGTTTAGTCAAATATTTCTAGTTAAATACAGGATACAGGGCTCATGTATTCTGTGAGGTAATTTTTCCTAAGTGGAGCAAAGTCTCTCGTATCTTGGCACAGAGAAAAATTCAAGTTAGGATGTTTTTAGCAAAAAAGTTTGCCAGCAAACAATGTTTGCTTATGATATGAAATTATTAGAGACCACAGAGCACATTCTGTGGTTATTAAGTCTTAAGCACTGACAGTGAAAAATAATGTAAAATCTTCCAGACCTGGTTTTGGTTTGGCTAGGGGTTTTGGGGGGCAGGAAACAGAATTCTGAGTTCCTCCCCTTACCCACCTAGCCTGTAGTATAATATTAATTAATGATGTTTGGAAACAAATTTAGGTTCTGCAATTATTGCAGTTAAGTAGGACAGATGGGACAGATCTCTGCATTATGAGGCTTGAGCTAAATCAAATGGAGTTAAAAAAAAGCATTTACATTGAAGACAGTCTCTATTTTAGTGATTGTGTGAGATCCTGACAGCTGAGATAAAAGCAGGGCTGTGCCCTTCCTGTGGGTTTAGCCAGGTGAATAGGAGAGTAGTCATGCGAAGAGCATCCTGACATAGTAAAATGCGTGGCATTCAGGTTATGACAAAAGCAATATAATAATGTAACCTAACCAACTATTTATTTTTGATTATTTTGTAATATATACGCTCATCGAGAAGTATAACATGGTAGAATAAACAAGCTTGGCCAGGCTGATGTTCACCATTCCATTGGAGAGAATGTAAGGGAACGAGTACAGTTCTAGATCAACAAAAAGTTCTCAAGAAATGTAGTTATACCAGCAAGGCTGATGTGGTTACAAACGCTAGAGGAAGGTGAAAAGAGCTCTGTCACGAGCTGGTATTAATGTCCTTATGGGAAACTCCGTCTCTTGCCCATACCAGCTCTTGGGGTTTGGGAATTTCTGCAAGCGAATTATTGCGGGAGCCTGCTTGGAGATGCAGTTTCTCAGTTCACTATATAGCTACTGAGCGTCTGTTCAGTTTGAAGCTCCCATTTCTAGCTGTTGAACCAGAGGAGGTCTTTCTTTTCCTGTCAGCCTCCTGGTGGCCACCAGGGAAAAAAGAACTGTGTTCTCATTTCAGCATCCTTCACCTCACTTCTCTGAAGAGGAAGAAAGGAAACATTTTCTGTTAGTCATCCTTCTGTTATTTCAGCCTTCTTTCCCCAGGATCTTTACCGCTTGTGCCCCGCTTTATTCCAGCGCCCATGCCTGCCCCTGCTTCTAGCTTTAACAAGCTTCATGTTGCGCGGGGACATGTGAGAGATTGCATGTGGTCAATGCTTTGGTAAGCTCACTCAACAGGTGCTGGCTGGCAGCGTTGGGATGAAAGAACAGCACAAGCACTGGAGCTTTATCACTACAGATTCAAGAAGCCAGTATTACATCAGTTTGCACTCAGTTTCAGCTTGGAAAGGTCATGTTGCTGCCATAAGGCTTATTTTTCTTTTTTTTTTTTCCCTTTTTTTTTTTTTCCTCCGTAATGAAAGCTTAGATTCTACAGGAATTCCTGACTGAAACCAGTGTCCACACTTGCCAGGGAAATCTTGCAACTGAAAAGCGTCTGAGTAGATTTTTAAGCCCTGTTTGGCTAATACCAAAAGGATTAACATGTAATTTCTTTTAATGTCAACACAAGAAAACCTTATGTACTTTAAACTGAAGGATACGTAAACCTGGGTGGTGCTAAGTAAAGGTGATGAGAATTATGATGTAAAAAGCCCAGGTACACTCATGGCCCTGGGGCATGGAGCACTTCAGTCTGAGCCAGCTGCTGTGTACCTGTCTCTTAAATGAACGAAAGGGATGGAGGAAGAGGCTGTTTTGGCTCATGAGTGAGCTGACATAATTTGACATCCTGAGTATGGATCTAAAACACTCAACTAAAACTGCTAATCCAGTGGTGGTCAGCCAAGCAGGGTAGTCAGACATGTCAGTAATAATACAGAAGCACAGATTTTTGAGCCTCTTCGTTACCTTCTGCTTTCTGTTATGTCAACATAAATCCATTGTCTTCTCTGGAGTTCCCACATCAGGCTTATTCCAGTGCTCCTGAGAGCACAGTAGAGGGGACAGAAAGCAGGAGAAAGAGGTGAATGGGATAAAAATGCAGCTTGTGCTTTTACTACATGCATGGCCTGTGTTTCAACTGTTTGGCCTGGTAGAGGATGTTCTTTCTGGCCAACAAGAGCTGTGAAGCCACATAAACCGGTGAGCAGCACCTAAGATTTACGCAGTAGCATCAACGCAATTGAGTTGTCATTACAGAAAACCTTCCCTAGTACGCAAAGGTGTGCATGCTATTGAAGATATGGTAGTAACAATCCTGGCATTTATTTCCACCCTTTTAGCTTAGACCTAGCAATCTGCCGATCTTAGGTGGAAGAGGCCATGTGAAGTCATCCAACCCTAACTAGAGTATTCCAGAAACAATAACAGAAAAAGCCTCAAATTTTTAACCAGGAGAAAAGCCTTGACACAATTTAAAAATTGTTTGGGAGGTGATGTGTGGGGTCCCTGTCCCTGCCTTAGCGTATGTCTGGCATGCTGTGAAGCCCGAGCTTTTCCTAAGCACAAAGGTACTTGGAAAGAGCCAGATCATGCTACGGTTCAAATTCGCTGTAGCAGCAGATCCAAGAAGCAATAAATAATAGCTTAGCACTCGGTCCTTACCTGCGCTGATCTCATGAAATCAGAATAAGGAAGCAAAGGTTGATCTGAGCCACCTTTAATCCATCCTCAATCTCAGCATTGGTCAAAGATCTCCTTTAACCAGTGCCAGTTTTTTGGAGAACCGCTCCAGAAAGCCCAAACTCACAGCAAGTCCTCTACAACTGAAGGCAGGCACGTCAGGTATAAAACACGTTCATTTACAATTCTTCCATGCCGTCATACTCCTCTGTAAAGATCATGCTAAGGGCCTTTACACTTCTTCACTAGGCCTTTGATCTCTGCCAGCACTGTGCATTTCCCTCTCTGGGTTAAGGGAAAATGTATTTTACCACCGGGAAATCTGTCATAGAGATGTGGCTAGCCCAAACTCCTCCATTTTGGTGAAGGAAATTTAGATTCAATTCTATCTGTGCATCTGAAATACTGCTGCGAAACCTAGTACCTTCACGTAACTTAATCAACCTGTGTTTTGAAAAGTGGGGGACAATAAGAAGTAAACTAAGAGAAAATATTCAGTAACAGCAGAGCAAGAAGTTGTGCATGTCCCAGAAGGTAAATTTGGCTCTGGACTGAACATAAAAGGATTTGCCAGCATCTTTGTCTGTCTTTTCATCGAGACACACATTTACAGCGTTGGAAGTAGTTACCCAGGTTTGATCTCCCATTGGCACAAACGAGGAGCAACTGTACTGACCTGACCAGGTGCACGAGTTTGGTCAGGCCTCAGAGCTCGGCTCTTCCGTGCAGCTGAGCTCTTTCTTAGTAACCTCAGGCTCCCCAGCCTCGACACCATTATGTCAGACGCCCAGGACTGGCTGTGGCTGCTGTGCAGTATCAAATCAACTCAGAGAACACAATATCATCTTGTTGCAGTCTGTCTCCTTTTAACCCTGCAGAAAGATTACAGCCTTTCTTTTCAGATGATGATAACCAAGATTTGACAAGATCCAGTTTTGCTTGCATCTAAATGTTCAACCATGAAAAATGAGAGAAATATACCTGTTATGAATTAGCGTATGCTGTTAGTTAAGCCTTTGAATGTGTGTTTAATTTTCAGGTAGATGCCTAATTACTCTGTGACCTGTTTAGCATTTCAGACTCATTTCTTTCAAAGTCTGAGAAAAAGAAAAAAGAGGTTACATCCAAGCTGTACTGAAAAACACAAAGATTTTAGTTGTATCATTTAAAAAGGGTTTTGAACAAATTTATTTTCGAAGCGGTTTGCTCTCAATCCTGAGAAGGCAACTGCCAGCAACTGGCTGGGAAAAAGCAGAAGTTAGTCTGAAAAATAATAAAACTTGCCTGATCTGAAACTATACAAGACTGAGCTCTTTTGTAACCACAGCTAGATTTCTTTGTCATTCTGGGGGGAAAAAAAAAAAAAAGTGAAGTGTCTGGGGGTTTTCTTTGTTACTATCTTTCTCAAAGGGATTTTCTTTTGTGGAGGCAGCAGGAGAAGGAATTTTTATTGGTTACTGTTTTTAAAAAAGCTTTGTGTTAACAGGCAAGTAATACAACTTTGGCAGGAAAATATCGCGTTCTATGTTAGAGAATACACTGTTCCCTCGATTACGTACCGAGTGATAACCCTTTCTGGATTTATGGATTTTTCTATCTATTTTGCATAGAAAGTCATTACAGCACCCTTTTAGCTGATAACACTAGCACATTGCTGCCTGTTTCTGCGTGTCTTACAACTCCCTGGACACGCTATTGATAGGTAAGTTGCTCCTAGGAAAGCAGAAAGTCATTCTGTGCACTTCTGCTCCGATGAGAGACGTGTCTTGTTGCTGTCCTGCAACGTGCCGTCTCTCCCGCTCTCCTTGCACAGAGTGTGGTAACTGCAGAAATCACTTGCTCACTGCTGTTTGTTTAAGATTGCCAGCCTGACACATCACAGAGAAGGAAAGAAAAGAAGGAAAAAGCACAGCTTCTCAAATGGAGGAAAGTTCATCCTTTTCCATGACAGATTCAAAAAAACAGCAATGCTTGCCCAGCTCTGCCGTTTCCATGTTGATCTCAGTGCTAAAAATGATGCACATATGTGTTACATTAGAGTAGATTTCTTCCGAAAGTGTATTTTCATAAAGAGTCATGTAACCACTGACCAGAAGCAAGGTTAAATAGAAGCTGTTTAAAAATTAACCCGTTTTTTTAAAATTGCATAGCAGAGTAAAGAGTTCTTCAGGCAACCCTTCAGCTTTCCAGCTTTAAGTCCTCTCTGACAATGTGCAGCCTGTGTTTAAAGGCAACGCGTTCCAAACAGCTCCTATGCTCTTGAAGTTTCTTGCTGTTGCTTTAAACTGGTAATTCCCTGATGACTTTTATATTAACACAGTGTGAGAACAAGTGTGCATGCGCGTTTCTGCATTTACTTTCCTGGACACCGTCTTTCAGAAATGCACCTTTCAACATGCCCATTTCTAATTCTGTGCCCCTAAAACAGCCCAAGCAAAGGATACAGGAAAATGCAGGAAACTTAAGTGCTTTAGGAATCCTTCCTTCTGTCAAAAAAACTTTTGCTGACATCTCCCTTTGAGCCTGTGTTTTGTCTGTCAGAGCAGGGGTAGGTGAGGGGCGTCTGTTAGAATGCAGTAACCCAAAGCTCATAGTAAATTTAAATCCCATAATTCAGAATTAACTGTGATTCCTGTTGTCAGGAAGACAGACCTAAGTAAAGGTTAGATTTCTTCTCCTACTGTAATTTCAGATTAATATTTAAGCCGTGCTGGTGGTGTGTCCAGGGGAACAGTCAGTCCTTTTACAGCTATAAATGGTAGGAGGCTGGGTCTGTTAGAGCTTGCCTGTCAGCTGTTTGAACAAGGCAGGCACCTTGATGCAGCCAGTCCCAGACCGTGCATTTTCATAGCGCTCATGCTCTCCGTTTGCACCGACTCGCTCATTGGTTGTAGCTATCGCCCTCCTTGCAGTGACTGCTGCTGACAGTGTATCTCTCCTCAGCTGAGATTACTGCGTATGACCTACTTTGAAAATGGTGTGAACCAAGGTTCACAAATTGTCTTGGAAGGATGCCACGAGGTTGGTGTGCAAACATGCGCGGTCTGGGAGGCTTCTGTCAGAGCAGAACTGGCTGTCTCCGTGTCCTTCCAGATGCACTGCGCCTTCCTTCGCCAAGCCCCGGCTTCACAATTCATCTTTGTGCTCTCGAGTGCGGCATATTGATTTCCTGAGCAGGCCTGCTAGGTTAGAGAGCCTCTGGCCAATCAGTCCTCCATGCCTTTTTGCTCTCAAAACAGCTGAAGTAGTAATAAAGATGAATAAAGGGTTTCAGGCTGAGCTGTTAGCTGAAGCCTAACAGTAGTAGTAGTAGTTGTAGTAAAAGCAGTAGTAGTGGTGTCAGAATGCAAATCACAAAGGAGAGCTAAGCAGTGATATTTTATTTACACAGTTCATCTGCTTACTGTATCTACTCGTTTGCAGTGTAATGTAAACTTGCAATTACCAAAGCTGCTTTCCATGCCAGATGCATGGATTAACCTGTATGTCATTCCAAAATACTGATAGAGGAGAAAATTCAACAGAAAGGGGCTGCCTGGAGAATTGCAGCCTAAAAGCTGCATGAGTTCGCATTCGGGGTTTTTTTTTTTTTAACTTTCCTTTTCCTTCGTTATATAAGCTCTGTGCTGCAAAGGAAAGTTTCAGACCCAGAGAGATCATATGCAGGTTCAAATCTACTTGAAAGATAAGGCTTTTTTTCCCCCTCCGAGGCTAACGTATTACATACCTACTCAGCACAGGGCTGCCTGTTATCTGATAAGATAATTAGCATCAGACACTAAGAAAAGCCTATGTACTTTTAAAAAGCAGCATTACTGAACGTTCAGAGAGAGAGTTAAAGAGCTTGCTTATCAGAACTTTTCCATGCAGAAGACTTGCGCTATTATTTGACTTTGGGTCAAGAAGTCCTTTATTAAATTAGCAATGCAAATGTGTTTTACTTTATACATGTGGAATTTAAGTGTGTCGGACAGCCTCCCTCTAGAGCACTTTGGGGCTTTATACAGCTTTACTGTAGGCCAAGAGTTCCAGCTCGGGCTCTGAATATTTCTTTTTGTTTGTTTTATCCTCTGTAAAGACATCTGTTCTACATGGCTCTCCACCTTGGCCACAGTTCAGTTTCCACTGACTTCCATGAACTCCATTATGAAACCCAAGTGCGAGCCTTTCTTTGCACCGGGAGCAGCCCGTGACTCCTGAACGCAGACCTGCAGCCTCTGGATGCCCTCGGCCTCCTCTTCGGAAACACACAGCTCTGTGGAGCAGTGACCACCTTGAGCAAAGCGCACCTCCTCCTCCAGCTTGTCCCTCCCCTGCTGATTGACAGTCACGAGCCCTTGAAGCCATGTATGTTATGGTAGCTTAAAAATAGGGAAAGCTGAGACAAAGAGCTTTATCGGCTCCAAAAGCCAGACAGCGCTGATGCTTACCCTGCCTGATGTAGTCTTTGCCAGTTGCTAAACAGCTAAAATGATCCATGGTGATCAAAGGGCAGGACCTGAAACAAGAACTTGACATCTGACATTTGCCAGTCCTCTTCATGAAACGGCTGGCCCGTAGGCAGAAGCTCCTGTCTGCGCGTGCCTGCTGGATCCCCTGCAACAAACCATTCTGGCCTGACAGTTGTAATAATAAATATCATAACTGGGCTGACATTTTGGCCTGGCAGGGTCTGCCATAAGTCTCAGCTGGGAGTGATTGTTTTAATGAAAAATGTTAATAGAGGAATAGTTTGCCCATGAGTTGAGACTTCTAGCACAGAAGGCAACTGGGTTGCTGTTTTCTTTTAAAACATATGTGGGGCTCTTTGGGGGACATGGCAGTGCTCCTAACCTAAACAGTGGGGACAAGACTCAGAAAAATGTGTGGTGTCCCTGTTGCACACATTGCTCTGTGCAGCCATCTGCGATGTGATGGCAACCAGGGGAACTGGAGCCAAAGGACATATCTTAGTTCCTGTCCCTGGTAGGGGGCTGCCAGCAAAGGAGAGGAGTTCTGAGCCTACCTTGAAGAGGATGGTGGTGTACACACACAGACCCCGGTTATTGCAGGTGGGCACATCCACTGCAAAGGAAATACTTCTCCTCGAGACATTTTTGCAATTAATTGGGAAGGAAGAAATAGTCACTGATGCAGGGAAGAAGTAAATCCTTCCACCCCTCTGTTAACTCCTCTGAGTCTGCCTCAAAGATCTGAAGCGTCAGCTTGTGGGGCTTTGCTCTTGGAGCAATCAGCCAGTCTACTGAATGAGCAGCTCACAAAGAGGGAACATGGCTGGAGCAGTACAAAATAGTGCAATGCAACAGTTCTCTTTTGTGTTACCTATGGTATTAGAAAACACTTTGGCGAAGCAGAGCAGAGCAGGGAGACGAAGATGCAACTCCTGCCAGGCATGCTCAGCCTTCGGCCCCTGCTTTTCTGTCTCCCCCCAGGCCCTCCCAGAAATGAAGGAAGAACAGAAGAAGCAGAAAAGAGCAGAAAAACAGGAAAGAGAGCCCATGAGTACCAGTGATGCAGACATGGATGCACAGTCCTGCAACAAACCTTGCTACTGCCAGGTGCCTACCTCTCTGATGTTACAGAAGGAGCCTTCTGTTGCCTTATAAACCCCAATTGATGCTACTCACCTTGTCACTGCTCTTGTGTGAGATAGCTTATTTCACAGCCTCTATTGAAACATCCCAGGCATATAGGCTAAATCAGGAGAAGAATTATAACACAGTCTTTCCAGGTTTGGGCAAATGGCTATGGACACAAAGTATCTGGGGCATAAGTAAATGGAGATTATGACTCCTTTGATTTGAATCTTCCATCCCAGCTAATAAGTGCACTGGTAAGATTCATTCATAATGCAGCCTTTCAAAGAGCAAGATCCTACAAGCTACTACCCAAACCTTAGCTGTCTTCTGCTAATCAAGTTGGCAAAAATTAATCTCTAACATCAGCTGAGAGGCAGTCAGTAACTTGATCCCTGTC
Organism: Struthio camelus; assembly: GCF_040807025.1. Lineage (NCBI taxonomy): Eukaryota > Metazoa > Chordata > Aves > Struthioniformes > Struthionidae > Struthio > Struthio camelus. The sequence goes on along the minus strand of NC_090943.1, from coordinate 99,648,336 downwards.
ACTAAGGTTTCAGGACAGCACAGTGTACTGAGATTGTCCTTGTAACTTTGGTTACCTGGCCTGACCACAGTAAGAAATGGTCGTGCATAAATACTTGTTGGATCACTCTTGATATTTGATACTGATGACCATTAAATGCTGCTAACCTGTGTAAAGGAGGCTGCTTGTATCCATGGAAGTGCCGTGAAATCGTCCTATTCCTTCTCCTAAGACTAAGCCAAAGGAGTCACAAGGAGCAACTGTTTTCCTGTTTCCAAACTCCTCATCTCTGCAAGCTGACAAGGCTGCTTCTATATATATGGGAAACCGTTGGAGAGCTGAGGAGGTCACATGGTGAGCTGAAGTGCCTGCTTCTTCATATTCTTTATTGTAAGCATAATTATCACCATCTCCTAACTATCGCAGTGACTACCTGAATTTGGCATTGCGCTGCAGAGAAAATGTCCAGAACTAAACCAGACAAGTCTAAGACCTCAGTTGTGTGAAACAGCTGTATCAGTGTTAACTTAAAAATCACATGTGAACCAAACTGGCTGTGCTAGCTTAAGACCAGTTTATCTGCAATTTCCAAATCTGCTCTGAAATTGATTTAAGTTTAGTGACTTCAGTTCAGTGACTGGGTCTGGTAGATGTGCTCCTGAAGTAGTTCTGTATTGGCTATTATGTAATCATTTCCTTACATATTGCTAATGAACAATCCTTAAAGTCACAGAGCAAACTTTACACTGCTGTCTAGAAATCACAAGAGTATTCCTTACCACCGTTTTGTGCTTTTCAGGTTACTCCGAGCTCCTCAGGAAGGGGAAGGTCTCTAGAATTTCTAAAGGGCAATTGAGTATTAGTTTAGATCAAAACAGACATAGTTTAACACTGAAATATGAGAATGTCAACTCAGTCTTTTATACCAGTTTAGCTAAAATGGATTTAAAATGGTGCCTTTAGAGAAACTAATGTGAATTTTCCATGTAGTTTAGAGCTAGGTGATGACTGTGGAAGCAGAAGAGCGCTTGGAAATTCCTCATTTTGTAACTATCCCAGGTGCTGAGGGCCTCGGAAGTTGGTTGCACCTCTGCAAACTTCATGGTGCTATTATGTGCCTGCAGAATACTCACAGAAATGGAAAAGAGCAATCTCCATTTCACATGGATGAGACTTTTTTCAAGTTTGATCCTGGAAGGTTTCCAAGGAAATGTCTGGGACCGGGTGTTCCTTTATGAACATGACCTCACATAAGTGCATTTCACAGAAGCAATGAAACTGTCAAGCTATAGAAGAAAGTTTAGGGACACAGAACTTTTCCAGAAGCTGTATCTACACAGCAGAATGTATTTCCGCAATGACTAAGTTGTCTGTAGACATCATCGCTTTCAGATCTAAATGTCAAACTCCCTCTGTAACTTATAGAAACACTCAAGTACGTGTGTGACCCCCTATAGGATTAATTGAGCTATTTTTCCTGGGGGGTGGTGAGGAAGAAAAAGTGAGAGGGATTATTGTTGCTATTTTTACATGCTCGGGTGCTGCTAAGTGATTATAATAATGGCAATCGTAAGCTACTTCTCCAATGCAGCTGGAGACGAGACAGTGAACCCCGTAGAGAAATGCAAGATAGGTATTCTGAATGGCAGAAGGTGCAAAGGAGGAGGCTGCTGCACTAGGGAAGCATTATATGGATGGAACTAGATCTCTGGTTCTGCTCCCTCACTCTAATGCCTTTGTGGTCCGAGCAGAGCAGGCCCTGCATTTGCAATCTGCAGGAGTGCGGCGAAGGCATTCACAACTGCTACCTGAAGGATGGTTCAGCAAAAGAAACTCAGAAGTTTACTCAGTGTTTTTTTTTTCTTTTGCTGTTCCCAAAAAAGAAGCTCATTCATATGCACTTGACACTGAGAGGTAGATTTTCAGTGCAGTGCAAGGTGACTTAACCACATGACTCCCAAGAACAGAAGCGGGAGTGTTGCAACAAAATCCGCATGCAAGGCATGTGAAAATGTCTGTAGATGAATCCACTGCCCTGTGGCAATGGGAATCCTGGCCAATGAATGTTGTGGCTGAGTGCTGAAACAAATAAAATCCATGCCACAAATCTTCTGTCGGCAGCACTGTGATTTTCTCTATTTTAGATTCTGTGCAGACTTCTTCCTGGTGCATTGCATTAATATTAAATTAACAACACACTACTCACATGGAACTTACATTCTAAAAAAAGCTCACATTATGCTGTAAGCCTTTTATTACAAAATAATAGCAGTCGTGAGGTTAAAGTTTGTTCATACAGTTTTCTATAGAACATCTGTACATTTTTATGGAGGATAAAAGCTACGTTCCTTGTGTAGCTTAGTCATATGAATATAGATAATGAGTAGCTTATTGAATTTTCTTTTTGATTTTACCATTCGCTTATATTCATATACAGCCTTTCCATGCAAAACATACCAGATTTTTTTTAAGTAGTGCTTGCTTTTCAGAAACACTAATTTCTCTGTCAGTGTTCTGCAGAGGATGTGACCATCTGATATGAAAAGGACCTATTCCTCTAGGATTTAGCTTGTAGCTGGAGGCATAAAATAGAGAGTCTCTGAAGTGGATTGTAATCCACACTGAAGAGAATAAAGAGAAATCACTAGGTCCATATGGAGCAGGACCTTGAAAAGCTTTGAGGACCATGTTCACTGGAATCATTACCCAGCATCCAAACCACAGAAGCCCACACATGCTTCAAAACCAAAATATTTTAGGGCTTTTGTGGCCTTCCATGATGCGGAAGCTGGACAGAATTTTTATTGAATCTGGCCCTATATAAGCAAAAGAATTTTGTAATCAGTGCATGGTTTAACAGGAAGCCAGAGAAATTCTTTTAATATTGGAGTGATACGGTGGGAAAGCTTAGTCCTAGATACAGTCCTGGCAGCTGAGCTCAAGAGAAATTTGCCTGCAAGCAAAACTAGCTCCCCCCCCCCCCCCCCCCCGGTACTAGCTGTAACTAGCACAGAAAATGACTAATTAACCAGAATGGAAAGAAAGGTACGTACAGGAATCTCACTATTAGACTGGGGTCATTTAAACCATACCTTACTCTTCAAATGCTGAGCCTTCATCCCACAAAAAATATTTTCTAATACTTTAAATAGATTCAGTCCCTGAATGCTGATCCTCCTCTTCTTCCCTTTTATTCCTGTCTTGTAGCAACAATTTCTATTATTGGTAGAGAAGCTCAGGATACCGTGCCAGAACTCCTTAATGCCATTCCAGGTGTCAAACAGCAGGGACTATTAGAAAGCAATATGCAGAAATTCTCAACTCTGATGGTATTTCAGCATTAAGCCTAGATCCTGGATCAGTTGCTTGCTGTATTGCCAAAAGTCTTTCGGATTAAAGCTTTGGTAGTGTTGATATGAAACAGGCAAATATGTAACCATTGCATGATGATCTAGATTCGAAAGGGACTACACATCATGGTATGCCATGAAGCTGAAATCGTTCCAGTGCTCTGCAGCGAGCCTTGTGCTGTGGCAGTCGGCAGAGTTGCCGAGAGGGCCAGGAATGCTAACTGCAATGGTGTTTTCTGAACTTGAAACTCTGTTTTCTTATTTTACGTACAGACATTTGGGTATTATTACAAAATGTCCAAAGGGGTATTAAGCACCATCTGAGAGAGTTCTGGAGATCTAGACAAGTGGATAGGGCTCATCTGGGACCTAGATGAGTGGGTCTGAGCTCATTCCTTTAGCTTCAGCATATACCTATAAGTGATGATGACTTCACCCAGAGGAGCATGGCAGCATGTCAATAAACAGGGTGCGCACTGTGTAGCAAAATCAAAGCCATGCAATAATAACTACCTTGTAGCTAAATGGATGCTTTTTCCATGGCTGAATCCTTAGAGGGATGATGTAGTGTTCAGTCATTCCTTGCCATGTGACTTATTAAAATAATTAACCAGCAAAAAGGTGGTTATTTTGGGTGGTTTGGCTAATTCTGTGCACAGTGAAGTCCTAGCAGTATGTGTTTCTACCTCTCTTGCTAGCAAAGTGTGACGTGGCCAGGGCTGTGGTTCTGTTCTTAGCTGCCCTTCTAACTCACTGTTTGACCTTGGAAAAGTCCCCTGACCATTTTGGGTTTGTGTTTCATTACGAACTTGAAACTCGGATCAGGTTCTCTGAACGATTCATGGGTTCTAAGGGCAAACTTGGGTCCAGCTCTGGGGTTGAGCCTGATGGTTTTATAATTTGAGCCCTGTGTACAGACGGTTTGAGGTTTTGACATGTAACCAGATGAAACATAATGGTTTCAGCTGAGTTTTGCTTTGAATTTTTCGGTTCAGCTGCGCTCCACACTTCAAGGGAAAGCCTGAAGGTGGTGAAGCTAACTGAAGAAACTGCCCATTGAGAGCTTCTAGGGGAAAATCAGATAGCTTCACTCAGTCCTGTGTATAAATTCTGGTGTATATGGTTTACCTGGCTTTTATATTCACTGCAGCGGCCTGTGCCCTTTTCCGGGAGGAGACTGTAAGAGAGGCAGGTGTGTAACGCTAAAAACCTGCAGGATGCCTTGCAAGGAAAATCTCTGTGGTACATTGTGAGTGGTAACATAGGTTTTTCCTTTTTAAACTTCCTTGCCCTTCTCCAATTCCTTCCTTCCCAGCCATCCTTCAGCATCCAAACAGTATAGTGCAGACATAACTTGTAGCGTTTTTAACCTGTAAGGTATCCCAAGATTTGCAGGGCTAATCTTTTAGATTTCTGCCAGATGGTAAATAGATACGATGTTACTGTGGTCGTGGTCTTGGTCAAAATGCACCTTGTGTCCATTCTCCAGGTTGCTGTGTTTAGGTCTCACTTTGCTAGACCTATGCCATCTCTGCCTGGACTTTCAGCGATGTTCCAGATGTGCAGATCTTTCTAGGGCTTGAAAAGCCAGCACAGCCTGAAAGCAGCTCAAGTTCCTCAGTGACTTAAACTCATTTCTGTGCTCTAGCCTTGTGGACAGTCCAGCTTATAGTCCACCCCTTCATACACAGTTAACAGATAGTTAAATAATACAGGCTTAGCAGAAGAGATTTTTACAACCAGTTATTATTTTCCTAGGCAACAGAAGAGAGACCAAGACTGAGGTAAAATAAGAAATCTTTGCCGTAGTCTCTTTACCACAAAGAACTCCAGGATGTGCCCTCTTTTGACCCACTCTTCTGTGACCTTGACCTTCAGTCCTTGTGTCCATCTTTCCATCCATCCATCCATCCAACCATCTGTGACAAAGTCTGATCGTGTTGTTTCTACTCTTTAAGTTACACATGAGGTCTATAAAATAAAGCCAGTTCCTCCACCTCCCAAATTTCACAGCTTCTTCCTCACATAACTTCTGTGTCCCATGGTTCCCAGCTCATTCATGGCGGGGGGTGGGTGAAGGACACAGGAAAGAGGAGACAAGCCTTCTGTGGAGATCAGCATTCACTTCTGGGAGTCCATCCCCTAGATTTCAAGGGTGCAAAGGCTGGGCAAGCTGGGACAGTTGGCACCGTTTGCTCAAGCTGTATCTACATTGCAAGCGTGGAAGCAGTTCCCAGCTCTGGATTTAGCTGGCCTGCATGGGCTGCATCCCAGCTGGGATGAGCCCAGGTATCATCCACCCCTCCCATGCTGAAGGGCCCCTCAGGAGCTGAATCAGTTCAGGCCAATGTTGTCACTCCGATTCACACAGAGTTCATGGAGGGGAAGGGAGAGCGGGGGCCTTGGGGCCTGGCCTCTCTTGGAGGAAGAGCTAGCTACTCCCCAGATCTCAGAGGGAAATTTTAGAGGGCAAAATCTGGCACTGGCTTGTGTAACTTTATTTTAAAGAACTAACTGTGATTTTTATATGGAGCATTTGCATGCCAAAAATACAGCTCTTTTTATTTAGTGAAATATCCTTTGGAAAACTGTAAAATCATGACAGGTTTTCATATTTATTTTACATTCAGTTCAGGATTATACACGATCAGCTTTAGGGCCTTGTAGGAGCCAAGAGAATATAAAGGTTGTCAGAAAATTGGAAGCTTTATACCAGGCTGTTCTGATTTAACTGGCAGACCATTTAAAGTTACCGAGATTTAGGGAGAAGCAGAGCTTTTCAGAAATGTCAGTCTTTTTAGGAGAATGCTGCTGTTTCTGACTGGCACCCATTCTGGAAAGTACTGACCTCAGCAACGGCAAGAGAACAGCAGCAGCATCTTTTAACTATATTTTTTTATTATTGTTCAGAAGTTTCCCCCTTTCTGAATAGATGAATTGCCCCCTGGAGATGCAGCAGCATCTGGGCTTTCCTGCAGCTGAGTTTAAAGCAGCCTCGTTCCCTGAAATGAAGTGACAGCTTTTAGTCTTCCATAGAAACGTGTGAATGTATTCAGGTTCATTTATAACACACAGAGAAGAAAATTGATATTAGGAAAAAAAAAAAAAAGGGAAGAGGAAAAAAATCTCTGAGGGTTTCATCTGCCCAGGCCAGGAAGTAGTATAATGTACCACATGCTTGAGGCCACGTGCGTGGAGTAGTAATGAGATGCACGTGCACACGCATGCACACGCACATGTGCGCGCATGCACGCACACACACACACACACACACGCGCGCGCACACACACACACGCACACACACACACACACACACACACACACACACACACACAGAGCCTGGGATCCTTTTCACCCAGTCAAAGTATTCCTTCATTCAAAGGTATTTTTCTCAGTTCTAATAATAAATGCTGAAATGTGGGGTTAGTGCAACATACAAAGATAGCCTTTAATATACGCAATGTGGATTATGCCAAAGTCTGTCCGGTAGACAATGACCACATTGTTTCTCTTCTTTTTTCCACAGAAGTATAAAAGAGCATCATGCCTCAGACAGCACATTTTAGTCTGAAGTGGAACTGGCAGAGGATTTCAATGGAAAGTTGATTTATTTCAAGGGATTATGGGAGTCCAGGGATAAAGCTGGCACCCGGCCACAGGGAGAGCCCTTGACCTAGAAGCAGGAACAGTTTTCAAAGCTGTGCATGTACATAACTGAACAGAACACTTTAATTTAGTACAGAGCATAACCTGAATTCTTTCTCTGACGAAAGATGAAAGAAACAAATTTTACTTCTTAGTAGGACATTAGGAGCTGTATCCAAAGCTCTTTCCCTATTTTACATCTTATTCTGCAGCATTGCAGGAAGCAATTGTTTGTGACAAAAGGCCACTTTTTTCCCTTCTTAACTGGGTAAGTAAATTGAGCTGCCACTCATAAAACCGACTGGATACAGAATTAATTTGCTTTTCCTGATAGATGAAACAAGTTAACAGGCCATTGCAGGTTACCCTCTGAATCAACATATGAAACATAATTTCATTGTCTTTCCCCCTCTCCTTCTTCTAGGCCTTGAGCTGTAATTATAAAGACTTCAAAACTCCCTAGTGACATCAGCTGGTTAAAAAAATTTGGATCACAGGAATAATGTAACCCAGAGTCTGCTTCAGCAGCATTGTTCACACTCCAGAGAAGGTAATTCTATACAAAATAGTCTTCTGTAACTATGCTCTATTAATTTTAGTGTTAGTTTTCAGTAAGCTTCACATCAGGATTCAAATCATCTTGCCTGTTGCTTAGTCAGAAGGTACAAAGCATAACAGCAACAGAACAAATCTTTAAAACGGTATTTTGGAGCATTTCATGAAGACCATGTCTTACATCAAACATGCCATAATAATTACATTTACTAAAACTTCCTAAGCAGTAATAGACTTCTAACTCAGCTGCCCTTGAAATCAATCATAAACTTCAGCAGCCTAATTAAGTGCTTTATTCTGCAGCTCTTATTCCGGCCAAACGTCCACAGGCATCTGTAGGTATCTGATCTGAATCAAGGACTCTGGGTTTGAGCCCTGTGTTTCCAGACAGTGCGTCTGACTGATACTGTAAAACCGCAAAATGCCAGATGGTTTCAACATATTACATAGCTCCCTGTATGGGCATCCACCAACAGTGTATGCCTCCCTGTAAAATTTCACATGCTGAAACAACTTCTTGCAGTGTGGAGACAACACAGTATCTGAAAACAAAGATTTAACAACGCTGGCGTTGCTCAGCCTCTTATCAACTTCTGGTCTGGGACAAATTTTTAGCTGTTCTAAAATTAGTAGTTAATGTAACAGTGCCTAGAATAGGGCATAGTCTGGGCAGGCTTCTTCATTATCAGCTTCCCTGCTGAACTTTAATCCTTATTTTATGACTCTTCCACTGTTTTGGGTTTAGCTTGCATCATGAGCAGAAATTGGCAGTTGTGTCAGATTTGAGTGGTGGCTTTGCCGTGTGCATTGAAACAAGACTAATGGATTAATTTCATTTGTCAGCTATAACGAAGCGGACTAAGGAGCCTTTCCCCACTCCATCCCTGGCGAGGTGAGAGCAGAAGTGCCATGGGGCAGCCAAGTGGCAGCTCTGTAAACTGTTTTGTCCAGTGAGGGTAGATGCCAGCTAGGATGGCTCAGAGGTCTTACAAGAGGGCTAGGAAAAGTGGCCCTTTTGCTACATGCTAAATAATCTGCTAATTTCACAGAATCACAGAATGGTTGAGGTTGAAAGGGACCTCTGGAGAGCGTCTAGTCCAACCCCACTGCTCAAGCAGGGTCACCTAAAGCACATTGCCCAGGATCGCGTCTAGGCGAGTTTTGAATATCTCCAGTGAAGGAGAGTGAACAACGTCTCTGGGCAACCTGTGCCAGTGCTCTGTCACCCCCCTCATAGTAAAGAAGTTTTTCCTCATGTTCAGATGGAACTTCCTGTGTTCCGGTTTGTGCCTGTTGCCTCTCGTCCTATCGCTGGGCACCTCTGAGAAGAGTCTGGCCCCATCCTCTTGACACCCTCCCTTCAGATACTTGCACACATTGATGAGATTCCCCTCTCAGTCTTCTCTTCTCCAGGCTCAACAGGCCTAGCTCCCTCAGCCCTTCCTCATAGGAGAGCTGCTCCAGTCCCCTCATCATCTTTGTAGCCCTCCACTGGACTCTCTCCAGTAGTGCCATGTCTTTCTTGGGGAGCCCAGAACTGGACACAGTACTCCAGATGTGGCCCTCACCAGGGCTAAGTAGAGGGGGAGGATCACCTCACTCAATCTGCTGGCAACACTCTGCCTAATGCAGCCCAGGATCCCATTGGCCTTCTTGGCCACAAGGGCACGTCGCTGGCTCACGGTCAACTTGTTGTCCGCCAGGACTCCCAGGTCCTTCTTTGCAGAGCTGCTTTCCAGCAGGTCAGCCCCGAGCCTGTACTGGTACATGGGGTTTATTCCTCCCCAGGTGCAGGATGCTGCACTTCCCTATTTTAATCTTTAGGAGATTCCTCTTTGCCCTCTCTCCAGCCCGTCGAGGTCCCTCTGAATGGCAGCACAGCCCTCTGGTGTATCAGGCACTCCTCCCAGTTTAGTATCATCAGCAAACTTGCTAGGAGGCACTCTGTCCCTTCATCCAGGTCATCGATGAATAAGTTGAACAGGAGTGCACCCAGTACTGAGCCCTGGGGGACACCGCTAGCTACAGGCCTCTGACTAGACTTTGTGCCACTGATCACAACCCTCTGAGCTCTGTCATTCAGCCAGTTCTCAATCCGCCTCCACCGTCCACTCATCTAACTCACACTTCCTGAGTTTGGCTATGATGGGAGACAGTGTCGAAAGCCTTACTGAAGTCAAGGAAGACAACATCCACTGCTCTCCCCTCATCTACGCAGCCAGTCATTCTGTCATAGAAGGCTATGAGATTGGTTTAAGCATGATTTCCCCTTTGGTGAATCCATGCTGACTACTCCTAATCACCTTTTTTTCTTCCACATGCTTAGAGATGACATCCAGGATGAGCTGTTCCATCACCTTTCCAGGGATGGAGGTGAGGCTGGCTGGCCTGTAGTTCTCTGGATCCTCCCTCTTGCCCTTTTTGAACAACTGGAGTGACATTGGCTTTCTTCTAGTCCTCAGGCACCTCTCCTGGTCTCCATGACCTTTCAGAGATGATCAAGAGTGGCCTAGCAATAACATCTGCCAGCTCCCTCAGCACTCATAGGTGCATCCCATCAGGGCCCGTGGATTTGTAGGTTTCCTCCCATGGATTTTTCCCATGGCTTCCCTCACAACTCACACACAGATACCTTCTGGATCTCTTGAGAAATAGGAAAGAGCCACTGAGATAGTCATGTCAGCTGTGTGCAACTGAGGGAGTCCCTGTCCTCGCTGTACACATACACCTTTTGTCAGGCTCCAGAGGGCAGGCCCTGATCCTTTGCATTTCCTGGGCTAAGGATTTCAATGCTGACTTGCTGTAAAGTTCTTTGGGCACCCCGAATTGTACCTTTGAACATGTCCCAAACTAGCTCAGCATTGGCAATACTGGTCAGGTTCGTGCTTGCCTCACTGCTTGATCTTTGTGGCAAGAAGAGAGAAGGTAGTTTTAGCCCTTAGAGGAGAGCCATTTGGTTAGGCCTGCTCCCTTAACACATACAGCCAAAACCAGGCTTCCTACAAAAGGCAGCTTTACCTGACTGCATCCCAGTGCAGTCATCCCTCAGCTGTGTGTACCTTTGTTTGGTGTTGATGCTCGAGGCTTTCCTGGATCTAGCGGCAGGTACTCTGGGAGATAGAGGCACGTGCAAGTGCTTGAGCTAAACCCTGACTACCTTTGTCATACTGATGAGGAGTTTGAGAGTCCTGCCTAGGAGCTCCATTAAATGCAAGGGTATTAAATATTGCCTGCAGACCCCTGACATTTCTTGAGCATACCTGTTTCTTCAGAAGCCATGAGACTCAGGCCTTGCAAACCCCATCCTGAACTGAGCTACATGTAGATGTCTGCCAGTCTTGTGCTGAAGAAAACATTGAACTGCTAACTGGTTTTACCCCACATGCAGCTGCCTATGCATCTGCATGCCTTTGGTAAGGCCAACTGTGTGGTCACCTTCCCCAGCATGATGTTCAGGGATCACTGAGAGCCAGGGAGCCTGATGGGCTGCCACTATGGGACAGGCACCGCCACGCCATGCAGCACCACCTCCAAGTGGCTCTTGCCAGAGCTTCTAAGAGGTACCTGCTCTCTCCTGCCTCCTCGCTGTGACTCTGCCCCAGGCTCTGCCTGAAGCCAGGGCCTGTGTGAACAGGGGCTGCATTAACGCATCAGTTTGCTGTCATGTGAAATGGTGTCAGCCGTGAAACTATACTCTCTCTTCCCCCTCATGAGTCGAGTGTCCTTTAATCTAGATCTGCACTCAATTCAGAGATGAGCAGTATATTTTTGCTATCCTCTTAGCACACACAATTAGCTAATTATGGGCTTACGCCCTCATGCCAGGTGTTGCATGCATCCCTTTGCTCCTGCTCCCCCCCAAATCCTCCATGCCCTTTCTGGAAAAGATTTGCAGTGTCCCAAGTACTCCAGGTATTGCTGCAGGCCTTGTAATCTAGGGTATTTGCCCAGAGCACGGCCTGCTGAAGAGCTTTTAGTCCATCTGGATTTCATGAAGAGACAGGGAGAAGCAGGGGAATGCTTTTTCTTTAAAGGTTAAAAAAGCCCATCCTTGTGTGTCGAATGCATTTTGCAGCCAGGTTACCAGGGACATTCTGTGCATAAAGCTATGCTTGAACTCATTTTCAGCTTATGTTGTAACTCCCCTTCTTGGCATTAGTACCAATAAGTTTGTAATCAAATACATGGCAGCTGCACCAGTGGGCCAGCAAGGTCACTTTTAATTCATGGCCCTGTCTGTGGTTTGGTGGGGAAAACATAATTATGAAATCTCTTGGGAAATGGCTGACTTGATGTGGCCAGGCTTCTTACTAGTAGTAAGTATTCATATAGTATCTTTTTCTACTGACAGAAATTAATAAAACTGAAGAATAGAAACACTTCTGTTGCTTGTACGTAGGAAGAAAACTTGTAACTGATTTTACTGTGTGTTGTTTATAATTACTCTCTTTCATATCTACTAATTATGGCAAAGAACAGGAGAACTCTACTATAGTGTTACCTGAATAAAATTTTAGTTATTTCAGCTTTAGTGAATAATTTGTCTTCCTCAACTTGATTTACTAATGTCTTGGTTGACAAGACTCCCCATTCTGTGCATTCATTTTGTACTTAGAGAGGGAGTGTTTATACTTTACAGTTTAAGTCTGAGTGCTATTATTTTGCACTGTCAAATAGCATCTGTTACAGTAGATAGCTCTTCATATGCTGTTGCCACAAAAAATAAAGCAAACCAGCCATGTTAGCAGCCAGTTTCATGAGCATCCTGTTCAATGCTGTAAAGGTGAGTTTCTTTTGAAAGAAAACAGAACTGCGTAAGTGAACTCTGTGGGGTCATTTACAGTGGGATAGTTGGTGTTAGCTGTGTAGGGCTCATTCACACCAGCCGTTTGATCTAGGTTTAACACTGTGGTTCCCCTAGCTGGGTAAAATCCAGGCTAAAAGTTGTTTGTAGACATTAGTGCGTTTCTGACACCTGGTTATCACTACAGGCATCCCAAGGTCACACAAGCATCCCAGAAGCTTTCCCCAGGATAGCCTATGTACTTACTGCACACTATAGCACAACTCATAAGTAGACTGTAATTAAATGCTCTGAATTAGATAAAACCATGTGCAGGCAAAGTCTAGCACAGCTTTTAGCAGGGTTGATTGCATTGGCTAGTATACACAGGACCAAGGCATCTCAAAGCACATTGTAGTTTACCTTGGGACAGAAAAAAACAAGGCCCTCAATGAACCCTAACAAGAGGCCTGTCATCTTTTGTGCTCGATTATGAGTCTTTACTTCTTTTGTGCTCGATTATGAGTCTTCAATTATTTTGCTTTTTTGTCTATCTGCAGAACACAGTAAAAACATTAGCTAACTAGGCTCCTTCTGCTTGTACCTTGGTGGAGAAGGCAAGCAAGGGCTCTGGACAGTGTAGTTCCCACTAGACAGCTTCCTTGTCTGTTTGCCCAAACAGTTCTGCCCAAGATTTACCACTATTGGCAAGACCATCTCCCTTGCTCAGTCACGCTACAACTTTGCAACTCATAGCACAGTACCATCACAGTGATTATAATGTCTCTGTCTATAGAAACATTAGCTGCATCCACTGACGTGTTGGGGCATAATCGTGTTTTGCACGGGCTTCCTACACAGCTAAAGTTGTAGCATAGCAAGCCTTACCAGAGCTTTTTTTGCAGACTAAAGCTGATCATCTAAAGACCAGAATAATAGTAGCTGACATTGATTTCAGCTGTGGTTGTGGGTGCTCATAATTTTAAAAAATCAGGCCTTCTGTTACCTGATAGAGACCACACAGCTAGTCACTGGTGAGTGCTATACTTTTTCCAGATACTCATAGACATGCAACAGTACAAGGTTCAAAAGAACATGAAAAGATGTCTTTAAATTTCATGAAGTTTAAATAAAGAGTTGCACATTGCTAGTTACATCAAGCATTTATTGTTCCATTCTACCTCTTGTTTCCTTTGATCTATTTTTAAGTCATTGCAAACTTTGTTAAAAATCCAAATTCCAGAATCTCCCCCCTCCCTGAAAAGTGTCCTTTTAACTTGGACTTACATTTTGAGAAGCCTATTTCTTTTGTATTACTAAAACGCCAAGATTTTAATGGAATGCTTTATTAGGTTTCCAAATGCTTTTAGCCAATAACAAGCAAAGTTCAGCTCAGTAGTTTTAATCGCAGAAACATCAAATCTGTTTTCCCTGCATGTGAGAAGAGCCATGCAGCTCTTAAGAAGATTAAAGCTATAAATTCTACAATTACAGGGGCCAATGCTTTCACAGTCCAGATCAGGCGAGGTTATTTTATGCAAGTTTTGCCTCATGTGAATTTCCAATACTATTGATAGCCATCCAGTTTTGTGTGGGCTTTGTTGCTGTTGTTGTTGTTGTTCTCTGGTATGCTATTTGTGGAAGGTAAATACAAGGTTTTTTCTTCTGTCCTGCCTCTCTGCTTTATTTTAAAGTTAAAAGTGGCAAATTACATCATTTTCATTATCAGTGCAGCACACAAAACCATCTGTTACTCAAAGACATCAGGATCAGCAGTCAGCCACCTCAAAATAAGCAGCTGTAAATCTACAGTGCCTATACTTTCTAGATGGAGAGAGGCTTTACATTAATTTCCTGGACTCGCTGAGTATCTGGTACGGTGCCCAAACACAAGAAAACTCAATTAGTAAAAATAGAGATGATGTGGCAGTTCAATATATGGCATTTAAGCATGTGTTCTGTAAACCAGAAGTTTTAGGTTCAAGTCCCAGAGACTGTGCTTCATACATATGATTCGGTTCTTTTCCCGGTTGCCAAATACCTTGTAAAAAATAATGGTAATATATTTTATTTCCACAAAGATGCAAAAGGGCTGTCATTTACATTGGTATAAATCTAGAGAATCTCAGCTGACTTTGTTAAAATTCTGAATGTTCAGCAGCTCTAAAAAATTGCATTTATCGACTGACACTTGCAAACTGGTACGCAAACTAGCTTGAGTGTTCATGTTTTTTATATATGCAAAATTACATGGAATGTATTATTATAAACAGATAAGAACATCTGCAATTAATAGATACTTTTAGCAGCTTTGTTCTGCATAACAGAGCAGGCCCGGGTACCACAATAATTTGCAACTTTAAGCTTACGGGAAAGTCTCATTGTCTGCCCCCTTTAGCAATGTAACGGACTGCATCTCTTTTTTATGGCAAGCTGATCAAAGTAAAATTATTCAAGTGCATGCTCTCAAGGATCCCTGTGCTCAGCTGTGTAACCAAAGGGCTTAGGTTTGGGTGTGGTGTTCTTGACCTTCTAGTCTTTTGTCTTTTCAGCTTGTTTTACTTCCTGTGTCTGCCCAGTTTTAGGCAGCAGTGTAATTTAAAGAGACCCTGTTTGTTTTCCATACCCATTATGATAGGCTTCCATTGTGTAACAACATACAGTATGCAGGATAAAACACCCTGCTTATTATAGCGTAGTTAAAAGGCTCGTCAGTATTTCCATTTCAAACTCCTATTTTCAGGAGTTTACTACTGAGCCGTAACAAATTGCAGGCAGGAAACTTGGCAGCCACATTCCCAGCCTAAGAGCAAATTCTTTTACCAACTTTAAATAAATCAATCAATTAATATTAATGCCATGTGCTTCCAGCATGCAAAATAAAGGCAGTTTTGTTATTGTTTTGTTTTGTTTTATCCTTGAAACAAAAGGTGAAGATTAAGGACAGTATTTACATACCAACTGTCCGTATACAAGAGTTTGAGGAGTAGACCAGCAGCAGTGTTACCCCGTGGTGGAGAGTATTAGCTGGTGGGCATTCCTGAAAGAGAGTGAGCGAATTCTCCTAATAACAATAGAGATGGGGTATTAATCAATATACAGAAGAGAGAATAAGCCTAGGAGAGCAGGAAAGAGTGATGTATGTCAGAAAGAGTTATAATGCCAGCAAAATGCAATTTGATAACCAGGACTGGTAAGAGTGAAAATCTTTGGGGTTAGTTTAACAGGAGCAAAAATCAAAACAAAACAAAATAGTAACACCACAGAGTTTGAAGGGAAATCAGAATAAGTAATAGCTGGACCCTTTTCATAGTAAATGTGTTTTCGGTATGTTTTAACTATCGAAATTTTAATTCCGTACAGCCAGACATTCAGAGTTTAAGTCCTGAAGTAAGCACAAAACATTTTTTTTTGTCCGTTGTCCAGATAGTAGAGATTTCAAGCTGATAAATGATCCTAGCTTATCTTTCTGTTCACTAAGGACTGAGCATCATAAGGAATCTAGGAGCCGGTGACCGTAAGCTACATGAATTCAGCATTCTATTCAAGGAATGTACTAGTACAAGAATAACAGATTTTGGGGGAAGCAGTCTACAGGAACTTAAGAAACCCAGTGGACACTTTGTGTAATAAGTGTTAAAAATGGTAGCATGTAAAAAGAGGGGAATCTTCAGAAGAGGGGAATCCTGAGAAAAAAAAGTAAGTGAGAAATATCAGATTGCAGTTCTTCAGAACGGGCTTGGTTGTTGCTGGGATTTCTTATTTTATTTTGTTTCCAGGAAATGCTAATCTTTCTAGGTCAAAATGAGAAAAGATTGTTCTTTCACCTTTGGAAAGACCTACCTTCTTACGCCACTGTTCACATGCTATTTCTGAAAAATCAGCTGGTTTCAAAAATCCAATCTTTGTTCAAGAGAGAACCATTCCAAGAGATATGTTGATTAATGGAGTATTTGGCTGCATCATTCATTGCAGACAGCATAACTTGTAAGCCTATAATGTTTGGGGAGGCAACTTGGCCTCTTCTAACAGCCTAGCATCTAGTTCAAACAAGAAAGAGGTGCTGATCCTCATTTAGGGATCTAAGGGATTATTAGAATATAAACAATGATTTTAGAAAATCACCAGAAGAATAGCTTTCTTAAACAGGCTTGCTATGTCATGCAGATTTCATGATCTCACTGGAGAGGCCTTAAATGTGTGCAAGGTTGAGATAAACGTGTCTTAGTTCACATAAATGACTTTGAAGACCATGACTCCTCTACAAGTTGAGCTTTTTAGGGATTCTGTGGAGCCTGAAAGCTCTTCTTCTGCAGTTTTCCAGACGATCTCTACGTGACACTCTGAGGAACTGATCAGCTTGGCGGTGAGTTACGCTGAGCTAAAAACTTCTGGGAGCATTTCTGGGTACCTCCGATACTCTGAAGAGACTCTGGTGAGGGACAACGCTGGGGCTGGGATGCTTGCCCAGACTGTAAACTATGCAGGAATTTTTGTACAGCTGGTAAGCTCTGCACAGGACCCTCCAAAATGTATACATTTTATAACAATACCTACAGGCTCCCAGAATGTATCTTTGGGACAGCTCTAATCACTGATATAGAGCTACTTGTGAGCTCTGCCTCCACCCCTCCGCACCCTCCTCCCATACTAGGCACATGGTGTGACTATGAGAATTACCTGAGGAATCGTTTGCTCTTTCCCCCTTTCCCCTCTGCCCCAGCTCTACATTTTTAACCAGCAGAGGGAATTAGAGGACCCATGTATGATAAATGATGGAAGCTCTATGAAGCTCTATAAAGAATATATCCAGCTATATAAACTTAATGGCTTCTATTGCTACCAAAAAAAAAAAAAAAAAAAGGCTGAAGCCTTAACGCCACAAAGGGAGACAGGGTCTTGCAAATGTGACTTGAGTTTGCAAGGTTATAGAGGAATGTTACAAAAAAACAAGGTTTGAGGTGTGTCTGCAGATGGATCACTTTGGAAGTGAGGGAGGTGGTAGTTCCTCTATATGCAACTATCATGTTTACTTCTGGGCATATTCTCACTGCCAGGGAGAGCCTGACAAAAGGAGACATATTCAGAGAACAGGAGCAAAAGCAGTGGTGGAGAGGCTGAGCTGATCTGGGCCACAACTCTCTCTGGGCTAAGCCACTTTGCATTTACCAGTGGGCAAAGGGTGTTCATCTATGCAGTTATTGCAAAGCAGCTGGTGTCCTATAAATCCACACCCTTGGTTGCCTCAGCATAACTTGTTCATGAAGGCATACCCTCAAGCACATAGCTAACTTTAAATGTGTGATTCATAATCATTAAGGCAATGGGACAACTTGTACACCCTGAATCAGACACCAGGTTTACACACCTTGCTGAAGATGGGCCAAAGGAGGGAGAGAAATGACTTACTATGTCTGTGCTAAGAAAGGGGATGTATCATAGAAAGGGAATATGCAGATTAAATGCCAGGAAAACCATCTGGTAATCCAACTTTTGAACTTTTGTAGCATTTCAGAGTTTTCGGACCTGATATGCATATCAGCGTGTAAAATGGTCTCCTGAGGATGGTGGGAGATGTCCCAACAGTTTAGATTTTTAACACCACAGTAGATCAGTTGACAGAGAGAGTTTATGAAGTGGGAAGGGTTTTAGTCAGTATGTGTTGCTAAACAAGTATGAAAAAAATGCAGATAGTATCATGATTTCATTTTTGTTTACATTAATACTGTTTTTCTTTGTCCTTGATGTGCAGAATTGTTGCTTTTCTGAGTCCTTGGCTAAGCCTTGGGAAAAGAGAGTGTTCTGTATTACACACTGTATGTTGCTTTAATAGTAATGACACTTATACTTAAGTTTGTCACCGCTGTTCCATGAGACAAAGTGATAAATTTTACAATCCCTGTTCTACAGGCAGAAGAACGGAGGGAGTGAGGGTATGACAAGATTAAGACCAAGACAGAGGGAGTCAAAACCAGGTTTATACCTGTGGAGGAAGCAGTGAAACTTTTAACAGAACAGTTTGTGTAACAACGGAGTAGGCTAGAACTTTTCAGGCTGGAAGAAAGAAAACTTAGGGGGAATATGATGTCTACAAAATTCTGGAGATATGGGTGGAGACTGGCCATTCTCCATCTCAGTACAAGACGTGGGAGCATCAGATGTAGTAAGCAAAAGGAGGTGAATCTTCATGCATCAGGCGATCGATCTGTGCAACTCAGCAACAGAATTTGTGGATGATAAAAGTTTACATGGGGAAACTGTACCAGTTCTTGGAAGATAAATCTATTGAGGGTTATTAAATAGGCAGAAGCCACATCCTGCTCAGGAAGTTCCTTGAGCTGAAAATAGCTGGAGGCTGGAGAGTACTTGGAGGAAGTATCATATGCTTGCCGTGTTCTCATTTTTCCTGAAGTGTCTGCTTATTAGCACTGTTGTTTAACAAGCTGGGGAATATGGGCCCTTGTCTGACCCAGTGTGGCCTTTCTTATGTCTTTTCGGGAAAGAAAATGAGACTGTAAACTGTTAAAAATCTGTAGTGAGGAACTATTTCAGAACTAGTGTCTCTTGAGTAGGAAGAGCTTGCAATGAGATGGCCCTGCCTAGCGTGTCTGCTGGTGTGCTGGACCCAACGGCAGGACGATCCCCATAGGAGCTCTGATGTGGTAGAACATACACTTCACAAGGGTTTGAATGTTGTGATTTTTTGGGAGGCCCTGTGGGAAAAGACACTCACTTTGGGAGAAGGTTGAAGATGTGCTTTCAGCGGGCAGGTGTTTCTGGTGTGCCTGGATGCCCAGCTAAGTTCCTCCTGAGAAAACTGTATTAGTTATTAGTTTTACTTTCTGACAGTTTGGCAAAAAGATAGATGCAAAATAACTCTAGTCCTGGACATAAAACAGCTTGTGCTCATCTTTATCTTGAAACCAGATTTGCCACTACTGACTGAATTTGTAAACTTCAGTTCTGGATTTGAATGAGAGCTTTGGGGACCACACAGGCCCATGTGTGTCATATTTTGTGAAGAGGTGTAGACAGCGAGGGTAAATGGCCATTCTTCATATGTTGCAACTTTTCTCAACAGAAGATGTCGTAAAGATTTTAACATGTGGACAAAATGTGCAGGTTTGGCAGCAGGATAGAGCATGCTGGCTTTGAAGGTCTGTTAGGTCAATGATCCATGAGGCAGGAAGGGTTTGTACAATAGACCAGAACAGCTCAGTTGGGGCCGTTGAAGGTCTTAAGTTTCAAAAAGCCGTGTTTTCAATTCCTAGGTTTGTTCAGACAGGTAAGCAGCCGATTTCCTCCCTTCCTCCCCTAAAAACTTCTTGCAGTTATCAAAATATGTATAGCACTGATCGGGGAGACTGTAACAGGCTTTAGAAACCACACTGTCTTATATGCTGCTAAGACACTTCAAGAAACGTCAAGAGTTATTTCCCAATCCTAAGTGTTTACATGATAGATGCTAATCTAATCTGTCTAGACCATAACGCCCGTAACAGACAGAAAAAAACCTGGCAGTGAACTCCTAGATAAGTCTCTGTAGCAGGTATGATTTAAAGGGACAACGTGTGTATCATGCAGGGGCTTGCGCGCTTGGACTGCTCTCTCCTAGGCGCTGAGAGCCCTCTCCCAGAAAGCAGCCAATGCATTGCAGGTCTCATTAGTTGGTTAGTATCATTTTAGCTGAATGTTAATCCTTGTTAACAGTGCTGCCTTGACAGCCCTGCAGACTGAAATATTTTCGGGAGAGTCGAGCTTCCCTGTTGTGCCCGGCTGGCGTACTTTAACCCCAGTGTGGAGGGATCACCTCTAGGGCGAAGAAGGCAGTTTACTTTCCATTCATCCTTGGCCTGTCTGCTCACGCCACCCCTAGTGGTGACTGCCGTGGCAGAGGGGTTATGGCAGTGGGTGGAGACTTTAGACACCTTTAGACCATAGGCCATAAAGCATCTGACAGCTTGTAACAGCGTTTACTGGAGAGGTACCCAGTCCAGTTGAGTAGTGAGCACCTGCAGAGAAGGGCTGGGCACTTTCAGTTTTCCCTGGCCACTGCTGGAACAGGTTCCCGGGCCAGAGCCGTGGTCTTTGTTGGGGTAGCCCCTGCTGCCCTCCACAGCAGGGACCTGTAACTGACTGTTGTTACATTCAAAAGACTAAACCCAGTCTTGATTGTAAGACCTCAGGTGATGAAGGATTTATCAGTCTTCTTGATTCATCGATGAATTGCTTGCCCTGTACAAGAAACAAAAAAAAAAGTATCGTATTTCAGATCTGACTCTTTGAAGGGACCTACAAAGGTATTGTTTTTTTAAATAGGAAGTTGGTTGCCTCTTTTTAAAAATCAAGGCAGTGGCAAGTTAAACACTTCTATACTTAAATATCCCATTACATATACGATAAGGAATGACAAATAGAGAATGATTTTTTCAGAGGCCACTACAACACGTAACTCGGCATGATGTGGTAAAATAAAAAAATGAACAGCAGCCTTTCTTTGGAATCTGCTTCCAAAGGACCTCAGCATTTTAGACCAAAAGTTTTTCTCTTTGAGTCGTACTGTAGTACTACATACTTGCTTAGTCTTCATGAATGCTTAGCTCTCATTTCACTAAATGTTAATTTGCATGAGATACTTGTGGCTTTAAAGAGACAGCATTGGCTCTCTGGGTCTGCCAATCTAATTCCCTTCCATCTGAAAACAATCACAGTCGGAGCTCTGGAGAACATCCTCAACATCCCTATTCTGATAGGGGCTACACTCATTTCTAAGAGAACGCAGAGAAAATAAAGATGTTAGTCACATGCCATTATGTTCACATAAGTGGCACTTCAAGTTAAAGAATACATTCCAAATATGTTCTTGTGCTGATCGTGTTCATTTTTAACTTCCCTGAGGAAAGTGTACCTTAATTAGTCTGCTGTAATCCAAATTAGAATTTCTCATATGTTAGAGCTCCTAAAATACCTTAAATCAACTGCATATGTCTGAAATAAAAATGAAAATAACTGCATTATTGAAAATTATCTGAATACAAGAGGGCTATAAATAGACAGGAGGTGGATTGGACAGTCGGCAGATTCTGAGTTGGAATAAAAACATCGTACTTAAGCCAAAAGCATGGCAACCGATATTTTCTGTTATAAAAATATTTGAGATGAATTTAGTTTTTATGAAAGCTGTCTGAAACTGAAATGGATAGCAGAAATTCTCTGTTTATTTGCAAGCCAGTATTAATACCTGAAGCACAAAGCAAGACACCTTAAGAGCAATGCCAACAAGCCTCTGATTGTATTCAAAAATCCTTTTTTGCCACAGGAGAAAACTGATTGTACGTTCATTCTCTTTCACAGTAACCTCCACCTTGGTAATGCCTGTCACTTGAGCAAAGTGTATGACAGGTCTGTGAAGTGGATTACTACTGTCCACTAGAGGCTGTAATGAGACCAACAATGTCATTTTATGACAAATTGAAGACTTAGACTGTAATGATTGATAATTTTAAGATTATTTTTCACACGCAGTACGTCTCTAATCACTGGATTTCCCTGGGTGCGAATGTTAAAAAAAATCCAACTTCTTATGCCTCGTATTCCCTCATTTTTCATAGTTAACTATTAATTGTATAAAATACGCAGTGTAGATGACACAGTACAACTAGTGCATTGAAAGACAGTTTCTTCTAGACAGTGTGCACCTTCCATGTCAAATTGATTAATGGCTTTTGGTCAAGAGCGCATTCAGCTGGGAGTCATATCACTTTTGGCATGTCACCAGCAGTAAATAAAAATGCTGGAGTCTACGTGTGTTCTTGCGTCCCACTCGCCACTGCAGTATCTGAGCCCCGTCCACACTGCGCTCAACCACGTGACTAGCATCTGTCCTGGATTTCGTGGCTCACTCTCTCCCCTGAGGGCAGGACAGCCGGTAACAGAATAGGTTGTTTTGGAATTTTGCTACTACTTTGGGGTCCACCCCTGTTGCTATATGCCCTTGTCAGAGGGGGCAAGGTGAGGCAGTTTAGGGCAGTTCGGAGCTGCTGTGAGAGCCCGTTTGACGTACCCGGGCTAGCCCTGGAGCAAGACCTCACCTCTTTGCTGCTGAGTTGCCTCCCTCTGCTGTGAGAACCTTCCTGGTGGCAGGTAAATTCAGGTTTATTCTCTGTAGCAAGTGACTCCTTCTCTTGGGGCATAGTCCTGCACCTCTGAGTCAATAGGCCACACTGCCTTAGTACACACTAAGCGACCTTTGCCCCAGCCAGTCACCACAGATCACATTCAAGTGCTGTTTCGCAGCCCCTTGGCCCTCAGCAGCCCTTCTGTATGTTGTGGTATAGAATAGAGAATAGCTGGAGTCCCAGTATAGGCCCTGAATAAAGGAACTGCAAAGGCACAATGACATCTCGTGATATGGTAGTATATCCTCTGGGCCAGGCAATGTTAAGGGAGGCATGATAAGGGGAGTCCCCATCTCTTTTTCGCCTGTTATGCACCCGACATATTCCCAGTCAGAAGAAGGCGAGGAACGGCTTATGAACCTGAGGTGGTTGGCTGGAGTTATGGCATTTCCCAAAGCTACGGTTTTAAGGTTGCCTGCTGGCTCAGGAAGACAATATTGCTTTGATTTCTTACTGACTTACATTTTAGGGGTCTCTTTTCAACTCTGAGGCAGAAACACAGGCAGAGATTTAGGAGCTCAGCGCCTCGTGCGTGGCAAAAAAACGTGGGTCCTGTGGCAAACACCATAGCCGCAGAACGGAGAAATAACACAAGCCTCTTACATGAGCCTGCTGCAGAAGGGAAAGTTGCCCAAAGCTTGCTTCAGCATGAATGTGGCTTCTCTTTCCCGGCGTGTGCCACACCTCTTGGCAAGGTGAGCGAGCGGCTGAGAAGGAAAGATTCCTTTCTCCTGAGGTAACACTCTGTGCAACTGGAATAAAAAAGGTGGCGGACGGGAGACTGCCGCATACTCAGACATGAACCCTGGTGACGGGGTTGCAGCTTCTCCAGGGCTTTCACTTGATTTTCAGTAATCCTCAGTCCCTGTTTCTCTCCCTTGGTTACTTTTGGTAAATCAATGAACCTTGCGTTAGCTGGTTGAAGATAATTTTGCTTTCTGCTTTGCTGCTGGATATGCGCTATCACATGGTGCTGAGTGGCAGGTTTGACCAGACATCTTGGCCTGTTGCTGCTCCTATCCCCAGATCACTCATAAAATGGAAGATGATGTTGGATTTCATAGTGAACCTGAACTAAAGATGTAGAGGCTGCAGTAGTAGAAGATTCTTACGCTTCATAAAGTGAGTCTGTATTCAGTATCTACTCTAAATCAAGAGCGCTGCAGCTTAAAATGTTATTATTACATTCTTTAGCAATTACGGTGAACTAGCACAGTTGTTTATAGAAGGGACGACTTGCTGATCAGCAGAATGACAGAGAGAGTCCTAGGGTATTTTGCATCTAACCTCTAATGCTAGAAATATCTAATGGACACATATATCTACACTAGAATCTGCTCCCTTGGAGTCTGTTGTGGTGTGGGCAAATTGGTACAAGCTGCAATGAGCAGTCTGGTCTGAATGGACATATTGCAGGGAGTCCACATACACTGCTCCCTGGAGCCTTTCCAAGGCTTGTGCATTGGTGCATCTATCGCACAGCCTCCAGCTCGGTGGAGCAGGCATATAATTGCCTTCAGTATTTATGCAACGGTTTTGCAATGTGGTGGTGGCGGGGGGGAGGCTTTCTCCATGCGGCACGTCCCTTCCTGATGCCAAAGCAGAGCACGAGTAGTTGCTTATGGACCCGCTGTCAGGTTGCATGCAAGCCTAACAGCCCTACCATCCTTTGGTTGTATTCTTCCCATTTGTTTCTTCCATTAATTGTTTTAATTTCCTTAAACTGTACCCGTCTTGGTAATATTGTGTTTTGTCTTTTCTTTTCTCCTAAAACTTGGAAGACCAGACTGAGCCAGTCCAGAAAGAGGACATTTACTTTGGTCTCCAGTTTGCATCTGTGTTTGTTGTTTGCCCATCACTGCAGTTTATGAACTACGGAGACCCATGTTGAGAGCAGTAAGGGGCTAACGAGCTGATGCTGGAGCATTGTGGAAGTGTAAACTGCCTTAGCCAAGGGGAGAGTTCGGGAGGGACTCACGGTGGTCTGTGTACAGCTGGGAGAGATGTGAAGGGATCTTGGATGAAATGCGTGCTAAGCATCTGGAGAGCCTTAGTACCCAAACATGCGTGGTTCAGCCCTGACTGTCTTGTAGTTCAGTGATGATATGAGTCAGACTCTCTTTTGGTCTGAATGAAGTAGAAGGTACTTTTTGCAAAGCAACTCAAGTATATGCCAAGGATCTGGATAAATAAAACTAATTCAGAAAACGGGAGTGGGATGCAGGCTCTTGCTCAAAAACACTTTGCAGTTCTCCACAGCGAAATGCAATATGGCATCTTAAATAAAATCACCCCTTTCTGACTCTCACAGAGGCTGCTTCAGAGCATTCCCTGGCTTCCAGCACAGTTTTATTTCCTCCCTTAGAGAGGCAGACCAGCCTTGATTGAGCCGCTGATTTTCATGCATCCCTTAAACCAGCATTCCCTGCCATTTCTGAAGGACAGCATGCTTTGCTAGTCGGCTCTTCTTTCCTTGGTAAGCCATATAGTTTTTTTTTTCCCTTTGGCCTTCCTTCCCCCCTCCCCCCCCCAAATGTATTTCTTCCTGCTTGCAAAGTGCTCGGCGATCCCGAGGAGCAGGCGGTTGTGCACAGCAGCGGCGTGCGCACACGAACCCCGCCGCCGGGAGCCGGCCTGGCCTTTGAGGTGTTAAAAAATAAAAGGGCGGTGGTGGCGGCGCAAGGGGCGACGCGGCGGCCCGCGGGGCGCGCAGCAGCCGCCGCCGCAGCAGCAGCGGCCGCAAAGGGTTAAGGCGGCGGCGGCGCTGCGCGGATGCAATAATCTGTGTGGCTCTGCTGGCCGCCTGCCAAAGCGCTGCCTTGCCTCCTCCTCCTCCTCCTCCTCCTCCTCTCCCTGCTCTCCCCCCCCCCCCCCCCCGTTTGCATGAAGTAGGATCCTTGAGCTGTTGCAGAGGCAGCCAACTGCTCCATATTTGGCTTCTGTTACACATTTACATACTGGAGAGAGAGAGAGAGAGAGAGAGAGAGAGGAGAGGGAGCGAGCTCTGTACCGCAGACATCATTTCTACTACAGTGGTGGAGACATCCCGGACCTGTGTCACTGCAGGGGGAAGGAAAAAAACCAACCAACCAACCAAACAACAACAACAACCACCACCACCTCCCCCCCCCGCCCCGAACAAGCAGCCCCAAGCCCTGTGAGCAGCTAGGAGGACATTAGTGCGCGAGTCTCCCTCTGGCCCCCCCCCCGCCAACCCCACCTCCACTGACACTTTACAGTAAGTGGCTTTTTTCTTCCTCCTCAGCTTTTTTTTTTTTTTGTGCCTTGTTTCCATCCCCCCCCCCTTTCCCTCTCCCCGGCTTCTTCCCTTGTTTAGACTGCGAACCGCCAGCGATTTCCAGCTGGAAAAACACAGGGTTGCGGGGGGGGGGGGGGGGGAGCGCACCGCCCGGGCCCGGGCCCGGGCCCCGGCCGCGGGGGGCCGCGAAATGGCCGAGCGCCGCCGCCGCGGGAGGGGGCGGCCGGGCGGGAAATGTCCTCCGAGGGGAAGGGAAGGAGCCGGGC
Source organism: Struthio camelus (assembly GCF_040807025.1). Taxonomy (NCBI): domain Eukaryota; kingdom Metazoa; phylum Chordata; class Aves; order Struthioniformes; family Struthionidae; genus Struthio; species Struthio camelus. The sequence goes on along the minus strand of NC_090943.1, from coordinate 99,622,321 downwards.
CGGGGGGCGGGGGGGGGCAGCCCCGCGGCCGGAGTTGCTGGTGAGGCCCTCTCTTCTCCGCCCCCCCCCCCCCGCCGCACCTTCCTCATCCTCCCAACCCCCCCCCCCCCGCCGCGGCGCGGCGCGGCCCGGCCGGGGGTGTCGGTGTCTGCGGGGACGGTGGACATTTTGCGAGCCGCGGCCGCCCCTGGTGCGGCGGCGGCGGCCTCGGGCTGTGTGTGTGTGTGTGTGTGTGTGTGTGTGTGTGTGTGTGTGTGTGTGTGTGTGTGTGTGTGTGTCTGACTGTGCGGGGAGGGGGGTTGTGGTGGTGTGTAGTGGTTGGGGGGGGGGTGAGTGTGCGGCCGTTGGCGGCGGGTGGGGAGGTTGTGTGGCTGTGTAGTGCGTGCGGGCGGGCGGGCCCGGCGGGGCGGGGGCCCGGCCGCCGCCGCCGCACGGCGTCTGTAGTAGGGGCCGGGCGGCTGCCGGAGGGGTGAATGAAGCGGGGGGCGGGCGAGGCGGAGGAGGCGGCGCTGCGGCGGGGCTGTGCCCGGCAGCGGCCCCGCGCCGCCGCCGCTGCCGCACGTAGGGGCCCGGGCCGGCCGGAGGCGCCACCTGGTACTGGCAGCGCGGGGGGAGGGGGGCAGGGGAGAGGGGCGGCCGGGGCCGGGAGGGGGCCGGGTCCCCGCTGGCGGCCGGGGTGCTGCGGGAGCCCCGTCCGGGCGACGCTGTCCCCCCCCCCCGGTTATTATTATATATATTTTTCTGACTTGTTGAGATCTATTTATTTATTTGCCTGAAGCGGCGGAATTTGCCGGCGTGAACGCAGATAAATGACTCCCTCCCTCCCTCCCTCCCTCTCCCCCCACCCCCCAATCCTTGTTTTTAGACGCCTGTAGGTGCTGAAGCCGTAAAATGCGGTTCCTTGAGCATATCGGAGTCTTAATTTAAAGCGTGCTGGAAAACGTTAGCGCCGGCTGTAATAGTAATAGCGGTAATAATCAAATGACAGAATGGGGAGCGATTTACATGTTACTGAAGGGGAGGAATTGCTGAAGAGTAATAATAGAAAAGAAAACAAGTCGGAAGCCCGTTATATAATGCACTATGTAGATAACAGGAACGACGGGCTATTTTTATTTTGTTTACCGTATGCTGTGTAATAGGGACTCCTCCAAGCAGCATCTCTCCCCTGTGAGCCTGAACTCCAGGCAGAATTAGCAGAAATTACAAGGCATTCCTGTTATGCCCACACGAAGGAAGCTAGCTTGGTAAAACGTTGCTCCTTACAGATGTATTTTGTGGACGAATCAGGAATTGTGCAGGTAGGTGACCTTTGCTGGAGATCTTGTCCATTTCATATGGTAAAGAAATTTGTATTTTGTAAGGCAAGTTGCATTTAACCTTTACTGTTCATGGTAATGTATTATTTTATGCGGTAATGGTTACTTTACATGTCAGATGTGGTCAGGCATAGTGAGTTACTTCGCTTACGTGCTGGGAAGTCAAGGACTTTTAATTTCGGTTTCGATTGAAAGCTTTCATTAAAGGAAAATCCAGCCTTCACGTTAATCTATTTCTCTTTGGGTGATGAAGACAGTTCAGCTTTGTAACAGGGATCAAAGGTTGTGAATGAGGGAGAAAAGAAATTGAGACTGGTCGGGGGAAAAAATGCCGCACTGGAGTTGTTGCTGAGGTACGGTGAGAGAACAGCACGATGTAGTTTTTACGTTATTGCCCCTAATTTGTCCGTACAAACGGCCCACTGTTTTACAGGCAGCGGTGCTTTCTGGAGGGCGACTTTACTAGTCGCACGGCTTTTTTACGTAAGGCGGAGGTGGATAGATCCCCTCCGGCTCTCGCCCGTCGCTCCCGCGTAGCTGCGTGCCGGTGGCACAGGTTTCCAGGGCACCTACTCCAGCCCCCGTCGCTCCGGTAATTAGATGAGGCTGCCATGGTAACAGACGGTATTTCTCGTCCGTTCAGGTGTGCGTGCGCGTGTGTGTGTGTGTGTGTGTGTGTGTGTGTGCATGCGCGCGTGCGCCCGCTGTGTGCCCGGGCCACCTCGCGGGGCGTGCGGGTGGTATCGCCCCGTGCAGCCCGGGCGGCCCCTGGCTTTACCCCGCGGGATATCGGAGGATGCCCCTGAGCGTTTCCCTCCTTCGGCCGGAAAATATTCCTTGCGTGCTGTAGTATCAGGCATAGTATATGGTGTGCGTATCGAGTTAGCCAAATCGTCGGTTCCGCTTGTGCCGATTATTAGCGAATTAGCAGAGGTGTGGTACTTCCTTTAAAAATCCTCTTCGTTTATAAAAGCTCGCATAAAAGTTTCTTCAGAGTCGTCCTTTTGTGTTGGCTGGCTGTTTTAACCGCTTGCAGGCTGAAGTGGTTCGTAAGCTCATGAGAGTTTCTCTCCGTGCGTTAGTATTTTAGGCCACAGACCTGTAATTCTCCATTCATGTACTATACTTTACATGTTCTGACCAGTAAAATTAAGATCGGTGGTACCTCGTATCATTATCATCACTTACAATGCATTTGTTGAGCACATTCATAGTTCTTAGCAAGTTCTAGGCCTTTATGTTTTAGGTGAAAGCTGACTTTTCATTTTCACTTGATAAAAAATTATGGAGTATGTACTATTAAAAGCAATTTTGTCTGAGACATTCTCATTAGTGAATAGTTCATTTCTGATATTGATTTTTTTGCATTTGTTTTTTGGCTTTTGTGCTCGTGAAAATATTGCAGCAACAGAGCAGGAGACTTTTCTGCCACGAAGTTTATAATGCATTGAAAAAAATATGCAATCTAAGTAGCTTCAAACTGTGCAGTGCTGCTAAAAATGCATTTAACTAAAGAATGCGCGTTTGTCTTCGTTCTCAGTGTTAGGACACCACTCTCTTGAACTACTCTTTTACAAACGTACATACAATTTTTTTTTGAAGGCACCAAATGTGGCACTCTGTTCCAGTGTCATAAATTGGAGTGACTCCAGTGGACTGGATTCTGAGCCACTTACATGGGTGTATATCTAGAATAACTCCATTTATTGGACTTAATCCAGGCAATAGTAGAGTAACAGAGCTCAGAAAGTGATCTCCTGTGTATTACCATAGTTTTTTAAATATCTTTTTAAGGCAAAAAGTACTATTGGCTTAAATAGGATTTTTACTTGATTAAGGAGCTGTATTAACCACATGTAGAAGTAGTTAACACCTCTATTCCAGTTGCTAATCTTGTGTGCCTTTACACTAATACTGAACTTGGCCTAGAGGATTTTCTGTCGATGAGGAGGAATAGAGAAGCTCAGTACCTGCAGTTCCCAAATGTTTGTAGTATCCAGGCTGGAGCATCACGCTATCCAGAAATATCGGAGTAAAATAGATAGCTCTATCTAGGAGGTGGAGGAGGTAGGGAGAAATGCCTGTCAGTGGTTCAGATGCTGCGCTGTCAGGCAGCTCACGGTCTCAGGTACAGTGTAATGAGCTGGCAGGTCTCTGCCTGCCTGCCGGGCAGAAGTGTTTCTCCTCAGAGGGGCAAGGGGACGGGGAGTTCACAGGCAGTTTCTTAGGCTGAAACGCAGCTTTTCAGTGCCTTGACTGACTTGCCCTTCTCATTGTGAAAGAATACTCTCTGCTCTGCACAGAGCTGTTTTGCTGTTTGCTGTTTTGGGCCCCCACACCAAGGAGATAGCTTGAAATAGAAGAGCCTATTAGGAGCACTGGCTGAAGAAAGTGAAGTAATCACGCACCGAATGACTCCTATAGAGTGAGTCTTTATAGAGTGAGTGAGTGCCTCATGTGGCTTATACATATTTTATTGTAAGACAAATTACCGGTGTGACTAAGAGCGTTAGAAAGTAATTATTTTCAAAAGGCCGTATATACATGGTTAGAAGACTTCTTGAAAATAAACAGTGCAACTCATCTCCCTTGCCCTTTTGGCCTGCTTTAACTTACTTAGAAGGATTGAAAAAAAAATATTTTAAAAGACTTTTTACAAGAGACCTGAAATTTTGTTCAACAACATTTTTTATGTAATAGATCCAGTGGCCTAGTTTCATGTTAATTAAAAAAAAAAAAAAAAAGACGTTTAAATGCAGTCACCTGAAAAGCAACTGATGATTTAAACACTAGAACTTGAAAATTGTTGTTTTGGTAGTATAGCTAGTAAAACAAAATGAAGACCTGATTTTTCCCTTACGGAAGTTTAGCGGCACATCTCAGTACACAGCGGTCAGGATTATCGTTGCTGTTGTTCATACAGTGTACTGCTTCTGTTGGGGTGTGCTAATTGGAGGGGAAATGCAATAAAGAGGCATCGCTGGCTTTAAAGGAAATGCAGATCAGAGTTGCATATGCAGTCTGAAGTGCTTGCTAGCTGCAGCCCTACTGCTTTGCGTTAGAAGGAGTTCACCAGGCTGCGTGGTTGCAGAGAAGTCTGACAATATAACAACCTTAGGTGAGCATACAGGTTCTGAAAGATTAACTGTTTTGGACGACTGTGCAGGTACTGTATGTACAATTTACACAGTTCAGAGAACAGATTTAGACGTAGCTCTCCTTTGAGGCCACCGTAACCAACTCTGCTTCCACAAATAAAAATATAATTAGCATGGGGAACAGGAGTACGGCAGGCTTGGCACAGGTAAATATTTCAGATCAAAGAAATGATGTGCTATATTGCAGTGACTTTTCTGCATAAGAAGTTAAATAGCCTAAGCGCTGCAAACTGAAAATATTGACCTTGTCCTTTCATTTTGCTTTTGTGCAAAACTTGAAGCGAGATAAATAAATATACAGGTATTTGGACAAAGGCACTGTATTTTGGGGTCAGATATTATATACGCATCGTATTCAGTGGTTCACGTTTTTTGCATAAAAAAGTTGAAGAGTCTTACCGAGTTTTGGCTTAGCCAAAACTTTTACATGACTAATGTTTTCAATGCAAGAAACTTTGCAGACTCCTAGCTTTTGTAAAACAACAGAAACTGGACTGACAACTGCAGTTCCTCCTTGATATGTGTTGGGAATATAATGCTTAATGATTTTTTTTTTCCCCTCAGGACCACGGTATGAGACCCTCCTAAAACATAGGCAAATCTGTGTGCGTATATAGGGCCCAGTCTGCAAAGTTACTTTGGTACCTGCCCCAGTGAGGGTATTCCTGAATGAGGGTTGATTAAAGAACCTATCTAAAGTTAAGTATGTGTGTAAATCCTTCCATACATAGGATGTTCAGTAAAGTAAGTATGTTCATAAACCGAAACAACAGAAATGCTTCTCAGTAAAAGAGAAATGGTCCCACTAAATCCTTTTATTGTCCCAAGAGTGATAAAAATATTTGGTGAGATTCCAAGTGAAAAAAACAGAATACATTTTGTTTAATGTGTGATGTCAGCAGAAATTTGATGCTAGCTCTTTGTAATTTTACTGAATAAAAATACAGAAGTAGAAAAATTCACACATAGTGTTTGCCTTTGTATTATTTGAGCATCTGCACTAATGTGCATAAACTCTGACTTAGCATGTTAATTGAAGGAATGGCGAAATAATGCACAAGGTAATGTCATATTCCCAAAGCTACTTGTTTGTCATCTAATAGTAGTAGTTGCGGCAGTATGTCTTCTGGATGATGCCCCTCCTCAAACAAAATATGTTCTGTTGGCAGTGAAGATGGTCATCTCAACTCGCTTATGATTCTTCACCTCGTTAAGATCATATTTCGGAGAAGAGCACTTGGTTTGAAAAATTGGACTATATTCTCTACTGTGTGTGCTCTGTCTGCAGAATTAAATCCCTAGCTGGTTTGCACTTGAGTGATAGTTAAAGCGGTCTCTCTCAGGTTTCGTTAGAGTATCGTAGCATGTTGTAAATCGGTTGACCCTTAACTGTGTTTTTGTTGTTGTTTCTTTTTATTTTGGTTTCTGTCTCCTCAGCCGCTGGATCACCGGTCAGGTTGCAGGCCAAACCAGATGGGCAAGCAATACGAGCTGTGAATTTATTCTTGACCCCTGTAGGACAGTGACCACCTCCATTTTTATCGTCACCATACAGACATGCACTGTCAATAAGGTGAGAATATAATGCCTCTTACTTCCTCTAACAAGTGTATATGGTCTGCTCTGGGTTCTAATCAACATGGATACCTTGCGATATATTCCCAATTAACTCCCCATGAAATTTTTATATTTCCCTTGCTCGGCAGTAGAGGTCCTTGAAAACTCTAGTCAAAAAAATTGCCTTAACTCTGGTGACTCAGCTCTGTGACTTATAGGACAGTGGGTTCCAGATGAGTGGTTTTATCTTCACCTCAGGTCAGAGTACTACCAGTTATTAAAAAAAGATGATGGTATGAATGAAAAAGTTTATCGTCTCTGATTTTTGTTGTAAAATGCCATGTGTAAGATAATGTAGTTTTTTACGAACGCTGTTAGTGGTTCTTGTTGCTTGCAGCCTGTTTGACTTTTTCAGTGTGCTGATTTCCTCTTGTGCACTAAACTTGTTCTGTTACAAAGATGATAACTTTAGAATAACTAGCCACTACTGACGTGCCTGGATGTCTGACTCTAATTTGAGGAGTGTTTTCAATTCTTCTGATTTTTCCCTGAAATTCCACAACCAGACTGGACATAATAGTGCACGTAATAGCTCTCTCCTCTCTTCTTTTCTCCTCTTGGTCCCATATGGTTGGGGAGAATGCCTTGAAAACACCAAGTCTAAAGATTCAACAATCATACTGCCAATAAAAAGAACATAAATTTTTATTTTATTTCTTTAACCTGATTGTCATTATGCCAGTCTGTTTTTTTGGATCTGTCTCATGTTTTGAGTACTTGAGATTGGCAATACTGCTAATGCTTGAAAAGAACAGATAAAGGTCATAGGAAGAAAATTATCTTTGTCTTTAAATAATAGAAAATTAAACATAGTGGTTAGTTGCAGAAATTCGAAAGTTTTTTTTTTTTTTCCCAGTTTGCAGCCAGAAGTCTTAAATACTATAGCGTTCTATTTATGAGAAGCTGGTCAGAAAGTGTCCATTGCAGAGTAGCTTTTTAACGTATACAGCATGTCACAGACAAGTATGCAGCACATAATTTACATTTTATTGTGGCTGCGGGGTAGGGTGCTGTGCTTTAAAGGGAAGTTATCTAAGCAAGTAGTTACATGTAAAGACATGCTTCTTATGGTTTACAAATGAGCCAGAATGGTGGGGGTGGGTTGTAACCACTATATCTCTTTGGAGCAGTATTATTTTCTTGAGAGTGAAATGCCAGAGAGCGCCCATGCGCTGACACGTTTTGTCTTTCGGTTTTGAAAGAAAAACGGCTTGATAGCAGTTATTGACTCGAGAGATCAAGTAGAAGGAAGCTTTTTGTCATGACACTAACATTTCCACAGGGCATTTCATTTCTTCAGAATTAGCTTAGGTTGTGTGAAATTGTTTGTATTTGCAGAAGTGATTACTGCAGGAAAGGCTTCTGTCTCTCAACTAGAAGGAGTAATAATTTATTGGTCAAATCCAAGTGTCTTATGAATACTCACATTGTACTACTCGCAATGTATTGCTAAGTCACCTTGAATATTTTAGCAACTGGCATTTCCTGTGATTGCTTGATAAAGAATATATTAAGTGTTAAATAATCATGTTGGAATAAAAAAAAAAACAAAAGCAGTTAAGTCTGGACTTTTGGCTACAGGCAAGACAGGAGTATGGTCCTATACTGCTTTTTTCTGTACCAGCGTAGCTTGGAAGTACAGTGTTGTTTTTGTGGCTCTTAGGTCAAATTTGTGTTGGGTTCTTTTCTTGCTCTTGAACATGCTGATTTAGTCACCACGTTTGAGGTAGCTCTGTTGCCTTCATTAGGTAGTTCTCATTTTCTCCAGGGAACAATCAAAATCAGACCCACAAAATAAGTAAAGCCAAAGTTGTTGGGATAGAGACTGCCTGCTCATTAATGTAATCTTGGTCACTTGATTTAACAGAGGGGCGCCCAAAGTAGTAACATGGGAAACAAACGTGACCCCGGCGCAGTGCAGCGAGCAGCCACAAATAGGTTTCACAGATCAAGATCGAGCACTGCATGCTCAGACCCATCATCTTTTCCGGCTTTCACATTTGTTCGGGGGTAAAGGTGGCAACAGCCCTGCTCCATTTCGTGCAGACTTGGGTTATTACCACGGCATCCGTCGGAGGGATGGTATGTCAGGGACACCTGTCTGGACGCACCCGAAATCAAATCCTGCAAGCCCTGCTTCAGGGCTAATGCCGCTGCACGTGCATTTGTAGCTTTACTTGTGTGAGAAACCGCGTGGCAGCCGGGAGCACGTTGCGGCTGTGTGTAAGCTTCAGGCATGTTTATCCTTCTGATGCAAGCAGCAGCCTTGCAGGGCCTGCTAAGCATTTTGCCTGAATAAGGACATCAGGGTTACTAGAAAAAAATAAAAAAATAAAAAATAAATAGAGACGTAGGGATTTTTTTTTTTATTTTTCATCTTGACTTTGGTTAATTTTAGCCTGAGCTAAAAAACACAGAGTTATTGTTATTTGTTCAGAGTGTGCACTGCCTCCTTCCACATAGGCAAATGACTCAATGCTTTCTTTTAAGCAGTTGTGTTGAGAGGATTTTGCATGAGACACTGGACATTTTAACAACTAAAGACTTCTTTTTAATCTTTTCCACTGTCGAGTCACTTGATATCTATTAATCATATTATAACATCGGGTTGACTATACAGCAGCAGCCCAATAGTAGGATGTTTTTCTTTTTTTACTGAACTTTTCCATAACTGTATCTGTCTACTACCTAGTGTGGCATATTTTTATAGAAGACATATTTTCTGGTTAATGCAGATTTCTGGCTACTCTTCTCTGTAAATGCATGATAATATAGCCTTTTAAAATATGTTGTGGTGAATGTAAAAAGAGCAAATCTGTCTCTATGTTAGTCCATCCAGTGGCAATTTTTTGATTGCCATATTGATGATCTTTTATCACAGTTGATTTTGTCTTTCCCCTCTTATACTGTTTGTCAAGGCTTACAGTGGCTGTAGCACTAAAAGAAGGTAGGTGATAGAGATTATGAATGCATTAAGAACACAAGGAAAAAAGGAGAGGTAAACTGGATATAATTGGATAGTAATTAGAAATCATATTTAATTTTTTTAATTGTTTTGTGTGTGAGTCAGTACATTAAAAGTAAATGCAAAGCTGTGAGTGCAGACTAACATATTAGAAGTGAATCTTTGCTGTCTGCTCAGCCCTACCTTGTCACCTCAGAGTTGACTTTTCATGTTTTTGCTCTGTTGTTCCTTCAGCAGGTACTGCTAGTCTCGTGTCAGATTGACTGAAAATTTTGTGACGTGATTTAAAGTATAAATGCGGTTGAATATAGTGATCTGCCTGGATAAGAGTACTAGACTCATGGTCATAATGAGACCTAAGCTAGGACCTGAGCTTTCGTTCAGGTTCCAACTTCTGTTCCAAAGAGATATTTCTGTAAAAGTAATGACAGCATGTGGAGAAATCTGCCCCATGAATTTTAACATACTGGCATCACTTCTATAATATGTTATTTTTTGGATGTTAGGCTATGTGTTAGAGAATTTTTATGCACTGAAGGCCAAAAGTGATTAGCCTATGGGAAGTGGTCTCTAGCTTTGTATGTGCTTCAGCATCTCCGCGTGCTGTCCTCGTTCCCTCTCTTTTGGGTGTGTGAGTTGGCCAGATGCGTGTCTCCTGGTTGTTGTCCTGCCTCGGCTCTAGGGGAATGTTTTTAGTTGAAAGTTAGCCCAGGCGGCAGCATCTGAATTTGAATGTGCTAGGTGAGAGGTTTCTCCAGGTGAGATACTGTGATGGAGGCAAATCTTTGGGACTAGCTGAAAACCTGACTTAAAGTTTTGTTGAGGCACACTCCAGTTCATAAAAAATGCAAGAGTTTAAGTGTTTCGCACTCCTATCAGAGTGTGGTTTGGACGGTTACTACATTTTTGTTTGTTAGGGACTCACACTTGAAGGCCTTGTAGTTAACTTTTCTGTGAGGCTGACTACTTGAAAGAAAGGTTTTAATAGAGGAAGATAGTTACAAAAAGCAGGTTTAGTCCTTCTTTACTGTGCTCAGAATTGTGGTGCCAGTGAGTATTTTCTCACTGGTGCTTGTTCCTTGTCAGCGGCACACCTAGTAGCCCAGTAGGGAGTGCTTTTTTCAAATTAATGTGATAGTAAATGGATTTCTCCTCTGCCTTAGCCCCTGAGCACATCACCTCTCCGGTTCCGTGCTGTATTCCTAGCTTTCCCTAGATAATCTGACAGCAAGAAGATACAGAATAATCTGAAAATTCATTGTATGCAGGAGGAAAAAAAAAAAACTTAGTGGATTATTTCACTAGAAAAAATAGTAAGTTTATTCCCTGTGGGCCACTAGGGGTTAAAAACCCATAACGCTAATGATATGTAATGCATTTTTATTTACAGATTAGTAGGCTCTACTTTGACATATGACTAACAGAGAAGCCCCTCCCTTTAACAGTTGTATGTCATCTGCTTCAGAGAACTAATTACTTGGCAATTCCCATTTGATAATTCCCTCTTTATTTTCTGATGAGTTACTTAACAGTGATGAGCTTGTTGAGCAGAATATCGTGCTTAATCTGTGCTTCAGAAACTACAGTGTGGGCCTGGGGATATCGTTGTTTTCTAAACACTGTTTAGCCTTGCCATAGGAACATTGAAACCACACTAAGACATATTAACAGTTCACAGTTAATGGTAAGCTTAATGTGAGTGATGCACAGTATTTACCAAAAAAAAAAAAAAGTTTAGATTACTGTTGCACTTGCATTTAAAAATTATGTCTTGAATAGAATAGTCTGCAAACAGGATATTAAATATATAATCCCTCCAAAAAACAAAACAAAAGCTAGCACAGTTTAGACATTAGGAAGTAGAAGCTTGTGTCAGAGAGACCTTCTGCGTATCATTTCTACCCTTCCACGGAAATAATATGTTTCAAAGGAAATCTTATTCTTAAAAAAAAAAAAAAAAAAATCACCATTTTTTAACATCTTGTTATATCTGTTTTACAGTTCAGTTGATACTGGTAATTGTTGAGTCGTTTTAATATGTGATACTTCAATATCACTTTGTTTTCTCTGCTGTTACCTTTCTGTCTTTATTCTTCCCCAGTCCTTTTCTACATTCTTTTGCTCCTGTGGCCACAGCAACCCGAGTTCCTGGCTGTGGGCTGCATTACAAGCCCCGTTGCTAATGCTGACATTGCTCTTTTCCTAGAGGATACCTGAGTTCAGCGATGCTTAGCTACAGCCCCAGGCTAGGGCATTTATGAGGTGAAATGACACTGGTCTGCTCATGATAGTCCCACTAAGGTCAAAGTGAGCCTCCTGCAGATCAAGGGTTGGATGGGCCCCTTACTGTTCACCGTTCTCTGAAATTCCCCCATGTTATTCAGTTTGATTGCAATTTTATCATTGACTTCAGTAGGAAAAGGTTTGTGAATCAGCTACAGTCACTTTGACTAAATAGTTAGCAGCAGTATCCCGCAGGTACTGGTACCTAAAGAATTTTGTTTTAGCTGATCAGGTGCTGAGAATTGGGCTGTTTTTTATTTTTGTGGCAAAGGAAGTGCAGAATTTGGTGTATGAGCTTACATGATATTGCGTAATCGGGCTTGATGATTTATTAGAGACTCATAATCGTATCTCTTGGCCAGTCAGTGTAAGCTCAGTCACAGGCTTATTTATCAATGAGGAAAATGCATTAGTACATATTTACATGTGTTTTTGTGAAATTAATCAGAGGAACAGTAATTTTATGAAACATAGAATTCAGAACAGATTAATCTACTTTAATTGTGTTCGTGAAGTACACCAACTATAAAATCTTTTGAAAGGAATATTAATCATGTTGATCAAAGGTGGCTTGAAGTACATAATTCAAATACTAACACAGTTGTATTCTATCTGTCTGTGTATTTGCTGTAGCTTGGATGATGATGTTTCTTATTTTTGATGCAAAAGCAAGTTCCATTTTACTTTTTTGCAGAATTTTTTCTACTTATGTTTCAAATTTTCAAAGCAAAGACACAAACAATAGGCAAAATGGATAAAAGACAAAAAACCCTTGCTTTCCAAATTTTCTGTTCTATTTAATTTTTTTAATTACTCAAGAGATCTCGACTTGTGCTAAATATACATCGCTGAAAACAGAAATGCTCCATAGAAGTCATAAAAGAAATACCACCGTGAACAGAACACCCCGCCTGTGATCTTGCATACCGGGGAGCTGTCCTTTGGCTGATCCTTCTGGAAAGCATCCTAGTTGTCATGGAGGGACGTGCATCCTGAGCTCGGGTGTCAGATTTATTTTAACAGGGGCAGCGAAGGAGCTGTCAGATGTTGATTTGGGCTGCTCTTGAGCCACCCGCTCAGAGGCGAAAGGTTGCAGTGCAGGTCATCCACGTTGTGAACTGTCCAAACCACTCTTTGTTCAACTTACTCCTCAGGCCTGATAACTTTTTAACTGGTCTGCCCTGATAACTTTTGTTGTTGATGATACAGTCCTGGAAATCACTTGTAATTTCCTTTGTGAACCTTACAGTTGTAGGGAGATGGCTGACACTGCAGCACTGTCTCTGTAATGTGTTTTGAGGTGTAGATACTATTTTATGGGAAAAAAGAATGACGATAGATACCATGGACCAATAGCCTATAGTTTAACAGTGCACTGTATTTTTTTTTTTTCTGGATGGGGAACAGGTATGTTATATATTGACTTTTTGATGACACTACAATACCAGAAAGACTGAAGAAAGAGTGAAAGTCCGTATTTTGTTCTGTATTTTCACAAGCTGACAGAGTTAAGAACTCTGTCCCAGTGAATTGTGTTGGGTTATGAGACTGATGCAGATTAGCGTGTATGAATAGATCCTCAAATGCGTTGGTCATCTCTAACTTATTTCTGTTGCAGCTCTGTGGCGGATTTAGGAGAAATACTCTGTCCGGTGAATGAGTGAATTAAATTAATTCCTAAGTGGAAGTATGACATTTGTTATAGGACACGGCTATCCAGATGTTCTTTTGTTACCTGTCAGAGTACAGTCAGAAAGGGCCCTAAGGCAAATTAAGATGGGAAGAAAGTATATAGTAAACATCTGGAATACATTAAACAGCAGCAGTCAAATATACCCCTGTTACCGAAGGAGTTGAACTTGTTGAGTGTCACGTTGCTTGAAAGGAATGGAAGAAATGCAAACGAAGGCACACTTCTGCTGTTTGCAGCTGCGCTGTTCGTAGCTGTCGTTTCTTGTGAACCGTAAGCTGCTGGCTGTAGTGTTTAGCGCTGTTTGTACAGCTTCTTGTTTAGCCTGAGTAGCTTTGTGAAACCGCCAGAGTTGTGCAGCCTGTGCTGCAGCAACCAGGTTTTTATATTCCTTATCTTGTTCCACGTGAACTCTGTGTGCTCTGTATATAAGGGGCTAAGCCAAGGCTGGCGGTGCAATACCAGGGGTCTGATTGACGGCTCCATTACGCCAGTCATTCTTTGACGATTTAAATGGAGCCGCACATGTGTAAATGTGGCGTAACGGAGTGTGGGATCTGGCCTGGGACCTCGGGGGAGTCCGGGCCCTTTCAGCTCCGAGCAGTTGCTGGCAGGTCACTGTTCCTGATCGGACGCTGGTTGTTTATTGCTACGGTAGCTGAGCAGTATCTTGGCTTTTGCTTGAAGTGGAGAGGGAACGAAAACTGTTCCTCGGTCCAGTGTCATCGGTCTTCTGTCCTTTCCGTGCATCTGGTGGATGTGCTGTTGAATTCGACAAACTTTTCCTTATAAAGCCCAGGCAGTATTTCACCCCTTCATTTTTCTGTCCTGTTCTAAGCTTTTCCAAACTTGATCCTTTTGTTGCTGGCCAATTAATTTCTCTTCTCACCCCTCCTCTGTGGCACTTCTCCTGTGCTCAGCACTTCTCGCTGCTGTGCATCTGACCTACTTGTGCCGCGCTCTCGCCAGTTTCATTACCTGCACAATACTTTGATTGCGTGTTGGCCCTTTCTTCTGCTTGATTTTTGTGTGCGTGTTTCTAGGTATCTAAAATCCATTTTTACTTAGAGGGTTTCAATACCTCAGTAATTTTCTACAGAACTGCAAATTTGAATGTTGTTTCATCAACCTCTCTTCCTTCCTTGTTAGTCATAGCTGAAGTCTGAGCTTTACAACCCTGATGATCTGTCTGGACAAGCCTTTCGCTCCATACAGCCTTCCCCTTCTCCTCATGGGGAAAACCTTTTTTCTTCTCTGACGCTTCACTGTGGGGGCCTGTTTCAGGAGCTGAACATTGGATTTTCAGTGCTGTGTGCCCCTGCCAGTCTGCCCTGGCTTCCAGCTGCAGTGCCTCTTCAGGAGGCATCTTGCTTTTCAGGCTTGTCAGCTGGTCTTTAACAAAGTAGTTGTGTATGTGTGTTTGTATAACACTACATGTTGACAGCTTAAAAATAATTCAGTTATTTTCTCTGTACCTGAGTGCGACCTGGGAGCCATCTTCTCTGGGTCATTTGTTTATGAGATTATGGGTCACTATTATTTTATTAGTCTCACATGGTACCCTAATAAAAGGATTCTTTGACTATGTTAATAGTGGCACTTTAAATAGTTAACACTGGGAAGCTTTAAAAATGGAATATAATTTTCATGTATCATACAGCTTAGACAAAAGTAATGGTTTGGGCTGATGTACTTGATTTTCTAGTCATTTTCATATTATGCTTCTGCTCCAGCAGCAAAAACCTATAGTAGCAGGTTGCAAAACTTTAAAGATAAAATGTAAACTAAACCAAAAAAGAAGGTTTGAAAAGCACTTCATTCAAAGGAAAAAAAAAAAAAGGAAGAAAAAAGAAATTGAACATGGTATGCATTTTGAGTGAGGCTCTTTTTGGTGAGGGAGAAATTCCTTGACTGGTGTAGAGAAATAGAGGAATTAAGGACCCACTAAAGGAGTGAAATTCATAAAATATATGAAATGAAAAAATGGGAGGGTTGCTTCTCCTCCTCCTCCACAGTTATGTTAGCTGTTTTATATCACCATAAAGCATTTTTGCAAAGACCTGACTATCAAAATGATATATGGCTATAGCCATATTATCATTTAACTTAATAAATATTTCTCAAATATTTATTAAGTTAACTATTTAACTTAATAAATATTTCAGTTGATACATTTTGGAGATGATATATTTTCACCAAAAAAAAGCTTTTGAACGAGAGAAAAACTGTCAAAAATAATGCTTTTATCTGAAATATCTGATAATAGTTCCAAACTAAAGGATACTATGGGAAAATGCGCATTTTCCAAATGCATTTACTAAGTATGTTTGACAGTAGATTGTGATTAGCATAGTTGGTTTCATTTTTCCCATACGTAGCCAGTTTACCAAGATGAGAGAAGCATCTGAAAAAAAATCCCCCGTGCTTACAAAATTATAAAAAGTGGTACAGGGAACTCAAAGATATGCTATACTACTTTTAAAATTCTCTATTAAAAAAAAAAAGAGGAGTCCATATTGATGGAGTCCTTTTAAAGGCAATGTCCTTTAATCAGCGAACAGGTCCTCTGTGCATCAAATAATTAAAAATAGAGCAAAGTTTCTGAACAAGGCGTCTGGCAGAAGCGTCTGTACTTCCATCTGTGCATGATTAGCAGAATGTTTCATGATATTTAAATAGCACAAGCTTTGCTCTCTTTTTTATTATTTGTTGTGCTGAAGACCTGTTTGCTTGTTAAGTGGTCTTTTTTGAATAGTTACTGGCAAGGAATCAGAAAAGTGTATGAAGACATCTTGTACACACTGCAAATGCCAAATTGTCCCTTTTTTCAAAGAGGCGCTGCCCTTACTATTTTTTTGCTACAAATTTTACCACATCCTTCACTTTGTTTTTAAAATTTCTTACAGACCAGTTCATTTCAAAGAGGGTAGAACATGTAGCATGGTCATTGCCCAAGTACTATGAACAGCTTCACTGATACTGCTATTATTTTTATAACAGCAGTGCTTGGAGGCACTTTACATTACAAGTACCTGCCCGGGTATATTTGCAGAGCATGTGTGGTGGTTCAGATCTGCAGCTTCTGCTGGCTGAACTGGCAGTCGTGCATCTAATCTGCTGTGCACACCGCTCTGAAACCTTACCCTTTTGACAGAGACGTAATCAGCCAAGTAACAGCTTTCCAAGTGTTTTTGAGGCCTGTAACTGGGACTCCTCCTTGTTGGCAGTCATTCAGTATTGGATTGTATGCTTTTCATCCCTGGCTAGCAGTGCAGTGCTTTGCAGTTGTAGCCACTGATTTCCCTTCTACTTACTTGTCAAATGCTTGTGTGTGTGCTTTATAGAGACCTATACAAGTCAGTATGCACTTAAAGCAAGTCACCATCTAGATGTGAAGTGTATTGCTGTATCTTGTTGAGAACATGGGCATGTGAGCCGATTTGCTACTTATAAGAGCCTCGTTGTTGGAAGTTGGAAGGTTGTCCAGGAATTCTGACGCTCCGATGGGCTGAGAGGTCTTTTGTGAAGAATTGGTGTTCAGTCTTTGGGCAATTCATGTTCTTGGATGGGCATGGAAAATAAGAGGTTTTGTGGGCTGCGTGGGTGGGGTTTACTCAGTAGCTGAGATTTGTTTTTCTTGTATTTGAAGAAGGTTGTAGTATATGATGTAGGACTACTGACTTGGGTTGTGTCTTAACTTCTATTCAGGACTTGAAAAGTTTATGGTTAGTATTGAGAGCAAATCTGTTCAGCTAGAAATACAGATATGTGAACTGTGTGTTTATACGTCCTAGAGAAAGAGCCTGTCTTTAGCTGCTTCCATGCAGTGTTCAGCTCACTTAACCGGCTCCATGTTACTTGAGTCTGTCGTGCTACCTCTGCCTCAGCGTCTGTGGAGTGAGGTGTTTTGGTATAACCTCTTCAGCAGGGTTATGTCTCATGTGGGTGGGCAGCTGGAAGTTTTGGGGACAGTAGTGGCAGGACCAGTTTGTGAGCACCTGTTCATCATGTGGTTCTGCTTCCCAGAGTCCAGAGGGGTCTGAATGTGACTGGGTAGATACAGAGGAGACTTGGAAGGACAAGAGAAGGAAAGACCATATTTTACTGTGAAAATCTGGGGCAACCTGTACCCCAGTTCTGTCAGCTAGACCTCTCAACTAGACCATGAAGCTGTTCCACTCAAATTTTACTCTCATCACTGCAGAAAACTGTTAGTATTAACCCGCTTAACAACTAATTTCTGCAGGAAGAGGAGAATTATCTCTAGAATCAATAATTGACTCATGCAATTTGGTGAGCCTTAGACAGATGTCTTTCCAGGAGCATGGATGAGAAGGAAGACTCAAACTCATCTGGGAAAGATACATAAAGTTGTGTCAGTAGACTTGCTTAGGCTGAGCCAAGTTTTGTGCTTTGCTCCTAATACTTGTTCTCAGAATATATCATAATGGATTTTTTGGAACAGCTTCAGCTTATGTTGTGAATGTGAATTAATTAACATTAGTATGAATTGCATATTACAGAATGGAATTTGTTTTTCTATGTCTCCTGTCATGCTCAAGGTACTTCAAACACTTTAAAATAATGAGTTCAATTATAGTAGTGCAGTGACTCTGTAGACAAACATAGCTGTCCTTCTGGGTGCAACAAGTGATCAAATTGGGGTGGGAAGAATACTGGCTGCGATGTTAGTATTATCCCTGGTATTTTTTAAAAGGCATTTTTGACAGCCTCCTTACATTGGCAACGTGAATCTTGCTGTTTATTCCTTCATTTATAACTCTCAATGCAGTGTAAACAGAACAATGAAGAATTACAGTGCACGTTATGCATTAGCTGTTGTTTAAACCTCATTGTTGCATTTTTAGCCCTGACTATTTCACATCATAACTACATGAAAAAGCCCATCACCCTTGATTTCCTGCAACAAAACTGAAGCTTCTTTTTACAGCCCTGCAGAAGCACACTGTAGCAAAGGTAAACCCGGTCCCACCCTAAGGTGGCTGGATCCTGTTAATTTATGTGAAAAGGAGGGCTTCATTAGTTGTCTGCAGGTCTCTGGAGGGGAGGGAGGCGCCTTGTATCACTCAAAAACAATTCCTTTCAGCTGGCTCGAGAAAAATATGGATGGGATCCAACATACAAACGTCCCCAAGTACAAAGTTTATAATGGAAATGTTGATGACCAGTCAGTATAGAGATATTAGCAAGCATTTATATAACTTTGAGTTGTTGACTACTGTAGACGTGTTGTTTTAGGCTCTGTTCCCACTGGCGTTCCTCCTGTTGACTTTCAGAGGGTTAGGATCAGACCTTTTGGCTCAAATTTGGAGCGAATTTAATTAAGACTGAGAGAAGTGTGCGCGTTCTGAAAGCAGTCTGCAGTTCTGGAGCGAAGAACAACAGAAAGAGCTGACCTGTGCAATGATATTTAAGTACTTCATGGTATGACCAAGCCATATGTTGAAAATAAAGCTTTTCTTGAATTATTTGGGATGTTTCATTTTGGTCTTTGCCTTGTAATATTGTCTGTTAATGGAAGTCTTGACATGCTTTTTGTGCGTTCCTGATAAAGCTGCTCTTTGACGAGGAGAAGAATACGTCTCTGTAATTAACATACACCTTTTTAAACACGAGAGCAGACATTTGTTGTTTTCATTTCGTACCGTTATATGTGGAAGCTTCTCGAGCTCTTGTGTAGCTTGGTAGGAAAGAGCGGCAGCTTAGTGCATTCTCAGCTTTGTAGCTCTAACGTATGTTACTTTTAAGACACCTACATGTTATAATAAAAATACTCCTTATAACCAAAGATACATAACCACAGTTTAGATAATTACAGAAGAGAACGACTCAACTAAGTACTGAAACAGGAAAAAAAAAAAGCAAAATTGAAAGATCCTTCCTTTTTTAAGAGCAATAGAATTAGCAAAGAATTTACCTTTCCCTAAGTATTCAAAAAATGCGTGATGATTCACTCTGTGTTAAAGTGAGTATTGATTGTGGAATGTGTGTTGAACAATAATCTGAAATACTAAATACTGTAACTTCCAATTGATATTCAAGCCCGATTGGCACTCCAGAAAAAGAATAAATATGTAGCTTTTCTAAAAACAACAAAAGTCAATTTGGGGAAGTGTATGAGTATTGCTAAAAAGCTGAACAAAACATCGGTATGTAAAATTGCATCTGACTGGTGTAAGTGCTGTTCTGTCACAGCTAGGGCTGTTGAAATTGGAAGCAGGTAGCAAAAGTTTATTGTTTAATATTTCACAGATAATAATTGTTCTGAATGTTTTAAATAATACAGGAAATGTAGTGTCACAAACTTGACATTTGAATATTAATATTGATACTGAAACAGTCTCACCACAAAGAATGCCAGGGCTGCAGAAGGAAAGACAACGTTTTGATCAGCTAAAACCAGCAGTTTTTTAGCCCTTCAGATAGGACGAAAAAATGCCTCATGAAAACTGAGACAGTGTCAGGACTGGACATTTAATATCCCATTTTGGGAATACCCCTAAACAGGTAGAATTGGAAGCAGAGAAATGCTTTTCTGTCAATTTTCTTTTTTTCTCCCCATCATTTGCTATTTGATGAAGACTGTCTCAAAATGATTAGTAGCACAGGGCTTCGAAGTGGTTTGGATTCACTTATGCAAATGTATGAGTGTATGCGGGTACAGAAAATGTGCATGGGGATGTGTGGGCTTTACTGTCCATTCTCTCAGTCACTTGAGATGTGGTAAAAGTTACCTTCTTGAGCAGTGAGATTTGACTACAGAATACTTTATTAAGGAGAGGTCTTTCTTTTTGGAAAATAGGGCTGGCTTTTTTGTTCCTTTTACTGAAGGAGCAAGCAAGCCTTCTTTCCTTATGTCTGTGTGCACCCTCTTATTTTCTTGTAAGTTCACGATGGCCTGCCTAGTTTGTGGTGGGATCAGAGCACATCATTTCATGTACAAATACTCAGTAAGTTGCAGGCTACAGGCCTGCAGAAGGGAGCCCAGGGACTGTTGCCTCTTTGTATTCTCAGAACAACAAACTGGCCTCCAAGGAGGCAGTAAAATAAAGACGGGGACTGGTGAAAACTATTGATTGTGTTGTACTTTGCAAGCAGAAGTGTCCAGCCCAAGGTAGGTCTACACAAGGGAGAGGAACATTTCTGTTTGCGTGCTGTTGCTCTGCATAGTGCGATGGTGTTACGGATAGTCCCCCACTGTTGATAGGTCTCTGATAGCTTTTGGCAGTTAGGTTGACATGAAGGTGATTTGGTAAGTTAGCTGGTTGTTGCACTGCTAGGTGCATGGCTTTCCAAAATCCCCTATCGTGGAGTATGTTGAGCATATTTTTTGGCTTTACACGCTGGTGTAGGTTGTCCCAGTTTGATTTTGTATGTTGAGCTATGCTATGTGCAAGCTAATTAAAAATTTTGTGGGGGGGGGGGGGGGGGGCAGGAAGGGAAAGTTTGTCAGCCTCCTTCCTGAGTGTTTTGGTACTTGTGACTTCTTTTTCCCTTCAGAAATATGTATTGCGCTTTCAGAGCCTCTTATTTTCAGATGTGATTAATAGCAATTTTTATCTTTAGAATGCAAATGCAATTTTAGTATACTTTTGCGCTGTATAATATTTCTTTCTGCATAGGCTGCCTACTAGACAATTAAAAAAGCTAGGTATGTATTTAAAAACCAAAACTCACAAAGAATTTCTTTTCTGGAATGTTTTGAGGTACTTATAGGTACTTCAATGTATTTATGCCAAAGGAGCACCGTTCTGCTTTGTCAAATGTAAGCAGCCTTAGTTTAGTCGTGTAACACTCCCTATAACTAGGAAGAGAAATTGACCCAATTGCTAGAACCACTGCAGTGCCTCTACGCCTCAGCAGTCGAAAACTGCACAGAAGTGACCCCTAGGAGGTACCTTTTTGCAGGGGGGTGTTGAGGAATCTGGGAACCTTGACAGTCCTCAGCATTGCTTTTCAAAGGATGACACAGCAGCACTTTTTGCTAATAAACCCAAATCGCTCCCTGCCGCTGTGCATACACAATCGAACCATACTGCTCTCCTCCAGCTGATGGCATTTTAGCCCGCCCAAATTGTTGAATTTGTTAGGGGCAGTCTCACTGTAACTAAGGAGCCCTGGACAAGATAGTAATACACAGAGGTCTTACTCCACCAGGTTGTGTTCTTGGTAAGGTAATTCACAGCGTGTGCGGAACGCGTGGAAAATGTTGTTCTGGGGGTGTTCCTGTTTGTTAGGATTTGAAGTCATTCTGCACAGGTACAAACGCTCATCGTTGTACAGGGAGCCTGTTGTGCTACGGACGGTGAATCTCCCATGCCTTTGGTTGGTTCTTAACCAGTAAACCACGTTTTCTTGCTTTGTGGCTAGCTGTTCACCTGGCTATCCAGACGTCTGTTCTGAATTAAAAATAAGAAAATAAAATCCTAAGGAGATTGTGGCCTGTTACAAGATGGGCTGCTGTTGCAGATGATTATATAGATCTGTTTTACTGCCCGTTCCTAAGGCTCCTATTTGGAAAAGCATCTTGATCTACCTGGAAACACAGCCCAAACTTTGAATAAACATATCCCAAAACAGATTATTTTTTGACATGCCATACTTGTCCTATTTTTTCGGCTGTTTCGCTGAGTATCATCTACATCTACCGGCAGTGGCAGGATACTAGGTTAGATGAATTTGGCTTTTTATTTGTTGAGCTAGTCTAGCTGCTCTTAGGGACAGACAAGTAAATTGTTAAAATAACATTAGTCTTCTGATTTAGAACCTGAACCTGCTCCCTAGATGTTCGTGCAGATTGATAGAATTAGGATCGAACCTTTAGAAAATGAAAAAACGAAACAGAAAAAACCCAAACTGCAGTAGTTAGGCACAACTGACCAAGTTAAAAATGTGAATGAAAGATTGTGACATACACCTAATCCTCAACGAATTTTCATGTCCCGTAGAGCTATCAGTGGCTAATGTGCTATTTCACATCAGGGACCTATTAATCCATAGGTTATTGACAGAGAATATGGTGACTACTCCAAAGCATGCCATATATAATGTGCTTTTATCTTTGTATTATTATTTAAAACTGCATTCTGATGTGTCAGTGGGGATTTATGGAGTCTTGGAAAAACGGTTCCCACTGTGGTGCTTGCTAACAAATGGGGCCAGGATGTACATTAGATATTCAAATTATGTATGCTGTAGAATTTGTGAATTTGCATTTTAAAAATTTGTTATTTCTGGAAATACCCTGAGGTGTAACTGTCCACAACTTCCCTTTACTAAATAATGATTAAATGCTTGGTTTCAGAGCTGAATCAGTAACCACCTGGGGAGTGGGTTTCCCAGTTTATGATTTTTAAAACCTTACAATCCAGATTGTAACCCAGAAAGTTTTCCTACCGTGTTGCTGTCCCGTTCGTTAATGCAGGTGTGAAGTACTGAAGCCCGGTAGCTGAGTGCCCTGCTTCCTGGAGTGTAGTTTACTACCCTGCATTTTAAAAAAAGCGATAAACTGCTAGAGGGAGGCACACAAAAAATAGGAGTCTAATTTAGTTTGCTCTTGAGAAGTTTCACCTGGTGTTCAGTTGGCCAAGGAGAAAAAGGTGGTTCATGTTTCTAGCCAGAGTTACCTGGGCTATGTTTGAGCCCTCAGGAGCACGACTTCAAACCCTGGGCAAGTGGTCCCAGATGTGTCCTTCTCAGAGGGGTGTTTAGGAGACCAGAAATTTTAAGATATTAGGAGTGTTAAGGGTCTTTTGACCGCAGCTGAGAGAGCCGAGGCCTTGCCTGCATGCGTGCTGTTGAGGAATTCGGCATTGCTTGGAGGCAGATGGCTAGATTTTCATTTTTCTCATCTGCCCCTGCCCACTCTTTGCTGTTGCATTTCCATGGTACTAATACACTTTGTAAACGGTTCCTGAAATTTTGTGGTTTTTTTTTTTTTTTTGGTGATAAAGAGTGCTATATACAAATGAATTAATTATATCTTTCTCCTGTAGGCATCCCACTAGCTTTAGTCATAAATCTGTTTCCCACCTTAAGCAAGTCTGCTGCGTTTTAGGGCATTTCCCTTTCACAGCTGCCCGTCCTGCCAGAGAGCAGGGGTGTTTCCTATCCGTGCTCCACCCTTAAGCAAGCTGCACTTTATTTACTTGCAGCGAGGGCCTGTAGCCCTCAAATAACATTGACTGCTTTTCTTCAAACTCCCTTTTTTGCAGAACAGGGAGGTCTCGGCAGTGAGGCCAGCAGCGCCTATATTGCAGCCTTGGGGATCAGAGCCCCATGCTTCCTCCTGGCCACGCAGCTCCCGTATTAAGGAAACAGCCCGTGCCACCCCTGCGGGGTCTCCTCAGCCTTCCTGGGTGATCAGCGAGCCCACGCTGGTTTTCCTCAGCCCCGTCGGGCTGTCTCGGAGGGAGCCGCTATGCGCTAGCTGGAGCAGTGGCCTGCAGGTGAGTTGTGAGGTTTCCCTGTGCTGCTCAGCGCAGGTGCTGGCTGTTGGTCCCCAAAATGGGGCTGGCCACGCACCTGTGCCTCCACTGGCCTGCCGGGCATCCCCAGGTCCAGAGGTATGCAGAAAGCAGAGCCCTGGGGTGGTCGGGGAGCCTGTATTTGCAAGAAGGCTTGCGAGAGGCAGCTCTTGCAAAAAGGACCAAAGGGACCGGGGTTAGTTTATGTGTCCCTGTGCTGGCCTTAGCCACCAGAGCTGTTTGCCCCTGTGATCTGTGTGAGGACATCGCTTACTGTCTGTTGTCCCAGGGAATTTTCATATTCAACCTTAGTACTCACTTTTATTTTCCCAGCAGACTTTTCTTTTTCTCAATACCATCAGCAGAGCACAGAAGTGCTGGAAGTGGTCTGAAAGTTAAAGATACCCTGGCAATATTTAGAGAATTAATTAATTGCTAAGCCTAGAGTTTCTTTAAATACACTCCAAATATTGTATAATCTGGATCTGTCCAATCCCTCATTTTCCGTGCTTCAGGAATGTTGCTCCTTTGGGTTGGTGTGGATGCCATAGCACTGCACGGCACGTGGCTAGATGTGGAGAAAGTGTACATCATTAGAGTCTCCGTTGGAGGTTACAGCTGTAAAGCATTGCTGGTTACGTGCGTTAATTGGGTTGTAATATAATGGTGGTTTTTAGTGTGTGCTCTGTGCTGTTCATAGTGACCAGTGACTGTGGTCTGTGGACCAGTCCACTTAACAGCCTGCTTCTGAAGAGGAATGTGATTAAGAAAAGTAAGCTGGCTGTCAGCAGGCATAAAGTTGCTTTCCAGAGGGTTTCACCTTTGCTGAAAAAACTTGAGGGAGCCTGCAAATTGAAAAAGTTGAGAGCCTTTTCGGTCTTTCCACAGGCTTGAAGTAAAATGAAATCATGAAGTGTGTATTTTTGATGCGCTGTTATTTTCTCGGTTATTGATTATATTATTACAGTTTCATGTCACTTTGCCTGCTTCTTTCACGTACATTTTTAGTAGATGGACATCACTGCCTTTCTCTTTGAATACGCTTGCTGTTATTTGATCTCCAAACGTCTACTATGTTGTTCTAATAGAGTAATTAATCTGGGCCATTTTGAAAACATTACATGGAAGCTCTGTGAACTAATTTAACAATTGCTATTTAGAATACGACATCTTCTGTAAAGTTACCAAACATTCTGCTAGCACTAGTGTAGTTATGGCCCTTTTCAGAGAACTTAGTTTGCTGGAAAAATGATCCCTCAGAGTGGAATGTTTTTGTTTGTCTGCAATATGAATAAGAAGAAACTATTACTGCCAGTATGAATAGGTAAGAATGCACCTATTCTTCTACCATGGTAGTAGATGATAATATTTAACTGGCCGTTTTTTAGCTGTTAAAAGTGTGGAAGTGAAAAACCCTACGTTACTTAGATATTATGCAAGTAATTTTTTTTTTTTTTAACTGACTCTTGAGAGCTTTTTAAAAACTCCACAGCACCCCTTGTAGATGGATGCAAAAGAGAAGAACCAGACTTGAGAGTTCAGCATAGTTCCTATCTGTATCCGCTGTTGCTTCACAGGGCATCCACAGCAACCCCCTGGAATGATAACGTGCAATGAGCTGCAGAGTCATCCACAGTTTTACTTAATCTTAAACAGTCAGCCTGGCAAGTCGCTGAAAAGTGTCCTTCAGTAGGAGGTTTAAGATTCAGGAGGGAAGAGTCTGAAATAGAGGACGGAGTTGTACAGCATACGGAGTAAAATCTTGTCCTGGTAGGAGGCAGAGGGTGCACAGGCAGGGCTTTTCCCCGTTGCAGAGTTTGCGGGAGACCTGTAAACGATGCTTTCCTGGGCCGCCGGCATGCTCCTGGCATGGGTGGCCAGGCAATCTGTAGCTCCTGAGGCTCTGAAAAAAGTGCAAAAGGTGTGGCCTTGCTCCAGTCCCCGGCCTGCAGTGGAGAAGTAGCAGCCCATGCCGCAGGGCAGACATCGAAACTGCCCTGGTGCTTTCGTGGGACTTGACCTTGTGCTGCGGGAGGGAGGTGCCTGACAGGGACTTTGCTCAAGCGACATTTGTAACTCCAGGGCAGCGAGGGCTCAGGTAGCCTTGTCAGAGTTCATAGTGAATGGTGTAATTAGTATCATTTCAGCTTCTAGTCAGCTGTAATAGTACCAAGAGGCTGTTTCTGCTTCGCATTGCTTGCTTGAAAAGACATTTTTACTTTCCTGTGTGTGCACCCGATACAGAAGAACACGTGCTGTGGCTTTTTGTTGGGGGAATGGCACGAACTGTATTTTCTGGTGTCTCAAGCAGCAAATGTGAAACGTGCATGAAAATGCTTTGCCCAGAAGCATCCCTTAGGCTGGGGAGGGAGGAGCAGCTGGGGGCACAGGACACCCAGCCCAGAGCCCGGGGCTAGGGCCCGTTGCAGTCCCTGCTGACATTGCAGCAGTTTTTCCTTTGAGTTTTAGTTGTTGAAGTGGGGAGCTGATCTGAGAAAGCTTCAAGCCTGAGGGGTTCGAAGGAGGAATGAACTTGAAGTGATACAGAGGAAGCAGTAGGTGAGGAGGAAGAGACGGGCCAATAAAATCAAATAATAAAGTGCAGCCATAAATGTGCAGTGCTTAAAGTTCAAAAGAGTAGCTTCATACTTAAAAGCTTGGCAGCTTTCTTTTTAAATTCAGCTCCTTGCTTCAGACCTCCGTCTCACAGAGAGATGGTCTGCATACCTGCCCTCTACGGCCGCAGAGACCTTAGCGTGCTCGTAGCAGTGGTGGTAGAGAGCTGTAGCCGAGGGACGTAGCCTCATTTTTGTATGCCTTCCCTATAGCTGTCGTTGCTCTTGAGTGGCTCAGCTCGACTGATGTCCCAGCTCATAGACTTCAGGCAGCACGGCCTTAGGAATATTATAGGCTATTAAATATAGTGCTGGAGCGTTTGACTGGACTAATTGCTATTTTTAATAGAGTTCGGACTTGAGATTTTGAGGGACTGAGAGGGTTTGGACGCAAACTTTGTTCATTTGGCTTTGAAAAAGGAAGTTCTTTCATACTTCGAAGGAAAAAAAAATATGAAGACAGTACTGAAAATGTCTTCCTTAAATCAAAGTTTTCTGTTTGAAATGGGAAGAACTCGGCAGAACTGTTTAAGTAAACATTGCCGTAACTGCTTATCTGAGACACTGGCATCCTCTCCTTTTACTGTGCTGCTGCTTTTGTGGTATCTTTCAGTCACTGATGTATCTGTTCTCCCAGCACCTCTTTCAGCGGCATGTACTTTTAAGTCCATTTGATAGCTGCCACCAAAACGTGAGCCTCCAGCTGAAGAGCCCGCTCCTGGAGTGCTGGTTTTCTGGATTCGCACTGTACCTAGCGGAGAGTGGGAAAGGGCGAAGCATCCCGAGCTGGCAGCTGAGATTTTTGAGTTGCTGTCTGAAAGGTGCCCCCTCCCACCTTTCGCCCTCCCTCTCGTTCATTATGGGGAAAAGCAGAGGCGACCATTCCTGAGTCATCGCAGTGTTTAGCACAGGGCAGGATAAAATCTAGGCCAGAGATAGCAAGGGACTGATGCTGTCTGGTTGCAGTTGGTGTGTGTGTGTGTGTGTGTGTGTGTGTGTGTGTGTGTGTGTGTGTGTGTGTGTGTGTGTTTTGGGGGGGGGGGTCAATGAATGTAGTATAAACACTGGGAGAATTGCTTCAAATCACATACGAATGTGTGAGAGCAAGGAATTAGGCATGGTCTTTGAAAGTCAGTGCCTGAGCATGGGATCATGTTTCTTCTGCTTGGTAGGAAATTGTGCCGTATTGTGAGAACAGCTTATTTAAACTCAACAGTACAGCTTGGGTGGTTTTGCCTATGTGTTAAAATACTGTAGGTTCACACTGGGTCTCCTATGCTGAGAACACCGATACACGTAAGTAACTGTGCAGAAGTGCTCCCACTGCACTACGCGCATGGTAAACCTTTGATTTGAAACTCCATTATTAAAGATAATTTGAATTTAAATTAATAACTGGCCCTTGTGACCAGCATCTAAAGGATTATTATTATTTTTAATTTGCAGATAAACAACAACAAAAGTGTTTTAATTACAGAATGTAGGATAATTTGATTAGTTTAGAAAAGGAAAATATTCTGTGATATTTCATAGAGTACTTGTGTATGTTTTGTAGCATATTGATAGAAATAACTGAAGAATAAGGAATATGAAGTGAGAGGAGGTGGGTTTTTTGCCTGTAAATTAATGTCTCTGTACATTTGTGAGGCTCTAGTATGTTTTTTCCTCTTTTTTTGGCTATGTTATGTGGAATCAAATTCATTTAAAAAAAAAAAAAAGACTCTGCCTCTCTAGCTACCTCATCTGTAGTGTTTGAGACAGTACTGCCATCAGGATAAGGGAGATGATCACATTCATATTTTTATAATCATATTAAAAAATTATATTCTTGAATGAAATAGGCTCAAAAATTTTAAAATTAATACCCATACAAATGTAAATACATCACACTGCTTGTGTCAGTCCAGCATGTATAAAGAGCTTCCAAACTGTTTGGGTCTGCTCTTCTTTCATAATGGGCTGCAATTTGTTTACTAGTGCTTGAAAGCATGTACACATCAAATAAATCTCTGGTATTTGGGCCATAGTGTACCAGCATTATGCAAAGGGAAGATTAACCACACTCTATATTAAGCTATGATCCACTTTACTCTTGATTCCTAGCTATACTAAATCAACCAAACCATGAAAGAACAAAATTAGTGGATGGGTTCTTCAAACAATAGATTTATTTCCATGTTTATTTCCATTATTGTTAAGAAAAAAGGCAATTAGGACAGCAAATCTCCTTGGGACTCAGGGCATTATAAGTTAATCATAGTATATGAGGTGAGCTTTTGGGTGGGGAGAAATAGCAACAGAGGCAAATATTCCATAGCTGCATCTTGTAGTATGTACTACGTTGCTACAACAGCTGAGAGATGATACACTCATTTTGACTGCTTGTGCTGTGAATAGAGAGTTGTTAGCAAGCATTATATTGGCAAATCTGACACAGAATGAATTTGCAACCATGACTCAAAAGACTTTCCTAGCATGAAGCATCTTTAATGCATGTAATTTTAGCTCTTTCCTGTTTTTACTCTGCTCTCTTTCAGCGAAAAGGTCAAGAGAAGCAGTAGCTCAGTGGCTGAATTTTTCAGGAGTGCTTTACAGCAGGGAAAGTGGGTAAAGTTCTTATAGTGTTGTCTTACTCAGTAAGTTAAATCTTTTGTTCTTCAGTTAATCTGTTTTTGCTAGTTTTGTGTTGAATTTTATGTATACACATATGTATATTGAAGTGACTTTTAAGGTAGCTCCAAGCAGGTGCAGACCTCCTCACCCCTCCTACGCCTCTCCTCATCCCCCAGAGGTGGCCTGGGCCTTATGAAACCTCTCTTGCTAGACATGAATCAACCATGCGTTTTCGTAGCATGACTGCCCGTCTGTGCTGCCTGTAGTTAGTAGCTGTATTCAGTTTGGAGAACTATAACATGAACAAGAGCTTAGTATGTGTCCCTCTTCCTTCACTTCCCCTGTGTATATGTGTGCGTGCAGCCATGGGCTTCAGTGTCCTATGCTCACTTTCACTGCCCTGTAAGTTACCGCACTGTTGTATCGATGAGAGATTTTCAAAGACCAAAAGAGGAGTGATTGTATCTTTCTCTATCACCATTACTGTAAGGAATTAAAAAAAAATAAAAAGACGACATGTATCCTTTACTTTCCAGTGCAAATAGAAATGGAGGCACCCAGGCAGATTTCCTGGACGTAGGTAGAGCTGATGCCTTACTGTTGATTCAGATTGAGGGTCAGGGCCTTAAAAAGTGAATGCTGAATATTCAAAGTTAATTTATGGCATTAAATTAGGAAGGCTTATACAAGTTTAACTAGCCTTAACAGTGCTAAATATTTCCAACTGAGGCCGAAAGGACTTTCAGCTGGTCAGCAGTTCTTGTGATTGGCCCTGATACTATTCATTGTAATCTTTTTGCACGCTTGATGTTGCTGCATTTTTTGCAGGTAGGAGTTTCTTTGCTCACAGCTTTTGATGCCTCACTTGCTAACTTGTCTGTTCTGCAAAGCTGGCGGGATGACAGCAGGCTACTCCCTCATTCTTTTGTGCTGGGACTAATCCTCAGGGTTCTTTCTGATGTTTCTCCAGAAATGTGTGTTCAACTTAGGCTAAATGCTGACTTGATTTGTAATACTAAAATGTGAACAGTGCAGATCACTTTCTGAGTATTTTCTCTCTCTTAAAAAAGAAATCTTTGCGGGTGTATATGAATAGGTCCAGAGTGTTAAGCTCTCTGTCCCGTTAAAAAATATATGTAACTGTGATCGCAGGCTTAAGAACTTTTAAAATACGGATGTACTTTGGCACATGCTTGCTGAATACTTTGCTGAACTTAATCTATGTTTGCTGTGATTTAGCGTACTTGGAGTTTGACAAATAACAATTAGACGACTGGTCAGTTAAACAGGTTGTGGTATCTTACTGCTCTAAATTGTGCTTTTCTGCTCTGGCTTGACAGACTTTTCTTTTGATTTCAGGTTACATGGCTTGTTTTTAATTCAGGTTTTTTTTTTGCTTAACATATGATTTAATTAAAGTTTTGTTGAAGTGATTGATAGTTGCATCACTTGATACCTGTTTACAGACATTTATTCGTTACTCTCTACGTACCAATATTTGTCAGAAGAAAATGATATTATTTCTTCTGTCAGTGAAAATGAGGTTATAAATTACTGTAATTTTGGGATACCTTTCTGGTATGAGTAAACAGTGTTCCCTTGGTGAGTTTTCTGTTATGGAAACCTGGGTTATGCATAATGTATTTTAGAAAGGACCTGTATTTTTCTAAAGAAGAATAGCACTGTGCAACTCCTAGGAACTGTTTTTAGAAGAAAAAAAAAAAAAAGACAAAGAGAGAATATATCTATATTTGAATTCAGAATATACCTCTGCTTCTGCAGTGTTATTTGTCCTGGCCCAAGTAGAGGACTGGAAATGGTTGTTTGTGGGTTCTAGTCTTAATTTTTGACCTGATTCTATGGGACATAAGGTGAACGATTAAACTTACGTACTTCAGTGCTGTCACCTGCTAAATTCTTCCTGGTGTTATTCTGCATCTGCCTGTGCAGCAGAGTTAGGCCCTGAGGTGATGGTATTAACAGTCACTGAAGTTCAAAATGAAAGTAGTATAGAAGTGTTACTTTGTATTTTACTGACTACTAACAAAAGAATTTAGCAAAATTACAAATCGGAGTAAGCTCTAGGAGGAGGGGAGGATATGTTCTCCCCTTCTAAAATCACCACTTTAACAATCTTGGCAGCATCACTGAGCTGTGCTGTAACTTCTGCTTTACATTTTGAAAATGTACCAAATAGCATATAATATTTAATTCCTGGTTGCATTACGCAACAGAATGTGATTGCTTCAATAAAACACATCTGCATTGCAAAAAGAAATTCTCCTGGGAAACAAGCGCATCTTCCACAGAAGCTGGCATGAGGCGTGGGCAGGGCATTGCTATTTTGGCAAGTGGAGGGAGCCGGAGCTGGAAAGCTGCCTCACCTTTCACTTTCCATGGAACTTACCCTTTCTCCTTATTTTAGGCACCAGCCCCTGCCACTTGCTTCGCCTGGTTCTGGTGTGGTGCTGAGGATGCTTTGGATGGCTGATTAAACCCTTGATCTGGGTTCTGGGAGTCAGGATCTCTGCTGCTTCTCTAGCACGGTTATGATCTGTGAGCAGGTTAGGCTATTAGGGAGATGTAAGGAATGCAATCTGAGAAACTTCTGGACGAGATAAGGCAAGGAGAAAAAGGGTCTGTGTTACTTTCCTCTTTAGCTGATAAGGCAACAGCGATCTATGGTAAGTACAAAATTCCTGTCATTTTTATAATGGCTTTTGGTTTGCTTCTTCCAAGCCTTCTTTTTGCTGGAAGCAAAAAGTTCTTTCTGTCATCCTAAAGGTTGGTTGCCAAGACTTCTTGTTCTTCTTACTACCTATGTGCATTATGTTTATATGGCAGTATTTAGCAAAGACTTTCCAGCGGTGTCTGTGACAATGTAATGAGACTTGTCTGTATGATAGAAATTGTTTTGACTTTAACAGGGGGCTTTGAATACTGTCTAAGCAAGCTGGGGAAGTTACGGGGCTAATTGGGTAATCGGTAGGGTGGGTGCACAGAACTGCACCGGGCACTGTTCGCAGTAGTTACTTATGCTTCACTGTTTAACTGGAAGGCTGGAGTGAGTGGAATTCCCCAGGGGATCGGTCCTGGCTTTGGTAATACTCATTGTTTTCATTATTGAAATGATTGATGGAGCAGAGAGAGCAGTTCTTAAATTTACATAGGATAAGAAGCTTGGAGGGGGGCTGCAGGCTCCTTGGAGGGCAAGATGAAAGTTCAAAGCGGCCCTGACTAACAGGAGGAATGGTTTATGGAAAAAATAGAGTACAAACCTTTTAAGTACTGCACAGGGACAGAATTACCCAGTTGCGTGACACGGGATGGGGAATAACTGACTCAATAGTGGTCCTACAGAAGAAGGTCTGTAAGTTGGAGCTGGGCCGTGCTGGAGGCAGTTCGGCCTGGTTTAGTTGAATAGGGTGTCAAAAATCACAGCTGGTCTCCAGACCACCAGGAAAAAAGCAGCCTGCGGCATGTCCTGTTCGCCTCTCCTGGGGAGCTGTGCTGCCAGGGCTGTGCTGCGTGGGCAGCTTTCCCTGCCCTCCCCTGCTGCTCCCGTTCAGACCCTGGGCACTGGCATCCTTGCGTGTGTGTAGGGCAGAGTCCTGTTTCCCCAGCCTCACTGATGTGGGCCCACAGGACAGCACATCTGTAACCCAAGTGCATCATAAACGGACTAGAAGATAGAGTGTCATACAAGGAAAAAGGCCCCCCCAAAACAAGCATCGTTCTAGGATGTGTGAAGAAGACATACGAAATAATCTGTCTACTCTGCCCGGTGCTGGAAACAGCCTAGCACCTAGTTTTGGGTATGACATAGTAAGAAACACATGGACCAGTTGGAGAGAGTCCAGGGAGAAGGCAGTGAGACTGATCAAAGATTTGGAAAACGTGACCTGTGAAGGAAGATGAAAGAATTGAGATTGTTTAGTCTACAGGAGAGAAGGCCAGCAGCGGACATGATAACAGCGTTCAAATATGTGGAGGGTTCCTACAGCGAGGAAGGGAATAAACTGTACTACATGTCTGCTGGGGTTAGGACAAGAAGTAATGGACTGAATTTGAAGGCAGCGAGACGTAGGTTAAACA
Source organism: Struthio camelus (assembly GCF_040807025.1). Taxonomy (NCBI): domain Eukaryota; kingdom Metazoa; phylum Chordata; class Aves; order Struthioniformes; family Struthionidae; genus Struthio; species Struthio camelus. The sequence continues at coordinate 99,589,479 of NC_090943.1, read as the reverse complement.
CTTAAGAAAGCTTTCAAGTGATAGGGGTAGTTTGGTGTGGCAGTCATTTACTTTTGAGAAAGCTGTGGAAGCATCGTAATTGGAGTTTTTTTATAAAATAGGCAAACCTCCTCCAGGAATATTTTGGGCTTTGCCTTGGGGAAGGAGGTGGAATACGTGCCTCTGAAGGTCATTTCTGAGGAAAGAATGAAGGACTCTCTTTTTTTTTTTGGTGGGGGGATTCTGTGAACTTAGGTAGACTATAATAACACAGCAAACAGCTCAAAAGATAGTGGCAATTCATTATTGCAACACATCAGTGGTAACATAGACGGCTGATTTATGCACAAAAAAACGATGATGATGATATCCTTCTGCTCTCTGTTCTAGTTTAAAAAAAGTCTGTGAGTAAGCTAATTTTACTGGAACGTTTCAAAAGGCTGTTCCTGTAAATATATTACTCGTATACAGAAATAGAGGAAGTGATGTTGGTTGGCTCTGCTTGTTGAAATATTGTGCAAACAGAATTAGTACCTGCTAATACATAGCATGGCCGTAGTAAAGTCAGCAGTACTCCGTGAGGCACGAGAGTTTTATGCTAGAGGGTGATGTTTCTTTCACCTAGATTTTCATGCGCTTGTGTGCGTATTTTATTTGGAGTTGGGGAGCAGGCTGGGAAGAACCAGGCTTTAATTACCTCATTGCTATATATACATGAGTTGTTTTTCTCCACAGTCCAGTTACATTTAAGTGCCTGAAACAGCAGTTGAAGAGCAAACCTCAAAACTCGTGCTTTGCTTCCTAAGCCTACAACAAGTTTGGCAGCTGCCGTGGTCACTGTGAAGGCATCTCGGCACGCGTCTGCTGTTCGGTATATGGGGGTGGTGCGGGGCAAAGGGAGACTGCGTGGTGCCGGAGGTGCTTCCCCATAAGGAACTTCCTACCTTGAAACAGGGCTCACAGTGTCCCCAGAGATACTGCCCTGCTCCTTTTGTCCTCCCTAGAAGATCCACCTCCTTTACATTGCCGGTTTCTGCAGGTCCCTTGAGGCCTTGTTTAATTCAGATTTTGCTCTAGAACAGCAAAGAGCTCTTCTAAGCACAGCTTCCCCCACCACCGTTGCTGTGCAGGCCAGGGATGATGGTGGGCTGCCACAGGCAGTGGGGAAAACCGGGGTGCTACAGGACACCCCTGGGAGTGCCATGAGGAACCTGCTAAAGAGGTCGGGCCAGGCAGTTTGGGTCCAGCGAGAGCAGCTGAGCTGGTTGGCTCTCACTTGGCACAGCTGCCAGCTTGCGGGCCCTGCAGCGTGCTTTGTCCTCGCCGTGCCGGACCTGGGATGCTGGAGGAGGACAGTGGAGAGTCACCTGGTGTCTGGGAGAACTACCCTGACTGAGCACTTCAAGTTGCTTGCTGTTGCCTTTTTGCAAAAGTGTCCTCCTTCTAGTCCGCTGCTATTCAAATCCACATCCTGATCTACTGCGAAAACAGACTGAGGGCATATGCGTGCATACATTTTAGCCTCTTGCCCCCCTTCCTTACTTTAGTTTGAAATACCAAAGTGCATTTGTCCCTGTCCCAGTGTATCTGTCACACATCAGTTAACTACCATCCCTCTTCATGATCTTCAGCGTGCCATCTCAGGAGAAATGAATCAGTACTGCTCTCGCTGTGGAGCGTTATTCAGGGGAATTCAAATTGCTGACATCAATCATGACTAAAAAGAGCAAGCAGGAAATCTTTATTAAAATAATCAGCTTTAAATCTTGTTTTGCATTTATTCTTTTTAGGTATTGCCCTTAAAGAAGGGAATACTTTTAGTACTTGAAGTAATTTTACTTGTGTTTACTTTTTGAAACTTAGACTACGTTATATTTCTACAGGAATGTTTCACTAGTAATATAGTCTAACATATGTTTCTTTGGTGCTCTACTTTTTCTATTTTTTATTATGCTGCACGGTAATCAGTGGTGCGTTTTCTCTTCACTGTTTACTAGAAGATTATATTTTTGCCTGGGACCTGTGTCAAGCTTCATTCAAATGAAAATATACATTCAGCAAAAATGCACAAAAAAGAGATTTTAAACCATTTCTGCCGCATGACGAAATGCTTCCTTAAAATAGGAGCTGGGAAATAAGGGGGGAGAGGAAAAAAGAAGAAGAACTTGCTTTGTGTTGAAATTAAATAATTTATTAAAGGAAAGATTAATTTTAGTTATTAAGCTAAGCTTTTTTTTTGTTTGTTTGTTTTGGTCATGATATCTTGTGGAGTTTTAGGAGTAATCGATCTTGAATTCTCTCACATCACTCCTGTTAAGAAATTGTTTGAACTCCTGTTTTTTTACTTTCACAGGTTCCAGCTCCTTTCTCATATTTGAGCTAGGTATTTAAGTCAGCCTATTGAATGTATTGAAATGATAAGGAGATACTCTCTCTGGCCTCTCAGAAGAGACAGAAAACTTCTAGTGAAAACTGATGCAAGATGTCACTCAGGCCTGATTTAAGAAGCTCAGTCAGTTACTTCCATCATTTCCAAGGTTTGGTTGTCTTCAAAACTTTAGCAGCAAACATACGTTTCCCTGAATGTTACTTTTAAGAAAAAACGAATTCAGTTGGTTTCAATAGATACAGTTTTTGAGGAGAGCGCTGATTGCTGGGAGGGGAGAGAGCGCTGAGCCATAGGACTGAGAAGAGGTTTGTGGAGCACTGGGAACACAAACCTGTTGAAATGTAGGTCTTTGTAGGGTAAGCTTTGAGCCTCCTTTCCTTAATCCTAGGACGTTACTCAGTAGCTGAGATAGATAAACATTTAGAATTTTATTCTCCTGCAGGCCTTCTTTTATATCTTTTTCTTTACCAGGGCCAGTCACTCAAGTTATAGAGTCTGCATAGCTGAAATTAACCTTCAATGTTTAAAAAAGTTGTGTGTGTATGTATGAATGAGAGAGAAGTCACTTACGTGTTAGTCTGCATGTGAAAAGTAATAATCTAGGTCTGCGTTGTCCAGTGTGAGAAGAGCATTGTACTGCAGATAAAGGAGAGGAACAAGATTTGGGATTTTTCAGTTGTGTTCCTAGTCATGCTTTTGGATCTTGTAAAAGTGACTCGTATTTCATGTTCACGCAGTTATAAACTCGGTAGTGAGACTGATCCCTATTTAGAGATTTTAGGAATAAAGTTAGTAATTTTATCTTCTGACATGCCAGAACTACATAATCTCCCCTAGGAAAAAGCAAGCAAAATGCTACTTACTAGTTCATGCTCCGTCTCTTCCAGCCTGGACCGCGGAGATGCCTCTTAGTCCCATGGAGGGAAGCAAGTTCACAGACAGATGCGGATCAAGTGCGATAAACACCAAACACTTGTGTAATCTAGTATTTTTCTTCTCTGAGAGAAGATCAAACATCAGCTGGAAGTAAAGATACCAGGCAACTTCATTTTCTTCCTTTAGCGTGTGCATGAAAAACTGGTTCTTGGAAGCTGGGGAGGGTATTAAGGATGTGATGCTAAGATAAGTCTTCAGAGACGAGCACAGGCTGAATATCAGGTGATTCATCCTCTTCCATCTTTTAGCTGTGACTATGCACACTTTCTGGTGTGGCTCCTGGTCACAGTTCACGCATGGGGAGAAGTTATAGCTCCTGGCACATACCATGTTGATAAACTCTTAGCAACGTGACTTCTGCACTCTGTCACTTGCACCTTTGCCTTCTGCCCTCCTTGCTCGGTGCCCGTTCTCAGCCACCTTCGTTGCAGGTTGTCTCACCCTTGCTTAGCTGTGTCTTGCATCTTGGATTAGATGGACAGTTGTATTTGATGACTGGATGTGCAGAAGTGTGTATGTTACCAGGGGAGATGCTTAAAAACGTATGGGTCTTTTTGCAGAACCATCAGTAATGTTTTGTTACTGGTTGTCGCTGTTTAGCAGCCTCTGTGCTGAAGGCCCAAGGGCCTCTCGTCAGAAGTTACATAGATACAGCACCCTCTCCAAAGAGAGGAAAAGGGAGGCTTGCTGAGCCTGCAGCTGGGTTCTGATCGTAATTTGTGACTAACTGTCATCAGGTTAAGCACGCACTCTGTATCCACGTGCAAAATGTGCAGTGCATTTCAGGAATTGCCTGCAGAATATATAGAAGCACTCGCATCATGAGTTCAAAGAAAAACAAAGAACCCATGGAAGTGTGAAAAACAACAGTAAGAAAAGTATAAAAGTTTTTTTGGATGGCCAGACCCTTCAAAGGCTGATGAAGAAAAGATTGGAGACTGTGAAGAAAGTTGTGCATCAGCTTCTGCTAATTCTGTGGGAATTTTTTTATTTTATTTATTTTTTAACAGATTGCCGATAGAAGCTGTAATCAGCAAATATGTTTATTTATACAGCTACAAGGGGGAGGCCAACACAGTGATTTGTGGTCGCAGAGCGATTCACTGCTGCTGCAGTCAGTGAACGGTGGGCAGGGAGGGGTGGATGGCAGGAGCACCAGGCACTGCAACTACAGCTAAAAAGGACCTTCTGTGAACTGCTAAAGAAAACAGTTCCTCTGCAGGCAGGCCAGAAAATGGAAGTAGCAGCTAGCAAAGCCTCTAGACAAGATTAAAACAGACAGGAAATGAAAACTAACTTCAGTGTTTTTCTTGCACACTGACCGCCCTCCCCCGTCTTTGCTGGTGCTTGTGATGTCCTTAGGAAAGCAGTTCCCCTACCTACTTCTTGGAATGTGCACGCTTGGTTTAGAAAAGTGCGTGACCAAAACTTAGAGCCAAAATCTGCTGTCAGTGGGGTTCCATGAGGGTTGGCTCTCGGTCCAGCTTTATTTTAGACCTGCAGTTACTGTCATTGTCTCCAGAAAGCTGCATTTAAAAGCCAGGGCACGTGTAAAGAAGGGAAGGACAGCTCGCTTTCCTGTCTCTAGCTCTCTGCCTGTTAATCTGTTACAACAGATCTGTTGCTTTGCTGAGTGTGTTAGGCTCAGCAACTGCTCTTCCTCAGCATACCTGCCAACTTTTGAAATCTATAAATAAGGATGTTCGGGGGAGAAAAAGAGACACACCTTCTAACTCCATTGAAATACTTGGACACATCGTGCTTATTTTGGCAAGACAGATTGGGAAAAATGAAATATAAATATATTTTGCTAGAATATAGGGACTATCTTTCCCAAATAGAAACAGCTGGCATGTATGTGTGGCTAAAGCAGATTTACTTAGATTTATGCTAGTCATACTATGAGCTGCACTAAAAGAAAATGAAACAAGTCATCTTTCATCCTCCTCAAATGCAGACGTTTTGCCAAGGTTTGGTTCTTAGAAATTAGATGAACCTGATGAAGCAGGATCTTGCATCTAAAAATAGAGCATTTTACTTTCCATCTTACCCCTTGCAGGCAGGGCATAATTTTATCTCGGCCAAAAAGTGAGATGGAAGCGATTTGAGCTTTGCCTGATATCTCTGTCCTCTTTTGGGCTGGTGAGAGGGGGCTTTCGTCTTTTCCGGCCACATTTAAAAGTGGATGTAATAGGTATCCTTGCAGTGAAGAACCACCATTGCAAGTTTTTCATGTCATCAGGGCAGCAGTTGTATTTTTGCAGGTGATGTGGGCTTGGGTATGGTAAAACTGAAGAACACGGTGCTTGGTCTCCTGGGGTTCAATGCTCTATTCTTTCAGCCAAATCTGCAGGAGAAGAAGGTCTTTACAAATTCTGTGATCAAGAACAGTCCCCTCAGCTCCCTGCAACCTGGTGCAAAAAGATGGAGCTTGAAACCTGAGAGTTTTGCCGAGCTGTCCAAGCTGCAGGTACGCCAGATTGTAACTCTGCAAACACCCTCAGCTGCCCCTTTGGGCTTCTACAGACATTGCTGAGCTGTGCTGCTGCTGCCTCCAGCTTTGCAGGTGCACGCCGAGGAGGTGTAAAACGGCCTCGGGAGGCATGAATGCTGCAGCGTATGTCACTCGGCACCTACGAGGAAGGCTTTCTTGCTTGCAGTAACATATATGTTGGCTGACAGCCAGGATGAATGCCATGATCCCGGTGGCAGCTTCCTTCCCCCTCTCGGCTTCCTCCCCACACCGCTGTCTGAGCAGGTTGGAGGGTGGTGGTCGAGGGCGCTGAGCGTATGTGCAGGTGTGTGTGTGGTGGTGGGGTTGCTGACACCCTGCCTCTCTGAGCTCCTCCATGTGTGGATCTGTCGGCACCGGTGTGCCGGCTGCTTTCCTGACCTCTGTACACTGGGCTCTTTGATGTATGGGATCGCGAGTCCACGAGCCTGCACGCAGGAGCTTGGCGCGTCCTTTTCATTAGAGCAGAGGAGGCCTGTGTCCTGCAGGGCTGTTTGAGTAAAGGCATGCCCCATCTCCTGCTTCTTATTACCCTTTTTATCTGAGCTGCTGACTCATGCAGCGTGGTCTGCTCAGCAATCCCTAGCAGTCACATCGCACTGTGAGTTACCTTTACTATGACTCACACTTGCTTTTTCACTTGGCAAGTGTCAGGCCAAAGACAGCCCTGTCTTGTCTCTCTCGGATATCCTGTCTTCCCCTTTACCCCCAAGTCTTGTCCCCCCTCTCATCCATCCCATCCTCCCCCCCACAGTAAACCTCCTGTAACTAAATTTTAAGATGTATAATTTTGTCTTTCCTGCCATCTCTGCACTGTGCACCTGAAGCTAGTGAGATCGCCACGCCAATCCTAAAATAAGTTAATTCTTCTTACCTCTCTGCGCAGATGTGTTAGGTGGAGAATATTTATTTTCTCAAGTATATTTTTATTCCTTTTTTTTTTTTAAATAAAAGAGTAGTTAGTGTCTTTTATCTTGGTGTGAAATTTCCCTTGGACAATGTGTGCCTCTTTGGTATGTTAGTATCTGGTACATAGACAATACGCGTCCAGTGTATAACCAGAGCCTCCTGACTGCGAATTTGCCTGCCTCTCAGGCAAACGAGACCACGGTTTCAGACAACTTGTACTGAGGTTTCCCTTGCTAGCCCTTGGCCCGCACTTCCAGAATGAGTTTCCAGACCGAGGCACGCATCGTGTGTGGGGAGTTTGTGAAGGGGTATACTGAGGTCAAAATCCCCGCTTGAAGTGCTTTTACATGATTTCAGGTTAAAGCGAATGATTGAGTTGTGCTGCTAAAGGTTTGACGTTTCCTTGCTTTAGGTGAGGCAAACTTTACCAGTGATTTCTTTGTGGACAGATACTGTTCCTTTAGCCCATTTCAGTGCTGAGTTCCCTCAGCTCTTTTTTGAGAGAGAGCCTAGTATATTCGCCAGTGAGGACAGATGGTGGAAAAGGTTGTGCAGTTCAACTGAATACTGACTTCCATATCTTACTGTCCGGAGTATAGTTGAGGTCATGCCTTCAAGTCCTCAGTCATGTGAAACCTTTATTAAAACTGGTAGTCTGATTAAACTCAGTTGGTTTGAATAAGACTGGTAGGATTGGGCTTGTATATTGCTGTTATGATATCACTGAAATTTGCCCAGAAATGAAGGCCAGAAATTCTAGGAAAGAGGGTTAAAACGAGGGGTGGAGGGTGGTAATACCGGATATTTTTAGGAGGTTTAAACTTCTTCTCATATTCTTCTAGCAGAAGACATCCAGATTTTAGGTGGTTGTGTCAGTTTTCTTCTCTAGGAACAAAATCTCATGTTTTTTTTGACAGGGGCCCAAACAAATGAAGACAGTGCCTAGCTCTCTCTTGTAGAAATGCATAGCTGTCTCTTTTAGACTTATGTGCAGAAAAACCTTTTTAATGTTAGGTGTGATACACTTTTTTGGACCAAGCTGCTTAAAATTTTTCCAGAGGAAAAATGTATTGTAGCTTTTACTTGCACACTCGGGCACAGCCTGTGAAACAGCACTGTCTGATCCAGTGCAGGGCTAGTTCAGCTTTCCGAAGTATCCTTACTGGAAAGGCCTTTACCCATTCTGCGGCAGGTCGTGCTGGCGGGGGACTTGGTTCTTGGTTCACTCCCTGTGGAAGGCAGTGGGCTAGGTTCGAGCATTTCCCCAGTGGGGTGTATGTGTGTAAACAATGGCTTGGATGGATGGGACCTCCTGCTGCTGGCAGTTTGGTCTAAAAATATTAGGGAATGCAGTAAGTGCAGAAACTTAACTTTTCCAAAAATTGTGGAATTAACCAACTGTTTGCTTCCGTCCCTGGGCGGGTAGGTAACGTCCTCTCCTGTTCCCGTCTCTCCTTTCTGTTTAGCTTGTGAGCTTTGAGGTCCTGTGACTTGCTGTTGCTGTATGTCCCTTGTGGTGTATTGCCAAGCTTTGCGGGTCCCTGGTGTGAAAGAAATGGGGCTAATGGTGATTGTAAGCAAAATATTCTGTTATTTATAAGAAGCCTCTTGTTTTCTTAACATAAAGTAATTCTTAGCATAAAATAACATGCTCCACAACTCTGAACCATAAACGTACAGCTGTCGTGCAGTGCACATGATGATTTTAGTAGGAAACTGCGGTTGCTCATTCGAATCCTTGACCCTTGGAAGTTTTGCCATTGCCTTTGCGAGAATACGACTGCAGATTGTGTGACGCTTCCCAGCCTGCTGCTGATTGTGGGCAAACGATGCCAGACTTGGTTGTGTCTCCACATGGACACGCTGTGTGACGTAAAGTTGATCCATGTTTATCAGCGGAGGTCCTTGCACCTTGGGGTTGCGTGCAGGCATTGCTTCCTGCTCAGGGAGATGGTGGCGTGCGGAGGCTTCTGCGTTTTCTGGTTTTGCTCTAGTAGGCGAGTAAGGAAGTGTGGGTGAGCAGGTGGCGGGTGCCATGCCCTCTTGCCGCTTGCTGTTGCGTGGCTTTTGCCTGGGCACGAGGCAGGTAGCGGCCTCCCACTGCAGGATCAGCATGGGCTTAGGTTTACTCCATGGCTCGTTTTACCCATATGCAAAATAGATGGGCAGTGATACCTGCCTTTGTTGGGGGATTGAGGCTTAATTAATTAATTAATTGAAATTTGTTAAATGCCCTGAGATCCACTGTGTATGCCCCAGAGCAGCAGCAGCGCTTTGAGGTTAGAATCCTCCCCTCTCCAGTGATGAGATTTCCCCAAAGTAGTGACTCCGACACTTCCTTTCCCATCTCCTCACCTTTTTTTTTTTTTTTTTTTTTTTTGAAACAGGTCTCAGAGCAGTGCTGTGCTGTGCGTTAATTCTATGGCTTATTCCCTTTGACTTCTACCTAAATAAATAAATAAATGAATAATGGGCTTAATGCGGTCAGCACAGAGGGCACTTGCCAAAAGAATTTCACAAAGCAGCATAGCTCAGTTGCCAAATGTCATGTCTTTTATATAAAGCATTCTTCAGGAAGCAAAGTTGCACAGGGAAAAAAAAAAAAAAAAGAAAATGTTATAAAAACTATCACTGCAGTAAGATACATTTTCTTCCCCCACAGGGAGAATGTCTGGGCCATGTCATAGTAGGATCAAGAGAGTCTATTTTTATTTCATCTTAAAGGCCCCTCTCACTTTTTTTTTTCCTCTACTTCCCCTCCCAAAGAGTAACCCTTTTACCATGCTGGCTTGGAGAACTCAGTTTAGATTAGTATTCAAAAGCGTGGTTGTGGGATGGTCTTCATATATGTGAAAATATTTGCCCGTGGGTTTTGTGTGAAGAGAAGGCTGTATAAACAGTGTTAATGCCAGAATTTTTATTAGTCTAATATGATTAAAGATTGAGGAAAACAAACAGAGATGTTTTGCGGGGGGGGGTGTGGAGGAGGCAACGAAAGTTCAAAATCAGAAATGATAAGACTCAATGTTGTAAATGCATGTATATGTGTTTTCATTGAGAGTGTTTATGTATCAAGTATATATGGATGTGTGTAACCTATGTTTATATGTACGTTTGGTTATATCCCTGAGTAGTAGCTGTAGTTGCTCTTTGGCTCTTTTCTCCCAGATCCAAGGGATCCGTTGCATTTAGAGACCTGGGGCCTCAAACGCGGCTTAAGCCTTGCTCCAGAGGGTGCAAGGCAGAGACAGAGATGCCTGGGGGTGCACAGAGCTCGCGCGGCCCCTGTTTCGCTTCCTTGCAGGTGAAGGATGCTGGTGGGCAGGTGCAAGTGGGCTGCAGGCTGGATCAGTCTGTCTCTGGGCTGAGCGGTGGCAAAAGGGCTGTCACCTGGCTGTCAGTGTCCCAGGGAGCTGGGTTGTGATACCAGTGGGATTTTGCCCCGTTTCAGGGCTCTGCAGGGATCTCAGTACCAGCCGCTTTTTGGTGACCCTGTGGGAACACGAGATTTGGCAATTACCTCTGTGTAGACTCAGGACAATATTGCTCCTGTATGCTCAGTTCATATCTTGGGGTGGTTCTTGTCACTCTAAAGGCCAGAAATTTTTCCTCTAAATTAAGGATTTGTTTTGGCAGGGTGTTGTCCTAAGTTTCTTCACTGTACACTAACTGGTTGACTTTTTAATCCTGGTGTGTGCTTACAATGCAAATACTAAGAGAGTTCATTGAATTGATATCAGTAATGCAGAATTTGAGCTATACTTTTACAAAACAGTACTGAAATAGATTTTCTGAACTTCAGCCCTCTACAATGTTTTAGCTCACAGGAATATTTAATAGCATAACTTAAGATCATTTTAGCTAGTAACACAGCCTCACAACACAGTCCTGCCATGCTATAGCTGCTATATTGGCCAAATACAAATTTATATGTAATGCTGTTTCTGTTTGTATCCCTTATAATTCATTTGAACTTCAAACAGGGTTGCTGCATGGCACCCATAGAATAATTAGCCCTGACTATATATTCATTTGTCCCCCCCCCCCTTTTTTTTTTTTTGGTCAAGAACAAATCACAATGAATAATCTGATGATATTAAGAGATTCTACTTTCAGTATCTTAATGCATGTATTGGAACAACCTGATCGCTCATTGGCAGCGGGTATTTTTAAGTTAGTAACGTTAAGTGATTTAAAAATTCATGAAAAAAGATTTCTTTCCTCCTCCCCCTTCTTTCCTCCAGGATGCCCATTTTTATGTTGTTTATAGCATTGGAGTGAGTCAGGCTACAGCTCATCATGTGGTGACTCTAGTTACCGTTCATTCTTAAAATGTTTTCAGCTCCTGGTTGTAAGCAGTTGATAGGTTGCCATATTTGAATTTTCTTCGGTGAAAAGTTCACGTCTCTGGATATGATATCAGTGAAGAATTCCTCGCCACAGTTTGCTGTGACAATTGCTGGGATTTCTTCAGAGTTATACTGTATGCAAAATAGGGTCTCTTTAATCACAGTTTTTCTTCCTCTTTGTAATTGCATGGTTCTGAAATCCTCCTTCCTTGCTTAGTGTACAAGCACAGAGATTTTCACTGCTGCTAGTACGAGTCCTGACCCACATGTCGTGCTGTGTGGTGTGCTAATGAGCAAGCAAGGAAAACCAATTAACAGGCTAGTACTCAGACTTCTGTGTATATGACGCCTTTTTAGAGTGCAAATATTTTAACATGGTTCTCAGTTCTGGGAAAAAAAAAAAAAGCATTCTGGACAACTGTTTCTATACATACATATATATATATATATAATGACTCATGCAATGATTGTATTCCTCAGCAGTTTTGCTGGACAGAAATTGTTAATCAATATGGAGTGTGTTATATGAGCATCATTTTAGATTCGTTTCTGAATCAGTGAGTCACATAGTCCTTTGAATATATGGAAGTGAAAATGGTGTTTACACAAAAAAAAGGAAAATATGATAGGGGAACCCTTCCATTTTTGCTTAAGCACGGTTGAGGTGGCAATGAGCACGAGAAGAACCTGAATCGGTTCAGAGTTGCGCTAGCTTAAGTTTGCCATGCACCCTCTCCCTCTTACCTTCGCCCTTGCTAACTTCTAGGGTTATTTTTCTGTGTTTCTTTTTCATTGCGGATTTGTTTCTCTTCTGGATATTTTGCTTACATTGTCAATATTGCAGTGTTTGTTCAGCTCAGACCAGGAAAGGTCTTCGATTTTGCAGCTGACATTTATTTACAGGGTCACCTTTTGGTCTCTCTTAGATTGCCGTTCCTTGTGAACAATATATCGTGAGTGATGTAACCTACGAGCTGAGAGATCTCCAAAGCCATTTTGTTCCCTGAGCCTCGTGGTAAAAGACTGTTGGAAGCATGTTTTGGGTGTTAGATTGTCATCACTTCTTCTGGAGCTCACGTCGGTTATTTGAGAAGTAAGAAACCTTGAAGGCTGCATCTGGATGAGGGTTTTCTAGTAGTATATTGTACTGCTGTTACCAAGTCTGTAGCTTAGCTTGTTTGGATGGCTTTGAGTCTCTAAGAAGTCTTCGCAGTTGTTTTTCTCCTTTTCAGGGATCTCCTTTATATAGTCTCAGTATTCATTCCTTTACTACTAGGAGCAGAGGCTACAGTGTCTTTGAATGTTGACTCTCAGTGCTTTAGTTCTTGAGTCACGTCTTATATAAGTGTCTTGAGTAGGTTTCGGGTTGCTATTTAGAGGTGATGATATGCTTCTTGTGTAGATATCATGAGGGCAAGGAATGTTAGGCATTGATTATCTTGTTTTCTTGGACCTAATTATATTTTTTCATGGTTTTTGGTATTTTTGTTTGTTTGTATGAACAGGCATGAAAGACAAAAGGTGAGAAAATGGATTCTGAAAAATTTGTGTCCTTAAATGCGGATTTAGGCACGTAACTACTTATATTTAATTTTAAGTTGTGCTGGTTATTAAGTGATTAAAAGAGGATAAAAAAATCGGTCGGTATTTCCGATGACTGCCCTCTTGAAAATTAGGCCGTTTCTGTTAAGGTGCTCAAATAGGAATGCAGGAACATAAAAGTTCAGATGTTCAGGTTTGAACACTATATAACATGAAAAAAAGGAAGTGGAAGGAGGAAGAGTTGGGAGGTAAGGAGCCAGTAATGCCATAGCTTGTGGGGAAGCCTCAGATATTCAAAAACAGTTACTGTGGGCTTAAAAATTTTCAGCTTTTTAAAAATATCAACTTCCTGCACCATTTTATTTGACTTTTTGTGGTAATATTTAGGCTTCCTATTTTTAAGCTTTTTTTTTTTTTAAACAAATCTGTGAGCTAAAAACTTGGAGGGGGAGAGAGAGCAAGACAAAGCATGACTTAGATTCACATATTATCGAGAATGTGGTGGAGGAGGAGAAAAAAATCAAATTTGTGAACGATACCATGAAGAAAGTTCAGATCCTGGAACCCCGTCAGGCCACAGGAGATCCTGTAAAGTTCTGTGATGAGGTGAGAAGGTTATTTTCTTCTTGCCTGTGAAAGAAAACTGGCTCCAGACCTACTTGAAATCTTGTGGGATTTGCTAAAAAATCATGGGAATTGGTAACAAAGTCCAGGATGAATCTAGTAATTGACTGTAGATGGGTGATTGTTTTTGGCTCTCTCTCTTCTCATACTGTTAAATTTATTTCTGTTAAAACGCTTGCTACTAGACTTGTAAAATGTCTTTAGAATTTCTATAAGGTTTCTTGTAATTGTTTGCAGGAAGAGTGATATTAGGATCATGTTCTTCAGGAATATTTTTTAGATTGTTTAAAATTTTTTTAAATTACGTTGTATGTGCAGCAGGGGGAAAAATCACTTCTCATCATGAACATTTTGCTTTGTTCAGTAGATTTCTTGTTAGATAGGAAGGCAGATTTGGGACTTGCATTACTTTGATATTCTGTGCTCGTTGTTATGTACCTGTAGGATGCTTGTTTGGCTCATGAGTAAAATATTGCATATGGTTCTAGGAGGAATTTTGTTCAGAGCTTTTAGGGCACTGTAAAGTACAAACCTGATTTTTAATGTATGGTCTCTAACTTTGCTGTGATACTAAAAGAACTTTTAGTCTTTTAATAGTCATAGTAATCTTTTTGTGCCTTCCTATGAATATGCTGAGCGGACTTCTCACTGGTGAGACTTAATGCCTGCTTTAGCAAGTATTGCAAACAATATCAGACTTAATAATTTTGCTTTCTGCTTGTAATTACACATTATGACTTGTTGGTAATGCCTTTAGAACTCCTCTGTTCGCTATCAATCTCCAAACTTTAAATTAAGGAATAATGTGTATCCTGACTGGTCATAACAAGGCTGAAATTCCATCTTGGGCCTCTGGCGCATCACAGAATCAGAATGGAATTACAGCTTTAATTTATGTACTATGAGGGATCCATTATTTATTACCATGCATTAGAAAATGATTAATCTCTGCTTGTGTTGCAAGGCTGTCCCTTTGCTAAAAGTCCCCAGGAAGTGCTGAAATGTTGTAGAACTTCTTGCGCAGATTACAGCTCAGTGAAACTGCCAAAAAAGCCGTTGCATTATTCAAAAACTACTAGAGGTGATGAAATGTTATGAAGCCACTATGGGGTTTTACTAACTAGTAGAATCCCTACAAAACTTTAATATGCTAAACCTGAGCATTTCCTTCCCGTTAGTCCCTTTCAAGCATTTCAAGTGAACAGGCTGAGGAGCGTTGTGTTTTGAGGACCCTGATTCAGCAAAGCACTTGAACCATGAACCATACATGCAAGCTCTGCTGAAGGTAATGGAAGTTAAACATGTGCTTAATTGGTTTGCTGAATCATTTCTTCAATTTCTACTTCTTTGATTGTTCATAAGACCTATTTCATAGTTTTTCTTCCAATTCCCAAAAATTGTGTGTATGTAGGCATGTCTCTACAGCCGTGCACCCATGAGCACAGGAAAGCTGTAATGGAGCAGTATGAACTAATGGGAAATTGCTATAAAATCAACTGATTCTTCCACTTTTCCTTCCAGTGATTTTAAGACACACACAGCTCTGACGTTGCACGTTTATGAGCTTTTCCACTACTGTAAAAGTCAGTAATCAGGTTCTGGTATGTAATTAATATACTGTGTGACTAGCTAAAATGTCAACAACTGTGGCTGTGATGACCTTGAATCAGAGTATGCCTTCAGAGCCAGTTTTCAGTGTGGTTTAGCCTTTCCACTGGAAGGGAGAATTTTTTGTTTTACAGCCTGCTGACATGGGTTTGTACAGAGACCTAGTACCAGCCACTCTGCCAAGCACCTGTTACCAAGTAACGTAACTAATCCCTCCTTCTCCATAAAATGAATGTGGGATCTTGGGTAGGGGATTACAATTTTGCATTTGCAGTTGCTGTTCCCTGGTTTGCAAAAACAACAACCCAAACTGTAAAGGTATGTAGGAATTGTAATTAGTAAGCTCTCGCAAAATGTCTTCAAAGTACTCGGCCTTAATAGATCTGAAGAAAAGAGCTAGATATTTGTAATAGATCAAACAGATGCTAATACCTTAAGAGAAGGAATTGCTGATGTAAATTAAGTGAATGTTTTATACTAGTACAAAAGTATTATAAAAAATTAAATACTCCCACTTTCTAAGGCGGCATTTTTATCTAAGGCTCTGATGACACGTATAAACCACTCAAGTTTCAGTCTTGTGGGTTATACTGTCACCAGAAGCTCTGACTAATAATACAATAAAGTCTTACAAATGACAGTTGGATATAGTATGACTCTAAATGACAATTTTTTTGTATTGTTATTGTCATCTGTTTAAGGAAGAAAAGAGAAAGTCTCAGTGTCTATTGACTAATTAGACCCATTGGCGAAGTGTTATCCTGGATCTAATTTGGATGGCCGTATTGTGAATCACAGATGTGGACTCTAAAATACAGTGACAAAGTTGATAATCCTTTAGGTGTGAGAATATTTAAGCTGCTGTATAGCAAGACATGCAAAATATGCTGGCAGCTCTCCCCCACACAAAATTAAAATGATTGTCATTTTTGCAGGGAACACCATGGGGATCAGAATTAGAGACATCCACTCATCTTCAGGTTGATGGCTGCAGTTTCTATGCAGAGTTTTAACCCACTGGAGCTGTATAAATAGATCGCTGGCTCCATGCAGATCTGTGTGGAGAGCAGTCGCGATTCCCTTCGGCATCACGAGGACTTGCGGGAGAGCAGTCCTCTGTGGCTACCTGTCTCACGCCACTCATACCGAAGAGTTAGGTTGGGACTTCTCTGGGCAAAAGGGCTTGCTTGGATGATACTCACCCCTCTGAAGGAGTCTGGCATAAGGCTTATGCAGATTTAGGCTTATATTTTAAGCCATGAGGCTTATGCTTTAAAGCCTCAGTCAGGTCCTAAACGGGACATGGCATTTGTGCTAGCTCTCTGAATGAGTTGCAGCTTTGGGTGAATCCCGTATCATGTGAAGAGAGATAATATATCACATCAACAGAGAGGAAACCAGCTGTTTAGCATTGGGGGAATTGTTTCATAACTGTGTTATGATAGGTATGTGAAGCTGTAAAGTCTTCCTAAACACTGAGCAGTATTAATCTTATACATACAGCAGAATTTCTTCCTTTTCTGCCTTCTATCTCGCTGCAAGTATTATTGCCACTTTTGTGTAGGAGTGGCTTTGCTGTAAATTTCATATAGGACAGGTAGAAATGAGGATGAACGTAAAAGTTTTAAGAGTAGATTTCTCAAGTTCCTTAAGCTCCCTGTCTCTCCAAGTGGTTGTAGGATTAATTATGTTGAGCCATCACCCTCTAAAAGAGCTGGATCCTGCTCCTGGCAGGCCAGTGGTGGGATACTGCACATATGTTTCTGCCTATGTGTGAAGGAAGCAATTAGCAGTGTTACTCTTTGTGAGGAGAATAATGTCAAAAACAAACCGGAGGAAATGAAAGAAGAAAAATGACAGTAGATTTTAATACAGGATTAGGGTCCAATGACTTCTTGACACAGATGGCTCACTCTGGGAAATGACTCTTCAGGTAACATTGTCATACTTGTAAGGAAGCGTGCCTGCCACTCCTGTGCTCTGCGTGTGCT
The DNA here is from genome assembly GCF_040807025.1 of Struthio camelus. Lineage (NCBI taxonomy): Eukaryota > Metazoa > Chordata > Aves > Struthioniformes > Struthionidae > Struthio > Struthio camelus. Next base: position 99,572,640 of record NC_090943.1, on the reverse strand, counting down.
CCCCCCCTACCTTGCCTGCAGAAGTGAACCTGAGATATGCAACTCTGGTGACTCTGGCCGCAGTGTCAGGACAGGTCCATGCTGTATCCTGTAGAATGTCAACTCTTTTTGCTGCCCCAGTCTTGTTTTAAAATCACTGACAATTTGATAATCTTGTACTGTGCTGATACTGAAGACTGGGTTGTGCATGCCTTGGTGCGTCATGTGAGGTTGCAAAGTTGTTATTACAGGTTTACTGTCACACAGTGAATGACTGATGGTATAATTTGTATTTTCAAAATACATAAGCAGATCAGCCCAGTCGGGTGATGTGGTAAATATTTCCAGGAGATAAAAAAGGTATTAGGGCAGGAAATGGAGTTATAAACTTCCTTTAATGAGTTGTATATTATTTGATAGTGTTTTTCCATATGCATGAGCTTCCACATGCCAAATTGTAGTAGTAATTGGCAGCTATTTCACAGTCCTGGAGAAATGGTGTTACCAGTACTAGAATCAGTTGAAATTAGTAGAGCTGTCAGTTTGCGCTTCAGACTAGCGTGACTAAGAGGTGATCAGTACAAATAAGAGAAGGCCCACTTGTCCTCCTTCTTGCCCCGGAAATAGGGAGAAGGTGAGAGCAGGGGGAGCAGAGAGGACGTGTTCATCTCCTCCAGGCAACTAATGGTGATAACTGCTGCCGGCCCTTGATGACAGTTTGGGCTACGCCGATGTTTAACTTGGAGATCCGAGCAGTCTTGCTCACTTCCTGAAGTCCCTAAAGTTAATCACATAAACGGATAGGATTGGGGCCTGAAAGAGCTCTGTTGGTTTATTCTGAAGAGTTTCCAATAAAAACCTTACGATGCAGGAGACCCCTCAAATTACAAGTCTTCTCCTACTTAGAGTAGGCGGCCCATGATGTTGATGGGGTATGAAGTGGAGTGAAGCTGCGTACATTTGTTTGTATATGCCAGCAATCTCCAACAGTTTGAAAAAGATGCAGCAATTTAAAATACCTCATGTGTTTGTGTGCAGATCAGCTGCCATTGTTTTGCAAAGACACAACTTTTAAATAGCTAATGTTAAAGGTAGTTTTTAAGATACAGGGAAAGCGCTTCTGAAAAAATACAAAGATGACAGGGATTTTTTTTTTATTTAACTTTTTTTTTTTTTAATAATGTAAATGGGTCCATGCTCACTGAAACACACAGTCATAGAGATTTCGTTGTGTGGGAGAGCAGGGGGAACAGTTCACTCTTCAATGATGTTTTACTGAAGAACGGTTTGTTTTTAATGATAATGAGACAATCCCAGTAATAACTGTAAATAGGCCTAGGAAAGTGCTACATTCATTGATGGATGAAATCTTTTAACAGAGTTTGGATGTCTTTCTAAAAATGCTACACTGCAAATTATTGGGCTTGATACTTCTCGCTTGTATGCAGTGGAAGGATAATTCTCACTACTGGAGGGATTCTGGGGAGAAATTGTATGGCCTGTAATATGCATTAGCATAAGCTTAAAGGAGTATAATAGTCCTTGCTGACTTTTAAAATCTCTTAGTCTGTGCTTCAAGCCTTAGGTTGATTAGTCTAGTTTATATTAAATTTAAATAGATCTCTATACATTGAGGTATGTGCATTTTAGCATAAAAGATGAGTCCAGGAACTAGTAGTGTTAGGAGGTGTGTTTGTAGCTTTTGAAATATTACTCTATTTCTTCTAAAATGATTATGTAATAATCATTAGCTTTATTTAGTAATACACCAGTTACTGAGAGCTGTTTTCTTTTTTTGACCCTTTGAAAGAAAGTTGTACAGCTACTTCTCTTGCAGACCTCAGTGATTCTGCAGACTGGCCGAAAGGTTACTTTCATTTTCTGCAGGCCAGTGGTGATGGGAGAGTTATCGTGGTGTTTCTGTCCCTAACTGTAGACATAGAAAAGCAAGCCTAGGTGCAAGATCAAGGAACGTTGAAAAGGACAGACAGTATGATGTTAAAATTTACACTGATTGGTGCTGGAAAACGAAACTGCGTTGAGCACCAACTTTTAGCATGAGAAATATTCTCCGGGTTGAAAGCAGTGTGGTGCTAGGTTTGAATAAATGCTGAAGTGATTGAACTGCACTGCAGCGCAGGGTTAGTACATGTGCCTGCATGTAAAGATATACAGTGTATCTTCAATAAGTTAGAGTTTTGGGTTTTTTTTTCCATTTACAAACTTTGCTTGCCAAAATGAACAAAGGTGTTTGTAACAATACACGGTATTGTGAATTTTCATAAACTTAGCTTTGTTCCTGCTGTTGTCATTATCTAGCTTATATTATGAATCACATTAAGGAAAAATAACCTTGTTTCCATCCTCCCCGGGAAAAACCCTTTCTCTGTCTCAGCTCCTCTCAAAACCCCCAGACACCTACTTGTCCTGTGTCATCTGAAGCAGATTTGAATCTGTTATCACTACCTAAATCTACAGATACACTTTTCCTGTCTTACACAGGAACAAAATGTTGTCCCACTTTCTATAGGCTGCAATTTAGCAATATCACAAAGAGCAAGTTACAGTAGTAAACTGACTGTGTTAAAGAGATGGAACAATGGAAAGATTACAATTTAATTCTCCATAAACTCCATTTTATATTATTCATAAGCAGAATGCAATTGACAGTAAGTGAAAGTAAAGCTGTGTATCACACCAGCATAAGGAAAATAAGTCTCCCTGGGTAAGACTGTGCTTGGGTTTGATGCTAATTAATCTTTTAGAATGGCACTGCAGTTCTGATTTTCTTTTTTCTTTCTTTTTTTTTTTTTTTTTTAACATCAGATCCATTTGTTTACCTTTCTTGCCAATCTAACATCATTTTGTATGGACTGGTCTTTTGGTTTGGTTTCTATCTGGAGCATGCTCTCTTTCTCTCAGTTCCCCTGTAGCAGTTTTGGAATCCACTGGCCAGTTTCAGTTAAATTTAACAGGAGGCTTGAGATCATTCAGACCTTTAATTCCTAGAAGTTTTATGAAATGGGCAGTTGGATATAGGATAAAGACAGAAGTTTTTGGCTCTTCTGAAGGTAACCTGTGTTACCTGACGTATGAGCCTCGATGGGGGAGCAACCTCCAGGGCACAGGTAGGTTTGGTCACAGCTTGCATCTTACAGCCCATGGGAGCACCTGGCCACAAGGCACAAAGCCACCCAAAACCAGCTCTCATCAGCTCCGCTGCCTATGCAACTATTTGGTCTTTTTAAGGAGGGAGAGTATCCTAACTCTCTTTACCTTGTCCATACTTTCCAAATAAATTGAATATTGTGGAGTTTCCAGCTTTCCTCTCTTCTGAACCAATAGCCCATTCACTGTTGTTTCCCCTGTTCTGCAGGTGGCAAATGGAGTCAGAGAGAAACAAGGTGACACGACCAGGTTTATATAAGGAGGCATAACGCGGTGCTAGCCTGTGCAGCTAAACTCAGAGATTAGAGCCCAGCCTGCAGGACCACACATCTGTTTCCTATTCTGTGCTAACAGTCACTAGTGAATGTAGTTTAAACAGAGAGATCAGTTATAAAAAGTCCCAAACCTTCTCAGATGGTTCTAGGAAATGCAAAATGAGGAGTTGGGCACAAAGCAACAAAATGTCGCTTTGTCCTAAGAACAAGCCCCGTTAGAAACCATACGTCTGACAGATTTATTACATAGAAACAGTAATCTCTGAAGGTCACGAACAGTGGTTCACAATGTTTTTTAAGATAGGGGACAAACAGCATATGAGTAGTGGTGACAGGGCCCAGCTTCCACAGCTGACTTTGTCCTTTCCATTCATGAAAATGGACAGCGATTGTGGATTTCACACATACCTTCCTCTGCATTTTGACTTCCTGCTCACAGTCAGAGTTATCTTGTGTGTGGAGGGGCTAGCAGAAGGCACATGAAGGAAGAGAGAAGCTTTCGGAAGTATTTGTGTGCAACGAAAGCATTTCACTTGGCCTCAGCCAGGTCCTCAGCACAGTGGTCAGCGTTATTCCTTGTCACTAATTTGCTACCAGGTCCAGGACTATGAAACAAAACTTGAGCAGAGAGGGCAGCGAGGTCTACTTAGTTTCTTGCCTGCCTCGGGAACACAGGAAGGTTTTGATTGCCGGCTATTTCTTAGCAACTTCCAGTGAAACTTGTCTGTGGTATGCTGTTGTTATTGCTAAGGGAAAACAGCTTGTGCAGGACAGATGCCTTTCCCTTCTTGCTAAAGTAACGTTTTCAAGAAACGTGGACAAGTGGCATTTAGTCTGTGGCCCGCAGACCTCCGAAGGTTCAGCAGACTGCTTCTTAGCAGCTCACAAAAGGTAACTATGTAGGTTAAACTTCACGTCACTGGTTTCTTAGCGTTTCACACACTGAAAATAGATGGAATAACTCTCTCATGACTTGAGTTAGGGATGAAAAATTTCAAGATTTTGGGGATCTTTTTAATGAAATTTGGAAAGAGAACGTAAGATCCACCATGAGAAAAAATACCAGAGGGTATTTGACGTAAGTTCAAATGACCACGTAGTCGCCTTGAAAAAAGCATTTCTGCCTGAAATTTTCTGCTGGCTGTTTTTACATGTAATACCTAAAGTTTACTCTTTTTGATGAAGATCAGTAGGGGAAAGGCAATACGTTTTTCTTTTTCCAGTTTGTTTTCTTGGCACTTTTAGGAGAACTTATTGGATAGTCAGTTTTATGTTTTCCCCTCTGTAACAATTCTTTACAATTTTGGTGCAAGAAGCAGAGGAAAATATTTAAAATGGTAGAAGAACTGGTTGTAAAACTTCAGAAGTTAGGGCAGTCCTGGTACTTGAGGCTACTTCAGCCTCTCCCCTCTCTCCTCCATCGTTCACTTCAAGATGCTATTGTTGCCGTCATCATTGTCATTATTGTAATTTTTTGGTTGTTGTAATGTTATATTAGAATCTAAAAATAATATATTCTTATTCATATGGTGACATAAAGGTGAATGACGTCAGAATACTTTATTCTTTCTTGAGATCCCTTACGGTTATGCCTTCTTTCACAAGTAGTGGACCAACTGGAGAGGATCTGTACAGTGAAACCATTGGTGCTGGTGTCCTGAGGTCCACACTAGACACATTTTAGAGTAGCCAGCTCCTACTGACCACGTGCCCGTTTGCAGCGTTAAGTGTGCTCAGGAGGACATCATGCTTCTAGTTCAGTTCCTTCCAAAAGGGATCCAGTTCATGTGCTCCAAGACCAGCCCACAATGCAACCAAAAGCACGGGAAGTGGGGTTTAGCTGGAGCTTTGCAACCCTGATCTGAACTAAAACATTGATGTAGATATGCCCTATAGAAACCTTGTGGGTTAAAGAGAGGAAAGAAAGGCATATTTCAGCAATCTCAGTCTGCTAGTTGCATCAGCTAGTAAAACACACTTCATAATTTTTCTTAATGTTCTTCCCTTTGCTTTGCAGTTATTACTGAAAGGGAAACGTGGTGTGGGTAGGCCTCAGAGAAGGAAGGCTGTCTTGAGAAGTTAGAAGGAAGAAATCTTCTATTGAAAGAGGGATCATATCTCCTTTTATGAGCTTATACAATGCCAAGTGCACTTTAGATGCTTAACAAATCATGACCTATCTCTAACAGAGCACTCAAATCTTTGTGCTTGACTTGTAGACAAGAGCATATCCCACTGGAGACAGTGCTCATGTCCTGAAATTAAAGAGGCACTCAGATACTATACTGAAATGAGGTAATTAGTAATGCTAGGATACCAGTTAGGCATCCTTTATCCAGAGGGGTGTAGGCTCTTTCTGGTATGTGTCTTGAGGAAGGGAAGGAACATATGGTATAGTGAGATATAATGTCGTATTATTGCTAGGATGTCTCTGAAAAATACGTGATGTTACCTTAGAGAGTAGGTGTGAGAGCCAATCTGACAGATGTGACAGTCCTAGTTTCCGGATCTGACAGTTGGCAGCCCAAAGAGACTACTACCAAACCCATTATTTGTTGATGTGCTTGTGTCGTGATTTGTGCTGAAGAAAAGGAAGTAGAAATGGAGATGACAGAGGGAGTAGCATAGCGCCAAAAAAAAAAAAAAAAAAAGGAAGAATTAAAAAAGGCTGGACAAGTAGGTTTACACGAAAGCTTCATCCATCTGAGTATCCTGTCTCGCCTTGATTAAAAGAGTAGATTTGGCTGCAATAGCCAGCCAGTATTTGTAGCCAACCAACTCACCTGATCTAGCAGAGGGAAACAGTTGTTTCGCTGCCTGGAAGATTTTAGTTGCTGGCCAGGCTGCTAGTGTAGTCTAGCTGATCTCAAAAAGCAAGACCACCATTTGTTAACTTCAGTGGTGCCAAGCTGGTTGGAGCTCAGTCAGATTTCTGTTCTAAAAAAAGCTTATGGTCAGACTTCAAAAGTTTCCTGCAACAAAGGTCGCCACAGGTTTCTGCTGAAATTTCCTGTTCTCCATGGCACTGGAGACCTTTCGGTATATAAGGAATACAGACTGCTTGATCTCTGGATCTACCAGTAAACAAATACATCTCAAAGTCCAACCTCATGTAGCTAGGAGGCAGGTGAGGTGGAGTTCAAGGTAAAAACCTCAGCTTTAAATATTAGATTGAGCCCTTCTATAAAGCAGAAAATAAAGGGAAAAGGTACCAGACTCATCTATCACAAAGGGCATGGCATTTCTTATTTTTCCTACAGCCCTTGTATTGGAAGAGTTCAGAACATATCCAGGCGTTGCAAATCACACATCCAGGCATTGCAAATCACATCATACTCCATTTTTTGGCATCTCTTTTCTAACCTGTGTGTGCCTTTTAGCAGAGACCGACACTAATCTGTTGCTTTGGGCAAAATCCTGAAGTTTTACAAAAGGATGTTACATCTCAGACCAGATAGTCCTGTGAGAGAGTTAAGTGGATGGTGTTAAGTTGTTCATATCTTGGCACTTTTGGTTCTCAAAATAGGGAGCCAGGGAGGATTGAGCCTTGTGAATGCACTTCAGTGAGTTGTGTGGCTGGCTCACCTGCAACAGGACTAGCTCTCGGATTTGCAGCGTAATGAGTCTCACTCAGATGCTCCTGCTGGGCTCAGATACTGTGATAATGAGGCACTTAAGAGAGTGCCTGGGAGAGTTTGAGGTCAGTGCCTGAGGAGGTCGGGGTGATTATGGCTTGGAAAAAGACCAAACACCCTTCTGGATAAGTGGGAGAGCATGCCTCTGCCTCACCTTTTAATAATAAGCTGGCTGCATTAAGGCAGAGGCACAGTAAGGGAGGGTCTGTAGCCCCAGCTGCAAAAATTATGAGATAAAGTCAAACTCTCAGCTCTTAAGGGTTGAGTTTGTAGTGGTTTACAAGTCGAAGACAAGAAATAGAAGATCCCAAGTGTGGGAACATGTGTGCAGGCTCCTAGGTGGGGGATGGGGAGCAGCAGGCCCTTGTCTGTGAGATTTGGGGAAAAGAAACCCGACCACCGACAGGGAGGGTGTGCAAAGAGCCTGTTGCTTACATTTCATTGCCCGTTGTAGTTATTCCCAAAATGAGAGTGTATTTAACAATCTGTATTGCTCTAATCTGGCCTTGACTCCATCCTGTTATGCACAACAGCACAGCGATGGTTGTGTGCGTGCCCACCCAGGATCACCTCTGCTCAGGTGGTGAGTAAGACTGGCAGTTCTGTCCGTCAAACAATGCTTTGAGGTGGATAAGCCTGCCCAAAATCCAAAATCTGGCCAGGAGAAGAACCTTCCCCCCTCTCTGTCCAAGCGAAATATAAAATGAGTTGTCTTCTATATTTTGTCCTGGGCTTAGTTTTCTTTCTTTTCTTGATTCTTTGTTTCCACTGCTGTGGTTTTTCATTGATTTTGATCACAGTCAAGTCATGCTAAAATAATTAATGTGCAAATTGACTAGAATGGTAAATTAGCTCAGTCCATTCAGCTCATACAGCGCTTCGAGAGAAGCACACCTATGAAGTGAAGAAAGGCTGGGCGGAAAGAAGGGTCTCGCTGATGGCATTTCCTCAGGCTCTTTCTCTTGTGCTATCTGATGTTTTCTTAAGGCCCCAGACCCCAAAGCAAGGGGTGTTGTCTGTCTCAGCTTTCACTAAAAACCCAAATGTTTCTAGTTGGTGGCTGCAGGAAAACACACCACCTATTGCATTCTGAGGCTGTGAAGCCAGAAGGCAGAGAAAAAGACCCCATGATTTTTCTCCAGTTTCATAGTTTTTTTAAGGGAAGTGTCACGTTTAGGAGTGATAGGTACTGATGTGATCACCATCTAATTCTTGGAGACTGGCAATACTACATGCTGTAGGTGTCACGTATTTCTGTTTTCAGGGAACCCTGGCCTAATTCAGCTTCTTTGAAGCTGGCAGAAGTAATGCCGTTTGTAGGAGGGGGGATTAATACTTGAAAATGATTCTTCGTTTGGCTCTGCTGTGGGACTAGGAAAGCAGCGCACCACCTTGTTTCTTGCACCAGGATGAATGGGAGAGCTGACAAAATACTCTTTGTTTGAAACTGCATCCCTTTCTCCAGAAGGGGGAGAGTAGAGGAGAAGTTAGATACTGGGAGGAATATGCCTGATTCGGGAATGTTTTTTCTTAGCTGAGTCAAGCTTAGGCATTATATAGAAAAATCAAGACATTTAGAACTGGATTTTCAAATCTACTCACATGTGTTTTTGCAAAGCCATGCATATCTGACTGCCAAGTGAGCCTTTGTATGTGCAACTGAGTAGTTCTGTATTAAAATTTTACAATTGCTTTTCATGTCATTCAGTTTATGTGAGCAAATACAAATGCACAGAGGTACAAGCTGTGGGAGACCGTGACTGCAGGAAGAGCACACGTGCGTTTGGCAGGCCTGCTGCTGCTTTCCGATCTTGAAATTTGGCTCACAGTATCGTGATGTGGCAAAAACAGGAGGACAGGACCAGTTTAAACTATTCTTGATCCAGTGCATTTTTATTGTTATATCCTCTATTGTGTTAGTTAATTGCTACCTCTTTTTAGAAAACCAAAAAATGTTTTCCATCTCGGTGAAATCTCCCTTTATTTAGCAAACCCTGATCTGCTGCTCCTTTTTCTCTAATGATCATATGGGGAATGGGAGCTCTACAGCAAATAATTGTATGCTACTCGAGGTAGTAAAATGCAGTGCCACAATAGGCCTTTTCTCAGCAGCTGTAAAGCCGTTCTGTGACTACAGTGAGTCCATTCAGTCTCCCCCACGTTTGCTGAGAGCACCAAGGAGAAGGGAGTTGTACTAACGAAATGACTATCTGGCAAACAGTGCTAGAGACGGACAGACTGACTGACTCCTCATTTTGGTTTACATGCTTTTTTTCCTGTGGACGTGAAGTTTCGTTTTCGCTTGAGTTTACAATGTCTGTTACTTTGTCCGTGTTACCAGATTATCCAGTTATTCAGCATGGGTTTTGGGTTTCTCGTATCAGCCCTGTGAGATGGGCATTATTTCCACTGTAGAGATTGGGGAAACAGAGGCACATAAAAATTGGAGTTAAGCGATGATGTACGTTAAGAGCCAAACTCTCGTACTCTGAATGCACTATAGAAGCTCGAGTGTCATTTGAAGCTATTTCAGCCCTCAGGAAGTGTCACGTATCACTTGTCCATAGGTCGTGCAAGAAGTCTGTAGGATAGCAGGGGATCTGTCCCTCAAACAACGTTATTTGTCTCGTTGTCAGAGCATTACAAATGTAAGTATGTAAGTGATAGCAGAAGGATTTTATGCTGATTTTCAATCTTAAAATGGAATCCCTGGCCACCTTATATTTGAATCACAGAAAAAATGAGAGACAACCTACTTGATTCAGGGGGCTGACACTCTGTAAAAATAATCCTTTTAACAGTTTCTCGTAAATTAAGAATCATTTTCTAGGTGGCATGAGTCATGGGCAGATTGTCCTCATTTCACTCTGAACTTCCAGTTTTCTCTGGATGTATGTCACAGCTTTAGAGGGCTTTATCCTGTTCCTACAAGTCTGCGGGCCTGACTGTTGCAACCTTTACTCATGTTGAGTGAGACCAATCTCCCTGAAAACAGCGGAATCACTATGTAAATGCCAGCAAGCATGGTGGAGTGCAGGAGTAGGGTAGTTTGAACAAGGTATTTTGGGATTTGTTCATACTGTAAGCAGCTTTGGGGAGTGGTGAAATACATGCAAGCCTCCATGAGGACATGAGGAGAAGTCCCTGCAGATTCAGAAGCAGTTCCCCCCCCCCCCCCCTTTGTGTGTTGGTCTTTGTTCTGAGTTTGGGGTTATTTTCTCTGGGTGTGTGTGTCGGTGGGAGTAAACTACAATGCCAAAATATCACTAATTTTACTTTCTGAGTTTCTGGCCACTTTAGGAGAAGTTGTGTTTTCTGAAGTGTGTACAGCCACAGAAAGCTGTGGATAGGCTCCATTCCTTAATTAAAAGCAATGGAAAAAATTATTCAGAGCCGTCTGTTATAGCTGAGGGGGGGAAAAAAAAGAACAATTTGGCTTAAATGCACATAAAGTCAAATTTTCTTCTTTGTCCCGTTGTGAAACTCTGTTGGCTTCGATGAGGAGAGTCACAGGTGTAGCCAAGCGAATGGTTTGTCTTCAGGGCTTTTTACAGAGTGAGAATGAATACAGTTATTGGTCCTATAAAACCTTTTATAGAGCATAACTAAGATGCCTGCAGTCCAAAGGGGCCGTACAAATGCAATAACATGCTCTCAAGGGGAGAGTGAACTCCGCAGTGGCTGGGAGCATTTGCTTCTCGTCGCAGAGGGATTTTCCAACTGGCGGAGCCTGGTTTGGAGGCTTACATATCCTGCCAGGTTTGCGCCCGGTTTACTGCAGGTGTAGGAGAAGGCGAAGGGTGAAACGGCAGGGCCGGGGGAGGTAAGAAAATGTCTTGGTGTAGTGCTGAGGTGTTCATTTGAAAATCAAAACCATTCAGACCTTTTTTGGTGATGGTGGAGAATGTCAAAATTGATTGTATTAGCGACGTGTCGGTTTCTCTTACTCATTTGCAGCACGTCTCCTCCTCCCTTCCTTCCTCTCCCTACAGCCAGGCTGGGGTTTGTGCTGTACATGCTATAGAGATTTGCCAGCATGGCTACTATTTCCCCCACATGGGTATTTAAAAGAAATACTATAGTAGCTCAGTAAAGATTTAGGGAGTTGGCCACATATATACTATTAGTAGGAACAGCAGTAATAGTAATGACTGTACTACTAATACAAGTGATCATTGCTCTCCTGTGTAGCAGTTTGATACTTACCATAATGATTTTTTTTTTTTTCTGAATTGTGTCTCTGACGATTCTTCCCTCCTCTCCTTTTTAATTTTTGTGGAGTCTGGTATATACTGGAGCATACTTGAAGTGAATGTTTTGTAGTGTACTACATACAGATTTTAAAAATAACATGTTTTTGAGTGGTCGAAAATAGTTTTTGTAAGTACAGCCCACAGAAGACTGTTCAGGCTGTTTCTGCTGTTGGGAGTTATCACACTTGCTTCAGATAATGAAATATACATTGCAGAAAGGTCAGGGATTTCCCCTGAGCCACCCACCAATCGCTTGAAATGACATTTTCATTCTGAGTTTCTTGTTTTGTTTTTGTTTAAGATCCTGGAGCACAAGGAAAGAGTTTTAATTTAGAGCATCAGAAAAAACGCGCTGCAACATCTCGTGTGAGAGAGAGGGGAACAAAGGGAGACTTACAATTACATCTTGAAACGCTCATATGTTTTGAGGTAAGTGATTGGAGGGTCTTGTCATAAGTTAGAGTTAATTTGTAATTAAATTAATCATTATTTACCTCAGAGTGTCATGATATTTCTATCTAAGGCAATAAAAACAGATGAAAGAGGGAAGGAAAAAACTTGAATGGCAAAACCAGAAGCAGTAGTAAAAATATGTAACGCACTTATCCTTTTGAAAAAGAGCCCCATGTGGTCCACCCCTGCAAACAGGCAATCATTCTAACAGTTATAAGTGTTAAAGCCTGTTTAAATCAGTGAGGCTATTCTCCTTAAAGTTAGGCATGTGCCTAAATGTTTCCAAGTTGGGGGTCTATATAATACAGGAACTCTGGAGAAGAAAGCTATTGTATAAGATACAGTACACAGCCAGAAAAAGTTCATATAAAATTATGTTATAATGTCATGAGTAATCTGATTTGATTTTACAGCATTCTTAAGTGATATTTTTGTATTAAATAGATAGTTTTCATTTTTATATTTAAACATCTAATGGGAATACCAAGCTGCTTTACAGGGCCTGTAAAGAAGGTTTAATGATATGGCTGCCTTAATTGCTTCATCAGTGAGGCTTTGAATAAGTAGAGTTAAAAGTTTAAAAAAAAAAAAAAAAAAAAAGTCACCCTCATAGCTAGAGATGCAGATTGCATTTGGCTATTTGGATCGCAGCAGAACTAAAAGTTTCATAACTAAGGCTGAATTGTGTTGTTCTGACTTAATATTTTTTTAATAAAGACAATTAATTATGAATTGCAGTGAAAAGCTCACCTTTTCCCTCTAGTCGTCTTTTTTGGTTTTTATTAGAAAAGACTAGTCTCCAAGTCTTTTTTTTCTGTCAAGCAAAGAAAAAATGTTACAGTTGTAAAACTCTAACCACTGAACATGCAGTGTAAATGTGAATTAAGAAAAGCCCCTCTCTGAAATATAAATATCAAATTATTTTATTCCCTTCAGCCCAAAAGGGTATTGAAGGAGACAAAATTAAGAAACCTGCAGAATCAAAAGCCTGCATGAATTGTGAGGACCAACCATATAACGGAAGAAGCAGGGGGGATAGTGGCACAGCTGTTCAGAATATCAGACCCCTCCGGCTGGTGACTTTTGCTGCTTACCAGGCCTCAGAGTAGAGGAGAGCATTGCAGGCCCCTGGTGTGATTGGTCTGTATTTGCTTTGTAGGAGTAAAGCTATTAAGTTTCTTTTGAAATCAACAGGCTCGCTGCAGGGAGCTAAATATTTCCTTTCAGGTCAGTGGACTAGAGCCATCGCTTGGAAAATTGTAATAGTCCTGTAGGCATTTACAGTGATTTATCCAAAAAGTAAGAAACTTCTGCAAATTAGTGGAGAAAGCTTTTTTTACGTGCAGTTCTGGCATTAGGCATTAGAAACCCAAACAGGACTATGAGACTCTTTCAGTAGGAGCCTGAGGTAATTTTTGTAGTTGTGAAATGAGGTGCTAGTACTAATATGTTGGAAACCACTGCTTTATGCCTTTTCAGAGCTGCGGTTCCAGCCCTCCTTTCTCCTTTTTCCCCTCTCCCTCCCCATCCCTGCAGCTCAGGTGGTAAAACGCATTGCTCTGTGGAGCTAACCATTTTTAAGGCGTAGGATAACAATCATGGCATAACTACACTGGTAAAAGAGGGATAATAATACAATACCTCCTGTTGGATATCTCTCAGCCCACCTTGCTTTCTCTTCCCCTGTTTCCTAGTGGCAAGCCTTGCTTCTTAGCTCAGTAGAGTGTAAGTCAGAATACTTTTATTCCTGGTTTTTTTTCTCTTTTCATTGACGTCAGACCAGCATAACGTGTGTGATTTTCCTTTCACAGCAGCGTCCTTATTCCTCTCTGAGGAAGCTCACATTGAAGTTCAGGGAAGGTATCTTCATAGCGTCTGCGTGGCCTTTGTAATCATTTGATCAGCTTTCTGTCGTAGTTGCAAAATTGTTGAGCCTTGCTTAGTTTTCCTTGCGTTTGAGAGTGGAGTAGCTTATTGGCAGGTTATTAGAGAAAGGGAAATTCTTTGGTGGCGAGAGATGCGTTTTGAGAGGTATTAAAATGTACTGCTACTACTTCTATTTCTTGATGCTTTTTCAGCCCTTGAAGAAATAATGCGCTTTTTGTGGGTCTGGAGGCGGGGCTGAGATGTGTGCCAGGCAGTTATGGGGGTGCCGCGCAGGCAGAAGGACTTGCTTTCTCCTGCCTTTTATTTTGCGCGGGAAGTGGATGTGGGGGGGTGAGCCTGCCTGGGTTAAACACATGCCTGTTTTGTTTTGCCTTTCTCTGCTCTCCTTTCAGCTGTCAGTGTGCCATGTTCAGACGGCAGTGATCAGTCACAAATTGTCCCCCGTCCATGCTCTTCAGCTCTCTTAAACCATTTGTTCAGTGGAGCTCCTCAACGAAGATGGCACCGGTTTGATTTTTTTTTTTCCCCCCCCTAGCTAATGGAAAAAGAGGTTGTTTGTTTATTTGTGTTTTCCCCTCAAGTTAGCTGCATTAGTTCCCAAAGCAACTTGTGTTAAGTGGAAATGAGGCTTTGATAATATGTGTGCTTGCTGGAGACTTGCTTAGATTTTTCCCTGTACATGGAGCTTTTCAATAGGGCCCTTCTATTGTGAATCAGAAAGTGCATGCCCAGGCTGCCGGGCACATAATGGGATTGTTCATTTGTTCAGATAAGTGTGTGTAAGCCTTTGTGAAGAGGAGGTGGTGGGGAGAGAGCATAGAGACCTCTGTTGCGGGGAGCTGGAGATCATCGTGGAACTGCACCCGGTGCCATTTCCCCATGATGAGGCTCTGCCTCTACTGCTGCCTGCGTGGATGTGCTGTTTGATACTGGGGCTGGTGAGTGAGCAGTACCTTGGATTTTCAGTTCTTAGCACGTCATGTGAAAACCGATGACTTGAAGCTTATGTAGCTGCTGACTGCGCTGGCTGTAAACCACATAAGGCAAAATATTCGAAAGCTGAAATATTTCCAGCACTTTCTTTAAGCCATGTGCATTGGCTTTCAAAAGAGTGATGTAAATATGGACCATGCCAATACTGTGCTTCCTCACTGTGTGGCTATTTATTATAAAGGACCTATGGTATAAGTCACTTTAGTATAGAGTAGATAAGAGCTTGAACCAAAGCCTTGGATGCAAGCCCACGAGCAGCTTTGTGAAAGGCAGGATCCGGATCTGAACTCGGTGGCTCAGGCAGTTTCTCTTAGAGAGTGATTTTAACTTACTCCATAAAATGAGAGTAGCCGTAAGTTTTAAACTGAGGTTTTAGAAAAAAAGTTTTTTGCCTTTTTCTCACCCATCTCTCTTTTCTGCCTTAGCATGTTGCTGTGAAAGCAGGACAGGCGTTTGTTCCAAGCCACTGCAGCCCAAGCACATCGGCTCAGGGAGCGGGGAGGGGCCTCTGCGGTGATTACCGTTATATAGCCATATTAATTTCTTCCAGAGGAGTTTTTCTCCTCTGGGAAAAGGAGTCAGACCTCTCTCCTTGAGGCAGGTCTTTGGAGATGTGATCTGAGAGTTTCCTAGAAACCGAGAAATGGTTCCTCAGTCTGGTGTGGAGTATAGCAGACCACAGTGACTGGACTCCGCACCCCATAAAAAGCCCTCCCTTGTGATACCATGGCTGAATTATGGACGTGAAGAATTACGGAGCTGTAAACAAGAAACCCATAAAGCCTTAGCTTTACTTTCCCTTCTAGATACAGGAGTCTGTTCTCGTTCTTCCCCTTCTCCTTTGCGCTTTGGACATGCGTTTTTAGGACCTTTCAGTCTCTGGCTGCACAGTTACTAGAGAGATGTGTGGTTATGTGTGATTTCGTGCATCTGTTACTTACGTCAGAGAGTGAAATCCAGGACTCGAAGACTTTATGTGGATTTGCAACACTCCCTTTGGGACTTCAGATCCATGGACAATGAATGGCTTATGAGGAGACATAAATGTAATATTTCTGTCTACTGCACGTACTCCTGCTACAGTCCTCTTCGTGTTATTTGGCAGAGAAAAGTTGGTATGTGAAGGACAAGAGGCACTGGTGAACTGGGAGGTATTTGGCTATGAGAGTTAACTTGTTCCCTTCTAAAAACATTGCCCTTCTGGTTTGCAGAAAGAAAAATAGTTTTCATGGTGATCTGAATATCTCTAAAAAGATACTGCCCAAATAGCTAATGCTGCACATTTCAAGCAACTTCAGAGTTGTGGGACTGTGAGGAGATGCCAGATACCTGTATTAGCAGTGGCTGCTAGGGCTGAGGCTTTGCAGTTTTGTCCAGAGAATCTTTATTGTTAACAGCACGTATAGGAAACATAAGATAGAAATAAGTATCTTTCAGAGTAAATATTTGAACAGCATTTCCTTCCCTGCTAACCTCACTGTTCAGGGTTCTGCATTTCTTTTCCTCTAATTGCTAGTTCTGCAAGTGAAGAAAGTTCAGAGAAAGTGTGTGGCTCCGTAGCCAGTTTTTTAATGATCCATGTAGAGAACAACTACTGAAGGCAAAACAAATGCAGTAGATGTTACTTCTGCAAATGGTGAGATGGGACTACTGATTTATGTGCTGTGCATGACAGTGAGCAGACAGGCTTAATTATAACTTTTTCGGTTTTCTTGTTTACCCTGGTGGGGCTCTGCTTTATGCTGGCTGTCCTTGGGCAGAGCAGTCGAGAAGAACGTAGCTGAACAACTCGTGTGCGTTACCTCTCGTTTTGCTGACATTTAGTGAAGCAGCTGCTTGCTGTCTAAGGAGGCAAATCATAGCAATTGTAACTGCAGTGTATGTCCTCCAGTGCTTAGGAGCCTCTTACTACTGTTCTGTTAAAAGTCACTGACAGAGAGTTAAAGAAGGCTGGATAATGCAGCGGTTAGCAGAGAGGAATGGCAGTGGGAAGATGCGGAGTTTTAGTTTGATTCCACCACTGGTTTGCTGTGGAAAATCAGCAAGTCAGTTACTGGAGGAAATGCAGAAGTATAAATGATGGCTAGGTGCTTGATTGCCATGTGTAATTTTCACCTCTGCAGGCTTGAGTTCACCACTAGCAAAACGAGAATAAAATGTACCGTCTCTTAATGAATAAGAGTGAGTGTGAAAATGCAAATTCAGCAGCAAAGATGCTACAGCAGTAGCCCAAGCACACAGCCAGCAGTGTATTTCCCCTCTGCTAGAGGGCTGAGCAGCCGGGACCCGTGTGCGAGCGCTTTGCTGCTGAGCAGTGTGGCTTTGGGCTCTGGCAAAGTGGAGCCGTGCACAAGGGAAGAAGCCATCCATAGGGTTTGCAGCCCTCCTGGACCCTGAGGCCGCCTGCCCTCTGCAGAGGGGACTCCTCCAGCCTCCTCCTCCTCTTCTGACTCTAGGTTACGTGCCCACAACATGCTTGCTGTGGACCGGGTGCTGCAGCCGCTTTATTTGAAATGACAATGTTTTATGCTGTTACTGTGGAATATTGCAGTATTTTTTTGTAATTACGGGCTGTATGCCAGTAATGTACAATAACGTTTTGCTCTCCCTGTCCTGTTGCTACTGTAGGCATTCATTCCAATTTGGGCTGCATTTGCAGTACGTGATATTTTTTCTAGACTCTGCTCATTATCTATTGTAGATATTTTTGGATTATTCATTTCTACCCACGTCTGTCCATACAAATCTAGCTCACAAAGCACTGCAGAGAGTGGCAGTCTCCGTTGAACAAGCAATTGTTGCGGCTTTCACAGAGTTGTAGTCTTGTGAAAGTATGAGGCAAGAATGAGATGAAAATGGAGATGAGTGTTGCTATGTAAATTTGAAGCACTTTAAAATCATAACCGGTTTTGGACGGATAAGAATGGCTAGCCTTTCTTTGACTGATCCTAAGTGCATTGCTGAAGTGCTAGTCTGCACTCAGTCCTGGGTAGGCGAAACCTCTGGCATGGCACAATCTGGGAGACGTTTGCCACTGCCAGAGCCTGTCATGATTCTCCACAGTTTTGGTTCGAGCATTTTTTATTTCCAGAGGAAAGTAATCGTAACTTGGAAGATGGTTAGTGGCACTCATGCCAACAATTGTTTATTAACGTTGTCATGGCCTGGGGATGAAATTTCTGTGAAAGGGAAGTTAAAGTCCTAGATATCAGAGTTCACAGCTAGTCAGCCTGCATGCAGTTTGTTTCTGGAAGGTAGAGGTTGAGTCCAAAAAAATAAGGAGGAAAAACTCAACGGCAACAATTAATTTATTTTCTGGTAAATTTGGAATAAAATACAGTATGTTGCACAAAAAAGATTGAACTTTTTCTGTATATAATTTTACTGTCCTTTTACTGTGCTGACTCACCATACTACTTCAGTTTCAGTCTGCATTTGGTTTGAATTACCTTAGAGGCCTGCATTTGCATGCTCTTCTGTGAAGTATTTCTTGTCTGCAATCCAGATTTTTTTTTTTTTTTGTTCAGCATTTCAATTGACTTGTCCCTTTTCATTTTCCAGGTCCATGTTTTACTAACCTTTGAAACCAATCACTCTATAGGCCTGCTTGGGCCCTGCGATAGGCAAAAAACCGTGTTGCAATTACAGATAGAACAAGGAATGAATCACTGCTTTCTGCCTTTCAATTAGATTACTTAAATCACTAAGCATAAGTATTCCTTTTTATATGATATGGCAGCATGATTATCTCACTGCACTGACGGAACAGTGGTGGAAGTGAATATAATTCTTCTTCTATTACATCTTTAATGAGCTACAATTAAAAATAGTGTGTTGGCGTGCCAGAATAGATGTGTTATTCTCGGAACTTTATTGAAGGCATTTCTGCTGTTGTACTAGGTCAACAATGTTGTTCTGAAAACTTTCACCAAGCAAAGCAGATTTTTCTCCTGTTTAATTCTTAACGTTAATTGGACAGTAAAATCTGTCAACTGAAAAGATATAAGGTCTGTACTGTGTGCCAACACCTTTTTTGTCTCACTTTGGAGGTGAATCTTTTACTATGTAGTAAAACAAAAAAACAAAAAAACAAAAAAAACCCCACAATGCAGCACATTTCTGCAGAGCTCCAGTTAGGTCCCAGGTCTCTTGACACCTGTGGCAGCAAGTCTGAGTCACAGATAGCACAAAGCTAATCCTAATACTGCCAGTATTCAGAAACAGCAACGTAGGAGTTTAATTTCAAGTCCCTCTTTTAACTCTTGTCTTTTTTTTTTTTTCAAAAACTATCAAATTTAAGAGTCATTCTTAGAATTTTGCAAAGAAGATTTTCTCAGCACTTGTGGCTTCGTGAAGGATTGACATCACTGAGAGATTAGAAAATAATACTGTCAATTTTAGCTTGACGGCATTCCATTCTCCGCTCCAAAAACCTGGTGAATAACAATGGATGAGTCAAAGATTTCTTGGAATTTTATTTTTTTTTCCCCCTTGTGCAATTCCATTGCCATTTTTAGCATGGAGGGCAGTCCTCCAAAGAATGTCTCTGTGTTTAAACTCTGTAGTTTCTTGAAAATCCAGGACAAAATCAAGTTGATTGTCAGAGGACAAGAAAAGTTGTATGTTTTTATGTATGGTACCATTTTTATAATGATACCATTATATGAGCTTTACTGAAGCCCTGTTCAAAATCTACAGTAAAAGGTAGGAGACCTTTGGTGGAAAGTTGTTGCATCTCTGCTTCAGCAGCATCGAAGTCTTACTATCGTGATGCTTCATTATGTTGTGATGAGATTTTGCCTAATATTTGTTGTCTTTTATCAGGTGTGGTCAGGGAGACAGGGAAGTTGCCTGACAAAACAGAAGTGATCAACGGATATGGGAGATTTTGGTTCCATTTCTTGCTGCATTGCCAAGTTCCCTGTATGATCTCAGACAAGCTGTTTGAACTGTAGTTTCATGGGCTTTTAAAACTATTTTGAGTATGGGCTGCTCTGTTTGTTGTTGTTATTTTGTCAGGCTTCTTTTCAGGTGGGTAAGTCCCCTTATTTGTTTAGCTTGTGGTGTTTTCTGCCACGAGGGAGAAGGCAGAAACACCTGGAAACAGAGGTGAACAGGATGGTGCTACCCCTCTTGCTCAGCACTTGGATCGGCTTAAAGGCATTGTTAAACGACAGCATCTTTCTCTCTGTGCCTCAGTTATCCGTGTGAAAAATGAGGATTGTGTCACTTCTGTGTCACTCTCAACAGGATGTTGAGAGTAGAAATACTAAGGACTGAGAATTGTGCAGCTACTAGGGTTACGTGAGTGATGTAGTATGTTTAAGATAAGCAGTGTTGTCCGTTGATCTTGGCAAAATCATTGGGATTGCTATGAGCAAAATTATTAACTGCGTGTTTTTTCCAAATTGCAGAAGTGGCCTGTATCAGGCATATTCTGACAAGTCAGAATGAATGGGTGAAGTGTGAAGCCTATAAAGAATTAAGTTGCTGAGAAGAAATGTGATGGGAAAACAGGTTAACGTGATCATAAAGGGAGGATCTGTACATTTTTCTTCTGCAAAAGATACCTTGTATTTTACTTAAAAATTGGCAAAAAAAAGAGGAAAAGAAAAATGCAAGTGTCCCCTTAAGAGCTACTGTGTCAAATTTGAAGAATGATTTGAATTCAGTCATTAAAGTGTGAAATGGAGGGATTTTAGTTCTGCTTTAAATTATGCATCTCAAATTAACCTTAGCTGCAGAGTCTCTGCTGACGCCCCCGTAATGACACATTATTGGTACTAATGGCTTCTTTGTGACTTGAGATACAAACAGACAATGTAGACAGAAACATTTAGGCTTAGAACTAAATAAGATGCAAGGCATGAATTTCCACCTTGGGTTTCTAATGACAGAGCCCTGTTCTCCTGGTGGACGCCGCTCGTGAACTGTTCGAGCTCCCCTCCTCATCCTGGCGTTGAGGGCCAGTTGAGTAAAAACCTGCTTCGCAAGCTTGAAAGAGCAGGAGAGCAGTAAATTTGAAGTGAGCATGGAGCCCAGCCAAAAGCAGCATTGGAGGGGAACAGGACAAAGACTGGGATGTGGGCGGTGGAAGAGAGAGAACTTGTAGCAGATGATAATCTTAGGAGGGAAGGGACCCAAAACCATGCGGGAAATGGAGAAGAGATGCCAGGATTTAAGGAGGAAGTCGCTAAATAAGGGATGGGTGAAAGTCATAAATAGTTTAAGCAATAGTCGTTTTTTAACCCTTTATGTGCCCCAAGAGTAGTTTTTTAACCGGTTGTGTGACATGAGAAAGGATCGTGTTCTTGGAGCTCTGTGCAGTTAGCTTGGTCCCCTGAAGCTCCCTGAAATCATTTGGAGAACTCCACCTATACCTAAAATTCCACCCAAAAGGGACAAGGAATACAGTTACCACCTGCCCACAGCTACTGGGTGGACGGCCTGAGTATGACTGTAAATTACTGGGAGCGGCATAGCCTGGGGAGCTGCATACATAACAGGTATAGACAAGTTTGCATGTTGATGGCAGAGGAGGAGGGGGACCGGTTACCCTGGACTGGCTTGGTAAGATAGGCCCAGAATTTAGACCCTAGCTTCTCATCCCAACGATAATCTTTATGTCAATGTTTTATCCTCATTTTCTGGATGGGGTGTCAAGACGTGGGATAGCCGCTGCCTTGCCTTTTGAGCTGCAGCTGTGGGAATTTGTCCATTCACTGTGGCAAGAGTGACAGAGAGATGCTCCTACCCTGTGGCTGCATTGTGTGGCCTGTTGCAGGCTGTGCCTGCCCTGACTGCATGATTATTGCGTGCGTTTTCTTAGGGGCCTGCTCTCAGCAAACAGTGCTGGATCAAGTCAGGATTGCAATTAAATATGTAGAATCAAATACAAAAAAAGCATTCGAGTGCATCCTTTGCAAGTACACATGAAAAATCCAGCAGACGCTTACATTTCTTTCTTCAAAGGAAGTTCTCTCCTGAACTGGGACCTAAGACTAACAAAATGTGGGTATACTATACATCACATTGGCTAATGCATTAGAGATATTTGTATGAGTAATTAAAACACCAATTAGGATTGCCACAGTAAAAGAACAGAATGTGTTTTATGATTTTTTTTTCTTTTCGCTTCCTTTTTGTTGGTTGATGAATTGATGGCTTTTTATCCATTAATTTAGAGAAGGTATCCCAAACGCTATTGCAAATTAACAAGGCTCTGCTTTATGTTAATAAGCTGTTGAGAGTGCTAATGGAATGAAGGAAGTCAGAATTCCATGATAAAGACTGGAAAAACGGAGGCCTAGAGCACGCATCTAGTACTTTGCATCAAATAAGTTTGTAAAATATTAGTGCCTTATTAGTCTGCCCTAACTGTTAATTCAGAAATATTCATATGGTATGCATTATGAATAGCCTAATAACATTTCACAGAAAACGGAAAATAAAGGCAACAATCTACCCCAGATTTTCTGTTTTATTTACAGTTTACCTTAAGCTGCAATGCCTAGTTTGAAAACAGTGGGATTGTATTATGTGAACTGGAGGGCAGAACTTAACTGTTAAAAAGGCAGCAATCCTTCTGAAACCATGCATGAAAAAAGAATAAACTTGTGCAACTGAAAACTGAAAAAAAAAAACCCAAAAAAACAGGTGTTTGTGATGCAAGTGATCTGAAGTAGGAATTGTATTGAATTTCAAACACACGCATGCATGCACACACACAAAATCATGTCACGTTTCTAACCTCAAATTGCTTTTAGTTTATTTAATTTTCCTTATTTACATTTAATTCATTAATCTTTTTTCTCAGTTTTTTTCCTACCTTCAGAAGTATGTGGTTTATGAAAATACTAGAATGTGTTTTATGTATGAACACTTAAAAATTGCTAGGTCAGTGTTGTTATGATGATTTTTTTTTTTTAGGGCCCTGTTTCCTTGTTTTTCAGCTATGATGAACAATTTTGTCATGGCACTTGAAATTAGTATCATATGTTTTGTTTGGTGCTATTGTTTTAGCCGTTCTTGGAATATGTACTTTCAGCATTGGGCCCACAGTTTTGGATGCAATAGAGTGATGACGGGAAATGAATGATACTTAATCCTTTGGGGGATGTTATCTTTTGAGTGTATGTCACATGTCATGTCTGATGGTATGTATTGACCTTCTTTGTGCACTTTTTGTTCCATAATCTGAATTTATTTGTCATTGTATACACTACTAATATTACAAGAATTGTAATTGATGATGAAACTAATATAAAATATAATGGATGCGTGGGATATATTTATTTTTTATATTTTATTGTTTGGTTTGGATTTTTTTTTTTAGATGGATTTTTTTTTTTTTTTTTTTTACACTGATGAGCAGTGGGAGGGGAACTGTCAACCAAATCCTCTGTTTATCCACAAGAGCCCTGTGGTAATAGTGATGAATACTTAACTCTTGTGTAGCGGTTTTTTTTTTACTGCTTTGCAAATCAGAGTTCATCCTTTGTAGTGTCTAATAAGTCTTCTATGCCTATGCAATCCTGGAACAAAATGTTGTTTGAGGAATGGTTAGCCACATCCATTGCTAGTGTTTATTGGTTGCCTCTGTGCGTTCTGAATTGCGTTCTTCTGCCTCTCATGTGTAGGTTTTGCTGAACTGTACTTGTGAGAAAGAATTAGTCTGACTAAGAGACATGGCCAGTCATTAATCTAGGTTTTAGCCCTGGTTCTAGGGAATAGTGATGTCTCTGGGCTTAATTCAAGGTGCCTTATTCTGTTGCTGTATACAAAGTGAGCTATGGAAATTATCTGCTGCGCAGAGGGATATGGAATAGCTGTCTGAATGTGAAAAGTGCTGTCTGAAATTGTTCTGTTTACTGTTGTTACGTATAACACCTACCATGACTGTAGATGAAGGATATTAGAGGAAAAAAAATCATATTATTTCAGTTAGTTTACTTCGTGCATATTTGACAGCGCTCTGTATAGTCAGTTACATAATTTCCTGGGATAGTCAGATTTCTCCTTATTTGCATGGCTCTTTCTCTCAGCAATAGGGGAGAGAGAGAATACGTTAAGAATCAGAAAATGTGACTGTAGAGCCAGGAAAAATTGTCAGCAACCTCAAGAAGAGATCTAAATATGTGGAACTGCTTTTGACTCATCTTCCAAAAGCAACTCAATTCCAGAATAACTGTACCCTTTCAGACTTCATTTCAGGATGGTATGATTGTACTTAGACAGGAATAACAAGGCTCAATAGCAAGCCCAACGCATCCTTTCTTCTGCTGACAGCTTCACTGATTGCCTTCAGAACCAGACTACTGCACTGGTCAACGTAAACATGAGCAGAAATCAGCACGGAGGGATCTTTTTCTCCGCTGTAGCATGTGTTTAGAGTTACTCTACTCATCACAGCATACTCCCGATTTGCGCACACAGCGCATTGGGAAGGAGAGCTGTTTTCCCCATTTGCCTGCCCTCTCTCTTGAATTTACACTTACGCCTTGAGGTGGGCATGGGCTGTTTGGTGCCTTTCCCAGGACAAGGGAGAGCATGCCTAGCCAAAAGAATCAGTGGCTAGGTAGGTAATTTGTGATGGCAGGGTTTGGAGGTGTGTTTTTTGCTGTGTATCCTGTTTAGGAGCCTAGTAAGGAGCAGTATTTTCACTGTCTTTGGGTTAGGAGCCTTTCTGTGTTGTGGCTGCCACAGAGCTGAACGTGGCTTTCCTTTGACTTAAAGGAAGGCGCTGTGTTTTTTGCTATATTTTAAAGGAAGGTGCTGTGTTTTTTTACTGTATTTTGGCACTGTGACATGGCAGCAAGTCTGTAATCTGTTTTTTTCATCTACCTTCCCAAGTGGAGCTCTATGACTTTTTAACCCGCTGTCCTTAGGCCTTTGCTTTGCACACTCGTTAAGGTGGTGGGATGTGGAGAGAGGCGGTAAGGTTTCCCCCTCCCCCCGCCCCCCCACCTCGGGTGCTCATTAGATCGCTTCCTCATGCTGACATAAGCATTGTACAGCCGTGCTGGGAGCCAGCTCTGGGAACTGATCCAAGTTAAAAATAATCCCTCCTTAAAAAAAAAAAAAGAAAAAGAAAAAAGAAAAAAGTTATGTTTTCAGCAGGATCTGTTCCTGGATCTAGCTCACCATAGGTCTTACCCTGACCTAAGAAAGGGTGAGGGGTTTTCCTGGCGCTGGGGGAGAAATGACATAGAGGTGGGAAGGAACAGTGAGGGGGTGAGGCTCCCAGGCCTGCTGTTTTTAGCAGTGATGGTGTGTACTCGTGCGATGTCTGTTGAAGGAGAAGGGGCTTCTGTGAGTGCGCTGCCTATCTTTCATCGCTCCGTTGGCCTTGCAGCACTTTTGGTAACTTCTGAGGTTGTCAGGCAGTTTCAGCCAAATTTGCCTGAAAGGCAGAATTTGCGAAAGTATGAAGATCCTTTGAGTTTTGTGATGCGTGCTGGTTCGCAGAGAGAGACAGACCCAAATTAACTATTCCTAGGGGTAAAACGTGGTCAGCTTGGGCTCAGCTGTTACCCTCTCTGGGCCTCCTCTTGAGGCAGAGCCCGTGCGTCACTGCTAGGGTTGAATCGCACCCATGTTGTGGGGCATGGCTGTTAAGCAACCTGCAAGGGGTGTGCAAGCACTCTCTGGGAATGACTCTTCTTTTCACGGGGCACAAGTAGTTAACCCCTTTGACCCTGTCTACCTGGATGGCTGCACTTTCAATTGTGGTTTTTTTTGCTTTGTTTTCTGTTGTTGGATTTGTTTTTTTGTTTGCTTGTTTTAATTTCCTCCAAGAATCAACGTGTCTGGAAGCTGGGAAAGTTTAGTGGTGAGACTTCCTTCAGTTTTCATTCAGCTGGCAACTCTTTAACCCCAAAGTCAAACAGGTCTTTCTAAAGCTCCACTTTTATATAGCCCCCTTTGAATACCTGGTGGCTCCTTTGTGGGTCCAGCTTTGCACCCCAAGAGGCTGTGCTCCCATGTATCATTGGGGCCATTCCTCCTCGTACTGCTGGCTCTGCTGCTGGTGGCTTGGCTGTGCTAAGCTGAGCTGACCAGACTCATCAAATCCAATTTTAAAGCCCTCCGAAACATGGTGCAGAAGCCCTGGAGCTAGGTCCCTGCTCCAGGTGAGAAGCCACCCGCCAGGGCAGTGTGTTTTGGTCCCCAGCTCCCTTGGGTCTCACCTGCGAGGCCCTCTCTGCGGCATGGGAAGCCCTGCAGTTGCAGAGGAACTAACATAAAGACACAGTGTGGTTTCCTGCTGTTTTGCTGTGTAACCAGTCCACTGGTAAATATAGCTTGTGTGTGGTTGTAAATTCGTTCTCTCATTATGGCTGTTGTTGTGCAATAATTATGTAGAAGTTAGGATTGTTGTGGGTGATTTTTTGTGTGTTCTTGTCATGCCCTTCAGCGGGAGAATAGGCTTTGTTATTTATCCTAACTAAGAATAGGGCCACGAGCAGGTGCTGGGGGATTTGGTGTGGGCACAGGCACCATCTCACAGGCTGCTGACTTTTGGGTGACTTCCTTTGCGTGGGCATTACAACGCAAACGAAGACCAGTATTATTCAAACACCTTTTCTTCGTCTCCCTCCCTCTCTTCTGTAGGCAGATGTTCTGTCCCTTCCCACAGGTTTTTTTGCTATATACGTTTTTATTCTGAAATAAACTCCCATCTTTTCTGAGGCGTCAGTGATACAGTTCCTGTTATCTCTGGCTGATTCAATTTCTGCTCCCTGGGCTGCGTCCTCCGGGTCCTACTGCCTGGCTGAGGCCAGGGGCTTGCAGGCTCTTCCCTGAAAAGAAGCGCTCTGGTTCTGCTCTCCAGAGGTTTCCCTTTAGATGTGTTCCTTCCCACTTGTGTTTCTTGCTCAGGCTCTTTTCCACTATGGAATTAAAATAGGGTTTGGGTTTTTTTTTTTTTCCTTCCTTTATTTAAAATTCCTATCAGGCAGATCAAGAACACCACTACTTGTCCCTGCTGTGTTCTTGTTTTCCTCCCATCTCTCCTTTAATTTTAAATTATCCCCTGCACTATGTTTGCAGGCCATATGTGTCCTTTGAACTCTGAAGAAGCTGTGCCAAGAGGAAGCCTTCCTCTCCTCCCCTCCTCCCATCACGGCGCCGTTTTCAGATAATTGCAATTAGTATACAATGTGGAGCAAACCCGGCAATGAAGTTGGGGGGGGGGGGGGAAGTGCACGTAAATTGCTCGAGACCTTCAGAAACGTTTGCACGTTGCAGAACGGGTCTTTGCTTTTGCTTTTTAATCGCTGTAGCCATTCAGCAAGTACGAAACGACTGCTCCTGCTCCCGGAGGTGTTTATACCCGGCATCGGCCTACCACGCCTCTCGCGCGGCGCAAGCCCGAGCGGCTGGCAGGAAGCCACAGCTCCACCAGGGCCTCCGCGCAGAGGAAGGTGGAGCTGCCCTTTCATTGTGCTACCGCATTCGGCAGAAATAAGGCAGAAGAATAAGCTGCTTTATGAGGAAGCTGTAGTACAACTAGGCCTTCAGCTAATATTCCGGGAAGAGAAAGGGAGGTTGCACACCACAGGTTTACGAGAGTGGGGAAAGGTAGCCTCGTGAGCTTGAAAGGAAAGGCGGGGAAATAACTTTGCTTCATTCACAAGCTGCAGAGAAGAGGAGGCGCGTTGCTGGGCTGGCTCGCGCCAGCGGCTGCTTTGCAGGTTATTATTAGTGTTGTGCTCCCTGGGCTGTTTGCTCAGCGGGAGAGAGCAGTTTCTAATTGGGACTTGTTTGGTATTGGTTTTGAGTTTTCAAAGGGGATGTCCTCCTTGGAAAACCGTGACAGGAAGCAGGTGCCTCTTGGGTAGTTTTCCCTTCAGCCTCCGAGAAACGTCTTCTACATTAAACCAGGTTTCTGACCTCATTTCTCAAAGGAGCTTTAAATGGGGGAAAAATGGGAGTATTAATTAGTGCTTCATTAAGTACTTGTAGCCAAGTATGATAATTTTCTTGAAAGGATAATGTATTAGATGAATAAAAATACTCTCCATTTTAAAAATGAATACAAAGTCATTTTAAACCGCAAAGATTATTGTACATTTCTGAAAAATTAATGTGATTAAAGCAAAATATATTTAATAAATTTAAAAAAAAAAAAACCTTTAGGCTGTTTAACTTGTTGGTCTCTAATTAATTTTTCTCAAATCTAGTGCTCCAGCACTTGAAACTTACCTGCAGGGACAGGAAATAGTTCCCCACCCACACTCCCCCCAGTTCATTTTTTGGCTTGTAATTATCTATTTTAATTTTGGGGTGGATTGTCCTTTCTGATATCTTTCTCAGAGATTGGCCCCAATGAGAGATGAGACCCCAGCTAGGGTAGAGCAGTGGTCAGAAATGATAAGAGAGTTTTCTTTTGATGGGCTTGGCTGATATGACCTACTCGTGCGGATTTCCAGCTTTGGAGCTGAGCAGGTATGTTTTCAGGGACCCTATTCCTCTGTCCCTTTCTTCTGTGACATAGTGGAGGATGTGTCTGCTAGAATCGCATGGGCTTCTTTCAATTACTTCCTATGTCTTCATGATTCTTTTGTTTTCCCACAGATAAGATAGTTTGCCCCTGAGATCAATTTGGGATTAGGTATTTCCTTAACTCCCTACTGAGCTGCTTGACATTCAACTACTTAATTAGAATTGCTCTGTATATTGTGGATGATAATAAAGTAAAGTAGAGAGAGAGGCCAGATCAGTGTGTTTGCCGTAGTCACTGATGAAGCTCATATATGTAAACAGGCAGGACGTAACCAGTGGGAAGTAAGCCTTGGTGTAAAACGGAACAGACGCCCGGTTTACGACAAGCTATTTAAAAAACTGTGTTTCTTGTGGCAATTGGAATGGGTACACTTCCTCACAAACCTCAACACAAACATTGTGAAGTATTTTATCCCCTCTTGCTTGGCAAGTTCTCTTAGTGTATTCAGGGTGGATACTTGGTACTTGAATCCCCCAACACACTCGTTTCTTGTAACTAAGTGCACTAAAGATTTAGGCAAGGTTAGCCCTCAGTTCTCTAGGTTTACTGTTTGCGCATGGTTTAGGTGCCAGATATTCATATGACTTTTTGAAAATTTTATTAATAATTGTCCAGCAGGCTAAAAAAAACTTCCAAGGGGTTCAGGTACCTTACCATGCTCCAGCGCGTTTTCTGAACTCTCAGGCTGCTTTATGATGAGGACTGCCAATTTTGTTTCATTGCAGGCCGTGTCTTTAAATAGTCTCCGTCAAGGGAAGGAGCCTTTGCACCTGATTCCCCACCCTTGTATTTTCCTTTCAGCTTTACTCCTCTGTCCCATCGCAGCTTGCCAAGACAAGGCAACTGACGTGATAGCTGTGATCTTCTGGCCATAGCAGCCTTGATTTCTATTGTATTTAAAAGTACTTTTCCCAGCAGAGCCATTCCAGGCACAGTACCCTGATCAGCCATCTTATTTGGGCAGTGTACGCATGAGAAGATTCTCCTTGTCTTTCAGACACTTGCAGAGCCTGTGATGGCCAGATAATGGCCTCTTGAAGTTTTGCGGCATCTGTCCTTTTGTATAATTTGGTGGTGGCCAGGTCTTCTTGATGCTGTATGAAAACAGCTACCGGCAGATAGCTCCAGAGTTCAAGTAACCTGTCTTCTGTGTTGAGCAGCGCTCTCTTACAGTTACAGGAGCCGTCATTATTGTACCAAGTGCCTCCCAAGATGAATGGTGTGTGCTGCTATAATGTTCCAATATGTGACTAATAGCCTTTTCTGGTCTTAAATGAGACCAAATCTATCTGTTGACTTACCTTGAAAACCCTCTTAGTGCAAATGATCTAATTTTCAAAACCACCTTCTACGGTTGCAACTCTAACGTAAGCACCTAAACCGCAAGTGGCTGCGGTTGTGCCTACACCACAGCGGCTGTAACATCACCCCCAAACGTAGCCATGTAGACGTGCATGGGCAGTGCTTTCTGTAATCCATTTTGCATGACTCCCACTGTGCTAGTTAGCTTCCCTTGTGTTTGTGTGTGTTTTCCCCAACTCTTAACAGTGGACACGATCAGGATTTTTTGTCTTTTTCTCAGGACATTGCAGCTATAAGACCATAAAAGTCACAAGGGATAACAAAGAATAGGTCTAACCTATGGCACTGTTAACTTTTTCTTATCATTTCCCTGGAATTCTGGCTGATGTTGTCCCTTAATACAAACACTTTATTTGCAAAGAGCCCTGTTTAAGCTAGGAAATTATTGTGGCAATGTGTGAGACTAACCGTACTGAAGAATAAAGAATAGTTCAGCACTTAGGATGATAAAATAATTTCAGGTCGTGTCTTTTTTTTCTCTGTGTAGTTTTTCTTTTATTACTGGCACTAAAATGGCTCTTGCAGAGCAAATGAGAAAACCAGACCGAACCTCCTGTTTTTTGTTGGGCTCCCAGCTGGAAACCCGTCCCTTGATTTTTCCATTGATAAAGTGTCACAAAGGGAATCTAGAACAGAGGAATAAGAGGAAATAGAACAATATGTCGTCTTGGACTTGAATCACAAAAAGAGTTAACTAAAGTAGATACAGTATTGAATGAGCTGCTGCTCCTTTCATGACCAGGTTCATTTAACTGTGGTCTCAGCATTTTTAGCTGCCCTTAAAGCCATGTAACAAATCAGCTATTTATTTTCTTTTTTTCTGCAGAGGCTCTTTAAAAGGATGTTGCAAAGCATTTTCTTCTTTCCATTTCTATGGGTTCTTTTATCTGACCTTCAAGAATTCTGAGTCGCAACGGGGGCCAAAAAACCTCACATACAAGAATGCTTTTACTGTTAATTTATAAAATACGGCTTTCACTAATAAAATAAAGGTGTGACATTTATAGAGCTCTAATAACGAACATAGCGGTAGAACAGACCTAGGTCTCATACTGTTCAAATTAAGGGCAATTGATTTCAATGAGAGAGGAAACAGGCTTGTTGGATTAGCTGGTTAGCACATGCGCTCATAATGCTGGAAAAACTTCCAAAAGTATTTTGCAAGTGTGGAAAGTAACTTCTGAGAGGATTTGTTTCAATTAAGTTATTTAGGTATGTAGCACTACCTCAGAGTGTTCCGAGGGAGAAGATTGCTTGTGTTTAATTCCATTATGTGCTTTTTTTAATACCTTATCTATGATTTTTTTTTTTTAAGCATTGAGTCACTGAAGCAATAGCTTCTCAATTGTGGTTGTGTTTGACCTTTATGCCAGGAAGTAAAAGAACTGACCAGTTTGCCACAGTGTGCGTGTATGCCAAAAGATGTGTATCTGTATGGTCACTTCCCCATCATGCGATGTATGTACATGGCAACATGTGGTGGTGGTGAGGAAGGGCCTTGGGAGCACCCACCCACACAACTGGTGCGTCCCTCATTGTGCTGGGTGTTGCAGGGAGCGCGATGGTCTTTGGCCCCAAAAGCCCAATCCTGACTGAAGCAGCCAGCGAGATGCAGAAGTCTTCTGCTTTCTGTAATTTAGTGGGACTGATGGGCGCTCAGCGCTCCACTTGTTACAGATACAGGGGCTTCTGGTCTCTTGAGCTTCACTGTGAAGCGCTGCACAGGCCCTCCTGGCCTGCTTCCCCACATGGGGAGTAGTAAATGCTGCTCTTCTCTTTTTTCCTATTCTCTTTTCTTTCCCGCCTTCCCTTCCTCTGTCTTTCTTAAGCCTGCCAAAACACCATAGAGTCATACATTGAAGTCTGTTTCCATGTCCTGACAGTTTATTGTGATGTGGTAACAAGCACACACAATTGTTTTGAATATGGAATGCTAATATATCAGGAATCTGTTTTGTAAGGAGCATGTAAGCGTGATATGGTTGGCTTATCCATATGTTATTTGCAGGAGTATAAAAAAAATATGCAAAATAGTAAATAATCAAGAAGGAAGACTGGAGGTAGTGTTTGGGTTTGATGGACATTTCTGATCTCTTCATCTGATCCTATAAATCAGAGTTGTACTTCTTGCCGACTTTCTCATTAAGTTTTTATTGGACCATCCTTCCTTTTAACAAAGTAAGGAAATGCAAGAGGCAAAATACTTTTAGCTGGCACAGAAAAACAACAAGGAAGAATAAATCATAGTGTTTTCCCAAAATATCGCTTTTAAAGGATTGCTTTTGAGTGAAGCGGATGAAAACCAAGGAGGAATAACTGATTCCATTAAATGATATACTTTGTCTGACATTTTGACTCTGCAGGAGTTTTTTCTTTTTTGTCAGTATAGACAGATAAGAGTCGGTAAAGCATCTGCATTTCCTGGGTTTCTCATTGCCGCTGCTCTGCCCAGCATGTTATTTCCATGCAGGTGAATGGATTCTTCATGCCTCTGCCCTATTCATCATAATGAAAATACATGAGAGGCAAAATGTGCTCTTGCCCAAGATATGTGCTCTGAATATGAGTAAACATGACAACACAGGCCATTTGTTTTGAAAGCTACTTTGTATGTTATGTGGTAACCACATGCAAATACCATATACAGCAGGGAAAAGTGGGAAAAAAGTTAACTCTTACTAGAGCGAATAGGAGACAGGTTTATGAATGATTAAAAATAGAGCTACGCTGCATTATCCGTAAGGGACCTGGAGTTGGAAGAGGCATGTCAGCGCTAACAGTGGCAAAGCGTTTATGGAGTCAGAGTGTTCTGTTCCAAAAAAGGGCTCAGTGCTGGACGTTGAAGGGAAGGGAAACAGTATTTATTACATTTTAATGCTCTTGGTGCTGAAGAAGACAGCTGAGGTTATAGAGGAAAGGGGTAACGTCCTGAAGGCGTTTTTTTTCCTGTAACATAAGAAACTGAACATTTATCAGGAAATACGGCAATTTAGTTGAAGTATTATGCTTTGGACGACTGCAACACTAATATGATGGAAGCAGTATAAGCAGTGGCTACAATTATAGCTGCAGTTACTAGGAGAAATCCGTGCTCTGTTATTTGAATGCAGCATTAACCGTCTATCTGAACAGCAGCAATATTTTAAAGAGGCAGGAAAGAGTAAAGTTATGCTTTCTTTTCATGTTATCCTCCACCTCCTCTTTGTGAGAAAGCTTGTGTGTGTGGTTCATCCGTGTTCTTTTGTTACAAGTGTTTGAACATAGCAGAGAAAGAGGATGATTCATTTGATAGAGGATTGAGAGTAGGGAGAGAGCTGGTTTATCACCAGAAAAGCAATGCCCGGAGAAACCAAACCTTTCCTTTGGCCAGTCTGAGGCCATCGTGCAATGGTGCTCTGTGTACCCAAAGATGTGTGGTCAAAGCTTGACCATTTGCATTTAGTCTATAGGAAATTTCACGGGCAAACTCTTATGCCTCAGCATAGGAAGGTATCTCTAGCATGCAAACTCAGTCAGCACATCTTCCCTTGCATAATATTATGGCTGCAGGTACCCTCCTCCAAGAGGTTCCATCCAGTCTTTCCTTGTTCCCAAAGCAGATGATCTATTAGTTACAAGAGCTTCAAAACGAGAGCAAGTATGCATTGAGATACATACTGGAAAAAAAAAAAAAACCAAAACAAGAAAAAAGTGTCAGTATGAGACCAAAGTGGAACTGTTGAGTTTGTATTCCTCCTGGTCCACTAAAATTTGCAGGGCATGCACAAATCATTCAAAGGGTAATTTTCCTTGCATTTGTCATCAGATTTCTTAATATTGTGAGCCATTATTTGCTTCCTTTCAGGGCTATGTCAACAAACAGATTACTTTCTTTTGTAGATGGGATTGAATGTTATTCATTCAAGAGGTTACAACACACAAACAGCGTCCTTTAAAGTACCAGCATTTAAGCTGTTTATAAGGAATGTGTTTATGCTTTGGATAGATATCACTTGTGCTTGTCTTAGTCACGTTAGGACTGAAGTAATGGAAATGTTGACTTTTTGCTCACATCGTGAATTCTGGCAATTTACTATGCATCTTGGGCACCTCATTCATTGCAGTTTCCAAATGTAAACAGATAGTGTGCTCAAGAACATGACTCTGACATACAAAGGTATTATTAATACTTGTTTTGCCTGCTGTACCTTTTAAATCAAGTGGGCAGGTATATGCCTGCTATAAATTGGTATATTCCCATCGACTACAGTTATGCCAGTAGAGATGGAATGAGAGTCGGTCCTCACAGCCTGCATTTTTAAAGAAAATGCCAGAAACTACTTGTGTAGTTGCAAATGTATGCCCGTTTCCTTTGCTCTCTTTTACTGTGTCTATATCAGAAGGGTCATCCTTTTATTCCAGGTGTCCAGACACAATTCTCCAGCAGGTCTCTTCCTCTTCCCCTTCTTCTCAAAAACCCTGTTATTTTCATTTTTTCCATTTTTCTATTTGAAATGGGAAAGTAACTTCTCCCATTCCTACCTTTCCAATTTTAGCAGCGTGATGTCTCTACTCCTCTCCTCTCCTGCCCTTCTGTACCCATCCCTCTGGATTCACGCATCCGGAGGAACTGCTTGGACTGTTGCTCGAGTTACGATTTTATCCACATGACAGAAAAAAACAGCAAAATAGTATGGCGAGTTGAAAAGTGAGTTGAAAAGTGCAGAGTGTGGGAAAAAGTTTGTGCAAGTTATGCTAGGGTTTGCTGTGTTTTGCATGTTCTCCATGTAAGTAAACAGATGCTTTGCAAATCCTGCTGTTTAAGCTCTCAGTGTATTTCTGTACTTCCCAGTGGGTAACGCTGCACCAAATTGGATGAGCCCTTCCCATTCGAAATGTCAAAATCGTGTTGCTTAGTTTCCAGTGAGGATGTAATGTGATAGTAAAATAGTTCTGTAAAGGGTCATACACTTGTTTTACTGTCACTTTGTGAGGCTCAGACAGAAGGAAATGATCAAAAACACTCGATGCTCGTTATTTATTAATTGAGTTCTGGCAGAGCTTTTCTCCATTCTGGCTTTTTGTTTGTTTGTTTCTTTGTTTACAAACAAAAAAGAAAAACATAGTTCACCAAAAAAATGAAACAGGAAATTTGTTAACAAAGATTTCTGACAAGGAAGAAATGGCATTTTGTAAGGTTTAAGTGGAGGTGCCTTGTAGGATAATTTGGCATTGCAGTGTCACTCTCTCTGAGTGCTGATGCTGAAAGAGGAGAAGACTGTAGAGAAGAGCAAGCCATGAATCTTAGATAAAGGCATGCTGGGTTACCAGAAAATATTTGTCCTGCAAAGTTCTGTGTTGGGGATATTTTAACTGCCTGTACTTTGCTGCAAACATGGCTTTACTTTCTTTATAAGAAAACAACAACAACAATCCCACAAGAAACTCTTTTTTTTTTTTTTTTTTTTTTTGTCTCCTCGACTATGTACATATTCAGGTAGAGTTAAGAATGGTATATTGAAATATTTTATCTTTCTTTACTAACTGTATCTTCTTGTCTTAAAATATCTCACAGTGTTTTAGTACTCTGTCTTCTGTTCTGCAGCAACTCCCATGAGGACAGACCTTTCTTAGGTGCTGTGGCCTGTAGGGAGCTGCGTGGAAAGCTGAGGCATGAAAGTTAACACTGATGAAATGTCTGAAGACTTCAGCTGCTCTTTTTTTCAGGGATTCAAATTTTACCAATTTCAGGTGTTTTTTCACAGGAATAGCAAAAAGCACATCTTTGATTGGGCCCTTTTGTCAGGTTTTCAAGCTTGCTTCAGAGCCTTAAGTCATTCTTATATCTCAATAAGGTAGTAATAACAATACCAGCAACAGTAAATTCAGCACGGTCAAAGCTGTGTATTTTCCTACTCTATTTTTTCAAAACAGCTGGACTTTTTTTGCGGAAACTTTCCCTGGAAAGTTCGTTTGAGGTGCATGCTACTATGGAAAATTCTCATTCAAATGTTTGCCAAAGTTATGTATAGAAACAAATTGGTCCGGGAGTTTGATCTTTCCAGGTTACTTACACCTTCATTGTTTTGGCCCTCCTTCTCTTCATCTGCTTCTTTTGCTTCACAAATGTATCTTTCCTCCCTTTGAATTTGAGATGGAGCTAAATAAGATGAAACTTATAAAGGCAAAATACGCAGCGAGCCCTGCCTGATTGGCTCACGTTCTGGCCCTGTCTTCATCAATTGTGCTGCAAGGCCTCTTCAGCATCGTCCTTCTTCAAAAAACAAGGAGCCGCCAGCGGTTGCAGAAGCTCTTGCTGGTTTGCAGAGGCTTTGCTTTCACCCTGTCAATGGCCAAAAGAGCTTTCCAGGGAATTGTGGAAGGAGTGATACGCAGCTGGAGTTGTTTGTGGTTCCTCTTGCCTGGCTGAATGGCCATGCTGTTTTATCTTGGGTAGTGCCAAGAACTGTGACCCTCCTGCTTTCCGGGTTCTGAGCTGAGGTTCTCTAGCTGTCTCTAAACCCTCTACTTCTGGGCAAAATTCACGTGCTTATCCCTCACCAATTTTGCTTCCGTGAGGAGTATGCTGCATGCGGTGTGTGGACCCGGCCAGGCCTCCTGGTCGGGACAGCAGGGACCGAGGAGGTGCTGCAGAGCGCACCCACGTCTCTGCGTAGCCCAGTTGCTTTCGGCAGCGTAACCAGAATACGGGAAATTTTTGCTTGTCTGGGTCTCCTGAGGAGAAAACGCAGGACTTCAATCTCTGATTTACAGCGTGGCTGGGGAAGTCAGTCAGGACAGGACTATCAGAAACACTTGCAGACATTCAGGTGCCCAGTTTTCCCTGATTTGGAGTTGGCTCCCGTAGGCGCTGCTGAAAATCCCCCATGCAGTTCCTCTGTGCTCGGTCCTCTCCTGTTGGGAGTAATATTTGCATACTTCACTGGGTGTTCAGGCTAAATTAATATTTGTAGAGCACACTGTGTTCCCCATACTGAAAGGACTACGTGAACGTGGCTGTTTCTAGGCAGTTACATCCTATTCTTAAATGTTATAAATGTACTTAACCAGGGCAGACAAGACTCATTGCATTTGTTTAGGAAAAAACCCTGTCAGTGCCTCGGCACATTTGTGAATGCATTTTTTACATAGGTATTGTATTTCTAGTAAAGAGGAGGGGTCGTTTTCTGTGGAAAAAGTCCTGTTGCAAAAGCTGTTTTCTGTGTTTATGTGCCATTCGTTATTTTGATTATATTGCGTTGTATACTGGGGAGGAATATATGTTGCTTTCTCAGGCTGGTTCCCTGCTTATAGAAACCTTCCAGTGCATGCATAAATCTTCTAGCAATGCCTTTCCTTAAACCGAGAGCATAAGCGCAGCACATAATTTTCTGGTAAAGCCGATTGGTACTCCCTGAATTTTGATCCCCTCTCTTGCTTATTCGCACGTCATCTGTACAGAAGATCATTTCTGCTGTCTTCGGAACTCTGCTTCACACAGTCCAGTGAGATGTTAAAATATAATAATTATATAAATCTTTGCAAAACCAAATTAGAATATTAAATGAAATCAGAAAAAGGAAACTAAATCTGAAAAAGACAGTAATTAAAGCTATTAAATGTTCTTCTGCTCAGAGATTGTCGAAATTCTCCTGAAATGCATGAAAGAGGGTAATTTCCCCACAGGCTGTGCTTGCAGAGCGTCTGCTGGAGATTACAGCGTCATGAAAAATAGAAGCAACTGTGGCACTAATGCCACTGCACTGTTAACAGCAAGGCCTGCGAGAACATAGCAGCACTCTGTTACAGGAAAGCCGGGGCTTGTAGCACTTATGGTCCGGATTCTGCTTGTTGTGGCACACTGCTGTAAATCCTCAGCAGCTCTATTGAAACTGCGGGAATTACTCCAGATTTATGCCTGTTTCAATGAAAAGAGGCTTTCTGCTGAATGGATCTGGGCAGCCGCAAGCCAGGTGGAAGGGAAAGAAGTGACTCAGCATTCGGCAGTTGTTGCTGATCGCTGGCTTTTGCCAAGCGCAGAGTCACAGATTTTTCCCTCCCTCCCTCCCTCACGCGTGCTCTCTCGCTCGCTCTCTCTTTTTTTTTTTCTGGGTGAGTGGCTGCTTTGTGTGCCCTGTGGAGACACTAACTGAATTTGTGGAATGAGGGCAGCCGAGGGGAGGGCAGCCAGAGCTGTTGCTTTGTGTGAGGGCACCAGACCACCCTTGCTAGGAGCCTTCTGCCCTTGTTTTGGGAGAGAGCAATATTGACTGCTCCTTCTTACCCCTGAGAGAAGGAGGGTTTTTTTTTTTTTTAACAGCAGTGCACACCCCAGGGAGTTAGCTATGTCACCGGTCTCGTATTTCTGCCCGGGAAGTAAAAGCATGGCCAATGGCAGGGATGGCAGTGCCTCCTCCAAATACGCATGGTGGAGCAAAACATGCTGTACAACAGAGCGAGGTGTAGCTTGGTACCGCGTGAGCGGGCTCTTGGTTTGCCTGCTCTCTGGCCATTGCCCTGCCTTGCATCCCCAGCTATCCCATCTTCACGGAGCTGGCCGTAGCCCGGATCGGCTTGGTCTGGCTCGAATCCAGCCCAGGGTGGCCAGGGCAGGCTGCTGCCCCAGCTCCTATCTCAGCGCTGCGATGTCGTCGTGGCGTTGCTTTGCAGGATGCTGAACGTCCAGGACACAAGTTAGTCACCAAGGCAAGTCCTGGCCCGGCCGTGCTGTTGTTCCCCATTCTCCACAAGTCCCTGGAGCAGGCTGTGGGCCAGCTCATAGCTGGAGTGAGTGCTTGCCCTGGAGTCAGATAGTGAGCACTGGCATCCAAGAGGTGCTGGATGTTACGTGCTGGCAGCAGTCGTCCTGTTACCCAGCAGAGTGTGGGGTGTAGGGAGGGACGGAAGCTGAGAGAGAGTAACCGGATACAGAGTGTTACCTGTGAAATTTGGAATATTTGCATTGTGGGGGGATGTATTTGGGACTGGCAAATTAATGTAGCTATAACTATCTCTCCACTGGTTAGAAAAAATTGCAGTGCAACTGTATTCAGGCGGACTGGTTCTGAAATCTGTGTGTTGGGCATCCCAGCATATCTGTATACGTGCATCAGAAAAAAAGACAAAGTGGGAGAAAAAAGCTTAGGTAGATGCTAGGACAGTGTACTATTTGAGTAAATATTTGGGTTTTTTGGGAATATCAAACAAGGAGACTCCCAGTTTAGAAATGGTGTTGAATTATTGGAATGAAAAATGGGTTTTAAAAAGTCTAAATAGGGAAGACAATGGCTTCCTGTAGATCTTTAAAAAACATGGGCTGATGAACTGAAGCTCCCTGAATGTTTCAGCCCATCTGTCTTGTTAGTTTCTATGTCTTAATCATGGATTTCGTGAAGTGTCTAATTTTCTTTTTTTAGCTGTCTTCCTCTTGTATAAAATTTAAGGAAGGGAAATCATATGAACTGGGTTTACTTTTGCATTGGAAAGAAAAGCAGCGTATAAAAAGAAGTCAGTGGTATGTGTGCTGGCAAACCCAAGAAGTGTGTCTGCTTCTAGTTTGGGGGACAGTATTGACTGCTGCTGTGGTGGTGATCAGGGCAGCTTCAGAATGCAAGCAGAGACTCATACCCCGTAGCTGAGGGTGTTTTGAATTGTCTGGTCAGTGGTTGACTAAACAGCCTAGACTGAAATGCAGGCTACATTGAAGTCAGCAGCAAAATTCCCTTGCTGTCCCTCCCACTATTGCAACTACTCCTGGCAGCTGTCAAGATGCACTGGCAGGACCTGGCTCCCTCTTCCAGCTTTGGAAGGCTGCAGCAGCTCTCTTGAACCAGAGAATTATTTTCAGTTTATATCTGGGGCGGGGGAAGAACAAACAAACGGAGAAATGTCCCACCCCAAAGTTAGAACACTTTAATGACTCTCCAGTAGGATCGTGTGCCTCCAGGTTCTTCCAGCTTGACTCTATCACAGTTCTTGGAGCCAAATCAGTTTTTAGCAACAGTGGAAATTTTTGCCAAAAACCCCAGCATAGATAAGGCCATGTATATTTGCAATGTGTACTATGCAGAAGACACTGATTGACATTAATTAGGAGTGGGTGGTGTGAAAGTGTAAAAATAAAATCCCTTTCTGCTGGGTTTACTATTGGAAGTGAGGTACATGATGTAACGCTGAATGTATATGTGTGTGTGTGGAGAAGACGTTGTCTATTCATCACTTAGAACAATAGTGGGAGTGAAGCATTACAGGTTTGCACGTCAATAAAAGTCTGGGATTGCAACCCTTTTCTTGTGAGCTGCTCAGTAAAATGTGCTTCAAATTTGTTTCTTTTTAATTTTGAGTTCAGAATGCCTTGTTTAAAAAAAAAAAAAACATACTATGCTGCAGAATGCAATTTGAGTCAGTTAAACTGCCTCAGCCTGCTTTGTGTTATTGTGTGGGCTATTTTGAGAAGTGATCAGAAGAAGCAATTTTTGGGGTAAATTTTAGCAGGATCAGCGTTTTTAAAATTAAATAGATCTCTCTGTGACAAGTTGGTATTGCTGTGATTGATAGTATTTATTATTTCCTTCTCTGTATGTATTCTGAGAATGAGAAGCAATGAATGAATTCCACTGCGTTAATGATTGGTGAAATGTATTATCAGATGCGGCTACCCTTTCCTGTTAGGAAAGGAATGGGCAATCGTGTGTGTCATCTTGAAAACATATTCTTTGGATTTTGTTGAACTGCATTAAGGAATCTCATCTCCAAGACTTTCTTGCTTGCAAAAGGTCTGCCGTGCCTGTCTTTAGTGTGAGTGATATTGCCAGAAGATTGTCTATGAAACTGTTAAACAGCTGTCTTCCTGGCTGCTTTACCTAGCTGTTTACATTCATCCTTTAAATAAGAAAGTTCAAAACATGGCCACATTCTCAGCTGGTTTTGAGCAGCCTAATTTACATGGTCGCTTCACTGAGTTACCCCAAGTGAAGGTCTTTTACACAAATATTCAAGGCCTTTTGGCACCAAACTGCAAGTTCACATTTTGCCTTCATTGGTCATAACTAAAGGACAAACCCCATCTTTCTTACTTTGCTATAGTTCTGTAACACCTCTGAAATTATGTGTGTTACCTCAATTTATGCTTGTTTAAAGTCTGAATCTGACCTCCCATACTGGAACTCTTTATTATTGCCCGGTGATTTTGCGGAAATGAGTCTTTTGTCTCTATTCGTTTCCTAGCAGGTGCTCTCTCTCTCGGTATTTGCCAGAGGTTGAGGGTGGGAAAGGAGGGCCTGACAACTATCTTCTCCAAGGCTGCGGAGTGGTGGTAGTACCTGCTGCGGGAACCTTCCCTGCGGCTGCTTGTGCTGCAGAGAGAGAAAGAGCTATTATTTAGGACTTTTGGTTAGGTATCTTTCACTAATACAACATTATTTAAAGTAATTTTAAGGATTGGATCAATTGGATATATGATCTGCTAGTTAAGGGATTCTTCTGCTCCTGGAGAGAAAGCACCAAGGCATACACACTGGCTCACACCAAGGCTCACTAACAGTGCTGGTGTTGCTTTAGCATCATAATGTGTCAGAACTGGCCCCAAAAAACCTCTTTCACTGATCCTGCTCCTGTCAGGCTGATATTTTGGGGTCACGTGGTGCTGAAAAGGAGCACTTGGCTTGAGCTGTGAGACATCGTTAACCATAGGAAAGTGGAACTAGCGGTAGCAGCCACTTTCCGTGTGGCTTGTGTGTCAGGCATACAGCGCGGCGATAAAGCAGTCCATGTACTGTATCGCAGAGGCAGGGAGAGAGAGGTTGTTCCAAAGGTGTGCTAGCATCCCTCTTGTCACCCGAACTGCATGTGTGTGTCTAGCAGTTTGTGCAGGGATGCGTAGGGTTGCAGACTAGATGCTAGCTGCGTTATTCCTTGGCGTGCCACTGGCTCGCCTGATCTGTGGCGGCTTGACTAGTGAGGGCAGGGAAAATGTTTAATTTAACTGCAAAGGCAGAAAAAGCAATTCACAGGTACGCAAGCGCCGAGGTTTCTGCTGCACGAGGCAAGACACTGTAGTTTCTGTAGTTTAATTAAGGAAACCACAAGGAAGATGATTTTTGGCTTTTGGTTTTGTTTTATTTGTTAGCATAACTAGTTACTTGTGTTTGAAAGGGTTAAATAGAGATAAGTTCATGGTTAAAACTGCCGTGAGGTGCACAGAACGCATGGCATATCTGGTGTCAAAGAAGTCACTCATAATCACATATGTGTAGATAAAAATATACCGAGTTTTAAGCAGTGTTTTTTTTTTTCCTGGCTATAATTGTGGCGTTACGCCAGTTACTTTCATGACTGTGAATGTTTTCTTGCTATAAACCCCAAGTCAGTGAATCGAGCGAAAATATATGAATTGTGGAGCAAAAAGAAAGGCAGAAAAAAAAGGCAGCTAGACCGCGTTTTAAGTTGTCCTTGGACTGTCACCTGTTTCTGGGCTTTGTTTAGGGCCTGCTTCTGTGGCAGGTCGTGGTCTTGGGAGAGTTGCTCAGGGCTTAAAGGCTGTGCTCAGGGTCTCCTAGGGTGGGATCCCTTGTGACTGAGGTACCTCGAAGACTTAATGTTCCCTTTCTTTTTAGGATTAAAACCACTGATCTCAACATTGGGAGCGTAGCACAGGGCTTTCACACCAGTGGTGTAAAATATAAAACTCCCAGGTCTTGATTTGTATATTGATAAAGATCATCTTACACTGTTGAGGCAAGTAAAAAGGTCTTAAAGTCAGTGTCAATCATCTGATTAATTTTTCCGTAGCGCTCTTCTTACACTATGTATGTTGGGCTGTCTAAACAGAAACAAGTAAATGTGCATGGAAAAATATTCTGTAGGTATGTATGCTGAAACGATTGGGTAGCTATTTGTAAGCTTGAAATAATCAGTGCAATTCCTTCAGTTTTGTGGGGGCTGGCCTCTTTGTGTGTAAGTAGGAGGAAAATCTTTTTAGTAAATACTTTCTAGGGTTGTGTCACTATAGAGCATTCTCGTATTAAAATTTGTGGGGGAAAAAAGGAAAGTGCTATTAGAAAATCTTTTCTTGGTCCTCTTTGACATGAACATCTTTTAAAACCAGAGCGTGTGTTTCATATGGTTCTTCAGTTGTCATCTTGTTTTTCAGTTCCCTGTTACGAAACAGAACATTAAATTATTTTTAACACGATGTGTAGGGATGTGGCTTAAAGTACCTTTTAATCAGCTAGACTGAGTTATGGCTGCATTGTTAGGTGCTTTCATATTAGTGTTTATAGAAGAAAATAATGTTTGCACAGTTCGAATGCTTTTCATGTCAGCACCGATCACATTTGTTTGCGGCTTGAGAAAATGGAACATCAGATTTCATCTCAAAACTATTCTCTTTTTTTTTAATGATCATTGATTACATTTCGAAAACGTGGCTATTGTGAAAATGTAACAGAGCTCTAGCCATAAAGTTAGAATAGAGCTGCTATTATATTTGGAATGTGTCTAAAACAATGATTTTTTCAAATGGAATTTTTGGCAGAATTTCACTGCGTATGTTAAATTCAAAGTTACTCACTTCTTTCTTCTTCCCCCTCCAGCGTTAGTTGTATGTTTGTTAAAGAGCAAAAGATAGGAACAGAAGTTTCTCTTTCTGGAGATTAGCTAGAGAGTCTGTGTGTGGCCATCAGCAAATACCTGACGTCTCCTGATCTTTGCGGTATTCCTCTCCACAGTGCTCCCCTCAGACAGGATCACAGAATCACAGAATCGTTTAGGTTGGAAGGGACCTCTGGAGATCATCTCGTCCAACCTCCCTGCTCAAGCAGGGTCCTCTAGAGCATATTGCCCAGGATCACATCCAGACGGGTTTTGAATATCTCCAGCGAAGGAGACTCCACCACCTCTCTGGGCAACCTGTGCCAATGCTCTGTCACCCTCACAGTGAAGAAGTTTTTTCTCAGGTTCAGATGGAACTTCCTGTGGTTCAGTTTCTGCCCGTTGCCTCTCGTCCTGTTGCTGGGCACCACGGAGAAGAGGCTGGCCTCATCCTCTTGACACTCCCCCTTCAGATACTTATATACGTTGATGAGATCGCCTTTCAGTCTTCTCTTCTCCAGGCTGAACAGGCCCAGCTCTTGCAGTCTTTCTTCATAGGAGAGGTGCTCCAGCCCTCTCATCATCTTGGTAGCCCTCCGCTGGACTCTCTCCAGGAGTGCCATGTCTCTCTTGTACTGGGGAGCCCAGACCTGGACACAGTACTCCAGGTGAGGCCTCCCCAGGGCTGAGGAGAGGGGCAGGATCACCTCCCTCCACCTGCTGGCAACACTCTGCCTAATACAGCCCAGGATCCCATTGGCCTTCTTGGCCACAAGGGCACACTGCTGGCTCATGTTTAACTTGTTGTCCACCAGCACTCCCAGGTCCTTCTCTGCAGAGCTACTTTCCAACAGGTCAGTCCCCAGCCTGTACTGGTGCATGGGATTATTCCTGCCTAGGTGCAGGACCTTGCACTTGCCTTGGTTGAACTTCATGAGGTTCCTCTCCGCCCACCTCTCCAGCCTGTCCAGGTCCCTCTGAATGGCAGCACAGTCTTCTGGTGTGTCAGCCTCTCCCCCCAGTTTAGTCTCATCAGCAAACTTGCTGAGGGTGCACTCTGTCCCTTCCTCCAGGTCATTGATGAATATATTGAACAAGGCTGGACCCAGGACTGACCCCTGGGGGACACCACTAGCCACAGGCCTCCAACTTGACTCTGCGCCATTCACCACAACCCTCTGAGCTCGGCCATCCAGCCAGTTCTCAAGCCACCTCACTGTCCACTCATCTAGCCCACACTTCCTGAGCTTCCCTACGAGGATGGTATGGGAGACAGTGTCCA
The DNA here is from genome assembly GCF_040807025.1 of Struthio camelus. Lineage (NCBI taxonomy): Eukaryota > Metazoa > Chordata > Aves > Struthioniformes > Struthionidae > Struthio > Struthio camelus. The sequence goes on along the minus strand of NC_090943.1, from coordinate 99,528,277 downwards.
AAGCCTTGCTGAAGTCCAGCTAGACAACATCCACTGCTCTCCCCTCACCTACCCAGCCAGTCATTCCGTCATAGAAGGGTATCAGATTGGTCAAGCATGATTTCCCTTTGGTGAATCCATGCTGACTACTCCTGATCACCTTCTTGTCCTCCAGATGCTTAGTGATGACCTTCAAGAGGAGCTGTTCCATCACCTTTCCAGGGATGGAGGTGAGACTGACAGGCCTGTAGTTTCCTGGCTCCTCCTTCTTGCCCTTTTTGAAGACTGGCGTGACATTGGCTTTCTTCCAGTCCTCAGGCACCTCTCCTGATCTCCATGACCTTTCCAAGATGATGGAGAGTGGCCTAGCGATAACATCCGCCAGCTCCCTCAGCACTCGTGGGTGCATCCCATCGGGGCCCATGGATTTATGGATGTCAAGTTTGGACAAAAGATCTCTAACCCGATCCTCCTCCACCAAGGGAGAGTCTTCCTTTCTCCAGACTTCCTCTCTTGTCTCCAAGGTCTGGAATTCCTCAGGACTGGCCTTAGCAGTGAAGACTGAAGCAAAGAAGGCATTCAATAACTCCGCCTTCTCTATATCCGTTGTTACCAGGGCACCCGCCCCATTCAGCAGTGGGCCCACGTTTTCCCTAGTCTTCCTTTTGCTATTGATGTATTTGAAGAAGGCCTTCTTGTTGTCCTTGACATCCCTTGCCAGATTTAATTCCAAGTGGGCCTTAGCCTTCCTTGTCGCATCAACTGAGGATGACTCAGTTGCGTCCATTACGCAGATGGCGAAACAGGGCCAAGAGGTGGGCTGATGGGCCTGCCTGGAGCGTAGCACGGCAGGGACCTGAGGTTGGGTCTCCTGATCCCACACTAGGGCATGGCGTCGTCCTTCCTCTGTTCTTGTGGCCAGAGACCTGGGATGGATTTAAAAATGATGGACGGATGTCGACTTGCTCTGTTGATGCCATTGACTTGCAGCGAAACTAGCTCCATAATGAGATGATGCTGTGGAGCTGCTGACGCAACCTGTTCAGGAGGTTTTCTTTGCTGGGGAGTGTTAAACTGGCCATAAATTTTCCCTTCACTTGGGTGCTTTTTTGCTGCGGATATCAAGTGATGCTTTAGTGGGTATGCTGCTTTTCTCAGGCTGGGATTCTGAGTTGTCTTTTTCCTTTTTTATTTGCACTTAAATAGTAAAATGGATTTTAACACCGTGATTTTCAATTCATGTGATTACTGAAGTCACTCACACTGCCAAATGATTACTTACTGGGAGTAGAAGTTTTTCATTGTATAATCTTTGTGCTACCTTGGAAGGAATAGTGCTTCAGGAATTATTTATTTTAATAGAAAAAATGTTAATAACTTGAAATTTCACAGCATATATAAATTGTTGAACATCAGAAGACCATTTGCTTCAAGGCTGTGCATAATGATTTCATTTGTTATTATGTGGTCTGCACAGGCTACTTTCAAGACGTGTAGGATTTCTTCCTTTCTAATATTTCTGCATCAGTGTAATAGATCTGAGAATACTCCCATAGCTATTTGGCCATCTGGTTCCCTTAATTCCACTGAATTTACAGGAAGAAAAAGTAGTGCATTATGCCTTTCTAAATATAGTTCTTTTTCCATGATTGAAAATTGAATCACTTATCCCCTCTGATAAGACTCTGATATTCTTTTTTCCCCTCGTTGCATTTTGAATATTCTTAGGGAAAGTAAAACCTGCGTTTCTTAGGACAGGTGTTGATTTCTTCAAAATTTGTCATCTTTTGTTGTCATTTTGGGATCCAGATGTTCTCCAGCTCCGTAAAAAGAGGAAGGTATTAGTGACCTCTTTTATTTTCCAGATTATAGTAAAAATAAAGACCTTAAAATGTTTTAAATTGAAAGCAAGACAGTGTAAAAAGAAAGCTAGCCTAGTGGGAGGAATAATTTAAAAAAGAAATGTGAGACATTTCTGTAATAAATCCCAAAAGTAATGAAACTCTCTGTGACTGGGATTTGATCTTGAAATTGGATTTCTAGGCTAGAGTCTTCCACTAGCATAATGTCTTCAAACAGGGTTTTGCATGTGTTTCGGAGTTAGTATTAAGAGCGTCACTTGCTGAATCAGAGTTGTGGGAGGCTCGCCTGAAGTGATTCAGACCTTCCAGGGAATCTGAACCGTGTTTTCAACAAGTGAATATTAATGCAGCAATCTCCTCACTGCCGGTGGGAGGGGGGGGGAGGAAGTGATAGTAATACTAACAAGAAGAAGAGGGAACAGCCCTTGATCTAATGATACTTTCTCTTTTTGCCAGCCAAATAAATATGTCAGGAGGTCACCTAGAAGTAGCTATGGCAACCAAAGGACTGAGCACAGCTTTGCTAGGCGAGTGTTTCTTGCTGGGTAGGACCCCAGGCAGTGAACTGTTAAATGACCTGATTAGGACTAAGCTACTAACTGAAATGTATAGTATTTATCAGCTGCAGTCTGTAGAAATCAGTGGAAAATAGAAAAATCAGCAGAGATGTCTGTGATATCTTTCCAATTAAAAACCAAGAAATTCAGTAAATGCTAAAAATATAGGAAGCCTGATCTCTGGGAAAGGGAAGGATGTTTCTGTTCAGATATGTTTTTAATCTAGATTATCTTTAATTTTAATTTTAGTTTGAAGAAATGAGCCAGGCTGGTCAGGAATCTTGCAAACCAAGCCCCAGACTGCTATTGGGCCAGCCATAGATTTTGGAATATGACTTGTCTTACCTATTTATTAAAAAGAAAAAAATACAAAGCTTCAAACCTTCGATGGAGCAGCCAGCAGCTTAAATACTGTAATCCAGTCTAGGGGGTGGGTTGACTGAATTCACCATGTAACACTATTAAAGCAACCATCATAGATAATAAAGAGCAATACGTCATATGAATCACTTGAAGGGCCATTACTTTTAGTTACCTTGAAAGCCCACGTTATTTGCTGATTTCTAGTGAAGAGGGTGTCAGTCTGTGCTGCTTGAGCGATCTAAATGGCATAGCGGCACAGCTAGGGCAAGTCTCCTTGGTGACCGCTCTGGATGCAGGTTGGGGAGAGGATGTGGATTGCCAACTGTTTCTTTGGCCTGTAACCCAGAGCATTAAAATCTGCTATAAAAGTACTGTACGTTCTCTTCCCTTCACCAGCCTCCATTTTGTACTGCAACATTGAAGACCAAAAAGTAATAATGCAGTGTGATATTACAGGATTCAAATGGTTACACCATTGCGTAGTATCAAGGAGATTAATAATCTCATGGCCACATGATAATTTGCCTTGTATTAATGAACATGCACATAAATGATATGGTAAAAGTTTGCAGTTTGCATGGGCGTTCTTCTTGCTGGTGGTCTGCTGCGTTCTTTATAACCTGAAGTTTTGTTTTTGAAGCACTTTTTGTTGCTAAGATGCTTTTCTGTAACGTGAGCCGATGCCCTCCTCCTCAGTTTACTCAGAAACAGCTTAGGACCAGCAGCCTTGTGAGCATTAGGTACCCGTCTCAAATCCGTGTTTTAATTTTGCGCGTTCAGAACTTTTACCAGGTGTCAGCAGGCACCGCGGCCCTGCAGGTCACGTGAGAAAGACGTCCAGGCTCGCCACAAGTTCGCCAGAGCCCTGGCTGCTGTGGAGGTAGCACATTCAGTCACCAGCGAGCTGAACGTGCATGCAGCAGTGTTAATAGACTTCTGGGTCTTCTGTATCTTTGCCAAATGGAAGGTAACTACAGCGCAGTGTCATTCAGAGGGAACAGAGGGAAATAAAAGGTGAAAATGTTTGCAGGATCACAAAACTGTTGACTCTTTCAACCCCCTGCAGAAGTAAATGATGGAACGAAGTTTTCAGCTAATTCAGAAGGGATGTGCAGCTCGAGGTGTAGATTTTTGTTCTGAGATGAAATCTAGTTATTGTTTAATGAAATAAGTCAAGAATTTAAATTATAGTTGGGGTGTTTTTCTTCCACAATCACATGAGGGTTATTTGTTCCGTTTTCTGTCTTCTCTTGTCAGTATCTAAGAGTTTATTGCAGTAAGCCTGAGTGACCGAGCTCATCAGTTGCCCTTGGCACTGGGAGAGCGAGCAGTCAGACAGTGTTTCTTCAGGTTCAGGAGACTCGGAGGGAGGAAAGAAAGAAGTGAAACTTCCTTCTGCAGGATGTTACTGGAAAATTACTTCATAAACCTTTCCCGAGTTCCCATGAACCCTGAAAGCTTTTCTGTGCTACTGAATATACTGTGCTAAGATTATATGTGCTGGGACTGTGCATGCTAACAGGGCTGTACGAGTGCCTGGCCATGACTGTGAAAGTGCCCTGTTCATACAGGCAAGCGCAATTTGTTCTATAACCCTGTCAGGGCACTGTCATATTAAGATACGATACTTTTTGCAGCGGAGGCAGAACCGTACTTAAAAAAGCTCCTGTCTCTAGGAAGGGAGATGATGAGTTTGAAATGATTTCTGACTGATAGTTGTACTGTGATTTGCATCCATATTTTAGATGTCTATGAAACGTGTTACAATTATGACTCTTAAAAAAAAAACACAAATCCTATTCCTCAGAGTACACAGAAACTGTACTAGAATTTTCGTTCTTATTTGTTTTTTGACTCTGTTGTGTTAGCAGTATGGTACAAGCTATAGCTGGCACCCACATCATACAGTGCTAGGCTTTGTGTAAAAATACACGAGACTGAATGTAGGCAGGGCCATGACCTCTGCAGTTGCTCTGTTTGTGGCACAGCTCCTACATCTTTTGTATTTGGTATTTGAACAGATTTTAAGAAACCTGGCATAGGGTCCCAAGTGCCAACCGGCGCTGGATCAAAGCGTTTAGTATATTATGAAAGGAACTTGCTTGTACTGCACAGGTTATGTGTAGCTAGTGATTTTGTGTGATTGACACAAGGAAAAGGTATTTTGGAAAGTTATTTTAAAAATCTACAGATTTTGATTCTGTAGCAAAATGCAATATTTGTAAATCTCACTATAAAAGCAGATATCCCCTTTGCTTTTAGTAGGGATCTGCCGCCTGAAGGCCAGTGTGATCAGCTGCTTTCGCTCTATGTTGGTGCTGGCGTATAAAGGACAGTCCGTGGGTGTGGTCTGTTCCACCTGGTTTTGTTTGGAGGGTCTACCGAAGTAATGTCAGGACAAGAGGCAACAGGCAGAAACTGAACCACAGGCAGCTCCATCTAAACCTGAGAAAAAACTTCTTGACTGTGAGGGTGACAGAGCATTGGAGCAGGTTGCCCAGAGAGGTGGTGGAGTCTCCTTTGGTATTCAGAACCCGTCTGGACGTGATCCTGGGCAATATGCTCTAGAGGACCCTGCTTGAGCAGGGAGGTTGGACGAGATGATCTCCAGAGGTCCCTTCCAACCTCAACCATTCTGTGATTCTGTGTAATGTCACCATCGTCTTTAGGGAAGATAGATGAAGGGTTTCGGTAGATGAGAGATATGATAGATGAAGCCTGTGCAAAGTCACGAACTGCATCGCCTGCTAACTAGGAGTAAAAGTGTTTTAAGAAATAACCTGGGTTTTCTTATAGCTAAACACTTGGCTTGAAATATTAGGTAAAATAAAAGTGGATTTTTCCCCTCCTGAATACTAAAGAACTATTGGAAATATTTTTAAACGGGCAAATTAGAGATTGAAAAATACAGATTGCTAATTTATCACAAACAAGATGTGCTTATTTTCTCAGTCCTTTGCTTTAGAGACGCTGTAGCTAGTTTGTTTTCTAAGATTGTACGACACGTTCAGAGACTGAACAGCAAATGGGAGAAAATAATGGCCTAGTAGCAGTGAGGGCAGAAACACCACTTAGCTTTTTAGTAAATAAAAATGATTTTGCTTCCAGATTCTTAACTTGCTGCAGTGATTTAATCTAGTTTGCCCAACTTCTGTTCCTAAGACTTTTATTCCTCTCAAAGATGCAAAGGAAATTTTTTGGCCAGAACACTTTATTGCTTGGCATCCTGGAGCATGACACGTTTGTATGTCCAGCTCAGGTCCAGCTCTTGTTCCCCAGCAAGAGTGAACACTGAATTCTATTTTCTGAAAGAGAATTTTGCTTTGTTCACTTCTATTTCTCTGCTATCTGACCACCCTTTTCTTTTTCCTCTCTTAAAAACTGGCCTTTCCAGTCACCTAACCATTGCACCAAAGGCTTTCACAGCATAATTGGCCGTATTTGCATTGTTTTTCATGGCCAGCTTGCATGATTTGCTTTTCTGTGCTATTGAACACGTTTGTAGTATTTCTGTCTGTGCCTCTTCACGCGTGGGACTTCAGAGGCCCAGTCGTTTTGCAAGGCAAATTCTTTCTTGCTCTCGGCTGCCCGTGTGCAGTTTGCTTTCTCCAGGGTGGTGCTCCCAGAAAGTCACTCCCTCCCCATCAGCAAGCAGAGGATACTCATTTTGGGGAGGGGAGAAAAACGGGGTTAAAGAATAATTTCTCCACTCCAAGCTGAAGTGATAGCACCCCAGCCCGTAATGTACCTGCTGTGTTAGCCATCAGTTAAGCTATCACACCTCTTCTCTGTGCATCATCTTCATCAGTGTGTTCAGCATCTGATGACGAAGGCTGACCTGAGCAAGGAGGCTGCAATTTGGAGATGCGTTGTTGAGATGCACCCTCATTAAAAAGTGCTCCCAGAGGAGCACAGCGCCACAATCTCAACAGAAAAAAGTAGCCCCAGAGGACATTCCCTCTAGCTTTGATATAATGTTTAGACACTTTATTTAACCAAGAGCTATGATTAGGTCAGAAAGGACTACCTTTTGCTGTAGCCGTGTCATACTTCACAACTAAGCAAGGAGAAAAGCTTTCGTCTGACAGCTTAATGTAGCCAAGATCTTTAGTCATGTTGTTGCTATTAACTTGCAGCGTCATTTGGGGACATTCCACTTCATTGCTCTGTGCCTCTTTATTTTTTTTTTTTCCTTTTATATATGGGAAGGCTTCATGTGGGACCTCAGCATACTGTTGATGAGTCAGCTAGGTGGCATTTTCCATGCTCCATTCTGAAGCAGTGCAGCCTGAAGATGTCCTGGCTTTATGTTGGTAAAGGTGTCATCTTTCTGAAATCATGTAATAGCAAGGTCCTGCGAGTCCAACACTTACTTGGATGAGAAGGTGTGTTAACCCATCTGTCCTGAAAATCCCAATTCAGTTGATTCCAATCAGCTTTCATAAATCTGATTGCCACCTCTGGTTACTATGATATTTTTCATGTCCTGCTGACTAGAAGCAAGTAAAGGGAAAGGTGATGCTTTAGTCTACTCCATAGATTTCTGTTATATTCTTTTGAGCCTCTGGTGTTATTAAAAAACAGGGACTGGTATTAAAAAAAGCTTATCAGTAGAGAGAAGAAACAGCAGAATGGGTAGCCATGGAGTCTGAGGGAGAAATGGAAAAGCCGAGTAGCGTAGGGAACACTTTTATGCAGTTTAAGGAGTTAAAAAGCCATGGGAGCATTGAGTGACAGTATGTAATTCCTGACCTAACCACTCTCCCACCCCATCCTGTTGAGTTTTCTTAACCTTAGCTAGGTAATACTCCAATAGTGAAACATAAGTACTATTATCATTACTGTTAGGAAAAGCGATGGTATTTAAAGAGTGTTTTAGAGGAATCCAGTGGTGACCTGTTTCAGGATGTGGGTTTGATTTTTAGTTTGATCATTACTTAGATTTCCAGTCTGTTCTCCCTCCCAAATTGTGGTTGTGCAGGTTATATTCTTAGATGAACACAGAGTCTTGATTAAAAAAAAAAATAAATTGTTGAATTATTTTGTTTTTTCTTTTTTTTTCTTAGATTAACAATCTGGTTTACTAAAAATACATTTTAAGACAGAAATGTTTTTTTGCTTGGAATTTTCATACCTGAGATGAAGGAATCCCACTAATAATTAAGATATAGCTTAATTTTTCTAACCCATGTTGTATTTCATTTTTTGCCTTAGGTAAATGGCAGCCTTTCTGATCTGTAAGTCTCCCAGCATTTCTCATCTATAACTTTTCATGAAATCCAGTGTGATTTAATTTTAGTTGCAGGATTTTTGTATTATGATTCTAATCTTAGTTCTCTTTCTAACAGAGAGATAAATTATAGAAACAACACTTGTGAGATGCAAACTTCTAGATGATGAAATCAATTTGCTTTTCACAGTTAGGCACAATAAATTGCTTTTCATTGCCGGTAAAATTTGCTACACTGACATGTTTCCTCCTCCACAGAACACAGTTGGGTTCTGAGACAGTGATAAAGAGCTAACAGTCATGAAACTGAAGTAGCGTTTAACTTTTTATTTAACTTCATATTTATCTGCTTGATAAACTCCATGGTAAGCTGTATGGATGGGTTATTTTCAGATTGTATTTTCATTCCCTGTTACCTATGAGGAATTTACACTTAACTTTACGATGGGCTTCCCCAGGGAGCATAATATTCTAGTCCCCAAAAATGGCCCAGATTCTACAAGCCTTGCTTATTCAAAATTCCTGATGTGAAAAAGAGGAAGAGATTTTCTGTGTAGGTAATGGGGAAGGAAATCTCCTGAGTAGACTACATTTTGACAAAGCAGATTTTATTTTTTATGGCTTGATTCAGTATTAGATTGCCACAGTCTCATTCCATCGTAATTTCATCAATCGGTGGAGTTATTTCAGCATAAAACTGGCACAGGGGATGGTAGAGTTAGCTTCTCTGTAATTACTCTCTAGTCTACAGTCTACATAGGTAAGAAGTACCTTCTAGAGGCCAGCAGCTCTTTTCTGTCAAATGTGATCTGAGTAAGGCATCGAGCACTTTGAAATTTAAGTAGTTGGAAAAAAAAAACCTTAGAAAATAATTTTTTGTTATTGCGAATACACAATTGCAGTCAAGGATTTATTACGAGAAAAAGGAACTCGTGCCCTTTAATGAGTTCCACAGAGGCAGACCTCGTATCTCTCCTTATGCCAAAGGAACGGGGTTTGTCTGAATAAAGTCTTAGTGAGAGGGATACAGGAGCTGGCCACATCAGAAAAACAATATTATTACTAAGAACCTTCCCCTAACTTGAAGTAAAATAAAGACTTCTTCTCTGAGATGAGTTTGTTCTGGTCTCTTCTCTGATGTTACGCTTTTGCTTCTCACGTCAAAGACGGATGCTCTGTGGGTGTGTGCCTGGGGAGAAGACTGAGCGATGCGCAGTAAATATCCATTGCGTGACAGGAGAGTTCTACCTTAGGACAAGAAGGTTGTCTGTCCTTCAGGTTATGGAGTTAGACCCTTCAAAATCAAGTCTTTAACAAAACGGTATTTAAAATGGCAAAATGAGTTCTTGTCCTAAGAGGCATTTCAGGACACTCAGCCACATTGTATGTCTTTGTAAGATTTATCATTTCATTTATGCTTCAGAAACCTCATTTAATTTTCATGCTAGTGCTAGAATCTTGTCTGCATTTCACAACCATTATCTGTTAAGGTCAGAGCTATCAAACCTGCATAGTCCTGGCCTAATTTCCAGAGCAGGCAAGTCACCTGCAGCACTTCACTTTAACGGGCCTCTAGGTCATGCAGGATTTCTGTGAAGGAGGCCAGCTATGTGGATCCCTAAGTATGGACTGGTACCTAATTTAATGTATAGCCAGGGGTGAAAATGTCAGATTAGTATTATCTGTCCTTGGGACTCCTAGTGCATATACTGCTCTTTGTATTTGAGACAGGAACTATCATTTACTGTATGCCTGTACAGAAGCCCAGGAGGTACGTGCCTCTGGGTATTACTTTTATGTTTTATCTTGCCCCATGTGTGAGTTACCACCCTGAGCTAACACCCAGCTGTTTTTGCTAGAACGTTTTAGTGGGGCTCTGTTAGGGCTCCACTAGTCCCAAGGGCTGAAAGTGCCCTGAACAAGCAGAGGTGTGTAGAGCAAGCCTCATCTCTAAGTGTCCAGCAAGGGGGAACTAGGGAGTTGCCCCGTCCTGAAGACTTGAGCTAGAAGGAGGACAATTGCAAAAGCAGCTGGAAGAAAGGCTCGGGCCTAAACTGTAACTAGACCTCCTCTATCCCAGGCTGATTTGTTGTTCACTCAAGCTCCCCCCTCTTTCCTGACAGCCTCTTTTGCTCTTAACCTGCTCGTCTTTATCCTCTTTTCCTCAGCCCTTCGCTGACTTCCCTTCCATTTAGGTGATCTCCTCCTCACTGAACGCGTAGTTGCTTGTTTCCCTTCCAAAAGAGCTGAAACGCCCAACGGCTGTCCGTTCACCTGTCTTCTGTGAAGATGCAGTAGTTTGCTGTCTGCATACTCCAGGGCTGTTTCAAGGCGAAGGAAACTAAAATAGCTAAAACACTGCCACGGTTGAAGGTGAACATGTGACTATGCTTCAAACTGAACTGCCACCAAAAGCTTACAGAAATAACATGGTCTGCTGCCATCTGCTTACACCTCTTTCTTCCACCCTTCTTTGGTCTTGTCACTTCAGGCTGCTGCAAACTCTTCAAAGCAAGGACTCTTCTGCGCCTTTGCGAAGGGCATTGCGCAGTGGCACTTTCTTCACCCCATCCTTGCTAAGCTCTTGGTTCATGTTGTAATACAAATAATACTGATAGCACTGATAGTTGTGTAATGTGGTCTTAATGGGGATGTGGGTTGGACCGAACAGGAGTTTCATTTTGTGGTGTTTGCCGCGTTGTAACTCATCTCTTACATGAATTTGCTGATAATACTCACAGATCTCATTTATTGATCGGTGATGTAATTGTCCTGTAGTAGGACAGATGATGTAATTTATCAAGTTACTGAAGACAGTGACCTTGAGACAGATCAGATGGTTGAGCAGCGTAGATGGGTCACTGATAACAAAATGCCCTTGTTCTAAAACTAAATTGTCACCTTTTAATTATTGAGGAGGAATTACTGTAACAAAATACGATCATGTCACAAAAGACAGAGCATTTATTGATTTTTTACCGGCAGTCACATACTCTTGTTTTAACAGGTGACTTTTGATGGTTTTGCTGCCTTCTTGTTTTGGCCGTCATCACAATTGAAGCTGGGGCAGCCTAAAAGCTGTTGTGAGCCCAGGAAAGCATTTGTTTCTGATAACGAGTCACTTTTTTTAGAGTACAGCAGGAGTGGATATGATGAGAGAAATTCTGGTAGATGGGGTAAAAAAAATATGGGACAGTTCTGCCAAAGGGAAAGTCACCTCCTCCCTCCCCCCCCCCCTCACCCCCCAATTAGAGATGGCTTGAGTATACACTTGAATAAGAGATAGCATCACTTTTAATTTGAATACTTAATAAAAGAAAAAAGTGATAAGCCTCATCCAGCTTTTACTTTCAGATAAACAGGAGGCAGATCTCAAGAAAGGTCACGGAGAAAAAAGAACTGTACCCACTAGCTATGTTTGCTAATAACATAGTCAAAAAAAAAGATGCATTTTTATCTCGGTGGATAAAACTGCAGCTTGCAGTCAGGCTGAGACTCCCCACTGCAAGCATAAAAACGTTCAGGTACAATAAGCTGGATCCTGAAAAGAAGGAAGAGAGGGGTTTGAAAAGACAAGTGGTTGAAGAGCTACTTTGGTTCTGCTGTTGTTTGTTTATTTTTTTTAACTACTAATGCATTTCTGGCCTAACATTTACTGTTCCGTATCAGGATTTGGGTGTTTTTTGTTTGTTTGTTTGTTTGTTTTTGTTTTTGTTTTGTCCCTCTCTCCGTAGCATACTAGAGCAGGGCAAATATTATACTCAAGAACTTGTCAAAGACTTCTCTTCAAACAGATCCTCACGGAAAGTAGTGGAAGAAATTAATCATTTGCATGAACTTGTGACCTGATAAGGAAGACTACAAAAGATTGATCTATCTAATGAATTACTTTAATGAAGTGATTTTAGGAAATCGTAGAGACATAGACGCTCAGTAGGAATCTGTATTTACCACTTTTTGTGGAAGAAAAGGTTTCTCCGGTAGCAAATGAATCATATGGGGAAGAATTTCTCTCTTTTAGCCTTCTGTGAATATGTATTTTGTATTGCTGAAATATATTTTCCTATTTCATGGACTCATCAGGACTTCTATTACCAAAATGTTTGCTTATGGACATTGTTATATGTCTCGGGGACTCCTAACATACAAGGTCTTAAGTTCTATGAAAAGGAGTTAAGATGATACTATTATAGTCGGTCAGTTTCTTTATGTGCAAAGTATCTTGTGCTTGGAAATCTTTCTTTCTGCACCTCAGTGAGAATTTCAGCTTCAGTTGGATGAAATGAAAACTTTCATGGATGTGGTCCCTTCAACAATATTTCTTTTTTAAGTGTGTGATAAATCTGGATAATTTAAACCGTGAGAAAATCATGGAAACAGGGAAATTAATTACTTCTTTTGGAAGCAGAGGCTTTGTTTGCATAGGGAACCATTCTTCACTGAGTTTTGAGCCCAGCGTCGGAGAGCTCCGCTCTCCTTTATGTTTTTATTCCCACAACCTTGGATGAGTTAGGCAAGCACGTGCTTATCCCTGTTTAGCCAATGAGGTACAGAAAGGCTAAGGGACGAGCTCAGCAGTGCATAAGAACTTGGTGATGTCGAGGTTTGACTTCAGTTTCCCAAATCCTAGGATCCTAGAAATCCTAGAGGATGTTCTGTCCTCTAGATCACCTTTCTCTTTGAATCCTTTCCCAGTGTTTTTGCTTTGTACTCGTGTCATTCAGTTGCTCTCTCCACTTCCTTTTTTCGGCATGATCACAGCTCTCAGTTACCTCCGCTAACTTGCATCCTTGACTAATAGAATTTATGCGTTCAGAAACAGTGACAAGTCACGGAACAGTTTCTGCCTCTAAATTACTGCTTCGGAGAGAGAAATTTGCCCCAGGGCTATGGAACAGGCTTCGGTCTGTGTATCAACTCATTAAGTCCAGTCCTCTTATCTTGCAGAGTATACCTTCTACATTTCTCTTCTGCTCTTGGTAGAATTGCTTTGTTATTTTAAAATAGAATTGATTAACAATGCTTGTCCTCAAAGCTTCCGCCTAGGCAAATTCCTTCTTGTTAAGATTATTCTCGTTCTTCTGTCAACTACTGCCTCACCTTCCAAGCCTAAATGGCAGTTGTAGGGAGATTTAGACCCTCAGATAACCTTTTACATCAACTACTTTGATCTCCTTCCCCCTCTTTTCTTAATCTTGCTGTGACGTCATTCAGAAAAACAAAACTTGAAACAGAAGTATGCATGACAAGCATAAAGCATCTCTCCCCAAATTTCTCCCCTTTCTCTACAGCTCTTCAAAGGTCTTTTACAGTTTGGAAGCGGAGGCTAAGCCCTGGTTTGTTTTCTCTGACGAGGGAGCTGTGAATGCCTCTTCATACCTGTGTTGCCCATGTAAAAAGTGACACTGTTCTCCTTCTCAAAACCTGCTCCGAATTAGCTGAGAGAGGGGAAGAGCCCAGACCTGTCCTGTACGGTAATGAGCAGGGTCTCAAATGCAAGAATGTTTCTCCCAGGTGCTAACCCTCACTCCAGGAAGCCGCCTTTTTCTTCTTTTTCCTTTTTCTCTAGTTCTTCACCTGTCTCAGGACTGCTGGGTAGCCTGTCCCTTGAGATTTCCCTTTCCAACCTTAAAATGTTTTGTGGTGGGGATGGAAGCAGCATATTGGGATGCATCTAAATAACCCTGCCAGGCTATTCTTCTGTTGACTTTGATACTGAGCAGATGCAGGGAGGAAGCCAACCAGAATGATGTGACCCATACAGTGAAGCAGTCAGTAACTTAGAGCTGTCTCTGGATGGGATAACAAAACAGATAACCCTTTTCTATAATATAAATTTCATTATGGTTACACCAGTATGGTATTAATGCTTGATATTCTCCCAGTGTAGATATAGTCCACTATGGGCAGTTTTTGTGATGTTTGAAATCACCTGAGCAAGACAGAAGTTTGTGTCGTGCAGTACGATGTTACTTGGATCTCTAACGTTCTTAGAAACGTTCAGGAAAATCTCAGTAGTGATTTAATTCCCTTTGAAGACCTGTGCTCAACTCCCTGGTTTCCAGTGGAGAGCCTAAGAGATCAACCGTTCTGGGACATCTGCCACTGCATTAGGAGGCTGTCTACCTGCTGGTCTTTATGGCTATTTTGTTTCTTTTTTAAATCACTCCTTCTAATACGTGCTTTTTATTCCATTGTTGGGAGGAGAATAAGTAGTAGGCATTAAGCTGTGTGAGTGAAATTTGTACTGATAGAAAGGTCCCATCCCACCAAGTGAAAGGTCCCATGTAAGTGGGACTCATTTTGCATTTTTCTCCCTTCTGTTGTACATCTTCCTTCTAATCTAAAAGGTTTCGCTGATACATCAGTCTTGAAATGATGCACTGCACAATGCACATTTGGAATGATCCATGTGAAAACCTGCCTGCCTACATCTCCTTGGATGCAATTGGAACGTTAGGTCTTTTGCCTCTATTTTGGAAGTGATGCACAACAAGAAAGCAGCTTTACAACTCCAGTCTCTCTTATGCCATAGAAGTGGGTGGTAATCACCTTTGGAAAAAAGAAGTTTCATAACCCACTGCTCTTTTCTTCTGTGGCTCAGCAACAGTGGTAGTCCCTTCTACAGAGGGTTCAGGAGTGCAGCTGACACCCTTGAAAATGAAAAACATTTGAGTCATTTACATAGTAGATCAGAATACAGCCTACCCAGCTACTGGAGCAAAGACCACAAACTTTCACAGTTGAGTCATCTGCTGAAAAGCTACTTATTTTTGTGAAGAAATGTTTGTTTTTAAGGTAATTTTATTTGCTTTCTCGCAGCTGAATCATTTCACTCTTAGATGGTGAAGGTTATATATCAAAGGGATTTTCTTGCTCTTGTCTGATTGCTGAACTATCAAAGTTTGATCTTGCTTCCAATCATAAGACCAATTGTTTGATTCTAGTGTGAAGATATCAGTATTTTGTGTCTATAGAAACCAGTCAACACTTCCTCCTAATTTTTGTAAATAGGCTGTGACTGTGACACTTGGACTTCCTGTCTCTCACTTAATCTGAATCAAACAATCTCTCCAAACAATGGTATCTTGTCTTCTGCATTCAGTATTTATCGCCCTGGTAATTGGCATCATCCTTATTATAGTTTACGTTTCTCCTTGTCGAGATACGTCCAGACGTCACTGGAGATTATAATCTTCTTTCATTTTTATTCTGCCTCATGGATTTGTTTAAAGGACTTTTTCAGCAATAACCATAAAAAATAGTAAGTAATGTAAGGAAAGCCGGTTGAACTGCCTACAATCATGGTCGTGCGATGTCTATTATTTTTACAAGATATCTTTTGAAGTGAGATTTTTCCAAACTCAGTGGCTGTTTCGTGTTGATCTTCTTTTTCTTTTTTCTTTTTTCTTTTCTTCTTTTCTTTTTTTTTTTTTTTTTTTTTAACATTTCAGCAACAATGATTCTGGTTGTCTTGAGAACAAGGTACAGAAAAACACATTTTTGCACCTTTTAAAAATATAGTCCAGCTGTTTCATTGAGCAGGTGTGTGTAGCACATTCACATTTGGGAATGGATACTTGAAATTTGGCCGTGAAGTTGCCCTGGTGTTAGGGATCTGCCTTCTCATTGGCATTACGATTTGTCCATAATTGGCCAATTTATAAACTCCTGAAGTGTCTCATTTGTACCTCCACAGTAGAAGCTCGTTAGGTAGTTGAATTCTCAAAATAATCTGTCTGCACTGAGCATACTGTATTTTACAGCTGAAGGACTTCCTTTGCAATTTCTACATCTGTCTCCTGAAGACTGCTGTGATTCGAGGCACAGAAAGCGAGAGAAAGGAGGTTGTCCCTGCTGTGTTTTCAGCAAAACTGTTGGTTGCCCGGACAGAGTGGAGTGGAAGGAGGAGACAGAGAGAGAACAAGAACTGTGTGAGATGTGCTCAGGAGAAGGAGTGGAGAACACAGGACTGTCTGAACAAGGGAAGGACAGTGGTTACGGCTGTGGCAATCAAGTGTGGAATAGCATTTTGGAATGCATGTGACCATGTCTGGGAGGGATCGCGTGATAGGCTCGGGATTAGGATGAGAACCCAGGAGGCTGAAGAGACTGGGGTGGGAAGCAGCAGGGCTGACACTGCAGAGAGAAGGATGTTGCCTGGCAGATCTAGGGAGAAGATTTAAGACAGTTCCACAATTTTCTATTCAGTTACAGTCCGCATGCTTAGACAGCGGAGTGAATTATGCCAGTGCTGCCCCTCTCCCTCAGTGCGAAAACATTGGTGCAAAACCACAGTTTAGCCTAAAGTGCTGCTAGGTCTGTTGAAGCTATCTAACTTTGCACTGACGAGGATGAGGAGCATGCGTGTAGTTGGTTCCAGCAGCTCTGTGGTAGAGAAGTAACCTCCAACAAGCAGCTTGCTGGATCTTGCTGGGCACTTCTGTAGCCACCTGTTGGTACCCCTTAGCCTTGCTGTCTCTGTGCTGTCAGCACACAGCTGTGAAAGCAAATTGTGTGTCGTAACCCGGCCGTGTTGGTTCACGTGCAGCCTGATCATCTGTTCCTGCTTTCACTTACTCCCTTGCCTCAAGTGGAAGAGTTCTGGGTTACATGTAGAGGTTGCAGTCGTCACAAAGGTTTTGACCTACGGCTACATGCAGGCATCGTGTCTTGGGTCTGTTTGGGTCAGCACAAGTTTTCACCCGTTCATACCACTTCCCCTTGAGGGAGATCCTCTTTGGCCTCCTCCCCAGCCTGCTGGAGGTAAAAGTAGTTTAGCATGAAGGACCTTGAAGAGTAGTTCTTAGCCCCTCCAGTGCCATAACAAATTACAAAACACTTGTATACCAGACTGCTAGCGCTCCTGCAGGGAGACAGCACAGCAAGAGGGGCAGCTGGCACTGAGTGTGCATGTGGGAGGAAAAACTCTTCAAATGGCGTAACTGGGTTTGGAAGGGACCTTGGTCTGCAACCTCCACGTCGCCGAGTCTCAGTTCTGTGTCTGTGCAATGAGAGTACAACCTCCTCGCAGGGGTGTTGTGAACATGCACTAATTTTAGTGTATCAGGCAGTTAGATAATGTGGTGACAGCCAGAAAATAACCTGTAAGGAAATTGCTCGTTCTTTCTTCACAGCATGGCTTGAATTAGAGATATAAATAAGTCTTAGGACCATTTTTAATAGTGAGAATGAAGCAAAATACTGAGTAGTGCTTATTCAGTAACGTCAGCTCTACTGTACAATGAATGACACCATTTCCTGTGGAAAAAATACTGTGTGATCGTGAAATTAAAAAAGAAGGTGAAATGTTGCACAGTTGGCCTTATTTCTGGTATTTCCTTGTCTCTTAGTTGTTAACTGCGCAAATGAAACATTTTTGACATGTCTGTATGCATGTGCCTGCAGTGAACTATTTGTGACTAAGTTCTCAGTTGTTCAGGACTTTCTGTCCAAAGATGTCAGAGCTCTTTAAAGAAGGCTTAAAGGCCGTTAAAGCATCTTACACTTCTGTCAGCGCACTTTGGTCAGCTGGCCCTCCTTTGGTTGTGAAAAAAGGCTGCAACTTTCGGTGGAAGAGACAAGAGGACAAATGTTTTTTCTAACTTATTTTCTTGTAAATTTGACAGAAGATCGTGTCTAGGTCATTTTTTGCAGGTCTTTCTGATAAGTCATCTCCCTTTGTATTTGCAAATCTTTGCATAGCAGCAGGTGAGAGAGAGAGAGATACAGGAAAATATGACTCTAAAACCACAGGTGATGTCAGCGAGGAAACAGAGCCAGGTGAACTCTCGTAACTGTATTTAAATCATTTTGAAAATGTCAGTATTTCAACTTATTTGTGAGTCTTGCACTTCGTGTGTTCAAGAAGTCGGGAAAGTTGGAGGAAACATACACCGATAGGTAAAAATAAAATTATCAAAACCACCTGTTAGCAGTTTGCAGAGGTGCTGAATATGCATTGCTCCAGCACATGATTTCTTTTGGAGTGAGTGGGTATTCACCAACTCTGGAAAGCAAACACGCAGAATTTAAGGCAGAGAAATAAGTTGGCAGGTTAGAAAACGTTGGTCTTAGCGAGTTTGCCACAGGGTAAACTGTGTGAACTCTCGATGTGACAGCTACGCACAGTACCTCCCTCGTGTGTGCTCCTATGCCATAATGCCTTGTGGTAAACAAGAGGTAGTTTACCACCCTGGCTAGGAGGAGTTGATTTTTTACGTTTCCTTGGGGCTAAGATCCGGTGTATGGACAGCTATTGCAGAGCCAGTTGGCATACAACCAGTTTACGCCCTTCCGTACGCCATGGTATCTTGTTCGGCAGCCCATTTCTTTGCTCTTGGTCTGTCTTCGCAGGATCGGTTTCTGTCAGTATTATAGACAGAATAAGCACAGTGCTTGAAAGTTACTGTTTTTTTGTTTTTTTGTTTTTGAGGTGATGAAGACATTGAGCCTTATCCAGGCGTTCTGGTGTTTGGAAAGAGCGGGGGATGTCGTTGCTGGTGCTGGGGTGTTCAGCAGCATGACTTTGCCGCTATTCTGTTTGTTTTATTCAGTCTAGGGTGTATCACAGTGCCTAGCACAACAGCACTGACATTTAATCATGGCTCTTGGATATGCCATAATGTAAGTAAGGGTATTCAGTCTTGCTGAGTAATTAATTTGTTCACACTAGCTGAGCCTGCACAGCTTCCTGCGTGTGGCTCAGTGAGGAAGGAGATTTTTTTTTTCCAGGTTGCGAGTAGGGTTTACACATTTTTTTCTTTACAGATATTCTCAAAGTCACAGCTCTTCTGGTTTCAGGGATCAAAATCGGCTGTTTGCACCTTGGACAAAGAAATAATTTTGAAATAGCTTCAAAGTTTAAAAATGCCTCCTCCCGTACCAGCACTCCCAAAAGAGTTAAGAGGGGCAAGGTTGCACCTCTCCTGATGCCGTTGTTTCAGTGTGCCAGGCTACAGACTCAGTGAGAACACAGCAGGCAGGTTTGCAGTAGCAAGAGCTGTTGTCGCTCCCACGAGCGCTGGAAACTTAATTGCTTTCAAAGGCAAGTGCGGAATCTGGAGGACCGAGTACAACCTGCTGAGAGATGATAAATCAGGAGATGCTATCAGGTTTCTCTGCTTGGGCTTGTGTGGATTCAGTTTGCTTTGTGACCAAATGCCTTTGGAATACACTGGTATGTGTTTTTTTGTTGATTCTTAGACATAGCAATAATCACTGTTGGCTTTGTTAATAGGCATCTGTGTTGTGCTCTGCAGTTACTGTTCCTCCTTCCCAAAAAGCGTGCAGACAGAAAGAAGTAGTTGTTCTGCCTTGGAGTTGTCTAAGCATTTCTGCATTTATATTTCTTGTCAGCTTTGAACCAGGTGATTGCCAGCCGTTTTCCAGTCCGATGGGCATGGAGAGAGAACTGGTTGGTAGCAGTTTGATTGTTGCTGTTTGTCTTAGCTTAGGGAAAGTGCTTAAAATGCTAGTATTCACTGTACCTTTTTTTTATGCTAGTCTTCCAGCCACTTTTTTTAGTAGCCAAACTGAACCATGATGAAAAGTGAGGAAAAACTGCCTTTTGTAGATAACGAATAACCTTTTCAAGTGTGCTTATGTAGAGTAGGTCCCAAAGTCTTATTTTCCGACATAGCTCTTGCAAAAACCTGTGCAGTCAGTCCCCAAAGTTAGCCTTGAGGGTTTCTGATGTTTTTATCCACAACCCAGTTCTAAACGTAGTTTTCCCATCTCCTTAGATGCTTACTTTACAGGCTCTCCATTGATATGAATACTCGTTTGATGTGTTTGCATGGAAACTAAAGCAGGAAAAGGTTTTAATGTAAGCAAGCCAAATAATCTTGAGTCTTTTGATCAGTTTCCATTAGTATTAAACCAGTAATCTGTCCTGTTAGATTCTGTTTGAAAGGAAGTTCAGTGTTTAAAGAGGATAAACATACTGGTTGACATTCAATATGTCTTCTCAAGTCACCAGCAGAAACCTTGTTGAACCTTGTTGGCAGAGGTGCCTTCTGCAGAGGGTTCCTGAAAATGCCTTCCAGGCTATTGGATTAGTTATTGAAATGCTCTGGCACAGCAGGAGGTCTGATGCCAGTGATGGACACTTGGTCCAAGGCCAGTTGGAGCTGAAGAGCTGAATTTTAAGACCTCTAGAATGCATTTGTGGCCAGAAGAGACTGAGTGCTGGGATAGTGTGTCATCCCAACTGTGGCTCATTCCTAGAAATTGATGAATATGCATTTTAATTTGGGGAGCTCGCATAGCTGAAGTTATTGACATGTTAGGGCTTAGAAGAGAAAGACCTGCAGCTCTCAAGATTGCCTGACAATGCAAACAAAGATCTAAATTTCTTTGAGGTGCTGACAGTTGCCAAAGCTTTGTGCAGACACACCTTTGCTAGTACTGACAGAAGACAAAGAGCAGTTTCCACACCACTCTGTTCTCTTTGGCTGATGCATAGCTTAAAACCATAGTATTCCTTTACAACTTTGGCATAGAAAATGGAAACGAGGGGTCAACACCAAGAGCAAGCCTCTTTAACAAATGGTGAGTTTTAAGTGCTTTGAGTAAAGAAAATATTTAGAAAAGAAATTCAATCTATTATTTGAAAATGGAACATTTAATTTCTTTTCGTAGAACGCAGCAGCTCTCAGTTCTGTTGCTCTCTGTTTCATCTCCAGTAGTACTGCTGAAGTTGCGCGGGGTGTAAGGGGAGAATTTGGCCCATGGTGAAGGACGGTAGCAAATGAAGAAAAAAAAAATCTCTGCAACAATGACTTCCTCCAAGTATCACAGGTGACTGAAAAGCCTGCTTTGAAAACAGCTTTGACCCTATATGCAAATAAAATTTCTGTGATTTCAGCTTTTGCTAGAAATCATACCTATTATGTATCTCTGTGAGAAAGCACTAGCATGTTACTACCAAGCACTCAAAAGAAACTCGTTAGAAATCCAGCTTGAGGCTCACCCTCATCCACATCACAGAACCAGCATGTATTTCAGTACGATTGCTGGTAATAGCCTATGTGCCTACGAAAGAAGTGAGAAATGTTTTACATTAAAATAGAGAGGGTATTGACAGATTTCAAGGGATGTAGTCTCCTCAAACTACAGAATCGCATCATGCTTGTTGCTAGTCAATTCTGTGAGCCCCTCACTGCATCTGTAGGATTAGGAATGAATAGGCCAACTCTCTGGCATTATGCTTGTACTTGCAGTGTGGGTATATTAACTTTGCTAATTTGTTGGAAACTGAAGTGTCACGGTTTGGCACTCCAGTAGCACAAGGCGTCAGGCTTCTCAACTGCTGTTACCATTGAAGATGGTGAACTGGATTTAATTTGAGTACTTTCATCGTTTGCCATCAAAGCATTGCAAACTACCAGACAAGTGGGAAATTGCACGCTGACTTTGGGTAGCTTTCAGAAAAGTAGAGCAAATTCTTTGAATTACCAGGATCAAATATCTTGATTGCCACAAAGTAACTTTAGTTCCCTTTTTGACACAGTATCTGAAGCTTGTCTTGAATTCTTCCAAGAAAGTGGTGTCCACCCTTCCTCAATTAAAAATTACAGTACTTCCTTCTACTCTAGGGGGGCTGCATGGGCCAGGAGAATAGCTACACGGCCATAAGTTTTTGCCATATAGATGCATATCCGACGCCGGTATTTGTTCTGTTGGCCATTGCCTCTCCACGAGTCCTGTGTCACGACGGCAAGGCTGCCCCACAGCAGACACAGGGCATAGCCAAGCCCTTTGGCAGCTGGAATATTTTCTTCTCCTCTGTCTCCTCCGTTATGTTTCTGTTGTAACGCGCGACATGTTGTGATGATTTTGGTGATTGCATTAGCCTGAGACCTATGCTTGCACAATGTAGGGTCTAAGCAGTTTTGTCAGTCTCTGCATTGGTTTGTGGCTCCCTGGCATAGACTGTTGTTTTCTGTATCCTTGTAAAGCACTAAGCTCACAGTTGCTGCTCAGTAAATAACTAGAATGGAAAGGTAACGTCGCGTGGCCACAGTTAGCAGTCTCAGTCTTCCGAAGAGCCAGTAGATGGGGTGTGTGTAATTCCTGTGCAAGATCAGTATGCTTCTTCCAAGTCCAAAGATCCAACTTTCATTTTTACATGATTATCTGCGGAGTCTCTTTCACCATTGGATAGAGATGGACCTCAACACCAGTCACAATTTTAAGACCTCCTGAGCAGAAGCACTCAAAATTCTTAATTGATCCTTATGCCTATAGTACCCCGAGTACTCTGCACAGTCTAATTGTACACCTCACCACAGAGTTAGGCCTTTGAAATCTGGGTATGAATTTTGTATCATAAGCCTGTTTTTAAAGTAGTCATGAATTAGGAAAGTTCTGGATAACGAAAAATGGGCTGGGATGCCACAGACTGTGGTTTAACTTGAGGCTGTGTTATTAGGTATAGATGCTGTGGGCCCAGCTGTGAAATACGTGTCCTCTTTCTGTATATCCAAACCCAACGTATAAGAGTGGATGTCTCATAGGTCCAGTAGTGTTCAAAAGGTGTTTAATTTTATTGATTATGCATATGAAACTTGAATTTGCTAGTAGTGTAAGCAAAATGATTTAGCTGTTGTTAGTAGTTTTGTAATAATAACAATGATAATGCAGACAGTAGAAGAAAGGTGCTTATCACTTAGTGGAGGGGATTCCATGCCTGAGGCCAATTAGGCTAGACTTGAAATACGAAGAAGTCTTAAAAAGGAGACGAGTTGGTTCGGGACAGTTCCCAGAGTTATGTTCCTCTGTAAAGTTTAAAGCAGAGCAGAGCATGAAGCAACAGGGAAATAAGTTGGTGCAAGGTCAATTTTGCCATTTGGAATGAAACTGTGTAGAGAGGGAGTCCTGATAGGCCTTAGCTGCTTAAACCTGATCTGTGATGGAGAAATGTTGAAAAGATTTGTTAATAATTAACCAAGGGAAGCCTGCTCAACAGAATCCATGTCTGACATGGATTCACACATAAGGAGGGAGTATCTTACCAAGAAATAAATTAAAACTAGACTATTATATAAATAGAAATAAATAGAAATAAATTAAAACTAGACTATTATATCAGATTTCAGTTATCTTCTGAGAAGTAGCACAAATGCTGATGGCCCAAGTTCTTCAGCTGAAGTTTCCCGAAAGATCTTGGGAAGAAGTGGTACGTGTGCGTGCACACACACACGTGCGCGCTCGCGTGCACGCCTCCTGCAAGCTATTAGCGCAATTGCAGGAACGTAAAAATCTTTAATTAGCAGAGTGGCCTTAATTAATTCGAAAGGAAAGTTTAGTGCAATATGACAGCATCCTGAAGGCACCAGTTTTGCTCGTGCTTATGACAGTTGAGACAAATAATGCAAATCTGTTACCTAGTGCCGCCTTTCATATGAGAGCCACAATAGAAGCGTTTTAATCTGGTGTGGTGAAGTGGTGCCTAAAATACACCAAGGGATTTAACAGTCGCACAGATGATTCATTTTCTTAGCAGGCTAATTTTACATTATAACATAATCTCGGTTTCTCCTCTGTCTTCAATGTGCAGTTCTGCTGAGTGTGCAGTTCACATTGGCTCCCTCAGGCAGATTGCAGGTCAGCTTTTGAATGCAGGAGAATTCATGAAATTTAAGTATTTTGTGTACAGTTAACTGCAGTTGTGCAAGTACAAAGACTTTGCTTTATCAGCAGATGTGGTCTAGGTTTACATTTATGTCCACATTAAATTCTTATGTTTATTGCAGTCAGGGGAAAAAAATCAGGAGCTCAGTGCAGTATTTAACAA
Source organism: Struthio camelus (assembly GCF_040807025.1). NCBI lineage: Eukaryota > Metazoa > Chordata > Aves > Struthioniformes > Struthionidae > Struthio > Struthio camelus. The sequence continues at coordinate 99,504,487 of NC_090943.1, read as the reverse complement.
TCTGCTTTGATGGCTGGCCAATCCACTTACCCTTGCGTGAAGCACATGCTACAGTAGTTCTTTCTTCCATGAACTCTTTGATTTCTTCCATTAACTCTTTGATGCTGAGAAATAGGAATGATTCACATGATGTGGAAAGAGGAAAAAATGCAAAGATTAGCAAAAACTTCATGCTCACCTTGCGCCAAGCCAGTAAAGGGTTTGGGTGCTGTGGGGATGATTAGATCATAGTGTTCTGTGTAGTGCCGGACTGTCATGACAGACAAATGATATTTGAGGACTTGATCCAGCATCTGCTGGATTCAGTAGGGGGAGTGGAAGACAGCATTTCCCTTAGGAAACTAGAATTGGGTTGGGCGCTTTCTGGTTAGGCAGAACTGTTCCCGGCTGTTGTTTGCTGTAGCTCAGCTGTTTCCCATGTGACATGGCTGTTTTTCCTCACTTCTTGCCTGGTTTGGTGCTGCAAATTTGGAGTAGGAGGCACTTTGCCAGCGTCACTTCTGTCTGGTTAAGACTTTTCTTTGGACTGGGAGGAGATGAAGGGGAGTCATATCTATGTGTGGAAAAATGGTCATGGACTTTAAGCTATCCAGCTTAAAAAATAACAAAAATAGCCATTGTGAACATGGGTGCGTGTTTGTGGCACCTCAGCTGAATGGCCTAGTCGAGCACCCATCATGCAGAGAGGGAAGAGGGGGCGGGACATTGCTGGAAGGGGAGAGGGTTAATGCCGTCCCTTACTGCTATAAGGGGGATGTCATTCACAAGCAACGGAAGGAGCTTTTTTCCCCGGGGTTAAATACTGTGCTGTCCTCCTTTAAACCAGAGAAATGAGAGGCTAGGAGAAGGGTATGAAAAATAGATTAGCTTAAATTGAAGCCTGGCATCTGGAACACCTCGAACTTTGGCAGACCTCAAGATAGTGCTTCAGGGTTTTTCAGCCCCGTGAGGTACAGAATAGTTTCTTTGTAGTGAAAGCGTTGCTCAGGGACTTGAATCCACCTTGAGGCTTCTTTGTGCTGGACACCATCCGCACTAATTAGAAGGTAGTTCCTATTGAGATAACTAGCAGCCAGACTGAGCTGCCTCTCAGAGACTGAGCTCTCTGAACTGCTTACGTGTCTATTTTCCGTCACCCCAAATATCTCCCCAAAGAGTAAACATTTACCCTGAATTGTTTTAAACACATTGACCAACAAAGTGTAAATATAGCCGTCTTATTCAGCCTACCTGTCTTTCCTCTCTTGAAGTGATCTTCCATATTTTAACATCATTAAAGCCAAATCAAAGTGAATATTCTTTTTCAGGTTTTATGTCTGATGGTGTGAAAGGAGTATGGCCTCCCAGTACCCTAAAATTACAGTGTATGCAGGGACTCTTGAACAGTGGTGGGCTCCCTCAGCTCCCTGCTGTTCTGGAGGTATCCATCTCCTTCCTGGACTAGAACTGGGAGCACTAAGGAGAAATTTAGTACATTGGCTGATCTGGGAATTTACCATTCCAGCACTGATTAGCGTGAGTCTCAGAATGTAGTGCTAAGAGGCCCAGGACATCTTTCCGGGGCGCTGAGTGCCTGCGCTTTTCACTGAAGCATGTAGACCCACTTTTTCTTGGACTGTAAACTGAAGATGTAGCAAATCGGCCTAGTCCGATTTCTTTAGCCACATGTGTCTGCAGCTCGTTCTGAAAGATGATAAACACGTGCCTGCATGTGGGTAGGATTTTAGGTTGTAAGTATGATTACTAATTGGTTTCAGTGTTGTTTGTTGCTTGAATGTTTTTTAATCTAAGGTAAAAGAACATCATTATTTCTAGCTTATAACGAAGAAAAACACATTTTCTCTTAAATGTCTTGATATGAAGTAATTTGAACTAAATTTCTGCGCAAATCATTTCCAAGAAAGTGGCTGTCAAGTCTGATGAAAAAAAATCTGTACTTTTGTAAGGACCCAATGAGACTTTGCAAATGCAGATTTATTCTCAATGTTAAATGTGGTTGAAGATGTCAGTTTTTAAACAGCACTTTGAGAAGCAGTTAGCTTAAAAGTGTAGCAATTCAAAGCACACAGGGAATGATTTTGAAGTGTAAAGCCTTGAAACACAACGTAGAGGTTGACAGTTTCACTACAATTAGAAGCAAGGCAGGCACAACTCCCACTTCTGAAACTTTCCTATCTAACTGCTTCCTCTCTTGGCCTAGAAAACCTCAAAAAAAAACCCCAAAAACGTTGAGTGGCTTTGCTTGTTAGTTTAACATAGTTACACTCAACAGTGTTAGGAGACAGCAGAAAGGATTGCCGAATTTGTCTATAAAGAATAATCTTTATAAAAAAGTTCATAGAAGTATTTTTTCAAATGCTTTCAGTTTCCTGAGAATGCTGCTTTTTTGAGGAATGCAAGGTTTAGGGTTTTTTTTTTTTTTTAAACAAGGCTTGTTTTGTTAGGAAACCACTCCCTTCTGTTTCTGTGCTTAGACTTACTGCTAATTGCCTTTTGGTCGATGACATTTTCCATGAATTGCCACATTCTCCCACATTGTTACAACTTCACGCTGATTATGTTATGCAGCACTTCTGCCTGCTCCTCTTGGGAGGAGTGGCTAAGTGAAGGATATGATGTGGCTGGGAGACTGTGATGATTTTCTTTCTGATAAAAGTCCATGGATTTGCTGGGACTGAGGTTTCCAGGGTGTTAACTGTTAGAGGCAGTGAAGGCTGTTCATTGCAGCCTAAAAGAAATGTCTAAGGTAGACGGGATCAGGAAGGCTCCACGTCACTTTACTGGTTTAAGCACTGCTTTGCTCTGTGCTGCTTTTTAGGATTTTACATAAGAAGTCATGACAAGGCAGCGTATAGCATGTCAGGCTGATAAAGACAGTGGATAGCAGGCCCAGTGACATTAACCTCTCTTGAAAGGCAGTAATCTCGTCAGAAAGCAGAGCCTTCCTGCCATTGTAAAATGCACTTTAGAAATACAAATAAGCTTAAGCGGACCAAACCACTGAAAGCAATTTTGACGGGGGTAGAGCATTATTTATAGGCATTCTGAGAAACGTGCTGGTTCGTCTAGCTGTGACCACTCTCGTCACCGTTCAGTGCAGTTTTCCATCTTAGTCTCAAACTGCAGCTTGAAAGCCAAAACCCTGGTGCCAGTGAGGGGATGGAAAGGGGAAAACTTAGCAGGCGCTTCTGGCTGAGATAGTCCCTTGTGATCTCCTGGCTGGCCCAAGCCGCCAGCTCGTCATCTTCCCAGGGCTGGGGGACAGCTGGGGTCCCCTTCGCCCAGCTCTCTCCCCTGCCACAGCACCTCTCGGAGCAGCTGCATGCGAGATCCTGGCAGGGTGAAGTTTGGGTGCTGCCTGTGCGGGAATGAGATGCGGCAGAGTCGTTCAGCGCAGCTAGTCCGCGGTGGCGCTAGTCCGCGGTGGCGCTCGTCTGCTGATCCGCAGGGGTGGCAGCTCTCTCAGGTGGGAGAGCGAAAGAGGCTTTGGCTTGAGCTAATGCTGCAGTGCAATCAAATCACCTCAGCTAGGGCTGAGGATCTGGTTACGCTGAGTTGGCTCTGCCCCAACTAAACGTGGTTAAAAGTGAGAGGTTAGGTGAGATAAACCTTGCTATTTAAGCCTTGCCTTAGCTTAGGAGCTGGTCAAGACATTCAAATGCTTTTCCAGTCTAACTGCTTTGATGGAAAGTAGCGCTTACTGGGTTTGCAAACTGGGATGAGCTTTGCTAGTAAAAGCTCATTTTTTACTGGGAAAATTGCATCCACACTGCTGGCAGGTAAGGTTGCTGCTTTAATGTTGTCACTGTGCACAAGGGTGCAGAGCTTTTACAGGCAGTAAAAAATGAATTTTGACTTAGTAAGCGCAGTTGGGTCCCACCTGTGCTGTGGCTTTCTGTGGTGGTCTAAGATAAATAGCTGCTGTTGCAGCAGGATCTCTGACTACATTGTTCTGCTGTCCAGAGTATCACAGGAGGGTTTTCCCCCCCCAAAAAGGTGGTTTAAAAATTTAGACGCATCTGATACACCAGCGGTGACGGCTTATAGTAGCCGTGGCATGCTGTGTTGTGCCATGCCGGCCCAGGGTGGGCTGAGCATTGGCAGCGGCGATTGCCAGCAGCAAGAGCGAGCGGTAGGCAGCACTCCTGTCCTGCTGCTGTCACTGCAAAGCCGAAGGATACTGTCCCCTCTTTCAAAGGGCTGTGGCTGGTGGACCGGGGGTGCTTACTAGTGCACGAACCTGGTGGAGGCGGTGGCACGTTGGGTGCCACAGCCCTGGCGGTGACGCCACTGGCTGGGCCAGGATGAGCCAGAGGAGGGCACCTCCTCTTATCTGAGCCCTTGCCCTTACTGCGAGCCCTCCCTTGCAGCTGACTGCCAAAGGAAGCAAAATGTAAACAGCCAAACAGCCTGCTGCAGCCTTGGCTAGAGTAAATCTAGACAGGCGCTTACAGAGGTTTTTACTGTGTTATTCACATTGTTAAGGTTGTCCAGAAGTTGAGTGAAATCCAGGATAAAACCATTGCTTGTTCAGTCCTACCTTTTTTTGTAGTTGAGGGGAAGGGAGATGGCATATGGGAAGAGGTATTTGGTATACGTGCTCTGGCAAGTGCTAAGGAAAGCTCTGCCATGCCGAGTCCCGCACCGTTCTCACTGTGGTACTAGGAGGCATCCTAGTAAAACTTGGATGTCGTTTGTGAAAAGGGCTCCTACAGACCAAATTCTTCTCTGTAGCTAACCTCTGCTAGCCACAGGGTGAGGTGGAGCCAGGAGTGCTATGTTCCCGTTTCTTCTGCTCCCACAGAGCAAGCTGGTGTGGCCAGGGACCGCTTTCACATTACTCACGTGCAGCCCATATCCTTGTGCATGGAGAACTACTCCCTTATTTGCTTGAGCAGCAGAAACGATATATGAATCTATAAATTCTATAAATATAAAATCTATAAATTTTAGGAAAGGCTAAAACTAGTCTGTCGGAGTAAGCAGAGGATAAGGAAACAGGAGCACCCGTGTTGCATAGCTTTGGGCAGGTCAATTAATCCTTCTGCAGTCAAATTCCCCTTTGCATAGTGGGTATGAATAATAATGCTCAACTTACCTTGCAGGGGTGTTACGGATTGACTGTGCAGTTAATTTTTTTTTTTTTACAGTGTTTGTAGTATGTAAAGCCCTAAATGAGTGCTAAGTATTATTACTATTTAATTTTTATTGAGGATTAGACATGGGTGACGTGCCCGGCTGAGCATTTGCTAGCAGCAAACTAGGAAGGTGACCAGCAGCAAGCGTGTTTGGCAGCAAGCAATGGACAAAAATGGAAAGCAGGGCCAACTTATTCCAGTCTTGCGTATTTTCTTTTTTTTTTTTTTTCCTGTTACCACTGTTCATTTCTCACGAAGCACATGGAGCTGATCAGAATGTCAAATTGGGACTGTATATTTTAATATGCTTTAACTTTACTATATAAAAGGCAAATAAAAGTTAATGAAATGAGAATTTATCTTGTAGGAGGGACAGTGCTACTTTAAGAGGTGAGGGAGTGGAAGTGCCTCCGAGTATGCCCTGACTGATCTGAAAACAACAGCTTGCTAGAAGAGATCATACCTGAGTAGTCTGGGGGCTGGTTTTCTGTTGAGGAGGGGTAACGTGTCAACATTCGTACACTTTTCACGCTACCGCTAATGAGGGTTTTGCATTGCCAAGTGGACTAAGAGACTTGCGGGGGGATTGCTTGAGCAAGCTGGGTGCCCTGTGGCAGCAGTACGCCTATGCTGGCCGTTGCTCCCGGGTTTGAAATGCGAGGCAGCGCCAGACCCCAAAGCACTTCTGGCTTGGAGCTGCTGAGGGTAAGAGAGAGAAAGACGGCATCTGCGTTTCCTCCAGTTTGGTCTAATTTAGCATGAAATGGGTGCTTCCCAGCGGTGGGATTACTCCCTAGCACGACTGCATCAGCAGGTTTCAGGCTCCACCTTGCCATGCTTGCGCCTGTTGTGCCTTTCGTTACCGCCTGCTCATTCCTGTTCATTTTTGCACAGTGTGAAATGCAAAGCCTTGCCCTAATTACCGCTGGTGGTGATAGCGCAACTGAGTAACAGTCGTTTGGTAATCAGGGCGAAGCGCTGCCCTCAGATAGGTACCCCCCAGGCCCACTGAAGTCCATATACTCGTGCCATAGGAAGGAAGAATTTGGCCCACCCTTTACCTATACGTGTTCATTCACCGCTGCTGCTCTGTGACAGGTTCCTCAGGGACATAGCCAAAGGTCAGTGAAGCAAAGAGGAGCCTGTCCAGCGTCTTTTTAAAGCTTTGGGCCAAAGTCTGCATACTACTCTGTTTTCATTGCATTTGAAAGCATTGCTCGGCCCTGGGTTTTCTTGAGATACTCTCTTTCCCACATCTAAAAGCTGTCATGGTTGCTTATGTGAACGTAATGACAGCCTCAGCCTCACATCTGACTTCGCATTCAGGAAAATAAAAGTGATCTTTCTGAAAATACGGATCTGTGCAAGAAAACAAACTGGAGAGATACAGCATATATTGTGTAATGATAACTTGATGCCTTTTTTTTTTTAAATTACGATATAAAATCTAGAGGGCAGATTTCGGATGCTGTGAAATTCATGGCACAAAGCCAGTTTATTTGAAAGAACCTTACATTTGTCCCTAAATCTTACAAGTCACTAACTACTCTTTCCTTTCTAGCATGATGGTCACCTTTAAGATGATAATCCTTTTTTGGCGTTATTAATTATCATTATTGTTGTTGTTGCTGTTATTATTCCAGGAGATCTGCATGGGAGGAACACTGAAATCTGGATTAAAAATAGCATTTTCATGTCCTCCCACTCACTGTACTTTGTGCACAGAATGCCTTTTATAAATGTAGACTTGCTGCTTGGCTAGATAAAAGAAGCTGTCACTTCATTTCCATAACGAAGTCATTCCCAGGAGAATTTCATTGTTTTAGCAATAAAATTTTTCTAAAAGGCCTCTTATTTTGCCTGAGCAAAGAGAAATGAACTTCTGAGAGGTTATTCTACAAAACAATTAAGAAAAAAACAGGACTATCTTGATTCAATGAAAGGAGTTTTTATGTGAGTGAATTGTTTTCTATATAAAATGGGAAGAAATCCCTAACTGAAAAGGTTAAAAAAAAAAAAAAAAATCCCCCAAAGCCGTACACAAAACCACACATTTTTTTCCTTGCTCACTGAGACATCACACATGTTTTTATCAGCACTCTCTTGAATTAATTTGGTCATATACTTGATTCAGTGGCCCTATTTCAAAAGGCACACAGAAGACTCTTCTGATTCAGATGCTTTCCTGAATTAAAGCCAATCATGGATAATTATTGCAAATTATTACAGTGCACTAGTTTTGTTATTAGGTGCATCCTTACTCGAGGGGAGGAGTGATCACTATGTGCTGTACTTAGACTGAGAGCCCCTCGAAGCAGGACCCGTGCTTTCACTTTGTGTCCATCTGATCTGCGGCATAGTGGCAGGCCCTGTCCCTGCGTGCGGTATGCTCCCACAGCCTCTCCTGCCACTTCTTAGGCCTTTTTCACTCCTTTTGTCAGCTGCTCTGTGTCCCAGACCAGCTTAAAGTTCCTTTTCCTTGAACGCTGAACATGATAAAGTGTGTCAGAATTACGGTATCAAAGAAGCGCTGATACAGAAGGCGTAGACAGCGAGCAAAAGGTCCTATGATTTGGGGTTCCCCCCCCCAGTATCTCTCATTTGTCACACATTTTGAGCCATGTTTGGGTTTTGCTGAGCATGAATTGATGCAGTTGTCACTTAGTTACCCTAGACAGTTTCCGACTATAAGTAGGTATATGTGATCAAGAATAAAAGGGAAGAGGAGAAAACAGCCTTTTTCTTCACAGCCAGGAAAATCTTAATAGATTTGGCATCACAGTAAACTAACACTTACAAATTACATCGTATTAAAGAAAAAGAACGAGTTCAGAAATTATTATTTATAGGAGATTTGCGAATTCAGGATGCGATATTATGAGTCACCCAACAGCAAACATGTTTGCACTCTGGCTGGTATGAGTCACGCTGGCATTTGACTCAAGTGTGGCGATTGTTTCAGCTCTTTGCTCGGCCAGGGCGCACAATGAATGAAATGGCTGAGAGCCCTGTTGCAGATTTACTACGTGCAGCTACACGGGTAAATCGCAGACTCAGCTGTAGAGTATTTCCTGTAACATGCACACGCACGCACACACACATGCACACACGTGCGCACATGCACACACCCCACCCAAGAGTAATATTGCAGTTTTAAATACTAGATTCATAGAAAGGAAATGCATAATTACAAGGCTGGCTTTTGCACCACATAAAGCAGCCCACATCAAAAGGTGTTTGTTTCAACAGGTAATCTATGGATTTATTGCCAAGCGGTGTTCCTGTGACTTAGCGTTCAGTGCTGAAATCACTGAAATCTCTATTGTAAGCTAATATAGTCATCTTAATCCTGAAAAAAGGTTCGTCAGTAGGGCCTTTGTTTAACAATACTGTTTCACGTTGCATCAGGACAACAAAAGATGTGGCTACGCTGGAAATGGGGAGAAGGTTACGGGTGGGTTCTCGGCCGCTTTCCTAAGGAAGCAAGGCTCACGTGACAGCATTGTTTCTACATGTGTCTATGTGTCTGTCTGCGTGTCCTGAGCCTGGTAACATGCGTTATTCTGGCCATTCGCAACCGAAGCCGCTACAGCGGTAGAAGCTTTGGGATAGCTTGTCCCTAAAAGTTTCATGTAAGCGGGCAGCTGAATAGCTGTGGAAACCGGATCCCGGGGGCGGGCAAAGGCCACTGCCCCAGCTCAAATCTTACTGACACCAAGGAGTCACTACGGTGGACATCCCTGGGGATAAGTGCAACTGCAGGGAAAGCTTCAGCCAGAAGTTGAGCCTTCTTATTAGTTTTTGTTAATGCTACTGCTCACAGAGCTATCTTTTTGAGGTAGTTTATCTCTGGTTTGTTAAAAGGTGTGTAAATAAGCAGAAGCTCAGCCATTGATTTTGGTGCTGTTAAGTTTTGGGGATCACAGCTTTTGAATTCCCTTTTAAACACTACCTGTTTACAGAAGAGCTGTGGCCATCATCTAAGAGAAGAAGTGTATGTAGGTAATGAAGGCCTAGCTCTTAAACTTGTTCTCATCCTTAACAGGTTACAAGTATGCTGTAGTTCTTCAGTGTGCAGGAGGCTTGTCTCAGCTCATGGCTTAGCGGCATAATAGCTTCCACAAAAGAAGAAGAAAAATATTTATGTCGTGTAACAGAAGCATCCAAAATGGCTCTGTTTACTCCTTGTATCAGTTCAACATTACTGGCTCTGAGCCTGAGTTATTTTGGACCGTTTGCATTCTTTTTTCAATTTGTTTGCTCAGAAGACCTGTAGGAATGACTGTGTTGCAAATGTGCAGGCAGTACAGTTTTTTTTACTTAAAAGTTCTGTATGAGAATGAAGACGTTGGCACTCTAAGTGAAATGTAAGTTAGTGTTGAAATTCCCCCCCCATCCCCTGTTATTCCTGTTTTGATAGCCATGAGAAAATGGCTAATAGAGGATGCTTATGTTAATGGGATGTTGGATTTTTATTAAGAATATATCGTTGACATCTGATAGTATATATTTATGTGGTATTTTTTTTCTTCAACTTCTGCGTTATTTCTTCTTAGGCAAAGCAACCTTGACATGCTTGTTAGTTTTCTTTTCACCTGATGGCATTGCGTGTTAACACCCACTGCCCATCTCTTTACTTGCTTTCTTTAATGTCTTACACAGCACAGTGCAGGCATTTCTGGAGGGAAGTATTTAAAAAAAAGTTACTTCCATGGTTTGCAGACTGCAGGTTTTGAACGACAAATATCCAGTGAGTAGATCTGAGAAGCCCTATTCCTGGCCTGTGTGCGTAGTTTGATACTAAAAACAGTGGTGGTTTACATGAGCCTTAAATCAGGAAAAATACTTGCTATGGATGAAATAGCAGGTCTTCTCAATGACTGAGAGTTTTTTAGGCTGAATCTTGGGACACTGACTTCTAGGTGACAAACAATTGTGCTCGTTATTCAGAGTCACTCGTCAGCTTCGATATTGGCTCCTGCCCTGGAGGATGCAAGCCTCCATATAATACATACTCTTACCCGTTCAGTCTCAGCTACTGGTCCTGTCTGTCCGCTGTTTGCTGGTAGAAGTTCACATCTTGCAGCACTGCCTTTTTGCAGTAAGTACGCACCTGCACTGGCAAGAGCATTCACACAGAGGAAGGATGTTCAGGGCTAGAGTGGCCAGTGGATGTGTTCATACCGTTGAGGAAGGTAAGGTATGTCTGTTCTTCCCCCAACTACAAATTACGGGGCAGGATGGGTTGCTTTGTTTTCAGAGCCCCATAACGTGCATGTGGTTTTTCTGATTGAGAACCTGCAGGATATGCATACAACTTGATTTACTATTCTCTTACACGTGGGTATTGTTATTCACTCTGCACAAAGTGAGCCTAACGTATGTGAAGTTGGGCATTTCACTATGAACCGCATGCAAAGCCATGGGAAGTGCTTGTTCACATGACAAAGCTGTGGCGACTCGAGCTCGAGATGTTGTCAGCTTCAGATGAGGAATGGATGTGAAAGAGAAGTCAGTGAGGCCTGCCTGTTTTATGTAAACTAGACCTTACTCCTTTTTTTATGCTAAGGTGATATTCCTTTGCTGTAGCCTTAAAGTAGGCATAAATGTAATTTAAATCTTTTCTACACCAGCAGAACAATTAATGTAAACATGACTCAGCCCCACCTGGAGCAGCCTCTGTACACTAGACAAAATGGCACAAGAATCTCAGACGGGCAAAGTTCAGCATGGCTTGTATAGAGAAGCTTTTATTAACTTGAAATCTAAAAGCTGGTTGTTGGATTTTTTTTTTTTCCTTTTCTATTAGAATCGTTTTTGTGTGCGTAAAATCAACTAGACCTGTTGAAAATCATTTAGGAGCTGTTTCCTGACGTGATAGATGATATGCACATTAGGTATTTGAAATTGTACGTGCTCAAGGAAGATAACAGCCTTGCCTTTCCCATCGCGGTTGGGCAGGATTGAACCTATCTAAAGCTATTTCATGCAGAGGGGGAATAAAGGAAGAATGAATTACTGTTTTATTTGAGTCAAAGGATTAGTTGTGGGATAATAGCGAACAGCCAAACAACTCAAGAACAACGCTGCTGTCTCTTAAACATTTTTATTAGCTAATGCTGATTGGTAAACTAGGAAAGCCAAATTACATGATGCAAGAGAGCAAGGAAAGACAATGAGAAAACTACAGGAAAGGACTGGAAAACCGATGATCTCTAACTGCCTACTCTTCAAAGTGAGATGAAGAGCATGACCCTTTCTTGGAATAAATACAGGCTATTGCACAGAGATGATTTCTGATTTTTGGCTTTGCCAGTTTGCAGTTGCCTGCTTGTACTGTGATTCTTACTTGTTGATTGCCCTGGGGTTTAACTTTAGCATCTAAATACTCGTAAGAAGTACTTCCATGTTCTTTGATTTGAAGTCTCTTCATCTGTCAATTACAGCTCTAATCTCTCAACTCAATGTTAGCTCAGAGGCAGGGCTGTGCTGTGATATTTGAATAACCGTAATACTGTGGGACCATAAAAACAGCTTCATTATGTAACACTTCCCATTTGTAGTGAATGTGTGATCAGTAACCATATATATGATCATGATTAATGGATCATATTGAAACTTGGGTTGCAAAGCATGGTTAGAATTTAGTTTATAGTACAGACCAGAACCATGTTATATGTGTGTGAGAGGACAAATTGTCTCCAATCAGGTACCCTTATTTGCAGTATAAGATCGTTACAAAAATAATGTCCATGTTGCCAGCACATTGTGGAAGTGATCCAGAAGAACAGGCTTTCGTAATGGACTTCTGGTCTTTGGGACAGACTGATCTCAGGTACCATAAGCTCTCCATACCTTCAGCATCTTCAGAGGAGTTCCTCCAAAATTACACTAGGGTGAATGAAAGCAGAACTGGGCCCTTAGTTCTGGAGAACAGAGGATGTGAGATACGCCTGATGGCACCCACACGTCTTCCTTGACAGTCACTCATAGCTATGACTCTTTGCATGCTCCGGCAAAGAGCAGTGTTGCTGCAGACCATCAGATACAGCATAACAAAAAGATTGTACCAATTAGGGAAGGAGTGCTCTGCTGGTCAGGACAAGGTGGTACCCCCCTCAGGATCGCATCTCTTTGTGTCCTGAAGCTTATACTACGCTACCATTAAATCGTAAGCATTAAAATGCTTACGATTTAATGTTCTCTTAAATGAGAACATTTATAGGTAGATGTACTTTGACCATCACAGAAACGAGTGCCTAAGGGTGAGGTCAAGAGAGCAAGTTATTGCAGGTTAGACTAGCTTGTGAATTTACACTGCAGCCTCTGCTCCATCGTCACTGGTGGTGGGCACGGTGCATATGTGCCCCGTGGTGAGTACGAGGTCTCTCAACTTTCTTTCTGTGAGGGGTAGATTACAAGGATAGTTGTCACAGATAGTTGCACGATATCACACCGATGCTTGTTTGGTGTCCACACACTAGTAGAGATCTGTCACTCAAATTCCAGACTCATAGCAAGACAACTGCATAGTTAGCATGCAGTATTAACTTTTATTTTTCAGATCAGCATCTTGGTACAGGTGATACTAGCCTTATTTAAAATGAGCAGAATTAAAACCTTAATCCAAGCCTGTTGAAGCTGGTGGACAGACTTTCACTGACTGCAGTGGACTTCATTCCAGTATTAGATGTAGCTTACTCTCTAGGCAGCCTCACAGGGAGTACATGCAACCAGGATCAGCAGAATTCGATATGGGAGACACGGTCTGCATGGACTAAAAACTCCCAGCTCTTATGAAAATAAGGTCAATTAGGTCTTATTAAAAATAATTGGAAGCCATCTAATTTTTCCAGAAGTGTTAATTATTTTCTAGTAATTCTTTGGAGTCCATTTTCAGGTTCACCTGAATGTTGATTGTCAAGAAGTAAATGTTGGGTGACCATTTTGGGGAAACAATAAAGATGTTCAAAACCACAGTTTTTAAGAGATTTCAGTTGATTGCCAAATTAATAGGGAGAAAAAACCAGAAGAGGTAATTTTGAAAATGCCAAAATATTTCATTTTAACACTTAAAAACAAAATCTATCTTTAATTTTCTTAATCTTGAGATTTACTTCGTTTGAAGAAAAAAATAGTTGCTTGGAAATGGGTTAAAAATGCTAAAGGTCAACCTTAAAGTTGAATTTTAATTTTTTTCTTCTTTTTAGTCTGCTTTCTAAAGTAAAAAAGCTTATGAGGTCGTGTCTGACTATATGCTTCTCTATCAGATAGGCAGTAGGGTCCTGTTTTACCAGAAGACAAATGTGACTGACCGAAATCCTGAAAGTTTAGCCCAACTTGTAGATGCTCACAGGGCTGGGTATCTAAAGGAGGTGGAAGTTGCTGTGCCTGTGTCATGGAGGAACTGCACTGCCAGCTCAGAGTTTCTCAAGCGGGGAAGGCTTTTGTAACAGGTTTATTGCATTGCTCTAATCCGTCAGCGAGAGGAGAAGGACGCATGTAGCAGACACTACTCATCAGCATTGCTGGTGGGGCATGAGAGTCCCAACCGGTCAAAAATGACAGCAAATGTTGGGTGCCAGCACTGCTACGTGAGGGCTTAGCCTCAGATAGGAATGCAGTTGAGAAATAAAATTGTTTTGGTTTGGATTTTGGAGGATTTTTGTTGTTGTTTTGTTTGTTCAGAGAAAACAGACTGTGTCAGGGCTGTAAACTCTTCTGAGTAGACTCCTCTGCCTGCTACCGTTGCGTTACCTTCCCTCTACCCTTCACCCATGAACTGCTCATGTCCAGCTGTCTGACTTATTTCCTGCCTCCGTGTAGGAGGAGATTCATCTGCATTTGTCTGTAGACATCTAGTCTGAGCTAACTGTCTAGATTCACTTTATGGAGGGAGAGAAACAGCCCTTTCTAGAGAGTGATTCATTCTATCCTGAAGTAGATGCTTAAGATAGGTCAGATTAATCATTTTCTAGGTTTCTCCACTGACCCTAAAGAAAGCTTAAGACTGCCTCAGGTGCCGATTTTTGTTTTGCTTACGTTTTCAGATAGGGGACGTGAATTGCACCATCATGCTTATAAGGTGGGGTCTATTTGCACGAATCCTGAAACTGGAAATGAAATCTCTTAGGAGGCTTATGTCAAGGAGCTAGGAAAGGTTTGTGGCAGGAAGTGAAACAAAGAAGAATTCAGGAAGCACTAATAGCTCGTGGGAACCTGACTGAAGGAAAGAAGTGTTAATTCAGGCCTTGTGGAAATACAAACTCTATTTTAAGTATTTTTTATGGGGTTCAAGCAAAAATGCAGCACAGCAGTTTTCCCAGAATCCCAGTAAAAAGGTTGAGGATAGCCTAATACCTTGATGAATTAGTTATGTGGACACACCAGCAAATATTAGCAAATACATATCTGTCCATCCCAAAGTTGGCCATTTGCACTCTCTAGTCATAATTTATACTTTTTTTTTTTAAGTATTTCACATGACCTAAGGGTGAAACTGTAGTTTGGTGCTTAAAATGACATATTTTTCATATCCCCCAAACCCACTAATTTAAGTTCTTTAGCCTCAAATATTTGTTGCCTTTGCAACACAAGATGCATAGTAGTAGATCAAAAAAATTAAGAGCTGTCCTATAAGGATATTGGTAGCTCAGGTCAAAAAACAAATGTGAGAGCACCCCACAATATTAGAAATCTGAGTTACAAAAAATACTTCCTGCTCAGGAGTAACGATTGTGTGTGTATATTTTTGGTTTCATTGCTCATCTGTTACAATATTACACGTAACAGCAGAAACAGATAGGTGTTTGCATCCTATTCCAAGAATTTAGTGAGAACATAAAAATCTTACGGAGTGGAGCTCTTTCCACAGCAAGGGCTTTATTTGCACACACTTTTCAAAACAGCAATGCAGAGTAGTTTTTTTCTTACTCTTCTTCTGGCAACAGAAGTATCCAATAATTGTTTTAATTATGATCTGCTTCAGCAATTCTGAACTCTACGTTTTAATTGTTTGTAATAAAAAATGCAGGACAAATAACTCTTCCTGTCCCAGGTCAGTGTTTGACGTAGACCCTATACTGGAATCTCCATCCTGCTAGCTCATTAAAAATATATTTGCTTCAAGGAGATACAGGAATCAATTGTTCATTTGCTGAATAGCTGTTTGAATTTTCCTCTTTTTATTCCCTGCTTTCCTTTCTTAGTTTGTTTTGCTTGTCTTTTACAGATATATCTTAACTCTATTTGAAAGAGGAAAACCAGTGAGGACCTGTGAGCAAACTGGCAGCCTCTGAAAAATCTTCATGCTAAAGGATAGTCCAGGACTTCCTGAAGAAGAACCTAGTGAATGTTGTGAGTTAGCAGCAGCAGTAACATGCATTTGCAGTTATGTCCTTTGTATGTGGGTATTTGCACTGTGATGTTTGCTCTAGTCCCTCTGGCCTGTTGAGCATCTTTCATCTGTACTGAAACCAAAAGGCAGGTGTGTTTGGGTTGGGTTGCAAAGCCAAACTTTCATTTCTCTCCCTCTCTAATATTTTTAATGACAACAAGGAAAGATGTTGGATTTCTTTTCCTTGGACTACAGTTATTTAACACAAAATGTTTGGGTTTTTTAGCTAAATGCCCAACCCTGCTTTTGAAGGGTCTATGACAGTGTCACCTAACAAAAATGGGAAATGATACGGATCACTATTCAGCAATGTATAGTTGCAGTTCAGGAGTGTTACACAGGCTCATACATAGATTTAAATGATTTAGCCATTTTCAAATTAGAGGACTGCAAATGTGGTTACCTTTGGTTACTTCTGGTGTTGCAGACTCCTGTTACTTTGATCAAATCCTTATACTAGTTTGAATAGCAGAAATTTCCTATACAAATGCTCTTCTCTTCTCACAAATTCTAGAGTAGCAGTAGAGTAGCATGCCTTTCACAAAGAAAACACTCACATAATTAAGTCCCCGATCCTGGAGCCTTTAATAAAATAAGCTGTTCGTAAGAGGGAAGACTAAAGAGAAGGCGTGAATATTTTAATGTTCATTGTCTTTCTCATGAAGTTTACTGCTTTTCTGGGTTGAAATGGGCAATATGTGCAGATCAAGTGTTAACATCCTTACAAACAGAGCAAAACGAGAGAATTCTCTGCCTGCCAGGTCTGAGAATAATCTTTTTTTTTTTTGTCTCGAAAAAACCCTGAGAATTTCAAAATTAGATAAGTTAGCATTTAAAACCATACGTCCAAAATATGCAGTAGTCCTTGAGGATGTTAGTGGTGACAGAACAGCTGCATATTCTTCCAATTTGAGCAAATATTTGTTGCACTTTCTCTCAATTGAGTAAATAAAGATGTATTTATTTCCTGACTGCTGGGCATGCCTTCTACTTCCCTGAAAGGTGGATATCTTCCTTTGCTCTGCTTTTCCCTTTGGATTGTAGGCTTTATGAAGCAGATTGAGGCAGAATCTAAGTGGTGCTGCTTTCTCAAGGGCCACTTGCAAAATAGATGTTATGGAAGACTCTGAAAAATTGTCATCATCTCTCCCTTTTCCTGCATGTGAAATAGTTAACAAAGCTGACGTTTGGAGTTATTAGTAACTGGTATCACTAAGCTGCCAAGTTAGTAATTCGTTAAGGGGCCTCTAAGACGTGGAGCTTCTCACTGTCTGTGTATCCAAGCAGATGTGGCCATATCAGTTTATTCCCACACTTAGAAAGACTCTGAAACCACAAGGGCTTACTTTGCAAGCTGACATCCTAGAGCAGAGGAGGGCAGCCTTAAATAATAATAATAATAAAAAACTGTTCTAGCATGCAGAGCTGCTGGGATGGCAGGAGATGTTTGTTCAAGATGTTGCAATCACTTCCAGTGATTGCAACAGCAGCGCTACCTCGTGCCGAGGAGAGCGTTCTCCGGGTCCTGTACAGTACGCAGTATTCAAGATGAGCCAGATAAACTGCGTGAGGGAAGGAGGTAATCATCAGCCATTACAGGTAATGGAGCATCTGTGTAAGGTGCTGTTGGTGTGAACTAGATGATCTCCAGAGGTCCCTCCCAACCTCAACCGTTCTGTGATTCTGCCCCGTCCTAAATGCTTTAAAATGAGCCCAATAAAAACACTGTGCGGTAGAGTGTTGAGGTGACAAAAGCCTGAATTACACTCGTGAAGCTCAGATTTGGAAAGAAGTAGCACTCTTCTCACGACGTGCAGATGGGGGGAAAAAAAGGGCTCTTGAAAATGGCTCCTACCCAGGCATCCAGGAGCAGTTTCATTAGGGGAGCTCTTCAGAAGTTCCTGGAGAGCGTATTTTGTCATCTCACTCCTGCTTGGAGGACAGTGGTATCACAACCAGGCAGTCGGCCAGGCTCCTCCTCTCCCCTCTTCCCTGGATACTCTCAAGGAGACAAGAATACCAGAAATGAGGAGGAGTGGTATTTCTACCCTTTCTGCTTAAAGGAAATACCAGCACACAGAGTTTTACTAAAAAATGCTGCTCTCTTTTCCCTGAGCGTTTGCAGGGTGTTGCCACATTAAAGCGTATGGAGAGTGCTCAGACCCTTTCTGTTGTGAACAGCAGTTACTCTGTTCCCGTCTGTCTCATTGCTGTGCCACCAAGGCAGATTTCAGAGCTGGGGTGGTGAGGGTGGTGAGGAGGGCAGTAATTTGGGACCAGCGCATTGTATCCACCTAGAAACTGAGTGTTTACTAAACAGCATAAATTTTCTCCCTTCCTCTCTCCTGTTCTCCTCATTTGGATGAAACAAATTTCTGGAATAGTAGAGCTTATACAAATCAAGTCCATATTCTGCTTTTGCGGGGAGAAAAGGAGATGTCATGAGGATTTGTTAAGGAGGAATGTTGTTTCACATAGTGAGGGCTAAAAACGAAGGAAGGTGAGGTTCCTTTGCTGTTATAGGAGGATACCTTGTGATTTCCAACATAAGGTTTTGCAATTTTCTGGTAGGATTTCAGTATCCTGAGTTCTTTTAAACCCCAAAAACATAAGCCATAGATTTTTTGGAGTGCTAGCCACACAAGCACAAACACATTTGGATAGGAGCAATGAATAAACTCTTCGTGTGCCTCACTCGCAGGCATTTCTTCACATTTCTTTCACTTGTGCTAAGACCTCTGGCACAGTTTGGGAGCATTGGAAGATAAATCTCTGAATCCTGTATATGTCAGGAACTGAAACGGCTTCAGTTGGTCTCCTGTCTATAGCTGTTATTTTGGGCAAACTGCAGGGGGCAGGATAGTAAACATCCCCATCCCTCACTCCAGCGCGTTTTATTAGAGTTTGCCTGTGTGAGAGCTGGGCGCCGTCCGAGTGAGGATCCCAGTGTCTTTGCTCACTGCTGCGCGGCGTTTCATCCCAGCTCTGGTCTGACATGTTCTTCCTCCACTTCTTGGTCGTCTTGGCCCATCACTCCCTTCGCCCTGCTCCTATCTCATTCGTGCTCCTCCCGTAGCCCTTGCTGTGGGCTGTTTTTCCTGGCACTGTGACCTCTGGCAGAGCCTGGGAGCGAGCAACTCGTGGGGCTGATGTCAGTGCTGCTTCCTGCGCTGGCTGGCAAGGCTTGCAGCTGCCCCGGCACACCCTTTCCCCAGAGCATCACCTTCCTCCCATGCCCCCACCATCCGCACAAACCCTTGGAGGAGAGAGCTAAACCTGAAGCACAAGCACATCGTGGAAATTGTAGGCTAATGAGCCTTTTGCAGCGGTTTTTGAGGAGCCTCAACACTGGATTTGTGGCATGACTGGAAGCAATGTGCAGTTATCTGTTCAAACAGTAGCGAGCTGTGTACACCTTGGAAGAGCGATGGAAAGTTTTGACACATGCAACCTTAAGGTTCCTGAATGCATTTGGTTTTGAATTCCTTTTGCATCTGTGTACTCAACCACTTTGTGGCTTTCTGCCGAAATTACCAGGCTATTGACAAAAGAGAACTTTGTGCGTTTGCTCTTCCAAACAACTGCCCAGTGCATGCCATTTAGTATTTACAGGGAGAAGGAAAAGAGGAAGAATCACTGTCATTTGAGAAATGCCTCTCAGAAACAGCAGTAATTTATTCCCAGGCATTCTTCTTCATTAAGAGCTACAGACAGCTGCAGCTTCCCTTTAAATACAAATTGCACTCTGTAAACATGTTATACATGGGGCTTCAGGTTTATGACATTTCTCTGCCAAAAATTGGAAGTATTTCTCACCAAATAAATGTTTATTCAGAAAGTCCTATTTCCTAACTTTTGTTTCTTGTCACATGCTTCTGACGGACAGGCAGGAACAGCAGCTCAAGGCTGACATTCGGGAGAGGAAGTAAAAACAGTTTGAACCCCTTTCAGCACTGAAAAAAAGATTTCAACCATAACTCCAGGCCTTAAGTTTGGCGGTTTATTTAGCTGATAAATATTGGATTAAAGGAAATGCTGCAGAAATACAGTAGAGCTACTGCATCTATACAGAATGAAGTGGCCCACTGCAGCTGTTTCTGTGCTTCAGGTCATCTCCGTCCCTCCTGCGTCCCCGAAGCCGGGGGCCCCTGACTGTGCGTGGCACGGACGTGTCTTGTCTCACAGGGCTCAGGTCTGGTGTGATGCAAGTTGTTTACCTGCTGGGGGACTCCAGCGTGCGGAGGAGCGGGAATGGGCACCTGCGGATGGGGTGAGTGAGAGCTCACCTGTGTCTCCGGACCCAGGACGCAGGGCTTGCTCCCTGCCCCGCAGCAGAGACAGGCACCAGGGTGAATCTGAGTCCTGCAGAGGGATCCGTGGCAAGGAGGCCCTCCGTCGTCAGTACCTGCGGAACGCCTCAGAGCCAAATGCCTTTTTTAGTCACGTCTAAACAGCCTCCCAAAATTTGCCTTGTTATTCTCCACGTTCCTACCTGCTGCCTCCTCGACTCACCACCTCCCAACCTGTCTTTGCCCGGCTCTCCTTTTCCACCTGGATTGCAGAGCCTTTCTGATTCCTTCTTTGTCTCCCTGGCCCTTACCTGCTGGGTCCACGCTCTCTGTGCAGTGTGCTAGCCCCTGCAGCTCCAGCAGGTGACTTTGCTGCAATAGCAGCCCCAGTTGATGGCACTTAGTAATCTGTGGACGTACTGTTCTTGTCAAATACAAGATGTCCTCATCCTCCTTCCCTTCTTCCCTCTACTTTCCCCCCTCCCCAGCTGCCCCTAAGTTTGTAGCTTGCAGCCTGCAATCTGTGTATTAAAATAATTTTTAGTTAGGTCATTTATTACTCGCTCTTGCTTTCTTCTTGGCCTACATAGCTTCTAGAGAACTGAGAAGTTGTAATTTCTCCAGGGCTAAAATCCAAGTCTTTGATAGGCAGGCACGATGCCTGGGGCCACTACATGTTGCTACCGGTTGTCAGCTTTGTAAAACTTACCCTGCAGAGCAAGGAAATCTGGGCACAAAGATTGTTCTCTTTTCTTACTGTGGCAAGCTGTAGTTTCCCAGTCTGTTATGCATTTTCTTCATTGTCTTCTAAGCAAATGGCTGTAAGATTACGACTCCCATGTTTGGACGGAGAACAGCTTTTGCCTGAGCAAACAGACTTCTCTTTGGCAGTCACTTTAACTGCTGCCCCAGCTTTTCACTGTCAGCTTTGTTTCATGATTTGCTATTAGAGAAGGACAGGCAGTACTCGTGCGTTGGAGCAAGTGAGCAAAGTAAGGAAGGCAGGTGAATGCATTTGTTAAGGGTTATGATAGCAGGGTGGTAGCAGTGTGGTCCGTGAGTGAAAAGCATCTCCTGCAATGCAGCAGTGTAGCCTGTGGTTACTCTTATTTTTAATTTGGCGCTGTCTGCTGGCGAGACTTCAGGTCCTTGCACGCAGTGCTCCTTGCTCCAAGAGGCTTTCTGTGCAAGTCAAGGGGGAATCAAACCCAGCCTTTGCAGACCAGAAAGTGGCATGCAAGCTGCTCTAGTGTTTGCAAGTTTTGTCTGGCGTGGAGCTGACCAAAATGGGCACGTACCATGACTGCTTGAATGTTACTTTTGCTGCCTCTGAACTATTCTGATACTGATACTATTAATAATTACTATTAACTAATAATACTAACAGTATTATTAACTGGTACTATTCTGAACAACGTGCTCATTCATATTTATTCCAGGTTTGTTTGCAGCCTGCAAGGCATGTTGACCCCAGCTGCTTATGTTGGGGAGGAATATTAGATACTCCCAGAGCAACTGGCAGTATTGGTGCTACCTGTCTTCCTTCTCAGTGAGTTTTATGTTTCTGGCTGTTACACAGCATTGGTGTTCACAGCTGCGGACACTGATGAATGTTTCAGAGGAACCTGCTGGCACAGAAGTCAAAAGAAGGTAGCCCCTTTTCCTGTTGAGATGTCAGAACGAGAGACAGGCTAATGAAACCTGAGAAGTTGTAGTCTTTTATTTATTTCTAATGGATTCTCCTAGCAGCTCTTTAAATAATGGAGAAACCCTCCCTACTATGGCAAATAAAGTTTATTGTACCCAGTAGTGCTCGAGGAGATCTGTATGGGGAGCGAGGGTTGCATTAGACAAGGAGAGGAAAGTTGTTCAGCTGTTTTCTATTCCAGAAAGCCTACATTCAGAGTCGAGGTGGTTTATAAATTGGTGTGTCTCACTTCCAGCATTCAAACTGCAGTGACTCCTGTTAAAGCATTGCAAAAGCTATGACAGTTGAAAGAAGCAGGGCAAAATGTCATTTGGCTTCCCTGGTGAGTGGACATGTGTGACCAGAGCTACAGAGATTCCTTGCAGTGGGGAGGCCTCCACCATGCAGGCAGTGGACAAATTGTGCTTTCAGCCTTCATCTGCTGGGAATTTGTGTCTCTGGCACATAACGCCTCTCTTCTCAACAGCAGCCTGATTTAGCATTTCTGATGCAAATAGTTCACAAAAAGAAACCTCTGGGAACACCAGCCTCCAGTGAAGTAGAAGTGAGCTTGACACTCAGGGTGAAGCAATGGGAAGAACCTTGGAGCAGCTAACACTTTTCATGGTCATAGTTAATACAGTTAGCTCTATTTTGGATTTTTTTGAAAGGCAAACGTTTTTTTTGTAAAGCCATGTACTGTAAGCAACCTTGTTAAAGTATCAGCTTGTTATGGGACAAAAGCAAAATAATGTCTATTTGTCATTCAGTCTGTGTCACGTGCTGCTATTTGAGGTAGGGAGGTCCTCTTAACTCAGTTCTGCATTCAGAAATGTCCTTTAGATCCACAGTGAGAATTACCAGGTTTCTTTTTGCTTCTACTAGAAGCCATTAAAATGTTAGTATAAATTTCTTTAATTAACCCTGAGAGACAGCCAGCAGAGTGACGGCGGCGAAGTAAGTACAAGCACTTTCTTCTTTTTATCGTTGACCAGTCAAACCAGTTCAACTGAAGGGACTGGGCTTAGTGAATAGTCTTACTGTTCCTGATGACGTTCGCAGAAAGGGTGAATGAGTTGCACTCCTCGATATGTCTTCATTATTGGGTGAAGCCTCTTGTGAAATTAATTCTGGGTTTTGTTGTTGTTGTTGTTGTTGTTATTCTAATATAATTATCACTTTTCTTCCGTCAGCCTTATGCTTTCCTACTTACAAATAAACTCTTTCCATCTGTAGAGTATTTTGAGATGGGGAATGTACAGTAAAGTAGTAAAAGTATTGCTAGCACCATGTTTTTCCTCTCCTTTTCTCTAAGTACCTGGAAAGCCATAAAATAAAATAACAACCAAATAAATGCCAAACATTATGGGACCTTCCTCTCTCAAAAAAGATTATGTAAAGGAAAGCTGTCAGGTTATTTACCTAAGCACATGTAATGAAATAAGCATCATGCATCGATCAGGGAGACCCCTGCAGTTTTTTGCTTCAAAAAAAAAGGCATTAAGACCTGAGGAATCGCCACGTTCTGCTCTCAGATGAAAAGACACGTTGCTTCAGCAGTAGTTCTTGGACATAATGAAATACCTGCTGACTGTATGGGGGAAAAAAAGGCTCGGTCGTGATGAGTACATCTATTTGTGCATCAGAGCCCCATGCAGAGATTCCCAAGCTGACAAGGTACTTTACTCAGGCTAATGAGTCCTGCTTCTCCCCTTACATCTTCCCTGCTTATGCTAATTAGTCTGTGCAGGGTGCTGCCTGATGCTGCTTTTCTGCTGGCAACGCTCACACAAGTATGTCTGTATAGCCTCGCCCTGCAGTGTGCCCTATCAGTGTTTGAGCCTGCTCCGCGCCAGCCCTCGTGCCTGTGTTGAGTGGTTGTGCAGTGCAGGTGGTTTTCTGGAGTTTTATTATGTGTTCTCTCAAGAATCACTCTGCCTCGGGTGACTTGCTGGAGCTGTGGTAAAGGTACTTAGCACGAGGGAGGATCTTGGGCAAGTGCCGGTAGCCTCCTCGCTCTCCGAAGAACGCGTGCTGCTCGGTGTCTTCAGATGCTCTTGGTTTTGTTGAAAGTGAACAACTTTGCTGTTGTGGTCCTGATTCTGGACGTGACCTAGGACTCCAAAGGAGATAGCGGGTTGGTGAGGGGCTGGCAGCCAGAAATGATGGAATGAAAGTGTGAAGAACTTGGACTTCAGGCTTTCCCGCCTACATATGTATGCAGGAATGGAAGAAAAAGGGGGTTGTGTGTTAAATTAGATTGTGAAACCCAGCTAATTAGATGTGCATTCCCCACAATACATACCCCCTCAGTTTCCTTCCCAAGTGGAAATGTTGCAGAATGAAATGAGTGCAGGGATAGGCAACATCCATAATTTGATATTTTAACATCCAATTCCTACTGTAGCTATTATGATGTAGGTAAGTTTGCTATAAAATACTGCTTCAAAGGCGTTGACTGAGCTTAACAGCAGCCAGGTTTTAGAAGTTAATACTGGAACAACTTTGAGCTATTTAAAAAGAAATAAACAACCCTCCCCCCCAAAAGGACAACGAATGAAACTGTTTTTGCTCACGATAGTAGAAATGTTTTTTACACTGCTGACTCTTCTTCCTCTGACTGGCACTTTCCTGAGAACTGCAGTTAGGAATGAATGCTCAGGTATATGCACATGCACACACCTAAATATATATATATATACATATAGATCGATCTTAGTTTGGGAATGTAAAAGAAAGTAGAAAAACCTGTGCTGTTTTGGACAAGTTGTTCATTTTAGTTCCACAATTTTCTAATTTTCTTCATTTAGAAAGTGCATGAATGCTCTGTGTGTGAAGCCTGAAGTGTGATAGTTAAATCTCTTGTCGAAAGATGGATGTCCATGTTTCCTTCCATATTGTGAAATGGTAGTCCTTAAAATTTGTCAAGCCCCTAGCATAGATGAATAGCTGTGCTGTATTATTTTGGGGACTAGCAGTTGCCAAGACAGTCAGTATGATCACAGCGATTAAGTGAGTAGAAGGTGTCTTGAAAGCGTAGAAGAAGCTTTGTTGAATGGAATGGCTAGGTCAGGATTGAAAAGGAAGAGTTTGCTGTTTTAAAGCATAGCAGACATTTTAGACATTCTTATCAGAATGCTTCAGTTACATGCTTGTGTGGAGGGCTGATAAAGTAATGGGTGATAACAGCCCTCATAATTTGAAGTGCCCGAACTTGGTATGCTCCGTAGTAATGTATAATAGTAATAAAAATAAAACTTATATTCAGGAATTCCTGGTGCTGCTTATTAGCAGATCACTATGTAAACACTGACTCAGTGCGATCTCTACTTGAAAGATGTGTTTTGTTCTCTTGAGGGGATGTTTGGGTCTGTGCTAGCTCTGCACCACTTGAGTTGTGTGTAAGATTCAGATTGAGCTGTACTCCTCATTTATTAGAGGAAGTCTGTTTTTTATAAGCCGCACACCAAAATAATATGTAGATAATTTTTCACTGTAATGCAGATATTTCACCTGTTTTACATCTTGTATATCAGTGATTGATTTCAGTCGAGCTGCTGGTAAGATCTTGTCAGGAGCACCTTAATAGGAAAACTTGGTCAGAATTGCAGCTTTAGTGTTGATCCTCAGTCAGGTTGGGACTGGCAGTTTCCAGTTCACTCCCAGATCTGCACCCATAAAGTGAACGAAGAGGGTTTGAAAGAGCGTTGTTAACTGAAGTGACTGGGTCAGGGCTGCAAGTGGAGAGTGGCTGCCGAAAGGAGAGCGCTGGACAGCCAGCAGCAGACGAAGAATCCCACAGTGTTCAACCCTGTGGGCCCCGTAGGCGTATGGGAGCTGATTTTTCTGTTGCAAACTTGAGCCCTGATCCTGCTTGTTGACCTGTGCATGCTCAAGGCTGCCCAGCGTGTCGGGGCTGGAGCCTTCAAGCAGTTGAGAGTGGTGTTTTTCCGTGGTCAAAGAGGGAAACCACAGTGCCAACACAAGGACTGTTGTCTGATGAGGCTGATGCTAGAGGTGACGTGTAAAGCAGTGGCTATTACTTCTTCGGGAAAATAAATGTAACGAAGATGGATGGCCCTCATAAAGGGTCTGGCCTTGACTGAGTTATGGTTGTTATTTTAAGGCTTATAGTATAATGTATTTAAGGCTCAATGAAGGCATTTTTTAAAATGTTCCTCCAGGACTTCAGAACGTTGCAAAAAGCAAAGCAAGCTATCTGATTCTGGCTTTCAAAACAGTTGTGGTATCAGTGTAGCTGACACTGCAATTGTATTCACGTGAATTCAGTCTCAGTGCCTGTATCATATTGGAAAACCAACTGATTGGATGCAGAAAAGATCTGTCAGACTGGAGCATCACTTTTCAGCTCTGTACTTTTTGATCTTTCCGTTTTTGTTTTGGTGAAGATAGCGTGGGGGACGAGGATTGGCAGGTGACAATTGTTTCTCTAAGCTGTCTTACTGAAACGGAGGCTGTAGGAGGCTTTATCGGGGTTCCTAGTGGCACCAGTGCCTTATTTGAACAGTGTATGACCCTTGAAGATGCTGCATGTGGCTCCTACCCAGACTATATGCATGGCCACAGTCTGATCGTGCTTACAGCAGAGTGAGCAAAGTGCTCAGCTAAGGAACAAACCCCACACATTAGGCTGCTGCAGTCTGAAAGACCTTCCTCTCCAATAGCCTCCTGCTACTCCATTTATGTTATTGTATTTCAGCGGTGTATCAGGAAGGAGAATTTCATACATTGATAAAGGAAGTCACAAAATAAGGGCAATGCCATGTCCTGGCATCATAACATGGTGGTACTTTTTTTTTTTTTTTTTTTTTTTGGCATTGTACTAACATGCAGTAACTTCTCGTGATAAAGATGCAGCAGCTCAAAACAAACTGCAAAAACATTGATCTCCGGCTGTGTTTGTCACTACAGATGTAATTATCTGTATGGACCATCAGTCTTAAGACGAGTAATAGCAGTAGTGTGGGAGAGCTTGTGTCACCACCCAGTCTGAGACATTTCTAGTGCTCGGATGTTAAGCAGGCTCTGGGCAGGTAAGAGACTGATGACAGAGGTCAGGTCTCACTGCATTAGACAAAGAGCTCATTACATCCCGTCTGCTTTATGGTGTGGCAGAGGAGAAATTGTATCCTTGATCTTTCCTGAAAACAGCAATAAAAGAGGAGATGCTAAGGAAGAGTATGAAATTCTTAATTATAGAGAAATGGAATGGCACTTTACACTGCTCTTTCGTATAATTTCTTGTATGAAAAAGCACATTCTAGAACTCTTTGTTTTCTTATTCTCTGGTTTTGTTTTAGAGACACAAGTATTATAAATGATAGGAAGATTCTTGTCTTGGTAAGAAGTAATTCTGATATGCAAAATTTGAAACCTAAGTAATAAGGCAAGGGAAATTGCTTTCCAGGGATATATATATATATTTATATATTTAATAGGAATCATTTAAGTGATTCCTGACTGATTATTTTATCCTTTTCACAAGCAAGGAAAAAAAAAAAAATTTAGCCTTGGTAAGATTTGGTCAAATAGTACTAAAAATTGTTAGATTTAAAGCACAGTCAAAATATCTTGGGTTTCTTAGAGAGAGTCCCCCTGGATTTGGGGAAAGTGAGTAGAGGCAAAAGCTAGTCCAAGCTTTCCAAAACCTGATGGTGTTTGGATCAAAGGGTTTGGCTAGGATCATTTTTCAGATAGAGTAGAAGCCAGGTTGGATCCCAGCTTCTCTCACGTTCAGACTTCTTTGGATTTCTGCTTTGGTTCTGGCTGGTTTCTTAATTTAAGCAGTCATTTCTACTATGTCTGCTCGTTGAAGTCAGTCTTGTCCTGTACTGCCTTTTCATTAAATACATCTATAATGCCTACTGTTTTGAGCCTGGTGGAGGAAGGTGTTGCCTTTTGGAGTGAATATTGCATTTCTTAGTTTCTGTAACGCCTTTAAAATTCTTCCCTTTCTGTCCTGTCTGCAAAGAGGCTAGCCAGTGTTTAAATATTCATATATTAACTCCTGCAGCCTTTTTCTTTCTTTCTCCCTGTGGTTTGGGATGACTCCATTGGTAAGGCACTGGCTTGCGATCAGGAGACACAGCTTTTATTTCTTGCTCAGCTACTGTCTGATTGGTGACTTGAGGCATGTCATGACCAGTCAGTGCTTCAGCTGTAAAATGAAGATAATGATACTGATATCACTCCTTGGTAAAGCATTATGAAATGTTTTCATGAGTATTTCTCTTTCAGAGGCTATTTTTAGCCTGGATTCCAAAGTGAGGTGTAGATGATGATGATGTCTGTCTGTCTGTCTGTCTGTCTGTAATCCCTCTTTCCCCTCCAATAACACCGTGCCTCTTGGCTAATTCCCACCAAATCTAGCAGGAAGTAGAAGTCTCAGAGATGATTAAACTCCTCTTTTTTTTTTTTTTTTTAATGACTATCAGCAGGCAGCAGAGGTGAGAGGTGTAAATTAATGCCCTCACCGAGGGAAAAAAGACAGCTAGACTCTGCCCTTACTAGTTCTCTACGGCAGTGGCTGGCAGCGAGCCCACCCGTTGTGTCTGCCAGGCCATAACATCCCTTGCCTGGATGCCAGGCCAGCGCAGGGGGATGAGGAATAAGGCTAGGTCATTACAGGGTGCCGTGGGGACGCGGAGCAAAGACGGCTGAGTGCAGAGGGAAGGCACGGACACGGGACGCTAATCCATAGGAAAGCCGTTGTCTCTGTTTGCCTGTAGAACAGGCGGTGGTAATAAAAGGACTCCAACTCAATTTGCTGTTGGAAATGCTGGTGATTGATGGTTTTTTTTTTTTTTTCTGGCTGCTCTGAGCAGGCCTTCCTCATATTCTTGAGTGTTTTCAGTCTTTTTTTGCACAGAGTTCCAGTTCCTGTTTTGCAGGGAGTTCGATGTCTTTCCTGGCGTCTCTGGCAAAGCTCTCAGGCTGTTGCCTCCCCTTCTACACAACTTCTGTTTTGCTTCTTCAGGAAATGCAAGTGTAGGATTCTTTTCTTTGCTTGTTACTGTGGAGCTTCTCCCCATATATTCCAGGTGGAAGAGCCTTCCCATTCATATGAAGAAACATCTCCCCTTTGCTCGTTACACACATTTAGTATCTGGCTGGTTCCCGTTTCCAGCAACCACTAGATTTCTCCCTTACAAAGCTCTGTTTGTGCCTGTAGAGTGCTGACCTTTTTCTGTACAGAGCCTCTTACTTGCTGCTTTGTATTGCTCTGTACGCTGAAGGCAGCGACACAGCACTAGTAATAATCGTGGGTATGCAGATTTATTATTTCGTGTTTAGTAACTCGGTGGGAGCACGTGTTTATCTTGTACACTTGAGTGCTGTTTTTAAATAGTACTGTATATACAACAGATAAAATTGACTAACCAAGAAAACATCCTCAAGGCTGAAAGAATAAGCGTGAAAGATATGCAAGAGTTGCAGCCTGGTTTATAGCACTACTTTGTGTCTGGCCTGCTAACGTACGTGGCTGTAACAATTAGACATCTCCACTGAGCTGGGCACCCAGATAAAGCCAAGGTAGATTAAAGCAGTCAGATTCATCTCATATCTTAGAAGAGTGAGTTTATTCTTTGCAAGAGAGAAGTGGTTTGCAAATTGAGTTAAAAAACAAAGGGGGAATATTTGGGTAAGCATTCTTTCTCTGGACACAAGGGACACATAAACAAATGTCCAGTTGACTGCAGGCTCGGTGGTCAAAGATAATTATATGAAGACCAGGACTCTTGAACTACCTTCAGTTCACTTGTTTTCAAATAATTAGGCAGGTTTCAAGTTCAGTTGCTTTGAAGGGGAGAGACCATGACCATTGAAGGAACACGACTGATTGACTGAAAGACGCCAGTCACGGAAAAATACTGTACCCTAAAGTCAGCTTTGAAGCCTCAGAGTCTTTTGATTGGCCTCCTAGACTTTAGGTCAAGTCCTTCAGTACAAAAAGTCAGGATCAGACCTGTCTCTGAAATTAATTTTCAGGGCTTATTTTCTGTGTGAAGTGTAGCTTTCCTGCTGGTTTATTAAGAATCTCTCATATCTAACACGTTGTTATTAGTGTTATTATTATTAAGGTGTCAGGCTTGTAGGCATCAGCCAAGGCCGGTTTTGACTAGGCATTTAAACATATAGATGGTAATAAAAAGACTGTCTCCAAGTCAGAGAGCTCATCATATGTACAGATGTGTGTGAGTGGAAGAGAGTGGAGGTATAGGAGAGTATGTAGGTTGGCTCCCAAATCAACATACCTTCACAGTCATTTTGTGAATGGCCTGGGCATCACCTTGCTGTGACGCTGTGCAGTGAATGAGCTGACTAGTTCAGACACATGAAGAATCACCTTTAACTTCTGGTAGAAAACCCTGTATTTGAATCGAATGAAACTTGACTAGAAGAGTGTCAAAGCTCTATCTACTAGCATTTTTTCTTTGTTGTTCTTTTTGTTTTACTTTCTTGTACCTCCTAGTTGCATGATTGAAGTAAAAGGTGCAGAAGACCTATTAAGGTAGGTCATGCTGGCCATTTTCCTGACGAGACAGGACAGTTCCCTGCAATGCATTTTTAACTGTTTTGCCCTATTTGGTTTCAAATGTCCAAAGCCTGTGGCTTTCCTCCACTTTCCTTAAGGAGTTGTTAATAACTCTTATATTATATTTAGGTTCATTTTCACTTTTTAAAATTCACCATTATGCTTATGCTGCCCAAGACACCATCTGATGTAATTCCTTCTTTCATTTATTTGCAGTATCCCAGTCCTGCTGCTTCCATCCTTATTGGGATACTGGAAATCATCTCCCCTTTACAGCACATGCTGGTACTAGTCTCCTGAGAAGCTGTCCACAGAATATCTCAAGCCTCATGTCTTGACCAAAGGAGGATGCGTGTGCTCTGCATAGGCATGGGAACTTTTAGATGTATATGCTTACGTGAAACAAAACCACTGAACCTTTTTTATACTGTTTGATTGAAGTGGTATTGCTGCACTTTTAATTTCTGAAGACCTCAATTCATCACTCTGCCTTAAATTTCCTTCTACTACTCTGGTTTCTTTCTTATTTTCCTGTGAGTCCTGTATGGTCTCTCGGCGCTGAGTTTTCTTTTTTCCCTTTTTATTTCCACTGTAGATGGTGGAGTTGCGTCCCATATGGCTCTGCCATCTGGAACAACTTCCCTGGCTCTCATGCCTTCAGCTTTATCCTTGGCCTGAGTGTGTTAATCTTCCTTCTAATACAGCAATGAAATCTTAAGCCCAGAGGCTTCCCATTTTTCTATGCTCAAGTCATTATCCCCAAGACACAGCTTTTGCTACCCATTGATGGACAAGGTATATTGTGATCTGGGCTTATTATTAGCAGTGTGGACATGGAAGACCTAATTTAGAGACACCTAATCACACACTTAAATCTAATTCTTGTTCAGGACCACACATCGGGGTGCCCTTAACATTTAGCACCCCTTTGCCCTTTTGATTTCAGTAAGCTTCATTGATTTAGAGTTAGGCACATGCGAGCCTCGTAAAGCCTCATCTGTGAAGCATGTTTTTAGTATTAATCTCAAACAAACTGTTTTGAGTGCTGTGAAAATAATGGAAGCTTGAAGCCAGAGAAGTAAGATTTCAAATATGATACTAAATCTCTTTAAGTCTCTTCCTGAAAACATAAACATGCTGTAAAATCAAACCCAAATCCAGCAGTCTTGCTTTTCAGTCTGTTGACTCAAAACATTTTCTGCTCTGCACCGAGATTGTCTGTAGTTGACATAGTATGCAGTTGTTCTTGCTAAATTAAGAATGTCTCATGCTTTCTGGGATCCCATAGTAGAACTGCTGAGTTGCAGTACTCACTTAAAAAAAACTGAGGTTAGTTTATTGAGCATTTGGACACAACATGCAATGCCACTGTTTTTCTCAAAGTGGCTCTCTTAAGACTTCCATGAGGTTGGGGAAAATAGAGCTAATAGCAAGCTCTGACTGAGCACTACACAGAGCACTACACTACACTGAGCACTACACTCTTTGCCTTTGGGCAAAGAGTAGCTTTGTTGTCTGGAACAGGAGCTCGGCATGCATTAGCAGGAGTATGTTCATTGACATAAATTGCTGTCAGAGCAATGGAGGAAGGCAGCCATGTATGTTGTGATCTGTGGATGTGGTCTATCTAAGACTCACCGTGAGATCACGAAAGATCTGCTCAAGCTTGTGTTGCAGACTTTGTAAGTCTTGGTATGGGGCACCGCAGTATACAGCCACTCACGTGCTTTTGAAATAAATGCAAGCTCAGTTGCAGGGCTTCTAGCTGCCTTTCCCTGTCCTTGCCCCTTTCTTACCATTTCCTTCTTCCTTCAAGGCAGAAGATGGGCCTGGAGAGGACGTGTAGGAGCACACATCCTTCCTAATTCATAGAAAGTGAGGAGTGAGGAGCCATGCCCAGCCTCAGAGCAGCCCTTTCAAGGAGGCCCATGTAGAGCCCAGCCAGTCTTGAAATCAGCTGTCCTCCAGGAGAGCGAGTCACCTTCAGTGTATCTCCCACCAACACCAGGAAGGGAAAATGCATCCCCTTTCACCCGCAGAGTAATACTGCCTTGCCATGTCTAAGCACTCATATTCTCACCCTAGGAAGTCACAGTGCTTCTGAGGAGAATGGACAAGGGAAGGTGCAGTCGACAAAGTGGCTTCCATTGTAGCATGGCTCAGACCGTGCTCTCAGCCCACAGAATTAGTTTATCTGCGTGGTGCGGCTGTGACCAAACTTTGGGCAAATCAATGCAAAGAACAGAGCATTACCACAGGTTGCAGTGTGTTTTCATAGGTTTCTCAAGTCTTTTTTGCTTGGTTTGCTGTCTCTACCTAAGCATCCAGCTGACGTTTTTGCAGTCACGACCATAGGGATGCAGTGACTTCTGGTTTGCTTCTGGGGTGAGGGCACAAGCAGCAGAGTAGCATGAGAATATATTTTTAAAGCCTGAGTGTGGGTGTATGGTTTTCAGTATGGAGTTTAAAGTAAAGAATTTGAACCACAGCACTCCGTTAATGATGGGTTTGCTTTTGTCCTCCTCAAAATGAGTAAAGTAACTCAAGAATGCATAATGCTTGGTTCCTTGTGAATCATGGAGACTACATGGCTGAAAGCGTATTCGCTAGA
The DNA here is from genome assembly GCF_040807025.1 of Struthio camelus. NCBI lineage: Eukaryota > Metazoa > Chordata > Aves > Struthioniformes > Struthionidae > Struthio > Struthio camelus. The sequence continues at coordinate 99,471,809 of NC_090943.1, read as the reverse complement.
GTCCTTTAAAAATGTATTGCTTTTTTTACCTGTCAGATAGGTGAAAAAAGATACCTGCCAGGTTCCCTGCCCAGACTCTCATGAATCTTTGCTTTTTTAACCTCTCTCTGGTACTCGGTGGACGTGAAGAACCTTCCTTTTAATGGAAGTGGATATGCTAAGTGCAATTAAAAAAAGAATCTGTTCCTTTTCCCCTTCATAGCAGTTCTTGGAGTCTTTTTGTGGAAGACTTCACATCCCAGGGACCAAAGTCGGATTCTTTTCTCACAACCTGCTATGACTAGACTGCTGGATTAAGCCAACCCAAACTAGTGTTTTCAGGAATTTCTGAGAAGTCGGTTGTCCCCAGTGAAATCTCTTTTGACTCTGCTTCCTGTTGTACAGCAAGCATATTCCTCACAGCAGCACTGCCGTGCTCGGCAGCTCAGCAAATGTTTCCTTGGCATTGCACTTGCTGTTTTTGAACCACGAAATGCTTTTAGGTAAAGTTATCATAATATAAACTGAAAATTGACAGGCTGGATAGTTGTGGTTAGTATGTGCTATAGTGGTGATGACATGGGAAAATATGTTGTTTTTCTCCAGATGACTGTTTGAGGTTAGTTCTAGACCATTTTGTTCGTGATGTGCCAGCTAAAATTATGAGAGCGTGACTTTGAAGTAAGCAGGTTTGATTGATTATTTTGTTAAAGCCTGATGAAGGCCTGTTGTCAAAGAATCGATGTTGATGTTGTTATTTTGAGAATTAAAAAAGGATGGAGCCAAGAGTTAAAAGGGAGGCCGAAAGGGCCTGAATTCCCCTGCCAGCTCTGAGAAGTTCATCATGCTGCATAACCTCACCGAGGGCGTCTCACGCCTCGGACTAGCATGGGCCGAGCGTGGCCAGAGCCGGCAGAGGTCAGGTGCCTCTTTGCAGCAGAAAATGGTGGTGCACAAGGGGCCTGGGTACCAACAAGCAAAGCTTGTTGTTCTGTTCACAGCAGAAGCAGCATTCCATAGGCCTGTTCCTCATGTTTCTTGCAATATTTGAGATGGGAGCAGTACTACATCCTGCCTGAATGGCAATGCAGCGTGGCCAGGGATGGCTCCTCATGCGTCTCCATCACTTACAGGATGGTCTGAAGGCACTAAAGAGGTCACAGTGCTGTGTCAAGCAGGCAGGACTCTGAAGGACACAGAAAAGTGTACCCTGTTTGTAAGCTAGAAGCAAGAAAGATAGGAGGTGATGTTTGATATCATCATGTTTAATGATAGAACCAAATGTGACTCAAATGTCACTTTCTTCCAAAAGAGGAGCCTTTTTGGTGTGGGCTGTCCATGTGTGTTCAGAGTGATATGCAGAATGCACAGAATTTGTGTGTGGCTGTGGGGTGATTTCTTTTACTTTCGTCTGCCTCTGTTTCATTTTGTGCTGCAAGGATGCAGTTGCATGTAAAAGGCTTGACATATTCAGTGGGACCTTGAAAGGGCCCCAGTGAACTGCAGCACAAAGAGACGCAGAGGAACACGGAAGAGGAATAGAAGATGCTAACAAAAATTACATTAAAAAAAAAAACCCTGCAGTACTGAAAAAGTTCTTACTCTACCTGCCACAATACCAGTATGTAAATTCTAGGTTTAAATCTGTTCCAAGGTCTTTCTGGTGTTTGGGCAGATAAGGGTAAGTTAGCTGTGGAGGAGCAGCCTTACATCGGAGTTAGCTTGCCCTCACTCATCCTTAAAGGCTGCGCTGGAGTTAGATTGTTAGCACAGCCCACCCAGGGGAATATTTTTCTCATGTTTCTGTTTTTCTCTGCTTGTATGGGCAAAGTCTTGGCTCTTTCTGTGGTGTGGGGAAGAATGGGAAGTGGAACGTATTGCTAACATTTCACCTGCCCTGAGCTGAACAGCCTCTCCAGCTTTATGAAAGTGAGATCACGTTGAGGTTTAGGTGGTGCCTTTTAGCCCCAGCGAATACAAAGAGCATAGAGATGGCTCTTTTTTGAAAATGCCAGTAAAAAGCCAGAGGAAGAGGGGTTTTCTAGTCTTGATCTTCTGATCCTGAGGGTCTTCTAATGACTCCTGGAGGCATCATCCCCTTTCTCACCAATTCCTTCTCTTTTTTTACATGCCTCATATCAGTACAGCCAGTCCTCCAAGGAGTTTGATTTTAAGGCCCTAACTCAGAAAAGCTCCTGTTTTCCTTCCTTGTGATTAAATATTATAAAAATAATTGAATCCAGTCCAGTTAAAATAATGATAATATATCAATTAATATGAAAATACTGATAACATGTTGTCTGAGCAGTGCAGTGGTTTAATTAGGTTATATCTGAAGAAGCATATTTGGTTACAAACAAAAAGGCCAGCTTATCCAAGGACAGTGAGTGGTTGTGATCACCCAAACAGTAACCTTTAAGGCTTGAAGTCTGCGTGTCTGGAAGTGGAGGCAGATGGAATCATCGGCTACTTTTCTCTGGCAAATAGCCTTCCAAATCCACTACAAGGAAAAATTGAATTATGTTATACATTGTGCATGTAAGCATGAAAGCTGAAATCCTGACAATTTCCCATTCCAGTTACTGACGTAAATCTTCTCTCTTTTTCTGGGACCTGGATTTCACCCCGTGCATGATTTTTTTCATTCACTGGATGATGCTCTTGTGGTGGCTTAATGCACCTGCTTCACTTCAGCAAGACAAATGTGCTGTTAATTTCCATGGCCTTGCTCCCAGGCTTTGAGGCAAGCACTTGCATGAAAGTTTGCAGAGACAGAGCCTTTGCCTCAAAGTTGTTCTGGGAGGACACTCAAGACGCCTGTGTGTTTGTGCTGGGCTGAGCACAGTGGGATCCTGAAGGAGGCCTCTGGGCACAATGCTATCATAAATTTTAAATAATAATAATACCGTAAAAAGTTAAATAAATGTGTCAAGTGAATTTTATGCTCCCCTCCCCTCAGGCTGATTAGCATAAATTGAATCTTCTGATAATTAGCCCAAGCAGTTACCACTCAATACTCGTATCTGATTCCCGTGAATCGTGGTAGCGCTTGGAGCACTGATCCTGCAAAGTGCAAAGAGGTTCGAACTGGCAGGATCAGGTCCTTTTGCCCACTGGTTGTATAAGTAAGTACTGTGTGAATGCACATGCCTTTAGTTGATTTAGTTACAGGCATATTGCCCTGTAGTTCAGATTGTGGTCACTTACATTTGCAGTCTTTGAAAATAATGCACTGAGATGTGTACCCTTTGCTTATTAAGCTGTCATCGTAAAGCATTTGCAGTTCTAGGCTGCCCTCTTCAAATGTATTGTAGAACTTATTAAAAAAACACCTGTCAAGTTCAATTGAAATGTCTAAGTGGCCTGATCTTCAACATCTGCTGTCATGTCAGTAAAAGCGAGGATTGGACATAGTGCCAGCCCCTTTAAATAAGCTGTCAGAGATGAACTATTTCAGTGTAGGGGGACACCAGTGAGCTCTTGCTTGCATTTATTTGTAGGTAATAATATGGAAGAAAAAAAAAGTTTGCGTAGCACATGCAGTATTTCCGTTCTCTCTTTCCGGGCTGTGACATAAGTTTCAGAACATTCCAAGTTTTTTTTTCTTTTTCTTTTTCTTTTTTTTTCCAGCTTAACGTATAAAAGTGTAAACAGATTTTTTCCTCCATTGCTGACTTGAATGAATGCTGGCCCCTGTTACATGTGTGAAAATTGCTTGGCTAGGAAAAATCTAATGCTCATTGTATCGTAACTTTGTAGATGAAGTCCAAACAGCCTAGCTGCTTTTCTTGACACAGAATGCTACTTGTGTATACTTGTTTTGGAGACTGAATTTACAGAAGCGGAGGCGGGGGGGAATGAGCCCTGTAGCATCCCAAAAATGTTTGTAGAGGGTTTTTTGTTTTGTGCTTGGGAATTGATTTATTTTTTTGCTTTTTTTTAAATTGTGAACTCAGAATCCAAGGAGGCTCAGTAATCAGCGTATTTGAATGCCAGCCAAGACGCTAAACTGGCAGCCTTCCATTTTGATATCAATGTGAGTGAAATGTGTACTCCGTAACTGGATTCAGGCCCTTCAGAGTTTGCAAGCAAATATTTCTGCTTTTACAGATTATATAAAAATTAGAAGAAGCTGTGCATCTCTGAACGTGTGAAAGAGGTGGTTCTGCACCTTTGCAAAGATGTATTGACGTTTCCTTGTCCCCATCAGAGTCCTGTGCCTTACATCGTCACTTTGAAGGCTATGTTCTGTTTCCAAAATGTATTCAGTTATGTCTTTTAATGTTTTAACTATTAAATCAGCCTTGTATAAAAGCTGTAAACATCTCGCACTAGCAGTAAGCTGTAAGAAAGTAAAGTACATTGGTATTTTGTAAAAAGATTGTACAAAACCAATGGAAAACTATGCAAACAAGCTATGATACAGCCAAATTTGCATTTTCTCATGGGTGTAGTGATGATACGCACAGCGTGGCTTTGGCAGACTCGCCTCTTGGGATGATGCAGGTACTGGTGGTATGGTCCTGTAGGGTCAATTTAACAAGTGTAACATTGTGATTTTCCATGCAGTTTCTCAGAAGCACTGAGCAACATGCAGCAATAAATAGTGACAGAGGAAATCGATTTTTAAGAGTAAATACATTTAGTAGGAGAAAAAAAGTGTTATACAAATCTTTTGCCTTGCCAAAATAAGGTTAGCTGTTTTGTTTGGTGGTGCTGCTCAACTTTCCAAAGTGACTGCCTTCTGCCATCTTACTTTTTTTTGCGTTTTTATTTTAGAAAACCTCAGGATGAGGAGATAACGTAGACTTCTTGCAGTCTGGGTATTCGGCTCATTAGAGCACTAGATAGTGGAGGGCTACATGTTACAACCAGCTGAGAGTGCAGTTTCACAGTCGTCGAGTTCGTTGACCTGACGGCAGCTCTTAAAACATGTTGTTTTGCCCAACTGAGAGGGAAGGTGGGAGCATATTCAAGGCTTCTGGTGATAATAATGCTATTATAGGGAAGACAACATGGAAACTCCCTCGCAGAGTCTTGTACAGTTTGTTCTATTTTGGAGAGCCGTGTATGCTTTTTAGGTGCTGTTGGAAAGTGCCTCTCAAATGACTTTACCTGTTTTTTTCTCATATCAGTTTTGTTTCTTTTCAGGAACTCATTCACTATATTAAGTTGGAAATAAACAAAAGGAAAATAAATCACATGAATTGCAGGTTGTTGGCACTGGCCTTCACATGCAGAATGTTCTCTCAAGCCATCTCTTTCAACATAGATTTGATTTCTACAGTGAAAGTGGTCCAAAGAAAAAGCTCTGTATATGCTTTACTTGCCACAGGGGTGAATTGGCTCCAGCGGCCTGACCCCGTTCATCTTTCAGAAAGCTGGCTGATGCTGTGTGAAAGCTCCATCCTGCAGGGTGCTGGCTGTGCAGAAGAAATGCTAAGTGTTTCCATTTCCTATGCCTTGATCTTGCATCCCTTGGAGTGAATGAAATGTCAGCCACTAATCTGCAGTAGGCTCTGGACTGGCGTCCTCCAAGGACTGCTCTGGAGCAACCTCAGGGAAGCATCTCTTTAGAGCCATGCTTAAGCAGGAGTTCGGTAGCTTTAGGACAAAGCACCTGATACAGAGATGTCCTGAGTTTTAGTACAGGCTTAAGTATTCTCTTCCTGTGACCTTAGCAAACCCAGTGCTGTGTTGGTTTGCTTTACAGAAGCAGAAGGGAGTTTGGCTGCTTTCGAATGAAGAAGCTGCCAAAGGGGTGGGGGGTGGGGGGGGACGACAACAACCCAGCAAGTGTCTTCTTCTTTTTCCCCCCCCCCTTGGCTTCTCTATAAATAGTCAAGCATTTTTCAGAGCAAGTTCAGTTAATGTTTTGTGGTGATGAGTGAACGCTGTGATCCTCCGATACGTTTTGTGCTCCTGAATCTCATTATTAGTTGTTTCAGTAGAATTTAATTTGAGTTTGTAAATGAGAGGAAGAAAGACTAATATTAAATTTGATCTAAATTTTGTCATTGGATCTGCATGCTTTGCCCGTCATTGACTTCACGAGGAGCCCTTTGAGTACATTTGAGAGCAGTTGGGCTTCTTGTTTAACTTGTATCATTGGATACATGTTGAAAGTTTTTTCTTATTATCCTTACCACACAGACAGTTATGTCATTCTGGGAATTAATGCTCCTTTTGCTGTCCATATGCAAAAAATTATGTGAACATCTGTGTAAGTCACAGTATACCCCAAGATAAATTATTGGTGGTAGGATGTAGAGCCCTTATTTCAAAACATTGTCTGCAAAGGGTCTGTATACATGAATTTACTTTGTTCTAGTACCACATGATGACTGCCAGTTTCATGTTCCACCAGCTTGCTACTAATAACAACTAGTCGGGTTTTGTCTTTTTTTTTTTCAAGAACCAAATGCATAGTTTCATTTTGGCAGCTGGCTTTATCAAGAAAATGATATCAGAATCGTGTGGGATTTTGTGAGTCATTACCAGAAATATGGCAGTGGGTGGATTAGCCCCTTCAAAGCGGCTGCTGGGAGTGTTTGCAGTGTAGTAAGGTGCAGTGAAAATAGGACTGGGCCTACGATTTTTGCGTGATCTCTTTGGAATACTCTCAGTGAAGGGAAATATTCTTGTTCTGTCAGCAACACTGTGCTCTTTCCTACTGGCACTAACGTTGAATCGACCGATGTTCTTCAGGCTCCCTGAAAACTGTGTGTTTCTCCAGGCTGTCCTTTATTGTGGAATGTTGTAGCACAAAATACAAACATTTCAGTCACTTAAATCTGTGCTAGAAGTCTGTGACTTCAGAAATATTGGCAGCAGCACTTGCAGAAGTGCCCAGAACAGTGTGCTTATGTGTCTGTTTAACCTTTGTGCAGGTGGCAAGAGCACTCGTACCTCTAATCTGTCTTTCCAGCTAAAGCTAGCTCCTCCCAAACAGAGGGGAGAAATGTGCAGAAGTGTGAGAGGTCCTGGCCTATATATAAGCTGGCCATGGCACTGCCTTACGGGGTTTCTGAGGCAGGCAACCAGCTTCATCCAGTGGCACTGCCAGGGCTGTCTGACTGCTTCTCCTTGGGGTAGTGAGCAAAAGGCTCCTTTCAGCAAGAAGGTGTTTTCGGGATGTGCTGATCCAGACATGACTGACTTTGCAGAGCTTTTCTTAAATGCATTCCGTTTTCTAAAATATAATAATCAACTGCTCGTGGGTTATGTCTTGATAATCACAAGTATCTCTCTCTTCTCTGCCAGGCTAAAACTCCTCTGGAGCTGACTTAAAGCTCTCCCTTTTCAGCTTTTTATGCTGCACTTGCTAGCAGCATTTCTCTGTAGGCCTGAGGAATGCTGCTTTCATATTAGCCTCGTTGACTTGTGGCTGGGATTATTTCAGTTGCAGTTATCAAAGCTTCTTCCTAAAGGGTTGCCACAGCTCTGTCTGCAGAAATACAGCATTGTTTCTTTCCCAAACCTTGTTGGATAGCAGTGTCCTTGGAGGTAAATCAAGCCAGCGATTCCCACGTGCTGTCTCCTCACTTCTGATGGCGAGGCCAAGCGCTGCTCAGCAGCTCCCTCAGCACCAGGAGACCGTTGCGCTGGGAGCTGGTCTCACAGGAGCAGCAGATCCTCCTGGTAACAGCCCGTTAGTGGGAATGTTTCCTGGTTTCCTCATGTGGCGTGCAGACCTTTTATCGAAGAAACCATTCAGGAATGCTGTGGAAGAGTTATTCAGAGTCCTGCTGTCTTCCAGACAAAATTATGTGTCTTTGGAGTGCAGTGCCAGGAATTCCTCTCCTAGTCTGCGCCCCTTTGCCCCCCTGGTGCATTTATTACAATCCAGAGCGCATAGGTTCAGATTAGTGCATCTCCCAGCTGCGTGGGCACTGCCACTGTGTTCTTTCTAATGTGGGGCTGAGAAGGTATACGTGCTTTTTAGTGTCATGTGCTTTGTTTGAGTATTTAACAGCTCCGAGTTTCTCACCAGCAGTAAGTTTGTTTTGGGTAGAGACTTCCCTGTTAGGTCTTAAAGTATCATATTGTCCTGTGCACTAAGAAAATAAAAATATTTCCCTTTCCAAGAGATAACCAAAGCAATGCAAGGAGAATGTTTTGCGGAAATCCAAATGGGGGTGGAAAGGAGGAGCAGCAGATTTGTCTTCTGTCAGTGTCCAGTTAATGCCCATAATAAGGTGTGTTGTAGTGCTCTGACGCACAGCAGAAGCCTTCTCTGACGAGTGATAGCTTGTTGTACCTAATGCTCTCCCAAGTATAATTTATAACAAATAAATATGTAACGCCCTCCCCTGCTTCTTCCTGCTGCTCTATAGCTTAGTTTGGGAATGTCAAAGAAAAATAAATAGTGTTGTCATTTCCGGCCAGCCTCTCGGAGCCCCGGGGAAGCTGCCGTGGTGGTAGAGTGCAGGTAGGTGGCCTTTCTCCAGCGTTCCCGCATGAAGCCAGAGCTCTGCTGTACCTACTGAAAGTTACCTGGCATGCAGGCTGGTCACCTCTGGACTGGTATCTCCCGAGCTGGCCGTGCTGTAGGCTGCAGAGCTGCGTATAGGAGCAAGTGAGCTAGTTCTCGGGGGGGAGATGAGCCCGGGCAAGGCAGCCAGCCTGTGGCCAGCATCTGAACTGCTTCCTTGCGAACGAGGCGGGGAATCGGTGGCACTTGTTGCTGCGCGTTGGCGTGGGTCACCTGATAACGCTGCACAGCGGCTGAATGTACTGTGCCGTAATCCCCAGAAAGCATAGTTGAGAGTCGTAGCTGTAAATCCAAACTGATGTCAGAGAAAGAGGCATCTCTTGCAGTGAGAAGGATTTGCCTGCCCTCGCTCTCTGGCAAACGCAAGGCCCTCGCACGTGCTCCACGTGGAGCAGCCCCCTGGTATGTTGAAGAAGGACCGGCCTCTGTTCCCCCATTATCCCTGAACTGAGCCAGTAAAGGTTGCTGAGAATTTATAAATGTCTCTGTCACCTCTTGATGCTTTTGGCAGATCACTAGCACTAGGAGAAGAAAAGACTGGGTGAACGAGGCAGATCCTGTTACCCTGGCAAGAGGGAGTGTGATAGGTGCTGTAGTGTCACCCATATTTTTTACTCAGCTCCCTTTCACTCGTCAGCACCATGAGAAGCACCGAGATCTCCTGTAAGGGGGAGTGGAAGGAGCATTTACTTGGTATGTTACTGAAGTACTACAGCTTCTGATGTTTCATGGGGTCAGGTTTCCCTCCCACTGTATCTGGATCCTGGAATTCACTCAGCCCCGCTTAAGGAGAAGACTTGGCAGCAAGCTCAGGCATTTCTTCCCTGCCTTGAAACGAATGGCAATAAGACAGAGCTGTTGTTACTTAAATAGGCTGGGGCGGGAGGGAATGTGTGAAAAGATTAAAAACCTGTTTTCATGTGTCCCTGGAACAGGTGCAGGGATTAGGCTATGCTGCAAGGGAGAGAGGAAGGCCATGGCCTCGAGGTGGATGTGGTTAAAACCCCCTCTGGCTCCTCTGAGCTGAGGTGTGGGTTGTGTGCGCCTGTGAGCAGGGGTGTGTGTGAGTTACCATGTGATATTTGCAGAGTTGAGATTGATGGGACAAATTCTCTGGCGCCATCCTCGATTGCAGAGCGCTTGCAAGCTGGAGTGAGGGGATAGCACCGGCTCTGGGGATGCTGCGCAGCGGGGATGTGGTGGCCCACGTGGTCGTCTGTGGCAGTGGAGCTTTTGGTAGGAGAGGTTTTGAAATGACGGAAAGTGCAGCAACTCGCTTGATGAGGCAAACTGTAGCTTCTGCGTGATGCTGCAGGGCAGGCTAGGACCAGGCACTAAACTCTCCTAGGAACTAGACCTTCATGGAGCAGTAGGAAGGGCTGGCCTCTCTGTTGTCCTTACATGAGCCTCATATAGAACTGCCACATGTATTTCTGGATTTCCCTAGGCATGTTTTTTTCTTTTTTCTTTTTCTTTTAAGAACAAGAAGAATAACAGTAGTAGTAATTTTTACCTGTGTCCTGAGATTTCTGAGCCTCTGATGGCTCAGTGGCAGCTATAGTGCAGTGTCTGTAACTGTGTGGCTTTACCTCTGGAAATCCAAGGCCTTTCCCCAGCACGGATGCAGGCTAACTGCATGTTGTGCATATGCTGTAAGCCTGGTTTGTGCATTAGCTTTTACTCCAAAGCATTGGCATGATCTTGCACGCTTGCAACATATGCGCATATATGTGTGCATTTACGTGGAAAATCCTGGTTAGAAATATGGCAGCTCCAGACTAGTGGCTTGACTCTTTCTGTTGACTCCAGTGGGCAGCACTCTTTTGCAGAGCCAGGAGGTTGTCTGTTTAGCCTTAGGGCAAGTATCTCTCAGTCTTGCAGCATTGTATCCCTAGTCCCAGAGTCAAGACAGCATTTTATGTACATGTAGATGTGTATCGTCTTGTTGCCTTTTTGAGGCAATCCTTTGTTGTAGGATGGAATATAGCTGTGTTTGAATGTTATCCTTTGTAGGGGAGTCAGTTGCATCATACACAGAAGCATAAATGCACACTCGAAAGATTTGCAGAGGCAGGTGGTAGCCTGTGTTTTTCTTCTATTTGCAGTTTTTAAATAAAAAAAAAAAAGTCTTTTCAAGCTCCACACTGTCAAGAATGTGGGTGTGTGGCTGAATGAAAAAATGAAATAAAATAAACTTGCATAATAAATGCACTAGTAAATTTTCAGTTTCCCTAAACTCTTAGCATAAATACAGCTGCTTCTGGAGGTTAGTTTGTTTGGTTGTTACGCAAAGAAGAGGAATACTTTCTGAAGAAGCAGTTTCCCTGAATGCCTTTCCTTCTTATAATGATACTTGTTATCAGCAATGTGCAATTCCAGTTACAGCATGAAATACCACTGTCAGACAAAGTCAAATATGCTTTCTTTTATATCACATCATATAATCAAGTCTGTAATGAAAATCCAAAGGCCTCATAGGTATATGTTTGTATGTGTGTGTGTGTGCATAAATATATCCATATATCCTTTGTCAACATTTTAAAAATTTGACTGCAGGCACCTGGATTTGTATTTAGGGACAGAAGTAAGTGGGATGGTTTTCAGATGTCCTGCATACCTGTAGCTCTCACTGAATTAGTTAAAAGCAGATGTTCTTTTTGGCAAGTTTCGCAGAAACACGGAAGAGGTGCTGGGTGCCCAGCACCTTTGGAACACTAGCTGCTTATTCGGATGCCTAAACGTGAAGTTTGGGGTTTAAATTTAGGCACCCAAGTTGAAAAAGTTTGGGCCTCGTAACCATTAACAATCACTGTCCCCTCTGTCCTGAAGTGCTATAGCAGAGATTCGTTTGAGAACCGTAAGGTTCGTATGTGGGAGTGAGGAGGGGCAGGGTATGTGTTTCACTGCGGTGGAAGTGAGCTGGGGTGCCTGGCTTATAGCACATGCAAATAAGGGTCAGATGGCTTGACAGTTGGTTATGAAACTGAATAGAAATTATGCAAAACGGGATTGATTTTGCACATATTTTTAGGTTTTTGTCTTTTAGTAGCTTGAATCTTTAATTAAAATGCCAAAGAGAAAAAAAGTACAAGCAGCAACTGTTAGGTTTTTCGTAGAAACTGGGTGTAAAGTAATAGCCTGCTATGCTCTTTTTAGGGATCATTTTTATCCCATTGCAACTGAGAATATAAAGCCATCTTACAGCTTGCCAGAAGTGACACCTGCTTTCATACTTCCTAATAATTACTTTAGGTTTGACAGAAAATACTTGGCAGGGTGCATACAAATTATGACTTGCTTCAGGGTACAAATAATGTCATAATTGCTTTAAGAATTTCTCTTTATGTTCAGGCTATTTGCATGTACATGCTTTGTTGGTATGAAATGAGCACGCGAAGAAGTGTTTTGGTTGACTTCTTTAACTTCTGAATAAAAATGTATGTTGGATATTGCAAGCATACAAATAGAGTAGAACAGTGAAATAAACAGGAAGATTTGCAGTGGCTGTTTGAGCATGCCTAATTTTTTGCAACTCTGTTGCTATGAAAATGCCCTAAACATTTGCAAGCAATAAAATGACTTCCAGTGCTAGATGCTCACAGTCATCTTGCTAGAGCAGAGACCTTGCCTATGGGAAAGTGGCATGAACTTGCAGGGACTTTTCCCCCTCCCTGCTCTGCCTTGCAGCAGAAGAGTTTTCAATGTAAAGTGCATTTAGATGTGGTATCTGCTCTTTTTTCCTTGCTTCTGCTATTCTTGCTGCAGTTAAGTGGGGCTTAAAGTTGCGTATGCTTATCTATCTGCAAAATCAGGGGTTTTTATTATAATAATCTCTGACCCCAAACTATAGCTAGAAAGTTAATCTTCCACAATAATCAATAGTTACTGAATACCTCTTAGCCTTTAATATATTCAGGGTCAAACACAGGGTTATTGTTTGTACTATGTATAAGACATGACAACGGTGTTTAGAGCATTTTGGAAAAAGGTAGCTGCTTCATAGAGGTCAGTTATATGCTTGCCCAGGATCAGCCATGAAGCGTCGTCTGGTGGAGCAAAGGTAAAATCCCACATTGAGGTGGCCGAGCCTTTACCCTGGCATCCGAAGGAGACTTTCCCTGCAGCCTAATATGTAGGGAACATCCTTTTCTGCATTCCTTTATCATCCTGCAGCAAACTGAAGTTCTACAATGCTGAAGAACAGTAATTAGGTTCTGTTTTAGTATTTATGACATGTCTTCTTGCCCAGTTGTTATAGAAAAAAGGAGCCAAATCAGAGAGCGAGGGATGGGTAAGGTGTTTTTAAGGAGCTCTCTGAACTGTTTCTGAAGGCAACTTAAACAATTTTTGAAAATTTTGAAAATGAAAATGAAAATTTTTACATAAGCTTCCTTAAGGAACTGGAAGAGGGAAGCATCAATAAATACACTGCCTTTGGAAGTCAGAATGAGCAAAAGTGAAAAACAGTTGGGAATTAGTTACTTATCTGTAAAGAATGCAGTAGGTTACTTTTCCACCTCTGTTAGGAAATTTAAAAAGACAAATGCCTTTTACTTCCTCCTGGCTGAAGGAAGCTAGGATCTTTGTACCAAAAGAATGAATTTGGAGCACGTCTGGTAGGTTTCTGTGTGCGTGTGTATTAGAGAGTACATGTCTTTTATCAGAGAGAGCTTTAGGAGATAAAAAGTTCATGTGTGAGTGGGTCTTTCATTACCAGAAAGACTTTGGCAAGTTGTAGGGGATTCAAACAGCTGCAACAAAAGTGATTAATGGACAAGAGAAGAGAAGAAAGATTAAGAATTAAATACGTACAGTTTGTCTGAATGAGACAGAAAAGGGTGAAAGAACAGTATGATGTTACAGCTACCAGTGCTGTACTCAGGGGGTATAAATAACCAAGTTGGGAGGAGAATTGTTTTGGGTGGTCCAAACAGTATGGCTAGAAGTAATGGGGTAAAATTAAGCACAGAAAATGTAGGCTGAGATCCAAAAAGCATTTCCAGCTTGTAAGATCAGTTAGATTGTGGAATAAACCCCCTGGGAAGGGGTGGAAGCCACATTGCTTGAGTCATTTAAACTAGACTGAACAAGGGCAGAGCTCCACAGCACATAGCCTAGAAGAGATTCGACATAAGGAAGACGGTCAGAGTGTCACAATCTAGGTGTTTTTTCCCCATCTATACGTTATCTGTGGGTGGTATAAATGCTGCCAGTGGCTGGAAATTGTATGGGGATTTCTGAGTAAGTTGTATTTTAGCATGGATTTGAATAGGGATTTCCTTGTGGAAACACAAAAATCCCTGTCTCTTAAGATTTCTGCCCTGTAACTGTCTGGGCTTGTACTTGTTTTTAAAAAAAAAAAAAAAAAAGAGAGAGAGGGAGAGGGAGAGAGCACGCAACAAGTTGCCTTACTGTAAAACTACCTAGCGGTAAACTTTTTATCCTTTACTTGGAACAGACTCATAGGGTTGTTCTCGAAGTCTGAGGAAAAACTGTTGGCACGCTGGAGACAGCCATTACAAGTGAGAATGACTGAGCAGAACAGGCCTGTTTTACTCATTCACTTTTCTGCTGAAACTAAGTCATAAGTTCTTAAATTCTGATTTCATTCAGGGACTTGGTCTTCCCGGTTATGTCTCCTTTTGTTTGGACAAGAGACTAATTTTCTAATAAAAGGCTAGAAAATTACAATATGCACGAGGAAGACTAGGGAACATTTTTGGTAGTAAGCCTGTAGTTCTTGTGGAATGTACACTTGTGGCACCATATGCACCGTGATTTTTTTCCTTACTGCTAGGTTCTCTTCAAAAAAAAGTGGCATGGAAAGGAGATGGTGACCCTTCCCTCCCCAAAGTGGCTGTGAGGCACTGGATTTCTGGTGATGTGTTCACTTTGCCACTGCGTGGATGGACTAAGGAGATGTAGCTGAGGGGGTCCTGGAGTAAATCCAAACCGTAGCTATTACTGCCTCCTTGCACTTCCTTCATGTCATGTTCATGCTATGAAAATTGAAAGGGATTTGAAATGAATATGTTAAAAAAAATCTGAAACTTGAAATATGAAAAAGCTCCTGGGACAGCTGCTCGCCTGCATTGATGTCAAGCTAGGTTTCACGTAGTGTGCTGAGACCTGTGATGCTTGTAGCATGCAGCGCGCTCGCCGAGGCGCTGCTGCAGCCTCCCGGGGCTCCCGTGACAATGCTGTCAAGGCCATCATGACGCTGCTTCCTGGTGGGGGTTTGCCTCTCCTGCCGCTTTAGGTCAAGTAGATCAGAGGCTGAGCAAACGCTGCCCCAAACTGTTCCTGCAGCAGAGCTACGTGGTGGCAGCCGGGCTGGGCTGGCAGCGCGCTGCGTATCGAGCCGCTTGTGTTTCAGCGCAGCGTTTTCCCTCCCCGAGAGCCCCCCAAACGGGGGAGAAGTTTTGTGTGGCTTCACACCGGCTTAGATATTGCAGCTGGGCTTTATATGGTTTTCGGAGCCTCTGGAAAGCGTGGTTAATGATTTCCGGCTGCCACATAAGTACCCAACCCTGGGCAGGGTACTGGAGAGAAATATATGTCGAGGTGTTGTTGAAACATTTATTTCCTTAGCAGGAAGTATTGATCCTACAAACCATATTCTATTACAGTGGCTTTATTTCTGCTGTATTAAATGACTGATGCAGACGATATTTAATCAATTTGTGTGATGGATGTTGGCAAACTAAAGTCACAGTTGGTCACTGGATACTTTTTAGTCTGCTGCTTGCTGACTGGCTGCCTTAGCCAGCCCAAAAACAGGGTTTGACCTGAAAATCAAGATTTTAAAGGTCTGTTTTATCAGTTAGTAATACACTGGATTTTGACTGCTACTTTTACTCGTTTTTTATTAACTGTTATCAACACTGAGAGGTGCATGTAAATAATGAACTGTGCACCTACTTTTTAGCGTGCTCTTGTTTGTAAGCCTATTTTGAAGGAACAGTTGGGGTCAGCTCTCAGGTAGCACTGTGTCTTCCTGTGTGTATGCTAATGTAAAACAAAAACTCAAAAATATTTTTGAACCTTTTGAAATCAAAAACATGTTCCACGTTTGGGGGAAAGTAGTGATTTTTTTTCAGCCTGGTTTGTGAGGTGTGTGCATGGAGGGATTGCCTTTGCAATTCATAGTACAGTCAAGATGAAGCTGAATTTCAGCAGTGTTTAAAAGGATAGAAACAAGAGCTGAGTTTCTGTTAAGTCCTGTAGAATTTACCAGAAAATATAATCCTTTTTATATTATTCGGAGTTTTTGTGAAAGTAGTCCTGTTAGAGTCAAGTTCTGAATTAGATTAGAAACAGACTTTTCTGTCTCTATAGTTAGCTCTCAAAAGAGTAGTCTAAGAAATACCTGTGTCTCCTCCACGCTCTTGTGAATTAGTTGTAACATAATGAGTCAACTGTGGTGGTGACTTCCTTGGCAGCCGTTGCAGAGGGCATGATGCTGAATTTCTGTGGCACATGCTTTATTTTCTCCATCGAAGCCATTCCGTTAGTCTCTGAATGAGCGAATGTTTTCAAGTTTAACACTGCTTTGGTTTGTTTAGTGAAATTAGTTTCTCCAGTGGAGAAATCGTTCCACTGGTAGGCAAGTGGTTTTGGAGCCATTCTGGGGATCGCTTGCTGTCATCGTCGCTCCTCTGGTGCCTCTCACTTCTCCCCAGGGGGCCTGAGGAGGGTTTCAGCTTTTGGCACCGTTGAGAGCAGAATTGAAAGCTCGAGATCCCAATTTTCCATTTTTAACAGATATTTTCCAACTCAAGGACTAAACCAAGGGGATGGTGAGAGGAGCAAGAGAGCGTATGAGGACGTTGACCTGGGCACCTCCGCTGTGCGGGCAGGATCCAGCAGGGCAGCAGGCACTGGCACTGCCTGAGCACTGGCGACATTTAGCCTTCCCGGGGTGGGGGGCTGCATGGCCCAGGCACTGTTTCCCGTATTGCCTACGAGCCTAAGGGCCTTCTGCGTGGGTGACTGCTTGGAGCAACTGCTGGGAAGGCACCACTTGGTCGCTTTTCAGAAGCCGAGGTGTTTGTATTTCCAGCCTCGCTGTGGCTCTGTGCCGAAGCCTTTCTGCGTGGGCGTGTTGCCTTGCGCTTCCTTGGTCCATCCTCCACAGTGGTGCAGGACCGCGTGGAGATGGAGAGCAGCCCCTCCATCAGCAGAAGTGGTCCCTCTCCGTCAGGGAGTTGAGACCTGGTCCCTCAAAGGGATTTGCATGCGCTGATTTGGCCTTGTACCTGCCTCGCAAGTTGGTTTGGTGGACAGGGACTTCTCAGTGGCCAAGGTAGCCTGAAAGAGGACATGGTCCTTCTGGTACAGCAAAGAGGACAAAGAGCTCACCGTCAGCTTTTAACGGAGGCAGGGAGTTGTGCTGCTTGGCTCCTCTCCCTGAAATACTCTGGTCTCCAGAGCTGTCAGTCTGACATTGTTCTCAGCTGAAAGTTGCTTAAAATAGAGAGGAATAAAGAAGCAAGGAAGATGCTTGGAGAGAAATTGCGTATGTTTCACTACAAACCATAATGTGCAAAGTGCTGTTTTGCAGAGCAGGGTAAGCACACAAAAATTAACAAGCACCGAAAAAACTGCAGTAGGTCAGCAGAATATTCTCTCGCAGATTCCCTTACAGATTTTAGAGGCAAAGGAAGTGAGCAAGAGACAACTCAAAGCTCAGCCTGACATTTGCGGACAGCGTATCTGTAAGTCTGGGTTGTAACTGTAAAGGTAAATGGGACACTGCTATGGATGAGGTGGCACTAAGTGTATCACCGATCAGCCTTGCATGGCAGTAGCTCCCTTTAGGACTCTTCAGCTGTGCCAAGTGTGAGACTAGCGTCTTGGATGAGATATAAATGGTTCAGCAGTAACTGCATTTCAAGAATGAAGAGCAGTCACTAAGAGGCTAGAGGAGAAGTAGACAGAAATGTAAGAAGCTGAGGGATGATCACAAGGAGTGGAATTATTCAGAAGAGGGAAAACCCCGCATGCCAGTCTTGTGATGAATAAACATACATGTTTCAGTGTATCATAAACAGTCTTTTCCTTTATACCCGCACATACATTAACACATCTGTAATTACCAGGAGACTCACCTTAGAGAAGATGGTGTTACTCTTACTTCCCCGTTACATTTAAATATCTGAATTTGTTTAAAAAACAAAACAAAACAAAACAAAACAAAACAAAACAAAAAGTGAAGGGGTTATTCTGTTCTTCCTGACAGTGGTAAACTGCAGGCTACTTTGTACTGTCTCCCTGTGTTTTGACCTTCCAGTGGTGTTAATGGGATTTCTGTGTAGACCTGGGAGGCAGACGTCTTGTCCTGTAAGCACAAATCTTCTACTAGAAAAGTATGTGCAGGTGAGTGTATGCTTCTGTGTGGTTATATAAGGGTGTACATTTGCAGGAAGAGTATTCAAACCTGAGAATTGAATTTTTTTTTTCCATTTTTCAAAGAGTTTCAGAATTAAATTTTAAAGCTTCAGTGAACATTGGAAAGACATTGACAAAAAGATTAAAAAGCTTCTGAATTTTAGATGCTGAGTTTTTGCTTTTTACCTTAACCCAAGAGAATTTGTATTGCGTCTCATTTTTCTGTGGAGAAAAAAAATGATCGGTTCCTGTATTTTACAATAAGCATGGCCTCGCAGAAAAGAAACAAATGATTCTAAACATGGCGTGTGCAGTTCCTTTTTTTTAATTTTGAAAGGGTGCTTTTTTTAAGCATTTGAAAAGCTGGAGGTGAAATGATTAATGTAGGCCCGGTCCAGTAGCTCTGACATCAGCAGACCTCCTCTCCCCTTTTAATATCGCTGAGAGCTCGCTTGATGTGGTATAGAGGAGAGTAATATTGTGCAAATGATTTTCACATAGAAGGAAATGATCTACAAAATTCATCCCAGCTCTGTCTTACATGAGTTCATCAGCAGTGGAAGTAGGTAGTGTTTGGTTTTCATTTTCTTTCTGGGCCTGATCCTGGCTTTGTTGCCAGCTGTTTGCATTGGCGTGAATGTCACTAGCGTTGCTTCCAGATAGGGAAGAGAGGTGAGAAACAGGCTCACCGTCACATGGGCCATCAAATTGGGGAAAAACATCAGCCTCTTGGTGTATCGTGAAAGACTCAACAGGGCAAGACAGCAAAATGTGTAGCATCCATCTGCCTCCCCACCCGTGACAACACACCAAAAGTGATTAAAAAAAAATAAATAAATCTGGCCAGATCTTTTCTCACACTGGAGCAAAATCCATGGCCTCCTGATAGCAACTGAAAAGACCGTCCAGTTCCCTGGGGCCAGTGCCAGATAGCATGACACAACTGCATGGTTAGCAAAAACACCTTGCAAGTGAGAGGAGGGAGTGGGTTTTGCCCCTGACTGGGGTTTAAAATATTTTGTCTTGGGCTCATGTGTAAAGCGAGTAATCCTAATGGTTTGGCCACCCGTCCTGGAGTGTGTGTGTGTGTGTGTGCGTGTGTGTGTTTGTGTTGGGGCAGGGGCTGAGGAAATTTACTCTCTCTCTGAGTTTAACACGGCACCTTTGAGACAGCTGCTTGCCTCAGAGCTCCTGGGGGAGGATGAGGGTTGCCGTCTGGTCCTGTCTATGCAGCTTTTATCTGATGTGCCTGGACTGGCCCCACCACTGTATTCACCAGGCTATTGCACGGCTTTTCGTGGTAGAGGGGAGAAGCAGAGAGGTGCAAATCTGCTGTTTCAAAGCAAAAGCGAGTATTTGATTGCATTTCCTGACAAGCTTTATCTTGGGCAGTTTTGTGTATAGTAGTTGCGTGCAGTGGGGATGGTGTACCCTCTAGGCACGCTGGACTGAGTTTCACTCTTCCCCTTTGTGCTGTGTTGCCTGTTTGTTAGATGCAGATTGGAGACAAAAGCTTTTAGAATTAGTATTTTAATGGGAGAGAAGAGGAGTGGCATTATGACCTGCTTACAAATGTGCCTGAGACTGTCTGGATTTCAGCCCACGCTGGGGAGTGAAATCCTGTTTCCTGGGGATTAATCCAGAGAACAAACCCTTGTTATCAGTTCTCACAATTTCATGAGTCCAAAGGAGCGTATTCTAGTGTTTCCAGGTATTGAAGAAGCATACGCCTTCTAGTTCTCCAGCTAAAGAAACTCCAGATTGCATGGAGTTCTTTGCAGAATCTGATTAAGTTCAGATTTCCTAAGCACAGTATTTACAAGCCCTCCTGCTAGAGAAGTGGAGGAAGGAGCTTCTTTCCAAGAAAAATGTAGGCTGGGTAATCTGACATCATTCAGAGTCACATCACCCTACACCCACCAGAATTCAAAGATAGAATGGAAATGGCATAATCTGTTCTCACGGTAACACTAATAGTACTTCTCTTGCAGTTCATTGTGTTTTGTCCCCACCCTGCCATTGCCACAATTAACATTTCTTGCAATGACTTTGAAATGTGTTGCCATAACAAGGTTGCTGATCAGCAACTACAGAAGTCTTAACAAGGTACCTAACAGAGCTTTTTATCTCCATTATTTCTGCTTAATATATTCTGAAAAAGGTAGAAGGTTTTTAACCTTGTCTGCGGCTGAAATACCCAGGCATGTTTAGTAGAATACCACTTCATTTGTACTGAAGCTAGCATACGCTAAAAGGGCTTGGAGACCCCTCTAACATAGTCAGTCAAATTGGTGGCTGAAGCCAAAGAAAACGTATATCCAAACACATGTTTTCGGTCTTGAGCTAAAAAAACGCGCTTCATGTTGAATAGTCTCCTCCAAGTGCCGCAGTTAATAAGCCATGTTGTGTTTTTACTGGAAAAGTATGCTTCTAGCCAAGCATTCTTTGCATTTTTCCCAGGATTTAGTCATAAAATCACTTTAGACATATTGCAAGTATGAAATGTGTGCACATCAGATAAAGGGCAGCGATTTCTGTTTTGCTGTAAAGCTCCATGGAAACATTTTTATCACCATCCAGTACATTATCCCAAGAAGTCTGGCCCCTTTCTTTACCATTAACGTCCAGCTGAATAAGAAAATATCGAACAACAGAGAGGGCACTAAGAAACCTTCGGTTTAGCACGGTAATTTGGCGAAAGAACACACAACACTGTCTACAGGGGTACGGTGGAGTCAAAATCCTATTACTTCTTGCATATGATATCAGATTTAGGTATTTAGTGTTAACAGTTGGCCAGTGTGCAGCGGTATGGGTTCAATCCTGCCTGCATAATTCCGCAGGCATGAAAAAGTGAGAAACCTAAAGACTTGCTGAACTATTTTAAGCGTTATTATTTCAAGCAATGATTTGCGCAAGCGAGAAGAGCCTCTAGCACAGTCGGCAGGCGCAGCCCTGCGAGGTGGCTGCATCTCGCAACGCACTCTCGCAGCCCCCTCTGGCTGATGCTCAGAGCATTGTTGCCTCGCACCGGAGCCAGCTGCAAAACCCTCCTTGCGGCTGGCAGAAACCGTGCTGGGGCAAAGGAGGCAGAGAGGAGAGAAGTGACATTGCTGGAGGGAACCATTACCGAAGGCGGCAGTAGCAAGGGTTTAAAAGAACAAATTGTATACTCATTTCTATGTATTGGAATAGAGCGATCTAGCTATCAAACATATGTTCACACATACACAGCATACAGAGTAATGTGTATATACCACCTCTCGGAGCCAATCTGTGTTCTGAATAAGAAAGATATTTAAAGAGACTCTGCAAACTTCGTGGTGCTGGGAGAGACTAGCTGGGCTCATCTCTGTAGGGATTTGCAGTAAGGCTGCTCTGATCTGCATTTCTTTCTGTGTATATAGTTTAAGTATGTATTTGTGGTTATCGGTATACATGCGAAGAAACAGGAGCACAGATTAGGAATACAGATGAAGGGAAAAAGTCCAGGGAACAAGAGGGGTTACCTAGCCCAAAATCTTCTTCAAACCCCATGAAAACATCCGGGGACAAGAAGGTCTGGGACAAGGTCACTTAAATGCCTTCCTGTGCATCAGGGCGGCACGGGGAGCACTGGATCATCTTCTCCCTTCATTTTTGGGGGCAGCTTCTTCCTGCTCACTGACTGTGTCCTCTGGTTACTGAGCCCCCTGCATGCTAGCCACCTCGTGCCCGGTTTGAAGAGCACACGGGAGCCAGGAGACAGGCGAAAGAAAGCTCGACTGATGATGCCATGCTCGGGCATTGGATGGAGAGACAGAATGGAGGTGGCTGGGGTGACAGCTGCATGCGTGTCAGCTCGTCCAAAAGGAGTCAGGAACCACTGCTGTGCACCAGTCATGGTATAGGGTGCTCACCACCTGCCCATCGTGAGTCATATTTTTTGACAGATGAGTAAAACAACATTGCTGCGATACTCATTCTTAATCATGATGGGAAAAGATTAGCCGATAGGTTTGGGGCCTTTTGCGACCAGCGCGTTTGTTGGCGAAATGTTTGCTCTAGTTAGCATAATGTAAAACGGAGAACTTTTCAGATGTGGGGCTGGGTCAGGATTAGGGTTTGAGCACAGTTCTTACGTGCTGCAGAGGTTTATCATGGGAAAGCTGGCGCGGCGTTTTGAAGTAAGCGATGTTCCCTTGCACACCAGACAGCAGAAGTGTTGGTCTTACTCCATTCCTGGCCCTGCAGGAGCACTGCATGAAGGAGTCACCTTTTCCAGGCGAGCTGCTCCCCTCCGCCCCCATCTTCCTGGGCAGGAAAGCCAGTTCCTAGCCAAGATCCTCTGAAAAAGCCCTGACGAGAGGCAAGGTGAGGGAGATGGATGGGATCGCCTGGGAGCGGGGCTGGTTCCCTGTAGCCGTCTCTCGGCATCCTGGCAAGGAGGTGTGGGGATGTGCTCTTAGCCCAGAGCCTGCAGGAGGAGAGCACCGTGCATGGGCGAGAGGGGGCTTTCCGGCAAAAATCTCTAGTTTGTCTTTGTTGTGCTAGCCTACCGCCACTGATGGGAATGAGCCAGAGGTAGAAGTCAGAGTAAGACCTCTAAGGCAAACTTCACAACAATAGTGAGAGTAGTTGGGTTTCTCTCTGCAGGGACATACCCTGGAGACACGTTTGCAAGTTCATGCGTAGTTCCTCAGGGGTATCACGCTGCGTTCAGTCTCGATCAGAGCAGGGTGAGGTTTTTCCCATTAGAAATAGATGTGTGATCTATGTATTAATTTAGTATCTGAAATACTAGACCACTTCTCCTTTTCTTTAGCAACTTGGCATTTTTTGCTTGTATGCACTGTTACAGCTTTTATGTCGCAGGAACTTTATTCTGCTGCTGTCTTTCTAAATGCCTTTTTTTTTTTTGTTCTACCTGATGTACCTAATCAGTCTTGCCATATGACCAAGAATGACATCCCTATTGGCAAGGCAAAAAGCTGGAAGCCTTACAGGGCCTGGTGTGTACCAAGGTACAAAGCTCTCTTTCCTAGGTTCAACTGGCTGAATTGCTGTCAGTGCAGAGATCACAATACTGATAGAACACTGTTAAAAGCATTGCGAATTTCAGGCTTTCTGCTCTCTGGTGGGAGGATAATTTTAGAATACTTTCTTCCCCATAATCTTAGTAGTTGTACAGCAGTGTAACTCTTGAATTTAAGAGTTAGGTCAGTGAATTTACAAATTCAATTTAAGTATATTAAGTTACTCAAGACATTTTAGATTATTTCTCTTTTATTTTCTTTTGCTCCGTACACACTCATGAATACAAGTATCTCCCATCTATGTCAGGAGCGAGCAAGCAAGCATCTTCTTTCTGGTTTGAAAGCTGCATTTTCAAAAGGGTCTTTTACCTCACTTCCAGGCTTTGAAGCCTATTTTTCTAGTTTCGTACACAAATTTTTCTGTATTTCCAAAAAATAAAATGCAACGCATTGTATCCACATTCCTAGGGGCAATTTTTGCAGCTCTGCAAACAAAGTGCTAAAAGACTTCTTGCAATGTGATTCTACTAAACAAATGTAGTAAAGTAATCCTGAAATTGCAGTGCATCTAATTTCCATTTGAATGGCATTACTTAGATCTGGAGTGTTGGTGGTACAAGTGACTCCCAGAACACTGTTTCGCTTTTTTGGTTCACTAATATAGGCAGCTGTATCATTTGTATATAAAAAGAGCATGACACTTTGAAAAGGATGCGAATCTTAAAATTGCTTAACTTTGCTCTTCTATGGGTGACTAAAGTTAGGCACCTAAATAAAGACGGCCTGATACTCAAAGGTGCTGAACAACTGTTCTGTTTAAGTAACAAGGAGGTGCAGCTGCTCAGCCCATCTCAAAATCAGGCATTTTTTTAGGTTCCTAAAAATGGATGTAGAAGCCTAATTTAAGAATACATGGTTGAAAATACTGGTCCTCACAAATTCTGTTTTTGGCTATGAACTGAGCAGGGGCGCAGATGCGCTCTGATGTCTGTGCAGAGCTGCTTCCTCCTCCCCCCCACCTTATATTTACAGCAAGCCCTTTGGAGCATTGAAGGACAAAAAAAACTTTCTTCAAAACAGAAGTGTATTCACAGCGTTTATAGAAGTTGGCATGGAGGTTTGAGGACATGCAGTACCCAAAATCACTTTCAAGGTGCTCCTTGCAAGTAGAGGTCACAAGGTCATACTCTGTTCTTTGAGGACTTAGAAAGAGCACCTTTGCTTCTCCAGTGAATGACATTTGTCTCTTACAGCACCCTTTCACATCCCAGCTTTGCTGCAGTAACAGAGATCCTCTTACCTGAGGTTATGACCTAGAGGTGGACCATAACTCATTGCTGCTGTAGTTCAGTTGAAGAAACCAGGTGGAGGTTGGCCTACTGTACTACAGCCTGGATGCAAGATCTAAAAAATCCTTGCCACAGTTTACTCTGTTTGCAAAAGTTTAGCAATTTTGCAATAGTTAGGGTTTTTTTTTTTTTCTTCAATGGTTTAGAGTACAGTGATTGCGTACCCTAAAACTCTCCTGACTTGGGCAGTTTAATGGGTCTTGCAGAACAAACTGTATGTATTTGCATATGAGTTGTGGAAGTAATACTTTGTATCAGAGACAAGGTAAGCCATCTGTCAGGCTGTCTGGGTGATCCAGAGATTGATTAGATGAGCTGATAGCGCAATGGCATAACTTGTTGTTTTGCTGGTGATGTCCACCTAGTTGCCTGTTGTTGCCAGAGGCTCGCCCTGGGCTGGGAGGCTGTTCCATATACATGAAGGCAAGAGTGCTGAGTCCTCCAAAAAGTAAGTTGGCTAGATACCATTTACGTTCAAAGGGAAAAGAACAGCGATTCCTGCTCACATCTGCTTGTCAGCCAGCCCTCTGAACTTGCGCATGTTACATGCTTAATTTTACTTAGCTAAGCTGTGAGCAGACCGTATACACAAAAAGCAGCAGCATTTATATGCCATTTGCTCAGCAGTGAAGAATGAGACCACATGATACTTAAGTTAGCTTTCTGCTCGTTGACAGGTAAGGGCAGATGCTGTAGCATATACCTTCTTGCATCTGCTGTTTTGTATGATCATGTGTGCAGTGTTGTAACATGGCTAAGTGACTTGTAAATTCATGCCGGATAAATTCGGTTAATAGCAGTGGATTAGCTGGCCGTTCTTTTGGGCATATGTCATGTTATACAATATTTCCAAAGGGAGGTCAGCAGGCTTAGATCCATCCTGTATACAAATGTACTTTTGGGATGAGTGTATGCCATTGACTGATTTCAGGGAAAAGGTCCTCTAGGGACTGTATAATAGTCATGTGCTTAACAGATTGCTCTTACGACCTGTGTATTTCTGAATAACTGAAAAGATGTGCTTTTGGTCATGTAGCTAGGCAGGTTCGTGTACACCTCCTGCCAGTGGCACGGATAACTTGCTCTGGCTAGGCTGACATTGACTTAAGAGCTTGTATTGCGGCTGAAGTCTGCCTACCTCGGTGTTATCAGAGTGTGTGCATAACCCCCTTGCTTTTGCCCTTATTATGTCCTTTTTGAAATTCATGCCCTCTCATGCAGCTAGGTTTGGATAGGGTGAAATGTCCTCAGATCATAGATTACAGGAAGAAATGACCACAGAATTGCATGCATACTTAAGTTTTATTTTAGGAGAAGAACTTGCAAAAATCTGGGAGCAAAATTTTGCACAAAATGTTTAGATTAAAAAATACATATATTCTTTACTTGGCTTGCCTGTAAGCATTTTCGTAAAAGTACTGAAAGTCTTTTAACCAAGCATAAAAATTGATTGTTTCTTGCCAGGAGGGTTCTTCTTGAATCTTCAGATATTAAAGACTTCATGAGAACCACAAGAAGAATATCTTCTTTAATCATTTACATTTTTTCCCCTTTTGCAGGCTTATGTAACCATGCAGAAAATCTAATAATAAGTGTGCTATTAGTATCCAGTGTAGCACCTTCTGCAAGCTGAGGTGTCATATTATTACAAATAATGGTGCAGAAATGTTGTAGACTCAGAGAGCTTCCATACTTGGCTTATTTGAGTAACCTTTATCAAAAAGATCTTAGGCTAATTGAATCAGTCTTTACTTCTGTTTTACTACTCTATTTTATCGTTTGAGAAAGGAAGAGCCTTGCTGCTTGCTTTTGTTTCTGTGAAGTTTGGCATGCTATTAATGGTGTTGAAAGGAATAGGGTAGTAACAGCGCTCAGAACCAGGTGTCCTGTGGTCTTTTATTTTTATATGCACACCCACCCCTTCTCTGTGCATATGCTTCTATGCTCTTTAGGATTAAACCTGCCCTGCAAGCATGCTTTTCAGTTCTAGTCCTGAGTCCCTTTTGAAGGGATTGTCAGTCTTGTGACAAACTCTCAGGCTGGCAAGGCTGCTGTATTTAGAATAAAAGCTCCCTCCTCAGAGTTCCCTTTCCGCCTGTGTGGTTGGTACCATGTGCTTGAGGACACCATAAGAAGGCAAATAGTAATAAAAGTTGTGATGTTACTTTGGGGTAAATTACATGACTTAGCTTCCCTGAGAGCTGGTCCTGTGGACAAAGTGAACATGTGAAAATGCTGCTGATCCCGTCTTCCTACTCCTGCAAAGCCAGTGTGCTTTTCTTACCAAAGCTGATTTAGAAATTGTCCTAGTCACCAAAAGAAACCTGTGAAGCCTCTGGTTATGTCAAAATAGGAGGTAACTCAGCAGTTGCATCGATAACTGTCTCTTGCTTTCATAAGCAATAAAGCGCCTCCAGTCCCTGAAAAAAGAGTAGATCCCTGCCACCCCCAAAACACACAACAAAGAGGCTGGTTGATTGCTGTAGTCTCACATGAAACAACTAAGGAAAACGATGCATTTTTCAAAAGCATTCAATGCCCCACATCACTAGAGTAATTTCAGTCTAGGGTATTGAATGTTTTCATTATTGTTAACATTTGATATAGTTTGGTTAAATGTAAAGGATTTTGCATAGCATAACTCTACAGGGTTATTTTACTGTTGTTTCCTCCTGCGTGTTTTCCTAGACAATTTAGTGCTGTGTGACAGGGACCTAATCCTGCAAGTTACTGAGCGCCATGAAATCCCATTAAAGTCAGTGGCATTCACCGTCTTGAAGGATTGCAACTTTTTTTCGATGCAGGTTCTGGTGGTTCTTTGGCAAGAGAAATAAAGCTATTTTATAAAGGTTGTTGTGTTGTAAGCTTTTGTAAAGCTGTGCCCACATAATGGATCTCTCCTACTTCTCCCTGCTAATCCTAGAGGCTTATTTCCTTCTCCTTTGGTGTTCTTGCTTTGATTTTTTAATAATGTATTTTCTTCCATGGCTTCTCCTACTTTCTCAGCTTTGCAGCCTTTCTCCTACTTGGGTGGGTCTTTTAATTTCTTTGTTAACTGGGGATCGTTTCCTAGCAGTGATAAGCTGTGGAGCTCCTGGGGTCTCTGTTGTCTGAAGTGCTCATTCATAACCATATTGGATGATTTCATCGCCTGTTGCCCTTCTGTTTTACTTTTAAGCATGTGATAAGTTTGCTTAGCAAAGCTACAGCTCTTGATGCCATAGTAAGTAATCTAAAAAGGTGCTCTACGCACAGACCGGTGACAACAGAGGGAAGAACTGACCTAGCCTTATTCCTCTGTGATGGTGACACTGCAATGAAGGGGGAGGCAATTTACAAAATTCAGACCTAGACCCAAGTCCAAATTTCAAACCCTTCCTGCAAAAGCTTGGATTTTGACTTTAAGAGTCATTTATCATAAGATGTTTGGACCATCGCGTTGTGTGAGTACATCTTTTCAGTATGTTTTTACTATAAGGATAGTGACTTACCTCAAAATGGTCTTTCAGATATCATTCAGATGCTTCACCGCACCACTTTTGTCGAGAAAAAAATGATTGTGGAACCTAGGCAATAAAAATAGTTTTGCTCAAGTGGCAAAAGTCATTCTCCAGTGCTGACGTCTTGTAAAACCTTCCTGCATCAGGAAACCTCTAGACTACCTAGGGGCAGCAGTGCAGATTGTTTCTGTAGTTGTGAGATATGGACCTGTATATTAGCCCTGAGGTTGTGCATCGGTTCGTCCCTTAGAGAACGGTTTGGTGGAAGTGTCCAGCAGCAGCACTATAGGGGAAGAGTCGGTCCTTCGCATGCCTGATGGAAATAATTGCACTCCTTTGTATTTCCCCTGTGCTTTCCTCCCCCCCCCCCCTTTACTCCCTGGTTAGGCTTTATCGGCAAGAGGAGAGCAAGGTCAACACTGCTATTTCTTTTGCTTCTCAGCTAAGTGAAAAATATAGCCTTCCTAGCTGCAACCTGCCAAGGACCAAACTTAATGGTCAGTGTTTTAATTTAAACAGCACCAGCTGTTATGCAATGGCATAAAGGGTAAGGTCGGTCAGCCCTTCCTTCCAGTAGCTGGTTGTACATTGAAGGCTATCAACCCAGTGCTCGCAAAAGTCCCCGGGGCCATCAGTAATTGAAGGGCAGCTGCCTCTCGTGCAGGTGGCCGTGCTGCTGCAGTGTTTGCTGGGAAGTCCAGGCCTTGGCCATGGGTGGAAAGGGTGAGATTTGTGAAGGTTATGTGTGGTTTATATGCGATGGCGCGATGGAAGATACTCGATGAGTAGAGAGTTGAGTATTGTCGTTAGGAAGCTATGGGGGAGGAGGCTCCTTCCTTTCACCAATTTCATACATGTGAACTTTTGTTGTTCTTGGTGATCGTCACTTCTCCAGTGACGGGGAAGGAGAGGCTGTTCCCCTTCCAGCCTCTCCCACTCGTAAGCTGTTTATTCACATTGGATGATGAAGAGGCTGGATTAGCCATACTTCTCCGGTGTCCTTAGTGAGCAGAAGGTTCTGGCAATTGTATCTCTGATTATTCTCTCACCATCCCTACCTTTTAAAAATATTTCTCTTTAACTGCTGCTTTGTCAGCTGTGTAGTATTGTACTTGGATCCAAAGGTGCTTGTTAAATAAGGGATTTGAGGCTGCAGGGGATTGAGCTGATCATTATGAGTCTGAGAATGGGACCTGTGAAGCATGTTATCTGAGGCCTCTGTGGATATTTAAATTAAATGAATGCTTTTGTGATAAACAGCTTTTTTCAAACTAATCAATTGTGTAAAAGTGAAGAGGAAGCCTTGGCAAGCTAGATCTGCAGGGCTGGAGAGCCGCAGCTGCTGCCTGTTTCCACTGCAAAGACATTAATGAGCAGTTAGAGACCATATGCCAGTCCAGTGTTTTTAGATCCTTGTCTTTTCTTCTTTGCCCTTGCTTAAAGGTGGCCCAGAAAAGAAGGAAACAGGAAAATGGAGCAGGAAAGCAAAACTCTGAAGTCGTCCCATGTTGCCGTGGGGCTGCCCTTCCTGTGTTATTTGCTCAGCGGAGGTGGTCGGTGGGGGAAAGGATCTGCTGGAAAGGGGTGGAGGGTGACAGGGAAACAGTTCCTGCCAAAAAGCTGTCTAATGGCCGTCATGGCTGTTAAAGACAGTTTACTTTGAGCATCTTTTCTTTCCTCTGTGTAGGGGTTAGATTGATCAATAGGCGTTGATACGATGCACCGGCCCACAGGGTAGGCCTGCCAGGTTTATGCCTTTAGTGCGTTTTACACTCTAGATTTTCTTGTGGAAAATGCAGGGTCAGATGGTAAAATGGAGGCCTGTAAACTACACTGCTTCCATGAAAGGGCCCAGGGTGAAGAGAGCTCACATCCTCAGTGTGGAGGCGGGGAGAGAGGTGGGAGGCCTGCCCCAGGATTTAGAGATTGTTTTATTGAAATGGTGGCTCTCGTGCAGTGTAACATTGGGGCCACCACAGCAGCCCTACAAATGCAAACAAGAATCAAGTTCTTGCCTTGCTTGCTGTAATAGTTATTTTTCCAAAGACCTGTAAAACTGAAGATTTCTCTTATTTTTGCTTGATCCGTGTCTGCGCTTTAAAAAAGAAAAAAATTGTTTAGTACCACCTCTGCGGAGGACTGTCTTGGGCTGTACACTCCCAGGCTTGCGTTGACCTGTACAGCCACAGTGAGAGGGGAGAATTGTTGGGCATCACTGCAACACCCATTGTAGCCAGGTATAGCAGAGTGGGCATATCCATAGATTTGCCTTTTTCTGGGTTTTGGGATGCAAGTTGTGGATGGGGAGCAGGTAAATCTGGAAGAGTCTGGTGTACCAGGAGCAAACAGAGGTACAAGGCAGCACATACAGTCTGCCTTACAGTACTGATGGATCAGTGTAAGCAGTATGAGCACAAGAGAAAAAGACCTAGCTCGGATACATAAAAATGAGGTGCGATATATGGCATTGCCACGAGAGTATGAAGGTGGCCTAACCAGCCAAGGGTCAGCTGGCCGCCCAGAGGTCCCGTTGCATTCACTTGTTGCTTCAGGACCAATAGCATTTATACTGTGTCACTGGTAGGAGGTTATCTTCTGAGGCTTTTTTTGCCTTATTTGCCTGATGCACTATGAACTGTGCCTTTGCATAGCAAAGGGAGGGGGAGGAATGGGCAGGGGTGTGGGAACATCCTTCTCACCATGGCACTTTGCAGAACAACTGCTACCCCTGTGTGAAGTCTGGACTCCCTGGTGGTTGCAAAGGATGTCACGGGAGGTAACACATCCTGCATGTATTCTCTGTTGCTAATGGCCATGGTTTCACCATGCACTGGCACGACCCCTTTGGGGCAATCAAAAGCTGGTCTCCCTACCCTTAAGCTGTCAACAGTAGGGTTTTTTTTGAATTTATTTTATCCATGTGCTCTCTGTGGTTGTAGAGGAGGCATGCTTTCTCCTTGCTACAGCTTGTATACTCTGGTCCCCGTATGCTCTGGGGCGGGGGGAATAGATATACTATTTTAGGCTCTCTCTCCCTCGCATCAGTAATTTAGAGAAGGTGTAGATTGGTAGCACAGCTGTGTGAATTCTGGAAAAAAAATTGTGCTTGCTGCTTCGTGCTTTCCGTTTTTGTTCTGCTCTGCTCAGCCAATGCTTTAATGTGGTAGGAATGGTGGAGTCTAACCAATGAAAACAGTGGTCAATCACAGGGAAGTTTGAGTCTACACCTTTCTCACCTTCAAGAGATCTTCCAGCCATGAGGGAGAGGTTTCAGGGGCACCATTTCCTCTCTCTGAATACAAAACTGGAAGGTCCTGAGATAAACAAGCATGAAGTGCTTTGCTTTCATCATCTCTCCTCACTTCACATGCAATGTGAGCACGTCTGGCTTGGAAGCCGCGGTTGTGAGGTCAAACCAGGAACTGGAAGGGAATGGAGTTTTCTCTCTTTTGCAGGTAACCTGATATCTGTCCAGCAGTTCAGGATCTGATCCTCCTTTCTGCTTGCACAAAGGAAATAGACTTTATCTTTGTGCTGTGCTTGTCTCCAGTGGTATGCAGAGGAAACACGTAGTCCTTGGGACATGTCACCCCACTGCTATTAGCCTTGCAGGATAGATCTGTGCTGCAGTGAATACAGAGCTGGTGCTGAGCAGGGGTAGTATTTGACTGTGTTTCTTTTCTCCCTTCCCAAGGAATCAATTTGACTTGCCATTTTGAATTGTTAAATCTGGAACAATGAACATCTCCTGCCTTGTATTTAATAGCCTAGGGAGCAAGCAGCTTGGCCATGCAGAAAAGCAGGAGGCTGTCAGTGGAAGGATTACTTCAACCAGGCAGTCTAGAGGCAACGTAATTAATCTGTTTTCTTCCCTGATCTGTGAACCTTCTCAGTCGCCAGAGCATTAAAACCTTCAGCCCTCCTGTGCACTGATTCGGCACTCGCACATCTCGCTGTGGCTGACTGACCCCTTGTGCTTTAGTCGTCACTTAGCCTAAGTGTATGCGGTTTTGCGCTTAGATTAAACGCCTTGCCTTCCCCAGAAATGTTTCTGTAGCTGCACGAGGTGATGACTGCAGACCTGGGAACTCCATAATTTATGCTCCCCACGCAAACAAATATGCATATGCCGTTCACACTCCCAGTATATTAATAGTGACGGAGCAACATGTGTTTTCTGCAAGAGCGATGCACCTGTTGAGGTTGTTCAGGGTCACCAGAGCTGCAGTGTTGCTTTACTGCTTTCTGCAGGCTCCAGCAGTTGTTGATAAGAGAGGGAAGGGTTTTTATTAGGCCACGAGGGACTGGGGGTGGGGAACCATCCAGACATTTCCAGTCTGCTTGCTTGATTCTTACTAATCGTGTGAGTACCTAAGAAGGCAAGTCCAGAAGCTGAGTTTGCTACCTGTTCTGGTCAAAATACCGCATACACGATAAGGTAAATTGAAATCTCCTAGTAAGTGAGGTCAGAATTTGTCCTACAATGTGCATGGCGCTCCCCTGTGATATGCATTAATAAATAAATTTTATTCGACTGTTCCATGTATCTGCAAGTCTGAAGCCACGGTTACAGTTGCTCTTTTCCATTTATAGGACCATTTTATAGGTTTTAATTAAAGCTCCTTTGAGATTGTTTAAAAATGATCAGATCCTCTGTCGCTGGGGAAGTGGCTCAAGGACGTGAAAGTTAAAGGAGTGCTTCATATTAAATGACATGAACCAAACTTTGCCAATGTTAAGAGGCACTGAGAGCAACTCCCAAGTGCCTCTAAGCAGTAACTTGCCTTCCTTCAATAGTGTTTGGGCATTACAGGGTCCCTTGGGTCATCTGATGCTCTTAGACACAGATTTCACAGTGCGATCTTTCATGAATCTCCTTTTGCAGAGCAGAGTCTGGAGGATTTTCAGAGTTACTATGTTTTATTCCCTGGAGAAACTGCTGTGGAGTGACTTTGCAGAAAATAAGAGAACCGATATCCTGTTGGTTTACTCTAGGCACGCTATAGAAACAGAGGTTGTAAACTGGATAACCATTTCTATCTGAAACAGGATGACTGTGGCAACCTCATATATGCCTAATGGATGCAATACCTAAAGGGACCAGAACAGTTTTAAGTGGGTGATGAGCAGAGAACAGGATATGCAATCGTCTCTGTCAGTCCTCTCACAAAAAGTCCGTTCAACAATACGAGGATATTTGGAGCTCTGTCGGTTTGGGATATTGGGTCAGGTAAGATGTGAAGAAACTGAGAGAAAGCTGTTCGGTGGCTTTCCATCTGCTAATGCATTTAGATTTCTGGAGAATTTTACATGAAAGTAAAAGGTGATCCCTTGGCATGGCCATCTGCAGCACCCTGCTCCACACTGGTGTGCAGACTCCCAAGGAACTGTCACTGGCAGTAGAGAGCGGGCATTACTCGGGGGGAGAATCGTCTCCTGCCTCGACAAATAGCCTGAGACGCACAAGCTTTCACTGATCATCAGGGGCTTCTGCTGGAGGGCTGAGAGCTTCGATACCCCTCCAGCTCCATGAAGATGCTGCCCTTAATAAATAGGGTCTGTGAGAAATTGTCTCTTATTCCTTAGACTTTCTCCTTTTTTCCCCCCCCTTAATTTTACTTCAATGGGAAGGGCAGGATTTGACCTACAGATATTCCATTGTTTCTAGGTAATCATCCAGGTCATGCAGAAAATTTTGATGATAGTTCTCCACGTGTTCAGTTTATACAAATTAAAACTTTACTGCTAAACGAAATGGAAAGTAACCAGCTAAAATCAAGAGAAAACGTCGAGAAAACGGATTAAGAAAATGACATTCTTTGTCATTTCTATCCTTAACTCATATTAGCATGACACAAAATGTATCCTTAAAATCCCCAAATTTTCAGCCTAAAGTTAGTTAGAAAGTATAAATGTGTGTAAAACACATTTACCCTGTATTCCTCGTTATAGTCTCCACTGCTGCAATCCCTGCCAGGGTATTCTGTTCCGGAGTTTCGTCAATCTGAGCAAGTCTGTTCCTGAGGCTCTGCTGAAAGGCAAAAGGGTGAAAGACCTCTGATGTCTACAGAAATCTCAGAAGAAATGCTTTCTAACATGCCGTGGAACATTAATTTGGCTTCAGAAAAATGTTTTATACTTTGAGGTTTTACTGAACAGCTGCGTGGAAGATTTTTTTTTTTTTTTACCATTAGATAGAGCATGTTCCCCACAAGGTAACCTTATAAAGCATTTTCTCCACCAACAGGATTGCAGGCAAATAGTTTCTTGCCTTTATCCTCCTGTTTTATCTCTGCTCTCCCCAAGAATTCGTCTTAATTCCTTGATAGTTCTTCAGGGTGACATAAGGACAGCGTACCACAAGTGGAGGATGAGAGAAAAGCAATGTTAAAACAAACCAAAACTGGGATGATTTACTAGGACCGCTGAGATATAATCCATGTGATCAGGGTCATTTCACAAACATGAGGGGACAAAGTTCAAGAGTAAAATCTGTCCTTAATGAATCTGAAATACAGCATTGCCCTGAAAGTACTGATACAGATAGAAACTGCGAGACTTGCCTACTAAATGGGTTTTAAATTACATCATCATCATCATCAACATTATTATGAGAATACAGAATATCAGCATTTATTTCCCAGCTTCAGGGCTTTAAAATATCTAGCTTCCTTATTAAAGTCAATTAAACATTGACATTAAATAATATACAGAGGAACCATTTTTTATGCAAACACTGATGTTTAGTGATTGATGAAACTTAACTCTTTCTGCTAATT
This sequence comes from Struthio camelus, assembly GCF_040807025.1. NCBI lineage: Eukaryota > Metazoa > Chordata > Aves > Struthioniformes > Struthionidae > Struthio > Struthio camelus. The sequence continues at coordinate 99,437,303 of NC_090943.1, read as the reverse complement.
TCGGTCAAGGATAGAGTTTTTTTTTTTTCTTTTTTGGAGGGCTCATGCCAGTGGACATAAAAGCTTGCCAAAACGTTAAATTTAGTAGTGGTGAGGTATTGACTCAAATTCAGCGCTGGTAAATGGAATGGTAGCAGCTTCCAGCTGTCCACATCTCATCTCCCTCCTCTCCCCTCAGCCTGTTTTGATCAGGATACATATCTTTCCCTCAGCACCACAGCTTTCAGTCTGACATATTAATGTAACCTGCTGCCAGTTCTAATTTACAGCACCCTCCGAAGATCTCAACATGTTTGTTCTAATCTGTAAAGTGGAATTAATAAGAAGGGTTTTTACTCCCCTGGGATGTGATGAGGTTTACTCCATTAAAATTGTGTAATAGGTTCCTTGTGATTGAAGATATTATATATGCATATACCCAGTTAACCAGTGAGCAAATGGAGGCTTGGGAACAGCTTATGAGAGTCCCGATTCTAACCAGTGAGCCCTTCCTTCCAAAGAGGAAGTATTTTAAGTGGTGGGATTAAATTTAAAAAAAGAAATCAACATAAGTGTGACCACATAAATATAAATAGCAAATACCAGCAAATAAAACAAAAACTATCCCCTGGAGCTGTCGAGGTTTTGTAAACATTTTGTTGCTTTCTGCCCTTCATCAACTCGGAAAACCCAATCTGGAGTACCACATTGTACAAAGTAGTGCTAAGGAAAGGACGTATTTATTGCATATGGTTTTTTACTTAAAAAAAAAAAGAAGCGTGCTCTTTCCAGAAAGTTTACAATATGCATCAGTCACAACTTTACTTGTTTCCCAGGAAACAGTTCTGTCACTGTCTTGTCATGCTAATGCAGAACACATCTAACTTGGGCTCGAGCTCTAATAATGTCTTCTTCCATGGTAGGAAGTACATATTGCTTAGTTGCCTTAAGATTAGTGATATAAGCATAAAACATGATCTCCTGAAAATATATGCAGTCATCTTAAAAGGCCACCTAGGTGAACATACATGCTTTAGGATGTTGCTGTCTTTCTGCCCTTCTGCGCTGTGTTGAAACTACACCCTGTGCTGTGCGGCCGATTCACAGTTTCCGTTCACTTCAGTGGGGGTTTTGCCTCTGCCGCTCCCTCACAGTCCTGCCCGACACCGTGACACGGGTTTGGAGTCTCAGTGGCGAATTCAGCAAAGAACTTCAGCACGTCCCTAATGTGCAATCACTGAATATTGTCAGAGATGATGTGACTTCAAGCAGGCTGATTCCCCAAGGTTTCAAGTAAATACGCACTCAAGTGGTTTGCTGGGTCAGGGCCTAGAGAAACACTAGCCTTGATCCCTACTCACATGAGTTAAAATCACTCGGGCAGCTGTGAAGTGCACAAAGACATCCAGTGACTGGATCTATGTTAGAGACATTGTGTTTGGGTCTGGGCAAAGGTCTCTGCTAGGGAAAAAATTCATTACTAGATAAGGAAAAGATCTCAAAATTGAAATTGAGAATCATTTTGTTTATACTCTAAGGGCTTTTATTTACTTTTATAGATTTGTTTATACGAGTTTTGAGGACAACCACATTTTTATCATAGTAACCTACCCAACTCCCAACAGGCTCCCCTAGACAAATTCCTTTAGAGTTTTCCTTAGGGCTATTAAAAAAAAAAAAAAAAGGATGGAGTGGAGAAGTTTTAAGAGGTGGTATGGCTGTGCAAAAGTGTGTTTGCTTTTCTACCAAAGCTTAAGTAGTTCTAAATTGTGCGTATACATGGAGCAAGTGTAACAAACGCTAAGGAACAGGGATATAAGCATGTTTGGAACAGTTTCAAAAGCCACATAAAAATTACTGTCCTCTGCATGTGCCAATGACTCTCAGACTTTTCTCCTCCTGCAGTTGTTTCCGTCTCTGTTACAGGTTGAGGCCTGGTACTCAGGCTCTAAGGTGCCATATCCCATGCAGTCTTCTGCTGGGCACTGGGTATTTGTCTCTTGTTTTATTCCTAGGGCCCATGTACATGGAATCCTGATCATAATCTACAGAATTAAATGGAAGCTGATACCTTGTGCTGGTGAACCGTGTTAGTGGCCAGGCAGTCCGCCTTGCCCTTATACGGTGCTGAAAAAAGCTTCGGGGAGGGAAAACTTATCCCCGTATGCTCGGACAGCTTCCGTTTGCAAAGCAGTATGGACAGCAGTAGGCCTGAGGGCATGGAGCAAAATCCTGAACCTGGCAAAATACATGGAAGTTTTACCATGTAGTTCTGCTGGAGCCAGGATTTCACCCACGTTTATGAATTCCGCTAAGCTGCTTAGTGCTGTGGAGGATAAATGATAACTTATGTAAGATAGCCATGTAGCCTAGCTCTTGATTTTAAACAGGGATAAATGGAAAAAAGAACTTCAAATTGTGTTCTCAGTCCCACTGTTTGCCCATGTTACTTGTTCAGTGGGACAGGACAAGGGATTCCCTGAAAATGACAAATGTAAAAAGCGGATTTGAAGCAGGAATGAATTTCCTGCTGCCACCAAGAATTATACGTATGCTACCCACTGCATACTCATCTTCAGACCCTTCCTTTCAATATCATATGCTGGAGTGCCTGTCCCTCATTTCAGTAATGCAATTCAGTGGCCGAGAGTAGAAACTGCAGGGGTCGGATGAATTATTTTTTCTGTTGCTTTACAATGGCTGCCTAGTCGCATTATTATTATTGCTTGTATTATTTTGCCTTTCCATGAGGTATCGGGTGTTGCCCAACACCAGCAGCCTGGGACGTCAGATGCGTTACCATTGTGGGAGTACTTACGAGTTGACCTTTGTTTTGCTAGAGGTGTTGCACCAACACGAATGCCAGATAATCTTTTCACATAACACTTACAGGCTAAATAGATAGAATGAAAAAAGGAAGCCATAGCTGATAGAGCATGAAGTTATAGGGAAAATATGCTAGGTTCATAAACTTTTGGCCCAGCGTCTCGTTTGGTCTTCAGAGAAAGCTCTCTACAAAATCAGTATTTTTTTCACTTAAAAACAGAAAAGAGAAATAGGTACATGACAGGTACTGATGATTTCTTCATCAGCTACCTTCTTCTTCATTTCATACATTCTTATATCTGCATTCATTCATTTCTTCTGGTACCTCTATATGTTTTAATATTTAGTTTTATTATTTCTAATCTCTTCTGTAACAAAAATAGGACTAAGCAATGCAAAGGATAGTTTATACTCCCAGCTCATAATTGTAATAAATATTTTATCACGTCTCTGCCGTTGCTGAAAATTTGAATTCATGATTTCTGCAAAGTTGTTTTAGAAAAAAGTGGTAGTCTGTAGTTTATTGTCAAGGACATGTTTAAAGTGTAAGCTACCTTAAGATCATCATGACCTGGTAAGAAATGTCCTTCAGAGATCCAAACGTACCTTCTAAGTAAAACGTAGGTAGAATTTACAGGAAAAGATTGAACTGACTTAATCTGATAATATTATTTGTGTGCTGATGCTCTCATAACTCATGAGAGATGAAGGGAAGCGTAGACATGAGTAAGTTATGAGTGGCCAGCTGTGGTGAGCGGACTTCAGTAAAGCGTGGAGGCCTAGAACAAGGCCAGTGTAAGTTATTTTTTTGGGGGACTAGGCTTTAATCATGGCTACTCTGGAAGAAGGCCCATCATGGGGAGACAGCAGGGAGACTTCTGTAGCTGCCCACAAAGCCAGGCTTAGTGAAGGCTTAAATAGCTTTTATTATGACAAAATAACTGACATTTTATCCTGAGCAACTGTTTTGAAACAGTTCTGTGGTGGATGTGTTCAGCCTATTAAAATGGCTAGGTAGGTGGAAGGAAAATAAATTGCATAAATTGCATGAGGAAGTATACGATGGGAACTGTGTTACGTCAGTAGACGGTAACTATGGTTGTAACCGTCGTGGTTTAGCCTTCCAGTTCCTAGTGGCACACACGCAGGGGCCGATGGCTGGGCAGCGCGGCGAGGACTCCTGTTCAGCGCGTCTGAAAGTCAGGCTGTTTTGCCTTTCTCTCTGGTCTCCAAACGCAGATGCTGCAATGCTTACCTACCCTTGAGACCTGATGGGGGAGGGATCAAGGCTGGGAAGGTAGTGCAGAGAGTTAACAGAGGAACGAGGTAAAGGTGGGACCTGAAGGACGATGAGTATCAGGATATCTTAGAAATACAAGTGTTCCCATATAGAATAAGGAGCTAGATTAACATCTGAAAGCCGTGCTTAGGTCACTCACACCTCATGCCCTGGACAGGAAGAACCTCTCCAACTGGAGATCGTACTATTTGGCTGCACTTAAATGTCTGTGACGTTAAAAGCAGTCCTGGAAAGCACTGGGGTAACATTTGGTCGAAGGGAGATGACCAAAATCGAACAGACTCTGGTAAGACTGGCCGGACCTGTTGTAGCTTGCTGATGTATGGCCATGGTCCGAGTGTCTGTACCGTGAGGTCCCGGTGCCGAGTGCTGACTGAGCTCTTATCAGCATCCACCACTTGTGTGTGAAGGAAGGAAACAAGAAATGATTCAGGTTGCATCTGGGCCTTATAACCAGCGCGTGTAGCTGTGTGATCTGGTTTCCTCCCATTCCCTGCATCACTCCTACTCTGACTGCAGCAGTAATCTCCTGGGTTTTGTAAGCATTTCTGGGGAGAAGCCTGGTCTTCATTTTGTCCTGCAAAACGTTTAGTTCAACATGGAAAATGGAACATGTTTAAGGAAAACCAAACTGCCTCCTCCCAGTCCTCGTTAGAAATCTGGATTTCCCTGCCTGTGTGTCCGGCCGGAGGAAAGACGCGCTGCCTGGCTGAGTGAGGCTAGGACCGAGCCATCGGGCACCAGCAGTCACCAGCAGACCCGGCCTGTCCTCAGCGCTCCTCATGGTGGGCCCAGGATTTGGTGACATATTGGCCTTATTTCTAAAAGCCAGAAGGCAGTCCGGGATCAGGAGGATGCTGCGAAAGAGAGCGCTCCAATTTTACAGTATATAAAATGTGGGGCTGTGAACAAAGACCGTCAACTCCATATCACCAGCTGGTTCTCTCGGCAGTTTTCGCAGGAAGTGTGAAGAGAACACATTTTATGGGAGATATTTATCATTACCCTGTACTACTTAAATATAGCCTGTGTAGCAGGTTAAAGCTTGTTAGGCTTTTATCTTCTCAAGTTGGAGGATGAGGTATTAATCCATGAGTGTTGCAGCCGCAAGTGAATTATAAGAAGTCATCCCCTGTGAGTAAAGATAAATGACATTTTGAAATTAACCCATTACATAGTCTCTTCCAATAAAGTGTTTACTGAAATATTAAATTGTAAATGAAAGATGCTTCAGGTCGTGTTTGAAATTCAGAAAGACACTCATTTGTAATTCTAGTACTGTGTTGCTTCTTTTTTTCTCAGAGATTTCGTTTCTCCTGAAAAGTTTGGGACTGGCAGCCCCAGAGGACAAAGTCTCTATTAATCCACTGAAGGGCACAGTAGCTACAAGGCAAACTGCTCTATCCTGTTAATGCGCGTAGCCTTTGTCTGAGAAATGGGCAGTCCCAAAGGATGTGGCACTGCAACTTCCAACCTAAAAAAAAAAAAAAAAAAAAAAATTGCTCGGCTCTTTATCAGCCTGCACCCAAGCTGGTCGTTCCTGACAGTCTTTCGCTTTATCCCTCCACACCCACGTAAAGGGATTGTACAGGGGGTATTCCAAGGCAATTCGGCCTGGTTTTAAACTAGTGTAAGGTGCCCTTCTGCAAGTTTTGAACAGCCAGTTGGTGAGGTTTTCATTTTATACCTGCATAAAGATCCTTATCTCAGGCTAGCATCTGCGTACATGATTTCAAAAAGCAAGAGAGAAAGAGTTTGCAAGAATTCTCTCCTCCAGCACACCCCATTGCTGTGGTGATGGTTTTTCTTCTGCAAACACTTGCACAGGAATGAGCCTGACAACATCAAAGAGGCTACCCAGCAGTAATGACTTGCACTTCCAACCTGAGCTGGCTGCAAACCAATGACCCAGAGGGCAGATCCTCTCTGTCCCATTATCTATCCCGTAAGTCATCAAGGCCGATTTCCCATTTTCTTTTAGTGCTAGCAGCTTGATGATAGCAGAGAATTATTACAGCTGTATAATATTAAATATGATGGCAATTAGATAATCTCCTGTAACTGCCAGACTGTGATTCTTAAAGACTATTGTTTATCATTGGCTTTTTCTTTTCTGGATGTTAAAGGACAGACCTCATCTGCTTTGTTTTGCAAGTACTGCCACCGTATGAATATACTGTATGCTTGTGGAGAAAATTTCTTGATTTTTGCTTGGTGATTGTATTCCACCCATCCCAGCTGTGAATTTACTACAAGGCTCTGCCGGTCCAGTTCTCACATCAGTTACCCTCACGTAGAGGGTATCTGGAAGAGTATTTTGCTTGCAGAGGCTGGATGTTGCACAGTACCGCTCGGGGTGGTTGAGCTTCTGGTGTGTGTGTGAGAGAGAGAGAGAGAGAGAGAGAGAGAGACCGCTCTGTGGGGAGGGCACAGGCTTGATTTTGAGAATGGCTCAGGATGTTCTTTCGAATAAACATGGAAACAACTAATATAATCACATATCCAGATAATTTTGGGACTTGAGGCTCTTGAAGGTGTTAGAGTTGTTATGGAAGCAAAATTAGGCCCGTGCCTACTGAAATCCTTGGCCTATAATTATACAAGGGAAGTTTTAAAAACCCGATTTGCTTTTACAGCTGTTTTCATAGGCACATTACTTATATGGTAATGCTTTGATTTGGCATATCAATAATTCCTGGTATAAGGCCTGATCTTGTTCCCTTTGCAATAAACAGTGTAACTTCTTGCATGTAATAAAGGAGCGGGACTTTAGGTAGAAGCTATTGAGAAGTGTTTAATTAGTTTTATTGTCTGATCAGAATCATCCTGGCTGTGTTAACTCCTGTGCATCCAGTGTCCTCTAGATCACATTTTGCTGGTATGAAATGAAGAAAAGGGGAGGTTGTCTTACCTGTTCTCTATAGAGATTATACTTAAATACCATTAAACCCCAAACAAATGACCATTCACATGCATATTTAACAGTGTTTAGTCACTGTTTGAGATTAGCAGTTTGAGAAATGCCACTTTTTTCCAGAAATTTTGTCCTGTGCGTAAAGCGTGCGTTCTCTGCAATGAACATGAACCATACGACCTGTCTTGCACACATGCAAAAAAGCACTCTCAGGAAGGCTCTTTTCACTGCTGGTTTATGTGGTTAAAAAGGGAATAAAGCAAAAGAAAAATCAACCTCGAGAGCATGTTGCAGATACGAAGTAATACCCGTGTGTGGATGCCTGCCAGCCTGCTCAGCGTGTTCTCTGTCAGTTGGCAGTGAGGGGGGTCAACGGACAGGAAAAAGCAAAACTTTTTTACACACAGTGGCACAATGAACACTTCATAGCAACAGTATACATTTTTTTAGTTAAAGCCTCTAGGAGTGCAGTTCTGCTGTTCTGGGCATCAAGGAGGTTATCTATAGTCTTTTTTGGCTTTTGGTAATTTTTTCCTGGAGTCTGAAATGAGTGCACAGTTTCAATTCCGACTTGGTCTCATGCTGTAGCGGCAGTGGTATTTTAGCCGATAATAAAGTAAGCGCAGAAACTAACCTTTAAGTCCAGGCAAGAATGACAGGAATGCTCAGAGGAAGAGAACAGAGAAGAAAAATGCTAAAATAGTAGTCCAGAACAGAACAGGGTGCAGGGGGGAAATAATTTTAGACGAGAACTGTAGAAACAGTACTTGACCACAGACTGAAAATTAGGAAAGCTGCCATTTCTTGTCAGACCAGCCAGATTTTGAGTCTTAGCTGCTGGGGGACAATTTTCCTCTAGTCTGAGCCTGTGTCTTTTATAATTAACGAGGGTTGTCATCCACATCTTTGAGATTTTGATGCGAGTGGGAGCTCATCGCTGTTGATCTGCTCAGCGCTTTGCATGCAGAACGCAGCAGCTGCTGCCGGTGATCCTGGGGCTGATTTGTCTGCAGCTTTCACGGGAAACGTTTCCATCCACGACATGAACTGGGCGAGGAGGCAGCTAGTCTAATTGGAGCATTAAGTTTATACAGTAGGTGGTACGCCTGTGTTTTCTGTTGGTTTTCTGTCAGCTCCTCTTAGTTTATTTGTGACATATGCAGGGCTTGGATGGATGGATTTGTGCGTAGTGCAGCTACATCAAGGAAGCATTACGTGCTGGTGCTTGGTGCGGGCGTGCTGAGGCCTTCAGTACTCTCCGAGGGCTTTGCTCCCCTTGCGCTCTGCTATGTCGCTCACCTTGTGTAGCAGCTGCTGTGGGCCTTAGCAGGGGTCCTGGGCAGGGTATCCGACCTAGGTTGCATACTCAGGTCACTACGTATGTGATCCCCACATTCATAGTTCCTGATGAGAACAGGCTCAGGCTGATGGTGCTGACTGGCAGCGAGGGGTGTAGCTGGTTTTCACCTGGTAAAATGTACAATTTCTGAGAGTGTACAACATTTGCAATAAGCAAGTGTAACCAGAGCATAGTCCCATCCTTGGCAGCAGTCCACAACCGGAGTGAAGTTGTGTTGGGGCTGATCTTGACTACAGAGGTGTTGCTGATAAAGCTGTGGCAACAAAGTCCCTGTGAGCAATCTGGTTGGGACTGCTGGGAGAGCTTCTCATTCACCTACTTCTCTAAACAGCCGACCAGCCACAGTAGCCTAACCTGCATGCCAAGAAATTCGGCGGTGCCCCTCCTGATAGCCGCGGCTGCAACTTCCACCAGTAGCAGCAGTCAGGCAACACGCGTGCAGGAGATGCGTCCTCTCTCTCCCCGCTTCCCCACTTGATGCAACGGATCAACAGGAGGGAGTCCCTGCTGAGATGCTGCAGCTCCTTCAATGCTGGTCCATCAGATAGCCCAGCAGTTTCTTTCCCTCTGCTTCTCCTTTCACCTCTCATTAACCCAGTGCAGTAGCTGTCGCCTCTGAACCTGACTGTACATAGGAGGAGATATTGTGCTGTTTTGGCAACCATCCAAACCAGAAGGAATCATCTTGCAGGCTGAATTTGACCCATGGGCAGTGAATTGAGTGGTGCCATCACAGAAGGAGAAGGACTCTTTTTTCAGTGCAGCTTGTGGTTTTTGCCAGCCGAGAGCAAGGATTTGAATTTTCATATATGTGGCTAATCAACATGGCAGTGTTTCAAAATGCTTGGGTAGGTCTTGCCCCAGCTAGGAAAAAATTAAATCTAATTAGAAATCAGAGCTAGGAGGAAATGATAGTTCTGCCCATGAGGATTTCGAAGATCTCAGAAAAATGTCTCATGCTGTAATGGAAGGAAAAAATGAGGTAAACTGAAAATCAGATAAAATCAATAGGTAAACATGGTTTATACCTATAGTAATTATAAAATAAATCTTAAGCTATAGATCTTAGCTTTAGTGTAGTTTAATTTAAGAAGCAAATTTCTCTTGCAATTACAGCATTTTAAATTATAACTTTGTTAAACATTTAAAAAAAAAAAAACCTTTGTTTGGGGCCCAGAAATTTTTTTTTTAAACTATTACTGAGAAAATTTTTAACAATCAAAACAAAATGTCAACGTTTTTCCCCAACTGTAAACGTACTCAAACAGTTTTCCCTCCAGCAGATTCAGGTTTGCCAGTAAGCGTTTTCTGGTGAAAATTTTATTTGAAAATTTCCTGCCACTTCTATTAGAAACCACTTGTTCTTACTTAATTTTGGCCCAAGGGCAACAGTGACTCTGTATGCTTATTTCAGTTTTAGTTTCAGCAGCCTTAAAGCAGAGCGCTGCCAGGGCTTTTCCTCCTCAGTGGTTATGACCAGTGACATTGTTATTTTAGCTGCCCGAGGTGTATGATCTAATGGTTATTCCATATATTTTTCTAGCGTGTCCATTATACTGAAGAGAATTAGGTATCATCTACTGCAGTAGTTATTCCACGAGAACATGACTTTCATATGTAAACACAAGAAGTAGAACAAAAAAAGAAGGACCAGCATTATTGTTCATATCTACCATGAGGAATCTACAAGTGAAAAACCACATCCAAAAAAGAAACCAAACCAAACCAGATTAACAGGTGCAAGATCATTATGCATTCAGGCTAACAGAAAAAAAGATCGGAGTAGGCACACAGGGTGGTAAACAAATCAGACGTTTGAAGAACCACTCGATCCAGGGACTATATGAGTATAAAGAACAGCAGGAAAAAATCCCTTTCCCTTTTCCTCTCAGGAGTGGCAATGGCCCATAATGCGGCAAGGGCTGCAGGTGAGACTGTGGAGCAATGGGATGCATCACATCTACCACGTAGCTGTCGCTTCCACAGCTCACGAGCCGGGCACCCAACATGCACACGAGGCCACGTGGCTGCCTGTAGCTATGCCACGTGCGTCCTGTTTGGAGCCGCCGCCTTGGTGAGATAAGGGCACTTTTGCAAGGGAAAGCACCAGAGAGCTTTCCTATCCCAAGAAATTCTCTCCTACGGGTTCAAATTTGCAAGGGGAGGATCTGAGCCTATTTTAACTATTTTCTTCTCTGGGAGAGCAGCACTTAAATGCTAATTTGAAGAGAAATTCATAGAGGTTTTGAGCTCTCAGACCCCCGACTGAATCTCTTTCCCGTCCCCTAATTTAGCCAAAGTGCTTCTGAAAGGTACTCAGCTGATGTGACCGCACTGGAAACTGAAATGCTGTCATTAGGGAGGTAGCGCTGGTTAGCGAGCAAGCTTTCACGCCGGGCCTTGCCTCAGCCCCAGCCTCGGAGGGCAGCGCTTCAAAGCCCTGTGTGGAGTTAGCCAGTGAGACACGTTGGCAAGCTGCGATCAAACGTGTCTGTTGCTGCAGAGGGGACCAGGCGGGATGCCCAGGGACACGCTTTGTCAATACAGGATGCACGGTCACGAACCATTTTCACTGTGGCTGTCTTATGAGTACCAATGAAACCTAAAACTGCACCGTCATGTATTTGTATGTGAAAGGAGCTCTACAGCAAATGCAGTCTGATGTATAGCGATCTAATGAATTTAAAGGGTCGACATCGGAGTCTACTAGTGTTAGGAATAAAACTCTGGAAAGGTGAATTTGTGGGTTTAGAAAGCTGAGAAGTCCCCCTTTCTAGCTGAATCTTTAGATAACAGATTTTAAATGAACCCCTAGTTTCTGATCGACTCTTCCTCGCTTTACAGTTCAGACCTGGTTGACACAGCTAAAGCCACAGTCTTTGAGGAAGAAGGGATCAACATTTTTTTTAGATCGTGTTTGTGTACACAAGCAGCTGCTTGAATACGCTGAAGTGTGAGGAATGTTTAGATAAGTGCGCAGAGAACAGCAAAAGTGGGTGGAAATGGCGTAAGAAATACCACCAAACAGATTGGACCACAGTTCAGTGCTTCGTTATGGTGTCCTTTGTGTTTATGCTGTCAACAGAGGGAGGATGGATGGATGGATGGATGGAGGTACAATAAACGGTACAAACAATTTGACTTTTTCAGCACGTGCTTGAGAATTGGCTCTCTTTCTCCAGCGAAAAGATGAGTTTCTTTTCTCTGTTTCAGGGATTAGGTAAATACCACGAGTGATGACAACAGACAGAACTGGGGCTTGCAAAGATACAGAGGGGAAAATTTACTTGACACTTGTGAGAAGTGAACTCTGAGCTGGCAGTGTGGTTAGACACGCAAGCCTCATTTCAGAAAGCTGAAATATTGCCTTCTCATTCTTCTACCTTTAATCACGAAACCTCACATTCTTCTAATGATTCTTTCAGAGGGAGAAGTGAAATGATTCATATAAAGAACTAGAATTGCTCAAACCACATCCCTTTTATTTATCTAGACCAAGCTAGAACCTCAACTGAAGTTCAGATTGTTTGGGATAACATGTTGCAGTGTTCACATTCTGCTTTTCTTCTCTTACTCCCTTATATTCCAGTCCTTTTTCTGATGGCCCACTTTAAAACACATGCAGCTACTTAAGAGTGTCAGAAATTGCATCTCACTGGAGGTTCCCGTGCATACGGAGGAGCGAATCAGAAAAAGGCACTCCACAATTGTTTATTGTGTTAATGCAATAATTATACAAAAGGAAGTGACTGCTGTGAAGAGTGGTTGAACAACTGGTTAAGCAGAAGAGAGGAGACTAAGATTAGTAGGATGGGCAGAGGAGGAAGGAGTCACGTTGCCTCTTGGATGAAACAGTCTCCAGGGACGCAAGAGCAAGAAGGTGAAGTGAAGAAAAAACAGAAGGAATCTCCAAGCTTTGCACTCCATTTGTTTAGAGTTAGAGAAGGTGACAAAGGTAAGGAGAGACACCTACTGTTTAAGTTGTTGGAGAGTTTTAAAGGCCCTTAGCTCAAGGTTGAAATTCTGGTGAAGGGGGCTTACTTGAGTTGCAGAATACTTCGAGATTTGACTGACGTCCTATGTGGTTTGGAGTGCAGAAGCCCAAGCACTAAGGGAAAGAAATGTATCTCCTTCATACACCTTTTCATCTTTCTCCTTTTTAATTCAGTTACTTCAGTAAAAGGGCCTTGAGTAGTTTTTGTTTTCTAGTTAGTAGTTCCTACGTGCTGTCATGCAGCAGTCAAAACATTCCACTCTTCAGCCACATTTCACTGCTCGTTCATTTAGCCTTTTTATGTATCAACAGCTGGTTACCTAGAAGTGGTATGTGTGCTTGCTTACCAGATATTTAGGTGCTGTTCAGTACATCTTGCCTACAAGGAAGTTCAAAAAAGGAGCCAGGAGCGAATTGTGGTAGAGGCTGCATGCAGACTGTCGTTGGTGGAAGAGTCAGGGTCAGAGTAATGGGTGCTGGCTTTGAGTCCTTCAGCATATGGGCTAAGTGTGTCTGAACTACAGACCGTTAGCTAAATGTTGTTCTTAGATTAATACCGCTTTTAGGAATCTTTGCCAGCGCGTCTGATTTTCTGTTTGTATCGTGGTTTGTGGCAGTGGCCTTAGAAGGTCTGTTTTTTTGTCTGAAGAGAAGTAGGAACTTTGGGATTAGTTAGAGAAGAAAGAGTTGAATTTCTTATTGGGAAGATTTGTAGTCTCCTTAACAGAAAATGGAGGGTTGTGAGGTCTGATTTGCATCACTGGAGAGTATGGATATTCTTGGGGAATGTCATCAAGGTCTGTGGCTGAGGATTTGCACCACAGTGTGTAGTTTTCATTATATAACCTGAAATAGTGTTCTGTAATAGTCACAGTACTCTTGTCTCTCCATATTACTTTTATGGACTTGCTCAGCGTAACCATCCATCCGGTACTTTTTGCACAGAGGAAAATGAAATAAGGGGGAGAGATGCTGCTGCCTGCTTTCACACAGCTCTTCAGCTCCTTTCCTTAATGTCCAGCCTGGCTCGCTACATGGAACTATTCACAGTACGTCACATCTTGCTATCAAGGCCTCTTTTTTGGTATTGTCATAAAGCAGCTTGCTTGTAGCTTGCTGTAAAAATGCAGTGAAAGTCATTCTGATGACAGCTCGAGGGAAGAAATAATGTTCTTTGCAAATTTGCATATAAAGACTGAGAAAAACAAGCGCAAGAGCTGTGCAAGGGAAGATACTCTTGTTTGATGCTTGAGTGTTACAGGCCTGTGGGAAGTCTTGTATGTTCACAGACAGAGGGGTCAAACAGAGATTTCCATTACCAAATGCTTTTAACATTGCTTGCATGAAACTTTCCCTCTTTTTTTGTTTCTTTTCTGCTGTGTTCCTTTCTGTCTAGATTTAGCTGTGCAACATATGTGGTATGTGTGAGAGAAAGAATAGGAACCTTGCAGCAAAATGAGTTGAGTTAACGCCACAATTTTTTTCCCCCCTAAATAATCACATTAATTAATTAGCCCATTGCTCTGGGGAAGCACTTTGCTCTGCTGCTTGCTAGCTATGCTAACTTGTAGGACTGCTCTCAATCCCATGGTCTCCAGAGCCTGCATTACCTCCAACTGCTGCTCCTGAGCCCCCTCGGTACTTTTTCAGGAGGTTGTGGCAAAGGCACATGCGCGCACAGGCTCTGTGCGAAACGAGTATCCCTATCGAAGAGTGGCAAATGTTAGGTTGCCCTTTTTAATTCTAGCCCCAGTGGCTGATGTGAGCATGCTCTTTTGCATGCATGGCACTGGCTATTTGCCAGGTTTAGTGTAATTTTTTTTTGAATGAATGAATGAATGAATGAATGAATGAATACCTGATTAAGTTAATGAAGCTGAGCCAATGGTGGGAGGGAGTGACTTGGCTGCTGACTGCTGTAAGAGATCTGGCAGCGCATTAGACTTGCATAACGCTTTACAGCTCCGTGCTGCGCTCCATATGAGCCACAGGAGAGGGCTGCAATAATTACTCAGTTTTTTGATTGAAAACAGCTGCAGGTAGCTAGTCATCCTTTTGTCCATTTCCCCGGTGTGGGGAGGTGACTTGTCTTTGCACCTTGGATTGCGAGTGGCAGATGGGTAAGCTGCTCACAGAAGTGATCACAGTGGTGAGAAAGCACGTTTGTCGCTCGTTGGCTTTTACAAAAGGTCCATTCATATTTCCAAGCTGTGATTCGCCAGACGCACATGTCCAATGGAGGAATTTTTTAGTTTTGAGTTTAAAACTCCTATATAAATTATCTTTATTGGAGTTGTGTGATTTTTTTTCCCCTTCTTCAGTTGGCCAGGAAAAGGGGAGCAAAAGGTTTTCTTCTATCTGTTTTTTGTAAGAGAAGTCATTTTAAAATCCTTCCAGTTCCTTTTGGTGGCTGTTTAAAGCAAGTTTTTTTTCTGGCAGTCCTAGTTTGTGCATACCTTTGTTTCTCACATACTTAAATTAAGAGTACTGGCGCTGCATGTTAACACACCGCCTTCATTTGTCAGCGTTCCCTGCTTGAGAGCAACGCTGATGATTTGCATTCTTAGTTGGAATGTTTTTTTTTTTTTTAATTGCAGCTGGAGCCTGTGACTGCTGTGTTGTTATAAACTGGCATTATTTCATTTTGTTGTAATTGTTTTCTGCGTTGTCTTGTCAGATAGAACAGCTGGGGCAATCGCACCCTCGCTGTGCTGGCCTCAGCGAAGTGGCACTGGTGATGAATTTGGCTCTCTGTGCCCATTTTATCTGCCTGCCACACTGCCTATGAAACGGGAGGCTCCCGCAAAGCGTGAGTCAGGAATAGCAAACTAATCACTTTGTGTTGTGGGCTGCAGAGCCAGTCCAGGCATTTTATTGGAAGAGGGGGTGCAGAACAGCTGCTTTGGCTTTTTTCTTTTCTTTTCTTTTTTTTCCCCCCTGTATGCATTCCTACGTGCACATCTCAGCATGCAAGTTGAACCCTGTGATCTTACTTTTGATCAGCCTGCCAGCTTGAGGATCTGCGCAGGACTAATGGGTATTTCTGTAGGGCGCACCCGAATGTGACTGATTGATTGAATTAAAAAGAAAACTGAATGAATGAAAGAAAGAAAGAGAAAGAAAGAAACAACAGAAGAGTGACTGGAGGGAACGCTGCGCTGGTCTCAGCATTGTGCAGCACCGGGGAGCACAGCCGCGCGCCTTCGGGGCTGGGGGCGAGCTGCCAGCCTTTTTTATGTTGTCAGTTGTAGTAGTCAGTGGTCCTGATTAAGCAGGGAGCCTGGTGTTTTACTTCAGGTATGAGCAAGACCTCGTACAACATTACATAATGTTAAAGCTGTCCCACAGGCTTCACTGAATGAAACTTGAAAGGATGAGAGAAGCTGGAATCCATGTCAAGGGGCATTTAATGTGAATTCGTTTTTAGCACTTTACAAATGAACTAATTATAGTCCATTTGGTGGCACTGGGAATCTACCAGGAAAGCCACCTGCAGGAAGGACATCCATTGAAAGGCGCTGAGCATGTAGCTGATCTTTCCAAATCTGCCCTTAAAAAAGCCGTGCGCTCACACTGTCCAAGTATCCGCTGAGCTTGAAGGTGCACTCCCCTTCAGAAGCACATGCGCTTATCTCTAAAATGGCTGCTTCAAGCTGGCCAGTGTTCACTTGATGCCACTGGCTGGGTTTTCCAAGGGCTGGAACACCCACAGATCCTGTAATTTTTGGTGAGGACCTTCATCTCTTCTGAAGGTGAAGTCAGACATCGTTCAAATTTGTTTTGCCACATGCATGAAAGAGAGAACGTTAACAAGCATTTGGAGACACATGGAAGGAGGAGACCTGCCTGAGATATCTGCGGTGCAAATGTGTTCATACAGGCATGACAGTTTCTGTCACAAGTTAAAATGAGTGGCGAGTGGGTGTTGCTTCATTTATAGTCACTCATGTGAAATTTTCAATGGAAAATTGTGTAGGCAGCTCCTATTGTAGCTGGGCACATTTTAGACAAATGAAAAGCATCAATAAACTAATTTCTGTATTATGCTTGTTTATAAACAAACTCTATTCACTCATTTAAGCTGCAAAACTGCCTCTAAGGGATTGGTGTAAGAGTGAAGGATCTTGTTGTGCAATCTCAGACAAATTGGTCCTTCAAATCTGAAGTCCTGTAGCTGGCAGTAGTACCGCGCAGGAAGAAAAGGGGTATATGCCGCATCTGTCCACTTAATAGAGTAGTGTAGGTGGGATCCAAGTTTTCTTCCTGACCTAACTGCGATTGAAGGAGCACTGTAAGCACCCGTGCTTAGGCTTCAGGACCCTTCGGCAGAGGGCACCTGGTGTGTATGAGGTGTGGTACTGCCTTCCTGAACTTCTCAAGTTGGGCTCAGGCCCTTACTGAACACTTAAATCCTTCTCTTTGCTCCTCCATAGGAGTGGAGAGCTCTGGAGTCTGAGTGCTTCATTCTCCAAGAAGTTTCTCTGTAATCAGCATCGTCAGCTGGTACATTTCTATTGCAAGCCTCTAGATAGCTGACGTTGTTTCACAAAGCTCCAGTTCCTGGTGTCAAATGATTAGATGGGAAATTCCACTTTTAGCTAAGAAAGTAAGTTTCTGCTCTTGTGGGTTGCGGGAAAAAGCTAGAGAACTGGAGCCTGAAAGGCCTCAGACAGCAAAAGGGCATTTTGGGGGGGGGGGGGGGGGGGGGGAGGAAAAAAAAAAACCACCACCTTCCACGTTTATCATTTTAAGAAATCTTGTATTTGTAAACCAGTATCGTGTGTTTCAGGGGCAAGAAGGGGGGCCTGAATCGTGATATTTGAGCCCCTGGGCTTGGCAGGATGAGGGAGATTCCTGCAAAGCGGAGGGAGGGCAGTGCCGGCGCAGCAGGCTGGGAGGGTGGTGAGCTGGAAGCCACTCTGCAGCCCTCTGCTGGCACCAGGAGCTGCATAAGCGGCCTGCAGCTTTAGGAGCAAACGCTTGCAGCCTGCTTTCTGAGCACTTCAATACCAACTTTCTGCAAAGCATGCTGGAAAAGGAGTGCTCACCTTTATGCATAACTTTTATGTAAGAAACATGAAATTAATGATTCTCGCAGTAGGCAGCTAAAAATGGACTGAGAGCTCCTCTGACACTCCCATACAATCATGTGTGTGTGTAGAAAGGTATGTCATGTGTCCAGAACATAACATGATTTTTACAGGTGTTGAAAACGCAGGCATCTTTTCTGTTACAGAACCAGGTGATGGCACCCACATGAAATGACAGCAGAAACCTGCAACCTTCTGAAAATTAACTGAAGTCTTAATTAATTCAGTGATTAGCCTAATTGAAATCTAATCTGCTACTAGCAGCATGAGAAACTGTGATTCTTGTACAGCTCACCAGCACCCACCAGCCAAGATAACAACGTGTCCCTAACCAAAGCGTAACTGTAGTAAAACAGGACTGCAAGACACCAGTGCCCTGCTTAGAAAATAAAGAGCTCCCCTTATCCTCAAAATTCAGCAGCTAAAAAATTCAGGAGTTTGTATCATGTGCATTCATAAATGTCACCAGGTTAAATGGCTCTTTTAGAACTCCCACTGTTTGCGGTGGGGGGCAGGGGGGAATATTTCTTATGATATTCTTTCTCCTGAATCTTCCTCTCTCAGCTCTGGTATCTACTACAGTCTTGCGTCATAAAATTTCACGGCAATGTCAAGCCTCCGAGCATCTCACATCCAGTGATCTGCTAGCTGAGGTTTGCTTATATCAATTGCTTTTTGTGCTACGTAAAGGATATCTGATCTGACTGCGGGGAGGAGGGATGTGCAGAATAGCTGCTTGCTCTGCAAAAAGCTGTATCAGTTTGCTGTGGTGGGCTCCCAGAAGTATAATAAGAGCTAACACTGCAGTGGACAATCTGACTTGCAGATGCGGTGTTGATCAGGAATCCTTTCATTTTGGGAGGAGATTTTCAAATTTTATTAGAGGTTTTCATGTTTCTTAATACTAGATCTCTGCAGTTGGCCCTCCTGGGAAATCTGCCAGAGAACTGCAAAACTGGTAAGATTAGACAGTAAACTCATATAGCTATTGTTGGCCTGTGCTGAGCTCCACATGGCAAGGCTAATGAAATCTGTAGCAGTTAGTTAACCACTATGAATATGTACCTGGCAGAGGACAGCACGTAGTGCTGAGGAAAGCTGGCGTATGGCTCTGAGAGGCAGAATGCAGCTGCAGATCGTTCTGCAACGTGTCTGTGTCTGCCTTGTGATCCCAGTGAATCTGATCCTGCAAGGTGCTGAGCTCCTTGGAGAAGAGGGAGAGAGTTGGGTCAAGTGCCCTCCCTTTCCACTGATTTCAGGTAACGCTGAAACCACCTGCTCATCATATCACTATGGAATGGGCAGGTGATTTGAGACAGGCGCGTTAGAGCGTACAGCTGATCCTATGAGACTGCCTGTAACACACCAGACATAAAAAGCTGTGCATCAGACTTGATTCACAGGATTATTTTTCCAGTGTACTCTTTGATTATTACGTGGATGTATACTTGTCAGGCAGGGCAGTGGTGTCTGACAGAGGGTAGGCCCACTTTTTTACTAAGTGATAAATGTGATAAATTACTAGTCATGCCTGCAGCTGGAGAGTAAAAGCTAAAAATTAGTAGTAATGTGTGTGTTATTAGGATTTGGGCTCAAAGGAGCCTTTCGACAGTAAGTGGCTTGTTTGAATATCCCTGAAGTTGGAGGCTGACAGCTGCCCCCCTCAGGTGATTACTCCGTACAATAAGGAAAATGAGCTTGGTCTCAGCCCTGCTCTTGGTGGCAAAGATTGGTACGAGCTTGTTTGCAGTTTTGCAGAGAGATCAGGAGTAGGAGAATGAAGGACCGAATTTTTGAAGGTGTTTTGGAGAAAGAAGTTAGCTAGCTGTTTCATAGGACTGCCAAAAGTGCCTGATTTCTGAAGGCAGTGAAAATGCCAGTCTGCATATGCAGGTGCTGCAGTGTTTTGTGAATCTGGCCCCAAATACTCTGTACCCAAAGGCTCAGTCTCTGGAGATGGGACGCAGCCTATTATTACAGCGGTGAGGGACGCTTGCATTGCTGAATTTGCCTTTGTTGCAGTGAGCTAGATGAATAAAGGATTTCAGCCTCTAAAGCTATCACCCAGCTTCCTTTCATGAGTTTCAAATTTATTAGAAGAAATAAATAGAAAAATACTGGTTGGGGGGGGGGGCA
Source organism: Struthio camelus (assembly GCF_040807025.1). Classification (NCBI taxonomy): domain Eukaryota; kingdom Metazoa; phylum Chordata; class Aves; order Struthioniformes; family Struthionidae; genus Struthio; species Struthio camelus. Next base: position 99,417,704 of record NC_090943.1, on the reverse strand, counting down.
TGCTGTGGTATAAACTACCTTTGCAGAAGCACGCTAGAGTTTTGCATGCAAATGCATATCCTGAGCTCTAGTGTGCAATCCCTTTGGGGCCAGAGCAAACCCAGATGGTGACTCCTCCAAGTGATTATTTTTCTGCCTTAAGCCTTTCCAGGAATTTGAGTGTGGGCAGGCTGCCAGCGGACACTGGCTATCCAGACACTTTAGCAATGTTCCATGTGCGCTAGCTGCCAGATACCAAAGTCCAGCTGCTGTCCCTGATCTCTTTGTCCCCTTTCCCTTCTCAGGCCGAATTACACACGCGCGCGCACGCACACAGTTGTGCGACGCACACTTACAAAGCAGGAGAAAAAATCACTGAGAGTTTGCTGCTCTTTTGCATGTCTTGCAAATCACGATTGACAGCTCCAAAGTTTAAACAGAAAGGAGTTCTCGGAGTCAGAGAAATGACTTGGATCCAAAAAAAAGTGTACAGATAATAAACAGTACCCCCCACCTCAGAAGGCAGTCAGAGTGGGAACGTCTTTCTAGGATACAAGAGAAGAACAATTGAACCATGTCTGACGCCCTTCTTGCCTTTGAGACACTCTATTTGGCTTGCCCCCTTCCTTTTTCTCCCAAGCAAAATCATTGCCTTGCTATCCTTGCTGTTGCTGCTGCTCGACTTATGGTGAAAACTTACGGTTTTACTTTTCACTCCTGAAGCAGAAATAGCCTGGGATTTGCTGCACAGAAAGGCAGCTGACCTGCATTTCTGCAGATCCAGCCCCAGGTCTACCGGAGGTCAAAGTCTGACTATACAGTAGTTGGCCTGGAAAAAGTGGGCCAGTCTTTATGGTTCTACTGATGTCTGGTCTTTCATTAAGCTCCGTTAGGCTTGTCCTTTGTTCTCCAGGAGATTTTGGGAAGCCCTTTTGTTACCAGTGGTGATGAAGAGAGCCATAAGAAAGACTGACAAAACAAACAAGCAGGCAAAATGCTGTGTGTAGCCTGTGAAACTTGCCTGTTTTCAAAGTCTCAAGCCCTGCACCAGTTTGATCAAAAAAGCTTGCTCAGCTCCAGAGGCTTTCAGATGACTTTGGGCTCTTTCATGGTTTTGCCTCACAGTCAGAAATTCCCAATTTAACATAAATTCTGCACAAAAGAGTTAGCATTTGGCATTTTTGAAGGATGTTAGCTTTGAATTTGGAGGCTACCCAAAACTCAGTAGTTTGATCCTGTTTAGCAGACAAACCCTTTGCTTCAGCTCCTGCAAAGTATAACTCCACTGAGTTTTCATACAGCTTCATTCTAGTAATTTTGATGTGGACAAGCTGAATCTGCGCTCCTCAGACTTTTGGAATGACTAGTTTTGGGAGCCCACTTTACCCATTACAGCAAAATAAGTTGGCCCTCTTCCATCCCACGTACAAACTGCTTTAAACCTGTGGCATATTGGGCCTGGTATTTTGAGTCATCTTGTTAGACAGGCAGAGGGGCCAGCGCTCTGCTTCCAGTCTGAATCCACGTTTTTCCTCTCAAAGTGTTTTTAGGGTCTGTTTTCAGTTCAGGTCCATCTCTGCAAGAGATCAAAGGACGGGCCAGTCTGTCAGCCCTCCAGGTCCAGTCCGAGCTCCCTATAGAAAGAGGAGCGATACAAATGGAGCGTGTAAAGCACGTCCCAGCGCAGCATCTCCATGCAGCTTCCTCAGTCAGGAGCTGCTGATTGATGTGCCAGAGCTCCCTGCCCGGGGTGGAAGACTACAGTGAGCTAAAGTTAACGAAGGATGACTGCGCAAATGTAAGCTTGGTGGTTTTATTTTTAGTTGAACTTAAAAATAAAAATCTATAAGTCATATGTAATATAATAATTTTAGCTGTTGCCAAGACACACTGAGCAACTGTGAGGAGGAGGGGAAAGACCAGTGCAAATCCCAGAGCTCTTGTCTCCCAGCTGCCCTCGTCCGGCTGGAGTTGCAGCGCCGCGGCGGCAGCAGTGCCAGCTTCTGGCAGGTCTTTAGTCTCCCAGGCAGCACCTTAGCCTCCAAGTAAGAAGTCAGCTTAGGAGCTTCCAGGTTTTCCGGGAAAAAATTATGCTGACAGAATTGCTGAGAGACAAACAAACAGCTGCATTTTACAGACAAGCTGAGGGGTGGTAGTGACTTGGCCCCTCACACAGCAAATCGACTTTCAGAAACCGAGTTAAAAAGTCACCAGCCTGCGTTGGACTACGCTGCTCCCTGTCAGCCTGGCTACTGTCTCTCTCTCTGCGCTGTGTTTTTGCCTGCAGCGCAACACAAAAGTCTTTATAACGACCTTTCCCAAGCCTACAAATAATTTGTGTGCCGATTTCTCAGCTTAGGTCAGGCCTGCCCTAATTCGTTACAGCTGTAGAGTTCTTGAAGGAAGAAACAACAAACATTGTTTTTTTTAGGGTCTCCGCGGTTATTGGTGTTTGATTACTGTTTATCAATGTTTAAACAGTGGAATAATTAACTTAAAACAGATTGTATCAGACCATTAGAAGCTTTAGACTTTTCCTGTGCGATTGTAACAGCTTGGAGGTTCAGAAAAGTAAAGAATGCTCTTAAAGCTAGGTTTAATCTCGGTCGACTATGTCTTCAGAGTACTGTGTGCACATATAAACATGAGGCTTATTGTTCATTAGAACCAAGGCAGTAGGGAAAGAGATTCTCCCAAAGGGATATTATTTGCCATAAGATAACTATCGTTACTGCTGCTCAGCGTTCACTTTAATAAAGTCAGTTACATCCTATTTCCATCTTCTTTCACGTCCACTCTAATTCTTTCTCTCTTCATTTTTGTTTCATAAAATAAATGCCTTTCTTGTTAGAATGCCTATAGTGTGAGGTACGAGATTTCTAAGCCCCCATCCTTGCATATCTTTCAAAAAAACCAGAAATGCAGATGAAAGGTGGTGACTGGACAGGGAATGGGAAGAGTCTCATTTTCTCTAAAGTTTAATTATGAAACAAGGCAAAGTAGGAGTTCTTGGTTTCAGGCAGGTGGGGAAAAGCTGTCAGTCTGTTTTGTTTTTGTTTTTTTTTAAAGTGTGATGTGATTTAGTTGCTGTATTTTCCTTAGCAGATAATGAAAGAATGAGAAAGGCTTTGTTCCCGGTATCAAGGATGGCTGCAGTAAGCTCACTGAGTGATGCAGAGAAGGGAGAGCACCAATTTTGCTCTAGCACATAATAAAATTGTGAGCTTTTGTGAGCGTCAGGGTTCCTGCGTTGGGTCAGGGAGATCCAGTCACCTCTTAGCCGGGAGTTTTCAGGGCCAGCCCCGTGGGGCGTAGCGTCAGCTCGCAGGTACCGCTGACCCCTGCCGAGCACCCCAGATTGCAGGGACGGAGCATTTTCCAGTGCAAAATGTTGCCTGCTCACTTAGGTGTGAGCTATCAATAGCAGGGGAGTTCAAAGCACTGAAAAAAACACATTAAAAATCTGGCTCGGAGCCATCTCTGGCTTTGTGCTGCCGCTGTAAATAGCCTGTTTAGCCGAGGCTTGTTGCCAAACTAGTAGATGAAGGGCACGTGTGCCTGCAACAAGCTGTGGCATGAGGGAAGAGCAGAAGGTAACTGCTGTGTTTGCAGCCCTGTCCAGTGTGAAATGAAATCGCTCGGCAGATGACGCAGAGGTTTAGGAGTTCAGAAGTAGCTCACCTTCTCTCAGTGCTACTAATAGCTGCTCGTTGCTAGCGTAAATATTTGGGGGGGGGGGTGTCTTCAGGGCTCCCTGCCGCGTTGTGCGTGATGTCGCGCTGTGATTGCGTGCTTTAGGACACGGCACGGTGAAGATAACGTTGTTGTTGCAAGGGAAGGAGAGGGGGAGAGTGGCAGAGCGAACCGGACACCTGAGAAACAAGCTGGGTTTTCACAGAGAAGGGAGGAAAGCAAGCCTGCAGGATGCTAGGAAATAAGCGACCGAGGTTAAACAAGAGAAGTTTTGGTCAGAGAGTTTCTGATTTACGTAAAGTTTCAATTATTCTCCCGATGTGTTAGCAGACACATCTGGGATTTTAGCTGCAAACTGCTCCTTGACACGTGAGCAGCAATGCAAGGCAGGTTTTATTTTTGCGAGGGTTTTCTTTTTCTCAGTGGTTGTTTTGAGGTGTTTGCTCGTTCGGTTTCGTTTTCCAGCGCTGACAGCATGATTTCGCCCACCTCTCGTTGCAGAATCCAGAGGAGCTGTCGAAGGGTTGTGCTCACGGGGAGATGATTCCTCATGAAGTCACTGGATCCCTTTCAGAAATCAAATGTGACTTTCCATTTATCAGACTGAAATCAGAACCAGCCAGACAGTGAAGCAAGCACAGTGGAGGGGGGACGGCGAAAGATGAAATCCAACCAAGAGCGGAGTAATGAATGCCTGCCACCTAAAAAGCGAGAAATCCCTGCCACCAGCCTGCCTTCGGAGGTGAAGCCAGTCCTGCCAAACGAAAACCACCGCGCAGATAACTTAGCATGGCTCCCCAGTACACCCAGCAGCCAAAGCGGCCTGGGGGGAAGGCACAGGCCCGGAGGGACGTCGGTAGAGATGGGTTTACAGCAGGGTTTACACAAGTCACTGTCTACAGGAATGGACTATTCCCCACCGAGCGCACCCAGGTCCGTTCCAGCCTCCACAACCCTTCCCACGGTGTACTCACCCGCGCTCTCCCAGTCAGGGAATCCTGTATCCCCCGTGCAGTACACACACCTGCAGCACACTTTCCAGTTCGTCGGGCCCCAGTACAGTGGACCATATGCCGGATTCATCCCCTCGCAGTTGATTTCCCCAACAGCCAATTCTGCAACCGGTGCTGTGGCGGCGGCCACAGCTGTTGCAACCACTCCATCCCAGCGCTCCCAGCTGGAGGCTTATTCCACTTTGCTGGCCAGCATGAGCGGCCTAAGCCAGCAGGGGCACAAAGTTGAGCCGCACCTGGTGAGGACACCTGGACTGATTGCTGCAGGGTCTCCTCCACCCACCCAGCAAAACCAGTACGTCCACATTTCAAGCTCTCCCCAGAGCGCTGTCAGAAATGTCTCTCCTCCAACCATCCCGGTCCCTCTGCATCCCCATCAGACAGTGATACCGCACACACTCACCCTTGGCCCTTCCTCCCAAGTGGTGGTACAGTACACCGACTCTGGGGGCCACTTCGTCACCCGGGATCCCACCAAGAAGCCTGAGAGCAGCCGACTGCAGGCCATGCAGGCCAAGGAGGTACTGAACGGAGAGATAGAGAAGAGCCGGCGGTATGGTATTTCGCCGTCTGCCGACATGGGTCTAGTCAAAGCAGGCAATAAACCAGCTCCCCATCATTACGAGACCAGGCATGTAGTGGTCCACTCGAGCCCTGCCGAGTACAGCGCACGGGATTCCTCAGGTGTCCGAGCGTCTGTCATGGTGGTACCCAACAGCAACACACCTACCACAGATATGGAGGTACAGCAGGCCACCAACCGAGAGACCTCTCCCTCAACCCTCAATGACAAGGGAAGCTTGCATTTAGGAAAGCCAGCCCACCGGTCCTATGCTTTATCTCCACAACAGACTATGGGCCACGAGGGGGTGAAAGCAGTTGCTACGCTGTCCCCTCACACTGTCATTCAGACAACCCACAGCGCTTCTGAGCAACTCCCTGTCGGGCTGCCTGCTACGGCCTTCTACGCCGGGACCCAGCCACCGGTAATCGGCTACTTGAGCAGTCAGCAGCAAGCAATTGGGTACCCTGGAAATCTGCCGCAGCACCTGGTGATCCCTGGCACACAGCCCCTGCTTATACCAGTTGGCAATGCAGATGTTGAGCCATCAGGAGTAGCACCTGCAATAGTCACTTCATCTCCCCAGTTTGCAGCAGTGCCTCATACGTTTGTCACTACCGCCATTCCTAAGAGTGAGAATTTCAGTGCTGAGTCCCTCACAACCCAGCCTGCCTACCAGGCAACCATGGTGCAGGCCCAAATCCACCTCCCCGTGGTGCAATCCATCGCTTCTCCTACCGCGGCTCCTCCCACGCTGCCTCCTTACTTCATGAAAGGGTCAATCATTCAGTTGGCCAACGGGGAGCTGAAGAAAGTAGAGGACTTAAAAACAGAAGACTTTATACAGAGCGCGGAAATTAGCAATGACCTGAAAATAGACTCCAGCACTGTGGAGAGGATCGAAGACAGCCATAACCTAGGCATTGCTGTGATACAGTTTGCAGTTGGAGAGCATCGAGCACAGGTAACAGAATGTGGGAGTTGGGGGTGGAGAGACTAGACTGCACGTCTTGGTTTCCTTGGTACAGCTTACCTCAGGGCAGTTGGGCAGCAGGTGTCAATTGCTTTGGGTTTGGGGGGGAATGTAGTTTTTCATTGTTTACACCCATCCATGAGACTGACACATCCTTGGTCGAAAAATCATCCACCTTGCAGTGCCAGTGGAACCATCAGAGCCACACCTATGATAAATGTAGCCTTCTGGATGTGATAGTAGGTCTTCTTTTCTTGCGCCCCGGTTAAACTGCTGCAAGGTTGTGTTCAGCGCCCTCCACAGTCCCTACACTGCAGCCAGGGGAATTGTTTACGTCCTCACTTTGAACGGTTCGCCCAGCAAACCTCAATCATACTGCAGTACTTGAGGCAATGTCACGCTATTTCTTGCCTGTACTGTGGTAGCACCCCGAGGCCCCAGCCGGTCTCTGTTCAGCACTGTAGGAGCACACAGTGGAAAAAACAGTCCTGTCATCATGCAAAAACAGTCTGAGATGAAGGTGGAAACTGAGACACTGGGCCGTAAAGAGATTTGTAGAAGGTCACTTAGCATGTAATTGCCAGAGCCAAGACTAGAGGCAGATCTTCAAGCCTGCCACGCACTGGCCTTACCCGAAGGTCTCCAGTGCCCGAGTAGGATTTTGCATTTTGGTGTAAATCTCAGTATGCTTTACAGCTAGAGAACCCATAGGAAGAATTAAATGATCTTGTTGATCTTTATTCAAATATAAAATAACTTGGTTTAGGCAGTAGGGGTGGATATATTTTGCATTCTGATAGGTGATTTTTACTTTCTCCTCCAGAAAGCTTGGGTTAAGTCCAGCTTGAGTCCTACCCTTAAGAGATGGGTAGGCCCACCAGGTTGTGAATTTCTGTGGCTTGAAAACTTGGGTTTGTCTTGGAATGCTTTCACTCACACGTGTAAGTTACTGAGACAGACTACACAGGGTTTTATTCAGGTTTCAGTTAGCTTGAAACACTGCATAGCTCACATACTGTGCGTCTAGGGGAAATTTAAAAAGGAAAAACACCAAGATGGCTAGGCATCCTGTGCTTCTGAACTTTGTTTCTCACTGGTTTGCAGTGCAGGAAAAGAACCTTGTAACTTTCCAAAGGCTTTTTTAGGCCAAGAATGCACTAATCATAAAGCATTATCTTGGTATTGGCCCTTATCTGAACAATTTAGATTCTGCTGTGTTGAGGCTGGAAATAGATTAGATACACTAGATGGCAGTTTGGTTCATAAAGGTACTCATTTTAAAAAATCTTGTTGCAAATGGTTTTGGTTTGGTTTGAAACAGGAGCGCTGCAAACTTCAGCTCTGGAGAACCAGAAAAAGAGAGAGAGAGAGGAACTAGAAATGGACAGATTTAGGAAAGCCCCTGGAGTGACTGGTCTGGAGAAGAAAACAAAGAGCAGTGGTACTGAGAAGCAAATTACACTGAAAAAATGTCTTGCAGTCACAGCAATCTGTGACCCATCCTTCCTAAATTGCAAACACATGGTAAATTGCTACATGTGTGCCCTTTTTCCTGTCAGGTGTGCAAATTCCTTGTACGGTTGTGTTCGTGTATGTGTATGCATCTACACAAATGATGAACATCGGGCCTCTGCTGTTTTCAGTAGTCATATAAGGATGTGATTTTTTTTTTTTCTCCCCCATCAATCAGCTGTGTTTTGGTGCTCTCACTGAGAGCTGTGCGTCTCCGGCTTCTTGATTAGAGGAACTGTCCTTGCATCGAAACCAGTTACTATGAGTTGCCCCAGTGCCTTGCATAATGAGATCTCCAAAGTAGTAATCTCCCCTCTGCAGTTTTCATCTTGCTCTCATTTCTCTCTCTGCAGCCAGACCACCGGTCTCTGCACCAGCAGAAGGAGGTACAAATTAGTAGGTAGCATTTGTGTCATGTCTTGTTCACAGATCTGTCAACACAGCCAATGTGTTGTAGTAGTGCAGGCTGGGAAGAGATCCTTTGCAGAGGGGAGAGTGCCACCGTCTGGCAGAGAGGGTTTGAAGCTGTTAAAAAAAAAATGCTACGGCAAAAGCTACACCAGTCTCATCCGGCAAAGTGTCACCTTATCAAGAAGCCTATCAGAAGCCGGCTGACATCATTGCAGCTAAAATACTCCCCAGCTGTGTTTCCCACCGGGGATGCTTCCAGAATGGAGTGAGAGTCACGTAGAGATATGATTAGAAGGAGGGTTTAATTTAGGTTTCCTGCAGATTCCAGGACTTGGGTCTCTTCCCAGATCAGCTGTGTCCCTGCATAGCAGTGACTGCTGTGCTGATTTTCCCTTGCCTGGTTAGAGAGGGAGAGTGCTTCTATGTGTCTGAAGTCTCCAGTGACCTCACCCTCAGCCTAGCGTGGATATATGGAAGCATTTAGCCTTATTAGCAGACATGCAGCAGTCGTTACTTGTTAGAAAATTGCCTGTGAAGAGGGCTTAGGCTTCTCATTGGAAGAACAGCACTCAGTCTTGCTGTTTAGAATAGTGACACTGTGATGCTGCTATACTTAAATATGTATTGACGCCAGAGTACAGCGGGAGTATAGGTGTATGTGTAGTTTGGCTTTGCAAAATATTTTGTTATAATTAAGTTTCACTCGTACATATACTTCTGGGAGGAGGGAGCTTTTTTAACAGTATTGTTAGAATGTAGATTATAAAGGATAAGTGCCATACAAAAATAGCATTGTTACCGTTAGCCTCCATTCATTTTGTATACTCCTCCCAATGATCTCTTGGAGCTCATTATAGTATTGATGAACTCGTATTTTCAGATTCTATACAAACATTAGATAATTCTCACACCACTTAAAGGAAAGAGGTAGCAATTTGTTTTTAGCTGGGCGTATACAACTGCAGTGTAAATAGGGAGGCACTATGTAGCTGCTGTCGTGTCTAATTATTGCTGTGGAAAATATTTTATAATATTTAAGTCCCCCCGCTAAGAAACCTAAAGTACAGCTTAAAAAGAAAAGATGAACATCCAGTTTATAACCTTTCCCATTTTGAACAGAATCATAGACATTAAAGATGGAAAAGTCCTGTTAGACCATTTAGTTAGTACCCCTGCCAGTTTAGTGTATATTTCTTTTAGACCTTCGTCCAGTTCAGCTTTCCATTTATATCTCTGCATGCACGCAAACCAATCCCTTTTTCTTTTGCTCAGCGCTCTTACTTTTCATCATCTTTGGCACTGTTACAGACATAAAAAGGAAGAGTTTGACTCTGTTCTCCGCTGCAGATGGAGATCTCTGCCTGCCTTCCACTCATGTGATCTCCGCAGCTTTGTTCTCCGGGCACAGGGGCAGTAACGCTTTGTTCCAGTGAATGACAGGGAAGCTGTATTTTCTGCTCAAATGTGTATTACTGAATTTGGGACATGCAGCAGATAAGGGCTCATATGATAAGCACGAGCTAGCCAGTGGTCCAACAGAAATCGCTTCCCTTGAGAAACAGAGTTTCCCTGCTGTGGGATCACACAGCTGCAGAGAGCCGTAGCTGCTAACCTTCAGGCCTGGGGTTTATTTGTTAGAGTGATGGCATGCTGAAGTGGGGCTGGATGCAGTCACGGCGGGATGCTGAAGGCCTCGCAGCCGCTCTCCTGTCCCCCAGCCCAGACCGTGCATCACGCCAGGTAGTCCTGTGGCAGGAACTACTGCCTGCAGCCCCATAAATCCCTCCAAGCAAATCCACTCTTGTGAAGGCAGACGGTGTTTGGGGGTGGTGGGACAGTGGCATGAGGAGTCCAAAAATCACTGGATAAGGGAAGTCAGGTGGAACCCAGGCACTGCGGGGACTTCTCTCTGGGAGAGAAAGGGAAGGAGCCACAAAAGAAGGCAATCACCTGAATTTCTTTCTTTCTTTCTTGTAGAAGTTATCATCTCCATACAGAACAGGGAAACATTCAGAGGTGCCTTTTCTTCCTTAGCAAGATTTTCCCCACAGTGAACAGAAAGCTTCACAAGTCTAAGAAGCATCCTTCCTACTTGTCCAGTGCCGGGAGGAATTTATCCCTTCGTGAAGGAGGCAGGGTCTTTTACCTTCCAAAAACAGTGGGATCTTTCCCACATGGGGCAATCAAAAGAAGGAGGTATCTCTTTGCAGACCCGATGGTTCCCTAGAGTCACTCGCACCCTCTTCTTTCAGGGCTGCATATCATGCTTTTCCCAGGAACTCCTGTCCTGGATATGTTTCTCTGAAGAGGGGAGGAGTGAAAATATGTATGAAGTATAGTTGCCTCCTAAGCCCTGCCCGTTTCCTGTGCTGTTCGGCAGCCCTCACCACTAGGATGCTGCTTCTTCTGTCTGGCAGTGGCTGACCATGAATGCCGTCCCTCAGGGGAGGGCAAAGAAGAGGACAAGCATGTACTTACAGATAGTTGTCAAAACCACTCTTGCAGGATGTAAGAGTTTGTGGATCGTGAACTTCCTAAGCCAGAGGTCTCATCCTTTTGCTTAAAGCCTTCTGATGGATTTTTATCACATGAGTTAGTCCAGTTGGTTTTTGAACCCGAGGAATCCTTCAGCACCCACAGCAAGGTGCTCTGCAGCAGAGAGCCCCACCACTTAATCGCACTTTGTTTCCACCACCACTTCCTTTTGTTTGGTCTGAACCTGCCACTCCTAGTTTCATCATATTTTAATAATATCAGAGAGAAAAGACTTAACTGGAAGATGTATGGTTACATTTATTGAAGTGTAGTTTGTACTGACTAGTTTTATTAGGTGGCTTCTGCTTTAGTGTTTGTTAGGTGGGTTGGAGCAGCGAACCCTGAGACTGAAGTTTCTGTGGCGTTCTGCAAAGGCACTGCAGTGACTATCTGCACGACAGGGACAGTATTTCCCGTGCCTCCCATTGTCCCAAATGTGTCACAGGTGTACATTTCCAGAGCAATCTGGATTGCATTCCTTAAGTACTGAATTTGGCTGAGAAATAAAAAGATAAAGTGATGTAGACAACTGTAGATACTCAGTGGTTGCTTTGAAAAGTTTTGGATGTTTTCACTAGTCATTCTTAAAAAACAGAAATAGAAGACCTTTGCAGTAGAGTCTTGGTGCAGTTAAAGAGGGACCAGCGTTTTGATTTCTTCCTTTATTGTGTTAATAGTTGGGAAAGCACAGAAACAAGTTCCAAATCCTTTTCTTTCTCTCATACAGTAATAACACCAAGATGTTGCAGGGAGGGAGCTTTTAAAATTAAACTTTCATATTTTAATGCGGTGTTCCTGCAGGAGAAAATGATGCAGGGGTATTTTTACTGAACTTTCACGGTTAAGAGGTCTTTGACTACTATTGCCCCTAGAGAATGGTTACTTTAAAATCCCAGTTCAGCTGAATCCAGAAGCAGCTAGCTAAAACAGTGCTTGAAAATCAGTGAGGGAACCCAGTGTGAATTGATAGATGTATACGAACGCTGTGACTGGATTGTGGATATCATAGCATTTTACCATGTTTATTGTTTGGTGTTATTCCTGATCACTACCCACAATTCGGGGGTTTCATTCAATGATTGGCAGTTCAAGAAAGTGTTTTATATGTCACATAAAAAAAAAATAACGCGGAAGCATATTCACATCAAGAGGAACTTGCATGTCAGTGAGGATGATGCACACAAACATGTTTGATTTACATAGCTAGAAGTAGTTTTTGATGGGGATGGAGAAGTACATTAGAAGAAAAAAAGAAGGGCAGGCAGGAAGGAAGAGAGAAAGAGGAAAGAAGTACCAATACCAAAGGAGAAATCTGAGTCTGTCAGGTGATCCACATGGAGAGGGGCCTGCGGCTCTATGTAGACAGCAGTTTCCATTAAAGTCCACAGGAGATACTGCGGATATTCACCACTTCTCCCAGTCAGACCCCTTACAGAGGTGTGTGCTGATGGAGAAGAAGCCCAAGCTCCGAGCAGGTGTTTTCACAAATCTTGGTCCGGGAGTGTTTCTGCTCAACGACATGCAGTGTTGAGGCTGTGCAGGTTGTCTAGCCCCACTTTATGTAGTTCAGGGCGTAAAGTAGGCCTCAGAGTCAGGTGCCCTTCCAGTATTACGGTGTATGTAATTGACTGCTTGCAGACAGTTCTCATCGGAATAAGGTTAATATGACAGAAACTGATTTGTGGAAGGGGAAGAGTATCGTGTACCTCTAAACTGCTCCTTTTGAAGTTCCCTATGTAGTGGCTTGCTATGTTGGGTAGCTGGAGTATCGAGAGAGTACCTGGAGTGTTATTCATTGGCTCGATCATGTAAGTGTGTGGCATATATTTATAGACATTTTAAGTTTCTTTCAACAGAAACAACAATTTCATAAACTGCGGTTGTCTGCTAGTGCATGGCATGGGTTGGAAGAGTCGAAAGTACAGTCAAAATCTGAGAGCTTCCTAGTTCTGAAGCCTCTATGTCTGCGTTGTGGGTCATCGATGTTCTAGTCTTTCTTCGCAAAGTGGATGTGGAACCAGTGAGGTCCAAGGAGAGCTACCTTGGGCCCCGTTTGCAGAGAGCATGTGTCTGAGGATACGCAGCCCAAGCGAGGAAAGCACAGGGGCGCTGAAATGCTCCCACTCTGCCCGCTGCCAAACAGGAGTTCTCAGGGTGCCTTAGCAGTGCAAAACCAGGCATTATCAGGAATTAATATCCATGCCAGAAAGGAAGGTGCTTCCAGAAAGAACCTGTGTGATCACTGGGTCTGACCTTTTCTGCGAGACAGACCATGCAACTTCATCCTAAGAGTCATGCTCGCCCTTTTCTGAAAAAAAGCTATTTGAACACAGGAGCACAGTGTGTATCTTAAACCACTTGTGTTCATTAATATTAAGATATATTTTTAACAATGCAAAGCCACATTTGGTATGACAGCCTTATTCACTCCTAAGGGTGAGAGATGGTTTTGTAAGCCTGCTGTGATATTTCTTTCAAATGAATCCCTGTTTCCTAGAGAGGGAAGCCCTTTAGACAGCTGGTATGTTCTCTGCATGCTGAATGGCTTAGAAATGAGATGGACATGTTTTGTATCACTTTGGTGTTCTCCTGCCTTTAGCCTCTAACAAATAAGGGTTAAATAACCAGAGAGCAAGATCCTGCGCGTGTCTGAGAAGAACTCCAGAGGCCACGGGGACCTTGGGAGCAGGACAGGGGATGTCTGGCTTGAGCATAGACCATCCTCTTAGAGGTGCAGATGTCATTGCTGTTACACACAGCACATTAATAGCATAAGCCAAATTAAAAAATATATATATTAGAATTTCCTGCCGTCATTGCGGTGTGCTAGAAGGGCTCAGTCCCGTAGGCTGTGAATCGCACAAGCCCACATCTACTGTCTGAACCTGCAGGCAGACACTGCACTCTGAGCAGCCAGCTGCTGACATACATAAGGATAAGCAGGTGTTTAGGTGCTTTATAATGTTAGAACCTCAAGGCCCAGCATTTGCAGTGTCAAGGAAGAGTAAGTGGCCTTTGCTGGTTTGTTCTCCTGACTATAGCAACATCCAGTAAGCTGATTAGGTACCTTCATAAGCATATATGTTCTTAAATTGGGGTGAAGTTTGAACTGCCCCTAGGAAAAGGAGATAGAGGGCAGAAGGAGATGGACTGGTCAGTGGAGATGAGCTTGACTGCAGAGCTTAGGTGAGACCGGCAGAGAAAGTTGAATAGCGACAGTCGCAAAGCTGTGTTTTGGGGGTTTGACCGAGTGGCTAATCATAACAGGCGCTTTTTGAAGGCAATGGAGGAGAGGTAGGCTTTCGGAAGAGAATGCGGGAGAAGGGAAGAAGCTGGACTAGTGACAGGACTGCTTAGGGAAAGTGGGTTAATGCCTGCTGCTGTTACAGACACACCTCCATACATACTCATGGGCTCACACTGTAAATCAACACGTCTTCAACCATTTCAAACGGATAAGTATGCACTCACAGAGACGGAGCTCGGGAAGGGGAGATACCTTCCTGTGGTCAGTTAGGAAATCGAGTGTCAGAACTGGGAGGAGATGCCACACCTTTTCCAGCCTCGTGTATCTTCCCTGGCGCGGTCCGTTGGTTGGAAAGTATTGGAGCTTCAGATTTGAGTGACAGGGGCTAGGTACCACAAGAGCATGGCGGTGAACGGAGTTTTTCAGACGCCGAAGTTTTGTTGCCCGCTATGTGTCACTGAGCAGCTGGATAAAGGTAAAGATCAATTCCCGTTGAGGTTTTGTGCCAGAAGTGCTGAACTCAGAGAAACTGTTAACACCCGTTTGACAAGGACAAGCTTGAAGCCAGATGCTCGGTGTACTGATACTACAGAAACCGCGTGGTGCTTTTACAATTTACTGCTTTATTCCCCTCTCCAGGCATGACTGCTGTGCGCGGAGCGTGGGCGTAAAGGCAAAGAGATGATCTCACGCTCTCTCTCTCGTTCTCTCTCTTTTTCTGTTGTTCCCCTCTCTTCCTGCAGGTCAGCGTGGAGGTCTTGGTAGAATACCCTTTTTTTGTGTTTGGACAAGGCTGGTCATCCTGCTGCCCGGAGAGAACCAGCCAGCTCTTTGATTTGCCATGTTCGAAACTCTCGGTGGGGGACGTCTGCATATCGCTTACGCTCAAGAACCTGAAGAATGGCTCTATAAAAAAGGGCCAGCCCATGGATTCAGCTAGTATCTTGCTGAAGCATTCAAAGAATGACAGTCTAGCTGGAAGTAGACACAGGTATGCGGAGCAGGAAAATGGAATTAATCAGGGAAGTGCACAGATGTTAGCTGAGAACGGTGAACTGAAGTTTCCGGACAAAATAGGATTGCCTGCAGCACCTTTGCTCACCAAAACAGAACCCAGCAAGCCCCCGGCAACGCGGAAGAGGAGGTGGTCAGCCCCTGAAACACGAAAACTAGAGAAATCAGAAGAGGAACCACCTTTGACTCTTCCCAAGCCTTCTTTTATTCCTCAGGAGGTTAAGATTTGCATTGAAGGTCGATCCAATGTAGGAAAGTAAAAGTTGTTTGGGGAAAGGAAATTAGGCTATCCCTTGTCATTTTTATCCAGATTACTGTACTGTAGACTAAATAACCCAGTATTTACATGTTATCATCTTATTTTAGGTTTATGTTATAACCTTGTTGTTATAGTTGCAGCTGGTATTATGCAGGAGACTGGTGCATATGTTTTTCCACAAGTGTTTGTCAGTGACTAGGTTTCTTGAGAGCTACGGAAGGGGCAGTATCTGCTTCACGCACCCTTAGTGGAAATGAATGTGTTGTCATGGCTCCTGTTTTCTAACACCTAGTGTAGAACAGGGTCCAGCTGTGATTTTGTTTTCTTCTATTTTTGTTGTTGGGTTTTTTTTTGTTTGTTTGTTTTTGTTTCGGATTCTGTTGTAGTTTTTCGGGGAGGTGAGGAGAAGGGAACTGTAGCAGAGGTGTCCGTCACGCGTGTGTTGTGTGTGTGTCAGTCCCAAGGCGGGATTGCGACTCTGTGGCAGGCTTGTGAAGAGAGTCTCTCACCCCAGGTGAATGCTAAGAACACAACCCACAGATGTTATCCAAAAGGATCAGACAGTCTCTGACGTTTTCACAATAAACCAACTCTTACTCAAGGCTCTACAGTATATATATATATATATATATATATATATATGTATGTATGTATGTATGTATGTATATGTATATATATATATATTTGTGTGTGTGTATATGTATATATATATTTTCCCCCCATGGGGTCTGACTGCACTGATTTTTATTCATAAAGCAACTGCCACACCAACATTTCCTTTCTGCTTGCTAGTGCAGTTCCATTGCCAGGAGTTGATATACGGGAAGGTTGTACTCTTGCATCATTCACCCTGCGAGTTTTCCTTACTGGCGTTGTGGGTGCGTGCGTGTGCGTGTGCGCGTGCGTGTGCGTGTGTGCGCGAGGAGGCCTCAAGTTGTGTGGATTTGCCTGGCTCAGGCTCACTCCTGTTTCTGTGCAGTGTTAGACAAATGGATCGGGTTATGCCATTGACATTTGCTTCCACAAGGTAGACGCATACTGCCCCTTTGAGATCACAGGCATAAATTGTTTGCAGTTAGGTTGCAAATCTTTGTCTTTAACTCTAGTACTGTTTTGAGTTCATGACTATGGACAACTGGTGCCACTTTTTTCAGATTTGGGTGTGACACGAGGAATCCGATGTTGAAGATGAACGTAGAATGTCTTTAAGCACTTAAAATGCTGTTCACACTTTATTGCTGAGCATCCTGGTCTAACACTCAGTGCGTACTGTATCTCACTTTAATCTGCTCGGAAAACAACAACAACAACAACAAACAAACGAGTCTCTTCAACACTGTAACTACATGCAACTATGTAGAGTTTTCTCACAGGCAAGATGCTGAAAGTTTTAATGTGGTTTCAAAGGGATGAATGTGAATTATTGAACTAGTATGTGACAGTCATTGTCCACAAAGGACTACTTAATAGGAGGCACTTTTTAAACTTTAATGCTTGAGAAAGAGTTAAAGGCATCTGTGAGCTGACAGATAATAAAAGAGTAAGAGAAAGGAAAAAGGAAAGAGAAAAAAAATCATTGTCCAGTGTTTTTGAAAAAGATGGACTTTAAAGAATCTTGCAATTTGCACATCTTGAGTTTATCATTTGTGTGGTATTCCTGCAGTTTTTACCTAATAATGTTGGGGGTTGGGGGTTGGGGAGGGGGGGATGGGGACTGAAAAGAGCATAAACAAATGTAGCAATTACTCACTAACCTGCCTATGCTCTAGGCCATTTCATAGGGTTATGTTCCTTTCGGAGTTCGTTTTTGGTCTTTCTACCATATCTGCCACACAGAACCAGGTCCTACGGGGACAGCTCTGAGAATTTTTTCTTCAGACTTACTGAGAGAGTTTTCCACAAAAAAGCATTTCTATACAAAGTGTTTGTTTGTTTTTAAAACAAACCTGTTGTTATTTTATTATTATTATTATTTGTTATTTTAATTGCATTGTTTTCCATTTGAAAGGCTAGATTTCAGAGTTTGGTACAAAACAGGAAGGGGGGATTCACGCCATTCAGTCTTTTATTTCCCCAAAATCTGGAAGGTAGGGCCGGATCCTTCGAGGTGCTGTGCACCATGCCTCCGGGCAAAGTCATGGGGAGGCGCAAGTATTAAAAGTGCTGCAGGTCTGAGCTAAAGCCTATTGCTGCCAATAGAAAGATCTCATTGATGTCAGTGGGATTTAGCTCGGGCCCTCCATGATCAAGCGTTCATGTTGTTATTTTTGGCTGGCGAGTTTGCATCCTTCAGGGTAGTTTTGAAGAAGCTGTACTAATAGGGAGAAAAGGAAATAAAAGTTCTTAATTAGAAGTACAGTACCTAAAATGAATAAATTTATTTATAACCTTGTTTTTCCCTCTCCCCTAAAATACAGTGCTTTTATTTAAGAGAAGAAACGTTAACCCCAAACCCCAGCTTTGACTCTGTTATTTGTTACTTGAAATTTAGCTCACACCAGAACTAATTGTTTTTATACCGTATTCTGGGGTGCACCAAAAAGTTTAAATAAGTTTAAAATAGCTTGAAACTTTTCTTGAATTTCCTTGAATTTTATTAACCTCTCAGCAGGCTACCAAATAGCTGAGTGGGTTTCTTCTCACAGTCACACTGCTTGTTTAGTGCTTATTTGTTAATATTTCTGCTCAGAGAAGTTGCTTAATCTTCCATATACTCTGCTCAGGGCACTTGCAATTTATTGTTTTGTTTTGTTTTCTGTTTTGTTTTTAAGCTTCGTTGGTAAAGGAATAGAAAGAATCGCAGATTTTAGTTCACATTTGTACCACTATTTTCGTAATTCACTCGTACTCAGAAAAATCTCAAATAAAACCATACACATGCACATTTGTGGTTAATAAGGAAGCAGGGGCTATTAAACTGACTGGATCTATTCAACTAACACTAAAAAAAATAAAAAATAATAATAATAAAAAATGAGTTTGGAGCAATAGGAATGTATTAGTTCTGTGCTTGTATTTCAGATTGAGGAATTCTGAAATAACTGGTTCTTTCCAAACAATTGTCCCTTTTCATGCTTTGGCTTTTGTAGGATGTGCAATACTTTACGTGCCAACTTAGACTCACCCGTGTGGTGTTAGCTAGATCTCATACCCACTTCTGATTTCCCCTTTTTGTTTTCCTTGAATAGTTTCTCTTTGTCTTTCGTTTTTCTGTTAGTACCCCTCCCTGGTTGTCATTCTCTCCCCGCCTCCCCCCGCCCAAAATTACAGACCAGGCATACCTTGACCTGGGAAACACCAATCCTTTCCTATTCAACAAGTGTGGCATGTGAATGAAGGGCCTGATTTGGCCTTATTTATTTGAAATGGATGTCCCTGGCCTCCGCAATGTAAAAGAAAAAAAGATCCAGGAAGGAAAAAAAAGCTTAATCAAAGTTTCCCCCCCACCGTCACCAAGAGAGGAGTGTGGGAGTTTGTCCTTTTTTAATGGGGGGGATTTTGCAAAACGTGAGACCCTGGTCTAGAGCAGCTCGTTCCCGTGGGTGGGCGGCGCTCTCTTGCACGAGCGACGGCCGCCTTTGCCGGCATAGCGAGTGGCATGTTTTGTCTGCTCTGTGCCCGTGACTGTTACTTTGTCGGCCTATTTGCGTGCAGGGGGACGCTTCCCGGCCGGACGCTGGGTTTCCCTGGCCGCAAGCTGTCGCCGCCACTGGAGCTGTCTCCCCTGCCGCAGCCGCCGGGCACGTGCTGAAATAGCAGCAGCAGGCACAGCGGCGTTGAGGCAAAGCCGGCTTGAGAGGTTTAGCTGCGTGCCGCTGTCCAGCGTCCACTTTGCAATATTAACTGACAATATAGTTTTCTTTTTCTTTTTGTCTTTTTTTTCTTTTTTGTACCAGGCCTGTTTAGTTTACAATGAAATGCATACAATCACCAAGAAATTAGTCAGGGCAAAGAAAATAAAACAAGAACCTCTTTATAGGGATTTCTAAAAATATCTATCTGTCTATCTATCTATCTATCTATCTATCTATATATATATCTATATATATAAAATGACTGTTCCTTATAGTGTTTAACTTAGGCATTGTTTCAGTTTGTCTGGGCCACATCATGGGGAATTTGAGTCTGATGTCACTTACCTCAAGTCCTATAGTTGAAACCCAAATTGGTGTTGCTGTTGACCTATTTTATGATTTTGTACATTGGGATTTTTTTTTCCCCTTTAAGACACAGACCTCGGGAGGAGGGGGACGTTCTTTTTATTCATTTAATTCCTTAGTCCTGTCATGCTTCATTAGACCTGTCGTCCCGTCACTTTCTCAGCCTGGGGAAGTGACATCACTACTCTCGTTTCCCTAAATCAAGGAACATTTAGAAACCTTTCACACCTTTTACTCAGGGATGGGGCTGGCATATGTGTGGTACACTGATGTGACCAGAAGCAGCACTTTTACTGCTCTGGAGTAGGGATGTACAATGTTACGGACAAGTTTGGATTTCCTGCATCTCATGATTTAACTTTGTAGATACCACGTAGATTGCAATACAAAAAGCAGCAGGCTCAGCGTGAACTGTAGCTGTTGGTTATCTTGAAAATTCACTCTGTGCAGAGATTTATTTTACTTAAATGTGTTGCCAATATTAAAAAGGAAGCAGTGAAATTGTGTTAATACTTGTAACTGCTAAAAAAAAAAAAAAAGGCCTGCATCAAGGAGAACAAATCCTCAATATTTTAAAACACTAATAGTGTTATTTCAGAGAGGGGTTCCTGGCACAGTTCTGTGTCCTCTGGGGCCCAGTTCTGCAAACACTTATACACGTGCTCAGGGAAGGTCTGAGCTGGCTGGCTGGAGGCAGCTGGGCTGCTCGGGAACTTGCTGTGAAGTACCTGTATAAATCTTTGTGAAATTGAAGCCTGGATGAGTTAGGGCCAGATGCTGACCTTCATCAGGCAGCTGCAAATTCTTGGGTTTTCACTAGGGTGCACTGCCCTGAGGGGGTGGGCATGAGGAGCAGGGATTTGGCCTGTTGAAATACTTCTGCTATCCTGTGAACTCAAAAAAAAAAAAAAAATTGCAAAATGGCACATGCACTCCTAGAAATAATTTCTATTTCTTCCCTCCCCATCACTACAGATAACAGCAGAGTCCACTTTGGGCTCTGACCAAGTGCTGATGTGAGAAACAAGGGGAGTTAACATATTTGCAGAGTGCAATCGTGAATTTTCTTTTCCATGGCTCATCCAACCCCCCAAAATCTGGAAGTAGAAAAATGAGAATTTATTGATACAGATATGCATACGTGCACACCCCCAGATAGATGTGTATGTTTGCACATGAATAAATATATGTGAATTTTTTTAAGCATATGGATACATGTCCACTTGATTTCCTGTCCTGAGGACAGTGTTGTGTTTTGTGTTGATAGGGAAATTCCAAACAAGTTGCACACCTCTACTCCAGAGTTCAATTTCTTTTACATAGACGACCTCGCTTCAGATGTGTTACCTTTACTGATAGGATCTTTTCTTGTAGCACTATACCTTGTGGGAATATTTTTTGATGTAAACCTAATTTGAGAAGCTTATTAAAAATAGAAACTTTTTTTGAAGCACTCACATTGAGGAGTACAGGTAATGTTTTAAAAAATTGCACAAAAGAAAAATGAATGTTGGAATGATTCATTCAGTGTTTGAAAAAGAGATGGCTCTGTTTGAACAGTGAGTTTCATATACCTTGTTTGTAAAAAAAAGAAAAAGTTTTTAAATACAAAAGCAGAGAAAGGTTGAAAGTTACATGTTTTTTGTATATAGAAATTGTCATGTCTAGATGATCTGATTTGTATTGGCTTTGGCCAGGAAGAATTATTACTTAAAAGGCTCTTAAAGAACAACTGTGCTTAATTTTCTGTTCATATTACATGGGTCCCATTTCTGGGGAGTAGAGTCATGCTTCACACTGTTTATTCCTGTGCTGAAAATAGACCTTGGAGCAGCAATTCTCAAGTGCAGCTACTGAGCACTTCAAAGGGTGGCTACTGTGCAAAACAAGAGTCTGACTCTTCCGTTGTGTTTTGGCGTTACGTCTCCCCTGCCTGCTCCGAGGGAGCCCCAGCTCCTCAGGCGCCTGTTCGCAACAGGGCCGGTGGGCAAGGACAGTTTCAGGGCAGGCCGCGGCAGTGCCCTCTCCGGGCAGAAGGGGCACAGCCTCAGTGGCCACGCCACGGTGGCTGGGCCCTGCCGGGGCAGGTGCAGCCGCAGCGGGCGTTCGATCAAGAGCTGCTGCCAGGTGAGGGCATCCCGCTTAGTTCCCACCTGGAGCCTTTTGCTCCCGTTTTCCCTCTCCCTAGGATGCTGTTCCATGTTTTTTCAGCACTTCCTGTTCCAAAAGAAACCCAAAGAATATAATCCTGAACAAGAAGTGTTTATAACAAGGGATCCTAGCCTACAGCTAAGAACAGCGTTAACACCCAAGGCAACATGGCCTTTTCCCCCTTTTACCACCCCCCCCCTCGTCTCCCCACATCTTTCATAGCTCCTAGGGAGCAGCTATACAAAGCATGTTTCCAGTGACGGTCTTGACTGATGGAGAGACTAGTTATTCAGAAGGCAAAAGGAGAGGATCCTGAATTACAGAGGAAAGGGTCCTTTTCTTGTCCAAAGATTGAGCTGAGCAGCCGGGAGCTGGCAGCAGGGAAAAAACAGGTGGAAGTTTCAGACTCTTCCTGTCCCTCTCTTGAGCTGGTAACCCAAGCTTCAGCTTTCACCATCGCGCAGGGCGAAAATAATCACCATGTCCAAGTGACCCCTGGGCACTCGGAAAAATGGCCCCAATTGTATTACAGTGAAGTGCATTCAGCCAATAGGTAGTATTTATACAATAACAGTCTCTAAGGTTTCTGTAGTTTTTCTTGTTGTTATCTGAAAGGACTCAAGTCTTCCACTGAGGATTTATGGAGGCTTCATCCAAGGTTGTTTCTTTTTTGTTAGCTTCTGTTTTGAGCGGTCAAAGCTCCTCTGTGCCCTTTCCCTCGACCATGCAGTAGGTATGCATTGGAAGTGTTGTTTGCAGTAATCGTTAGTCACTCGTTGAAGCTATTGTTGCTATACTACTGGATTGCTGATGAGCAAAAACTTCAGGGCCCAGATCCTCAGCGGGCTTGGAGTCGGTGTGGGACCATTGGCCTCCAGGTCAGTGCTGCTCTGCCACTTAACACCAGCTGAAGATGTGATCCCTCCCTGGTGTTTGCTTTCAAAATCAAGGACCCGATTACTCTCCCTCTAAATGTGCTCTGCAGGACTCCTGTCCAAGTCAGTAGGTGTTGGATCTGTGTAGCTGAGGACACGCATGGGCCAAGAGTGGCTGCAGGTGGCTAGATTTATGTCTTCTGTCTGGCCATTGCACTGGCCTCTTAGCAAAGTTACTAATCTGTTAAGGCATAGATACAACTTTTCACGACAGTCAGCTAATGTTGAAACTCACTAATGTATGTATTTGCTCTTTTTTGTTTGTTTTTGGAATAATATATTAACTAGTTGAACACTGTTCTTTTTGCAGTGTTAAAAGGGGGGGGGGGGGGGGGGAGGGAGGATTTCCCAACCTTTTTCAGTTCGGGTGAGCTACTGAAAATCATTTTGTACTAGCTATGTCACCATTCCTGACAGCCAGCAGGCTTGGACTGGCTTTCTCGTAAAGGCACTTGAAGACAGGCCTTATCGGGGTAGGTTTAGTCGTTCTACATCAGTAGTTTTTAAGGTCTTTTTTTTAATTGTTCGGTTCGGTATTGCTAATGAGGGTTGTTGCAAATCACACTTCCAGTGTAGTTCCTAGTGTAGGCCCAGTAAAAGGGATATTGCAGCTTTGTGTTGGGGAGAAATTGAGCTGACATGGCCAGTACAAAGGAGAAATAGGGAGGGAATAACGTTTTGCACCTTATTGAAAAGAGGAGAAAATTTTAAGTGCATACAGACATAGTTAAGAGCTTTTATTGTGACAGGAGAACTTTTTTCCATATGCGTGCATACTCTCTGTAATTCCAGTGTAAAATATTGTACTTGCACTAGCTTTTTTAAAACAAATATTAAAAAAAAAATGGAAGAATTCATATTCTATTTTCTAATGGTGGTGTGTCTATTTGTAGGATACACTCGCGTCTGTTTATTGAATTTTATGGTCCCTTTCTTTGATGGTGCTTGCAGGTTTTCTAGGTAGAAATTATTTCATTATTATAATAAAACAATGTTTGATTCAAAATTTGAACAAAATTGTTTTAAAGAAATTGTCTGTATACCAGTACAAGTTTATTGTTTCAGTATACTCGTACTAATAAAATAACAGTGCCAATTGCAAACGTGTACTTTGTCTTTATGAGTAAACACCAAATGTGAGACAGTTTTCCTATGGCAAGTAATTTGTCCAATTTACTCCCCCTGCTTAGCAACGCGTTTTAATAGCATTTGCTTTTATTCACAACTACGCAGAAACGGGTTATGTACCCATACATGGCATGAAACCCTTTGCAGACGATCAGAGTGAAGCAATTTATTGCATAACAAAACTTTACGATTACAACTTTTTGAACACTAAATGATTGTGCCATTTGTGCTGGAGGCATTGCATACACAGATTTGCTACAGATAAGGGAAGCCAATATTCATAATCACCATTTCAGCAGTGTATAGAAGGGCAGGAAAACGTTAACACTCATTAACTCCTTTTGGCTGATTTCACAGAAGCGCTTCACAATTATCACAGGCAACAGCAAGGTGTTTTGGACTCTGGGTTATTTATTTATGCATGGAAACTTCAGCCAGTAAACAGCATGCCGAGTAAATGCTGGGGAGGACTTGCCTAAACATCTGAATGCCCACAAGTGAATCCAAGGCTGGAGCAGGGGGACAGCACTGTGTTTAGGGGAGCAGAGCTGTGCTCGGCACCTCACCCTGAAGTCATTCAGCCCATCCACCCACCAGAGAGCTCCTAATTTGCAGGGAAGGCCACTGCCCTCTCCTGCGCATGGGCTTGCCGGGTGGCGCACAACAAACTGCTATTCTTGGGCCTTGGCTTTTTTTTTTTTTCCTCTTCCACCCAAGCAAGACCAAAGCTGGCTTGCTTTTTTCTAGAGGCAACTGCAAAATTCCTACAGTCTCCAAGAATGAACTTGTGGTATAAAACTGAGAGTAGTGACTAAAAAGCAACATTCCTGGACCGGTGGGGCAAGCGGGAAGAGAGGACGACGGCGGGCAGGATGCTGGATATACAACTGTATTTACACTGGTGAAAAGCTGTAGCAGCAACTCTGTTCAGTGCAGTGGGGTTAAAGATGTATAAACTAGGGAGTGCTCGGTTCAGCGAAAGCTTCCAACTCTCAAAGCGTCCATGGCTGAGAAGCATTAGCCCTGCCCCAGCGTGGTGGGGTTTGGCTAATTGCTGCGCTGTTTCTTGCTCACCGGCAGCCCCACCTTTCCCCAACCTTGACTAGTTGAAAGGAAGGCACAGGCACACTTTGTATAGGAAAAGCTTCTCCAAAAGTTGCACTAGCCCTTAAAATTCTTTATATTTGCAGGGCAGCCCACATCCTACATCCCTGTGCCGTAAGGTAAGAAAGATGCATAAGAAGGGCATAGCCAAAACCCCTCATGGTTGACAGCAGCGAGCAGGCTGTGCTGGGGGGAGGTGGGGAGGCGAGCACCTGCTGAGTGCATGCACTTTCTCTTTCAGAAAAAGGAGACTTGCATGGCTCGTCTTACATCTGGCAGGATGCTGGCTCAACACCCCTGCCACATGGGCCAGCCTCGTTCCCCACAGCTGGCCATGCCACTGCTCAGGCTGCAGCTGTGCCAAGACCTTCCTCCCCAAGGGCAGCTCAGGTAACCCAGGCTGCATGGGTAAGTAAACGAGTCAGCCCACCCTGTGAAGTGTTGCAGCAAGGTGACACCCCTCCCCCCCCTCCCCACGCAAACATGCCTGGGAGAGGATGGGTTTTTTTTAATTGTTCTTACATTTCAAGAAGATTCACATTTCAAGTGCTCAGTAGGGACTGTTTTAATGATGTTACATTGCCATTTGGCATCCCTCTTTTCAGGTCTTTGGTATGTTAAATTGTATCTCTGCAGAGCCAGTGGGCCAAACTCCAACATCATGGGCAATCAACTTAACAACTGCCTAGCTGGGGAAAGCAGGCATGACCTCAGCTGACAGCATTGTCTATCTATCTATCTCATTCACAGTGTTCCTTGTAAAGGGGAGCCAGGATGGGGAATGCTGTTGGAGGTGTTAACTAAGACCAGGTTATACAGATTCACCTGACACTAAGCACTCACAAATGCTACTTCCCACAGAAGGAAACCAGGTAACAGAGAACCTGGTGAAATGTGCAGGTGAGGTAGATCCACAAATGGCACGTGGAGTTGGTCAGTGGTTCTGGTCACTGCTTGGACCATCCTGCCAGGCGTAGCGTGCCCTCAGCTCCCTCTCTGCCCCAGTTCCTTGAGAGATCACAGCTGACTTGAGCAGGGCACAGGACCTGACACTACAAGAAGATGAGGGCACCTACTATGGCACAGCACTGGCTGTTAAATAAGGGCTCAGGCTAATCTTATTTTAACTTTCCAGCCTGTCTGAGAGCTGGACAGGCAGTGGTGAGCACTGGCTTGGTTGAGGGTCCCCCCTGCACAAAAGCCCCCATATAACTTCGGGTGAGATGCAATCATACCATCAGTTCAGCATCTCTGCAGCTGATTTCTCCCTCCTGCTCACTTTGGAGGAAGAGGGAGGAAAGAAAATACAAAGAAAACCTGCTATTTACCAAAATGATGTTAAGAGCTGCTATTAAGAAAACCAAACACCCTAAGCCAAAGCTTTAAGAATAACTAGTCTTGGTGTCAATGTCATTCACAGCCTGGAAGACCCAGGAGACTTCTGAAGATTAGCCTGTCCCCATCTTTTCCTATTAGTCACTGGTGGGCTCCTGTGCAGGCATAAGTATGTGCAAAAATGAAGGGAACACAGGTGCAGGAGAAGCCCCAGGCCAGGCTAGCTATGGTATGTGTGTGGCCTGCCCAGAGGAGGAGACTCCTCGCTTGCCACAGCTGTGGGGAGGCAGCCCCTTCATCCCCAGCGTCTGCCCTTTGGAAAATCAACTGTTCCAAAGAGATGTCATGGAGCTGCCCTGCTCAATATGCATATGCTCTTTTTAAAAAAAAAAAAAAGTTTACAAATATATATATATATATATATATATATATATAGAATTGTATATGTATTTTAAAAATTTCATTTAAAAATGTAGCTAAAAAAAGTAGAAAAGCAATAGCGACGGTAATTGTGAGACCAGTGACAGCTGCACTTCTCACGTATGAAGGCACGAGTGTGGAGACACACCTGTGGTCAGGCCTGCAACATGACAGTCTATGGAGATGCTCATTTTCCCTTGTACCTCTACCCTTCATATCATGCAAATAAAGGAACTATGATCTCCTCCTATAGCCATATTGATGCACAGTAACACTGGACTGTACTCTGGGTTTGGTGCAGGTAAGAGCAACATTTCACCCATAGTAGGGTTTGTAGTAAAGCAGCCAGGCATCTTTTTTATGTTACGCTTTCAGGCTGCCGAGGATAGAGATCAGATCCTTTATTCACAGGGTCCGCTTCTGTTCTACATTCAGTATCCTTATGACATTTGGGCAGGACAAATGGACCACATCATTGTCAGCAAAAGCATAACCTATACTACCTTGAAGGCCCTTATTCACCTCCAAAGCAGAGGAAAGGGCCATACCCCAACAGAGATTTATGTCCTAAATGTTTAATGGAAACCATCTAAACTAGTGGGCCATGTAGAAGATCTTCTGTGCTATTTCTAATGTGCAGAGCACGTTTAAAAATCAGCAGGGATCAGCCTGTGGCCTAGATTTGTTCCTTAGCACGGTCAATTGTACCAACCCTTGTGCGTGTCTTTTTGAGCAGTTCAGCATACAAGCTTAATTCTAGTGGTTCTCTTTGTCATTCCTGTTCCTCAGATCACTGCTTTGCTTGCTCAGAGGAAACCTACCTCTTTCCACAGATGCCTAAAGGAGGGGAAAGTAAGACTCTGAAGTCACTGAAGTAACAGCAGCTGTACTGTGATCTCAGTAGCAGCACTTCAAAGTGGCCAAGCATTATTAATTCATCGGTGTTCACTACATCATTTATCATAATGAGCTACGGTGGTATTCATGTGGATGCAATGTGTATTTCCAAATAAATTTAGTTGTGATTTATCAATTAATTAGTGGGCCATTACACTTTATTCAAAGTGTTACCCAGAGTCTTAAACGTTCATTATTGCCTTCAGAGCAAACGAGCAAAACTCCATCTCAGCCTAGCAGCATCTTGCAACCAGGCCTCTAGCTATTCTGCTGAAAGCTCTCTTTTTTTTTCTCCTGATGGCAATGACTGCAAAAGAGTAAGACCAAGTAACTAAGAAGTGGATTTGATCCCTTTGGCCTCATTCAGCTGGCCACAGACCATAGCATGGCATTTTTATATAAACGGGTTAAAAAACGGCAGACAACTTGCAAGGGAACAGGCAGGGCTGCAGAGAGGCACCCCCTTGGTAGGTTTGCTGTGGCAGAGTTTCTGTGTCTTAAAAACCTATTCACACAAAGCAGGTAAAAGCAGAAATCCAGATAATTCAGTAACCGCATGCACCGTAAAGCAGGCAGGCTCTGAAATAGTCTCACCTGAATGATCTCCATAGATGGGGATGGGGGTAGCATGGGTTTGCTACAGTGCAATTCCAACTTCTCTGAAGAGGCAAGTCCATAGAATATGGAGATTTAAATAAAAATGGCTTTACAAGGCCTGTGAACTGAGAGTGACAGGGATCAGGCATTTTTATCATCACAGGAAAAAGTCACCAGTACCTTCATCCAGCCCTCCAACCTCTCTGACGTGCTGCGGGCTGGCAGCCCTGCCACAAACATCCATCCATCCTTTTGCCAGAGCAAAAGTGGAAGAAAGTGGTTTTGATTTTTTTTGATTCCTTCACTCAATTCTTTGCATCTTTTTCTCTCTCAGCCTGCAATTTCTGGAGGGCGCGCTACTGGGAGCAGTGGTAGCTGATGGGTCAAGCTTTTAAGAGGGAATGTGTGTGTACGTGTAGGTGCAGCAGCCATGTCTGTACAGGCCAATTTCTTATTAACTGAGGCTTCAGCAGCTATTCATCAGAGGGGACAAAAAGAGGTGAAGAAATGTTGATTAAAAAATAAAGGAGCCACAACAATAAAAGATGAGGTTATCGCATTTTGAACGAATGGCACTGTGTTAATAGCATTACCTTCCCCTGCCAAATCCCAGCCATCACAGCTATGAACCTGCTGTGCTCTGGTGGGAGAGAGAGGGGAGTTTGCCACTAACACAACGCAGAGAAGAAAGCAAAACAAAACAGCAGTCCCCTCCTGCAGTTTTCCCCACGCCACCCTCTCTCTAATCCCGGGCTAAGAGAAGACCTGGCTGTGCTGCTGGGTGACTCGGATAAAAGTCGTTCTCCTGCTCAGTTCTTTGAGTTTGGCAGCTCCCACATAGGTGCAGGTGGAGCGCAGCCCTCCGAGGATGTCAAGGATGGTAAGTTCCACGTCCCCTCTGTACGGTACCTCCACAGTCCTGCCCTCCGAAGCCCTGGAGGAGAGATTGTTTACTATATTTATGTGTAGATGCAAAATACAATACAATAGTGTGCTTACTGGGTGCAATATGGAGCTTAATGCTCCACATGCTGCAGTTCACAAGTGTCCCCCCAGCTTTCCTGCCTGTTTGCCTGCTGCTGGTTGGTGCTTTCAAGAACTGAAATGCCTCAGCTCCAGTCACTAATGCTGTGAACTAGAAGTGGATGCATCTTGCAGATGCCCCATTACCACAAGAATATTTATAGCTCTGCCCCTTCCTCCTTCCCTCCGCTGTCTGCCTATATGCAAGCAAAGCTTCCAGGTTCAAGGAAAGGCAAATTTGTCCTTGAGAAGTTCAAGCTTTAGGCTATAAGGAATGGCCAGGCTCAGGAAACTTGTAAAGCAGGCACCAGTCAGCACAGCTCTACAGGGGCTTCGCGACCGCAGGCTCTGTCCCACGTCACTGACCACATGCAGACAGAAACGCTCTGGCTGTCTCCTACTGCCCAGTTCTCCAGGGCCCACCCAGGCGGAACAGGAAACCCGTTATGGGAACCCACTGTAGAGCTGTCCCCTGAAGCTAAAAGAAGAGCTAACACATCTCAGAGTCAGGAAAAAAAGGCTAGAAAAAAATAACAGTACTGTGAATCCTGTCAAGAACAGGCACACACCAGCCCAGCTTTGCACCGCCCCAATCAAGAGTTATCTGATAGAAGAATCCAGGCAAGTAACTTTCACCTCGTTCCCCTTCATCCTTCTCCAGTCTCACGCCCAACAATTCCTCCCGCCATTCCTCCCAAACACCTGCTGATCTTGCTGTTCTTCAGAGCAAGCTTGTTTTGCATGGCATGGTTTCTCCTTTGGAGAAGGGCCTTGGGAAGGAGGTCTAAATGAGAGCAGTTGGAAAACTTGACTTTTGTCTAAAAATCTGTCTCAGAAAATGCTTGGATTCATGCCTTTCACATACGTAGCATGTTGATTTGCAGCTAAGGCCTGCAGCTTTAAACGATTTTTAGATTACACTTCAGCACCAGTTACCGCTTGAAATGGAAAAGGGAGAAGGGATTACTGTTCTTTCCCCCCTACAGAATGGAGTCAGGAATCATGGCTGGGATCTGTCACTGTTGTGAATGCGGATTTACTTCTTCTCCCTCAAATATGCTGTCTAGAGGATAGTGCGAGAGCAAAAGCATGCCTGTTTGCAGGCCCCACTTACAACATTACAACATTAACAACAGCAATAGCAGCTATCAGGAGGTACTTCAGTGTGAGCCTAGCTGTATTTCATTCTGTTAGTTTAACTCTGAGGTCAAAAGCCCTTGGGAGACAATAAAGGAGAAGTGTTAATATGCCATCTGAATGACGACCTATGATTAATCTCCCTACATCTGATAAGTAATTGAGTCTTTCTTGAAACCCTCAAATAAATACTATAGAGAAGTGGCCAATGGAACATGCATGTAGCTCCACTGTCTAGCAGACTGCACTGGGACTCGGGTGTGTTGTAGGGCCTGTGCTGCTGAGCGTTCACAGGCTTTTATTTTTAGCCCTAGTGCCAGCAGCAGTTGCAGCAAGGGAAAACAAAAGGACACAGAAGTATTCATGCTACAATCTTACAACGTCTTGGTTTTTGGCCAGGGCCACCTCCTCCAGTCCAAGCTGGGAGGTTCAGCTCAGCCTCCAAGGAGCCTTCTATGAGACTGTATGAGATGATACTACAAACCTAGGATTTGGGGAAACCAGTGCAAATTTTATTTACAGCCCCAAACAAAACCAGATCCCGGCACCTGCAGAGCCCTGCAAGGCAAAGGCAATGCTGTATAGGGTGAAAATTGCAAGGTTTCATGCATGAGTGCCCAATTAGTTCATGCAGGAGCACTCAATTAATTCATGCATGACTGCTGTGCTGGCTATAAATTGCAGGGTTTAGATAGCAGGGAGCTGATTAAAACCAGTCTTTCCAGGCAGCCCCAGTACCCGTGCTTAAACAGACCTGCAGAGAGGGTAGCACCGCTCCCCAGAGTGTGAACACTCGGGGTGGTCCTTTTCTCAGAACAAAATTACAGAAATGCAGGGCACTTTGAGCTGCGGCCCCTAGGAGACCCCCCCCCCACACACACACACACACTCCCTGTGGCGGCTATGCCAGTCCCGGGAAGCTAGAGCTTGTGCAATACAGCTTTTTGGCTTGGGAGCACCAACCCCCCAAAAGTGGTGATCACTAATTCCATGGCCCAAAAGCTCTGATGGCTAAGTTAGTTACCAGTGCCCTTCTGGTGTCACATGGCAAGCCAGTAGGACTTCCTGCTGATCCAGGAATGATTTGTACCTATCTTGGGGCGGGGGGGGGGGGCAGGAGTGCAGGAGGGCAAACATGACATGCCAGAAAACAGGCATGAGATTAGCACCAAGGATAATGGTGAGAGGCCAGGCTTATGGCTGACCTTGGCAAAAGCGTCAAGAAGGGCTGAAAATTCTCAGTGCTCCCACCCTACATGCTGGGACTTAAGTGAACACTGTCTGCATGAAGCTATACAGCTGTATGTAGCTATTGGACTCATGAACCTACCCCTAACACTGCTGTTAATCTTTGCTTGTACCATCTTAATCATTTGTCTCTATGCTAAATTACAGTGAATAACTTAAACCACTTTTATGTTCTTGGTTATGTGTTTTGCAGGGACAAGGCCTGAACTATGTAGTAAGATTCAGCTTATTACAATGATAACCCTGATAATCTAGTCCACGGGGGCAAGGGGTTGGCTTTGTGACTGTTGTGACTTTCTTGGTTATGTGTTTTACAGGAACAAGGTGTTAAATTTGTAATAAGTACATGTTCAGATTGTTATAATTCTTAGTCTTGTCCACAGGGGCAAGGAGTATCGTTAGTAATGGATAACAGCTCAGACTGTGCTGATGATAGCTCTTGTCATCTGGTTTCCAGGGGAGAGGGGAGGTGCAACTGTAGTAAGTGTATGTACAGGTTCATCTCTGTAGTCTCGACCACAGGGGCTGGGGTGGAGTTTGTGATGGGTATATAATCGAACTGTGATGTTAAGCCTTGTAATGCTATTCCCAAGAACAATGAACGAAATTTTAGTGAGTGTACTGTTACAATATTAATCCCGACTGTCTGGTCCAAAGGGAGAAGAGTAGTTTCTAACTGATGTATATTAAGATAGTAGATGTTGAAAGCAGAATTTATACTGGACATTCAATACTGGACTAACATTCAAATAGTTCTTCCATACATGTTTTGCAGCGATGAGGAGTGGACTGTGTTGGCCATAAATTGCAGGACTCGCATCCGCGTGAGTGCCCAAATTGTTCATGCATGAGCACCGAAGAAATTCATGCATGAAGACCCAGTTAATTTATGCATTAGTGCCCAGTAAATCTACACATGAGCACATGTTTAGTTCATGCTTGCATGCCCAAATAATTTATGCCCGTGTGCCCAATCAGTACAGGCACGAGTGCCCAGTTAGTGCATGCAGGAGCGCCCAACTTGTTCCTGCATAAGCACCCAATTAATTTACACACAAGCACCCAATTAGTACACAGATGAGTGCCAATTAGTTCACGCATGAGCACCCAATTTGTTTTATGCATGACTGCCCTATTAATTTATACTTGAGTGCCATTTGGTATGTGCATGAGCGCCCAGTTAGTGCCCACATGAGCATCCAGTTAATTTTACGAATGAACACCCAATTATTAAACACATGGGTGCTGTATTGGGCAGAACTGGCAGGCTTTGGGTAGCAGGGGGCTGCAGGGGTGGCCTGTGTGGGAGGAGACCATGACCTGCTCTGCGCCAGTCACAGATGGTTGCAGGCAGCTCTGGAGCCAGCTTGAGCACCCCCTCGTGCACCAAAACTGCAGCCAGTTGGAGGAGTCCCTGGGGCCTCTGCTCAAAAATATTTAAGAAATAACAGCAGCCGCTAGGGAAGGAGACATGTAAGGAGACATGCATGGAGTTGCCTGAGGAGACATGCAGCTGTAGATGTGCTTTTGAAAGGATGCATTCCACGCTGGAGTGGGGATATCCCAAAGGGATATCCGCTATGGGTGACCCACCCTATGAGGCCTATGGGTGACTCACATCAGAGCACGAACCTCCCCTGAAGGGACTGCGGCCTGCGGGCAGCCCACCCTGGGGCAGACATTGCAGCCTGCAGGCAACCCATGCTGCAGCAGGCACTGTAAAAAGGACAGCGGAGCAGCAGACAGAAACCATCGCACATATGACCCCCAACTTACCGTGCTGCCTATTGCCTCACTGATGGAGTGAGACATTGGGACAGACTGAGCGTAACCCGCAGTGAAAGCAGGAGCTGAGACTCAGAAAGGGGAGGAGAGTAGTTTACCTAGGTGTTTGTTTAATTGTCTATGTTTTCTTTTTTTTTTCTCAATACCTGAATCAATGATTAGATGTTTGTCTTAACTGGCAATAGATTAAACCAAATAAAAATTTGCCAGGTCAAGAATGTTTTGCCCATAACAAATGCCTGCGTTGAGGCTGCGCATGGATTTCAAGGGATGTCACAAAAGCTGATACACTTGGCAGAGAGCTGCGTAATCCAGTCAGTGGAAACTACCGAGGGATTTACAGCTCCGACATCTCTCCTGGAGTTATAGCCCAACACCAACTCTTTCTCAGAAAAGAAAGGTAGGAAGGAGCACCTAGGACTCCCAACAGCTGGGAAAGGTGTGCTCAGATGCTCTCAGCAGAGACTTAAGGTCTCTCGCTAGCCACTGAGAGGTGAATAGAAAGGGAGAATGATTTCCTTTAGCCATTTTCCAGCAGGTGCAGTCTGCGGTGCATCTTATACTTCCTGACCAACTCAAGCCTGCTGGTGGCATGAAGGGACGAGCACAGGGGGTGCAAATCCTGGCAGGGTGGATTGGGTGAAGCATGTCTCACAGTGCTCCAGCAGGCCCAGCAAATCATGAGTCAGGCTAGAGGCGGGGTCAGGCTGCCACTGCATTAGGCAACCTTATGAGTGGAGCACTTAGGAAATGGCAGGAATCAAGGGCAGGTATTTAAGGCTATCACCTGAGACACCAAGAAAAGGCAGGGAGTAGCAACCAGGTGCTGATGCTGGTTTGTCTCTGTGGCCCAAATTCCACCCCACTGCGCGTGTCAAATGCCAAAACTCAGCTTGGTAGCTGAGTGAATTGCTGAGTGACCACAGTGGGGCTGCAGCGTTCACACGAAACCCGTGAAATCTCACAAGGGTTTAAAAAAAGCCCAACAAATTGACTTTAACTGAATAATACTGCGGTCTCCATTCCTGCTTGCCGTATTTCTTTTCTCTCATAAAAGAATCTTAATAATTGCCTTTCGAAAATTCCCAGCTCTGACCTGTGTTCCTCATTGAAGGAGGTAAAAATGTATAAATGACATAGAACTACAGGGTACAGAGATTTCATCCAAAATTAAATGGGATCAACTTGACACGTTCATTACAAAAACAATTACTCCCATGACTTTATTTCCTGCTACAGTCATTTCACCTTATCTGTCCTCTCAGTGCTTGTCAATTTTAATTTAACTGTTTGCTGGAGGCTCAGGTCCTCTAGACAAAATGTTTAATTTTGAGAAGATGAAGTTAAGTGACAGGCAGCCCGATTCTGCAGAGAGCTGAGCACACTCAGCTCCCCAAAGCTTGAGTAAAACACTGTGGGCGCTCAGGTTCTTCTAAAGATAAAACAGCTTATTAGGATCACTGATAGAGATTTACAGCTGGGCTTTTTAAATGCGTTTAAGTCAAGTCCCACTGACTTGACAGGTTTGGGGTATCCAGCGTTTACGAGGCTGCATTAGAACCTTTTTGGAGCCAGTTCATCATGAGCTAAACTAGTAGGTGAATAAACTTCTAAGTAAGTTCTCCTACCACAATAATCAAAAGAAAAGCCTGGCCCTATTCCTAGTTGCTCCTTCAGTGCCCAGCACAATTACACTGCTGGATAACTTAACAATTGCTATTTTTAAACAACAGTTGCTATTTTTAAACTACATACCGATCATGCCGGGGCAGACCAAGCAAGACCAAGACCAAGGCTTGTGTGCTTAGTGAACCCTGAGCAGTAGCTACGACACACAGAAGTTGAGAACCAGCCTCTCCACAGTTAACAGCCAAGTCTTATAGATCAGATGGCCGGAGCTAACAGCAGACTGGGGGATACCTGCTACATTACCTGTCAGTGGCATAAACAAGCCACACCTCAAGAAGAACTTAAAATTTCAGATTGTGCTACTGCTCCCTTGTTGTTGGTTAGGTTTAAGAACTTGATCCCCATAGGACTCGTTAGGATCAGCATACAAAACAAAATACAGCTGTAGATCAAGCAGAACTTGAGTACAGTGTCCATAAAGGATTTAAAGGGTCTACACTGAGCCAAATACAGCATTTTTCTGTACATCCTTTATTCCTACAAGACACAGCTACCACTTGCGTTTTGTCTCACTTTTACGGAAGACCAGTGTCAGTTAATTCTTCTAGTAGGGATGAATCTTGTTTCCAGACTACATGCACACCTGTGTGGAGCAGAATTTACCAGATGCCTCAGTCCTTTGGCCCACTGTGACAGGAAGGTTTCTCAAACTTTTCCTGCAGCTTTCACCCACTCTGTAGCGGCTGGGCACTAAAATGACTGCGCTGCACTGAGATCCATGCAGCTTGCCTGGGCTGCACTTCGTTCTCCCCGGGAACAGCCATCAACGATGCACCCTAACAACGTCAGGCCTTTCCCACGCTCCAGTTGCTGACACAAACACAAGGTAGCAAAGGACACTGAGTTATCCTAGCTCAGATAAAAGGCTGCCAGCACCTCCATGTAACTAGCAGCTGCCACTTTTACATTATAAGATAATTACTAGCGCCATCCACTCAGAGCATTCGTTCAGAGGCTTTGATGCCAAGCACATTTGCTGAGGGAGAAGGGAGGAACCAAAAAAAAAGTCGATTGTTTCTGGGGACTGACAGATGAACCTAGAGTGAATCAAAGCTCAGATTCATGCAGGAAGCCTTTCTGGTGCACCATTTCAGCTTGTCCCAGACACAGACAGCCCTTTCTTCTACAAGGAAATAGTTATGCTCTGGAAGAAAAAGGACACTGAGCCTGCAACCTGCTGTGCCAAAACAGTCTTGCAGGGCAACCAGGTGGAGACCCAACCACATGAGGTGGTCCCCCAAGCAAGCCACTGGCTGGCCTCAATGTAGCTAGATATCCTGCAGATAGGAGTGCTTTTAAACTGATACAAACGCAGCCAACATGAGAATAAAAACTCCCTTGCATACTGCTCATCAGCTTCTGATCAGAGCCCATGAAAGAGATGTGTGGGCTCAGGTCAACTAGAAAGGGTACGCTGCACTCCGGAAAGACATCTGAGTCCACCCCCTGCAGAATGCAAAGGTATCCCTTTTCCCTTCTCATCCTATTAGAGGCAGAAAAATCCTGGCTTGAGAATCTGCCAGGATATACATGTTCTCAAGCTACAGTATTTACTGTGTTGCTTTTTTTCCTGTTAAGAAATCTCTTTCTTTTTTTTTTTTTGCAAAAACAAATGTCCTGGGAACTTACCAAAACTCAGCACAAGTATTTTTGCCCTTGAAAAACACTCTACTATCATCCCTCATCCCTATGGCCTACTGATATCTTTCTCCTCCTCAGTCTTCCTCACAAAGTGGTACTGAATCAGACTCTGTATAGCAGGCATAGACTATCCGAGAAGTGCAGAGTCCATAAGCTCTCTGTTTTCCAGTCTTCATACAGGTTTCTCTTTTAATGAGACTGGGTTTTCTATCAGACCAGGAATGCTAATGACTTCATGTTTCCAGGTCTCTCCTGCATAATGCCTACCACTAACCTTCCTTAATCTCCATTACTGCTGAAACCTAATAGTGCAAAATAACTAGCTTGGGACGTCTAGGCCAAAGTAGACAGGTGTAAAAGCTGTGGAATAGACTGGGCCTTACCATTTTCTGAATACTAGGTACATTTTTAAGGCACGCTGTAAATGCCTCCTCAGAAGTATCAGACAAAACCCGTCAGAACAGCCAATGCCAGGGAGGGTGGGGCAGAAGGTGGGATCGAAGGCGCTTTCTACCTAGCACAAGGTCAAGAAGAGTCTGCTTCTTGGCCATGGTTCTATCAGCACATCTCCGTGTCAAGACGTGAACCTCTATTTTGTTTTGTAAATCCTATTTTGTTTCAAGGGACCTGCCTTAACATTCTGTACTTTCACCTTCAGGGGTGCTGCAATTCTCCTCTGGGGAGTCTAGCTGAAAATCCAAGTTCCCACATGCTGTATGATTTTGGAAGAAGCAGTAATGCCTGCTCTGCTGCTCTGTTACCCAGAAAAGGTAACCCACTCTCTGCAAACACAAGGGAGTATGCGGGCCAACCGGTAGCCCATACACCAAAAAGACACTCAGTCTGGACAAGCAGAGGACCAGGAACTGCAGCTTGGTGCGCCTTGCGCCAGCAGGTAACTCTGACACGGCCTGAGGGACCCAGAAGTCAGAACAGTGACTAATGACTCCCCAGACCCGGTGGTTAATGCTACAAGGAAAGCATACTGCACCGGCTGCAACCGAGTAAACAGGGCTGCTCTTGGCTATCCACCCCCAGCTCCTTCTCATGGCCTCCGCTTAATGGCATCCTTCCCTCAGGTCTGCTGCCATAACTGCTTGTTAACACATCCTAAATGAGAATAGAGACATGAGCCTGTTTGCAACATATACTGTTTGCAAAATTTAGCTCCAGAAGTTACTGGATGGCTCACTGCAATTGCTCCTGTGAGGATTCATACCTGTATTCAGCAACCCCTCCTGCATACTTCCTCATGGCCGTATCAGAGCTCATCCCGTAGAAGAGTTTCACCTTCTTGCCATTTTTTTCCATAATCTCTCCAGCGCACTGGTCGTGGCCTGCAAACATTCCTCCAAGCATGACGAAATCAGCACCAGCTCCTGTGATCATCAGAGAGTGACAGATAAGGAGGGCAGAAGAAGGTGAAAGACAAAGCAAGAACACAGTGGCTTCCAAAAACAATAGCCAGCCCTGAATACCTCAGTACAGAGAGTCCTCTCCTGCAATGGATGCAGCAAACTTGGAAGAAATGCTTTACTGAAGAACTGAGACATGCCAAATTATATTTCTCTGATACTTTCAATGCTAAGAATCCTTTCCTGTTGTTATGTCAAAGATGTAGATCATTATTCTACTCTACCTTACACACTGTAAAAGTTTCAAATTCAGTTTTAACCCTTTAGCTCACAAAAATACCTGAGCACAGTTCCTCTATTAACTCCTACTGTGATAGCAGTACTTAGGAGCCCCAATCACAGGGGTAGGAAGGACCTGTTGAGCTTGATGCTGTACAAACAAGAGGACAACTTCTGCTTCAAAAGCTTTCTAGCCTACAAGATGCGAGTGGGAATATACCCTGAAAGGAGGTGCACCAATGAATGTACTCCTCCCAATACTGACAAAAACCAAGCAGATTTTTAAACTACATGATGGATTTTTCAATCTCACCGGCCACACAGGTGTTCAGTGTAGCACAGGGTAATCCCTCACAAAATGCTCTGGATGGATGTGGTACAGAGCATGCAGCAGAGAGGCAGTCTGACCAATCGCTACAGCTCCTAAACGCTACAGTAATCCAGGAATTAAATAACAATATTGAACACCCAAATATGCTGGATGCCTGTCCAGTTTGTCCATCTCCCCTGGGTTTGCAGCTCGTGAGCTCGGTCCCACTGGGCGATCACGGAAGTTTTGGGAATCACTCCTGGTTTTCTACTGTTATGTCTAGTATTTCCAGCTGGGCTGGAGTTATTCCACAGGCTGTTCTTACTGTGACATTTCGGCATATCCAGCCTTTCTTGGAAAA
Source organism: Struthio camelus (assembly GCF_040807025.1). Classification (NCBI taxonomy): domain Eukaryota; kingdom Metazoa; phylum Chordata; class Aves; order Struthioniformes; family Struthionidae; genus Struthio; species Struthio camelus. Next base: position 99,378,951 of record NC_090943.1, on the reverse strand, counting down.
AAATCAAGTGCAGAGGTCTTAGGAAATGTGAAAACATACATACATACATATGTGTACACAGATGCATATATATGAAAATAGGTCTATCTTTTTCTGACCCTGAGGTTTCATTCCTGAAACAAAGTATTTTCCTGTCCAAAACTGATGGCTTCTTTTACGTGTATGTGTCAGAACAGGCCCCTCTGCTCAGCTTCTTCCCAGAACTGGTAAAAGAACAGGGCTATAAACTTCACTTCATAGAAAGCAGATGAGCCTGAACTAACCCCTTCTGAACAAGTCTGAGCTCTGGGGAGATCCCAGGCTAGGTAAGCCTGACATTTAGGATTCACTCATCTCTGTCACTAACCAAACAAAAGCACTGGACCTTGAGATCTGGACAGTAAGTGCAATCACTATCAACTCTGCATAGCTTCTGCCGTATTTTTGTAAAAGCTCTGGAGACAAACCTGAATTTAGGAATATTTTGGTCTCAGACCACGTATCAACTGTGGAGTGTGCACGGATTTCGAAAAGCCAGCTCCTCCCCACCCCTTCCCCAAAGAACAGACCCAGCAGCAATGCCTGGGAACAGAGCACCCAGTTGCTCTGCTCTGTCCTCACCTCCTTTTGCCTATTTGGTGTTTGAAAGGCACGGTATGTCCATGAAAAAGGGATATTAAAACTGAGGTTTGTGCCACACTGCTGAGCACACCACATGCAATATTTACAGGCAGGCACCCATTCAGGTGTCCTATCTTGTCAGCTACCCGGCAGATTCTTCCTGAGTTTCTCATTCCAGTTGTCCAGATTTAAAGCCTCAATTGGAGTCACATCTGATATTACTATTAACATACAAAAATGAAGGGAATGCTCATCCTTTAAAATATTCTTAGTTACTCGTGGAGAGCTCCAGTTGCTGCCTGGCATGATCTTGCTCCAGTTTTGCAGAAACTAAGTGCCCTGGGGAATCTAGCTGATGGCTGTCACATAAGTAGATGAAAACAACATGGAGAAGGAGGGAGGGGTCCGGGGTCAACGTTTCAAAGCCGGCCCTGAAACAACTTACTTAAAGGTCTGCCAAAGGACGCTCTGGACTCTTTGCCATGCCAAAACCATCCCCATGCTCCCCAGTCCTAATTCTGTCTCTGGTGGGAGGTCCCCCAGCCTCCAAATTATTAGTGCCAAACTGTCATGGTCTCAATTTTTAGACACATACAAAATCTACATTTTGGAATCACAGAATTCTGGCTCATGCACGCTTAGGTATCTCTTATTTTTCTTTTGATTGTATATTTTGGGAGGAAAGTAAATATGTTTGAATTACAGGATTGAAACTCTTCCAACTTGAGTAACGTTTGCAAACTGAAACATAATTCCAGTTTTTCTAGGGAAGAGGAGCCAGGTTACAGCAAATGTAGCCCAGAGTTGTGCTTCACACTGGGCAGAACTTCTAAACACTGGAGTGACACACACTTACTGCCCTGCAGCTCCAGGAATGACAAGCCCATATTAAATATGTTTTTCCAATGCTCTTTAGAACTTTCCACCCTGCTTCAGTATTGCAATGACGTCTGAAAGTTTCAAATCTGTTCCGCTACTTTTGTACCAGTTAATCTCCAACATTGTTAGGAGGCTGCAGTTTTTAGCATGTTCTTTCCTTACTTATGTATGCTTTCTATACTAACCAGAAGCACTGGTGACACTTGCAACACCTAACCGTACTTTTCACTTTCATGTACAGGTAGCATGACATTATTTTAGGTAGCAGGGGACCGAGAACACCTGGTAACAACCCCCACCACATAACACAGGATGTGTTGGGGTACACTGCATACAGGTGTCTCAGTAGGTTACCTGGAGTCTGCTAGACTTGGCCTGTTTCAACAAAAAGTCATTTGGACATTGCTGCATTGTGCTCTCCAGTGCACGGATACTGGGGAGGATGCCTCCCTTGGGCCCTGCACTGCACCTGTCCTGGTTTTGCCCACTGACATCTCACATCCTTCAAGTTATTACAGAACCTGTGGCCTGAAGCCAGCCCAATCCTGTAGTACTCATATAAGTTTGCTGGATAGGCTTGGAGTGCCTCAGATGTCTTTTGTGTGCCTGATAATGCAAGTAGAAGATAACCAGACTGGCTCCACACACAGCTGGCTGGAGTTAGTCACGATTCACAGCTCTGGCAGCCCTCCAGGTAGATGCAGTGTAATCGTGCCTGGACCCCTACTGGCTCTGGAAGCAACATTCACCTGTGCTCTGCCTGAGCCAGTGAGCCTTCACATCAGTAGGTATTACATACACAGCTATGGAAAACAGGAAAGAAGCCACTATGATCTATCAGGTATGTTTTGGAACTAGTGTATGTTCCCGATGATTGACTTTTACAACTGACTTTTCCTTCCTTTTCCTTCCCTGCTCTTGTATCTCTTCTCACCACTGCTGTAAGCAAGAGCAGTTTTGCGTTTAAGACGCTGGCATAGGATTCAAATGGCACATTCTGTTCCTGGCTGTGTCATATAAATATATGTGACCTCAGATAACTGAACTTAGTATTTCTGTGCTTTGACTTCTCATCTTTAAAAAAGGAGACACTAGTGCCTCTCTGGGGCATTCTGAGAAATGTATTCATGTTATCAGCCTTTTCAAGGGTGCAGTTATGTGAACCGTCTAAGAGGCCTACATAAAGTTCTTCATGCATGCTCTTTCGTTCCTGCATCAGAACACCTCTTCTTCCTGATTGATGTATAGCTTTTCCATTATCATCTCCAACACCCAATGGTAGTGTCATCCTCAGTTTCCCAAATCCAGATGCTCCCAGCCAGCAATTCCTGTGTTCCAGCAGTCTCTCCCAAAGTCTCTGTAACTCCCAGCATTTTTGCTTCCCCAACTCCAGTGTTTCTCTATTGTGATGTCTGCTTTACTAGTCTTCTACCTTGTTCCCCGCCCCCCCCCCCAAGCATGCCCAGCCTACCTCTGTTTGCTGACATCAGTCAAGGGCTGAGCCTCACCTTTCACATGTAAAACTTCTCAGCACCTTCAAGGTTCTTTACAGCTCTTTAGTTGCACTCAATCCATTCTACCCTGCAGCCCCATCTGATGCTGCCAACTTTTCTCCTCCTGTCACATCTTTAGTCATTTTTCATTGCCAGCTTTCACATCTGGAACTTCCTCATTTTTTATGATCCAAATGACTACCTTATCACTGCTTTATAATGAACCCCTTAACATGGCTTTCATGCAGACTTTTAACAATGGTCCACTAAAAAGAGATAGTGTAATCACATGTTAAGGGAAAGCCTTCCTCAGGTCTCTTCTCCATGCCTTGCCTAGGCCTCCAACTCCAGGCTAAATGGTCTGGCTGTGTCCTCAGTCCCTGATTTCCAATATATTTATGTGACTCCTCTCCCCCAAGAAGCTCTCAGCACAAGCTAGCACAAAGCCAGGGCTTTGGCTTGTAAATGCTGGGCATGGAGGCATCTTTTTGCATAGCTCACACAGCCCATCCCCTCAATAGCATTCAATAAACACTGACAATAATAATAACGTCATCTAGAAGTTTATTTTGCCATCCACCTTGGATGGCACACCTGGCTCTATCTAGTCAGGTTCCCAGAGACTGGTTAGCTCAATGATACATAACCAGATATGGCTGTCTACTGCCTCAGGGTAATCTCTATCAGTTCCGATCCCGTATCTGTGACAGATAGGTTGGGCTATTCTCTCTAGTCTACTGTCAGTGTGAGACTACTGCCTATATAATCTTAGCTTTTACCCAATACTCCTCTGCCAGAGACAATCTGTGGTAGCCTTCAAACAGGTTCCACTGCGAATTCCAGCATGGCCTGGCTAGTGAGCTGAAGGCCTGAATGACATTCAGGCCTTCCTGAATGGAACCTGCCTTTCCACAGGTTTTGGACAAGTTTCTGCTCAGTGTGGCCCCAAAAGATTAAAGGGACCCTTCAGACTGGCTATAAACATTGTAAAGGACAACAATTTAAGGACTTTGAAGTTGTTTCCTGTTATTTTAAATTCTGGAAATGCTCTTGTTGAAATAAGACCTTTTCCACCGGCCAGGTTTCTGCTGCAGCAGCCTGGATTGCAGCAAGGCCATAATCCCGCTTGCAACAGCCTGATGACTCTGGCAACAACTGGGACAAGCCGGGGAACCAGAGAAAGCCAAGCAGAACAAAAGCCTCACTGCAGACAGCATGATGTCAGGGTGGGATGGGGTGAGGAGAGGTTGGGTAGTTTTTTTTTTAATATAATCTTGTTGGAGAGGGTGGGTGCTGGTATTCAGCTATGTAAGAATCACCCATCTGGAAGCATCTCTCCCTATTTCACATCACCCATGGGGTAACGCGAGGGTCCTGTGAAACCTGGGGAGAGAGCAAATTCCTTGCTGGTAGCCATCACCCCAGGGCTGTGCTTAAAATTCTCTCATTAAGTCTTCGTTGTCTTCTGACTTAAAAACAAGAGGTGTCTGCAAACTCAGAAGACAGGTTTTGGTTTCAACCTTTCCAGCACGAAAGTTTTTGCTGGCAGGGATGTCATCTCACTTTGGGCCTGTCCCTGCTTTCCAGCCTTGCAAAGCTTCCTGCCAAGCAAACGTGCTTGATCATAATGCGCTATCTCTTGTATCGTATCACCCTGAAATACCAATGTGAGGCTGTGCTGTCCTACTGTATTCCAGGCACTTCCACATTGAGACATCTCCAAATGGACCGGTGTTTTGGGGGAAAGGAGCGTGTCTTTAATTGTCTTGTCAGTCCAGTGCTGAGTGCATTCAGCCCGATTCACAGAGAGAGCAGCAAGGTTATGGCGAAGTGACAACCATAACCTCCCTCGTCCCCAACTGATGTAACTGTCATGCCCAGCAGAAAACACTCACAGGTTAACTGCTCTGTTCTATCAGTAAAAGCTGGTGCAACTTACTAAAGCTATTGGCATGAGAGCAAAATCTGTTAATTATTAACTTGGATGCTTTAGTCATCCGCTCAGCTCTAGGGAATACAGTACAAATAAAATGGCAGATCTTCAAGTGGATAGCTGATCCTAAGAACATCTCCTGGGATCTGGCCTGCCTTTTTGCTTTGTTACTGTGTCCAACACACATTCCACCCTCTCTTTGTCCACCCAGGGCCCAGGTCAGCCAGATCTTGCAATGCTGCAGTCATCCTTGAACCCTCCTCAGAAGAAATCCTTATCAGTTTTCTTTGTATTACTGTCCCAGTGGCTGTATCAGAAAGCCTGTCTCATGCACACCTGGCAGATAGACAGTTTCTAAATGGGACTTTGACCAGGGTATGATCTTGCTCTGTAGAATTTGGACTGTGCAAATCAGACAAAGAGCAAATTTATATTTGGTGTATTAATTTCAGTGGAGCTGGCCACAGGGACAACTGTAACCTACTGGTGATTACACATTCAGGGTCAACTTGGCTCCTGCATCACCGCTGCGTATGCTGGACTTATGTTGGGAATAACCATGGCCCTACGTGTTGTCCTTACCAAATGCTTTAGCGACATCTCCTGGGCAGCTGCATCCTCCATCCTGCATAAAAGAAAGAGAAGACAGTGAGCAGCAGTGAGCTCAGCCAGCAAGCACTCTGCAACCTGCAACAGAACAGCCCCTCCTCAGGAACAGCATGGCAAGAGCTGACTATGATGGCCAGTATTCAACATCTTGGCAGAGTTTTTAGGGAATCCATAATCTTCTTTCTATTGCTTTTCTTTTTTAGGCTTATTTACTCTACCATATAGTCTATCGATAATCCCATAGGTAACAGCAGCAATGCAAATTCCCTATTGCAATCCCCTAAATCCCAGAAACTGAAAAGCAAAAACTCCTCTGACAATCTGAGTCGTTCCTTGCCATTTTAATGAAAGGCTGTGTGATGCAGAGGTACCACAAACCCCTACCATAAACCACCGAAGACATTTAAAATAACTTTCTCAGCAGTTTGCAGTACATTAAAAGGTCACAGTGGGAAGGGGTGGGGAAACACACCATCAGATATGTTGGATTTCGATCTGATAATCTTTAAGCAAGTTGGGTAATCTAATCTTTGGTAAGTGAAAATGAATCTCTTATCATACTTCTCATTGTCTGACAGAGAAACAACATCACTTCAGTTCTTTAGCATTTTAAACCCGTGTGTTTCAGTTTTGGTGCAGAGCAAAGCAGTGGCAGACGAGAGGTTGTTGCTGACTGGGCAGAAAGGAAGTTACGTAGGTGAGATAGGGCTGTGAAAAAGGGAAAGCACATACCAGAGTGCTGTGGTTCTTCGGATCTTGTAAAGGTCTAAGCATCAGGTAACAAATACTGACCACTTTCCTACATGGTCACTGTCATGAGAGGGCTCCCTGCTCCTTTGAGGATCGGTGCCCTTGGCAGAGCGCTAATAGGTCTCCTGCTTTTGAAGCTGCTCCCCTGACAGTATGGTTACTTTACTTTGCTTCACCTCCCTGTGAAGGTGGTTGCACGTGACCAGTGGCTGAGCACCCCCTACACCATCATCCATTTTAGAGCAGATTTGGGCAGGTAGCTGGCAGCAGGGCTGCATGCGAGAACCTTTCCGTGCACACAAAGGATTCAGACACAAACTGAGCAGATGGATCCAAAAGTGAGCGGCTATTCAAAGGGTATGCACTGGAAGCATCATTTGGCAGAAGTTTAAAGGCTTTTATTCCATCTGCTGATAACCTCTAGCGCATTATGCCTTTTGTTGAGCTAGACACTCTTGCTGTCAGCTCCAGAAAAGAGTGCGGGGCTGACAGCTGAATCTCTCCCACCAGTGAAGGGCTCTGCTTGTGCAACTCTCTCCCTCTGACAAGCCTGTCAGAGCCTGGAGGAGGATGCGAGTGTGCGTACGTGTGTCGGGGGAGGAAGAGCAGAGTTAGAAAAAGGGGTCTAATAATCTTCAAAGCCTTGTGTTAGGAATTTGCCCAACTTTTACAGCCGGACTGAGGACAGGCTGGCTAGGGACTCTCTCTGGTAGATGGGTTACAGTTATTCTTGTTGGGCGGCTCAGTATCTGACTTTTATAATTATCCTAGTAGTGGGGGTGATGGAGGCCTACTACCTCCAGAAGTATCATGAGGATCTGGCCTTACTGTGCAATCATTAGTCATTGGCTTAAAAAAAAAAAAAAAAATCACTTAGAATGTCACCAAATTACAAAATGCTAAACAGATTAAGAGAGCTTCCAAAAAGCTCATGCGTTGTTACCATTTAAGATAAAAGAAACCAACGATGATGATTCACAGTGCTTTATTTGTAGATGTCTCCACTTACTTTGCTAAAGTGGATAAATTTAATGACACCGTTTCACAGAAACGGAAACAAAAAGGGGACATAGTAGGGAGTCACGGCGGAAGACGGTAAATAGTAGACCCATATGCATTAAAACACTTCATTACTTGTGAGAAATTAAGTAGTCGATTTAGAAAATAAGACTCTGCTTCTGTATTCAATCTGGGAGGCTTCCCCTTGCAGGCCAGCTGCTCCCAGTAGGGGGGCCTGAGTCTGGACCCAAAATGAACCGCTAGGCTATAGCCACGGGGCTTGCTGCAGGCTCAGGCTCTGCCTCAGAGCTGTGGGGACATTTACCTGCATAAATCCCCTGTGAACACAGGAGACCTGGGATTCTGCTACAGTAGCCCTACTGGAAAGGGTTTCCATGGGGCCTGCAGAGGGCATGACTCAGATAACTGGGTGCTAAGGTGAAGGAGAGAGGAAAACAGCTTTCCAAACAACAGAATTATTGTAACATGGATAAAACAATGCGATTTTCCCCAGTCTTGTTCGCAGAACAGATGAACCATTTTACAATAGCAACATTTAGCCTGAGGAAAGAAATACAGGATGAAAAACCAGTTTGAACTGTGAGTATTTGTCAAGATCATATGCAACTTATAATAAATTTATAAATGTATAAATTCTAATTTATAAGTCTCAAGCAATCTTTCTAATAAACAGTATAACTAGCCTTTCCTACAGTACCAGCAGATAGCTGTTTGGTATGCAGAAGTTTTATAAAGAATGTGGCACATAACAGTAGTAGAAACAATACATATGGTGCTTCTATTATAAAGTACACATGCTGGGCAGATTTCCTGTGCGGGAAGTGTGCTGTGTGGAGGCAGTGATGGTACGGCAGTAGCTGGGTGAAGAAACCCTTAGTCATCCTTTGCACAGAATGCCCCTGACTCGGGCAGGGCAAAGGGGAAACAGGGATCTCTATCAGATGATAGCCAAATGTGAGAGGCCACAGGCAAGGCTGCCTTCCATTCCCCACATTGCTGGCTTACTAGGATATGTGACTGCCTGTCTATCCAGGAAAGGAGTTGTCTGACCTACAAGAAATAGAAACTTTATCTCAAGTAGGGCATTTCTGGAGGAGCTCCCTGCTAAACGGCCTCTCCACTGTAAATCACTGTTGCACTTTCTCAAGACCAATGCAGTGGTCACTGAAAGATGAGAGTATTGGTTCCAGTACAAAATAGCAGGGGACAGAAATGGTGATGTACCTTAGACAGAGTTTCCTCTCTTCTTTCAGTAAGTAATGAAATATTCATTTCTGAGGTAAGCTTTGAGTCTTAGAGATAAGTCTAGTGTGAGAAAAGTAACAGGGGCAATTTCACCTCCCCCTTTGCTGTGTACATGACTCTAGAGAGACACTAGGCACTCACTTGGCCTATCATGTCTGCCTAAAAATTGTCACCTTCTTAGTCAACATATCAGCTCCAAAAATCATACATAATCACTTCAGTAATGCAAACGTTTAAACTCCCAGTGTGTGCTGCCATCCTAGCAGAGCTAATGGAGAACAGCCTTCAAGTCTGCTGTGCTCCTCGCACTGCCTGTACCGTGCTCAGCACTGTCACTATCTCATTGTAGGAGTGACACTTATTTCCCTTCATATTTAAGATGTGACAACATAACAGAAAAGAGGAGTAACTCGATGAAGGCACCGGACGAAACAGCAGATGCAAGAAAAGAGACTCCAAGGGACTCACCATATCACATCATCAGCTATATTCAACAGATTTTGCTCATAAATTATGAAGATAGCTTGTAGGCTTTGAATCCTTTCACATCCTTCCTGCTACTTCTGTATCAAGATAACAAAACCTGCTGGACATGTTTTCTCCCACCTAATCCATGTAGATGGCTGGTTAATACTCTGCCTGAAGAGACCTCCTTTGGCTCAGGCACAGTATGCCCTTTTCTGAATTTACATAAGAATGGCAGTATTCCTCCAGACGCCTTCTACTACGTCTACTTATTGCCCCTAGGCCCAATTACATTCTTATGTTTGCTCCTATTTGGTGTCTCCCCTCAGGAGGGTACCTCTCTCTTCTTGTATTACCCTTGCCAGAACTCTGGCAATGACCAAAAGGCCATGCTTTTTTTCCCAGTCAACACACCAATGCCCATCTGCTGCAGAATCCAGGCAAAAGATCCTCAGCCTTGCTCTAGTCTCCCTCTTGAGAGAGGTGAGCTGCAGTGTTGTAAGAGACCCCACTTACAGCCGAACATCATTTTCTTTGTCCAGATGCGGTAGCAGACAGGTATTAAACTGCACTTCTATACTCCTCCTGGAATGCCTAGAGGTTTCTTAGGTGTGAGCTCACTGAGACTGACAACCTAGGCAGGTCAGCAATTGATCCATCCCCAAAGCATAAGAGGAGGAACACCACAGAATCATCTCCTTTTTTTTTTTAACAGTCTAAACACACGCTATGTTAGGGATGTGTGTCTAGGATCAAGATCCATGCTACAGGGGTTCAGAACTTATTTCCAACAAAAAGGTTACACTTGCAACAAACTAACCCACCATCAGGATGAAAAGGCACTTCCTTGACTCACTTTTTTTTTTTTTTTCCCCCCCCCTCACAATTCAAAAAAAGTCATCCCTTCCCTTTTGGTGGGTAAGGGACAGAAAGAACCACAGTAAGGAAAGCCATTTTCTGTGGCCAGAAGTTGCAAAACATTCAGTAATGTACAGCATGGCTAAAATGCACAGGTGCCATCAGGATGGAGCTCAAAAGCACATTATCAAAAAACTACCTGTTCAGTTCAACTTTCTTAATGGCAACAGTTCAAGAGTTGGGAGGTGCATAGCAGAAGCGTTCAGAGTGAGCAGCCACAACAAAAGCTGCGTATCAAAGTAATTTAAGAGGGCGTTTTCAAGCTTGAGATCAGTGAAAGGATTTGTAAATATGGAATCCCACAGTTTCACTGATCCTAACTTTGATCCAAGCGCTCTTCTCACCTCAGTTGTACTGCAATATCCTTGAAATTAAAGTATTAAAATGCTTGTGAATAGTTCCTTCCTATCCTCCCAGATAGCTCCATTTCAATGGTTTCTGAGCAAAGGCAACTCTCCTTGGAATGAGCATGAAGAGCAATTCCTCTTCAGCATTACTTTCTCAGCAACTGTAATCTCTCCAGCAATTTCGGCGTGAGAGATTCAAGTGAGGAAAAAGGGATGGTGGGTCTTTTTGCTTACTCTCCAATAGGCACAAGCAGCATTGGATCTCACACCCTACAAACACCCTGGGTCTGATCCCCAAAGCAGGGGGAAATACTGATCTAATTCCCGTTTCTGACCCATCTGCATTAAAAAAAAAAAAACCAAACTTTCAGGTCTGTGAGCAGCAGATTTAACGATACTTGCTTTCCTATGAGCCTAGGTATTTTAGAACTGCAGTAAACTCCCTTGTGGGTCTCCCTTGTCGGTCTTCCTTAGAATGGCCACTGCGATACCCACCTTCATGTGCCTGTCTAGCCATCCCTCTTGGTGTGCCGGCTGGGTAAGAGAAAATAAATATTGCGATTAACCTGAAGGTTACTCACTGGTGTGCGAACACCGGCTAGCTGGTATGTCTGCTGGTACACATATGCTGACTAGCAATCTGACCACCACCTCTTAGCTGCCAAAGCTGCAGAACACTGTGTATCTTGGCTCCTGGCACTTCAAGGAAACGGTCTCAAAGATCAGATGGAGCCCCACAGCTGCACAGGCTCACTGTAGGGTCATAATATCTGCTAGCTTTATTTCCCCCTCTTGCATCTAGGGCCACTGGCAGACAGGCAGACAGCTACTTGTTTTCTTGGGAAATCAGGGTATTAACATTCTTCTGAAAGTTGCTAGCAGAAAAATGGTTATTGTAAAACCAGGATGGGTCTCAGAGTCACTGTTAGGATGGCACCTACAGTTACCAACCCTTCATAGTAAAGAGCAGGTCTTTCATGCTGTACTGCATACATGTTCTACTGTCTGCTACAGGCATAAACATTCATAACACTACCCAAGTAATATAGGGGAATCAGGAAGAGAAGGGAATACGTATGTATGAACAATAAAGAGCAAGAGAGCTCCAACTGTAATACATACTTATTTCCCTGCTGCATTATACCCACAGTTCCAAGAAATAAAATCAGACCCTTTCCCATCAGAACATTTCATGTTCCTTTGCCTTCCCCAGTCATTTTTTTAATCCTCTTCCCTCCTTCCTCTGCAGCACATACACTTCCTCACAAGGATAACAAGTCACAACTGGGTTGAACAAATCAGAGCCTTCCAGTGATGTCACTTGGCAGTAGATCCAAAATTCAGTGTGTGAGCCCACCTAGGGCCACAGTGGGAGACCTGTTGGCTGAGGGCAGCTGCAAGCACAGCACACTGGATGGCCCCTGTGCCTTCCCAGTTACTTGCTGCCTAACAAGCAGCCTGCAGACCGACTGTGCAAACCTCTGTGGTGGTACACAGATCAGTTAGGCATGTGTAAGCACACAAGACCTTTGGGTGCTGTAGGTTGTGATCTAGCTTGGTCTGAGGTCATGCTTCCAGATTTACTTCCTGTATAAGAGATAAGCTTGGTCCTCCTGGTGGACAGGAAACTGACATGAGCAGAAATAAAAACATACCCTCATTTTTCCATAGGCTCATTATTTCCCCAGAGCTGTGTGAGAACAGCAGCAGCTTGTGCGCCAGCTGTGCTCAACAGAGCCACCTCTCAAACACTCCTACTTCTGCAAAGAGAGCTCTGTTAGAACGCCATCTGAATCCATCCACCTACAAGGACATAGATGGGCACATATCATTTTACCTTGTACTCCCCTCTACTGCCTACCCTGTCCCTCAGTTCCACTCTCTGAGGGGAGCCATGTTTAACTTTCACTCATTTTTCAGAAATCTCTCAGAGGAAGTACTGTCTGCCTTGGCATGAAAACACTGTCATGCTTCCTATTCTGTTCACACAGCAACGTACTCTGTTCCATTCACGGGCTAAGAAGGAGCTTTCCAAAGGCACACATAGGAGTAAGGTGCCCAAGTCTTTTTCAGTATTTATATCTCTCTATTTACATAGGAGGAGTGGGTTATTCTTTATGGTTACATCTCCACTGTCTTAAGAGCGAGTACAGGGGTCAACCGGAGATGACAGAAGGATAACCTTTAGCACGCAGACAGTACTGGACTGTTTGATTCTCCTGTTCCACAACAATTTGCCCAGTGTGAATCTGAGAGCAGATGATAATTACTTACAGAAATGATATGTCCTTTCAAGCCATGTGCAGAGTCTGCACACTCAATAACAGCACTCAGCTGTGGATAGCCCACGCCTGTCTTAACACGAGTGGTGCACACAGAACCTAGACAAGAGAATGAAAAAAAAAAAACTTAACCAGTTAGGCCGGCAGAAAGGAAATAGATTGTTTTCTTTTTCTTGTGGAAAAACTGTGTTTCTATCTATCTGTATTATTTTTTCCCACCCAGTAAGTCTCTATTGCAAATGTCAGCTTCTTATGGACAAAAGGAACACAGAGAAACTTTGGTTTTGAAATGCTGTCATACCAATTCATGAGAGTTGTAATTCAGGTGACTAATACCCCCCTTCTTCTCCAGGGCCAGAACACCCAGTTTAGGTCTCATCCGTAATGCTTCCTGGTGAGGGAGTTACTGCATCACGGGAGAGGAAGTCCAACTGAGATGCCTGAAGAGAAGGGGGGCAAAGGGACCAGAGTCACAACTTCAATGAGGTTCAGCAGCAACATTTAAATCTGAATATTTCTTCCAATAAAGAAATATTTCTAGTTATCTCTTTTCTACAGATATTTTTAAAATAATTCCCTGGGAACATCTGTGTTTTTTTCTTTTTTGTGTAAATTTTCCATGGGGGAGAGAAACCAATTTTTGCTTAACACTTAAAGCAGAAACATGTGGTTGACCGCAGTAGTTGAGAATATAAGAAATAGTAGTTGAGAATATAAGAAAACCAGTGCATAGTATTTAAAAAGTAAGATAAATAATCAACAGAAAGCTATATAGCGTCACATTACAATAAAATACATTATCTACTAAAACTATATTTTTTATATATATAAATGCTATATTTTTTATATATATAAATGGTGTGCATATATATAAAGTGTATACACACACACACACACACACGTGTATGTATATCAAACATTACAATGCCAGTTTAACATGGCTTTAGATCTTTTGAAATGCCTTCTCTATTTTCCCCTCAAATTAACAGTCAAAATGAAAACCCTTTTATGACAATCTGAGGTCTTATGATTTAGGACAGAGATCATAGCATTCTACATGGTAATAAAAAATTCAGAAGAGATTTTAGATTAAATGTAGTGAAGTTTGGATCCCTTTACCCAGCTGATATTCAGGTATACTTCAACTATTTGTAAAGTAAAAGTTTTCAGTTATCTTTCAAAGAGCTGGCAAAGTGTAAACACTGAGAAATATTCCTGCAAAGAAGGAAAAAAAATTAATTTTAAAGCAAGTAAGTAAGTACTTAAATGCCTAATGCTTTATAATAAATCACTCACTTTTTCCACAGAAGGCATCATTGTCTGAGAGAGAGGGAGATTCAAAATTTGGTCTTTTGTGAGGAACGTTTGTTATCTTTGCTTTTTTTTGCTCTTTGTCCTGTGAAGATCTGTTCTGGCAAGTTCCCAGGGAGGACTCTACGCTGCATTTACTACTAATTGCTTCCAATTTGTGACTACAGAGTATAATATTTCTTCTTTTATATCTGAACTTTCCTGTGACGAACACACCACAGCATCTCTGCTGTTTACTCTTCCAGTATTTTGCAGTATTTATTGTTGTTTACTGTCTTCCTGGGCATAACTGCAACCTTCACTACATCATTTGCCATGCTCAATTTATCCATTCATGGACCATAAGCACTTAGAAACATGCAGTAAACAATCTGCCTGCGCTGCACTGGCTGATCACAGCTATACTGTCAGTGGCGCTTGTGCTGACTAGTTTAAATCTAGCCCACACGTATTGACCCTAGCTGTAGTCTATGAAGAAAGTGGCCAGAGGAAGGAGCACACGAGCAGACAGACAGGGATGGGAAAGAAGAAAAGGAAAGACACTCTTAACAGTATAAGCCAGACAGCAGTATTAGGGAAGGAAAGGCAAGAAAAAGACTGTATGAAGTTTAGAGTCCTCCCATTTGTAGGAATGTTACAGTGATAAATAACGTATAAGAGCATTAGTATTGGAGCTCCCAGGCGATAGTAATGAGTAGGGGCAATATTGTCCATACTTCACACGTCCTTCATGGCCTTTCAACCTTAAAGCCATTGACAAGGCAGGCAATCTCATCTTAACAGGACACAAATCATAAAGCTATTTAGAAACCTGTCTTTCCTTTCACCAAAGTAGAAGTGGATACCTTGAACAGAGCATGAGTTAAACTTTAGCTGGGCTGACTCAGTCTTTTTTTTAACAGGTTGGAAAGGCATCGTTCCTAAACGCAACACATTATCACTGATCATGTCAGCAACCCAGTACTTCCAACGATATATGCATCTTCACTTCCAAGTACAGCTTTGCAATATGTACAACTACCACACACCCATGTATTTCTCAAATACACTACGGGCAAGGGCACTGTTACTCCATTAACCTGAGTGGTTCTAGGCACCCTCGTGCACAAGCAAACAGCTCAGCATTATACACCTATTCCATCTGGACAATTGCTCCAACAACTTTACCATAAGTCACCCTGGATTTGACTTACCTGGTCCAATACCCACTTTAATAATATCTGCTCCAGAAAGAATAAGTTCTTCTACCATCTCTCCTGTCACCACATTGCCTGCCTAGACAGAAGGAACAATATCACATATTTGGGAGATTTTAGGACTAGTGTAATAAAGAGTAATGATGCTATGTAGAGTTTTATCCAGGTCTTTTACTAGTTGAGCCAGAAGGTATATAGTTCACCATATCGTTCATTGCACATGCCACAGCGATTAAACAGACCACATCGGTCAATTCTGAAACCAAATGATTTCGTGACTGGTCCAGTAACCCCTGATCTGAAGCGACGTTTGAAATCCAGGTCTGGTTTGGATTTCAACTCTGTGGCTTGTCTCACGTCTGCGGCATGTTCCTAACAAAAACTGTGCAAAATAAACCTGCGCAAAAGAAGAGCCCAGTTGCCCTACATCACCCCTTTTGAGCTTTGTGCTGGTACTGAGATGGGCCATTCATTTTGGAGATATCTGAATTTAGAATTTGGAGCTCTTCAGAAAACCTCTTATATAACGATATTTCAGGACAGAGCAGGTGTTTGTAGCAATACTGATACAGGCAGAGCAGGAGGTAAATTCTAAAATCCTTACTCAACATTTGCTTAGTTTTTATTGAAACAAAACTCTTGGTGAAGTCAACAGGAGCTGCCCAGAGAACGCTGGGCGAGGCCCACTCTCTGCTTACTGATTTTTGGCTTGTAATTCACTATTTATTTATTTTTAATGAATTGTACTTCCCCCTTTCATGAGCCTGAAACAGCTGGCAAGCCACCACCTGAGGCGCGTAACAAAACGATACGTTTGGGCAGCAGCTTGCGGTGTACAACACAGAACCACTTAACTTTTCTGAAAACTGCAGGATATTGATTTAAAAAAATAATAGTAATAAAAGACAATTGTTGGGAAATAAAGAATATAAATAGGTGTAGCATTTCCAGCTAAGTACTGCTTCCTTTCTGCTCAGGAGCAATCTGCTGTACTAAATGTCATACACTCCAAGACAGGGTGACAGAGAGCATGCTGCTTACAGCATTAAGGAAGCAGTTTATATCTTGAAGGCAGATAACTACCTGTGCAGTACGATACTCAGTACACGATGACTTAGTGAAATTCTGGAGTACATGCAACAGATTTACAAATGGGGACAAATGGGCATTAAAGTCAGTGGCTCCATGAGATTTGGGATCAAAGATCTACTTAAGTTAAACAGCAGTGTCTTCTAATCAGCAGAGCATAGCAGGTTGTCAGATTGTCTCTTCAGAAAAGCTAACCAGACGTTTAATGTTAAAGTACCACTAGAGAATGTTGTAACTGCATATGTTGATTCAAAGTGCTCATCCTAGCAAGGAGAAGCACTTATGTCCCCTGCATACATTTTTTCCTGGAATGCATGCACACAGACCAGTGGTTTCAGTCCTTCTGAATTTGTAGATTCTTAACAATTTTTCAGAAAAGATGTGGAGCTCTACATAGCAGTTTTCACCAGCCAGATACAGGCTTCCTTCACTTAGATACTTTTTGCAGACCTCAGGGTAGACAAAAAACACTGCCAGAGAAAGATACAGCTACAGTATCTGAGACCAGTTATCAGAGCTGAAGAGCAGGGAAAGCAGGGTCCTCCAGCCAGAGAAGCCAGATTACTTCAACTAAAAAAAATCTGAAAGGTGAATACAGAAAGACGGAGACTACAGAGATGAAAGTCCCTTAAAATTAACTAAGGACACACAGAAAGTAAAGTAATTGGAAATTGTACAAAGAAGCCCACCACAGACAATACGCTTTGTGGTGTATTTGGGGAAGCAGTCAGAGAACATAATCATTGCTGGATGTATTGTATTAGTGAAAACTGTGCCCATCTTAAAGTACCAATGCACTGCTAAATTGCTGGAGAACTGGCTTTCTTGAAAGAGATACACTCTAATAATTACCATACTGCTAATCTAACTTTGCTACGCCTGGCAGTAAAATAACAGCACCAGTAATAACTGAAAAGCCCCTGCAGCTCAGGTAAACCAGCATGCTTTCAATGCAGTCAGTTACTAGGAGCTACAGCAAATTACCCTGGCTGTGGGCCTTACACGCTCAGGATGACATTCAGCTGTACCACTGCTCAGTGTGAGGTTTCAGTGAGCATCACCCTGCCTCGTTCTAGAACTACCCAGGATGACCGAACTGTGGGTCAATCCTGGGGAAAGTCCTAGCCTCAAAGAAGTCAAAGGGAGTCTCACTGACGACTTTAATGGGATCAAGATTTCACCTAATGGGATTATAAAGGCTATAGCTCCTCTGACAGAGATACAAAATTAGTGAAGGCAGTAGGGCAGTGCCTCTGCATTTCAGTCAGGCATTTGATACTGTGCTTCATAAAAGCCTGCTATAAATATCGACTCACACTGACTGAGACAGGAACACTGCTGCACTGATTGAAAGCTGCTGGCAAATGGCAATGGATCAAGCTGGAGAGAAGTGTCTGTGACAACAGTTCTCAAACTTTCTTCTTGTATCCTAGAGGGAGAAGCACAGTCTGTGCCTCCACACTATAAGGAACACTGCCAAAGGACACTTCTCACCCACCAAAGCAAAGGGTGCTTTATCATAAGATGGAGAGACAGTGCCCTGCCCTGAACTGAGCTGTCCCACGGGGGTGGTGCACTCAGTATTGTGACTGACCCAAGACAGCTGCAGCAACATCACTGTCTCCTACCCTGTAATCCCAACTGGCCCCCCTCTGGGACCCAAGCCCAGGTAGACACACTATGTCTGCACTGACCCTGGCACTGGTTCCAGAGATAAACTGAGAGGTGTCCGCATGGCTTCATCTGACTGAATTCTGCTTCCACTGAGCCCTCTGTAAGTGCTATTACTGACTCCAAGAGGAGTAATGGTTTTTGGTAGCTGTTATTTCCCTCTGTTCCTGCTTTGTGATCTGCTTGCCTCCTTCTCTGGCCCACATCTTCTGGGTGCCACACCATCTGCAAACGTGCTCCTCCCCCAGCCTCTTCCTCCCTGCCACAATCACTGCTCCCCTCTCTACGGCTTCTTCTGCTTAATGAACAGTAAGAGAACACTAGAAAAAGGAAAATTCAGGATAAATACTTGGCAAAGCTTGCCTGCACAGTATGTTAGCTTGTTAAATAGACTTCCAGTGAAATGGAAGAGCCTTAACCTTTGTAATTACAATAATAAATATGAACTAATTTTACTGGAACATAAATGGCACTGACCCTGCACCATGAATGCGCCAGCTGAAGTTTTGCTCTCGACTTCAGTGCGAGCAGGCGCAATCCCAACACTTCATGCTGTGGTACAGCAGAACACTCCACTGGACCGTTACTCTGACTCAGGAAAGCAGAGCCACATTTGTGGGACACTCAGGAGACCTGGCTTCTGCTTCTTCCTCCATCCTCACTATAATTAGTAATATAGAGTAAACCATGTTGTTCCTTTGTGCCTCCGTTTCCTCTTGAGTTCAGCGGAGAAACTGATCTTCTTTATAAATATGAGAGGCAGGAGTGAGAAAGTCTTATATCAGAGCCAGCCAGAAGAAAATAAGGTATTGTGATTATAAAAGGAAGTATTTAAAAAAGCAAAATCCTGCTCTTGAAAAGGCCTTTACACAAGACACATCCTCCATCGGCGCTGGCGTATTGGCCATGGAGAGTACTACGTTAATCACAGCTGCCTTCCACATCACCTTTCAGCCTCAGAGCTGAAGCCATTACATGGCCCCTCGGAACAAACATTCCCTGAGACCCGGGGTTGGGTTACTGTTTTATACTGCGCTGCAGCTGACTGTGGAATGAATGGTCATGCTGAGGAGAAAAGCAAATAGGGCAGCCTGCATGCTCCTGGAGATCACTTTCAGCTATGAGACAGCTCCTTTATTTTTATACTCGTATTTAACTGCTAGCTCTTTTGCCTGAAAACCACAACAGCAGAGAGCATACTGCAGGGGTAGCACAGAGACATGGAAGCAGCCACAGAATAGGTAGCAGCAGGACACGTCTTACTGAGTATCATAAAGAGAGCCTAGATGAGCTGCATTTTTGCCAGGAATAGCTCCAAAAGGCCATTCTGGCGCAGAATGTGAAACAAAGTCATTTGAGGGTGGGGGAGAGGTGTGTGTCTGCCTAGCTGAATCAGAGGCTTACAGGGACTGCATGGACACTGCAGTCTTAGGAACATAAGTGGTTTTTGAATACCCCGAATCTGCTAGCACGCCTTTAGGAATGGAAATATATCCCTGTGCAGGAGATGAAAAACACAACCATGGATGGAGAAGGGAGCTACAATCAGAGAAAGCAACTGAACAAGTCAGGGCTGCATATGTACTCAAGTAGGTGGTGCTGTCAGGACAACAAGACTTAAAGTAAGAACAACCTTAGTCACAGAAACAGAGAGAACGCAACAACTAAGAAGGCAGTTTAACAGATGTGGGAAGTGCGTGAGACTGGCTTAAGGATCTTGGGCTAATACCTGACTTTGATACGGACCTCCTGTGTCTCCTAGACAATTCCTCTAGACTAACTTCAAGGCTGGGTTCCCTCTTCAGTCAGCAAAGTCAGCAGTCTGTGCGGAGGTGGTTGGTGGGAAATAACACCATTTTCTCTCCACTCTTGAAAGTTTTTTGGTTTGGTTTGGTTTGGTTTGGTTTTTACTCTGTGGTTTAACTCTCTCCCTCCACCGACCCTGGAAGGCGGACACACTGAAGTAACCAGATCACCAGGGACATTGCTTCAAATCCAGAGCAGGCAGGCAGCTCCTTCCCTCACTGCAGTGAACGTGAAGCGGGCAGCTGAAAAGGCCCATACCTATCATTTTGTACTTCCAAAGGCTCTCCCCAAAGTCATGGAAAATTTGTGCATGCCAAAAAGGCTCCTACCTCTGCGGGGAGCTGTTGCAGTATTCCTATTATTCTGCAGGAGCCCAGAACACCACAGGCACTCCAGCCACTTCCATTTTACAATACCACCACCATTCAGCAGGCAAGAATGTTCAGTCACATTTTTTCCCCCACAGAATCCAACTGTTTATTTTCTCTGTGGCTTTAGCCCACACGGGAGGAAGGATTATAGGCTCCTCCAAGCTGCTTGAACATGCAGCTCCCTGTTGAACCAAGTCAGATCATGCATTTAAGACCGTTTTAATTCCACATTTATTTTAAGTGTGTGGAGTTTTGTGCCTGGCACGAAAAGAGTGGCAAGGTTTTGCCTAAGCGCATGACTTCTTGCTGCACTGGCCTGAAGAAAGGCCAGAGGCCTTGTTAAGAGTCTGCTACTTGTTCCAAAATTTCTGCTACTGTCTTGGAAACCAGTTCCGATCCTGTTTCCTCAAGGGCCCTGGGAAGCAAGCAGAAGCAGTAGGGCTCTGCTGCAAGGAGTCCCATGCTGATGCAAGCACCCTACTCTTAGTGCAGAAGGGCTGGATGAAGCATGGCATTAGTAGTCTCAGAAGGGATGGGACGATCATAGAAGGAGCATGAAAAGCCCCCATGCTGACTGTTCTGCTCCCTGATCTGATGACCCCGCTCACAATTGCACAACACCCCATGACAGGCAAGGGTTTAGTCTACCTTCAGGGTTCAGTCTTCATAGTGACCTAAGAGATGAGACCAAAAAAGCTATTAGCCTCATTTTGCCAGAAATGTTGGCATATTCCCCCAGCAAACCTCAGCTTGGAACCGCCAGAATAAACCTACACGCTTTATGATTAGAGCTCATAGCTGGTGTGGGAAGGAGGATGTGAGTAGGAGAAAAACTGGATCCACCCAGCCTGCCATGCCAATGTCCAACTGCTGTATCAGAGTACACACTCAATGTTCCCACAGAAATTATCAGCAGTGGAAGACTGACAACGCCAATATGTTATTAAACAGTCGTCATTTGGCCCTGAGTCAACATCCTGCTGAAATGAAAAGGGAGATGAATAGAGCTGCCCTCTATATTCTTAGAAGGACATCTGTCCACATAAATTTGTCCTGAAGACAGGAGGCTTGAGCCAGACCATTAGAGAACACTTTTTTTCTTTTTTCTTTTTTTTCTTTCTTTTTTTTTTTTTTAAATGAGGGCTCAGAACTGATGGAAATACGGCAGAGCTGCTGATGCCTGCTAACCAAACCCTGGGCCCTGTTCCTGGACAGAACTTGCATCCTCTTCTCCTTTCAACACACTCAACACACTTACCATAATGGTGTGATTTGGGAACAGGGCACGGACAGACTTCACAAACTCCACAAAGTGCTCTGAATAGCCATTTGCCACATCCAAGCAGATGAATCTGATAGGTGGAATGGCCTCTAGAATACTTTTTAGCTTGTCCAGATCAGCTTTTCCACTGCCTGAGCTTACAGCTACATGCTAGAAAGACAGAAGGAGAACAAATGGTGCATTGTTTGTAAAAAAAACTGGGATAAATACACACTCCATAAATCTGCTTCTGCATAGTCTCGGGGGGACTTCAAGGGAAACCTGTGCTGGAAACTAGTGAAAGTCATAGTATGTAACATAAATACCTTTCTGGGAATATCAATTTGCTACCTGTGTTCTGTTTAAAGGCTCTTAAATAAAGCAAAATTAGCGTTTTATGAGCTCTTCATTGACAAGTGGATTCTCATAGACAAATATAATCACCTGAGATGGGTGAAGGCTCAACAGCACTCAGATTAACAAAAAACATAGGAGCCTTAACTTGGTAGGTTTCCAGGAATGCAGAGTGGCAAAAACTGGGCACTGTCACATTGGCGTTTGGACCTTTCAGTTCACCGAACCCTCCCTTGATCTACCCTCAAAAACAAGCAGATTCCTTCCTCCTTTGTCTTCGTATGAGTTATTTCCAATAAAAAAAAATAGCTTCCACAGCTGACGCCCATAAAACCTCTGCAGAGATCCAAGGTCAAAGAGGAAGTCAGTATTTAATCACTAGGAGAGTCTAATGCAATGATTATGAACCACAAAATGAGCTATCTAAATGAGAGTGTTCAGATACTGTATGTTCCTGGGACCACAGTAACATATAAAAAGCCCTGATGAACCTAAAGGACAGGCTGGCTTTCAGACACTCCAGTAATCAATAATCTTTACATTATAATTCCAAAATGAAGCACAGGTGATGATACAATACAGCTGTGTGGCATTCTTTTTCAAACAGGAAAACTCTTCAAAACTGCATTGAACTTTATGGGGGAGGAGAGACAGCCAAGCATGCTCTCCCACTGAAACTCTCTCTCTTGGAATATGGGTCTGCCACAAGAATACAGAAGAAATTTGGGTGTGTAAAAAGTCTGAACCTAAACAGATGTTTAAATGTATTAAGTGGTGTCTCTTTGTAATAGTTCAGGCTAGGACCCCGTGAACGAGGGGTGTAGCACAGTTAGTGGCACAGCATGAGCTCTAGCGCAAGAAGGGAAATGGAGAACACATGTACGCTCTGACAACTTTAGCGCTCATCCCTGCCTCTCCTATTTTTGAGGCCCAGCGCCTGGGCCACTCCAGCCCACAGGAACTGGGACTGCTTGCATACCTGAGAGTCAAGTCCCCGCCTAGAACGAGGGCACGTGGGGCCAGCTTGTAGCTGAGTTGCATTTGTGTTTATGATCTTGGGCTCCTCCCTCACCAGCACTACCACAGCTTCCAACAGCAACAGGAGCACAACAGTTAGACCAACTCCTACATAACTCCCTTCTTGTTTGCTCATGATACTTCTCTCTTTCCATTTTAGGTGTACACAAACTTTGCTTTGTGCATCTTAATATATGCACTTTCACAATGGAGCTGCACAGCTTTCTTTTTAAACCCAGACAATCCACTTCCCTTGATGCATTTAAGAACAGCAGATATCTTAATTCCCCAAAGCCTCACTTGACAACAGTATTCACAAGAGACCCCAGTGTATGTGAATTCAGTACAAAGCAACAAACCATAGTAATTTACAGTATGAAAATGTACCTCAAGGCATTCTGGGTGACTGGCAGCAAACAGTTTCCATTCTTCCAGAGAATAATGCTTGTGAATTGCAGTGAACATTGCATGCTAGCAAAAATAAGAAAACTGATATTAATGTCCAAGTCAGTCATCTTTCCCTCAGCTGCAGAATTAACAGGATCAGAAACTCTCATTTTACGTATAGGCTCATCTTGCTTGAAAGAATTAGAAACAGTGCATAAGAGTAACAACCAAACAACTCCAAATGGCTTTTCAAAGATGGCTTAGGACAGTTAGCAGATCTTTCAGGATTAGGCTTCTGATAAGTTTAACCAAGTTACGGTCCAATATTTTGCATATGCCTATGCGCTGCAGGAGATTAAGGTAAGGCTTGATGAGGCCAGAGGCTAATTAATTAATGACTCCTGACTGCTGCAACCTTATCCAGTAACTGACAGATTCAAATCCCTTGTCCGTTAATAAAATTTCTCTGGCACCGAACACAAAACACACCTCAAAAACTGCCTGCTCTAGAAGCCTCCACCCGAAGCTGAGATACTACCAAGGTAGAAATGTCTCATTAAACATCTCCACTGAAACTATTTTACTCCTGAAGCCCTGTCTTGGGGTTCATGTCTTGCTTTAAAAGCACCACTGTTTTGCAGTGAAAGCACACTTTCTCATTCTGGATGGTCTAACTCATCCTCCAATAAGCTTAGCTAAAAACAAACAGGGGCCATTTGCTGTCACCCAATAACTTCCCAACTGTTGCAGAAGTGAGACTCAAGACTTACTTTAGCCATAACCACAGCCATTTCAAATGTTCCCACAGTGTCCATGTTCGCCACTATAATGGGAATTCCTGTGTATGTCTGCTTGGAGTTGCGGAAAGTAAAGGTGCGCATGAGGTCAACCTGTAAGGAACATGCACATGTACTTTTAAGTAATTGATTGCAAGCTAACAGGAGTTTTGTCACCGACTTCAGCGATGGCAAGTTTGGACACTGCTTCTTCATTTTGCTCACAGTTCCCTTTCTTCCTTCTTCCATCCCACTACTGCCTCACTTAATTTCATTATTTATTTTGTTACAACTGCTGCCTTCCAAATAAGAACAAAAATATAAAATAGCTTTCTGCATTAAAGGGAGCTCTTGCCAAGGAAAGAGAGAATCAAAACAGAAAAACAAGTAAGGGTTTGGAAGAGACAGATAGGGAAAGGAAAGAAAGGACAAAGAGAACTGTGGATGATTTTACACAGAAGTGACCTCAGGTGTTTGGCTGGCTGGCTGGCTGAGAAACCTGAGGTGAAGTCCTAATTTCACAGAGGTCAGAGATGGAACTCCTTTTGACTCTAGGTCATACAGAGCTTTGTCTCAACCTTTAATGTACATGACAATACAGTAATTCACAATCAAGCTCTGACTTTTGGCTGTGGGTTTCTATGACAGTGCAATTACAACCTCCTTGCCAGCACTTTTGCCATACCATACAATCATATCCTGCCTTAATAATCCGTTAGGCAGCTGGCTTCTAAATTCATTCCTTACAATTGCATTAGCCTTCACCTTCAGCGTTATTTCTTCTTAAGCATCCTCAAATGATCATGGCAACACCAACACCATTTTGACCCTCATGCTTGCAAAGAGTAATATCAAATTTGTACCAGTTTTGGTACCAGTTCCCACAGGTCCACTTAGCATCCTCCCAGAAGGGGGGAAAAGAAACCTAAGAAATGCACAACATTAAGATATTATGTTAGTTTCTGAAGTAACACATGAAGGCTCTTTAACAATTTTCACTATTCCTCACTGCAGCCTTACCCAGGAACACTCAGAGCTGATGACATGATATGCTTATGGCAATTTTAGCCGCAGCTAATAATAGAAAATACGAGAATGCATGAGGAAGGCGTTTAATGTATTTTAGTCACTTCTAATGCAATTTATTAACTGGAGCCAAGGAAGAAACAGAGAATCATGTGACCATTTCTACACAGACAGTAGTACCAGAACCACTGCCTTACACTAATATAGAGAAAAAGGTCCCTTTCACATGAACTTGAAAGAGAAGAAGAAAAGAAGGATGAGCTTGTTTAAGAAAAGACAGCAACAAGATGAGAAGCTACACATGAAACACAAGGCCTTTATTCTTTCAGTGATCCTCACTTCCACTTACTGGAACTTCTCATATACGACTTCCCGTAGCCAGCCAGATAGGTGGATCTCACACAATTATCCTTACAACTGATAATACTATAACGGCAGGCGTTTTGTGGGGGATAACTGCAGGCTTCCACTAATAAGGCTTCTGGTGTCTAAGAACAGGCGAAATGCCACGCTGGGCTGGAGATGTTCATCCATTGCCCTAGTTCTCTGAACAGCCAGTATCAGATGTTTGGAAAGGGAACGTAAGAACAATGCAAGTTTTGAAGACTCTCTTACCCCAGTTTACCTTCCCAGGTCCCAAGAACCTGATGTTTAAAGATCCAAGACCGAAGTATTCTCCAATCCATTGTGCTAAATAGCCACTCGTGGACATAAAGAATTTGCCCCGTACCTTTTTAAATCCATTTAATACTTTTAGCCTCCTCAATCTCTTACAGCAATAAATTCCAAAGCTCAAATTACACGTTGCCTAAAAAAGTATAACCTTTGCCTGATAATTACAGTCAGTGCTTCCTATTTCTTCTCGTGAGAGACAATGAACAGCCATTTCCCAGTTTCATCTTTTTCATTCTAACCCTCACTTTCTAACATATCCTCCACAGTCGCTTCTTTTCCATATTCGATAGTCCTAATTTGTTTAGTTTTGTCCTCATGTGAAAGCTAGTCAATACGGCTGATTATCCTTGCTGCCATTCTCTGAATCTCTTCTGACCTATTATGCTATTCTTGTGAGGGGATAATCAGAACTGTGTACTAAGGATAACGCCATCCAGTTTTGCTTAATATCTTCTGTAACACTTCTGATCGTCCCTTCGACACTTTTTTTTGAATGCTGCTGAGCTGATGCTTCAGAGATGCACAACTCCAAAATCTCATTCCGAGTGCTAACAGCTAATTCATAGCTTGTTGTTCTACACATGTAGAGACTTCGGACTCTAGGATCGTTCAGCATTATTCAACAATGGCAAAAGTTTCCTCAGGAAAAAAAAAAATCACTAAATGTGTTTTATAACTCCTACCAAGATCTTTAATAAGTGAAAGTACTAGAACATTGGCTGCTCTGCAGCATACTGATTATCTAACCTAAAGCTCCCTGGGCTTATTTACTAGTTTAAGTTAGTGGCTAGATTTCCAAAAGGACACTTGGCAGACAAAATGGACAACCTACAGAGGTAAGTCCAGCAAAGGCAAGAATAGCAGCTTACACAAGCATCAAGACTCCACACATTGGCAGTGCTGTACCCCTACAGTCTCCCACTCCAATCAATGCTTTAACCATTTTTGACACTTGAATTCACATGTCCAATTTTCTGGTATCTTTTCAAAAAGAGAAAGTAACCATGAGAAATGAAGACAGTGCCAAGAATCAAACTCAAGTATCAACACAGCAGACCTAGAAGAAGAGCTGCACACAGCCCAAACTGCCTCTCCAAGAAGCTGACTTAATTCCAGCTACTGCACAAAAAGCTATCTTCATGCAAAACGAGACTTTCACACCAAAGAAGCAGTCACTTGCTGATATAAACTTCAAAGCAGCAGCTTGCTGGGTAACAGGCACTGTAGTAAGCTGCCTCTGTTCCTTTGCCAGAATCATTTATTTATATTCTTGTTTTGAAGCAGACTGGGGTTGTCCATTTCAGATCTGGTTCTCACAGACACTGTTTATTCCTGTTGCTACAGCCTCTGTGATGGTGTCCAATTTCTTAACCTTCATCAGTTTTCACTGACCCCCTTCATGTCATGCACTTTCTCTCATGTGAAAAGCTTTTAACAGTTCATCATAGCCACCCATGACAACCTTGCCATATCAGCTCGTGTTCCTCCTATCATTTTCCCTTCCCAGCAGCCCTTCTTTCCACAGCCTGCACACAGCTAAATATACAAAACACTGCACTTAAAAAAGAGGCCGTGTGTCACTCGGTGGAGCATGGCTCCACCTGTTTGTCAGGCCAGCACACTGAATTTTAAAGAGACCCCTACATGGTCCCTAAGTAAATGTCTGGAAAGTGTCTACAGGCTTTATGAGACACTAACTGACCACGATGCCCAGCTATTCAGCCCAGACACTGTTCTTTGTAAATAGAAGGGGACTAACCTGAGATTACCATTCCACCAAGGCGGCCTCCTTTGTTAATAGCATAAAGGTTCTGCTTTAATTGACTGCTGGCCTCAAAACCCCTGGCCGCATGCCCCTAATACACATGGACACCTGTTCCCTTTCCAGTCCTGTCTTTCTACCATGTCTGATTCGTCCCAGTGTCTCTCTCTCACAACTCCACTTCCCCCAGAGAAAAGCTTAATCCTTCTTCCATCCCCCAACACAATGTAATTCCTTCGTTAACCAAAGCAAATCCTCCTCTAACCTTGGGGTTAGGTGAGGTAAACGGGAAAGGCATCGTCAATCCTGAGGCAGCCATCTCCTTTGTAGAGGCAGCCCCCAGAAGATTTTGCGGGGCCTTTCCCAGTCCCAGGTCAGAAATAATTACAGGAATATCCTGGCTAACAGTGGCCCACAGGCAGAGGGAAGGCGAGACCCGTGCGGCCTGGGCTGGGGGGGGGGGGGGGCGCGGGGCGCGGCTGAGCTCTGCCTGTGCAGACCGCATCGCCAGGGGACAAGGCAGGCCGCGGGGGGCTAACGCAACTGAGGGAGAAACACGCCGTCCCAGGTCCCCAACCGAGCACGATCGCAGCAAGCTGAGCCATGGCAGGTGTTCCCGAGCATCTTCGCTGTCTTGTTTTTTTTTTTTTTTTTTAAGAGCATTTCAGTTCATCTGTAACAGCGCTGCCCACCACCCAGGTGGCCTGCACCCCCAGCAGCTAACTGGAGACCCCTTTCCCCTGCGGAGGGGACGTGTCACGCTGCCCACTGATCGCTTTCGGGCCGGCAGCCCCCCACGGGAGGCGGAGGTCACCTTCGGCTCCTAGCCCGAGCGCCGCAGAAACCCGCAGAGGCACCTGCTAGGAACAACCCCCTTCCCCACCCCCCCCCCGCCTTTCCCTTTTTGGCTGCGGAGCGGGGGAGGGCACCGCCCGCCGCCGCCGGGACCGGGGCCCGGCTCGCCCCGGGGAAAGGGGGGGGGGGGGCGCCGCGGGCTCCTCACCCCGGCCCCGGCCTCCCTCCTCCCCCGCTGCCTGCAGGACGTTTTGACCGAGTGGGGCGGGGAGGGGGGACATCGCTAGGTTAGATTGGGAAGTAGAAGGGAATGGAGGGAGGGAGGGAGAGGAGGAGAGAAAGGGGGAGGTTAAGGAAGTTACGCGCTAAGAGCGAAGAAAAAGCATGCTTGTTCCGAAAGCCCCCACCTCTGATCTGCTTTTGAGGCTGCTTCTTTTGGGTCTGAGCAGGACATCTTTAAAGTCCAGTTTGAGGTCTGCGTCTACCCGGGGCATCTTGCTGGGGTAGCGGGGCGCGGGGGGTCGCGGGCGGTGCTGGCCCCCCCGCCCCGCTGCGCTGCGCTGCGCTGCCTCCGCCGCGCCGGGCGCCGCCTGCAAAGCCGCGGCGGCCAAAGCCCGCCGGCCGCGCACGGAGCGTATTTATAGGGCGCGGGGATAGCGGCGCCCCATCGCTTTATTAGGAGCGGGCTGTTTTTAGCAGAGCAGCCGGCCGCCTTCCTGCCCGCTTCTCCCGCCGTCGCCACCCGCCTCTCTCCACCTGCCGGGGGAGCAGGGGGCGCGGAGGCAGCCCGCGGCACAGCCGCTGGCCCTGTGCGGGGCGCGGGGCGCGGGGCGCGGGGCGCGGGGCGCGGGGCGCGTTGCGGGCAGCGCCGCCCCACAGCGGCCTTAAGGGCAAAGGAAGGGCAGAGGAAATGGCGCCTCTTCCCGCCGCCCGCCGGGTGCCCAGCGCCCCGCGGCGCCGCCCTGCCGACATCTTGCCCGCCCCTCCCCGCCCCCCACAGCGGCGACCGTTGTAACGGGCGCGCTGCGCGCCGCCCGGCCCTGAGGCGACACCGCCGGGGGGAGGGGAAGGAGGGGGCTGGCGGCGCTGCCCCCCCCCCCCCCCCCGGTGCACCGCAAAACTTTGTGTCTCCGACCTTATAAAGGACTGGCTTTTGGTCTGCCTGGGTTTGGGCAAAATTAAGTCTTTCCCGGGCTGTCCCTCAAGCGCTCCACTCTGAGCCCAAAGTCGGCCCTAGTGCCTCTTAGTCATCTTTTGACCAAACGCAGTGTGGCCTATCTCCGGGGTCACTGAGCTGCTTCTGAATCTGACTGCTGAGCAAAGGGCAGGGGCTGATGTCTGTTCTGCGTTAGAAACACGAGGAACGGGCAACTGGTTGGTGCTGGGAGAACAATCACACCATCAGCCACCTGGAGCTTCCTCTGCACAGTAATTTCCTGTTTTAATGCCTATAGAGAAGCAATAGGGAGCTTTTTCATCCTCCATAGCGTTGAGAAGCCTGATTTGTGGCTTCGTATGATCCTTTTTCAATGGTTAGCCGCAGTTAAACATGAAGTTGCAAAAACTGCACAGCAGAATTACATACGCTGAGTCCATTATGCTTCCACTGACACAGGGATCAATATAAAGATACAAGACACCATACGACATGACTAGCACAGTATCTTTGAACCTTAAAGTCTAATTATGTCAGTGAGAAGTTAGGTTTGGACTTATGTGGAAGACAGATGAGCGAAGCATTGCCAGCGGCTGGAAATTGTAGCACAGAAAGATCATCACTGGCTTCTCTTCCTCAACAAAAAACCAGACAGGTGGCAGAATGAGGTACTGCTTTTTTCCTTATCTACAAGTTGCACACATCTAGTCAACACCCTGCCTCCAGCAAAGCTCTTTTGCACCTTTTGGCCTGAGTATCCCAAATAATTCAGTATGACCGAGCATGAGGCCCAGGTTTGAAGGAGTGGGCAGACATTTGAATGCTTGTATTTTCGAATGTCCAGGTTGAGAAGCCTTGAATTTGATTTTCCAGAGCCGCTGAGACTTCAGAGGAACGTCACATTCAGTTAGAGCTGTGGGCACTGTGGCTGTTTCTGACAGAAATATTCAGGCAAGGCAGAACCCTTTATAGGGGTTCTGACAGAAACCCTTTGGATCCTTTCCAACCTTTGGAAACCTTTTGGTCCTTCCCAAGATATAGCCACCAGAAGTGACATGATCCGTAATCACATTAGTAGCATAGGCAGAAATACATATCATCTCCTTATGCGTTTTTGCTATTTCTCTTTATATATGCAGTGCTCCTATACTAACTAACTCTGCTGTGGAAGGAAAAGCTGTTCTGCCAGGCTGTGCGCCGTTCTGGTGTTCATACTGTAACTGCAAATGAGCTACACTGATTTTAGAGATTAGCATATTGTAAACTATTCCAGTTAACTTTCCTTCAGAGCTGTTCTTTTCCCCACTTGGTTGTTTTATACTTAAAAGCAGATGGAACAATGCATCCAGATGAGAATATATCAGCCACTGTGGCTGAAAAGACCACTGCCATTTTACCTTGGTGGGTCTTCTGAAAGTTTCCTAAACTTGGTGTTTTAGAGAAGACGTAGAAGTGAATCATAATAATGCAAATAGTTAATACCATGTTTCAAGCAAAAATATTTTTCTGACTTCAACCTGTGACTATCTAAGAGTTACTGTTGTCCTTGTGATTTTCATCCTGTTAATGTAGTTGCAAACACTACTGTATTTTGTAGTAGAAATAAGTTCACAAATGGGACCTGGTGACAAAGGACATGGAGAAGGCTGAGGTACTCAACGCCTCCTTCACTTTGATCTTCCCTGGTAAGATTTGCCTTCAGGAATCCCAGACCTCTGAGACCCATGGGAAAGTCTAGGACAGTGAAGACTTATCCTCAGTAGAGTAGGATCAAGTTGGGGAATATTTGAGCAAATCGGACAGGCACAACTCCATGGGATCTGATGGGATGCACGCATGAATGCTGAGGGAGCTGACGGATGTCATGGTGAGACTACTCTTGATTATTTTTTGAAAGGTCTTGATGATCGGGGGGAGGTTCTTGAGGCCTGGAAGAAGCTATCTCACTGCAATCTTCAAGAAGGGCAAGGAGGATCCTGGAAACTATGGGCTGTTCAGCCTCACTTCAATCCCTGGGAAGGCGGTGGAGCAAATAATCCTGGAAACTGTTTCCAAACATATTAAGAACAAGAAGGTGATTGGAAGTAATCAGCCTGAATTTACAAAGGGAAAGACATGCATGACCAACCTGATAGTCTTTTATGATGAAATCACTAGCTCGGTGGATGAGGGGATAGCAGTGGATGCTGTTTCTCTTAACTTAGGAAGTCTTTCAACACGGTCTCCTGTAATTCCTTCATAGACAAACTGATGGAGTACAGACTGGACAGATGGACAATGAAGTGCACTGAAAACTGGCTGAACTGCTGGGCTCAAAAGGTTGTGAACAGTGGCACAAAGTCCAGAGGGAGGCCAGTCACTGGTGGTGCACCTCAGGGGTCAATACTGGAGGAGTACTGCTTAACATGTATATTAATGACCTCAATGATGAGACAGAGCAATTTGCAAACAATACAAAACAGGGAGGAGTGGCTGATAAACAGATGGTTGTGCTGCCATTCACAGGCACCTTGACAGACTGGACAAAGGGGCAGAACAGAACCTCATGAAGCTCAACAAAGGGAAATGCAAAGTCCTGCACCTGGGGAGGAATAACCCCTTGCACAGGCTAGGGGGGGACCAGCTGGAAAGCAGCTTGTAGTAGAGGCCAAGAGGGCCCAGGTGGACAAGTTGACCATCAGCCAGCAATGTTCCCTTGCAGCAAAGAAGGCAAACAGCATCCAGGGCTGTGTTAGGAAGGGCATTGCCAACAGGTTGAGAGAGATGATCCTTTCCCTATACTCAGTACTGGTGGGACCACACCTGAAGTGCTGGGCTCCCCAGTACAAGAAAGGCATGGACTTACTGGAGCAAAGTCCAGCAAAGGGCCAAGAAGATGAACTATCTGACATAAGAGCAGAGGCTCAGGGTGCTAGGACTGTTCAGCCTGGAGAAGAGAAGGCTCGGGGGGGGGGGGGGGGGGGCGGATCTTATCCATGTGTGTAACCACCTGCTGAGAAGGTGTAAAGAAGATGCAGCCAGACCCTTCTCAGTGATACCTAGTGACAGGACAAGGGGCACAAATTGGAATGTGGGAAATTCCATTTAAACATCTGTACTGTAAGCGTAGTCAAACAGTGGAGCAGGTTGCCCAGAGCAGTTGTAGAGTTTCCATCCTTGGAGATATTTAAAATCCAAGTGAATGAGGTCCTGTGTAACCTGCTCTAGTTGGCCTTACTTTGAGCAAGGGTGTTGGACTTCAGAATTCCCTTCCAACCATGACAATTCTGTGATTTCGGGTGCAACTGTGAACTCCTGTGGTAGCTCAGGATTGTGGATCTACGTTTTGACCTGGCCCATTTTGCCTAGGTGCAATATTCTGATCCAAGTGATTCTACCTCTGGCTGTTCTTCATTTGCCTAGGCAACTTTGGATACCCTTTTCATTTAGATCCATACGGTTTTTAAGCTTACAAGCTTTCAAGTTGTTTGTATCAATAATATGCTTTGGCAGGTGGATCTGCAGGTTAATTATATGTGGCATTAAAAACACCCTTTTTTATCTGTGATCAACTTTCTTCTAATTTAAATAAGAACAACTTATTCACCAGCTCCTTGGAACTGGAAAAGGCGTTCAGTGATACTCCTAAAGCGTGAGCTCTGCTGATGGCTTAATAAGGATGTTGTTATTTATGAACAGAAACCCATAGCTTGGTGGTCACAACAGAAGCACGGCTGACACAACCAAAGCCCATCCTGACTCTGCAATTCCTAGTAGAATCCTATAGTCTTATATAGTTCTGTACAGGTAACTTCTAATAGAATTACTGTTATGTATTTAAGGAGTGTGGTGAGCAGTACTGAAAGCACTGCTCAGCTGGCAAGTGCTACCACAAACTGTGTGTGTCACAACTTCCCAGCAGTATCTCCTATCTGGAAAAAAACACATGCTGGGGGACTTGTGAGATGAAGTTTTTTTGCTGTTAAAAGAGAAGCAATACATTTGGGAAAAAGAACCTTGTTTTTCTTATAAGACGTTTAAGTCACTTTTCTTCTTCTGTTTGAATCTGGGCTTTGTCTACACTGAAGAGCATTTGCCAATAGATGGATCAAGACAGCTAACTTAGCCAGCCCCACAAATGCAAGCAGAAGATTTCTTTTTTTTTGTGGAGATAAGGGGAGTTCTCTGAGCTATCACTGATATTACAGCATCTACACTGGGGCTTTTGCTGGCCTTGATAGTCACCAGAAAAGGGAGGAAAGGGACTGATACCCCTGACCGACATATCTGTGCCAAGCAGATCTCAGCCGCATGCATGAAGATCACTCCCTGTAAAGTGAAGAGACTCATGTGCCCTAGGTATTTTCATTAAATTCAAAGGTCTTAAGGTGGACTGCTAATCATGAGCTGAGTCCAAGGTCCAAACTGAATTCAGCAGGACAACCGCTTGTTCAAGGCAAAATGTGCTTATGAGTAAGGTGACAGTATCTGACCTCATTTGATTTTAGCAGGTTTAGAACACTAATTATGAATAATCATAGTGATTAATACTTAATGAGACACTGACCATCCTTGGCTTATGAAACACATGTGGACTGTCTATCCTGATAAATAAAACGGACCAAGCCCATTCTCTGGCCCTGCAAAGTATGGGGCACAGTGTAGCTCACACATGGCATCTAGTTAGATTGCACGTGTGAGCTTGAAGGGGTTTCATTTGTACTGCATATTGAAAACATTCTGGTGTCATTCCCTGAACTGTACTTGGACTTCAGCTGGCAGAGTGCTAGTTGGCCTGGTTGTACAAGGGAAGGTGACAACAATTAAATATTATGGAAAGCTGCATGGCAGAGCTTTTGGCTGCGCATCGGTCCAGCTTTGTTTACTATAGGGCTTTACCATTATGGAAATGGTAAAAAAGGTCTGTAGATTTTATATAAATGGGGCAAAATGTATTGTGCACCATCCACTGTAAATTATATAAATTATATCCAAGTCCCACATACTGTAGAAGAAAGTGAGATTCTTTCTAAGGAAATTTTAAACTATCTCACAGAATGGAACAGAGACTCTGTCACTGCTACAGAACTCTGTATATATTACTTTGTCTTTACAGAGCATAATTCCTTGTAGGATCTCAAAGAGCTTTAAAATTTCTGGTAATTAATTGTTTTCTGTAATGGTCGTAAGCATCATTATATAGCTCTGTTACATAAGAGAAAGGCACAGAAAGACAAATTCAAAGATGAAGCAAAATCATATCCGAGTTGCATATCAGAACTCTGATTACAGTCTCGTATTGGCTTTATAGCAGTAAAACTTTACTGACTTATTGGAGTTGTCCCTACTTAATACCAGGAGAAATAGACTGTGAAATAAATTCCTCAGAGACTAGTGAGAGAGTACTGTAGCCTACATTGATTTGGCATTTATAGCATTTTGACTTTAGACAAGAAATATGGTAGACTCACTTCCACTGGCATCATTAGAGAGTGTTACCATCAAAGCATGGTGACATTTGGCCATGATTTGCAAGGCCGCATGGCCAAAGTCATACAAAGAGTCATTATTAGAGTTGATACTGAAACCAAAAAGGAGTTCTCAAATCTCACCTCGAGGTACGTTGATCCTGGCAGGGCTCCGTGTCATGCTGTCTGTTTGAACGCCTCTGCTTGCTTGCAGTGTTGTCTCTGTTCTGTATACACATTGCCTGCAGGCCCATAAAGTCACTTCTTCATCATCCTTTTCCTATCCCCACCCAACGTGGTTGTCCACACAACCACAAAACTCAGTAGGGAAGGGGCTCTCTGACAATGGACCCTATCTATCCTTACTTCTTACATCTCTGAAAAAGGTGCTTGGTGTGGCATTCATGGCTCCTTGGTCTCCTTTTGGGAGGGCTGGGCATTTCTAGGGCCTCGCTTACATTTTTCGCTTCAGAATCCTCCTTTCACACTGGAGCCTCATGTGTGCCCTTGTCTTTGCATCTGTTGCGTTTGTCCTCTAAGCTTACTAGTTAGCCAGGCTACTTGGCCTCCCCCTCTCAGATTAAGAGGATGAGGTCCTTGTATATTGTATCTTGGTAAAGCTGGTTTACGAGGATTTTCCAAAAGAGGCTAGACCGTGTTCTCTTTGAGTGGCCAAACAGCAGCATAAGTTAGGTATGTCTCAGTAAATAAGAACTTACTTTTTCAAATAAATATAGGAAAGTAATAATGCACAGTTGCAGAGATGAATTACTTATTGTCTTAAATGCAAAATGGTTTGGGCTGAAGAGAGCTCAGTGTTGCCTGCTTACCAGCTGATGACTTCTTGGTCCACAAGTCACCTACTGTTGTGATGCCGCACAAGAATTTCACTACATGATAAGCCATACCCCACTGGGTCTGGCCATGACCCCTAATACTCCCATTCAGTCCATCACAGTTGGATGCAAGCTTGCACCTGAACCTAGTACATCCTCTTCAGCCTGAAACTTCCCAAGGACCCACTGTAAATTCAACACGCTCATGTAAGGAGAAAATAATACTAGGCTCACAAGGAGCACTTAGAGAACTAGAGAGCATCTTTGTCTCAAAAATGGTTGGTTTTACAGTATGCACTAGAGAAGGCACAGAAATGCCAGAACAGCACAAATAGAACATTGCTATTTGCCTCAATATTGTTTTTTAATTTTTAATGTACTTGTATCAACACACTGCTTCCTAGAAAGAAAAAAGATAGTTCTTCACTTATGCTGAACACCATTGATTTGGTCAGTCTGTAGGGAGGAAGAGAAACTAAAATTTTGAAAGTCCATTTCCTGCTTATGGAGAAGGGTCAGCACATTGTCTCTTTTAACCCTGATAATTGTTTTCTTTGGTTTCGTGCCCAAAGCCTGTTTGAATAAGCACACTGCCATTGCTAAATGAAAAAAATGAAAGGCACATCATTAACAAAAATGCACTCCCTAATCAAGTAGCGTTTTTTTTTTTTTCCTGGGCTTTGTTTTACATTTTGTTACTGAGTGGAAATCCTGCTACAAATTTTGAACTGGAAAAAAGTGTCTGAACTATGGCCATCTAGTAATGCCTGGCTTTTGATCCCAATTTAATCTTCATTTAAAGCAAAAGATTAATAACTTCATTGCCCGACTGCTCCATCTACAGGCAAAAACCCCACACTGCTGATATTCTTACAAAATGTTGAATCTGTATCAAACACTTTCCTTCGTCATCGCAATTAATAATAAAAGTAGAATCTTACAGTTTTAATCTAGATATGTATGAGTTTTTATGCCTTTTGTATTTATCATTATATTTCCCACAACTTTAAATACCTTGTACACTTGGCCTGGGAGTTTTGCTTCTGCAGAACATGTGTTAATTTGCCTCTTATCCTGGGAAAATCAAAAATAAGATTGGCTTGGATCTTCATCACTTTTTAAAAATTTAATTGGATGTAGATAAAAGATGCTGCGTTTATCAGCTGTCACATGCTTTTTTTTTATTAACATACCTACACAGAGATTATGACTAACATCAAGTCAGTTGTTACCGCTGTGCCTTTCTTACCCATAACTCCTCATTGCTTAAAGTTAACGATATTCTTGAAGTGACCTAGAAAATGCTGCCACTCTCTTTCTTACAGCAGATAAAACTTCACTAAACATTCTCATATGTCGTTATGATAAAATGGGAAGAGAAAATTTGATGCCTGAGCGTGTAAATTACGCATAGCTTTTTCAAGGATGTTTAAAAAGTGAAATTTATTAGCATGTAAGGCCATAATAGATGTGTATCGGTAGCTGCTGGCGTATATCTAACGTGCTGTTTGGGTGTCCACAATATTTCAGTCATCAAATAGGACACGTATGATGTGCAGTTGGTGGATCAAATCTCAGGAATTGCCCATCTCCTTTTTCGGAGGAGAGGAGATCTTCTAGTTGTTCTCTCCTTCATGTGAAGACATGTGTTTAAAAAAATATATATCCAGGGTAAACTAAAATGAAATACAATCCTTAAAAGTGGTGGATAGATAGATGCATTCTGTCAAGAAAATTCAAATGAATTTCAATGATTTTGTTCTGCGAAGAAAACTAAGGGCTACATTCAAGATCACATCTTTTTTGGGGTTTTAGCCTCCTTTATTATATCTTTATCAGGAAGCTCTTTGAAGCAAGAACGTTATTTGTCCTGGTGCGTATGCAGCACGCAGAGTTATTAAGGCACCGATCCTCTTTGCGTTAGTGTCATGAAGACTTTTGGCATCCTTCTGACACGAGTACAGGTATATGAGCCAAATACTAGTTTCTTCTACGCCTGTCTTCAACAGTACAGTAAGTTTGTGCCTTTTACATAAGCAATGTGTTGATATTTGTTCTTAAAATGAGGATATTGGTTAATTCTATGCCTCTGTCTCCCAGGCTAAGGACCAACAACAGTTTCAAAATAGGGTTATTAATTTCTGTGTTAATACCTTGAGCATCCACCTGCAAAGTGGAGGCTGTCACCACATCTTATCAATAGACAGTAACAGAAAATACTGCATATTGTCAGTCTGTTATTCCACATCCTTACCTAGTAAACTGTCCGTTATTTTACATAGTGATTCTTTGCCCACCTATGTCTCCCTTTGTCCCCCTTTGTCCCAAACTGCTGTGTAGCAGTGCTGTTTTATGCCATTAAAACAGTTGCCATGTTTCATTCCTGTGTCGGCCATATTTCAGCAAAGGCAGAAGTCACTTCCGTATACAGTTTGTGAAATGCTTTGGGATCCTTCAGGATGAAAGGTGTGCTGTAAGTATAAGATACATGGTGCTAGTAGGTTTTGCTTTCATCTTGAGCTCCCCTGACTAAATAGTCAAACATCTCTGTAATAGCGTGAACGTTTGCTTCAGGCATAGTCATAATCACTGTTCTGTTGGCTGTCCTTACAAAAGAATGGCTATTCTCCAGGCACACAATTGACTCTCCTTTTACCAAATGCCTCTCTATTCTTATCGTCCTCAGTAACTTCTCTTACAATTTCCCTTACGATTCCTTGCTTCAGTCTAATCCTCTGGATCTCATTTAGGTCCCATTTCCCATTTGCCATGTCAGTTCACCTGCAGTATATTGTAAAGTCTGTGCTGATCCTATATCCTGAGTGAAAAGGACCAGCAAAAGGATTTTTCTTTGGGCTTCTGAGTCCTGTGTCTCTCTTTCTTCCCTCCACTGTGTTAAGATGGCAAAGGCTCTTCCTCTTCCGGCAGAACCCAGTGAAGAAAGCAATAATCACCTTCTCCAGGCTACCTAAGCAGCAGCTCATTCTCAGATAGAATGAGGCAAAACACAATTGCTTTTCTGAGCCCTATTGCCCAGCTCTGTGGGAAAGAGAATAATTAGCCTCGTTAAGCTACCAGGCCAGCAGCCCCTTGTCTTCCCTGCAGTCCCCTTGCTTGACCCCACTCGATTAGAGCTGCAGCCGGTCCCACAGTAAATACAGCTGGGCAGCCAAGACGTCCCAAACTGTGGCCACAACACCGCTCCCTGCTCTTTTTCATGTGCCGCTCTGGCACCCACCCAAGGCCACACAATCGTCCCTTCGAGAGCTCAAATACTAAATGCGGAACGTGGGGGCTGCTTGCTCGCAATCCCCCTTTTCATTCCTCGTTATTTTGGCTCAATTATTTTTCCTCCCCTGTTTCTAAAGCCTCTTGCATTCATCCGCTGGCTACCTCTCCTTTCACCCCAACGCACTGCTGCCAGGTTGTAATATATCAGCCACAAGAACAAGCCCTTGTCAAGAAAATCGATGAGCTGCAGTGTCCCTTTGGGGGCAGGCAAATAGGGCTTGTGGAAGTTGTTAAATGAGGTATATGGGGCTACACTGTCATGTAGGGGAAAGGATAGGCAGAAATAAATGGCTGAAAATCCTTGATTCCCTGATCAGTGAAGTTGAACCACTCTTGAATCACTGTGTCTGGTGCCTAATTTGGCAAAAAGACATCTTTCTTTACTCCTGATTATTTTGCTAAGCTTACATTTGGGCTGTTGTATAGCAGACACTGGGTCTGGCTTCCCTCGCTTACATAAGTGTAAATCAGGACTAAGTCTTAGAAGGCTGTGATTGTGTTGTCATGTAAAACTCATGTGTATGATCAAAACAAGTCCTCATTTTTCTTTTCACCTCCCACAGCTCAGAGCTCAAAAATGCAGAACCTCTCTGATATTTAAAAACCATCTGATATTCAATCAGAACAGAAATGTGGCGTGTGAAGAACATGGGCATATATCTGAGCTGAGCTTTGGAAAACATTAATAATGAATTACACTAATAAAGAGCAGCTGTATTCTTACATCAGAAGTCACGGGGACAAATAATTAATTTGCCTTCATTAATTTTCCAATTCTTTGCTGGCAAAAAGTCCAGAAATGCTTAGAGTACAGACCTAATTGCCGTGAAAGGAGCATGTGAGTAGAGATTATCAATTACTGGGTCATCAAACATTATTATAAAAGCTGATTTCTGTTTCTACTATGTTAAGCCCCACATGTCTTCCCACCGCCCCTTTCTTTAGTTGGCTAGTTACAGAAAGTCTGGGGAAAATAATGTGATGAAATGTTGGTGATAATGTTCTTATTTAATAAGGAGAAGCCTGAATCTGTTTCTGTTTCTCAACTGCGCAGGGCTACACATGCCTATGAGGCAGAAAGGGAGAAAAGGGTACAGTGTTAATTCTCTCCTGAATGACAGTAATATGGGGGCCACAGCTTCTTTATCCCCCTGCTTAGTTTACTCCTGCACCTTAGGTTATGAAAAAAGTCATGTCTAGGTTGAAATGTGATGGCTTCAAGTGTGGTTCAAAAAAAAAGGAAAATCAAACTAATTGATCAGACTAACATGGGGCTTGAGCTGGCTGGTAGAGAAGAAGGGTAATGAAGGGATGGGTCGTGTACCAACTGTTTCCAAAGGGAAGATGCAGATTTCACTTGGCATGCTGGAGAGTAGCACTGTGCCTCTGCTGCCTTGGAAGGTGCAGGGCAAAGTGGCATGGCACACTCGAAGCTCAACTGCCCCTGACTCCCTCTGGACCTTCCCGTGCCACAGCAGGCCTGCCGACTCTTCTGCCCAGCACCCACCAATGCGGCAATATGGCCGCAAAATGTGATGGGATCTGTTGTGGTGGGCTTGGCTGGTGGAACAAGACATCCAAGGCTTTGCGTAGCTTGTCCGTGCTACAAATGAGGGTCCTTCCCTTATTACCCTTCAATGCTGGAAAGTAATGTGGGCTTACATTTGCATTTAAGAGAACAGTAGGAACAGAGACAGACACGTGCAGAACACACGCAAATACTGTACGTCACAAATACTTTTGTTCCAGCAATCCTGCTTACTAAGGAAATTATTAGGTACTGGCAAGTATTCAAAAGACGGAGTAGGACTCAGGTTCCTGGGAAATATGAGCTAAACCTCAGCTGGCATAATTCTTCTGAAGGATGCGTATTTGTAATTGATCGAGTGACTCTGAATGAGTCAAATTTGATCTCAGTGGCAGGCAGATTAGAAATCTTGGCCTTGTTTTCTGTGATGCATCTTGACAAGTATATATAGCTGGCACTTAAAAATTCCTGTTGCATTGCTGAAACACTTCCAGGCATCACTTAATCAGGTAAAGGATATCTTAGCTCATTCCTTGTTCTCGTTCAGGTTTGCCCGTTATAGCTTGACTACTGTTTCATCTCCTCTTGCAAACTTCTCTTCAATTCTTTCAAATTTCTGCAGCTAGACTGAGTGATCAGAACCAACATCGCTGCAACATGAAGTGCATATGCTCTCCCTGTGCTCCGTGCTGGGAACACCAGTGAGCACTGTGAGCCCCTCCAGCCTGGCTGGATATAGATCTAGTGTTTTGTCTAGCATGGTTTGGGAGGGTTGGAGAGGCATAGCTGCATGCCGCTCCTTCATTACATGGCACAGATTATGCATCACATACCAGGTAATGCTAGTAGGACTGCCTGCTATTTTTCTAGTTCCCCTAGAAAAATCTGTGTTCATGGGATGATTTGGGGAAGCTATTTATGTATAGTTTATATAGTGGAGTTTTATATTGGAGGCCTCTGATGCATAACCACTGTTGCACTGGACTCCATTTTGGATGCCTGCTGCGCTGTTATCTTCCCTGTGGGACTTGAATCTCAGGCCCTGGAGACACCAGCCTGTCCTGACAGGGGAGCTACCTGACATACTCTCTTAGAGGCAACAAGCTGACTCCTACCCCAGAACAGATTATCAGAAAATCCTTGTTGAGCTTGAAAATCATCCAGTAAAAGTTCTTATACTTAATAGAGAAGGGGCTATTTCATTTTGGTCATCCAGTTTTACAGGCTGCAGAGAGCAGATACAATAGCTGACTGCACGGATTCTGGCTAGAAAGGCTGGTGGAGATCTGGGATGTTGCTTGTTTTCTGACTCACTCGTCTTCTTCTGTGCTCTGCCCCTTAAGGAAGCAGCAGGAGCACTGAAAACCCTGCACGAGACCTCTTCATGTGAGAGAGAGTGTGTGCCACATTTGTGAGTGGTGCGCTACATGTAGCGTGTGTTCCTGAAGAGGGGACTTTCAGAAGTGGGAACTTGAGGGAGACATCGCTGCTTCTAGTGCCTGAGCTGTTGTATGGGACTTCAAAGAGGAGGCTCAGACATAAGCAGGCATATGGACTACTTAAGATGCAAGATCAGGAAAAGATCCTTAAACTTTGTCCAGCCAAATGGACCTAAAAGCATTTGGGATTGGGCATCTGTTCCTCTCACAGCAATTTAGTAAGCACCCAGCAGGGAAAGCTCACTGGGATCTGTGACATTTGAGAGTCTCTTACATAATGTAGAGGCGTCAAATAGGCAACTATTTGACAGCAACCACCTCCACTTTCACAACAGCACAGCTTGTAACAAGTCTGTGAAGACAGGGGTTTTAGCAGCTTGGTGTTGCTGCTGGTAACACAGAGTTTGTCAGCTTTATTGGTAAATGGCAGGCTGACATGCAGTGTGCCCGCAACAGTCCTGTCCTTACTTGTCCACCTTTCTGTGGCAGCCTATTTCACAGGCTGGATTTCACATTTGGCTACGGGACTGCTCAAAACTGGCTTAAGTAGCCCCCACCTTTTTTCTTCCTCCCCTTGTTCCTTCCTCTGCACTTCCCCACACCCCTATAACTGCAGAAGTCCAGTTGATTGTGTCTCTGCACGACAACTGGATTGGAGATGCTGCTCGAGTAGAAAGATAATCCAGCAAAAGAAGTTTTATGTGGACCAGGTCCATCCCCTAACCCTTTTTACGTGCAGCAACATGAACAGCTGGGTCAGAGCTTCAGGGGGAAAGGCACAGGCAGGGGAACAAGTGGAAGCATAAATGTCTTTAAGAAATGCACGGGGAAGCACCTCTGCAAACTGTGGGTGGGTGTGGGGGATTGCAAAAGGGTTCAAAAGTGATTGGAAATATTAGACAAGGCAGGATTGGGTGGTAGCGGGTCAATGGGTAGGAAGTGACTAGTGACTGCCAGAGGACTGTTGACTGTTTTTTCCTTAGCCAAGGAATTGCAAGTTGCTCTTAATCCTTAGCAGAAGCTCACACTCCTCTGAGATAAGGGAGCTTTTAGCATCACCTCTGCTGCCAGGAGAAACTGAGCTGCTGCCATTCTGGGGGATGCATAAGACAGAAAAGGGGAGAGCCACTTTCAAACCATTTGAGAAACTCCTTTCTGTGTGCCGGCAGCTCCACGCTCCTCCTTCCAGTGCCTCATACTGGAAAGCAAAAGGTGCAAGCCCTTGCAGCAAAGCTCCCTCCAGCTCAGGCTCCCTGCCCACTGCAACCAGCCCGCAGCCCCCCTGCTCATGGGCTCAGGGGTAGTGTGGCATGGAGCCATCTCGTGAGCCGTTGGAACCAGGCATCTGACACATCGTCCAGATTCTGAGGAACTGCTGCTTTTTCTCCAGTTAAGATAATCAGTCAGCAACACTGTAGGAAGCAATTTATCTCCCATATCTCTGAACCATTTCATTTTGCCCTGTAGATGCTGTGATTTGATTGAAT
Organism: Struthio camelus; assembly: GCF_040807025.1. Taxonomy (NCBI): domain Eukaryota; kingdom Metazoa; phylum Chordata; class Aves; order Struthioniformes; family Struthionidae; genus Struthio; species Struthio camelus. The sequence goes on along the minus strand of NC_090943.1, from coordinate 99,335,729 downwards.
TTGTGTGACAGAGTATCCTGCAGAGGGCAGCTTTACTCTTGCATTGTAGGCCTCTGCCTCTTACTTTGTGTAATCAGTACTGCACAGAACAATACTGATTTCTTTCTTTCCCACAAGAGAAAATAGCAATTTAGATCATGTAATTTTTCTCTGTTGCTTTTTCTCCAGCCTGCTTGTGACAGAGGAAGTCACCCAATCTATCTATAGTCACTGTAATCTATCTGGCTAAATGACATACATTTCATTTGCATGGCATGTGATTACAAGGGTCTAGAAGACGCTAATTAGGAAGAAAATCTGGAGAGAGGATAGGGATTAGAAAGTATCCATCAATCAGATGCCTGTCAGCCAACAGAATAATAATAATTAATCATAATTAGTAATACGTTCTTTGTCAGTAGTGCATCTTATCTGAGGAGTCTACAAGCATTTGTATTTAATCTGTGCAGATCCTTCTGAGGGGAATAGACACGATAAAATATTTAGAACTGAATTTGCAAATGGCATTTCTGAAATGAGACCCCTAAGGCAGATGTATACAAGCACCAAAATAAAGTGCCTGATTTTCAGACGTGCTGAGCATCTGCAAATCCCAGAGTTTGTGTGCTAATATTAACTTTGATGTCTTTTAGCACAGACAACATGAGTATCACCTGTGTCTTGATGAGGGACAACAAAGTCTCAAGCGATATCCAGGATGTACTGTGAAATGAAAGTCTGACCCTGCTATCATGACTGGATTTACCTTTGATCTCTACTATTTGCATGCCTGCATGCAGCGTGGAAGGGAAGAGCCTGATCACACCTGCAGGCCCAAGTCCTGTTGCATGAGCTCTGGACAGATTGGGGATGTGCAAGGCCAAGCATGCCACAGGTCCGTTCACCCACAAATATTCCAGCCCTTCTTAAACTTGATGTGAATGCTTTGAATCCAGCTGGGACACTGCCAGCAATGATAGAAAATGTGCTGCTTGCAGGACTTGGTGGACTTACACCTGCTAAGTCAATTTTCAAGTCATTGTGTGGACACAGTCCAAAGCACTAAAAAGCTCTTTTGGTGAACAAAATAACCAGTGGCCTGGAAAGTCAAACTTCTGATTCATAACCAAAACAACAGAGGTGAGAAAAATCTTCCAGCAGTTTTGTGACATATCTTTTGTTTTAGATCCACACCGTTTTTCAATCACCCTCCCCCCACCCCTGCATAGGATCTCAGAATGTGCAACGTTAGTTTTAGTAGGATCAGGAAAAAGAAAAAAATGCAGATTTTTGAGCTCATGGGTACAGTGCCCTGGTGCCACATTTCTCAAACACATGACTTCTGTCATTTTCATACTCAGCAACCCTGCAATCAGAAGTGTTACATCATTAATGCTCAGCCCCTCCGTAGATGTTGATTCCAGCCCACTGGACAGAAACATGCCATTCCAGGTGAAAAGAAATGTATTTGTTTTGTCCAACAAATAATATTGTTAGTCATTTAATTGGACCCTGCCCTCCATCAACCTAGCAATTTTTTGCTAAAACAGGTTAACTGAACAGGTTAAATAAACCCGTGGCACAAATGACTCTCCTTGGTCCCCAGCACATACAGCCTTTCCTAGCCTGTGTTTAGCCATCATCATTTTTCTTTTGCCATCTTAACAAAGAACTGGTGTATTCTGGACAGAGGAAAGCCTAAATTCTGCCACAGGGTCTTCTAGGCCTGTAGGACAATCCTCCAAATGCAGATTAGTTAGAAAATACCTCTTCAGAATTGACTTAAATATGGAAAGAGAAAATTCATCCAGGCTGTAGCCTTAGTACTACTTATTTCAGATCATAAATTCTTCCCTCTCTTTTTTGTTAGTCCCCAAATTTTCTGTTTCTTCAGTACTGCAGTGCTTTTGAATCAGCGTTATATAAACCTTAGAACGTGATGGAGATACAGGAGGAAATGGTTAGGAGTCCTGGCAGTGGACCAACTAGTAAAGTATAGATGTATAATATCCCTTTTGAGTTTCAGAGTTATCACGACTTTGCAAACAAATGGTAAGCTCCACAGTCCTCCTAGCTATTGTTTTAAGTTCCCTGGGAATTGAGACAAAGTACTCCACGTTGATGACAATAACTAAAGTCAGTAGTAATCACAAAAATGGGGGCCAATGCATTTCCTCCTTCTTCAAAGATAAAAGTCTGTCATTTCATTCTGTGCAACACATGAACCCTGGTTTATAGATTTGGTGATGCGGCTACAAAAGTTTGGTGGTATATTGAGACCCCACTATAACTTTCCTCCCATGCTCAGCTGGAGAGATGTTGTCTGAGCTCCTGCAGAAATCTTTCTTTAAATCTGTGCAGAAGGGCTTTTTATTTCCCCAGATGTTAGTATCTTGTCCACTGAATAGGCAGTGACACAGTCCCAACCTTGTGGTGAGTAAATCCACCTGAACTACAGTTACCCCTGTGCTTGTAGAGGACATATCACTTGGGGCAAGAAGTGAAAGTCCATCTCTTAGGAGAGAAATTGCCATGGTTTTGCAAGGCACAGCAGTAACCTGATAACTGATATATCCATTCCTTTTACATTTTCAAGGTCATCGTGATTTGCTCTTAGAGGAGCAAATTTAACCAGGCAAGTTAAGAGGGCTGCAAGCACCTTGCACTCCCCCTTCCCTACCTAGTACTGCTCAGGGAGAGGTTTTTACTTTAACAGCACATACTGTGGTTGGGGCGATGCAGCTCCCCTTCCCTCCCCATCCGCTCAGGGTGTTGTGCACCCCTGCTTTGCTACCAACAGTGAGGCCAACGATGATTCTGGCTCCAAGGATCCTCTGCTTGGGATGTACAGAATAAAGTGAGGGAATAGAGTGATTTCTCTCTGAGTGAGGAAACTAGAGATGTACTCGTAGAGGTATAAGGAACCTGTGGAAAACTGCTCAAATGAGAGGCAGATCTCAGGGCAAGGTGTCGGGAAGAGATGCAATGCTGGTATATGCCCCTGCATGAGCAGGAATCCGTGAGCTTGGAAATGCTCAGGGTTCCTCCACTACGCATATACCGGGAGAGTGACACATAAAAAGCAATATTTTTCCCTTTCCATATGCTGTAAACAACAGCATCAGCAGTTGACGTATAAGTCTCCCTTTTATTAGGTTGAGTAATGCCTTCCTGCAAGATGACATTGTATAGCATGTAAATTTGACCACGCTGGATCTTTTCCTTTATGTTATCTCTGAAGATATTGCAGGCCAGAATGTTATAAAACCTGAAGCTCTGGCTCCATAAAACTAAAAACTATGCTGGCAGAGGTTACAGGCTGCAGTGGTTTGGACTGAGAACCAATAGGCAGCACAGATGTGTGATTAATCTTCAGTCTTGGTGCAGCAGTTTGTGGGCAAAGAACATCTCAGCATGAATAAACCATAAAATACCATAAAATACACAGCACACATCTTCATTAATTACATGGAATATTCCTTAGCTGAAAGTTATCACCAATTAGGAAAACTCTTTTCTCATGTGGTGGGCTTCTTTTTGACCTTTTATAAGACACTTCACTTCCTTTTGCCTCGGTTTCCACACAGGGGGATAAAAATGTACCTTTACCTTGCAAAGATGCTGTGCAGATTAATTAATGCCCGGCTGCACTTCTTAGGCTCTTGATATGAAAAGTGCGATGTGTTTATTTACTTTTTAAATTTTATTTGACTATCTTGCTGAAAAAGACATCACCTGGAAAACTGCCAGCGTAGGGAGGGAAGAGTCCTCAAAGGACACGGAAAGCCAGAGCTAAGCAAATCTCATCCTCCCTCCCCCCTCCCCAATCCCTATGCTTCCAGGCCTTGCTCGTTGCTCATTGCAAGACCGGAATATTTCATGAACTACTTGCTGTCTCTATCCAGGTTTAATTTTATCTAAATATTATTCAGAGAACAAAGTATGACAGCTGCTGTTCAAACACAGCGGCCTTTGTGCTGACATCAGTAGTTGTATGACAGAAGAATTTGGCTTGATATCCCATTTTAATGTCCGCAGGAGCATATGTATCTCTTGTGTATAGCATTCAGCCAGTGTTAAAGCAGGTCAGGATTTGGTTTAAATTCCTCAGCCCCTGGGGATCTCTTATTTCCTACTGAAGAAATCAGTTCTTCAGCAAGAAGAATGTGACCATTAACAAAATCAAGGATCACAGCTGCAGTTAGAAAGCCTGACTCCACAAAAGCTTGCCTTTACTTTCATGGGCTGCCTTGCACCTCCTCCTAGATCCTGTTGAATTTGGGCCTTCATTTTGAAAGAGGAGTCCGGGTTTGTTCCCCCTGAGCAGCGCTCACTGTTTCTCAGGCTGCTGCACAAGGTTGGAGGAGTACAGTTTTTCTCTCAGTTCACCTGTGCAGCAACCCCAAAAAGTGAGTAACAGGGAAAAATAAGTCCACAGTGCAGAGGGCAGGGCAGTAGGCCCAAATGTGATTTTTTAGGTACAAAGAATGTGTGGGTAGAATGAGTAGCAGAGCAACAGCTGAGAAGCCAAATGAAATCAGAATTTTCCTAGATCTAAGAAATTTAAATCTTTCAATGGGAATGAAACCATAACCCGGTGTAACGAAGCTGAACAGTTTTTTGGACTGTGTGTAAACCCTTGATTTTGGCAAATAACTGCTAACTGAGAGAAGCTGGAAGCTGTGTGCTGTAGATGCAGTCTATAAGCCTATTGTCGTTCAGACTGTTGGTTCAAGTAATCTCTATCTGACAGCTCATTTGCATCTAAGCTATCCCTAAAGAGTCTGAGAGTTTGGAAATAATAGAGATGACATTTGGGTAAGTGTTTAAAAATGCACAGCAACAGCATGCTCGGAGGCTTGCATTAACAAGCAGAAACAAATCCTGAAAGCGAGCTGTAAAAAAGTAGAGACTCTATCTGAATGAAGTAAGCTTCACTGGCTTCTGATGACTAAGTAGGAAAGGTTTCATGCCAAAACCTGGGAAGGTAAGCATTACTCACAAGATGACAGTGCCAAAAAATAAACCAGCACCAAGGAGGCTTACGGCTAGGATTCAGTATTGAGCACAGTGTACTCTGAACCTCTGTGAAGTGCTCCATTGAGAAAATTGCTTGCAAATTAGGCTGAATGGCTATGAAAAAACAGGGCAACAGAGTGGTTTCAATGAGCCAAAAAATTATGTGATTTTAAATGTTCCTGTCCTCTAGCACAGGGAGGAGGCACAGTGCCAGCAAATCTGTTCAAGCAAGCTTTAAGGATTAGGGAGATTCAATTTTGCTAGTTCCCAGCCAGTCGGTGTCATGTACAATTCTGGAGATGTTGCTCAGTAGCAGTAGAGTGTTCTGCTTAGGAAAGAGCTGGTGACTGTTGAGTCCGGATGAAAACTACTTGTGCCAGGATGTGTACATTGAAACTGTGGAGACGGAGATAGCTCCTTGAAACTGAAGCAACACAGAATTGTAGGTCTAAGAAGCATTGAAGTTCATGAGTTGAATTTCCTGCTGGTATTTTCATGACGTGTGACTGTTTTAATCTTATTAGTATTGCTATTATAATAGCTCTTGGGGGCAACAGTTCCGCTGAGGGCCCGATTTTACAAGCATGTAATAAGAGACAGTGTTTGACTGAAAGCTTGTTAGTCCAAGCAGGGTGAAACAAGTAAAGAATTGGGGAATTAGGCAGGGGGGACAAGATGAGGGGAGGAATTGACCTGAAAAAAAAGAAGCAAAGTCAGAGCAAAGCCAGGACTTCCAAGTCCAATGCCATGTCCACAACAACCACGCAGAGCTGCTAAGTGAGTGTAAACAACAGCCATATCAGGACCAGCATTTTATACTCATTTCGCAAAGCATAATTGCCTACATAAGGGACAGTGACATGCCAGGCCCTTTGAAGAAAGAGGACAGAAAAAGCCAGGAATCTAGCTCTAAAATGAGTATTTTTGGCTCTAGAATCTCACAAAAGTAAATTAATTTGCTACAGAAGAATGCAGATAAAATTCGGGCCTTCTGCAGTTTCATACCACAGCTATGAACACCAGGCCCAGATCCTGCTAGGGGACGCAAAGGAATACATGGTTTATGTGGTGCCATACAGGCTTGAATCCTGGCACGCTCCTGCCCAAGTGCCTGCCTGTTTCCGTTTGGTCTTAACGCAGCACAGACTGCTGGGTGCATTGGTTTCACACTTTTATCCTTTTCCAGGTGCTGGATTTTTGATCTTACCTGGAGCTTTTTGTGGATTGCTTTCACTTCTGTAGCATCAACAAAACCAGTCTGCAGTCTGATCTCCTTTGCCCATCAGTTGCATGCTCGTGAGCACAAGAAATGCCCGAAACATGCATATAAATTACCTAAAAAGAAAAATCAAAGGCAGTGAACTAGTATTGACTGCTCTCATTCGTCTCGGTAAGCAGCTGTAGTGCTGCAGTGCTCATGCTGAGTGCCAGCAGAGCCTGCCCTATTTCCTTCAGACCTCTCGCCCTAAACAGTCTGTCCACCTGTACGGTTGCCATCCTTTGGGTTCGAAGGAAACACTTGAAGTATAAAGAGGTGATAACATGCTGTGGTCATATATGGTCAGGAGTCTTTCATGCCTGTGTTCCTGCTTGGAAAGCCAGCTGGCTCACTCAAGACTACATGCAGGGGATAAGAGCAGGTTGGCTGTGTGGACAATAGGCAGTTTGGGCTCAGCAGAACTGGGACCCCACAGGACCGACAGGATCCCTTTGCAAAATCAGTGCTTTACTGCACAGGTCAGAGACCTATTAAGGGACATTTTTACAGAGAATCTGCAACGTGGATAACTCAGAAGAAAACAGGAATTTCTCTGTTATGAGAAATGTGGAGATTTTGAAAACTCATCTGCTTCCTCTTACTCTAGCACAAAATCTAAGAGCTTGTTGTACGACAGCTTCCTCCTCCTTCTGTTTCCTAGCCAGACACTTTCCCCACTTTTCAAACGAGCTGCATGGGGAAATGGCCAGGTGAGGAACCAGCTGCTTGGACACCTCAGTGGGGAACAGACTGGGGAAACACTCTGCATTTGACTGCTGATGTTTTGCTACAAAAAAACTCTAATGTCAAAGAATTTCTGAATTTTCCTGGGGAGTAAAGTAAATTACATCCCAACTCAGAAATGGAATGGAAAGATGCTGCGACACCCAGCTGCTATTCTGGGACTGGATACAAGTGAAAACATGCTGAAAGGCTCAGCTGAAATTTTCATTCAAAAGATCTTTTTTGTTAAAGTTAAAAAAAAGTTTAAACACGAGCAAGGTCACTTTAAGGAGGAAGCATCTATTGCTTGACTTACTTTGTACAGAATTTATCAAAAACCTGAAAGCCAAATGGTTTGTCAAGTGGAAACCTCTTTTGATTCACCCACTAAGGATAAAATTATGTTCAACCTTTTTTTTTCTGTTGTGTCCAGATTTTCACTAAAAATTTGAGAAATTCAGGGGGAAAAGCTGCACGGAAATCTTTGGGTTTGCATGTTTTTTCTTTAACATTTCTACAAAACCCAATCCATATCATAGCCCACTCTAGTGAGAACACAGAAAACAACAACAACAACAACAACAAAGACAGACAAAAGAACTGCTCCTCCCTGTAGAAACTGCTGCTCAGAAATATGGACAGAAGTAGCTGGACAGTTTGTGCTCAGTCCTGTTTTTTGTCTTGGAGGGCGGAGCTGGCACAATATGCAAATCTTGTTAGAGAATAAGGAGCCAGAAAAATGACTCACTGGAGCCTAAGCCTGCTGAGTAAAAATCTGTCTGAAATGGCACCCTGCTAGAAGAGTGCACTGTTTCTTGAATCAGTTTAAAGCCTCACCTATGTGAAATCTGTGACCACAAAAATACCTTGAACGCTTTCTCGTTTTCTCAGTATGCCGTTTCCTACACATTCTGGAGACTCTCAAATAACATGAAGCAGGTGATTTGCTTGTTCATCGGGGCTACTGTGAGAAGCAGTCTATATCTTTATTTTAAGAGAGTGGGAGTGAATGTGCCTCTCTGCTCCATGGCCTATCTAAGAAAATCGCAGTGCTGTTTGGAAACCAGCTGTGGAGACAGGCCTTGACATGGGTTATGCAAAGGAAGACAATGTCTTGTTGACTTACCGCTTAACCTTAATCCCTTCCCTAACTCATGGCAAGGACTTCTCATAAACAGGCTACAGCCTGTAGAGCACAATAAAATTACAAAGTCTATTGATGTCAATAAACTACTAGGGCCTCTGAAAAGATTCTTAGATGCATTATTACTAAGGTAATTTTCCTGCTTCTTCTAGATTTTGTTCCTTCAGACTGCTCCACAATATTTCCAAATTACCCGTGTCATAGATATTATCTGGGGGAGATAAAGGTATCTTCAAAGAGCACAGACCTTAAACTCAACCCCTTTCTGTTATTTGCTCTTGTTCTAATAGCTATGGTTGAACAACATGATCTCATACGTGCAACGATGGTCAGTAACATGAAATGCCTTATCTGTGGCTGCATCTACAGTAGGAATTGGATTTGGTGCAGTAATGTAGTGTTGAAGTGAACCCCCTGGTCGTTTCCAACTCTGCACAGAGCTGTTTTGCAGAGTGGTTTCGTGCCTGGGAACTAGGCTTCCTTTGCAAGAAATTATGCCGAAAGCTCCACTCCAGGTGTGCACCAAACGTGCTCCAGCTCTGGACCGGTGACCCTGTCCATCGCATAGCTTCAAACCAAATGCCTAGGGATGCATCAGATAAAATCTAACCTGAGGTAATAACCCTAAACAGCACGTAGAGTAGATATGGGGCGCTTAGCACTAGCTGTTTTGCTTTACCAATCTGTTCCTTTTGCGCTGGACCGCTTGTTAAGGTGGACATGGCTGGTGAGACAAGCTAGCCTATACTGCTCCTTCCCAGTAGCAGCCCTCCCTGGCTTCAAGTGCAAGAACAAGTGCAAAGACTTGGGGCCCTACTTAAAACCATATGAATTCAAACTCCAGATGCTCATTACACAATAGGCAGAAGGGAGCAGTCTAGATTGCCAAACCAAATCAGATAAATGAAGTCAGCAGCAATGGCTTTGATTACTGACTTCTCTAGATAATTTGCTGTATGACTGTCTTCCTGACTGACTGACTCTCTCTTTCCGTATGACATTTGAAAAACAAAAATAGATTATGAATTTATTATAAATCCATACCGCTGTTACTGCTGTTCAAGGAGGCCTGTAAAATCTGTGCTAGGTACCCTAGAAATGAAGCTACTGAAGCATGAGCCTGGCCAGCCATGCCCTTTGCCTTTCAAACCACTGATGCCAGCCTTGCTTAGACTGAGCCCCAGGTGATGAAGAGTTCGATGTGGCTTGAACTCTGCCTCCTTGGTGGTGGATATGATGCTTAGCTGTGGCCCTGCCTTCTTGCACCCCTCAAACCCTAACATTGCCACTTCTTCGCCTGAACATTTTGTAGTCTGAACTGTTTGGTAGGGATAGCTGCTATTTTGAGGAGTAGTCTGAGTGTAGGCAGCTCCTATTCACTGTCACTTTGCCTGCTTTGCCCGAGTTAAGCATTGGATTTCTGTTGGCAAAGAAGTGATATATTTTGTCCTGCCTCTCTCATGTGCTCCGTTCCCCAAATGTTTTATGAGGCCAGAGCAGTCCTCATGAGTTGAGCACTGTGCTGGAGGAAGGTGTGACATGCATTTTTTTTCCCAAGTGCTCAGTGTTTCCTTAGCTCTCCAGCAGGAGTCTGGTGAATTTGTTTGCAGTGTGATTGTGTTTGTATTGTTTATGATTGCTCAGTGCTTCACACTTCAGAGCTTCCCTTTCTCCACATATCTAGCTTCATGTCGTTACTCTGGTCACAGACAACATTGAAAAGGCACATCCTATGCCTTGATGATACATCCAGCCAGGTCGTTGATGTGAGCTAGTTTCCGCAGCGAACAGCTAGAGGTATGATAGCACGAGTTGGAGCTGCTTGTGATTCACCACACTAATAGAGTGATTACAGTTAGTCCGTATGGGACTAGCATGAGTCTTGAGGTGGACCTCTGCACCTGTAGCAACAGCCTGTGTCACTCCACACCAACAGGCCCTGCCGTGGGTATAGAGTCATTCCAGATTTCACCGAGCCTCAACAGAGCAAATCCTCTGCAAAATCATCCTTTTTCTCCCGTTTGTAGTTGTTGGCAAGGAAATGCCTTCTGAAGTCTGCCAGGGATAAACATCACTGTCAGTACAGTACAGTCAAAGCATCGAGGTATGTTTCAGGGGAATCTCATTTCCAGCCTCTTTCATTTGTTGTCATAAGAACGTAAATGTGACTTCAAACCTTTGGTTCTGATTCTGTTCCCATGGGATGGCAATCACCTCTGAGGTGTTGGGATGCTAGGCTGTGGGGCTGGTTCTGTAGATAAGCTGGCAGATGAAAACCTGCCCAGCTTCCATCTGAAAATCACTGAGCTGGAATCCGCTCTCTGAAAAATAATCATTCCAAGAAAAGGACAAAAACATTGTTGAAAATTTTCTAATCTGCTCTACCTACAACATTAAGTATAGTGAAATGTTTGTACAGCATGACTAATTATTATAGTCTTATTTGGCTTCTGGCTTTCTGCTGTATGGAAGAATTCAGCTCATCGAAAAAATCAAAGAACAACATACTCATTGGCCATTGGAGATGATTATGAGGACAGAAGAACTTGAGATGCAGCATCAAATCCTCTTCCTTGATTTTTTTTTTCTTTTTTTCCTCTCCTTTTAGCTTTTATTTGCCTGTATTTTGCTGACAACATAATGTCGCTTTTTTCCTAGATAACTGTACTGTGAATTTTGTAAGATGTTTTTATCCATTCTTCAACAGTGATGATGAGGTGAATTACTTGAGGCATTCTATTGTTCTGCAGTTTATATTCAACTCATGATTTAATCATTTGACATGGATACATTCTTTGTACATTGATACACTATTTTTCCTATATATAAATCAAATGGAAGTCAAAATAACAAAACAAGAAAACATACGCTGTGAGAGGATTGTCAGAAAAGGCAAGGCCAGGCTGACACTTAACAAAGATTGTCAATGTTTTTATGAAAAGAATCCTCCATCTCCATCTCCAAGTACAGTTAATTCAAATGTCATTAAAAAATTAATTGCTTGGTGTTGGAAAAAAGAAACTCCTTAATTGTAAATAAACAATCAGTTCTTGATTTTCACAATGGTTAGCACAAAATTAGAGCACAAATGAGCCAGCACAAATAAAAGCCTCTGGCTTTTAGCTGAGCTTAGGTGAGACTGAAATGCTGTTGATAGGCAGAAATTTGTAAGCATTGCATTCAGACCTATCTCAGAAGCTTGACTTAGATAACAGAGCTCATTTCCTAGAGAAGAAAATGATGTTGATACTAATTGCTTTCAGACTGATAAGCAAAATTCAGTTCTTGGGTTAGGCTTTTCCCAGGAACGTCTTTACGTACGTGTTTGCTTATGATGTGAGCTCTGACTCTCATATACAGGCAGGAACACAACAGTCAAGCAAAATGCATGTAGTGTTTTGCTGCTGCAGGCTTGGATGAAAGAAAAAGAGGATATTATCATGCTGGCATAGCCAGGTAAATTTATCACATAGGACACTAAAAGCCTTCATTCTGCTAGTTAGGCATCTCCACATTCCATGAACAACTACCTAGTGAGCATGGCCTATTTTCAGCCTAAAATTAGCAGAGTTTCTCTTTTAAAGTATGTGGAAAGGACTTGTATCTTCGAAACCCAGGGTTCTCTCCAGCCATCCGTGGTGGGTCGTGCAGTTGTATCTGCAGAGTGACCTGTGGCCCAGGGATACTTCTGAACATATTTCATAATGAAGATGTAACATCAAGAGGCATCATGACAGGTTACCGTATGGTACTGCCTTTTCACTGGGCAGGAGGCTCCACATGCAAAGTGTCTATGCATGACTGTTGGCTTCTTCCAATAATGTAGTTGGTTATTTCAGCATCTCTCTTCTTCCAGTGATGGTGTTGTTAAACTGACAGATAAATCAAGTATTTCTGAGTACACGGAGAGGAGGGCAAGTATAAGAGAAAACAGAAAGCCAGAAGGGGCAAATTCATATAACAGCACAAAAGCACTCACAAAATTAAGTTGCGCGTCTCTGCAGTGTTTGTATTTGTTTATATGTCACTCCACCATAGTATGTGGGCAAACAGGCCTCATTACATCCTGAAACAGTGGGAAGAACGTGGTGGGCTCCATTTTGTGTTCCCTGAGGGGCTTTAACATGCTATTCTGAGGCAAGTCTTAATGGTTGGGACTGAAATGGTGATCAAAGAAAGGCTTGAATATTGATGGTGATAATTTTCCTTGTGTCCACAGAAGGAATTAAAATACCTCAGGCAGGACGTTGCTTCCAGAGAGATATGTTTGCTCAGTTATCAAACAGATCTTCTTGTAGTTGGCAACACCTGTCTTTCCTTACAGCTTCAGCGTCATGGTAAGGGAAAACTGTTTTTCCTTTGCCCCTCCGCCTCTCCGATGTGAGGCTCATCTGCTACTTTTTTGACTCCCTGATGGAGCCACAGTGAATAACAAGCTGGCACTCCCAGACATACTGTTCATAAATACTCCTGGAAACTACCCAGAAAATACCCTCAAGGAAAATTCCAGGCACTCTTGGTGATTCATTCGGCTCTAGTGAATCACCTAACGGGATGTGAATGCTCACCCTGTCAGAAAAGGCTTAATCTAATAAGCAAAACAGGAGACTGACTCCCAGCCCTTTTTGTATGTTCCGTCTTCCAAAGCCATCTGCTTCTCCAGCTTATTTCAGAACATGCAAATTCACAAGTGAGGGAAATTTCCCATCGACTGGTAGCCTGTGAAATATAATTACTGTGCTAATTTTGAATTCTAAGTGGTCAGCACGGGCGAAGAGTGCTCACTCAGCAAACACATGAACACAGTTATAACAAATATTAAAACCAGCAACGCTGAGATTTGGCAATGGCTCTGGAAAATGACAGGTAGCTATTATGGTGTCAGAAAATAGATAACAAAATGCCTGCTAAATGCCCAAAATGCTGCACAGATGAATTTTTCAGTAGAAACCATAGAAGGCAAAACTGAATTGAGAGTGCCCCATGTCCAGGCTGCCTACCCAGAAACACTCAGAAGAAGAGAAGCTATTTTGAAATGTGCGCTCTCTTCCAAGCTCTTTGCTACCTTGTATGACCTCTGCCAAGTTATGCATTCATTCAGCACTGCAGCCTGTCTGTAACAGGGGGCTAATGACACTAAGCCAGCTGGATAAATCCCTGTAGGATTTATGGCTATGCAGTGCACAGCATTTCAAGGTATACAGTATGCCAATTTGACAGTATCAGTGACAGGGGTAAGGCTGTGAAGCTGTTTCAAAATCTTGGAAATAGCCTGCATATTATATAATTTTCCCATTGCTCCACAGTAGCATAGAAGAATGAGATTTAATGTTCTATTTTACTGGAAGTCATTTTGCTGCTTCCAGTGATACAGTACCTCCGTTACCTCACGTGGCTGATGTTTTTCCTTCAGAAGCACCTTTGGGATCTATGCAGTATTAGAAAATGTGTTCTGATAGTGACAGCAGGTGATACACTGAGCCAGACTCCAGAGTAAATTGTACTGAGACAACCTCGCCAGAGGAACTGAAAAGAGCAGTTTTGCGCATCAGTGTCTGTAACATCAGCAGTGGGTTACAAGCAGGTGCGCTTCATGGCATTGGGAGCTCAGCAAAGCAAAGCCCCGGCTCTCTCCTGGGGAAGGAGCGCTCTTCAACTGCCTCACAGGACCCTGCTGCGCTCGGGACTTCGGCAAAGGTGCCACTGGTGCCACTGATGAGCTTGTAGTGGGGTTTGAGGTAATCAAGTTGGTAGCAATTTTGCACATTGTCTCCTTTCCTTAGGATGGCATATGTACGAGGTGTGGGTGTAGTGGAAGGGGGAAAATGTCTCCCCACCTCCAAGAACAATGTCAATCTATTGTAACATGGACTGGAAGGATCAGCAAGCCCAGCAGGAAATACACAGAAGAAATTCCTGATGCAAAGCTAAGAGGGAACGCAATCAGAGAGGGGAAAAATACCTATTTTGACAAACATACTTAAATCAAATGGCCTGGTGATTAGAGCACCAGTTGAGGTGTAATACGACTTTGGTCGATTTGTTTGAAAATCCAGTTACAAATGGCAATTTTTCTTTCCATTGGTAGTGCATGCCTGCCAGAGCAGGGAGTGGCGGTGCCAGGCAGGGCATGTTCAGAGCAGTGATCTGCAGGGTAGATGTATTTTAACAACTAGCTAGGAAAAGTCTGGGTAAGTCACTTGGCATCGTGTGGGAACTCTGCAAAGGCAGAATAAGAATCCAGCTCTCCCAGCCTGGAATTGCTGCTTTAAACATAAACCCCCTTTTTCCTCCCTCCCCTAACGCTGACCTGTTCTCCAAGTCAGAATGAGTCAGAGTAGGCAGAAAAATAAGCAGAACCTAGTAAAAAAATATATATCTGTATGCATAGATACAAAGATATATGTGAGATACATATATCTGTATGATCTAGGTGGTATATACATAAGGGGTTTGCATAGACAAGAATTTTTAAGATGGCAAAACAATATATTTTTCTTTAGTCTTATTCTTAGAGAGCTTTGGTTGAAGTTTAAAAAAAAACCCACCAGCAATCTGAAACAGGCAGGCAGCACGGTAAAAATAATTTTTGAGTGATGCAAATTGGCATAGTTATTTGAACAGGGTAAGAGGCAGACATAATAATTGTTCCTGCCTGCCTATATTAAAATATCTCTGCTATACAAAATCTTCCGTCAGCTATAGCTCTCGTTTCTTTTAAATAGTTCTCCTAGTTTGTTTACTGTTTATGGTAAAACAATACTGAACGTTTTGCTGTCGTGTTTGGACAGAGAACAAACATGGTGATAAACAAATGAAAGAACATAGGCAAATCAAAACAAGAGGTCAGTGTATGGATGCCTGACATTATATCTGACTGGAAACAATTCCAAAAGTCAGCATATGCAAGTAGTTAAGTGTGGCTTATATTTTCCCTTTAGTCCGGGGCTCTAACTTTCTTAACAGCAAACACTCCCAAACACACCATCTGTTACTGGAGGCTGAGCAGTTTAATGAGGAGGATCAGATTCTTTCCATCTCATTTGTTTCTTGGTGCCTATTCCATTTTATGGGCAGTTGCCGTCTGCAAGTAATACAAAATTTCTGTTGCTTTTCCAGAACTGGTGTTCAAACTCTTAATTCATTAAACTGGTGATCTCAGATGCAAATGAGGATATCAAATATATTTCATGATTTTTAAATCGTTTGCTTTTAAAAGGAAAGGGACTGATGAAATCACTGAAATATTGATGTCAGTGCAGCTGTGCAGTGTTATCAAACCCGAGGTGACATGCCAGTGATAACAGTTGGATATACGTGCACGTACACAGAGTCTGACTTTAACTAAGCTGCCACTGAAGTTACCGAAGGAGGTGATACCGGTGTCCCTCTGCCCTTCGTTTGGCCCATCTTTTCCGAGCTTTGGGACCATGGTATGATACATCTCTAACAACACGTTTCCCGCACCGAGCTGACGCAAGCTCCCCTGTCGTGGGCCTTTTCCAAATGCAGAGAGGTGCTAGGGCCTTTCCGCGCTGTGGTCCAGCACTCCTTTCCCTGCCGCAAATCTGCCAGGAGAAAAGGAGGACTTTGAGCTCCATGCCAAGAGGATCGTCACCCAGGCTTTGCCCAATGATGGCCACATCAGCAACCAGCAAGGAGCGCACAAGCAGCCCTAGGCTTCATTTGTAGGCATTCACCTACAATGGAGCCGTTTATTTCTCTGTTCCCATTGTGGGCTGGAGACGGCTGCCTGTCCGGAGGGCCCAGCGCAGGCTGCAACACTCGATCTCTGTGAGCAGCAGCGGTGCTTTCTGCCCATGGCGGCTGAGGGGTTATGTTACCTTTCTGTCGCGGAAAATGCCAGCAGAAGCCATGCCCCGACAAAGACGTACCTAGATCATTCCTTATGTTTGAAGTGAAGGTCCTTTATGCCACTGTGACCATGAAATAAGACCGCAGATGTGCCCTTTTTACACAGTCCAGACGGTTGAAAAGCAGTTTAGATTAACTAGAAATCAAGTTTGTCACTATTAAAATAGCAGCATGGATGACAATACGTGCTTTGATGGGATAAGGACAACAAAGCTCAGAGAGTAACCAATCATCTCATCCTGAGCCTAATTAATACCACTGTAAAGACTTGCACACTAAAATGACGTTTATGAATTGTCTTGTTTAGCCCTAAGCAAGAGTCTGGAGCAAATGTTCTTGTTACAGAGAAACAAACACAAGGCAACAAGCAAAGCTAACCCACTCACTCCGTTTAAACAGAAAGACCTGTCTTCTGCAGGAGGGCACAGCATTTTCCAAGGGCTGAAAACCCTGGGGTAATAATTACCTGATTCTTCAACATACAAACTAGAGGGAAGGAATGAGTGCAGGGAGCAGAGAGTGGGGGGGGAGGGGGGAATAATGCATCTTGGTATTTAATAAAAACAAGAGACATGCCCAAACCACCAGGATGAGATCTTGATCCAGATGGCAATCTAAATTTTGAACTGCAAACTTGGAAGTAGTCCTGGTTTCACCTCAATACATCGTAGAGATAAAAGCCAGGTGCAAAGTCTAGAGGGCTCAAATTCTGGCCTTGGGCTTGAGCCTGTCCCTGTGGCAAGCCGTGATACCTAATGAGAAGATCAGTAAGAAGAAATACATGCATCAAACAAAACTGTTCAGATGAGAACCAAAAATTCCAGTCTAGACTGGAATCTGCTGCAGGGTGAGTCACTTAGAGCACAGAGAAAGAGCAGTTTAGGAGGATAAGCAATTAGCAACTCTTATTTGCTGGAGACTGTACAGAAAACACCACTGTAAATTCTTTCTTGTCTGGGATGAGTTAGCTACACGTACCTTCCCTCTAAAAGCCTCTGTAGATTCAAGAACATCCCCAGCAAAATCCCAGAGTCAGTGACGTCATTTAAGAGCCCTATTCAGCTTTTTTCCCCAAAAGACATAGCAGTCTGTAGTAGTCTCTCTGGAGGACCTCTGGACATCCCCTGGAAGACCAGTTGTCTTCTGCTTCCTCAGTACTCAGACCATCAGAGATCCTAGTGCCCACATTTTTCAAAAGGTTACAAATCTTTTTTAAAAAGGCAAAAGACAATGGGGACAGGCAGCTTGTTGAAAGATGCAGAAGGTTATAAATAACTACAGGGACTTTGGGAGTTTGGGTTAAATGGAGTGCAGGTGAAATATTGTTACGTAGCAAGGAACGTAGCAGCATGCAGTCAGAGGCTGATTTTTAGTGGAGGGAGCTGGTGTGGCCCTGGGGTTTTTGTTTGAGACATGAAGAGTGCAGAAAAGGAAGAACTGCAGCATGAGGCTGATCCAGCGGAGATGAACAGGACAGGGCTTTTGTGGCAGGAGGCAAAACAAAGGAGATTGCAGGGAAAGAAATTGGTGGCTGTGGAAAGCAGAAGATCATGGCGAGGCCAGAACATCCCGTCTTCAAAATCTAGATATAAGATGATGCAGTGTAGGATATGAGATGTAAGAAAACATACTGCAGCAGCCATAATTCAGGGTAGAACGTCTTTACGTTGGATGTCATGCAGAAGCTGAAGGTGAAGTTTCAGTCTGGCAACGGTGAAAATTATCATGGAATCTGCAAAACATTTTCCCTTATAGCTGCTATTTAACAACATGCAAAACTTTCTGAAAGTGCATTTTCCTATGGCTGAAACTTTTCATGCTTGCACTGAAGCAAAAACTATGTATGCTTGTGTGAATATTTCTTTCTATTTGGAGAGTACGTAAAACCTGAAGACATTCGTACAATGACTTTCATAAGCTGGACAGAGCTATGAAGAAAAATATCCTTTTACTAAAATAATCAATGTTTTTCCCCTTTGAAAACATTCATTTTACTAGAACAAAACACCTTACCAAAGTAAATTTTCACATGTAAATTATCCTTATTTAGCAGAAATGTATTTTGATAAGGCTGCATCAGAGGTAGGAAAGGGAATTTGCAACAGTATGGGGGGAAAAATCCCAAGAGACGGAAATGTCACTTTAAGCATGGATAATACTTCTTAGTGTGTATGTGGGAAGGTATTGGGTGAAGCTGCGGGGTGTTTCACATAACACTGCTGTATCCCTTCCACCAATGGGCTAGGCGAGAACAGGCTCTGCTGCTCAGGAAGAAATATGCCCCAGTGAAACTGTAAATTACTAAGGTCTTTACAATAAATTCACTGAGACAGCACTTCGCTGAGGAATAGCTGTGGGTGGTTGTATCTGCACTACCAAAGCAGCAATGTCCAGATGAATTGCTAGTTTTTCTGTGGCTGTGACTGGTACTAGATAAGGAAAGTTGGCAGCCTGAGGTTGTTGATTTAGATTTTGCATAGCTAAAAGTGGGGAAAGAAATACATGACACAGTGCCATTTCTTATTAAAAAACACAGCAACGTGTTCAATTGTGGAGGAATCATCCTTTATCTTCCTATCACTTGTTCTTTACCCTTGTCGGTTCCTCTTTCCACTGTCATATGCTCCTCCAGCTTGAGGAGATGATTTTCAGGACAAGTAAAGCTATGCTGCTGATTGCGCATTGATTAGTCTGGGCTCTGTTTCTGGTGTTAGTCTACCTCCTTCCATTCCTATAGAGCTCTTCGCAACCTAGAGAAAATGCGGTTTGCAGTATTGACCTGGGTTAGCAGGACATAACTATTTTTGAAGGGAATCTTTCTGGTAGGAACAGGACCTGAGGGGGAAGTGCCTATACCTGTAAGAGGTGAGGGGTTCTTCAACACATACGGGACACACGTGTACCCCTTTTATTGGGAACCTACCCAATATCAGATTCTTTTGGCCAACAGTGTCTATTGTGGCAACACAACCTGTCTTAAGTGCACTGGTGCTGAGTCTTGAATGCATGAAGGGTTGGTTGGCCTTCCTTCAGCAATTTGCTGATGTTGGATCCAATAGCTATCAGGAGGAACAGCAAGTCCTAGAATAAACCCTGACACAACTTGAGCATCAGCTGATAGCCAATCCCTTTTCTCTTTTTCCTTCCAGTCTCAAATGTCTGCTCCAAGAAGGTGCTGGCAGTTGTTCTTAAAGGCAGAAAATGAGGAAACTTCTCTCTCTCTTTTTTTTTTTTTCCTTTTAAAAGGACAAAGGAAGAAAGGTGCTGTCCTCTTCTCCCTTCTCCTATCACAGTTGAGGAGTTATTCACCCACGGAATAAATACCTTCAGCTCCAGGAAGGTGTGAAATATACATCTCTGACAGGGCAAGAGAGCCCTAACAACAAGGTATAGGCTAGGCATCACTTTCTGTGCACTAAATACAAAGCCCTTGCAGCTGTATTTCCAGTCTTGTCAGCACGCCTTGGTACAGAGCACGTTGCCCAGATGGGATGCTTTCAAGGCACTTCAGTATTTGTGGATCTGGGAGAGGCTGAAGTCAGCTGCTCAAACCACAGCAGAACTGAAGGTGTTTAATAACATTTCAGGGCAGACAGGGATACAGGCAAACACAAAAAGGTAGAACACAAACACCTAGTGTGTGAGTCTGTCTTGAGGGCAAGGTCACTGCTGCGCACGTGTTTGCTGCATTACCATTTCAGAACTTTAGCTTCTGCAGCAAGATCTGGGTTGGTTTTGGAACGGAAGTCCAATTTTTGGCCATGTCTCCATGCCTAGATTACTTCAATCGTCAATACTGCTTGAATTAGAGTCCTCTATTGACTATTTATAGTTCTAAAGCAAGCAAAACAAATACTGTCTCTTCAGATGAGCTGCCAATGTCTCTGTAATTCCCACAGTTGTAGTGCTAGGATTGGAATTTAGTGCCAGATGCATGGATTCCTCAGACAAACAGCTTTCTGGCAGAAGAGAGGAAGATCTGGCTCCAGCAGGCCTGTTTATGTAAAATGCTGCCATTATACTGTCTGTCATTACCTGTGTTGACTTACTTTGAAGAAACAGAAGCTAGACACCTAGTACTGGATGAAAACAGAGAGGGAGAACACCTTCGCTCATATGTGCACTGGTGTATCCTGTACTAACTGCTAAATGACCCTGACAGGATAGCTATAGACAAAACATTTTTGTTGAGGCACCACAATGGTAAGAGGAAAGATTCAGTTATATTGTTTTTTTTCCTTGCTGCCGTAGAGAGAGAAGTGATGGATGATGTCCTTTGTGCTCCTGCCAAGGCACAGAAAGAGAGAGAGGTGTGTGTGACCCCAGTGGAGGGCATTGCCCAAAAGAAGTTACACTATTTCCCAGATTGGAAATAACATGGACAGCTGCTGGAAGAAGATGGGGGTGGCTTCAGAGCCTGAGGACAGCTCCTAAGAATCAGTGGTGGAAGAACAGAAAAATCTTCAGGAATCAGGCAGGGTTAGCAAGTATTGGAGAGGCCAAACAGATCACTCAAGAGAGGATCAATGTGAGGCAGAGAAAGGTATCAGCTTTCAGGAGCAGACCGATTTGCCTCCCAGCCTCTGAGCAGCTGAAAAGAATTCTGCATTTGGTTGGCAAGAAATCAGCAAATGACCTGTTAAGACCTCAGAAAGCTGGT
This sequence comes from Struthio camelus, assembly GCF_040807025.1. NCBI lineage: Eukaryota > Metazoa > Chordata > Aves > Struthioniformes > Struthionidae > Struthio > Struthio camelus. Next base: position 99,315,071 of record NC_090943.1, on the reverse strand, counting down.
ACAGTTTGTTTGCCTGACCTTTTAAGGAACTGGGTGCATATATTATGAAAGTTAGCCTCTGGGCAGCTCCAGCAACTCTCCTGTCCAGCCAGGAACAGGCAGTCGCTCTGCAACCTTGTTCACAGCCTTGGAGCCTACTTGAAGCACCAGCCCCATTCTGGATACATCCCAACCCACCGTTGCATAGGGAAAAATCTTGATTCCCACTGAATTGTTGCTGTTTTCACAGTTATCACAGTCTCTGCGTTTTCACAGTACAGTACCAAACAGTCCCTCTAATGCAATGATTCCTTTAGCTATGGATCTAATAGCCTTTCTCAGCCTTATTCCTGGCACCTCATTTTAATTCACACAGCCCTTTACAGGAAAATAAAAGAAACTGAAGCTGATAGTTCCTATCATCCAGTACTGTTCAACAAATTACTGAACCAAGGCGCTCCAGTTGCTATTTACCTTGAAGATGTTTGATGTGATGAGATCCTTGCAGACTGGAAGGTTTGGCTGTGGTCTGCCAAGACCAAAAAGCAACAACATGTTCCCAGAGGTGCTGGCCCCTTTAGTGGAGAAGGCAAAAGGAAGAACTGAGCTCCACAAAGCCAGTTGCTTGCAATAATATGCAGTTGACTCCTTGGTCTTTCTGCTGGCTGTACTTATTTCACTTCTAACATTTCTTCCTTACCCAGAAACAGGCACAGGGGATGGGGCAGGTGCACGTCCACTGCAGCAACAGGGGAGAAGGCAGGAAAGGAAGTATTTCCTAGATTTGCTAAATGGTTTTAATCTTTTGCATGTAATCAAGCATATACATGGATCCAGCATCTAATCGCACCCATTCCAATCAAATGCATAACAAGCTGGTAAAGAGCGATGTCTGAATAACTGCTCTCTTCCCTCTCCCATCCCAACGCCGCGAATCTAGGCCACGCGTGGGGCAGGCACTGCCCTTGCAGTAGGCGCCGGAAGCCTGTAGGTGGCGCTAAAACCCGCGGGCGCCGCCGGCGGGCTGGAGGCACCGCCAGAAACCACCAAAGCAGGCAGGGACAGAGGACAACAACATAGGGATGATGGACACGCTCAGAAAGGGTTTTTTCTTTTTTCTCCTCCTCCTCCCCCCCCCCCCCCCGGGGAGGGGGTGAGGGTAGTTTTCTTTGGAAGTTAAATTCTGAATGCCTCTGCAGGGGCCTGGAGACCACACACCCACTCTCACTCATGACTTCTGTTCTCTTACCTGATCACATCCTCCCTTTCCCAGGCAGTTTCCCAACCATTCCCTTGCTGAGGGCCAGGAGCACTCCCTGCCTGCCCAGCCCGCCCCAGCCTGGAGGCACCCACAGCCCCAGGCCTTCATAATTCCACAGTGGGAACTCCCCTGAGAACCTCCAGCCCAGCCTTCGCCCACCCCTGCCTGGACTTTCTCCAGCAACACCTGCAAGCTGCTCTCAGACCTGGTAGTAGAAGAGCTGTCTGCCCCAGCACTCATAATTTTTTTTTTTTAATAAAATATTTTAAAACACATTTGTCAATTCCTAAAACAATTTACAATCGCTACTTTAGTTTTAATAGACTCCCACTAGCTGAATGTGTAAGTAAAGGCAATTTGAACATTTACCACACGCTATATAAGCCTTCACTGAAAACAAGGACAGTCAGGCATATTTGACCAGATATTACTGAAGCTAAGATTTGTCAATTCATAATTCCAAGACTTCACAGAAAGTTTGTTGTATTGGACTATATACAGGAAATCTGAATTGTAAGTTTTTCCCATCTTTGATCAACATGCCACTGTGCTGCTGTGAAACAAAATACTGTAGGCTGACAAAGGGTTTTTCCCAAGGGCATTCGATTGGGAACACAACAATATTGCTAAACCCTCAGCTTCTTTACCAGCTATATTTAAGTGTAACAGTATTTAGTAAGAACATCTTCCTACTGTTCAAGCTTACATATCCTTCTCTTCACATGGCCACTTCTGAATGCTGTTCTACTGTCAGGAGACGAAAACAACTAAAGGGGCTCCCACTCTTAACAATTACCAAACAAGTCATTCTCTCTGTGAAGGTGATACTTTTTCTCCATTTGGTTACTTGTAGCAGAAACTTAAGACCAACTTTTTAAAGTGACACTGCACACATCTCATTAGATCACAGAAGCAGCATTTCTACTCTGAAGATAAAGGAGAGCAGAATTTTCTGAGGCAATCTTCTCTTACCAAGATGTACCAGCTAGCGAGTTGGGCACTGTAGGAGCCGATTTCATTGAAAATGTCTGGTATGCACAAATATATGAGGTATCAGAGAAGCACTAAAAAGACTTCGTAATCAATCCTTCAGCTCCTGTGCAGGAAAGTGTAAAGGACATTCTCCACTTATTCCAGTGAACTATTCTATGGTTTCTTCCACTGCCATCCATGACAACGTTCACACAAAGCTTTTTCAGAGGAGAAAGACAGCATTTCTTCTAGGAAACGAGACCTGACTCTCTGAAGTAGCGCTATATACTTCAGAAAAAAAAATATTTTCCAGTGTAGCATGGCCAACTACATTTTAGGCAAAACTCTTGAAAACTATGAAAAAAGCAAAACTATTCTTATATTATCAGTCTAAGTTGTGTTGCATCCTGTTACAGCTTGCATATAAACAAAGCAAAGCATTTAACAAGGTCATTTGCTGTGTTTAGAAAAGGTTACCATTTTTGAGGTCTGAGCATTAAGTAATAGTCTTTTGCTAAAGCACATAGCACACAAATACTGATCTCATGCCTCCTAATTGCAACAAGCTGTTAGTGTCTGCTTGTCCTCCACACATTTCTTTGCCAATACACAACAGTCAAATACCATCAACACTTCCCAGACTCTTCTCTAAACCTGTACCTCAGTACCTAAGCGCTTACACTAGACACTGAGCATAGCTTCCCAAGACTATGGAAGTACACAGAACACATTCACAAAGAATGTTACAGGCTTACCTGAATTTCATCTTTATAATGTTCCCTGTCAGACCTACCTCTAGGCCTGATCACCTAAAACCAATTTTTAATTAAGCTTCCAACTACTGGAATCCTTTTTATTAGTGATGTTGAACATGTTACACAGCCAGTTGCAAGTATCTAGAGTCATGCTTGCCTTTAAGAGCTTGTTGTCTAACACTGAATCAGATGCCTAACACTTAAAATTATTTATATTTATGATCCACTTGAGCCAGCTGCCATATGACAGTATATTAGAGTTTACTAATGCTATTATATCAGCACTGAGGAAGGTAATGTTTTACAAGTGCAGAGGCTGTAGCAGAAACTTCTCAGTACCTTGGACTTCACACTGATACAACAGCTGAATACAATAAATCTTTGTTCTTACCTAGAACATTGGGTGACAGCAAATGAAAAGAGTAGAAATAAGTGCATTCTGCCTAACACTGACACTGAAGAACAGTTTAATGAAAATTGTTAACTTGAGGGAGGAAAAGACTTGACAGTCCAGTGTAATTCATTTTAGTGGGTTTTCAGTATGTTTTTAATTGCATAGAACATGACCTTAACATGTTTACACTTGCATGCTAGTATTCTTACATCTCAAATGCCTAAATGGAAAATCTCCATTTCATGCAACAGCACAAAAAATTCCATTGCCTATGTGAATAGGCTTGAGGACGGTTTTGCCTTAAGCTAAAGAGAGCTTTCACTATTTTACACTAGACCTTTTTCCACACACAAAAAAAGGTGTTTTTAAAGCCAAATAGGGGGTTGTTTATTTCAAGATAAAAGTAAAATATAGTTCCAGTAAGAAAACATCTGTGTTCCTATTCCTCCCTGTAAATGGATTATAGGGCTAATGCAACCTTGCTTCAGAACTTGTTACCATCTTTGAAAATGAATTCAGTTGCACCTCCTTGCTAACAAATGAAATCTTTAACCTTCAATAACTTGAACAGCAAGTTATCTTGTGCCTCATCAACTTCCAGCCGAGACAAACAGCCCTGGTATTTCGAAGCTGTTGCCTAGTTCACAGCCACCTTCCCCATCACCCCTGATCAACAGTATTTCCGACCTAACCTAAAGTAATTTTTAGGCCCTGGGGAAAACATCCAGGGCCTCAAGCTCCAATTCCTGATAAGCTGTCTTGGCATCAGGACATACTATTCACTGAGATGTCTTTTTAAATAACAATAAATCCATTAAAAAAAAACAAAGGTGACTTGTAGTCCCCTCTCTCCAAAATACAGCTCCATGAATGCCAAAAAATTTTGCTCTGACCCCAGCACTCTTATTTCTTTCAGCTTATTAATGGCCAAACTAGAGCACCATATCCAGTGTTCAAGCAACATATTTTCCAGAATGTGAAAGCAGTCAGAAGTTAAAGATAAATCAGATGAATAGTTTCAGTCAAAACTAAAGTCATTTTAATATGTCTACAATTAAGTCACCTTAGCCTTAGCTGCTGAAGCTTCAAATTTTTACTCAACCTGCATTCTTCTGTTTCTCTTGCACCAGAGTATCTTACTTATTTAGGGAAACTTGTTGTAGAAAAGCTGACCACAGAAAGCTAATTCTGATAGCTATTTTTAAATAGCTGGTATTCTGACCATAAAGTACAATGCCTGAAGATGGCTACCAGGCAAGTTGTCTTCCCTCCTTCATAGTTTGCATGTACTTGAGAACTATTCCCTCTTAAAACAGAACCCACAACATTCAGACTATAAAAATGAAAATACAGAACCTACTGTACTTGCAGGTCAGTAATGCCTCAGGGTAGAATTTTTCATCAAAACTAAAAACAGTTACTGATAATGCAAGACAAATGCAAGATTTTTAAAGTCATTTATTCATCTGAATATAAAAAGACAGAAGTTGTCTACAATATAGGACAAAGCTCTTGCTTCATGAGGAAACAAAATTTTCTTTACAAAGTGAAAAAATAAATACCCTCTTAGAGTAAGGTTTATATGCTAATGTGTCATAAAAAAGTAGAGCTTTAATATTTTGACAAAATGTCTGTGCAAAGAAACAGATGCATAAACACACATTACTGCTACATTAAGGCAATATGAAAAGTATAGTCAGAAAATCTCAGTAAAGTGACAGTGTCCTTTTCTAGCTTAGATTAAGCCAGTATTGCACCCAAACATGGTCCCCTAGTTCCCTCTGTATCCTGGAGAAATACTAGGAAACTAGAATCCAAAATGCCCAAATATGGGGTAGAGAATAAGATTTTAGCGGAAAGAATCTATCCAATAAAGAAGTTAACTCAAGAAAGCATTTACAAGTATGCACAAACCCTATTTTAGGAACAATAGCACATGTTTAGTAATTTAAAAATCAGCCTCCAAAAATAAAGGGCAACTGACTGCAGCACTCTAGACCACCATTTGAATTGGATGAGGGAAACCTGAGAAAAGCTTCCCCATCACAAGTTGCAAATGAAGTCCCACAACGTCTCCATGGTGCATCACTACAGAAGACTTTCCTAACGCACCCTCAACACTTGGAAATCAAATTTGTTCTACACTTCCAAAGCTATACTATAATTTTCTATTTAATGGAATTCTGAATTAAATGCAGCTGCTTGATGAAAGCCTTGTAACCTTAGTTTAAGAAATGATTTCTAAAAATCTTCTCCCCTTTAAAACAGTTTACTAAAAGCAAAAACTATGAACCATACTAAACTGCTATTTGTAAAAGCTAGTTTTACTATTAAAATAATGGAGTGACTGTACTAAAAAGAATTGAGTGTAAAACTAAAGGCTGCATTGCTCTTGCTGGGTATATTAATATGCATACACCATATTTCTCCAGGGTTACCTAGCTTTTCGGCAACACTGCCATGCTACAAACTTATGCATCATTCTCCTTTTAAGTAACATGAATTGTTTACAGTTCTGCTCTCAAAAGATGTCTCAAACCATCTTCTTGGGCATGCTGAACAAAGAATAGTTACGCTCAGAGATGTAGTATTTTTGCTTTTGATTGCAGGTTGGTGCCAGAGTGATTGAATTCTTCACAATCAATCAATGGTTGCAATTCATATTAGTGCAGTTTAAAAAGTACATGATGAGTTTAAAGTGTATACGCAGATCATATCACTGTCAGATTGAGAAGACTGGTATGGGTTGGCAAGTACACATGCTGGACATGCTCTACACGAGATCTGCAAACAGGACATGACTGGAAAGGAAAACACATTAGGAAATTAGTTTACTTTGTATTTTGAGAAACTCTGCCTTGATCATGAATTACTGGAGACTTCCTTACATTTACACTATAATGTAATTCTCGCCTTTGCTAAAAGTTTGCATTTATAAGCATAGCTGAGGCTTGTCTTTCAAACTCAACTAAAAAATGTTCTTTGGCTTACTGCAAATAAGACTTTAAAAATTAGTTTTACTAGAATATCAACACAAACATGATTCCAGGTCTGTTAAATACACAAAAAACAAAACTTCAACTAATTTGCCAACTCACATCTTAATGAATTGCAATTACCTGCAGCTGGGCAGCACAGGTCTTGCAGCATACTGTGTGGCCACAGGGACAAAAGGTTGAATTTATTTCTTCTTCACAGCACACCATACAAAGCATGGACTCTTTAAGCTTCCGTAACTTCTCTTGCAGGGCTTTTGTTTGCTGGCAGCTGAGACCCTCACAATTGTCACAGTTCATGCTACTTTCCGAAGACTTAAGGGGGGAATTTGGTGGGGTTTGGTCACTTCTTGAAACAAGATCCACGATGCCAGCATTATAAAGAGCTCGCCTTGCATGATCATAAACTTCTTTTGATGTTCTTTTGATGTCAAAGACATATTTTTTCCCAAGATTAATGTTTTCATTCAGGAACAGAGATGCTAGGTGACCCTTTAGGTCTCGGCTATACTGCATCATGACAGCACTAGTGACAGTGTCACATCTATAAAACAAACAAGACAAATGCAAACTTAGTTAGCTAATACTAAAGCTATCCATACAATAATTTGTTCCCAAAGTTGATGCAATAGCACCAATATTAAGAAAGCAGAAAATAGCCATCTGAAATAACATTTAAGCTCTACAACGTTGAGCTGTTTTCACCACAGCTCTACTCTGAAAAATGTTTTAAAAATGGAAGGAAAGTGACAGTTACTTTATGTCATATATTATGAAGTATCTGGCAAGATGGAGTCACAATCCTATGGCAGGGACTTAAGGCATTATGCTAAGGGACTTAAGGCATTATGCTAAGGGACAATGCTTAGTCCACAGTTCAGCTAGGCAACACTTCTTTTACATGGCAATTTCTGGATGCTTCATTAACGGAATAGTTAATCACCTTTAGTATAACCCCTCTTTTTTTAGACAGGCTCTCACAATGTTTTAACTTAGTCTCAAGTAATGTCTTTAACCAAACACCCACTAATTACTTCCTAATACTAGTGCTATATCATCCAAAGGGAACCAGTGTGGATGCAGTTATCACAGGCCTCGGATACTGCTAAACCTGCAGAAGCTTAAGGAATACTTCTCTAGACAACGTAGGAAAGACAGCATGAACAAGAACACAAGGCCTATGGCCTATCAAAGCATAAGGTCCAAGAATAAAGCACAAAGCTTATGGCCCAATGCTGTTCCTTGGTTTTAATTTAAGCAGAACTTTAACTAGAAGATGCAAAGGACAGCAGAAATTACAAGCAGAGACAAAGATCAAGGAGTTAGGACTAGCTAAAAGTTACTTAATGCTTTTAACTGCCTGGAAAAATGATGAGTGCAAAATAAAACTACAAGGGCTTATAATTACAGAACAGAACATGTCATACTTAACACCAGGCTCACAGAATACAAGCAGAATTATTATAATATATATAGTGGTTAGAAAGGTTACTAGATTGATGATAATTGCTGTAACTGTATTAAAATGTTCTAATTTTGAGAAGCTGGGCAAGTCTTTGCCTAGTGTATGTTCTTCCCTATGCTGAAGCATAATCCTTCTCTGACCAAGTATTAACTCAACTTGATATGTGGTAGTTAATTTCAGCAATAAGAAACTAACACTAAATGTCCAAGACTGAGTTCTTCTGAACAGTGTTGGACCTCAAAATGGGAGTGAGAAGGGGTTTAAAAGAAATCAGCCATCAGGGAATGAGTATAGCTCCTATGCCTTGAATAGCAACAAAATATGGATAATACAATGCTCAGCTGCTGGCATGAAAAAACACTGGGCATGCGAGCAAGGACACAGGAAGTTTAGGGCTCTTCAGGTAAACGCAATGGGAAGGTGGTATACAGAGAACTTTTGATAACAGGAGGAGCCAAGTAAAGGCTAAACAAAGAGTGCCTGCCCATGAGCTATGACTACATACATATTTTACAAAGTACATGAACTGTCTGCTACTTCTCTCATCCTTCCCTATGCGTAGGGACAAAAATATGTATGTATTGTTTATGAGGTGCCAAAGAAAGCAGTAAAATTTATACTCTGAAGTGCTATTATTTATAGTAGTGTGCTGCAGGAAAAAAAATCTTGTCTTGTACTCCCACCCAGCAAAACTGAAAGCAGCATCCTACTCAGCTGCTGGACTCAAGAAACTGCAAAGGCACAACAATATTTTGCAGAGATTTCTAAAGTGCAGTCAAAACGCTGGCTGATGGAGCACTTAAATACTACTGAAGAGGCACAGCAGTTTACTCTAGTGGCAATACTAACCTGTAAAACGCATGTGTCTCTGTAATGGCTCTGTAAAGTCCACTTGCTGCCCTTGTACTGATCATCTTAAACAAAAGAACTACACTGTTACCAGACTCCTTGGTAACAGTCAGATACACATTCTTCCCAGACTGAGTTGCCATTTGAACAACAGGGTAAGCAATCCTTAAAAAAGTAAAATAAAGCAAGGTTATTTTGCATTTAAAAAAGGCATTTTCCACAATCTTCTACAGTGCAGTTTTATCAGAAAATACAACAACCTCTGACTGTGGTCTGTAACACTAGGCTGAAGGTGCTGCTTCAAAATAAGTAAATATAAATATATAAAACGAGAGTATTTGAATAACACCAGTTGTCTTCTTGATAAGCAGGTAGTGTCCTCAGACCCCACATTCTGATAGCTCCTTTTAGTGATTCATAGAGCAGTTGTGTATAAAAGCTAGATGCATTCTCAATACTTCCAAAAAACAGAAGAAAACACTGTTCCAAAACACATACCTGTTGATAGGACTGAAGTCATCTTTACAGATGGAGATGCCTTCAGGTCCAACACCAATAAGAAGTTTTTGTCCTTCGCTATCTCTTACGGAGTGCCACTCTACCCCATAGTTCTCCAGGGTTGACACAATCTGTAGAACCTGGTATTCAGCAGAAGCTTGACTTAGACCTTCTAGCTCCTTGTGCTTTGCAGTAATGCTATTGATTAAAAAAATTAAGGACAGGTGAAAACTCAAGTAAGCACCATTGTCAGCACCTTGTTATAACATGGGTTTTACATGACCTCATTACATAGATTTTGCTATATGCTCCTGACCTATTTGGCTATATATTTCCAGTCATCATGGACTGGAAAGAAAACTACCAAAACATCCTGAGAACGTTCAAGGGACACTACTGTACATTTGCTTAGTAATTATAAAAGCTACATGGAATCAAGGCTTTCCTACTTACCCCTCCCCCCAAGTATCTACCTGAACAGCCACAAATTTATAAGTAAAAAAGAATTCACCAGAGAGCATGACAAACTGAAATTTTCTTCCTGACATACAGAAATTGAGCTATGAAGATGTTCAGGGAAGCCTGTTTACTTCTCAGTGTGAGGACACTAAGCCAGATAAAATATTGCTATTTTCTTTCACAAACATAGGTCTAAGACATTCTTGCACTTTGATTACATACTAATTGCCAACAATGTACATTACCCTGCTCTACCTATTTAGATACATTTGTTTTCCAAGTACTAGTTCAGCAGTTTCTGCCTCAAGAAGAAATATTCATATCTGAGCTTAAATCAAACTGAAGTCAGAATGTTAATTAAAATATTTAAGCTACACAGCTTTGGAGATCAAAGTATAAAATTAATTTTTACTTTTTTCACAACAGCAAGCTATGCTATTGCATCAGCAAATTAATACAACAGTTTAAAACTTTTGGCCTCCAAAAATGGTGTTATATCACTGCACCCTTTTTACCTCTCCAGAATGGTAGTGGTGAGCTCTTTTGCACACAACTCTTCATAACTGTACTTGGCAGTGTTCTGGTTATAATCTCCAAACTTCATCTGTGCCAACAATGCACTAAGTTCAATTGCATGCTCTGAAGAACACTGAAGATTACCAGCCAGAAGATCTTCTTTCATATGCAAGAAAAACATATGCCTGTAACAGAATTAGATATGGTTTGCTCACTCAAAATGTTAAAGTGGTAGCCTTTAGTTTGGCAATCAAAAATTTGCAATGAATATTCCAAGTAGAGAAATAGTCTAGCATAAGAGGAAAAAGGGCCACCTTCTTATCCACTAACTTAAAAATGAGGATACAACTGAAGACAGTGTCTTCAGTGTCTAAAAGCACTATTAAAATAAATTAACACTATTTTAATATCCTGCTCTTAATAACAGCCACTGCTGTAACTCATACAGCCACTTAGTAACTTCAGTTCAATAGCAACCAAATAAAATTAAACATAGGAAACAAAGAATTTTAGTTTCCTATGTTCAGTTTTCTTTGGTTGCTGTTTACAAACTGCTCTGCAATACTGTATTTCACAAAAAGTTTCTTAACAGCAGCCCAAACCAGCATATACAATTGTACTATTCAACATGAGAAACTACTTCTATACAGAGTTGAAATGGCTCTGCTACCACAGTCAAAGGGGAGATGTTGCTGGCAAAAGCACCATGATCAAAAGAAAAGCCTGAAATGCTTGAAAAGGCATTGTGGAATAAAGTACAGAAATGTCTATTTGTAAGGGTATTTATCAGACCATTTGCTATTTTAGGCTCAACAACTTTAACCTTTATACTTGGGATCAAGACAGATTTGTCAATTAGCTGAAAAATTCAAAACTACTCTTAATTACCTAACAGGTCCAACCAAGTTTTCCACCAACACTAACAGCAGCCTGTTAATTCCTCCTATAGCCTATTTCAGGTTCTATAAATTCATCCTTATCTTGCCTAAGGGGGATTATATATAAATTATAGATAATAAAATTTTCATCATTTGTTCTTAAGATTCAACATCTGTAAGGAAACCAGATGCAGAGGTAGTATACATCATTGGGAAGCAAAATCTTTCGATAAGTCAAGCCTAGTACCAGTAAAAATATATCTACTTCCACAGTAATGGGACACTTATATTTTACTTTTCTGAAAGTTTAAAAAAGCTATGCTGAATCACTCCTCACTAGAGGTAAAGAGGCTGGCAAGCGATTAGCTTTCATTCCAACAGCAAATTTGGACAACACCTTATATTAATGTTCCCTTATACAAGCATAAAGGCCTACTTTGTAATAACTCTGAAACTCTAACTTGCAGAATAATTGCTGGATTCATTCTTGGTTCTATTATAGCAAATGCTGCTAAGAAAATAGCAGTCCAAATAAAAGATAGCCTGATACCTAAACCTTCTGAAAGCAGAAAAAAGATTTAATAGTATCATTCCATAAACTGTCCCGAAATCCATTTCCTGCAACAGTCACAGCTCCACAGTCCAACATCTCCCTTTGCAACCAGTTTGAGGAATGCCAGTGTCTGCAGTTGCCACACCAGTGCTCTCACTGCATTACTCACACCTATCCAAATATAGATCTACACTTCTGCAGTGCTAATGGGAGACTAGGAGGAGCTAACAGCCCCACTCTGTCCAGGACTCAGATATAGGTGGAGCAAGGACAAGCACTTCAGACAGTACGTATGCCTTCACTGTTAGCACATTATTCCTTGTTTTAGGCTCCTCTTGGAGCAGGTTCCAAACCTCTCCTCCAATCCTTTTCTGCTACCCTGCTAATTCAAAGTTTATTGACTCAAAAAATACAGTGCTGCAACAGAGCAAATAAAATCCTTAATTGGAGACAGTGTCACACAATTGGGTTGTCCACAGACCACATCCAGCTTCTGTAGTACTGATCAAGAGTCAGGCTTCAAGGAAAACAAGCAATATCAATATTTGTATTTAACTTGCATGATTTTTTTTCCCCAATTTATTTCAGCAACTTCCACTGAAGACAGTTCATTTCAAGGGCTAGAACAGTGGATCAGTTCAGTAATAAAAATGTGACAGCCTTTTGTCTTGAGCTTTTCAGGAAAAAGTGCTGTAGCTCTTCATAGAGCTCCCTTTGTGCAACAGTGAAGATAACAGCATAAAAATGGTGTAGCTTTATTCGTTTCAGGCCTTTTCCTTCCCAGTTAGATGCATAATCACTGACTAAACCTGCCTCTAAGAACAAATTTGAATAAATGCAATATTTTTCCATACTGTATAACATTGCAGTCACATCTGGAAATATGGAAATAGGTTTTCTGATCTTCTACTTCAACACCCAAAACCCAATGACAATTCCTTTAAAATAAAGTGAACTTTCTGCATTTTCTGATGAACAGAAGACTTCAATATTCTTGAACATGCTTCCCATTTTCTAAGCTGTCTCCTTTTCATTATTTCCACTTAACTCCCACATGTCTAATCTACTATTAAGCTTCAGGAATGCTAGGGGAAATTATACTTTAATGATCATAAACATTAAGACTTATCCAATCTGCAGTATTGATCAATATATTTTACATTTAATTACAATTAGGTAAAAAACATCTAAGCAAACAAGACAGATTTAGTTACTCATCTTAAGTGGCAATATGAAATCTGAACTGTTGCCCTCCTTGCAAACCAGAGAAAGAAATGACTGGGTCCTATCTGTTGAACATCACATGGCAATAAGTATCAGCTTAGCAGAAAGTCTACTAATATGATGCAATCTGCACCAATTGAAGAAATGGCAAAATCCATTTAGTTTTGCAGTTTTATAGAAAAAAATTAGATATTACAACAATTGCAAGATCCTACACAAAAAATCAAATTTGATATGCTTATTAACTGACAGTTTTGAGATCAGTGAAGTATTTTACTAAAAACCTATGGCCAAAATAAATCCAAATAGTCGCTATTTCCTTAATTCTGATCAATATTTCACAAAAAAGCTATTCATGCATTTCTGATCCTCTTAATATCAGAACAGGTTTTCAAGTAATTACAAGTATGTACTAATTACAGTAGTTCAAAGAAACATCTGACAGCTTTGTTCTCATCAGCTGACACCTATGTTACACTTGCAATTACAACACCAGAATAGTCGCATCTTCCATTTGCTTACTTTGTGCATAAAAAGAGCACTGACTACACAGGAAAGTCAGTCTTCTCCCCTTGCTGGGGAGACCTTATTGACATCAACAGCGGGGCCAAAAACCAAAAGATTGCTCCTGCAGGTATAGATGCATTACAGAAGCAACATTTGTCACATTCTATTACTGAAAAGCCAGTAACAGCATAGAGAAACAAGCAAGTTTAAGTGATAAGGTATAGCTGATGTGATGCTATTTCACATTAATCGGCACTCACATCCCATAACAGGCTCATACCTATACAGGGAAGCATCTCACAGAGAGGCTAAGCTACTTTACTTTTTTTTTGACAAAGGGGAGAGACATGCCAGGTGTAAGGGGCACTTACTTCAAAGTAACTAAAGCTATGCAAGTTCAGATCCTGGCTTACCCGCTTACCCTGCAGTAAGCTGGCTGACCATTCCTTGAGTCAGAGAAGATGCAAGACAAAATACCCATATTAACAGCATTATCTCCCAAGTCATTAGTTTGCACCTAAAAAATCCATTGCTGGCTCTAGCCTGTCATCTAAACTGCATCCAGCAAGACAAACGAGTTAACATAGGGCATGCTAGTGAAATTAGTTTTGAATGACAGCAGTTTCTTCCTCCATACTTATCTGCTACAGCAGTTGCCCTGAGCCAAAGTTCAGGTAGCAAATTCACTGCTGATTTTCAGTCCTGAAATGTACTAGATGAAAGGAAAGAACCCAGAAACTGAAAGATAACTAATGGCTGCAAAGATTTCATACAGCTGAAAAATGATTGATTGGTGCTGCCTGTTCATCCAAGCCTTTAAGATCACACTTCTCTAGAAATATATTTTAATGTATGTTGTAAAATCATCCCTTCAAGGTTCAAAAGCATGACACTAGCCAGACTTTTATAAAAGCAACAAATATTTACAAAAGCAAAAAGCTCTTTTGATCCTTGAAGAGAAAGGCAAAAGAACATGCTTTTATTGCTGAACACTGACAAGCAAAACAAAAGCATTAGAAGAGTAACTGCCTCTAGACTCCTAATTTTTGCAAAGTCTAATGGGGCCAACAGATCTGTGGAAAATTTGGTCATATTACAGATATTAACAGAAAGAATTTATGGAATTTTTTGCGAATTAAATTGTGACCTAAGCAAAGATTTTACTGAAAGCATTTAATAGTACTTAATCCAGTGTCCCCTCTCTCTCTCTCAAGGAATTGTTAGATAAGAAAAAAGAATTGTTAAAGCTTCTCCCCTTTAAAATGATGCTCAGGCTTTACAATAAAAGGTTACTCAGTTTTTCAACGAATTATTTTAGCGTTTAGTATTTTGTGTTTAATGTTTTATCTGGCAACTTTTAAAACAGTGAACTCAAAACCACAGTTAAAAAGCACCACCCACTGAAGAAACAGTTGCACAGTAGTTCAAAACCTGAAGTCCTCTAAAGGTTAAGTTCCCAACATTGCTGGTAAAATATTTTAGCTCAATCACCACATAAGAAATGAATCAAATCATACCTTTCTGTAGCTACAACATATTCATTGCTTCAGGTATATGGGAGACATTAATATTTATAGTAGGTTAGAAATTTGAGAAATAATTCAAGTCAGATAAAGTGTTTTTAAATCCCCCCAATATTCTATTCACATATTACACAGCTTTGTTACCACTTTTGTCAAAGTTGTGCTTCAACTTTAAAGCTTCATAACAACAAGTCTTCACAACACAGAACATTACTGATAGCAGATTGCTGTGACTCAGTCATCTCAACATCTGCTAGACATTGAACAACTAGCAGCAGCTCTAAGAACAGAACTTTCCAGTGTGATGACAAAGTCGCTTATACCTTCCCAAGGCCCAGTATCTTGAGTTCTATATATAGACAGCATCAGTACAAAAGTGTACACTAACCTAAAATAGCATTAGTTTCACCCCCAAGCCTCATGCTAGATATTCCTGTATGTTCAATTACTCAACATTTCCTTTGAGTTCAATGTAGTGCATCCCATCTTATACTGTACAATACTTAAAATAGCTTTTGCTTGCTAGAGGTATCTGACAGTGAAAGCCATTGATATATGGCAATATCTCAAAACAATGCACAGAAATACCGATTAGAAGCCAAAGCATCAAGTTTGCTACTGGTACTTCTAGCGAGCCACTCCTCAGACAGAATTCCCTCCTTTTCAAAGGAAGAAAGCACATTTGTAGAATTCGGTCTCTTAATATTATCCCAGTACTTTCCATACAATTCAAGTTATTTGCACATTAACACACCCAGTAAAAGCAAGTGTACACTGATGATTAATGTATTTTAGTTACACACAAATGATTTAAACAATACAAATGCTGTAGAGAAAGGGGAAGTTGCAAGACACCATCTCTGCAGATGGTTCACCTTGCAGAAACCAAAGCTAGTTAAACCTACATCTCACATCACTTCTTCCCCTCCTCAGAGGTAATTTATGCAGGCTATGAATACTGATTGCTACTTCTACCAAAACCAATAACAGTATTGCAGTCAGTAGCTGCAATAAAATTCCTGTAAGAGGCAAGTCAACTACATTAAAACAATCCATTGCCAATTGAGTTGGGTGAAAATAACTAATACATAGAGCACGTGCAAACAAAACTCATCTCTTATAAAAAGTTAGAACCACTTATCTGAGAATAATTAGGATTAGGATGTAAAGCTTATCACTGAAAACTGTTCTTCATAGAGCATTTTGTAATCAAGCAATGAAAAACTAGGAAAATAGAGCTAAGACTACAGTCAAAGCTTTAAGTTCTAAACTTAGCTGCCTATTGAAAATGTGGCAAAACCCAAGAAATATAGCCAAAAAACCCATCCTCTCACCAGACTACTGGCAGGGGTCCTAACATACATTCCAAGGAACTGCCTGTTCTTTGCCATATGATATTCCTTACCATAGAATAAAGCTCTTTGCTACTGCAAAGTAACATACAACTCCCTATATTCTCAAGGAATCAAGATTAAGAGGCATAATTGTAAAATACAACGATGATCAAGATCTCATAGCAATAGAATATGGTTCCATTTGCAAAAGTAGGATATAAGCCACTCAACAAAAAAAGCAAAACCATGGACACAGTTACTATTACATTCCTCAGTATCTTTGAACTTATTCACTCTCAGAGTAGGTGAAAGGTTATCAGCTGCAGTTCAATTCTGATTTGAACAAACAGTTCCATAAACCTAACACTGATGTCTACTACAGCGGACAGTTTTCTTGCATTGTGAATACCATGATATGGCTGCACTGGAAGTCAATGCTGTAAGACATGGGATGCTACTATGATATGGATCTAACTGATCAAAAACAAACATTAAGAACTATCTAGGAAAATTAAGTAGTTAATCACTGCAGCTGGATAACACTGGAAAAGCAATGTTCTTTGTAATTAAAATATTTGCAAGTAGTGCTCACACCTTTTAACAGCTTCCAAAACATTACTACCTATCTCAAGGCTGGCAAAATAAAGCTATTTTGAACAGTGCTTCATGAGTTATGTGACATGTTAGAACTGGGCAGCTTATATTATTATGACTTATATACAAATATTTGATTTTCAGTCATGCTATGCAAGACAACTTTGCCCCTTTTAAAGTTTGTGAATAACACGGGGCAAATCTTGATGCTTCTCAAAAAGTTATCCACTTTGTGATCTCTAAAACATTGACTTTATTATGTAAAGCTTAAATAAACCATTGTTCTTTTGGAAGATCATTTAGTGCAATTTGCCCCTCTGTACAGCTCAGCAAACACTTTCATTGTTAAGGTGGATGCAAGTTTCAAGACTTGTGTGCTTCATGTTTCACAAAGAAACCTTTTAACCATAAAAGAACTTTCTGCCTCGAGACAGAGTTGCAGGCCAATCAGGAGTTGAATTTCTTCAGCTCCTGGGCCATGTTCCAGTGCAGCAGTCGCTGATTTGTCAGACATGCCTAGTAGCTATTAGTCAGAGGTTACTCTCAGTCAATGACCTAAAGTTACATTGTTATCACTTAACCAGTAGGGAGCCGCACAGCTTTGGCTAAAGAAAGCTAAACAAACACAAAGAGACACACCCCGCTTTAATTAAAAACAGTGTTTAACAAGTTGAGTGTAAGCAAAATGATTTCTCAAGTCTTCCAGCCTTTTCAAATCAGTTTTAAGCAAGTTTTCTTCCCCCAATCATCTAACAAATTCTGAAAAATCAAGTAGCATCATTCCCAACTCCTCACTAATTCACTGCTTCATAAAGTTTGGCACAACCACCATCTGGCAACTTTAAAATCAGTCTGATGAATAAACTGCTTGTTACCTTTTAAACATCTGTCGCATTACTATGAAGAAATACAGAGATCACTGAAACCAGTGAAAATGAACATGCCATAAGCTAGAGCTTACGATTTAGGCCTAGGATCATCATCTATATTTTAGGCAAAAACAAGCCATCAGTCCTTCCCAAGGAAATGCAATTTTCCATTCAAAAACTAAAATAAGTTATTCAAGCTCTTCTAAACAAGCATACTTCACCTTTCAGACTTGCTCCTGAAACTGGAGTTGACAGCAGTATAGTAAATTTGAGTACCTATTCTTGCACTGAAGCACTTTCATTTCATTGAGAACAATTATAAACTACAAAATTATGTGGCCAGATTCACCACCAGGATTTATCTAAAAATAGACACTGGGTTCCAAAGAACACTGAAAATAAAAACAATTTAACTGTAAAACAAAGTGTGAATGGGAGCACTGCATATGCTTACTACAAATCATCTACTGAAGGTGGTTTGTCACCATGGTGGTCAAAGATACAGTTATAATTTGCTCTTAGCATTCACTAAGGAAAAGGCTCTTGCATAAAAAGGATTAAAAGCATGAGGTTGCTATCATCCACTGGACTGCACACCAATTGCAGCTAACAGAAGTGGAGTTTGGTATTTAGTAGCCAGATCAGCTTTTTTTTTTTTTTTTACACAAAATGTAGAAACCTGAACACTAAAATGCTACAAAGAAATTTAAGACTGCAGTGCATGCTTAAGATTAAGACAAAGATCTCTTCAATGAAGCAGAGAACTGCAGTTGACAACACTTTCAAAATATATATAAAGAACCTGAGAAACTCAGTTACAACATTCACTAATCATGGTAAATCTTATTAAGAAAATGATTTACAATCACTTGCAACTTTCTAGGTTCAAAAATTACTTAACATGTGCCTAATTTCTAAGGAAAAGAGCAGTGCTGCAATTGGTACACACACTTGCATCAAGATGAGATTATCTACCAACTTCAGAGGCAGCATGTAAAGATCTGGGAGATTTCTTCACCGTTCTTCACACACATGACATTAGAACTCAACCACTTAATACCAATAACACCATAAACAAAACATCAGTTGTCAACCTAAGCACTAAAAAACAGCAAGGATACTATCACTATCTTTGTCATCCAGCACACTGACTTCAGCAGTAAAGATAAGAAAAAAGGTGTTAGCTATAACCATACAGCTAATCTTTGCATGATACAACTATTGACTTAATGACAGGTTTGACAAGCTTTTGTCTTCCCCTTAATCTCGCACAAGCTTACATGCAAACTAAGTATGAAAGCACAATAATGTCCTCATGCAAATCTGCACAGAATAAAAAGGGCAAGCTAACTGAATTAAACTCAGCATCAACACTCCAGAAGCACACATTAACCACAGCACTGTGGAATTCCAGGTCTCTCACGTGGACCAGCAGTAAGAACAACTAAAAGGCAGCAGCCAAAACAAACTTTTACAACCTAGACTCTTAGTAAGAATATTCAGGATGTAGACCAAAGTATGATACAGCTTAGTTGAAGCCTCAGGAATATTCCTCTAAGATAGAGTGGCATTAAAACTAGCATTTAATGTATGTTGACCTCCAAAATTTTATGTAATTATTTCCAGAGCAGAGCATTCTCTTCTGATGACCACAGCTCAATAAATTTTAAAATTTTATGTTAAAAACATTCATTTTAAAATATTCTTAAATAATTCCTAAAGAAAACTCTTCCCACCTACAACTTCTTAAATTCATCTTCAGAGCTGATAAGTATTTGCTATTTTTATGTGTATATGCAACCTCTGTTCCAGCTACAGAACCTGTTTTTTAGGCCCTTAGGGTATGTTTCACCAGTTCAAGCCATTAACCTGCTGAACATGCCAATTTCTACATTGACAAAGTTGCAGGTAGGAACACAGGTGTCTGCAAAAATCTAGTAAAGTCTAGCAAACATTTGGCAAAGATAACAGGATGACAATCATATTAGCTTTAGGCTTTCTCAGATTCACCCTGATTTGGTCTGTGTGGAGACAGGTCCAAGATGCTCAGGGTAATCTCTTCTGCCTTATTGGGCAAAGAGATTGTGTTGCTCCTTTTGTTGTACATAAAAAACTCCTGTTATTTGGCTTCACGCTTTTTCTCAATGAGAGTATTTAAATAAGAAGGCCACAAGTTTCTTAAAGTTCTCAGAAAGAGTCCATAAAGATAAGCTATAGATGTGAGAATATATTTTTCCAAAGTAAGGTATATAAAACTGGAATTTGTTGTGATGTATTTGCATGACTAAAGCTATTATGTGGGACAACTACAGTTTATTCTATAGCATTCTGAAAATTTTCACCTTCAAAGCTGAAATCATTGTTCCGTAATCCCCTTTCCCTGTAAGAGTTCAAAACAATAGAAGACAAGATGATATATGCATGCTCCTAACTCAGAATCTAATTTCTATGAAATATGCATCAAATCAAGCTGTCGGCCTCTGGACCAATTCATTAGCCAAACATGTGCAGAACCACCATGTCATATCAATGATCTTGATTCTGGAAATACCAAATTAAGGTGAACAGTGGAAATGTGATATGGTATTATGCTCTATCCACTAGATACAGTTTATCCCACTTATATTAACTGTATTACCTAAAATTAGCTGGTGAGAAATGAGTTGAAAGGTCTTTATTTAACATATAAGCATTCAGCATTCTTTAAAGAGAAACTAATTGTGATCCATGTAGCAATCAAACTCACACAGTAAAAACAAATGCTTGCTATTAATCTTAGAAGGCTAATTGTTAAAATTGGATAACAGTGTTAACAATTTAGGTAGGAGGACTGGCCACAGAAGAAGCAAAACAGCTGTTTCTGTTGTAGCCTCAAACAGCCTATAGCTGTTTGAAAGTTACTGTAATATGATACTAAAAGGACAAAAAGGAATTCAGCAAGTTTACGCAGTGTGGGAGGAATTGTTTCCTGCCTTTCTGTACCAACGGTTTAAAACGACCCACAGTAACACCACTGCACAGGGGTTACTATCGGACATGCAAATACCATATAAGTAACTTGTTACTGGTAGCTTAGTTTCTCCCACTTGCAGCACTAAGTTTTCATGGAACTCCACTCTCACCACCCGCTGTTAGCTACACAATACTTACAATACTACAGATTTTATTCATTTTTCAAAAAAAGCAGTACTTCTCTTCAACACTCGGGTCTTAAAACAACTACTCAGAAAAGTCAACTTAAGATTATCAGAAGACACAAGAAATAGAACTAATGTGCAATTGCTTTTGTAAGTTACAGAAAAAGAAAAACAAAAGGATAAATTAGCTTTTCTTATAATCACCTTTAGCTTACCTTGTCTGTTCTTGTAAGATAAGATGTGGCTCTACAAAGAACTTGACCCGTAATTTCAATCTGTAAGGGGCTAAACCATCCATCTGCTGGGAGATCCTATTCCTCAAATTGAGCCACAGACTTTCCCCTTTGCTGCCAGTGAATTGCAGTCCAAAATAATCAACTTCTATAATTCCCAATCTTCGGCAAACCTGAAAGAAAGATGTTCTATATAATGAATCTATAACATGACTAGACCAAAAATATCTGAATCCAATACTGTTTCAGACTGCTCACATACTTAAACAGATAATTCCTGCTGTAAGCACCTTCATACAAAAGATTATGTAATGACTCTGATTTAAAATAAGCTATGTTCGAAACAGGATGTAAAAATACTGAACTGAGAATTTCTCTACTGGTTGAAAACCACATGAATTTCCAGGTGTGGTCGGGGTCTTCCCTCCCTCCCCCCACCCACTTAAGAGGATCAGTAGATTTCCAGAAGAGAAGACTATCTAATTCAACAGCACAGCAAATAGCACTTTCTAGGGAAGAAGGCGAAAAACATATATCCCACAAGTTTTATTTAGATGCCACCAACAGACTGGGCAGCTATGTTTGGCTGTCTCTTGCGTCCCACAGCAGCAGCCACTGCCACGTCGGGAAGAAGGCGACCAAGCAGCAGAGACACCTGGGCGACAGCCCCAGCTACCAGGGCTCCAACTAGGCTACACGGACTGATATTTAGCAGGGGGCTCAACACCGCCCGGGCGATGTCATCCCGACCAGGTGGGTCCCACTCGTCCCCTCTCCCCCAGGACAGGTAGAACGGGCTTCCACACTGCAGCAATGAGGCCGAGGCCTTCCCTCCTCCCCCTTTTCCACACGCCCTGCGAAGGAGGAGGCAGAAGGGCAATCACCGGCCCGGGAAGCCCCGAGGCGGGGGATACAGCCACCTCTGCATCCAACATGAAAAGGGGGGAGGGGAAACAGGGAGACTGCAGCGGCAGCTCCGGCTGCCTCCCCACCCCCATCCCGACGGACGCCCCTGCGCAGGGTTACATTGCCTCCCTCACGCCATCACCGCCCTTAACGCCTGCGAGCTGACAAGCTCGCGTGCTCCCCCCCCCTCCCCAAAACCCTCCCCGGCTCGCGGGGGACGATGCGCGCCTCCCCCCCCCCGGGCCTCGTGCGGTTCTGTCAGGCACCAACGGTCTGCGGCGCCCAACGGCCACTCGCTCACTCCTCCCCCCCCCCCCCCCAGCTCGCGCCCCTGGCAGGCAGCGAGGGAGAAAGACGGCGGCAACGGCGGGGAGCGAAGAGCGCAGGGCAGGGCGGCGCGGCCCCTCACCTGGTTGAGGCAGTCCTCGCCGTTGGCTTTCGCCTCTACCTCCACCTCCATCACCACCGCGTCCGGCCTGGTCACATAGCACAGCATGGCTGGGGCCAGCCAGCGCCGCCGCTCCCACGGACACCCGGAGCGACTGCGGCCAACTGCCACCGGCTGGCAAGCGCAGCTGCCGCTACAGGGCTGAGGTACGCACGCGTCCCCCGGCCGCCCACACCGCCCGCCCACCGCCCGCCGCCAGCGCAGCGCAGCGCAGCCCAACGCCGCACCTCCCCACCCTCTCCCCACTCCCCTAGTGCCTGAGCTCCGGCGGCCGCGCTCCCGGCCTATATAGGTTCCGTCTGCCCCTCCCCCCCGCCGAGCGGCACCTGTGGGCCAATCCGAAGGCGTCGCTCATCTCTGCGGGCCATCGCTCCCACCAATCAGAACCGCGGTCACTTGTAAAAGGGCCGCAGCCGAGGGGAGAGGGTGGGGGTGCGGCCGTTGCTCCCCGGCGCCCCCTGCCGGCCGGCCGCGCCACTCGGCGCTGCGGCTCCGCGCTCAGCGGCGGTCCCCGCGCGGGGGTCGCGGCGACGCTGGCCGTGTGGCGGCCGCTCTGCGCCACCAGCCTGCCTTCTCCCACCCCTTCCTTCTCCCCCACCCCCCCCCACCGCCGGTTACCTGCGTCCCCCATCCTCTGCGCAACCCGGAACTTGTTACTCGGGTGTTGCCTCGGGATAAATCACTCCCAAGCCCCGTTCTGCCGGGGGAAGGTGGGGACCAAACCCGCGGGCAAGGTCATCTCTCGGGGCAGGTCATCGTGAGCTGCGGGAAGGTGAAATGTTTGAATGCCTCATTTCTCGAGGTCGCAAAAGCTCTTTTTTTTTTTTTTTTTTTTGGAGGCAAAAATAACGCTTGGTTAATGGTCTTGCTCCTCTTTGGCCTTTTGCTGTGCAGTGTGCAAAGCTCTGGAAATGTGTCAATTTTAGGAACCGGCCACATCATATAGCAGCCTCCATGTACTTTCATGCTAGAGGATGATGGAGCTTTTAGCCACTTAACTCGCTAGGTGTGAGGCATGTAGGTGCCTTCCAGCTGGAGGAAGGGCACCAGCACCCTAGCAGTCCTTAAAAGTATTTGTTTGACAAATACTTTTGTCAAGTAACAAGTTGAGGCACAAGGTGCATCAACTAAAATAGCCCATCACTGCTCTAACAATATAAATTGGTCTGATGGAGGATTAAATACAAACGCACCTACGCTAGGTAGGTTCCCCAAAAGAAGTGCGGTGGAAGGAGAAGGGAGCGATGTAGAGTGAGGAGGGGCAGGCAGGCTGCCAGAGGAAGAAGCAGGAGAGGAAAACGAGGACCTGAAAGTATCTTGGAGGGTAACAGGAAAAAGTACCACCCACAGCACCGGTGTGATGTCACCGCGGGACTGAGCATTAGCTTGCCCCCACATCTATGAATCATTTGCTTCTATTTGGGTATTTCGGCTGCACTTGTCAGGGTGATTAGTATCTTTTATTTATATTAAAGAACCTTTCAGAACAGGGGGCCGTTCTCCTCAGTACTTTGCAAAAGCAGTATATGGCTGGTCTGGTAAGGGCAGATAGATGTGTCTCTGTTTTGCTCACATGAACGCTGTAACTAGAAGGCAGCTCTTCTCTGAATGAGGCAGAATGGTAGCAGGCAAATCAAAGTCAGGACGTAACATGTCAAATCTGAGTGGTGCTGCATTTCACCTGGATGTTTACCAGATTTTCATGTCCAGGTCTATACTGTTTAGACTGAACAGTCCAAAAAGATGAGACTCACAGAGTGAAGGAAAAAAAAATCTTTGGGAGGGATTCAGTGATGAGGAGACTAGTCACTAAAAAAAAAATATTTCAGTATGGGAAAAAAAACCCTGTGTTCTCTACTTTTTCCTCGGTTTCTGTTGGAGTGGATGCAGGAAATAAGATTGTTGCTTTTTCTTTTAACTTGTATTGATTCAGATATTGATACTGCATTGTTGTAGTATTTTATGTCATTTCTGTGTTTCTGTCATAATCCAAGGAGCCATAGAGTTGTTATGAAGAAGAAACACAGAAACTGCCACGATGACTCAGACCATTCGTATTCTGATATCCTCTTTCTGACAGTAGCTCAGATCAGATGTTTCAGAGGAAGGTGCAAGAAATCTTTATATAATTGTGAGATAATATACTCATATGTTTTCTCTAGCACCAAAGAGTTAAGGCTGCCTTGTATGTGATAGATTATTTTTGACTATTATTTATCTGTGTTATTTGTATACTAGAAATCAGTTCATCCTGTGCTAGTTACTGTCCACACAAATAAAAACAGATAATTCTTGTCACAGAGAGCTCACTTTTTCTGTGTGTATTAATATCCTTTACGTGTTTTCTTTTTATCTGACTTAATGTAAATGAAGGTGTTCTTATTATGTCTGTAAAAGTGTTACCCCACTTTGAAACCTGCTAAGCTCTAAGCCACAAAAATAGCTTGTGGCACTCAATTGCATAGTTTAGTTAGGCCCTGTGTAAAACAAGCATTTGTTTTCAAGGGTGTCACCTGGACACTGCTGTCATAGAAATACCTTCCATTTCGCAGTCTTTCTGTGATATTTTATTCATACTGTACAAGAGAAAGTAAAGGACCAAGTCTTGCATTAGCACCCAGCAGACAGCTCTTGTGACAAGTGTCCATCGCAACCTTTTGGCCTCTGTTTGAGAGAAATAGCTGAAACCTCTTGCAGTCTCCTTCCTGATCTCTTTGATAAATCAACAACACTCAGTGAGGTACACTGTCAAACTCCTCATAAGCATGGTTGTTCACTCTTTGTGTTCTGTAAAAGAATATTGTTTATCAACATCTCTTTTCAGTGCTGTATGTCATGAAATGCTATATTCTATATGACAGTAATATCTCTGTGATGGGTCAGTATTTTGCTATTGTGTCAGTCTGTGCCTAAGTAATTCACCTTATTTACATTAATATCTTTAAAGTTCCTTGCCTAATCCTTGTCAATTATTTTTGCTTGATGTCACATACTGCCTTGCATAGCAAGTATTAGTTGTAGTGCCTCCTTGCTTGACATCTGAATACAAACCCTGTGAAAACGCCAGTTGTTTGGAGAGAGGAAAAAAAAAAGTTGCAGACCTCTGAATTTATATAAATAGATTCTAACCTGGCAATATTTACCCTGTTTCCAATAAAGGCTAATGCCTTTCCTTGGACAGATATTTGTTTCCCCAGTTCCCAAGCAGTTATCCCTAAACCATTGCTATATCGTATGCTGTGATATTCCCCGTCTTGTGAGGAATCCAGTAGCGTAGTTATGATCTCATTACCCAAACACTTACACGAGATTTTCTTCAAGGTCCTTTATTCTTTATTATGTTGGTTGTTGCCCGCGATATCAACTCCTGTCCAATCCAGGATACTTTACTGTTACAGAATACTATGTTGTAGGGTAAAATGATAGAAACGCTCAACTCCTATCAAGTAAAAACTTTACTTTCCTAGACCTCTATTTCCCATTATTTGTTTTAATTGTTCATTGATGGCAGTCATATTAAAGGCACGTGTGCAATAGCTATATTAATGCAGCTCTTGGTGTCAAAGATGTGCTACACAGACTGTGAGGAAGACCAATAGCCCAGACACCTTGTCAGCTTCTGCAGCCCCATGTGAAACAGCAGCCCGCCTTTCTCTATGAAGGCCAAACACCAACAGATTTCTCATTGCTGGTTGTGTGCCGTGCCATTCGTTCTACCTAGAGTGAATGACTGCATGATGAAGCATGGTATGCTTTCTGTATCAATCTATATATGTATGTGTTTAATCATAATTCCAGTTTACATAATAATCAGAACCAGGATGAGGATATTAATCAGACTGTGGCTTTCTGTTTCCCCATTCTTGTACCTTGCCCAGGCCCTTTTCCTGGTCTGATGTATTGCTTTCTCATTCAATTTGGCTTAAATCAAAGACATTAAGTAGGTTTAAGAAAATACAGATCCTTAGAGAAAAGCACTGGAAGGCACACCACCACACCATTGTTACTTTCATTCTCCTTTCCTTTTTTTCTCCTTATTTTCACTCGCTGTCTCTTTGTGTTCCATACGAAGCAATGAGCAACCACGGACAAGCTCTGCCCAAACGCATTTTAGGATGACTTGAAATGAAACTGAGTGGGATCACATGACTGCAGTCAGTCTCTTCTAGCATCTCCTGCTTGGGTAAAATCGCTTTGTGCATGAACACAACCATAGTGTCTAGTTTCTTTCTTGTCACTGTCAAGGCTTCTGGTCATGCTGCAAATGCACATCACCCACATGGGTGGTGATCTACCGACTGAGAAGCATGGAGGGAAGCATAAAATTGAGAAGCTGTTCTGACACTGACGGTTGCTTGAGGGAAACACTGTCATCCATCCGTAAACACACAAATGCTTTCTTCTCGACATGAAAAATCCTTTTAGTGTTTTCATATATTTCGTGCCTCCATGTTAACTTTTTTAATAATATTCCTCTGCTCCACACAGTCCTGCTATGCTTAACCAGCTTCTATGGAAAAAGTGCATGTCAGTGACTGGCAGGGCATTGCTGCTTCCCACCGTGCTGGCTCACCATTACCAATATAATGAAAATAGAATAATGTGCTAAGATTGTCCATGCAGCTAATTGGCCATAAGCTTACTGTTTTACCAAGCACTGCTACTGGTAGTCATAGCTGAGAACTGTGATTCAAAAAAAAAAGGGAGGGAGGCATGCTAGTTCTGTTTTGGGGTACCTAGTTTGGTACATTTTAAGAACACGTAAATAGTTGCACCAGATCGGACCAAGGGTTCCCATAGCCCAGAATCTTGTTTCTTGGGAATTTAGTCCAGCGGTAAAGTGCACGCTTAACATGCAAGAGGTATTTGTGGCTGCCTGTATGCTGCAGAGTGACCAAGGCCAGCAACTGACAGAATAGCAAAGAGTATAAAAAGAAATTCTTATTCCCCAGAATTTTCTCCTGCCTCTACTGATTTGCAGCTCAGGGAATTCCTGAGCCAGGAGTGGCATTTTTGTATTGAAAAAGCGTTGGCGAATTTCTCTTCCCTGAATTTGTCTAGCTGCTTTTTAAACTATGCAAATTTTTAGCATCCCACCAAACGATGGCAGAAAGTTCAACTCTGCTTCAAAAGATCTCCTTTTCTTCATTTTAACTTAATTCCTGATGGTTTCAATTCTTGTACTGGAAGAATCATTTCCTGTTGACTTATTCCAGCCATTCCTGGCCTCATAGACCTTTCTCATACATCTCCTCAGTCAGCTCATACGCAGACAAAAAGTCCCAAACTCTTTAGATATCCCCATACAGCAGATATTCTATAACTTTGATCATCCTTATTTTCTTTCTCTATACTCTGTGTGAGTGTGTGTGCGTGCAGGCTCATATACAGTATTATGGAGAGATGTAAGAAGAAATTTTTTTTTTCCAGGTAGGTGCTAATGCTACAGGCTGTTCTTTATCATGTATCCTCCCACACTTCTCTCTTTTCCTGCTCCATCCCTTTCCACGTTTTCTGCCCATCACAAAATTATCGGCCTATAATGGATATCTGTGTGTCAGGGATCACTGGAACTGCTTGCCTTCCTAGATAGGATAATACTTATCTGCATAGCATGTCTACCCAAGAGGGCTATCTAGATATTTGCACAAAGCAAATTCCCTGCTGTTGCAGGAACCCAGGACTTTGGCAATGCCTTTGATCACTCCCGATCTCTTAGAATGGCATACTATAGTTTTTGTAGCTTTGGATTTTGTTCAAGTGTCCTAAGCTCGGTATACATTATATTGTTATTATTTCGATCATATATTGCATTATTATAATGTATAACTATTGTATAGTTTCCTGAGATTACTGAGTATCAGACTCAGTGGCCCTGATGATCTTTTCCAGTTCTATAACCTTACACTAATCTATCTTTTATTATCATAAAGCCTTCATAGATTTATCCCAGATGTGTTAAGTAGCAACATCTGAAAAACATACAGGAATCAGCGGCAGAGTCAGGATTAGAGCCTAAAGACACTGACACTCATTTCAGCGTTCTGAATGCTGAGAGGAGAATTTGATTTAGATTTTTTTATTTCTGTTTCTGTTTAGAAACAAAAACGAAATTTACAAGATTGACCATCAGAATGGCATAAAAATATATCGAAATTCTGGAGTGACATGCCTATTTTCCAGACATTAAAATGCATTTTCCCCATAGAAATCTTTCAGGCAAGACACATACCAGGACTCACATATATTCTTACCAATTTATTTCTACATTAGGTAAATAATTTTGTCAAGCAGAACTGCATTCCCTACTCAAAAAACTTTCCAGTTTGAGACTAGACTCATTGTAGAAACCCTATTCTACATGTAGAATAGGAACATGGACCCTATTCTACATGTAGGAGCTGGGACATGTATCAGCTACTTGTACAATCTATTAATTCCGTTCCCTGATGAGTTTATGTATAATTGATAGCAGAAATAAATCCCTCAGTCTTTGCACTTCATGCACATCAAAATAGCATGTCATGAAATGTATTGTAGCTTTTCATATTTTATGTGATGTAAAACTCCTAACATCATATCACCTTTGAATTTGAGCTTGTTTTCCAGGTCATCGGTTCAACTTCTGAACATTTTACTTCCTTTAGTGCTCTTAGACTGGAGTCATCATTGATTATTTTCATGTCTTTAAAATGTGCTCTCATGGTCTAGCATCAAAGGTTGCACATATGAAATTCCCCCTAATATTTGCCCTACTACTGTCACTATGAGCTCACATATTATAGTTTTTCACCCTTCCCCACACTACCCTCAGAACTGCCAGAAAATTGAGAATGACAGATTGGAATTTAAAGAGATTAAAATGCTAAGAAAGGCTTGGAATACTAGCTATTTTTGTATGTTTCAAGCAAATGATAACTACACTTAAAAAAAATGTATATCCAGGAAGGTATTAAAATGCCACAATAATGGTTGGGTACACAAAATATACAGGGACGTGTTAAAAAAATCCTCCACATCAAAGGTATTTTTCTTCTTTGCTATCAGAGCTGGCAGACATTCATTTTATGAAGCTTTTAGTATATCCCTTGAGTTTTTAACACTGTCAGTCAATCAATATAACCCTTTTAATGCACTGTTATCACAAATAACACCTAATGAAGAGACTAGACAAAATACGTATTTCTCAATTTTTTGGTTGATTTGATCTGTGCATTTGACCTAACTTTGCCTATAATCACTTCCGCTCGTTCTCTAGGGCAACTCATTATTTGTTTGTTTGAAGGAAATTCAACAATCTGTCACTGATGGAATTGAAAAAGTGAAAAAAATACTACAGAATGTCATCGAGGCTTGATGTGAAAAAGGGGACTATAAAATAGTAACATTTTGTAAATGCTTCTAATCAATTTTCTACTTTATTCTGTTTTTTGCAAGGTTGATTTTTGATCTGTGTATTTTTTCAGCAATAAGATATAGGCCTTTCAGCTATAGCCGAGGTTTCACATTATTTGTTTTCAGGAGATGGAAAGACATGGACAATTTTTAAAACTAAGTTGGACCTGCTTTCAGTATGACATTGGTTACTAAATTTACAGCTACTGAAGAAATGCATGTCCATTTTGAGGGACTCAGTTTATATTATGCTGGATGAGGTTGATATATAATGACTTTTTAATTTTTAGTAATTGAATATGTAATTTCCAAATGAAATATCAGTTCAATTATTTCATTACTAAACTACCTTTCTAAAATAACATATCGTGAGATGTATTGTAGTTTTTTATATTTTGTGTGATGTAATGTTTTTATAACGCTCATGAAATTGACAGATTGATCTATTTTTCTTTCTCATGTAATTCCGTATAATAATAGCAAAAACCACACTGGGAATAGGTTTTAATGTGAGAACTGCATTACCTCATTAGTACATTTTATTAGCTTCAGCTTCATTTTATATAATTCTACTAAATTCAGACTATCATCTACCATACTTGTCTTCCTTATTTGTTTATTTATGGTTTATTTTTATTTGTTGTTTGCTATTAATTTTATGATACCTTAGACATTTCAATTTCTCTAACACATATAAAATGAAAAGAAACCCCTAAATTCCAATAAATTATGTTGAATGTAAATAAGAAGACTACACATGTGGAAAAGCTATAATGAAAGAAAATTCAGATTGCCATATATATTAGGCAAAACTTAGGAAAGTGCAGAATTAAAGTGCTACGTGTAACCTTAACTCCGTCCCTTTCCATGTGGGTATTATTCTTCCTTTCTGATCATATGACTGTATTTTGGCTTAACTCTATTCTTTTTCAGTACATAAAAGCCATATGATAGGGGTGTGTACTTGTGCATGCAGGTCTGTCCCCTGCTCCAATGACCCACAGCTCAATTACAGTCACAGTGGACAGAGGAGCAGGAGCATTAAATATGTTAAATTCCCCCTGGTTTTTGGAAGTTGGTGGGTGGCTAAAGGGTGCTAGCTTATTGTGGGAACAATATACTTTGTTAGACATCAGAGACTCCTTAAGAGAAAATAGTGTTCTCAGTGTTGCTGAGGGGCTTCCTTGCTCGACACTAGTCAGACCCTTCTCTGAGAATACACCTATTAATTTATTGTGGAAGTAGAACACATCATTCTAATGCTTGACTGCTTCAAAATCTTAAATACATTTATTTTCCCAAGCCAGAGGCAGGAGAAGATACCATCATTTTATCGAGGTAGAACTGAGATATTAAGATAGAAAACGTCCAGTTATGCTAAGTGCACAATTCAAGATATCTAGGGCCTGAAATTTCATCGCATTACCTGTAATAGGTTTGACCCACTGGTCCCAGTGAGTGTAGTTGCAGCTGCAAACGCTGAGCACTTTGGCAAAATAGAGATCTTCAGGGTTCAAAATAGGCATCCAGGAAAGGAGAAACACCTGTTGCAAGCACTCTATAAAAATCTTTTTTAAAGTGACCAGACTTGCATCACGTAAGAAATCTTTGGCCTAACTAGGCCGCATACTTCTCTATAGCAATATTTTAGTCACCTTAATACTGGGCTCCTCCTTGCTCTATCTACAGACTTCTTCCTCAATTGTCTGCAAATTTCCAGCTACTGCAGCAGCTGAAATAGAGGATCTTAAGAGAGCAGTTTCCCACATTTCGCAGTCCCTGTACATCTGCAGCTCAGATCCATCCTGGTTTGTTAAATATCTGGCTGGGTAATTAAAAATACATATCATAGGGGACATACCTAAGCAAGGTGAATACAAATGGTAAAGATGGTTCTAATTCTAAAATTTTAAGAATTTAGAGTGCATGACTTTGCAAATTAAATAATTACTACCAAACTCTATTATTCTAATTTTAAATTATTTTTGAAAGGATAAATGATCTCATTTTCCCTTCCTCTTTTTTTCTTTCTCTTACTAGATTTTCTCCCATCAAATAAGCATTAGCCTGGCATTCTCATGCATTGAAGAAGCTTGAGCTCCACCGCAATGACCTAACCAAATTAATAATAATGGTAGTAAGTTGTTGAAGGAAGAAATCATGTATACCATTTATGATTGGAAGATACAGACTTCTGAGACTACTCAGAGTTCAGATGATGTCACACTGATCATTTACTCGCAGAAACTGTAATTACGTTATGTGAGTTCTCCTAGAATTTTGATTAAAAAAAAGGATCTGTTTATAATGTTATTGCCCTGTAATAATGGTCCATTCTACTCGTTTTAGAGCTACTTGACAGATATTACATATCCATGTGCAGGTCAACAAATTTCATATCAAATTTTTAAAATATCCAAACTTGTGAATTATTCATAAAAAGCTAGAAAGGGAATTGACTGTTTTCTGCCAATACATTTTAATAATTGATATTTCTCTAGCTTCTTCTAAATATTAGTTCTGAGGAAAAAAGTATTATGCTTACTATTGTTAATTCAATTTCTATTTTTCATTTCACGTAACATTTACAGAAACATAATCATTTTGTTTAACCTAGCAAGAATTTCTTCAACATTTGTATTTTAAACTATATTTTTAATATATGTCTTTTATTCACATTATAATATGTCAGGTATGATTAGTATAAATATGATTTGCATCATTCTTATCAACTACAGAATACATCATTTGCTTCAAACAGCATAGCCTAAAAAAGAAAAATAAGAATTACTTGGTTTATTATATCCCTGTATCTTCTGAAATACGCTGAGCAATACCATTTGCTGATAAATATCAGGTCTCATAAGTATTACTATTAATACAGCTTGTTTGAGAAGGGAACGCTTGATACCTTCCTGTTGTATTCACTCTAAAAATGTAATATTTAGGAATTAGTGTGCCAATATTTAGCAAATAAAAGACTGAAACCAATTCATATAAACACAAAAGCAAGTTGATTGGACAACTTTATGAGAATGCTTTGCAGGAAGGCATTTTGATAGGCTGTTGTCTTTTGAATGAAAATATCTGCAGTCAAGATAGTTACATATTTCATTTTTAATGCTGGCCAATGAGATTGCCAACAAAGCAGAAGTAAAGCTGATTACCCTTAGAACCAACATAACCCACCACTTTTAATCATTTTTTTGTGAAAAAGCTTTTACAAGATCCACAAAATTTCATTCTCCTTTGTCTTACAGTATTTTCAAATTAGTCTAACTCCAGTAACTTCAATATACCTATTTCTTATTTGATAATTAGGAAGAAGTCAGAGTCCATAGCTTGCATGCTCACAGTACAGTGCTTATAAACTAAGGTAAGTAGAGAGATGAATATTTTTATAATTTTCAAATATTATCCATTATAATATTTGAATAGTTTATTTTTAATAGTGAGTAATATTTGAGTAATATTAATACAAAACCAAAATTCTAATAAGACAATGTAAGAAAATATCCTCTACATTAGGGCTTGAAGTGTGAGTGAAGTATATTGTGAGCAGAAAAGAAACAGCTATCGAATTGCGGTAATTCCTGCTAAGTAGAAATTTAATGGATAAAATGAAGGTAAGTCAGAAACAGTCAAATCTACCATAAAAAGGAAATAAGTGTAAATGGTTTGTATCTCTTTTATAAATGTACTTGTTCCTTTCTCTGAATAAGCCTATCCTTTTCTAAGAAAAGTTCAGGTAAGCAACTGTACATGGAGTAGGTTTGGGGGAATTTATATTGTGCGGGGGTTCTCTCTGCATGCTGTGTTTTAGGGGGATATTAGACCAGGGTCAGTGATTTTGTCACTTGACGGATCCAGTCCTCATCACTTCTACAGAAAAGGGGAGAGATAAGTGACACAGAATTTTGCCACCCTGGAGGCACAGAATGTTTTTTCTGCTGTGGTATGGAGGAGGTAATTACTTCTCTCACAGCCCTGAAGGGAAACTAGCTCACAGACTGGCTGTTCAGAGCGTGTGCTTATATCAGAAACAGCACACTTAGGAGAAAAAAGGTTAATTATTTTGTCATTTAGTTAAAGAAAAAAATAATTCCTGCTAAAAAATAACCCCCCCCCACACACGTATATGTATACATACTTTGATTAATACATTCTGTGTGAAAGGTTAGTTATCTTGCACTGTAATTTTTTCACCAAATGGAGGATATTAATTGTTTCATGAAATCAATGAAAAAATTGCCAGTTTCAAAAAATAGATCAAGTACAGCTTCATGAGTTTCTGAAACATTTTTCTCACGGTTACATGACCTGCTCTTATCAGGATCTTGAACCTGTTACACAGAGATGAGGCTTAGGAAAATTGACAGCATTTTCAAAGAATTCATCTTCATGAATCTGATCTCGAAGCTGACACTTTCAACAGTTAATAAAACCGCTAACAGAGCTGGTAGAAATAACTTGATATGTTATTCGATTAAACAAGTATAGTAAATAATCCAAATAAAACTCATAAATGTTACACAGCTTTAAGTATATATATTTGATATTTGTGAAAGGCTCCAATAGCACAATCTCAGCTTGTGGACACTGCAGTGGTTCTGTAGCACGCGGATGAATTTCACTGCTGGTTCTGTAAACAACTCAGATATACAGTACTGAAAAGGTACACAGTGCTTTATAAGCAGTTTGAGCTGTATTTCCTGTCCTTAGGAGTATACAATCAGAAGACCAATGCATAAAAACCATAAAGTAAAACTCTAATGTCAAGCATGAAAAGAATATTATTCAAGAGAAAAAAAAAACAAAGATTTTGCGAAGTATATTTATGGGAGCAGAAAGAGGTATTTGCCTGGTGCAATTTGGGAAACTAGTTTGAACAGTCAGTAGTGAGCTAAGGATCTGTGAAACCAAAGCAGTACAAAGGAGACAAAACAAAAACAAAGAAACAAAAACACAGAAGTTAAGGAGTAGAAAGAAATGTAATGAAAAAGTTATATCCTTGATCATGAAGAATTAGAACTTTATTTTCTTTTCTAGTGAAAGACTAGGGGAAGAAAGGGGATAAAGCTGAAAATATGAAGAAAACTATATGAAAAAATACCTGGAGACTCTTACAGGGTCAATGTACAGCTTTGTGCATTAACTATACAATTATTGCAGTACTTTACAGACAACAATCTCTTATTCAGGATCATCAGAAATATTTTAAAAGACTTTTCAATTATTTCATTTTCTTTGCAATAAGCTTCTTGTGAATGTCATTTTCATGCCTGAGGACTGTTTGAGGATGCCTACCTTTAGACAGTAAAGTATTTTGATGTCCTTTACTCCCATAAACCCAAGCATGCAAGATAGGTCAGAGATTAAGGCAATGTCCCAGATAAATGGGCCAGAATATTGCTCCTAATTTTACAAACCAAAGAATATCCACAGTTCTCAGAACGACAAAATGGATATGCCGTAGTAGTTATTCCTGCATGCAGTTCTCTCAAAATTATGGTTGATTACAGTTGACCACATCTGAGAAGAGAACAAAAAACAAAATTTTCTGTAAAATAGATGTCCAAAAGTAGAACTCAGATAAATTATCCTCAGTCTGAGAGGGTCCTTTGTATGTTCTACAGATTACTAAGAAAACAATCATTTCCATAGAGCATTATTGCACCTTTGTGCACCTATTTGTGGACAAAACAGTATTGCTGTGAAAAAAATTTGGATGTGTTGTGTTGTAGTACATGCGAATCATGTACAAGTCAGGAAAGCCAGAGACTGTCTGTTGTAAACCCATCACTAGAGTCTTTGTGCTTTCCAAAAACTCAATTCAAAATCCACTAGACAGCATTTGTTTGAAGACCCTCTTGGCTAAAACACTGTGCTTACACCTGACAGCTCTCACAAAAGTTTGAAGAAAAGGAAGAATGTATCTACAAATTAATACATACACATCTCTCAGCTCTCAGCACAGAAAATGCCTTTTCCCTGTCTATGCAGAAGATCTTACAGTTTTTCCCGCTTACATGAAGACACTCAGGTGTGAGTTATCTCATATTTAAAAAGCAGTTTCATTATAAAGAGAATCATATAGTCTTTACCTGAACTACTATTTCAGAATAAGGAGAAAACCAAACCAAACCAGGAAAAAGAACAGTCACCTGACCATGAAAGAGCACAGGACTGTACCTCTTGCTTGAAGAAACCTATTTTTCATGTGCCATCAACATGGGCTCTTTCACTTGACTTGTTATCTATTCTTCGCAGAGCCTTTAGCAACTGCTTTAATGTCAATGTTCATTTAAGGCCGATATAAAACAATCTATCCCTTCGCACAGATTTCTAAATCCTTAAATGACCTCCAGATATCTTCTCTGTAACGTCTTTGGAATCACCATCCTGGTGCCTTTAAGTGTGTCCCATTGCTTATTACTGAGACCTTCCCATTAATTGGTGACTGGAAATATGATGTCTAGGGCATACATCTTAATTACTTCTGTAGGACGTCATTCTTAGCAGTAACTCTGTCAGTCAAAACCTACATTTTGCATGAACCCAAATTGTTTTCTGAGCTGCTAGCACATAAGTAACCTAGCCCTAGATCTTGTTCTTCTGCACCTTTATCAAATGTTCAGAAAGGTTTTATTTTGTTTCGTTTTGTTTTTATAAACATGAAACCACTCTCAGTTTTGTATTCAATTTGCATATCATATTTTGCTAGGTGGAAAAAACAATCTCTAGTCTGTTTGTAAAGCGGCTTTTGGCTATGGCAGGAACAGGTTTATGATCAGTTTCAGTGAATGCTGGCATCCCATAAATAACAACTATTTCCATAAGCATTGAAACTAATGGAGCCTATGGATTTGTCTTGTGGCTGAATTCACAGATATTTAATAAGCTACTGCCTCTCACTGAGGCTTTTCCTTTGACGCTAGCATTCATAACGTCTCTCTCTCATGTGCTTTCTCTCGTATCTAATAAAGGCTGAGTTCATGCTGCAATCGTTCTCTCAGTGGAAGGATTAATACTGTCTCTCATCTCCACGCAAGTACCCGTTTTCATAAAACTGGTAATAACCTGATATCTTGAAGACAACTGCCACTCTGTCAGATTTAGCTGAAACTGGTCTATGGTTTCAGAAGTTACTGGACTGGGGAGGAGCAGAGAGAGACACACATGACATCATGACACAACCCTATTTCCTGAGGAAACAAGGCTCAAAGTGTTTTGATTTTTTTTACATCCATGAAGTGGGACTACAGTCTTCTTGCCTATTTGTTTATTCTTTTCTATCATTTTTTGTTAGTGAGGCGTAAGTTAGCAGTCTCCAGGTTTGACTACACTA
This sequence comes from Struthio camelus, assembly GCF_040807025.1. Classification (NCBI taxonomy): domain Eukaryota; kingdom Metazoa; phylum Chordata; class Aves; order Struthioniformes; family Struthionidae; genus Struthio; species Struthio camelus. Next base: position 99,277,978 of record NC_090943.1, on the reverse strand, counting down.
TTATAAGAGGAGCGTGTTGGCACCTTTCTTGAAGTGTCCATGGTCATTTATCATTGCACTCTTTGGAGAATTACCACAGGACAGTGATGGGATAATTATTATTCATTAATACTTTATCACTCTTAACTATTAAGTAATAAACATATTTGCTTTATTTTTATATATTATTTATTAAATACTAATTATTAATGAATTGTTACAGGACTCTGTTATTACTCTTCAGTGTCTTAAACTCCCTCAAAATTTCCATGCCAGGCATCTTGCATTGCTGGCTGCCTGGCAGAGCACTGCCCTCAGATTGCTTGTGCAGGCAGACTAGGTTAGTCGCAAATTTTCTTGCATAATTTGCTTTTCCAGTGATTACTTGTATCCCTTTTCTCTTGGAAAGACTTATTGATGAAGACCAGTACCTCAGGGTGTATCTATATATGCTGTGGCATTTACTTATCCTCTAGCATGCTAATTCTATTAATCACACTTTAAGACTTGTGTTTGTTCAGCTTTAGCCTAGCAATCATGCTTTTATCCTAGTCTTTATGCAAGTCTCTTCAACTGGTCTTTCTTAGATTAAAACCATCCTCTGTGCAAACTTTCATCAAAAACAATCTGTGGCACTTTGTGGTGAAACACCTTATGCCAAACACAACACTTGTGGCAGTGTGAGGTGAATGTCTCATAAAACAGGTATTTAATATACACTAATACGCACTCTGTTTTGCTAACAGAACCTGCAGGAACACCGCAGAGGCAAAAAGGAGAGAAAAATATTTGGCATCAGTCATCTCATCTAGAATTTCTCCCCATGTAAATACTGGAAAATATTCCTTTTTTTATATATTTATTTAGTTATTCGTGATATACGAAGCACTATTTCAATGAAGTGCTTCATCTTCTTTAAGTATAAAAGTTATTCCCTTTATTTGTTCTACCAATCGCAGAGTAATAAGCATTTCAAACATTGTTTTAGTATATGCTTTACCATGGCCTTTTGTTGGGGTCATGAACTCTAGGACAGCATGACCCTTTGAGCTCTGCTCTGTGTGTCTCTCTCTGCTGCTCTGTGTGCGCCAAGAGCTTTTTTTTCCCCTTGGAAGATGTCCTTAAACTCATCCATCCTCACTTGCTCTGTTCCCTTGAACTTCAGCTGGGATCAGCCTTTTAATAAGAGCTGGATGTAATTTTTAAGTCAGTAACAGGTACTTTAATGCCATTGCAAATTTTATCCTGACATGTATTCAGATAATGAGTTTACATATTTCATGGAGACAGAAGTGAAGGCTTAAAGTAGTTTCTTTAACTGCTGGATAGTCTTTCTTTCAGTGTTAGTATTAGTTTTTGGGGAGCTATGTTGTCTTGTATGTCTTTGTCTAATTAAAATGGATACACATACCATTTGCTGTCAGGTCTCCATCTTCAACTGAAGTAATATTGACTATTGCTACGGTGACAAATTCTTCTGAGCCAAAGGTGCTGTTGTCATTCTGCTTCTCCATACGTATAACTAGTATGCTGTGCTAGTACTTGTAAATTCTTGCAAAGTGATGTAGTTCACTGAAGTTCCTATTTCTTATGTTATGACTAACAAGCCAAGCTTAGCTTGTGTTATTTGCCACAGAACGTGCTGGTTTTTTGAGCTTTGTTTTTGAGCTTTGTGCTCCACATGTCTTCCTGCCTCAAGCTTTTTTTCTCACAGTATTTTAGAATTTTACCGTGACTGAAGCATCAGAGCATTGATTATTTTCTACAATTGTTCTTTTGGACAGAGCAATTTCTTGTTGGCAAATTCTGGTTATTTTATCACAGATTAATTTTAGTCTGCCTGTTGCATGTGCTCTCTACCTCTCTCTTTCTCTCTCTGGTGCGCTCCCTCTCGAGTGTCTCTCTCAGATTTTTTTCCCCCCCTCCCGATTATAATTTGGTCTTCTATTAGAGCCTAAATTAGCTTCCACAGACTCTCAGTTTGCTTCTTCTCTGTTAGATTGCAGACTATTTTTCTAACCTCTTTCCACACTCTCTGAAGGATATTTACATATCTTTCTTAGATGACTAAGTTAGAAGACTCATCTCCTACAACTTCCCATACCATTAGTGAAGAACGTGAGGAATTTCTTATGAGGGCAACTACAGCACTTAAATTATGCTCCTGCTCTGAATTACTCTTTGGAGGAGCCTCCCATATGCAGTCATTCCTTCCCTCTCTTTTTCTATTAATATTTTAGGAAGACTAGCCCTCTAATTTAGCCATCTAATTTATAGGCCTAAATTTAGGCAATCTGAGTAGCCCTCACTGTTCAAAAATGTGTTTTTCATGTATTTTACTTCTAGATGCCATAATGTTACCTTTCTGTAACAGCTTTATAGTTAGCTTTTTCCACTTGAGCTAACTGGAAGCTTTTAAAATCATGAAATGCTTCAGATCTGCTGCTACCTGAAATAAACCTTCTGACCAGTCATCCTGTTTTTGCTGACATCTACTGATTTAAACTTCCCTAGTTGTTCTCTGCACTTCACTTCTGCTACAGAGCTTTGATCTGCTCCATTCTTTACTGAGATTATTCTTTTCATTTTTGTTACTACGCTGGGTACCACATTCTGTAGTTCAAATATCATTTAGAGCCAGATGACTGACAGAGTCCAGCTTCACTCGGCATCTGATTCTGACTGATCAGTACTGACTATCCTGAGTTTCTGAATAATATCAGTGCCCAACTGCAATGCAATTGGCTCATGTCAGAGTTTCTTAACAAATACAGTTATCGGGAAGGACTGCTTCTCCAAAACAGTAATACTGTAAATTTGCATATGTTCTTTACAGCAAATCTAAAAAAAGGTCCAAAACATTAAAGTCACAGCCTTTCGCATGTTCCAAAAGCAAGTTGCAGCATGCCAATCTCTGATGGCTTTAGTCTATATTCAGCCCTAACTAATAACTGTAACCAAAGAGAAACAGAGTATGTTATGGTGAGAGCTGAAAGCAGATTCCTAAAGCACTTCAGTCAGATGGCCATGATTATTGGTGAAGATCAGCTTACAAAACAAGGCAAAAATATTAGGAAACAAACTGTAAAGAGCAGATCTAAAAAGGATGTAATTTCTACTTGAAAATCAGGTAGAGTTCAATTAAATTATTCTCTGTGCTCCACAAGATGTTGAAACACCACCTACTTACTTTTGCATTACTTACACAATTACAACGTTTAAAGATTTTGGTCATTCATACTCATTGCAATCCCTTAAATATTGAACAGGCAGTAAGACTGTTGAGGAATTTTGTGTTTACATATTGCAGAGGGTTAATTAAACAGATTAAATTTGTTCATTATTATCTGGAGTGCTAAGATATCTAGGCATCTTAATCATGGATCAGAGCCCAAATGTCTTAGGTACTTAACAAATGGCAGATACTGATTCCATTTTTTCATATGTTTGCAATCACATTTAATTGAGAATTTGATTTTTTTAGCACTCACTCCATAACAAGAACCACTTTCATCATGTATGAAATGGGTAGGCATCAGTCTAAGAACAGAAAATATTTTAAGCAGGTATCCCTAACCTGTCACATCACCCATTTAAATTAGAAACTTCTACTTGGCATTATGGATACATACAAAAATGTGCAAAACCCAACCAAAGCTCTATATTGGGAGTCTTGATAAAAATTTTAGGGAAGATTATCACTTCTCCTAATCCTGGAGAATGCAAATTGATTTACTGGTGGTATTTTGGAAGAGATCCCATGTTCTTCAACGGTATGGACATAAGGTGGGCTGTTGCTCTTCGCTGGCCAATGCTTTCATCAACATTTTATGCTACCATGGGCCTAAATAATATTAATATGAGGTTAGGTCTGGAGTGATACATCTGAATGTGAAAGGACAGAGTGGTCATCTGAAGGATAAATAAATATTTTATTTTTAGCAATATTTATAGGCCACAGTGGTTTTGTTCCCTTCAGCAGAATTAAGTAAAGCAGAATTAAATAAAACATCATGTTAATTAAAATAATAAAACAATCTAGGAAACTATAGAAATCATATTTTTCTGGAGACAGAAAGCAATAATCCTGCCATGAAACTCCAGCATGGAGGGACAAAAGTTACCCACCAGGAAGAGACAATGCTATGATGTTTGATGCCTGGTTTCTGCAGGGCAGCCTTTGGAAGCTTTAAGATGGTTAGCAGGAAGATTTTGTACACTGATTATAACAACTATAATTATCCATGATCCCTGCACAGGACTTAAGAGGAACATCTTTACACCTTTTTCCCTCAGAATAGCCATTGAAATTTGAAGTGCAACCTACAATGCATTTTAAGTCATGCAAGTAGCTCTGGAACAAATAAAGCGATATAGAGCCCGCAGAACCAATTAATAAAAAATCAGGAGGATGAAAAATGATACTTGAGAAAAGAAAGGGTTGGACCACATCTGTCTTCAGATTATGGCACAAACTGAAGGTAGTACAGAGTGAGTAGCAGATGGACAACCTGGATCATCCAAAGGGATGATAGTTCATATAGGATCTTGCCAGGGTTTTAGATGAAAAACAGTTACTCCTCTTGTCTGCAACAGGACAAGGAAACAGGATTGAAAGTTACTTTTGAGTTTCAAATAGTTTTAACACTGGTTGAAAGAAGTGTTCTCAAACAATAATTTGAGTTTTCTCCAGGCATTTCTCACGTTTATATCATATGCATAGAAATAAAAAAATTAAATAAGACTCTTTAATAAGACATTCATCTAAATAAACTTGTAATTTTATTGAATTAAAAGTGTTTGTGAGGTTCTGAATTAATTAATAGAATACTTCATCCTCACAAACTATAAGACAGTTTGACAAGCAATTAGCATCTCAAGATAGAAAACACTATCAAAGTTCAAATATTTATGTTATTAATCATTGTGTAGATCTGCACTACTGTAAATCAAGCACAGTACATTGACATCAGTGGAGTAATTGAAGTAACATTGATTTTTCAGAAGCTGCAAAGCTGACTCAAAGCATTTCAGTTTCATTCAGGCATCTTTAAAGTATAGCAGTGTTTTTTCTCTTCTCCACCTTTTTCAGTCAAAGAAAATAAATACCAAAGCTAGTATTAATTGTTTAGAATTAAGCACATTAGGGGATTAAAAATGTATATTGCAATATTTTTTCAGCATTTCAGGTATGTAAGATTTCTCTTCCTGTTTCTGAGCTAGATTCTAATTTCAGTTACGCCAATGTAGTTATGGAATATTGCTAATGAAACACAGTGCTATTACTGAGATAAATGTCTGACTGATAGTATTTTAGATGCATTCTAATGATAAATTTTCAGTATAGGAATTTTTCATACATGAAAAGTTTTTTGCAATACATTACAGAAATATTTGTGTAGTCTCTGGGTTTGTCTGTCATCAAAGTGAAAAATGAGTACGAAGATAAGAGCGCAAAGAGGCGCTCCTATGTACACACAGTAAAATGTTCTACTTCTTGAAAATAACCTTTCATATGTTTATTATTACTTAATTGGACACCATTAAATAAAAAGGATATGTCAGATAACACCAGGGTTAACTGTTTGGGATTATCTGAATTTAAAATACTTATTTTGAGCTATCGCATTCCCAAGAGCTGAAAAGGTGGACCAAAGGAAACAGGAAAACATAGGTGTACTGAGCAGCCCTAGAAGATGGGTGGGGAACAACATTGTTTATGTCTGGGTTTCCATACTTATTTCTGCATTATAAGGCACTAAGGAAATAGACTACCATATAATGACCCCCAAAACTTCCTACCTAGATCATACTGTGCTCCCTACTCTTACTGTCATCACATTCCCATTCCCTAAGTATTCATCCTCCCTAGTCACCAGCCCTCACTCCTTCTCCACAAGTTTACTTACCCCATTCTACTGCTGCAAAGCTCCTCCTATACTACCTTGTCTCATTAACCATCCTAGAATCCACCAGTGCCCATCCCCTGCTATCATCCCACCTCTGTTCCGCTAAGATCTAACTACTCCAACCTCAGTCTTCCCCATTTATTGCACACCCTACGCCTTCTCTGATTCACCTGCCCAGGTGGCTCCAGCACTTGTTACTCCAATGTAGTCTCCTCCAGCTCTTACTAGCCAGGTGCCGTTGCTGCTTTCCTTCTCCCCAGGCCTCCCACACTATCTGTGCTCCCATGGCTAACAGCTGTGTCCCTTCCTGTTTTCAGCTTCTTGCCTACAAAACCTTGCTTATGGCAGATGAAAAAGTCCAGGCTGTATTTACCAAAAATCCACCTTGATGGGACTTTGAGGACAAAAAAGTGAGCTATGTCAAGGGGGAAAAAAAAAGCCCACAGACAGTGGTGCTACTAATTTTTCAGTATTATATTAACACTTTATTTGTTAGGACTTACTGGTATTGTTAAATAAATGCAGATGTCGTTATGCAATGTGGAGAATGAAATGTACCATGGAGTTATCACATCTGACACAGAATAACCTCAAGTAATAGGTCAAAATGACAGCATTTTTTGGATTCTTATTCACAGTCCCAATTACTCCGGAAAATGCTCAGTTTTAAAAGAACAGGTAAGATTTTGAAGTCTATAAAGCAGCCACTTACAAATCTGGATAGGGTACTTAGATCTGTATTTGCTCGAGCCTAGTCAAACTGACTTCAAACCTCCAATGTTATAAATAACTGTATGTCTTGAGGTCATTTCATTTTGCTGCTAAAGCAAATGAACTGAGGAGGAGAAAAAGAACACAGCGCAGAACAGAAAAGGTCAGTATTACTCTTTTTACAGTAACAATAAAACATGATAAACCAGGAGCACCAACACAGAGGAGGTGGTAGTGGGGGAACTGGAATTAAGGATACCACAGTACTATCCTGCGGTAGCATGTGATTTATAAAGCAGCAATGAGTGAAGAAGAGACATGGTGATTCACATTAGAGATTATACCACATAGAACTGCAATACCTCTTATGTCAGGAGTCTCAAAGGATACATCCACACTGCATCCTGAGTGCTGCCCTTGCTGTTAGCTTGTTTTCTGTGCAAGCAGCAAGTCTGAAAACAGGACCTCAGGCAGAGAGAGGGAATCACTGTGTATGTGAGCCCCTGCCTGCTTACGCCTGGCTGCGTGTGCTGCCAAGCGTGCTACCTGGTAGCTTCGTCTCTGTGTGCTGCCAGCCATGCCCGACGGGCCACCAACAAGATGCTACACATAGAGGAAGAAGGTAAGTCATGAAGCATACCGTGTTCGTGGTCTTTTTTTCACCCTCTGATCAGCTGCATGCAAGTGCAGCTGAAGACTACTATACACCAACTATCACTATCTTTTTGAAAGAGCAGTTGCATTTTTATCCTTATTTTATTAAAAAAGAACTAAGGCACAAGTAGATTACCTGCCTCTCCTGAACACAAAGTACAGGCCAGTGGCTAAGCCGTCATTAAACCTGGGTACTTTCTCAACTGCGTGCCTTTACTATTCAGCAATGACCTCTAAAAATCTGCACCGCCTCAGTATTCTTCCAAATTAGATGAATAGCTGCAGCAGTCGCTGTTGGAGCAGCAGCCACTTTAGGTCTTTCCATTCAGCTCTGCTGTCCTAAGTTTTCTGTGACCAACTGCCTAAATAGTAACTTTGTATCTTTTTGAATGACTTTTAAATGAATATCTGCACTATTTTAAGCCATATATCTCTACTGGACTATCAGATTATGTGAACTCAAACACTGCTAATGTCTACTGATGCATATTTCATATACATAAAAGAATATTGAACCTACTAAGTAGAGAAAAGGGAGATAATGAAATAAGGGGAATCACTAACTTTGAAAGAATTTGGTTTGGGGTTCAGAAAGCTTGTAAGCCTAACAAGTGCAGATTACATTATTTTCACAAATGGCTCAAAGACTGAAAAGAAGAGAGGAAGAAATAAATGACACATTGCTGCATCACTAGTAAAGAAGATAGCAGAAAGCTTACCCTGCAGTATCAAGCCCTCAAATGTCCACTTGCAGAAGATCCAAATTTTCCAGCACTGGACAAGTAGACGGGAGGGTCCTGGATAACCTAACTCAGCTCTGGTAATTCACTGCTGTACGTGATCTCAAAATGAAGGGTTTAATTCATCTCTCATTTGTATGCATGTCTGAGGCACAGAAAGGAGGATTTCACTTAGGATGGTTTTGACATATCTAATCAAATCTTATTATAGGAGTGGAGTATTATTTGCTGGATATTCAGAAGCAATTACTGTGATATTACATTGCAAACTCTATGGTATATACTTATTATACGTAAGTATGTCATCACCTACCTTCAAAGATCAATAACCTCTTGGTGAAGCACGTCCCTGGTTTATCCTGAATTATGGATGCTATAAAAGTAAATTAAGCAGGACTGGAAACTCAAGAATGCTTTTTCCAATTAAAAATGCAAGAAGCAATTAGGTAGGCAAATTACAGTTGGAATTTGGCCAGTACAATCAAATTCTGTTTTTATGAGAAGCAGCATAGGATCCTTAAGACCATAAGTCTCATCTAAAAAAAGAGAGGAGATGGTACAATTATTCTTTTTTCTTTTCTTAGTAATATTCATTCATTTTCCTGATTTTTGCTTATAAATTACTTAATTATATTCTCCATTCATATACATTCTTATATAGAGCTGCCTGAAAATCTAATCCTGCAGTTGTTAAAGTAAATTAGCAGAACCATTATTAGAAAAACAATACGTTCAGAGAGCAAAATATCAGAAGAAATCCTTTGATCGAGGAATTAAACATATTTTAGTGAACTGAGCACAGATTTCATAGTACACATATACATGCTAAAGTAAATTTGGAAGCGCTAGGCATATTTAACTTAGGTCCATTATACCTATGGGACCAAATGAGTACTACTTTATTTCTCTCACAATTGCAAAAATCACGGAGAGTAAAGGTGTTACTTTGACGTAGACGTAAATTTTTATTATGTTGAGCATTTTTGGTTCGCTTGCAAAGCTAAATTTTCTCGGACAGAGAGTATGTCTAAACAAAATGAAGAGCAAGGCAGAGTCAAAACAAGTAACGTTCCCTGAATCTGATGGGGCCATAGTTTGTTAGAAAAAAAATATTGTGACAACAGTACTGTAAAGGAAGATAAAGGTGTGTTGTTAATATGAAAAGTATAGGATCTAAACAAAGAAAACTGACAGGATAAGATGACTTTAACTTTCAACTATAGATACAAATATGCATGTGTGTGTGTGTGTGTGTGTGTGTACATGTGTGCATTTTTGAAAACAAAAGGAAAATATTCCTTCAGATGGGTTTAACAGAGGGAAGAATTAGAAGAAACAATTTTCATTTTCCTTTTGTAATCTAGATAGTGCAAAATTATTCTCTGTCTTTACAACCTCAAGGCAAAGAAGACAGTCTGCTTCTCTAGCTGTAAAAAACAATCTGTCAGATTTTTTAAATGGAAGTCAGAACTGATTTCTCATAAAATAGAAAGCAGGAGGATTAGAGCTTTGTGGTGATAATGAAATCTGCACAGAACTTTTACAGTGAAACCCACAGCTCCAGCTGGGCCCTGCTGAAGATATTGATCTTGCAACAAACTCATTTTAGACCCCATAGGTTCAAGGCTTGAACTGCCAAAAGTTTAGACCTCCTTATTCATCCAGATTTGAAATTTTGCAAAAGCTCCTGTATTTAAATAAGGCTGAAGGTTAACAAAATTAAAAACAACCTGCAACATGCTATCCCTACCCCTAAAGCATTGACACAATCCTTGCCCGCTTGTTAGAAAAGTGGTTGCAAGGCAGATGGAAAAATATTTTTCCAAAAATATGATCTGAAAAAAACTGTGTCATATTATGTGTTATATGTTACTATGCTGCCACATTACATGCTGCTTTGTCCAACTGACATTCCTTTTCTTTACTTCTTATTTGCTTTAACAGGTACTTTCTTGTTCTGAGGTCATGCTGGATTGTTTCATTTCTGTCGGTGTGAAGATGGTCATAGTCTCCCCAAAGTTTTCCAGAGACCCAGTAGTAAGTTACGGGACAACCCTCAAAGAAAGTACATGCTGTTCTCTGGGTCTAAGGCCCAGCCTAGTACCTGTGAAAAGACCCCTATGGACTGCTAAAGACTACCCTCAGACTGCTGGGATAGAGTCAAAGGAGTAGAGACAACGATCCAGCTTTTGTGCTTGAAACTCCTTTGCAATGGCTAGAACACAGCCTGACTTAGAGCTGAACAAGCTCAGTTTGTGCACCTCGAGTGTGGGAAAATACTTCACTACTGCCCATGTTGGGTCATTTGACAAAACAAAGCAAAATAGAACCTGCCTCCAAATTAGTGAGTACTCTAGATCAAGAAGTTTATGTCCCTAGTTAGCACACTGTGGAAGGGGTGCAAACAATCAATCACAAAACTCTGGAAGGCAGTTCACTCTGTCAAATTATTCCAAGCCCAGAGTAGTATTTGTTTCACCATTTTACACAGATTGCAATTTTGTTAGGTGCTCTTTATCATAGACTTAAAAAAAAAATTCATTGCTTTCCTTGATTGTTATAGAGAGATTTTCAAGGGAATAAAAGAAATAACAGCTTACAACTACTTGAAGGGCAGTTACAAAGATGATGGAGTCAAACTCTTCTTGGTAGCTGTGACAATCACCACAGAGGTTCACGTTGGACATTAAGGAAAATTGTTCTGCTAGGCAGGGAGAGCAGCATGGGAACAGATTACTCAGAGAAATCATGTAATCTCTGTCAGTAGAGGTTTTAAAGGTTTAGCCAGACAAAGCCATGGCTGAATGTTGGCAGTAGTCTGCCAACTCTGAGGGGACCTCCAGAGACCCCCTCAACCAACATTTCTTTGATGCCATGAAGTCAGATGCCCATTTTCTGTAGCCTTTTCAAGTAAGTATGGCTTGGTTGCTAAGCTTGTGGTTTTGGCAAACCCTCCTTTAACAGGATTTTAACCTTTACACCCAGTGCGTGAAAGTGAAGATGGAAGAAGGCTAAGCAACAAACCGTAGGAGGAAAGCATGCTCTTGTATTTACCTGTATTACATGTGCTTATCTTGACAGATGTTTTTCAAGTGGACAAACATCAAGTAGACATTTTCTTACTGCCTGAAAAGATTTGACATTCACGTTGTTGTTATAACCCCAGAAGAGGCAACGTTCAGCAATGTTAACTGTATCTTATCTGGATTTTGTTCATGCACACGCAAAACCAAAAATTCAGGACAGGTAAATTCTAAGGGATAGAATTCGACCACATAGAATCTGTTGGCATTTCATGCAAAATATACAGTGCATTGGTCAGATAGATGCGCTATTCAGATGCCGTTCAGTGAATTCAGATAGTTGCAACATTGCATCTGTCTTACCTATGCAAGTGAAAGCAGAGTTTGATCCAAGAGTAATAAATCTGTGTTATTGTGAGTGTGCAGTTGACAGTCTTCTTTTGCTTATTTTAATGGAAGTTTCAAAATCAGCATTCTTACTACCTATAATTATATTTAGAGAGATATATACTTGCATCAAAAAAAAGTTCCTATCCCCTCATCAAGAAGTTTGTAATAATTCTTAAAGCCCAAGCATGCAACTTGCCTTCAGCCTGAAGAAATTTCTTTGAAAATGAGCATCTATTTTCAGCTACTTGAGGAAGCTTTCGTTTGGGGAAAGGAGGAAAACTGAAGGCTGACTTATTTTCCTTGCACTCATGTGGAAGTCATATCCAATGCTACTGCAATACGAGTGCAGACAAGGAATGAGCAATGTAGAAATCTGCAAAGTAGTTGCCTGGAGGCCAGAGTTGAATTTACAGCAGATTGCCCACCTCTGATCACAACAGACTCTGTACCAATGCCAAAAAGCAAGCATTCACACCACACTAAGCAGAATAATACACTATTTACAAAGGATAAAATGTCAAGAGCTCTTTTCTTTAAAAATTCGTTTTTAGTCATGGCAGTTGAAAGACTTCCTATACAATTCAAGAAGACAGAGAGGAAGAGAACATGTTACAGCCGCGCTAGAAATTCACAGAACACATTTGAAACTTAAAAATTTAATCAGCCATTTTATAAAAAGATGACTCATGTACTCAATGTACTGTTACTTCTGTTTTAGGAAAGAAGGTAGATTTTACAAAAAATTGATGGTTGAGAAGGCAGTCTGGCAAGACCTCCTATCACATATACTTCAGACCAGATTCTAATTTTTAACTCACTTCTTTGTAATTTCCTTTCTTTTCTTTTCTATCACCAAAAAGTGAGAACAAGGACAGAAATAATCTGAATCAGGGAGAACCTTTTGGCTCTAGAAACATCCCTCATCTCCCCAGACTAGAAATCCTATCATGAATTTATCCAGTAAAGTAGAACAAATGAATTAGGAAAGTAAATCATAGACAAATTTTGTAGATTCAATTTTTATACATACACATCCATATACATATTATATATTTTAAAAATTATGTGTCCATTGGAGGGTCTTCAATGGTACTCATGAGAGCTGCCTTCTGGAGTGTTAGCAAATTGTCCCAGCTCTGCAGCCTTAATGGTGGCTCCATAGAAGTGCTGCCAGTTGTTGTTCACATAAAAGGAGATGTAAGTACTTTCTTTCTATAGATGAGCCAGAAGGAGCACGAGCTTCCTTAAACAAAAGTCTACCACGTTCATCCAAATAACCTGCAGCATACAAGCAGATAGCTTTGGCTGCAGTATCACAGCAGCTTTAAGCCAATCTAAGTGCAGACAGCAGTAGAAACGTGTGACTTCCCCCTTCCCTGGGAGAAGTTCCTGCTTTGTGCTCATGGAACTAATGCTCATGCGGTGAGGAAGAACAAGAAAGTGATCTGGCTTAAGCATGCTTTGTGCTGGCCTTTTCAGACAGAGCAGCCCCCGGCCTCTCTTGCATGAGAGTGTGTGAATGCTAGTGGCAACACAAATGAGGTGGTGGGAAAGTACGGCACAGAGCAGAGAGGTGAGTGGCAGTCATGTCTTTTGGCATCAGCTGTTACTTAAATTAGCTCAAAACAATCATGCAACCACAATCACCCTTGCTCTTCGGTTCTTCTTCCTCTTTGGTGATCGTAGTAACATCAAAGTAGCATCCTTCCTTGCTGGGCAACTTTCCAGCAGCAGAGTGCAAAGACTAACTACTTCACAAAGATCTCCAGGGTCTTGGTCTATGGAACTGAAAGCTCTTGCTCCAACTGACTTAGCTGACTTTGTCAACTTTAAGTACTTCCATTATACTTAGAATGTGTAGTGTGAGCCAACTAGAGATAAAATTTTCAGATCTAGCTGCTAGCAAGTAGGTTAAATATGTCCAGTGTAAGAAAATGGAACACATGGTCCTATTTTTCTTTTTATGAGAAACTTCCCAGATTTCCAGTTGGACTTTGGCTTCCTTATACCACGCCAACAATGTTAAAGGCCACAGATGTGTCATACGTACTGCAAAGTATTATAAAGGAGCTGAGAACCTGTCTCCCTAATAAAGTTTTATTGGGCTGGAACACTACAAGACAGTATATCATGACAGCCAAAGGGGCAAATGAGAGAAGAAAGGCGAGTATGGTAACTTTGTTACTGCAGGTCCTGAAATACTCTTAATAGTAAAATTTCACTATGCATGATCCTGATGAAATGTGGGCAAGTCTAGATGAAGCACTCAAGGCCTTTAGAGAGAAGAAAGTCTAAGCCTGCCTTAGAAAAATTGTTTTCATGCATTGAGGACAAATTGTAGTTTTTGTACACTAGAATGAATTTCAATAGAATATTCAAGCAGCGGAATTCAGAAAAGGGCAAAATATTCTACCTTATTGCCTATGGGCCAAAATTTGACCATAGATTTTTGTGGAATTTGCATATATAGTTTAGAAGAGAATTTGTACACATGCATGTCTAATGAGTAGAAAAAAATGGATTTTGTAAAATCAGTTCTTCAGTTCATACTGATACAGTTCACAACGAAAGACTGAAGAGTACTTATAGCGGTAAGCCTGTTCTGGTAAGTCTTTTACTGTTTGAAAGGAGAAAGAGTACATTTTCTTTTCTGCCATTTGCAAATGTCACGTAACACTGAAGGAGAAAAAGAATGAGAATTTGAAGTCCCTCTTAAAAGTAGTGAGCTCTATCATTTTAGTATCATTATTCCTACTGAAAGGCTGTTGAAGAACTTCATGGCTCTTAGAATTAGAAATCTTCTTCTAATTTTCAGCCCAAGCCAATACAGTCCACCTTAAAAAAAAGCCAAAGACAATTACTCTTTCTTGCAAATAAATAACAATAAAAATAATAAGATAATAGAAATGTTGGATGAATAAGACTCAAAACATTATGTAGTCCAGCCCACTGCACTGAAACAGCATTAACTATATCCAGAGAATCTCTCTGCCACACAATTATCGAATACCTGTGCAGAGAGTGTCCCAGCATTTTATCACCAGGAATTATGAACATTTTCCTAAAATTCAGCTGAAATCTCCCTTATCTCACATTAAACTAATTTCTTTTTGCCCTTTCCCTAAACAGAGATAATAGACAATTTTTAGCAGCAGTTTTATAACAGCTTTTTTGTATTAGAAGACACCTCACTTGAATTTTCTTGTTTCTAGACTAAATACCATAAGTTATTTCAAACTCCCTTCACAGGTTCTCTTTCCTCAACCTCTTCCTCTTGCTATGCCCTTGTGGATTTATTTCATTTTTCCTACAGTCTCCTCAGGGTGAGGTGACCTAAACTGGACATACTCCTCTAGCAAAAGCCTCTCTGGTGATGTGTAGAGCACTGTAATTATCTCCCAAATGTTCTATATGACATTTCCTGTTAATACTCTGTGGAATACCTTTTTCCAGTTTTGGCACCACATTGGTGACTCATATTTCACCTATAATACACTGTAACTATATCTTGTTCTCTGCCATGCTGTTTCTCTGGCAGAGATTCCCCAATTAGTATTTGCACATTGCATTTCTCTTTCCTTGGTGTAGCACTTTATACTCATCTTTACTGAAGAAAAGAAGTGATATCTATGTGAAATGTCATCAGTCAACCCAAGTGCTTTATTAAAGAAAAAATGCGTGGCAGCTCTTCTAGGAAACACTACCTACAGGTGTGCTGATAATTAATTACGTTGGCTAGGGGAAAAAAGAGCTAGGTAGGGTTGTATATGCTGGAAAAACATTGATCAACAATTATGCAGTCAAACAGGCCCTCATAGCTATTTTATGCTTGTGGATCATTACCTAGAAATGAACTTACAGGTCTCCTGGAGAACATCGCACGAAGAAGGCCAAACTGTGCAGCAGATTTATGACAAGAACAAATGTATGCATTTGTGCTGCACCCCATGAAGCTGATGAATTGCTGCAGAATAGCAGGGCTGTAGGAGTCATTTATTAGAGAAAAATGTGCAGAGCTGGTAAAACCTTTCAAAGTGCCAAAGGGAACAAGAATTCAAGCTCAGGCATGACAGTTACCATATGCCAGTTTTTTTTGTGCACTCTTTCTAAAAAATGTAGGGAAAAAGAAACATCTCATCTAGACTTTATTACTTTCCATCATTTGCATTTACAGAAGCATGCAAATAACTTCTCCCTGTCCTTTGCACTCAGGTCACCCACAGAGCAATCCTGATACTGCAGAAACCATTTGTTTTCTCTTTCCATCCTACTATTAAACCAGAGGACTGTACAGCACAAATGAGGGTAGTGGTCAGTATAGTTGCCCTTCTCTCTTCACCATCCAGCAGAACTGGACAAGAAGAATACACTGTAGATGGTACGGTTCACGTATTACTAAGTGCACTCCATGAAAAACATGAAAGACTCTCCCCGCCTGATAAGAGAGTTCCTTTTTATTGATATTAGGTGGCACTCCATAAAAGATTGTGATAAATACCATAATCCAATCTTTTTCAGCAATTCCTTTGGAGATGACAGCATGGAGGAATGAAAGTCATTTTCCCAAAGAAAGCCCCAGAACCCCTTTCTATAACCAAAATGATCTGTTTAGCATTTGCATAGCTTGATGCCTATCATTATTCAACCTGACAACTTTTGCGCACCGTAAGGTGCATCTGCCTATTATTTATTCTTAGTTTACTTGTACAAAATGATGTTCAATGGGTAAGCTCTCACTTATGTGTAAAATGTACATTTGCATAATTGCTCAGCATGTTCTGAAAACTTCACTTAGCAGGAATAGAAATAATTAGGATGGCAAAATAAAGACTGCTCAAGTAATATCTCTTATGCATTACTGCTATCATTGATTAAGGAGGAGTCTGAGAAGTGAAAGGTAAGTTATTCAGTAGGGTAATGTATAAACCAGTCCCTGGTGATAACCTTGAAAACTATCATGAAAATGTCCTTTCTAAACCATAGTCACTCTATAATAATGCATCTATCAAGTATTATTCACCACAAATGAGCAAACAAGTGGAATTTTGCCTGGTTATACATAACTAGTACATTGCATAGTTTTTATGTCTGATATGCTGGAACACATATCGGGTTTTCAGACACCTCCGTGACATTGATTACAACAGTGTGTGTGTGTGCACACACGTATACAATATGTATGTATATGTATAATATATACACATTCATATATATATATATATATTTATTTATATCTCAAATCACAGATACCAAATTACACCTGTAACTGTTTTGCGCTTAAGAAGTGTAGGCAGAAAGAACAGTTTAAAATGTCATACCAACCACATACATTTTCACTAAAAAATTCTTATGAAGTTACTTTACCCAAAACTGTTTTCATTATTATTCTGTGAATTAGTTTTCACTTTTCTTCTGATTCTTGAAGTGAATATTCAGGTTGAAATACAAAGGCTTACAAATGAAATACAAAGCACGATCTCACTGAGAACTTGCGTGAACTCTGGGCCAGTGAAATCACATTTCTTGAATATTCATGTCCTCAGGGGCTGTGTATGCCTTGGTATTGAATGGAATCCACAAGTACTTGATTTGCTACTCTCGTTACAGTCTGTGACAGTCTGAAGATACTCAGTCATTGAAACTTCCTTTCAGCTCCCTGGCCTTGTCAGAGGACTGCTGATTAACACCTTAGGGGGAAGATTTATTCTCAAAACTTGGCATTTAATGATACCAACTCTCACACTGTTCCTTATGGCTTGGTAGGAAACTTATTCCAGGCCAGAGATTCTCAGATATATTTAGGATTCATGTACAATGACAAAAATGCATATTCTCCTCAGGTTTTTTACTGCTAAGAGGGAGTGATGGTGAAGCAGAGACGAATTTGGCTTGTTGATTCCCTGTACGAAATGCATTTAAAGATGGCTGTTCCAAATATAGTAATTTATGAAACTAAATATCCCTAGATTGTCAGTGTTTCTAAAGAAAGCAGTAAATGAAACACTGCTGACATCGGCTAGACTGCCACTGATGGTAAGGTGGCCTTGAGGCTGCTAGGTCAAAGGCATGGCCTCAATGAGTAACATGACCCGATACATGAGTGAGTGTAAGTATGGTGCATAATCAAAACGCCTTGTTCTTAACTCACCTGGGATCTCTCTTAAACTAGGTAATCTTAAAAAGGGAAAATACATGTTACTTGCAGCCAAATATAAATCTACTTTAAAATATTAGAAACAAAGTTACAGAGGACAAGTACAAAACTATAAAATACTTTCATAAAGTATAGTTACTAACATCTGTTCCCATCTTTCATTATGAATCTCTGAGACTTGATAAACTGACAGAACAACCCCAAAACCTTTTACCCTGAATGCTATCTTTGACCTTCTTCAAAAAACCTGAGTGCTCTTGCTCCATACCTCCAACATATACCTCTAGAAATCTTTATATCTTCTCTATCTATTTATTCAGCATTGAACAAACGTACTCATCCAGGGTTTTTTGCTATATTCCTTAAGGATCACATTTCTTCTTCTTGGTTACCCTTCTGCTGGTCCTACAAGTTTTAGAATATACAAATTTTCTTTTTCATATATGCCTCCAATCCACCGGTGCTTGACTCAGACTACAACTGCTAAACTATTCTTGTATTGCTTTGTCAAGCAAATTATGAGGTTAGATAAAACAATTTTGCGTAGCACTTACTTTCAGCATATATCATATTCCATAATGGAAACTCCACTTGTAGATGGCCGATATGTAGACCATATTGAACAAATTGCATTGATTACTGCAGACAAGATCCTGAACTGACTACTATCAGGAGACTTTCTTCAATATTATTCCTAAATCTTGCTGTATGCCTTCTATCAAATCCAGTGCTGTCCATCAGTGCACTTTCCATAAAACAAGAGGGACAAAGCCAACATCATTCTTATAGCCTACAATTGACCATGATAATTTTGGCTGACAGACTTGCTACAGGTGTAGTAAGCACCGACTGGTGCAGTCTCTGCTCCAGCCTTCAGATATGAACCTACACGTACACTGTCATGGTCAAGTACTCCATGCCTAACTTAAAGCGTGGCGTCTGGGATCATGACTGTCATCTGGCTGACTGCTACAGATAAGGACTGCTCAGGAAATCACAAGCAAAAACTCATCAATTAGAAAGACATTCATTAGTTGTAGGTAAAATAAGTATTGTATTGATAAGACAGTCTTTCATAAAGCGGTCTTATCTCTTTCTGACTACAGCCAAGCTACTTAATCCCTGAGGCCAAAAGAGACAATGCAAATGTTTCCTTGTATTGGCAGTTAGCTTGGCAGACATCTTTTACTAAACTTCAAAGTTTGAGGGCATCTTCTGTCTTATTTTGAAGAGTGTCAATGTGAGACATTGGCAAGACAGAAATGAGATCTGTTCTACTGAGCTTTGAAAGAATTATACTTTGAACTTTGCTGTTAGTCACACTGCCAGTTCAGAAGAGTAGTAGCGCAACAAGGGTCTGGCTGATGCACCAAGAGTTCCTTATTTGTACCGTCATGAAGGCAACATTATTGCAAATCATTTATGTGGATACAGACTGACATGTTAGCATGAAAGGAAATTGTTATTTACCTTACAGCAGCTTTGGTTCTTCTAGATGTCATTGTGCTCAATTTCTGATTCCCTCCATTATCTTCAGATTTGAATCAAGAAGGAAGACGAAACGGGTGAATCCCACCTCCTGTGCTGTTGTGTGAATGTGTAAAGAGGCATAGAGCACACGCACAGCATTTCTCAGCTTATCTGTTTGAAAGGCTCCAGTGCCATGCGTGTGTCTACAGTTAGATCATTCCTGACCCTGTCACCTGCTGGCTCTTTTCAGGGGGAACAGTAAAATCCTGCAGCGAGTACAAGAGTCACTCTGCAGCAAATAAATAAATAAATCAGGAATGGCAGAAAACATTGCCAAAAGGGTAAAGCATGGGGAGACAGATGACATAATGCAGTTTGGTAGGCGGCATTTTATTTGGCCCTGCATGCTGCTGATAGCTATTCTCCCCATCTAAAAAGAATTTTATGCTGAAAGTTTTTCTTCAATAACTCTGTTTGGAAGCCTATCAAAACTAGAAATAATTCCAATAATACAAATGTTCCACTCAGGGTTCCACACTCCCCATTGTTTCTACTCCCTGGGGAGGTGAGGGAAAGGGAGTGAGCCTATGAGGCCTCTCACATAGTGTTCTTACTCTTTTGAGTTCATGAACTTGATCGCTGCTTTTTTATCTGAGCTGATATGAGTCATATGATCCCTATTTTCATTTCCCTTTTCCACATATGGTGAAAGTGAGCCATATCTCTTCAGGGACCATAAAGATGTACCTGTAGCTTGCTAAGGGGGAATCTGAACATCACCTTTGCACTCTTTTTTTTTTTTTCTCTGTTTACTGTCTTTAAAAGGAATTCATTGATTCTCCTGCCTCACCAGGACATTAGGAAACTGATAGGTCCAGTTTTTCTACATGGGTAGACCACCAAACTATGCCAAGTCTTACTGAAGTCATTGGCCATCAGTATCCCGGTCTTGATGGCATGGAAACATAGAGTATTATTAGAGAACGGAATCATTTTGGAGCTGTCGTGGTAGAAAGTGGGGCTCAATTGATATGTAAATATTCAAGACTAGCCCTACAGCAAATAAAGCAATTAGGGAGTATCTTACTCTTCCAGCTATCTTTGCATGTGCTAGACCCAAGCTTACAGCTGGCATTTGTTTTCCTCTTGATATCGGGTGCTACTGTCAGTTACTGATGCATTTAGACAACAAGCAATAAATATCTTTTCCTTTGTTATCGAGCTTGCCAGCATGCCATAAGCCCTCATTTTTTAAAACTGAGATTTCTCTATTTGTCTCTAAAATGTGTTTTTTACTTCTGGAGGATAGAACTGTAATTCTATAGTCGTTCTATATTTTTTCATCCTAGAAGTTGCTAGCATATCTTATGTTTATGGACATTCCATAGCAACAAAAACTACAGGTAACATAAAAAAAATCAAAGTCTTCTGTCTAGTGTCAGAGCCACAGTGAAAAAGAGACAAAGGCAAACTAGAAGAAAAGCAAGCATCTGAGGATGGAAATACTTCTGGTATAGTTTGGATGGTAGATACAAGGAAGTGTATTTCTTCTCTATGATATGGTAAGGGTTAATTTTCTTTAACAATACAGACTGCCAAGTTGGTGCCTCCAGCACAGAAGTCACAGACTATTTTTCAGGGAGAAGATTGTGTGCGAGGGTTATTAGTATATTAGAATTACATTCTCTTCTATTTCACTTATACCCTCTTTAGAATGTCAGGGTCCCTTCTTTGGTGGACCACAAGTTACTTGCTAAATCACTGTTCCTTCTTCCAGCTCTCTCTTTTCTCTCCAACCCTAGGATTTATGAAAGGTACCAAGTTGCCTTTCAAAATTTGCTCTGCTTTTCAGTTATATATAGATCACTGGATGGAAGTTTTCAACCACAGAGGCCACAAGAACAGGCTTTTTAAAAATGCATATATTATATTTGATCATAAACGTGTTTGAAAAATATGAATGAAAATCATGTCCTCAATTAAGAATTTTGTTTAAATTGCAAAATAAATTCTTTGGTGTTGGATTAAGGCAGTGCATCCTCCTGCTTCCCCCCTTTTCCATTCATATCATGCCTGTAGGAAATCATTTCCTTGCATTCAAAAGGGCACAATCTTAAGCTATCATCACAAATTATTTTTTCTATAGGAACATGCCTCATTCAGTACATGGCCAGATAGAGATGAATGAATGAGCTATTCAAGAGATTGTTTTCTTCTGGCTCAGCATATAGCCCCAGGCTCTGTTAACATCAGTAGCCAAATCCTAGTGAAAGGACTGTTATAAATTTTCCCATGGATTATCCCTGGCAGTAATCACTATATTATCCTGGAGAATCATCAGCATGTCCTGGACCAACTAGAAAGTTTTAGGCCTGATATTTTAGGACTCTTTAGCATTACACGGTCCTATTGATTTCAACTGCAACCATAAACGTTCAGCACTTTTACACATCAGGCTCCAGAAGCTAAAACAAGGTGCTCAGAAAATTAAGAACACAAATTTGCAACCATCCATGAAAAATTTGGCCTAAATAACTTATCTCACATCCCTAGAGAGGTCTGTTGCATAGGTAAGGTCAAGTTACTCAGTATCATGTTCATTTGGTTTAACTATGCAATTCCCTTTTATAGATATATGTTTTTTAAATCAAGTTTATGTAACCAAACTGTCTCTCCAACCATCTATTCATCTCTGCGCCTCTCAGACTCTCAACCCTGACGATCTGTGAATTTGCTGGCTAGTTTCAACGCAGTTTCACAGAAGGTCAGTGATGTCAAAGATGTCAAAGATAATGACGTTCTTACACATTATGTATGCTCGGGTAGAGGTGAGGATCCAGAAGAATAGTCCCAGACACAGTGCGTGCAGCCATTTGCTTAGGCAAACAGAAGTGACACAGGAAGACACAGGGAAAGGGGTTTAACAAACGGAGGACACAAACCCAGGCAAAACCAGTTCTTATTAGTGTTGTTCATGAAACAACTTGTTTTTCTACAAACCTACATACCTCCCAAGTTCAGTAATGCCCCTCTTTTTTATTAATCTCCTTTACTATAGAATCCCAACTAATTGCCAGTGAAAGCTTGGGAAAAAAAGTAACCGATTGTGAATTTAAAGACTGTACAAGAATATATATACATCAGTGGGAAAGATGTAGACAGCAAATTAAGCCTGCACAAAGCTCCCTTAATTCTGGCATTTCCGAACTTACATGTATTTGACGCTTGAACCTTTAAACTTGCTTTTAACAAGGTATTTTGAAAATCTAATCTTTACACATACACAGATGGGAATCACAAGACTAAGAGCGCGTGCGAGGCATTGCTCGCTGCAATATCATTTCTACAGTCAGGAGTCTGAAATGTAGAGTTCTTGACATTGTCTTACTAGTGAATTACTAAATCAGGCATATTTTAAATTTATAGTTCAACTATATTATTTGAAAGCCGGAAAAAATTACTGGTTCTGCTTTTAGAAGTATTTAGGTGATAGTAGGACAGACAAAGTGCAGCACTTTTTCATGTTGATGCAGCTGGGTCATGACTTCAAAAACTAATTTATTTTATGGATTTCAAATCACACATTTAATTCCTTGCATCTTGAAAGAATTGAACAGAGTTCAGCTTCATTGATTTCAATAGACTAACTTACAGATAGCAAAGGAGTAATATACAGTTCAATTCACGCATTTCTTTTCTAACATTCCTCTTTCTTACAGAAAAAATGTTAGATTTTAAGATTTATTGTTTCTGAAATCACAAACTAGACGATAATTGACTGAACAAAAAAAGACCAAGGTTTCTGTAGTTAATCAACATTGCAATATGTGAGTTCAGTGAGCTTACTGTGAGCAGGATGTGAGCCTCTAAGCTGCACATGCAAAATATGCATTGTATGAAGGCAACTGTACAGTACATGTACATCGGTGCTTTTGCCTCTTTCTGTGTATGTTTATGTATATCTATGCATGTATATAGATTAATTAGAAAAAATAGTTTGATAAAAGACTTCTATGGTCCCAGATCAACATTCAAGACAAATACAGACAGTCCCAGGCTCACACAGAGTGCAGTGGTCTAGACTTCCAGGGTCTAGGTAGGTCCAGAAGCCTAAGGGAGATATTTGCATCTGTGCAAGACTAGGGCAGGAATTAAAAAAAGAAAAAGGTGCTGAGAGGATGATCTAGAGAAACAGGAGAAACAAATCTGTGCGTGGAGAAAGCTTACGAGTGGATCAGATGAATCTTTTGCAAAGCAAAACATCTAGGATATATTGGAGGTGCCTTACTGACTACACTGGTTAATTCATTACCAATATTTTTGAGTCCAGGCTTGTGACTGATGGTTTTGAATCAATCCAATGACAGAGGGAATGCAAATAATATTACAAGAGAATCAGTTGTGCCTCACAGGTTTTCTCTGCCTGGTGATGCCTGTATTCTGGGATTTAGCTAGAAAAGGTGTGTTTCAAAAGTGTGGCAAGTGTGTGCCCTGAATCTCCCAGGAGCTCTGGCCTTGCTCCCTACAACCAGTAACCCTACTTGGAAGTGCTTTCCATCTCTTGAGAAACAAGATTTTGCAGTTCTGTTTTCCTGCTGGCAGAGACTGTTATAATGCAGGAGTGAACTGATAATAGAAGGCAGAAAATGTTTAATGATTTGCCTAAAGAGAGGAAAATACATAGGCAGTAAGTGACTAAGGAAAGTAGAAGCTGTGAATGGTAGTAAGATATCAAGGTATTCACTTAAATATTTTATTGCTTTAACTGTCTGTGAAGTTCCAAATAGGGACTAGAAAGCAAGAGAGTCGGCCGCTTGTGCTCATTTCTAACAAGATGGCATTACTCAACTGGACAGAAATAGCCTGTTCCTTCACAGAATCTAATAGCCAAGCAAAACCTGCAGGAGCTTCTTATAGTTCATAAATACAATCAGGCTACAAACACATGATTTAAAGACCTTTAAAATTACTGATTATTAGGGCATCTACTGTGATAAACTGCCACATGATTTAATTATCTTTCACAGTATCGGTTTAGTGTGATCCCTCGAGAGAGGCCATTGAACTCCTGTGTTTGCACTGAGCAAATGGTTCAATTACATCCTGCTGAGTCCTTTGGACACAGGGGAGAAGCATTGCCTTCCTGCCCCACTAAAGTAACAGACACTAATACTCATCTTCAGTGACTTACTTCATGAGGGTGTCCTCTCCACTGTTTTTCCCTCCCTGCCTCTAGGCCCCGTGTCCCTGTGACGAGCAGAAATCAGCAGCGGAAAAGAACAGCAGAGGAAGCCCGGGGCCAGTACGCAAAGGCTGGGCTGCGCTCACTCCTTGCAGAAAGCTTGCTCAGACTGCTTTTTGCTTTCTTTCCTGCCACACCTTCATGCCCCTGCCTGGAAATTAGTTTCCAAAGGGAGAACACTTCCATCTAATTGGTTTGTATATATTATTATTAGTTATAAAAAGAAGCTAGAAAAATGTTCAAAGATATTTTCTTTTAAGTAAGGCTTTGTTTCCACACATTTCAGAGACCTGTCTCCTCTTGTTTGGTCCTAAAGTAAAACTATGTAGCTGGTATGCAAGTCTCATTAAATTTTGTCGTGACAGAAGTTCACAGAATCTCATGTGAGATCATAGAATAGCATATGGTTTCTATTGCAGAATAAAGCAAAGCTGAATAACAATGAAAAAACGTCAGTTTACAGAAGATAGAGGGAAACCCATAAAGTGAACATATTTCACAGCAGAACTCTTGAGATTCTGAACTCAGAAGATTCTGAACTAGTGGAAGAGAAACCACAAACTTTTACTGCTATGAAGATGTTTATGAAGGAACTCTAAATGTGAGCAGTTCAAACTTTGTTAAGAGCTTGACTCCAGACCTAATGTTGTGGCTCAGACTTATCTCTGCTTGTCACAGAGTAAATTGTTTTGATAGGAACATTATGTTTTTTCGAGGTTCTCACTGTGCCCAAGGTTGTCCTGCAGCACAGGTTAAATCTGCCAAGCTGAAAGATAATGCAGGGAGCGCCAGTAGCACTTGGAAAAACAGCTAGGTTTGGAACAGCTAGACTCTGCTTATACACTTGGTTTAGCTATAAATTGTACAGACTCCTGTTGGGTTTTTAAGAAAAGCTGGTCCTCTTTATAAGGGGAGAAAAGCCAATGCTTACATGCTGGAGAAGTCATTAAAAATAGGAAAGCCAGCAGGGGTCAGATGAAAGGGTTTTCACCTTCCTAAAACTCAAATACCAGATCCCTGGAAACAACCGAACAACAATCAAAGTAGTAACACTGAATGAGTTTCAGAACAGCTCCAGAACGAGGGAAAGCAAATGGGTACGGGCAAATCAGTATGTCAGGTTGGCCATTGATCTCTACAAAGTCAGCATAATATGAAGCCCTGGTCCTGTTCCCCAGCTCGTTTGAATTGCAGCAAAGGAAATTGTTCTCTCAGTACAGCTAAGAGAGTCAGTGATTTTGTGGGCAAGCCGCTGAGCTATCATTATTAGTGGTATTATTATTTTTAAAGGCCAACTCATACCAGCTCTGCCTCATCCCTTATGTAGTTTTCACAGAATTATTTAAATTTGTCTTGTTCCACCAATTCGAATTGTGGCTTGCTCAACTGCATAGTGACAGTGGAAAGAAGAAAATCATTTATGTGAGGGAAGCAGCCAATTACTCCATTGATGTGTGTTGTTTTATAGGCTTTTCACTGCCAATCAGTGTCACAGCTTTTCAGCTCTTTTTCCAAACAAGTGCACATTATTTCATGCAGTTCAACTGATTTTAGCCTGGCAGCAGTCTGTAAATAAAGCTATCCGTTGTCAAACAGTTAGCTTCTTTGCCTTTGCACATCACCTCTGAATATTGCCGGAGAAACAACCAACCACTACCAGTGGTTATTGGCCCAGACAGGCACCAGAAGGTAATCTGACCATCTCTTTTTCATGTCAATGCAAAATGCAGCTGGAGAAAAAAGTGTATGTGTAGCCTGGGAGCTGTCTCAAAGCAGAGTAAGGTTCACAGCATCCTCCTCTGGAGCCTCTGAGCAGGAGGCAAGCTCTTGATTACTTGGTGCAAAGTTGAGTTATTTTGAAATGTCAGGACCAAAAAGGGATTTGGTTTTTCTTTAAGTAGCTAAGTGAGGAGTGATCAGAGACAGCAGGCGGAGGCAGCAGGAGTCTCATCCTGCTGGCACTGATTTTATCTTCACTGCCCTTTGAGCATTTGTGTTGCAATTTTCACTAGCTAACGGTTTCAGCAAAGGTTTCTGTTCAGCTAATCAAGACATATTAGACATATAAACTGTCAAAGACCCTTTTTGCTTAGAGACAGCTCTCTCCAATCTCTGAAAGAGACCTTATTGCATGAGAGACCTCCTCTTATGCAATCTGCTGTAGTCTCTGGCAAAGACTGCAGAAATCAACAAGAATTCTTTGTATTCCTCTAGACAGAAAAAGTAAAATAAAAGTAGCATTCAATCAAGGCCTCCTCAAGGAGGTCTTGCATGGGCAAAATGATGCTGGAAACTCATAAAAGCTTGCAACATCCTATCCAGCTGGGAAGTGTTCACTACACAAGGGACAACTTAGTTCATTCATGCTGTATGTTCATTCACTTTTTTCCAGCTCAGTGACTCTGATACTCAGACATGGGTAGGGGAAGATGGAGTAGGGGAAGAAAGACATTTCAGCCTTTTCCTCAAGGCTTTTAGCCCCAAGACAACATTATCCAATGATTAGATAGTGGTTACTCCTATCCAGACCTAGCAGTTATTTTTGGATCTGCCCTTTTACAGGTTTCTGACATCAGACAGTTACTAAAATTCAATATGCTTCAGTTGCTTCATCTATAAAATGGGGGTGAGTGAGACATGCTTTTAAACATGAGGGCAGAATGTTTTAAAAATGCTTCAATCTCTTCATATGAATGGCTCTGTGGAAAAGTGAACTATTTTTATCTTACAAGCTACCAATAACTTGAACATACCTATTACCTAAATACATGGCAGAATTTTGTTGTGATTGGGTAAATAGTTTTTATTTTGTCCACCAGGAAAGCTGGTATTAACAGTCATATTTATCTGCTTGGATCCAACTAAACAATTGAAAATCTTTTCTATCCTATACGTCCAGACATGGAGTTATCCAACAATTCAATACATTTTCCACATAGAAGCATGTCCTTAAGTTTCATGCCTTTCACTGAAATCAATCAAAAAATATAGGATCAGGCCTTAGTAAACTGTTTTAGTGGCACTTTATTGATTGATTTGCTCAGCCAAACTATTACTTAATTTAATATAAAGAAGTGTCCTGTTGCAGCTCAATACACACTATTCTAGGGCGATGTCACAAGAAAATACTTTGAAGAAGTATTTCCTCCTTTGAAGAAAAATAGAAAAGATAATTCATTTTGTTATTTTCTAATTAGAAACCAGTAGCTGGCTCTGACTCAGAGCCAGAGGAGAATTTACAGAAAGAATCAACTGTAAAAGTGGGCTTAAGGACGTAGTGCTTGATTACTGCTATCTCTGGAAGGGGAACAGGGCACTTACATGATACTTGAGGTAGTTCCTCATAATCCAAATACAACCCTTTTCCGGAGGGTTGAAGTCAGAAGAACCTTTATCTGCTTAGTCCCGTCAGCTCATCAACATCTGAAATCTTCTCACAATACTTTCTAATTTGTGATGGTTGATTTGAGTAAAAATACAAATCCTCCCAAGCATGGCCAAAACTCATCAAAATTTATGTAGAACATAGGAATGCAGGAATGATAGCGCTGCTGCTGAAAGAAAAATAACATCACTTAAATATGCCTTGTGAATGCAGATGAACAAACACCCCATGCAAATCTCCATTCACTACAGAAGGTATTGACAACTTTTTCTCATGAGTTTTTCCTAAAGGGAGAGGTAGGCAGTTTTAAACCATTATATCAGAATGGTTTTTATTTTTCCTTATGATAAGCAAAACTTTGTCCTACTGCACAGTCAGATAAAACCAGTCAAATCAGGAATTCCCGCACATATTTCAGGCTATTTTGTTCAAAAAGCAGAGAAAAGGAATGAAAATTGCAAGCTTCATTAGAGAAACTGAATGTTTTTGTAATTTGCAGCCTATTTAAAATATGCTTGCTGAACTTTTGGACTGTCATGAGGAACGGCATTTTGTGATGAAAATGTAGCAGATACATAATAAACAAGGGAATCCCAGGATGTAATAATATTGTAGGAGTTGCCATAGAACAATTTAAGAAATGTAGGTTATGGAGCCATTATCTGACCTGGTTAGGAAGGTGAAACTACATATTCAATTAAAAACTAAACCTATATGGACACAGAAAAGTCATAAGGTATATCTGTAAAACAGAGAAATATGAAGGTAACACACTGGGCACAAAGATAAGATCGTGTCTTAGGAACTGAGATTTAGGTGCACTTGATCAGAGGTGTCACTTAGCTGTGAACTCTGTCACAGTACCACTTAATTCTGGCCTTAAACACACACTGATCAACTTTTTATATGAATATTCTCATTAAAAAAAATGCAATAAATGAAGTTTTACTACTCAGACTCACCTCTTTGTACCCGTAATCATTTGCTAATTTAGCAGAAGAAAAAGAAATTAGAAAGCCTGCCAATGTTTATCTAGCTTAAATAGCACAACTCTTGTAAGGATAGGGACATTAACTAACTTTGTTGGAAAATGCTTGTGCCAGCTTTATTTGGGGTAGGTCAGCTTCCATAGGGAGCAGGTGGGAACAATTTTCTCCCTTTCTCCCTTCCCCAGCACTTGCTACTTCCACAAGGTTACAGTTCCTGGGACTACACGACCCTTCCCACTCCTCAAAGGGAAAGAGCAAAAGGAAGCAGCAAATCCCATGTATAAGAAGCAAGAAAATATCACAAGCTGATACTTTCAAGGTTTCCTGGTGCTTCTGCATAGGAGCACTGGGGTCAGCAAAGCAGAATTTGGCTGCCTTGGTCCAGAGGAAGTCTCATTAATATTTTCGGGAATGGCTTGACTCTTCTTCATAATGAAATTTTAATTTCAGGTCCTTATAAAACAAACAAACACCTCTACCCCCCCCAACAATAACAGAAAGCATATTCCACAGAAAGCATGCTTAAGGTATTTTAGTAGCACAGCAAGATTTCTGTGGTACAGCTCAGCTCTGCCTTACCCCGTGGCATCCAGAATGTGTCTGGTTTTATCTGTTATTTTTCCACAGCTTCTCTCTTAGCTTCCTCAGCCATCACATTCCTATATTTACACAGCTGCTGCTGAAGTTGTAAGTCAGCAGTGGCTATTGTTGCATAAACAAATGGAACATGTGGATCTTGCCAAATATCACTTACCCGACTTCTCCTCCTTGTTCCTAAGCAATTTATGTTTTGGCACTAACAGACTTCCTGAAAATTAAAAAGAAAGTGCTTTCAGACGTGTTTCGTGTATAATGCTTATCTATTCTGGCAGACCAAATTTTGAATAATTTTAGAGTAGGAGAAAATACAAATCAGCAAAGTTTCAGTGTAATGCAGCAAGAGTCACTGTCACGCTGAGACCAGTGCTAAGGACCTCGGGCATATCACCTACCACCTGAACCCTATAGGCCCTCCACTCCCAATCCTATGCATGACCCTTTGGCTTTAGCTGGAGAACCTCACCCTTTCAGGACAGAATCCCACTAATGCAATGTAAAGTGCTCTGGTCAAACTGTCAGCAGCTGTACTTGCTTTTCGTCCTCCTTCTGTCATATCCCTTAGCATTCAGATGATCAGAACGGTGAAGCAGCTTTTCATACCTTAAGAACGCATTTTAAAACTTCAGACCTTAAGAACGCATTTTAAAACAAGACATTTTACAAAGGCGTTTGGATGATCAACTGACTTGCAGCATCAGGGATATCACTGACTAACTTCCAGCATCTGTTTTCTTAACTCCTTTTCCTAATTACGCCAATTGGAATAAAGGAATTCATGCCGTTGTTTGCCTCCGGACATGGGAAATAACCCCCCACATACTGAATTAATGATGTGCAAAAAGGAACAGCACACTGAGTACAGGAGACACAGACAGATCAAGATTAAGAAGTAGCTGTATTCTTAACCTGCGTTATCGAAGGTCTCTGAAGCTACAGATGTGGCTGTACAGATCAACACTCCATGCTACTAGACACCTCACAGGAGTCCATTTCACAACACTTCACTCTAAGTAAAACTACAAATCGGGGTTATACCTGCTAAGGTCAGTAACAGAAGAGGTGTGTTACTGAATTTAAGGCTTAGCTAGATACTCACTTAGCAGCAGACAAATCATACAATACACAGAATACTTCAGGCTGGAAGGGATCAGCATGTGTCAGGCTATTCAGGGGGCTCGGGACTCCCTAGCCTTTCCGGGCATCTCTGCCGGAATGCAATCTTCCTCATGGTGAAACATTTTTTATTTTCATCCACTTGTGATTTCTCTTGTTGCAAGTTGTGTCTGTTGCCTCTCATCCTATCACTGTGCACCTTCAAGAAGAGTCTGGCTCTGTCTTCTCTATACCCTTATATTAGATAGCTGTAGATAGCGAGAAGATCTCCCTTTAGCCTTCTCCTCTTAAGGCTAAACAAAAGCAGTTTTCTAGGTAAACTCATTCAGCAATTTCTAGAATTGAAAGAAAGGAATTTATTTTTTCCACTTCTCTGCTTCCTCTTCACAGTGCACAAAAGCTATTGAGAGAGACTATCTACAGATGTGGAGCTTGAAGAAATATTGTGTCAAGAGAAATTAGGGTCATAAGGAACCAAAAGTACCTTAGTGCTTAGCGCTCATCCCTGCTTTTTGCAAATGATTGTGGGCTTTGCCAGTTATCGAATAGCATCCTCACGATGGTGTACAGACCTCAAGGAAGAAGATAAATCTGAGCCCATTCAAACGAAACTATTTTATTGGGAAGTAGCCTGTTTGCAGTGGGACAACCTTTTATTAATAAGGTCATTGTCTGCTGCCTCAGAGCTAGGGGGTCTGGGAGGACCCCTCCGCCAGCTTCCCCAGAGACAGGGACTGCAGTTATTTGCCAGATGCCTCTCTTTGGGCACCTCCCCTACGTGGTTTGTGCTATGACCCCTGAAAGCATTGAGATCCTTCCTGTGTGGTGGAGTGCTCTGTCTGAGGGGGCTGCCCCCAAACTTGCACCTTCAGTTTTTTGGGCTCTGCATCCAGCTGTGAAATGAGGAACCTGAAAACTGCAGAGTAGGGAGGTGCCCTGGAGTCTGGGGTTCTGGCAGGACCAGTGTCTCCAGTGGGTTGCTGTGAATCTGTGGGAGGCCTGTCTTTGATGTGTCAAGGACTTTTCGGATTAAATCCCATTGGGTTCAATTAACTGGGATTTCTTTGCTATATTTTGTTTTGCCCAAACTTCACAACACCTTTTTTCCTGCCAACTTTTCCTAATTAGCAATTAGGTGTTAGCAGTTTCAAATGTATTTGCAAAGAGATTTTCTACTTACTTTTCCACCTTCTTCTCCTACAGTCCTAAAATGTTGTTTTCTCTTTACTTCTCTTGCAGAGTGAGCAACAACCTGCATGCAGGCAGCTTGGTAAAGGGTCCCAGGCCTGATTTTAGGGTTGATACAGGAGCTGTGAGCAGAGCTGAGGTTTTATGGGCCATCCCTTTATGTATGGTCACCCCATTGGAGTTGTGCAGAGGCTGTGGATGTGAAAAAAATTGGCTTAAAAAACATCTTCACTACAGATAATTAGTTAGGAAAGGACCAGCTTATTCTTCAGACCTCCACTCTGAATTTGCAGAGTTGCTGCCAAGGAAAAAAATGACCAGGTCAGAACCTGATCTCGTTTTCACCAGGATAAATACAAAGCCTTTCACCTGAAAGCCTGAAGGCAATAACGATACATTTTGACACTGATCAGAATCTGAATCAGCCTGCTCAGAAGGAAACAGGACTCGCTGCAGAGCAAATGAATCTCTATATGCTGGACCTGATTTATATCATTGCTTACCTGTGTCCTCTCATTTCTCCAAGTTTCATACTGGAAAATAATCCTACAGCACAGGGATCCAGATGAGTGTGAATTAGGCTATGATATGTATCAAATGAGGCAGCCACATTTCATTTTTCCTGCAGGCAATCATTCTGAGAAGAAAAACAAAGCAATATAACTGGAGACAATCTTTCTAATTGAGGTCTCTCAAACTGCCCTGAGGAATTAAACAGAAAGAGCTGTAACAGAGCCATGTAACAGAGCCTCTAAAATGTCATGGCAGTCTTTCCTACGTGGAAGCCAGCAGGTTCAATGGGAATTGATAAGAGCCCACACCCTGGAAAATAGTGTACAAGAAAATTCATTAGCACTGAAGATCAATGAGAGTGTCGTTCTTTGAAGAACCAGAGGTTCATATAAGTCTTAGTGAATTTTATTTTTCCTGAGGAAAAAAAGAAATCATTTAGAAAAACTTACCTGAATTTCACTAGTGAATTTTCCTTGTACATGATTTCAGTTAATTACACTGCCAGTATCTGCAATCAGCAAAATACCTTGTGTCTCTTGGGATTCTTTTTCAGCTAAGGCCAAATGAGACTTCAGCTTTTTGAATGCACCTGAAATAGTAAGAGGCTCCTGTAGCAAATAGCGTCAGCTTTCTAAAGGTGCTGGAAGGATTAAGGAAGACATTCGTTCACTTTAAATTTAGATGAGGTGAGGATACCTGAATTAGCATTATTTTAAAGATTACCGTCCTTATCACATCCTTAGGAATTAATCTTTCCGTAATCAGTTTCAAGTTCCAAATTAGAAGATTTCTATATTCAGTTTAGTCAGGTAATTTTCTGTAATTATTATTAGCAATGACACAAAATAAGCCTAGCACATGCATTTTCAACATTCAGGAAAAAGAAACTGCAAGCTTAAGTTTTCTAATGCAGTTTAGAACTGCTGGTATTTCTTGAACTTCCTTTGACTTTTCATCTTTAAATCTAGCCTGTAAGTCTAGTACAATATATTCTGTGCTACTGAAGAATAATTATTTCACTCATGCTAGCCCATAAGGGGGTCATACTTCATTAATTCTAATCTATTTTACACAGATGTTAAAGCCAATTAATTTTAAAGTTTAAATAAAACACAGGTTTTAAATATAGATTAGCAGTAGCTAAAAAAGCAACAAAGAGGCTAGCACTGCTCTTATTGAACTCCGTAGCAAACATCCCCCTGGGACTTCAACAGATAAAGAATCAGACCTTTTCATTTTTTCTGCAGTTAAACGGCCCTGATTCTTTGTTGTCTTACATGAGTGATATGTGAAAAACAAACAGACATTTGTCATCCCTAAGTATACTGGCTACAAAATTCACAACTATATAAAAAAATAGTGTTTATTTAATATTTGATTGATAGTATTGTAAGTCCTTACAGTTATCACATTTCCACCCCAATACTAATTGTCAGGAGTTCTTTAAAGTGCTTAATGTCCATCATTTTTGTTAAGCAATAGAGTTTTGAGGCCATTGCTATAGGAATTAACAAGTTGACAAGAAATTATACTACTGTTGTCATTGTTTGGAACTGCTGTTATTCAGGTGACGCTCACGAATACATATACTGGAGAGAAAAAATGGAATTTGAAAAATACTTGCTCCTATAAATTGGAAGAATCTTAGCTGGATGGAGGTTTCTGCATGACTCACCTCATTTGCCAGTTCAAAGTGTTTTAGCACCCTGTTACACTGACAGGCTGAACAAAAGGGAAAGCCTCTAGCTGAGATATAATTGCACAGGATTTCTGCTGAAAAATGACTAGGAAAGCCATAAACAGTGCCCAGCCATAGCATATAAGAAGGAGTAAGATTATGCTCCTTTAACAGGATTTTTTAAAGCATATGGCCAGCTGGGTTTTCTAACCTGATTCAGATGTTATCCCTGAACAGGCAGTGAAATTGCTCTGGCAAATATCTTATCCTTAAAAATATACAGTATTAATTAAATGTTATTTTTTAAAGAAAAGTTTCATAGGGCTAGTATTTCCAACGATTCACAAAAGTTTAGGGCCTGAAAGTGTTTTATAGATGGATAAGCAAGAAGTTCAGCTCTGCAGCCCATTGCACCCTGGAATGCCAAACCAAAAATGCCTAAACAAGACCTCTACAAGAACATTTAGTGCTTGAGGTTCTCCAAGGTAAGTGCAGAAATGTTTTATTAGGTAAGGTCCAGCCTACTCACCTTATCTGCAATATTGAAACTTAAAGCCAACACTGGAAACTACACAAACTGTTAGGAAAAAGTAAAAAAAAGAGAAGAGTTATATCACTTCCTAAGCAAAATGAGATATAAAAGAAAAATTGTGCATGCAGTAACGCTGTTCACAATGAACAAACCAAAACCAAATGTCCAATATGTATCAGTTCCCCTATATTTTGGTTTTCCTTTAATGTTCCATATTTTTTGCCTTGATCTATAGTAAATGCTTCAATTAAAGGAACTCTTGCCTGTATCCTATCTAAAGGACATCCTAGTGAAACAGTCCTTTGATGCATCATACTTCTCGGAGAATCCATGCTTGCATTATGTTTTCTGAGCAAGATTAAGCCCTTAGATTTCAAGGTACATTTCAATGTATCTCAGAGAGATCAAAAGCACTTAGGTTAGTGGTGCTAGGTCAGATTCAGATTGACCAACAATGACTGGTCATATCCTAATGTCAAGATGTGCTACGGCAATGCATGTGTGTGTAAAGAGAGAAAGAAAGAGACAAGTGGCCTCTTTTCATACTCATGATTGACAATAAACATTAAATGTATATTAAAATAGTAACCACCAGATTCATACATTTATCTTTTGAGGAAGAAGTAGGTTTATCTGTAGAACTAAACTCCCAATTACCAGTAATATCTTCAAACCATTCATCTAAGTAAACGTTTCTTGTAGGCTGAAGTTCATTTTTCTTTTCAGCAGGAATGCAGTTATTTGAACTGTCTGCTGCTTTGGATACAGAAAGAAAACTGGAGACATTTTAAAATAAGAATAAATTCCTATTCAGTATATGTAAGACCTTGCTGATTCACTGCATGCAACCTTGTTGTCTCTAAAGCAAATAAACAGGAGAAACTTCAGCTCAGGGGTAAAAAGCAGGTATCCAACTTTTCCCCTGCTACACAAAGCAAAGAATACCATTATTACTTTGCATTTTTTGAAAAGTTAATGCTCCTGGATGCTGTTGTCCGACACAATACCTGTGTTCCTCAGTGTGACTATTTTTAGTCCCAAAAACGTACCCACTCGTAATCATCAGCACATCAAAAAGCATCTACAATAGACCAAAATGGCTCCAGGCATTCTAATATTTCCTAGGAACTTGACCTGGACTTTAATCTTAACTTTCAGATTGAACCTATGGCCTCCCTACAGTCAGTGGCAAAATTCCCATTGGCTTCCTTAAGGCCGAGAGTCCAGAAACACTTGACTTCCCTGTTGGCTGAAAGTGATGGTCAGGCCCGTCTTCTATTATGCCCCTAGCTAGAAAATGCATAGACTAAAAAACGAGCTGCATTTCTGAGTTGGCTACTGCCATTTACCATGCTGAAGGTGCCAGAAATAAACAATCAATCACAGTTAATAATATCCTGAATTAAGGCTCTTTTTTAAAAATCATAAGGCATCCTCTGAAAATAGCGCACTAGGCAGTGATGACAGTAAAATGATATGATTTACAGAACATGAAAAATGGCTAGGAGCTGTTTTTAATAGTAGGTCCAACTATGTTCTAGCTCACTCTGCAGCTTGCCTCTAACTCTAGCCAATTCTGAACGCTGCAGAAAATGAAATAATTGTACTTCCCCCATTTCAGCTCTAAAAGTAAAATACCATTTCAGAGGCTGAAGCTGGAGGATTAAATCTCAATTTGCTCTCAGTATTTATGACACCAGTGAATGTCTGGGTAGTCCACATCCTCGTCTGGTTTTTAATCCTACTAAATTCTTGATTTCTGCAATGTATTATGGCAGTGAGTTCCACAGTTTATTTCTACAGAAAGAGAAGACATTTCCTGCGACTCATTTCACATACACCTTATGTTATTCTCTGCTGCTGGAAATGCAAAATTTGGGTGTTATATTGACCCTTCTACTTCATTTAATACAAGCCCTAAAATGAGAATGACACTATATTCCTTCAGCACAGCCCTGTTTCTGCAGATCAATAGTAAGAGTCTCATTAAAAGGCAACCCAGGCCTCTGGTTAGCTCAATAACCTAGCTCAGTTCTGCAGTTATTCTGACTGAGCAACTATGCAAGGTGCTACTTCTTAGTTTACTAATATTGAGCATGAGCAAATTATGGCTTATGGTGCTATAGACAAACCACCTATAAAAAATGATAGGTAGCGCCACTGAGGTTCACTACTCTGTTCCACTCTAGCTAGAATGAAACTCATGAAACTTCAAACATAGTTAAGGGAAAGCTTTTACATCTTTGTTGTTCGACACTGTTTCATGAATCTTTATATTGCTATTTCAGCTAATCTGACAGCCATCAAGGCATGACACAGAATTAGTATTTTAAACAGAAATTTCAGACCCAGCACTTGGCTTTCCATTAACATCATTTGCATGAGGCAGGCTTTTTTTTGTGTGTGTGTGTGTGTGTGTGTGTGTATTTTGCAGTAGAATATTGATAATGAAAATCGATCAGTGGCTGATAGTGAATGCTAGGAAGACCCCAGTGATGCTAACAAGATACTAGCTTTTGAACAGATCAGGGGGCTTTGGGAGGGGCAAGGAGAAATAACTTAAAGGTAAAAAAATTAATTGAGAAGTATGACAGACTGCAGCAACATTTCTGGCACTAGGTAAAGCTGTATCTCATTTGTCCATTCATATTTTAGGAGTCTCTCCTTATTTGCCTACAAGTTGCTAGCAACTACACTAAGTGTAACTTTGTCTAACATTTTCACATCAAGACACTGATTTAATGATTGAAGCAGCACTGGGGAAAGAAGCATCACAAGACATTAGAAGATTATACATCACACCAATTTAATGCATTACAGAGTAAATCAATTGTGATGAATGGAACTTCAAATAATAATCTGATTACACAGGGACAAAAACAAGAAGCATCCAGGGAATTTTACAATGTGGAAAACAGACAGATTAGATCTGAAATTAATCTTAACTAGATAATCATTTTTGTGTTCCGGACTTGCTTGCACAAAGTATGACTGACACCCCAGGGACTACCATAGGAGTCAGTGATAGAAATCCTTTCTTCTCTGGTGAACGTGCAATGCTGTCATTCATTTAAGAAGAATTTGCACATACCAAGACTAAATCTGACTGTACAGCTTTTCCATTCTTAAGGGTACATTTCTGCTATACTCTGTGGTTTTGGCAATTTCAGAGGGTTATTATGAGCTCTTTGCAGGAGAAGAGTCTAAGTCCTCTATCCTGCAGACACCTAAGCATGTCCTTGTGTTTAAGGATATGAATAGTCACACTGTCTCCTCTGGGATTACTTGGATACTGAAAGTCAAGCACATATCAAAGTGTTTGCAGGATTGCTGCCTAGGGAATGAGAGACAAAAGGCTGTAGAAAACATATTATTTAATGAGACTCTACTAAAAAATATAAATTTTATTAAACTTTGGCTAGTTTGTCACAGATCAAGAAGTATACTGAGTCTAACAGTCTATATTTTCTACTGAAATTTTTATTATCTGGATACATGCTACTATGTATGCATACAGTGATGTTATCTGTGCTAATATCTTTCAGATATTTTATGCAGAATGTCATAAGCACATGAAATCAGTTAATTCCTTCCACATTATGAATGCAGAATACTGATTTCTGAGCTATTAGTAATGTGCATTCACAGTACACTGTACTGACTCTGAAGGATCCACAATTGAATGCTGAGTAATTCACAAAATTAAAGAAAATGCAAATAAGGTGACTGACATGATAGCAGAATGCTGAATTCCCTGAGGAGTATAAAGGAGGTATTAGTATTTTTTTCTTCTTGTATAAAAATCACCTGTTAGACTATGATTTAATTCATTTCAGTTTTTATTAAAAACCCTTTCATTAGTCTGACCCACTGCATATGACAGCTGCATTGCAAAAGTAACACTCATTTGCAAGTGCAGATTGGCTCTCTTGACTGAGACAAAGCACAAAATATTGCAAAGAGAGAAATTAAGGGTGGAATTGCATTTATATAGTTAATTTTATAGTAAATATGTTTTATACTGATTTATTTAAAATATGCCTCAGTGACATCAGTGCAAATTTTGCACCCATGAAGACCGCAGTTTCCTACTTCAGACTTCCTGTGATCCAAATCTCTGCAGGTCTGCTTTGACCAGGTGTACTTTGTATTACCATTTAATCTGAGGCAGCTAATCCCGCCCCTTCAGTAGTGAACACTGCCCTGCAGGGATGTGGAGTTTGAATTTAGGGAACCGAAAGACTGATTTTCCTTTGCCAATAGCTGGAGGTAGGATTGGCTTTGTGAGGAAAAGATTCTTGCAGACTATTGCAGTGCCAAACACAATCACATCTTTCAGCCTTTGCAATAGTCTTCATAGTGCAATGAATTAGGCTCACATTCAGCCAGATACTTGCTTGCAAGCATGTGTTTAGATAAACACACTGCTTGAAGTTTAACTTTTTCTTTGGCGGACTACAGCCTTAAAAAGATAGTTGAAGCTCCTTGAGCTGGATTAAAACCTACTTCAGCCACCACCCCCTTCCATGGGTCTTAATTTTAAATAAAAATAGAACTATTTGGAAATTCTGCCTCTTAATAAAATCGGCTATTCCCTTACCATTAAATTTTGCCTCACAGGGACAGGTAGTCTATTTGTCCAATAAAAGGGAATGCTAAGATGTATGTATCAATGCTTTGCTAAGCATCTCATTCGTTCTGGTTTGCATAGTCAAGACTTGAGATGAGGGTGTTGATATTTTTGAATACTTGTCAGGCCCCAGGGAAACCGGAAAAGGTTAAAAATTTACTGCAGACACTCCAAATACATTGCCTCAGTGTATGCACTCCAAATACAATGTCTTGTAGACAAAGCTGGCACTGATCCTCTCCCCTTCCCCTCTAAATCTGCAGCAGATGAGAGTAGTTATTTACTGTCCATTGTTCAAGAAAAGCTTCTTGAAGAGCAGTGAAATCTTTCTGACCTGGAACATACTGCGTGGAGAAGCGTTGGAGTTCAGGATAATTTTGGGACTGTTTCTGTTATACAAAGATTGATTACTTCCAACCTATCAACATCTGGGGCAAAGAAATTGTGTCTTAAAGGGTATCAGCTTTAGATAAGCAAGAAAAGAACCACCATGATGGAAGTGTCAGCAGAGGCACATACAGTGCACTTGTTTGCTGAGGCACTGGCACACTTCTCTATTTCTATTAGAAAAAAAAGATGGCACCTGTTCAACAAGGAAGCAGCTTCATATATATGAATGTAAAAGAAAAAGAACACCCTGTATAATGATAGGAATTTTATTGTAATGGTAAAGATCAATATTCAAAGTATCCTCCAAAGTATTTCTTATGCTTCTTTTAGCAGAGCACTGAATGAAAAAAAAAATTGGGGTTGACTCCCCATTTCTGGATTAGACAACTGTTTTTTACATATATGTGGTACAATCTTGCATTTGTAGTATCTACTGCTAAAAAAATGGTTGCTCTATTTAGTTACAGATTTGGCCCTTAGAGATGCATACCCTCAAATCTTGTGAAAGTAATGGAAATAGTGCATAAAATCTGGTTCTAGAGCGTACCCCTTTATAAACCCCACTTCCGAATCTGTATTTCTCTGAGTTATGATATTATGTGCTACAGTGGCAGTTAAAGGTCCCACCTGAACTTGGGACTACTTGGAGCTGGTACCATACAAACATAACTGGAGACAGTCTCTGTGGAATCTGAGTCCAATTTGCTGTTCTCTGCAGGGAGGGAGCCTGCTCTTTGTCCCCAAAAGTTGAGATATATTCTCTGACATTTTCTGCATCCATATAAACTGGCTTCATTAAGACTTAAACAGGTTTGAAGTAAATTGCGTACGAATTTACACAGTGACTATAGACCTCTAAGCAAATTCCTTTTGAAACGATACGGCTGGCCAGACTCCAGTAGCATCCTTTTACAAGATGGTTGGATGGAAATGCAAAGTAAGATTAGTGTAGCATGGTCTACAAAGATGACAGGTAATTTAATAGGAGCTGAAGACATGCATCATCTGGACTCACTTGCTGTGTGCCCTGGTCCCAAGAGTGGTGTTGTCTTCATGCAACTGCTTGTTTACCTGGGCATGTAATAAATCTTAGCGACTTGCCGTTAGTATATAGTTACCAGAATTTTACAAAGGAAAGGTCTGACTTATTATCAAATATAGAACTAATCCTGTCATTAATCTTTTATGCATAAATCAGGAGACCTATTTGATGCCTAGACCATAAAAAGGAGTCTCTATTTGACCACAGAGGGCCCAGGCAGTGCTTGGCAAACGCTCTTGCCCAGGCAGAACGCGTCATCCTCATCCATAAAGTACTGAGCTCCCTCCTTGAATGGGAACCATATTTTCTGGGAAAGCCTAGCAAATCAGCCCCAGGTACATTCTGGGATTGCCTAGTTTATTGTTACTGTTTATTTTTCTACAGAGCTAGTCTAGCTTGGTCCAGTTTTAAAACTAACTGAAAGCAATATCTCCCTTCTGAGATTCTTGCAAAATTCAAACTCTAACAGAGGTGTTATTTGATAGTAAACACAGGGTAGAATGCTAGTTCAAACTGTAGTTCCTATAACTAGTTGTGATGAGAACCAAAAGGGAATGCATTCAGTGCGTGTGAGCGGTGGGGGTATATAGTCAGTATATATCAACTATATACTTGATGTATTCAATGAAAGCATGTATAAGTAGTAAATTTCTATTCCCTCCTTGCATGCCACAGGGTAGAAGACAGCTGGCTAAAGGAGGTAGCATGAAAGAATATGAACTGCATTTGCATATATCCTGTGATACATGACTGGCTGGCTACACCACCGTAGGACTGTCTGTCTGCTTGTGGCTGCGGCCTGGAATCACCTGAGTAATCACCACTTCACTTTCATAGGACTCATCTGTGAAACGTCTCTGAGGATAAAGCAAAACTCTCTCACCCACATTTCTTCCCCAAAAGACAATACTCCTAGCATTAAAGATTGTGTAACTGGACACTTGAACATAAAAAAAGAAAAATGCACTCAAATCATTTGGAAAATTCAGGAAACTTTTTTCTTTTTGGTACTCCTTTATCCTATGAAGGGGCTCTCTTTATTTGCTGATAGGGTTCTTGTTACCTTTCAACATTCTACCAATTCTTCTCTGCCCCTCATTGATTGCCATGTCCCAAAACTCTTGCCATATGCATTAACAGATGTGATGGTGAGGTTGGGAACTGATTTACAGATTGCTTTTAACTTCAATTGTTTTTTAAAACAATACAGCTAAAGCAGTAGAAAACTCTGGATAAGAGACAGCCCTGCTGTATTTAAGAGTCTATTATTGTGGTTTAATTTAAACCACTCCCTAAATCAAAGTGATATAAACTTGCTTGATGTCTATTTAAGCTTTCGTATTATTTTTACTCTTGTGTAATTAAATCCATTTTGAATTATGCTTTGAGGCAAACTTGCTCAACTCTGTACGTACACAAGCTCTCAGATGCTGTTACCAAGATCCCATTTGGAAATGGTACAGCTCATTAGCTTTGTTGGCTTCCAGAGAGTTCAGAGTGGTTTGAATTTCCTGCCAATTCAGTGGTACTATTTAGTTTGCATTTATAAGCTTGTGTTTCCTTTTGACCCATGATGGCCATCAAGCACAAGCACTGAAGAGCCAGGTCTTTCATCAGCTTTTGCAAGTGGAGGAGAGCTCTGAGACTTTGGATAAGTGCGGTGCGTTGCCTTTCGCTTCCTTTTACTGCTGTTTTATGGAACAGAAGGAAGAGACAATGTGAGCTTTTGCACAAAACTGAGGTGACCTTTCCAAGTTACATGTGGGATCTGCTGCTGTTTCTATAGAGACCAAATGCATTAACCTGAGTCAAATGGGAATGTTTGCGGCTCATTGAAAAGGATATCATTTCTCAGAGAAAGTTGGAAGATTTAAGTAGAAGGGCTGATTCTCGTATGTTACGTTTTAAATAAAGGGAAGCTACATTTACACTTCCTCAACTGGATGTCTGAGTAAGGACATACTTTTTGTATCTGGTTTCTCCTTTTGAAGGGCTTCCAATTTCCAACTTGCATCACCAAAGGGCTGTCCTACTTTAGCGTCCCAAATGTTTCTTAGGCTGAATGAGACTCTATGAGAATTGGTTTAGGGCCCAAGAAAGATGCTTCTTCCTCTGTCAAAGAGACTGCAAAAA
The DNA here is from genome assembly GCF_040807025.1 of Struthio camelus. Lineage (NCBI taxonomy): Eukaryota > Metazoa > Chordata > Aves > Struthioniformes > Struthionidae > Struthio > Struthio camelus. The sequence continues at coordinate 99,235,513 of NC_090943.1, read as the reverse complement.
TACTCTAAGATGCTCTTTAGATTGACCATCCAGCACCCATGAGCTCATAAACCAAATCCAAATCTCCACTCAAGGCAGGTCTGAACACATTCTCCTTCAGATCTAAACTCATATTACTTTAACACTCATCACTAGGGCACAGAGTAAAATACTTTTGACTACGTGGAAAAAAAGTTTAAAAAAAAATCTACAGGAAACAGTTGCCTTCCTTTTTTTGGGAACCGACAATAAAAAATAATGATAAATTTCTATGCTAACTATTAAGATTAACTATTTGCACTGATCTAAGGTGCTGTATCTATTTAATTTGCATGTCAGCGGACATGAACCATGTCCCAAATACTGCTTGCGGTCACCTGTAATGAGCTAGATACTGTCTGATCATAAAAAGACATTCAGCTCCTGCATGTGTGAGCATGGAGTTTATCTTTTCAGTAGGGGAGCAGAGCGTAAAGCTAGGAATCTCTTCGAATCCAAACGGAGGTCTAGGAGCTATATACATTTAGTAAAATAAAACTGTACGAAAAATCATCCCCCAGCGCCTTCCACCTGTTTTCCCACTGTAAATTCGGAAGTCTGAAAATAAAGTATTTCTGTTTATGATTTTTCTCTTTTCGTCTCTTTCTCACACACTCATATGTTCAACCCTGGCTTTGGGAAGGGGCAGTATACCTGCTGGGCTGCAGAAGTTAATGAAAAAAAAAGGGACACTAGCCCTTTTAAAAAAAAGGAAAAAAAAAGAAAAATATGATTATGAAATAGCGCAAGAACTTAAAGGCTAACAGAAAAGGATAATTTGACAAACATTGCATGGGAGAGAACTATGCAATTTAAAAATGGGAAAAATTATAATTATCTTCCATGAGAAAGAAGTACTAGTTTGAAATGCACTGTTAGTTTGAACTGTGATGAACCTCTGAATATTTTAAGGAAGGTATTATTCAAAAATGGCAGTAAGGCAGCCAACGCATAAACAGCTCTTCATCTCTTACCTAGCTTGGCTGGCTTTCAGATCAAACAAGTGGGATCAAAGTTTGTTTTTACAAAGTCTCCTTCAAATGCAAGAGTCCCCAAAGTACTTTATGAAATGACCCTTTGAGAAATATAATATCTAACACATAAGAAGTTAGAAATGCGGTATTTGGCAAAACAGAGAGAGATGCTATGTAGGAGCAATTAAATAATTGTTTTTGTCATATCAAATATAAAATTAAATATTTCTAAATGGCTTAATTTTTCATTCTGCTCACCAATCACATAACTGTTCTAAAATGCTGCTCTAAGGGCCTGAACACTCTGTTGATCTTAATAGTTTTGATGGCACACTTCAGTGCTGCATGTTAGCATTCCTGGAATGCTTAATGATCAATTTTAGGATGCATTTTGAGCAATCATTTAACTGTGCAACCCAAGGGTGAAGGTTGAGGCTTAAATGTAAGTCATTTAAAATATCTTGCTTTTCCTGCTTGCTGGCTTGCTGCAGCTGGGAACAAACAGAGCTTGTACATTGTCTGTGACCAGTGCTATGGGTTATAACAGATTCTGCAGAGTGAGGAGAGCTGAGAGGAGGAGAGCACTGATGAGGAAGGGAAAGGCTTTCAAAATTGGAACTGTTCTGACCTGGCACTCCTTGGGCACTTATTCTTTGTTTGATAAGGGTTAAGCTATTTATTAAGGACATTCATATGGGTGCTTTGTGTGCCTGCACAATACGATACCTCCAGATAAATAAAAGAGCATTAGTTTCAAACACAATCCTGGTTTATCCAGTGCAATAGGACAGGCATATGAATAGACTGGAAATATTGACACAGAGTAACGGAAAAGGTTAAGTCAATGTTTGCTCAATGCTGCAGTCCAGAAGTCATTTTTAGTGCAGCAAATACTAAGATTCCTGAGCAGGAAATAAACAAAGAGGTCAAAGCAATTAACAGATACCTTGGGTGAGCTCACTGCATGCACAAACAGGCACAGCAGAGCACTCTGTTTGTTCCAGTCTGCTGGTTAACCTGAACACACGAGCAACATCCTGTTGCCCACAGCTTTGCAATCATGTTGGTTTTCCTCCCTTTTAGGGGGTACTGAGTTTGGCTGCAGTTTTAGGTATTTGACAGCCAGCAATGTCATCAAGGGCCTGCTGGGGAGTGGGGAATAGAGGAATTAGCATTTTCAGGGTTTGTGTTCATCAAAATAGGGAATTGCTCCTGTTCATATTGGCAGCAATGAATATATTGACTTCTAGAGGCACAGGACTGGGAATTGAAGGAGTCATCAATCTTGTTACAGAGAGTATTGAACAAAAGCATAATAGATGCTCTGTCTAGTCTGTATATTTTTCACTTGCAATAGCAATGTATCACTGGAAAACACATATACATGGGAATTGATCCGATAGCCAAAATCAGTAACTAGGGACAAGCAGTGCAGCTTAGGAAGGCAGGTAAGTAGTAGGTCTTGGAGCTTTCCTGGATAGCAGCCCACAGAGCCAGTTACCTGGCCAAACTCAGATCTGTCTGCCAGCTTCTGTAAATTACACCATCTGCAAAAAACCCTCCGAGCCTGATATAGCAGGGAAGAAGTTCTGGTCCCCCTACTCAAGACAGAATAAGAGAGAGAGCATGCTGTGTCTCAGCCGAGCTCCTCCCCTACTTGGACACTTCCAGGCACTTCAAGGGAAGCATGCATTTGCCGCTCAGGGGAGGACACGCTGATGCTTTATGAAGCCAGAGGTGATGTGTTCTGAGGTGGCCAAACATGGCAACTTACATGCAAGAATTAGCTCAGCCCTGTGAAACTGGTGCCACTTTCTGTGTCTTACCTGCTTGCAGCTGTTGTTGCACTAAAAGCCATACATCACTTCCTTCATGGGGAAATATCACTTCACATTGGGCAGCAGTGAAGCAGTTAATGTAATTTTTGTGGGAGAGCGAAAAGTGTCTTGCTAGGTAAGTAAGTCAATATTACAAAACAAATTCCATGAAGAATCTCAGGTTCTCGGGAAGGAGAGCCTTCGTTCAAGCAACATGAGGTGGGATACGCTTCTTTCACACAGGCAAACCACTTAGCACCTTAAACTTTCAAAAATGAAATTTATCCCTTTATTCCAAAAGACATTCTTCCTAGTAGATGGGATACCTTTTGGGATTATAAAATCAAAAGCTCTGAGATTTTCCTGAAATTGCTGAGATGAGAAGGAGGGCATGAAGTTCACTTTGACAGAGCTAGTAACAATCTAAAGAAAACGAGCATGCTATGCAGCGCAAGATTTCTCTCTCTAAATAAATGAGCCACCCTTTGCTGAGATGGGGTACCTGCAAGAAGAAACGAAAGCTTCCACAAAGGCTAAATGTATAGTATAGATGTCATATGAGGAGAGATAGAAGCAGAGCCTTAAACTGCATGCCCTCAAAATTCTGCATCCAAATACAGATATTTTTCAGATGAGGCTCATTTCTATTTGAAGTCTCTATCTAACATGTCAATGTGAGCTTGCAGCGACAAATATGGATACTTGAAGAAGTACATGGCAACTGGGAAAAGTCTTGCGTGAATGAATAAAGTTCAAGACTTAGTGGGAAAGATTGAATAATCTGGGTCTGTTTACCCTGCAGATGGGAAAACAGAAGGGCAACATAACAGTGCCTTCTCTGCGCATAAAACATTGCTGCAAAAGGAATCTCTCTTTTGTTTTCATTTCAGATAGTGCAAGAATTAAAGCACTTAAACTGAAACAAGATGCAGGGCAGGCACTAGGAAAATACACTTTCTAGCAGTGAAGCACCAGAGCAGCTTGCTTGGAAGCTCTTGGAATCTTCTTTGCCAGAGGTATTTAAGACCTAGATGAACCTGGTGACCTAAGTATAGCAGACATTAACTTGTGAGGAGGCCAGACCAGCTTGCTCCTTGAAGTCCCCTCCAACTCTGCCTCTTTTACTCAGCATCTGGTAGGAGCTGACATGGAAGGGGCAGCTTCCACATCCTGATGTACTTAACAAGGAGGTGAAGGAGGGATGGTGTTTACCTGAGTGGAGCAATCTGTCAAATCGCATGCTTTGCTTGTGTCACTGACACTGAGTTAACTCTTCAACAGCACAACTGGAGAGTTTACATCAACCCTCACTTACGTACTTTAAAAAGGGAAATACTGTTTTTATCCTGTCTTCTTAGAGAGTAAATAGATTCTCCATCCCAAATAATTTCCTACTGTATACAGCTATTCTTGAGTCCATTCACCTTTCGAAATGCAAGTTCAGAAACAGTCTTTAGAACTCAAAATCTTTGCTTCATTTTTCATTCTTGCTGCCTTTTTTGTATTCCTTGTGCATGGTTTCCATGATGGTAAATAACACTGGAGAGGTATTTACAGTTTATCAATTACTTTCTTAGCCACAAAACATGACAGCATCAGGCAAGACTTGTTTGAGGGTAGAATTTTTTTAAAATGAAGTTAAATTTTCAGGTTGAGGCTCATAGAAGTCAAAGGGGAATTGCAGACAACAATAAATACATAGTATGAATATTAATGTCTCCCCACATAAATGACTCACAAACAGCAGCTTTTCTTATGCCATATATTTGAGATACTCAAGTAAATCTTTAGAAGGAAATATGCCTCTGAACCCTGAAAATAATGCACAAAGTTGTTCTATTCCCTGGCATCAACAGCATTTGAGGATTTGGAAACAGCTTGTATTACCCCATTCATCAGGTCTTGTCCTGTTCTGTGGTCCCCACATTATTCTAACTCAAAGTAAACACATGTTCCTGTTTTATTGAATCATTTATATGTAACAGATATCAAATGGCAAAGAAGGCAAAAGGAGTGAAAGAGGTAAAGCAACACCTATTAGGTATGTGTGAGTCTATGAAGTAGCTCACCTGGAGGTAAACCAAAATACTGAATATGAAAGGCTTTTTTTTAGGTAGTTTTTCAGGACTTATTTAGACTTAGAAAACTAAATATGTTAGACATTTCATAAAGATCTCTCACCATGCTCAGAGTGTTGAACTGACTGGCTAACATGAAAAGGAGAATTAATTAGAATCAGCCTTAACAGGAATAAGGAAACTATGGGATCAAATTCTTTGCATGCTGCAGGAGAAAGGAAGAGGCTGTTTGATTACCTAATACAGAAGGAGGAGCAAACATTTTTTGATCTTGAAATCAACTGATCCGAAGCAATTTGCACCTGACATATGGAGTGTTTGTTTTATACAACAGCCTGCAGTATGATATAAAAACACGTAGGCAAACTTTAAATGAGTTTAGCTAGGTAAGAAGAAGTAGCGTAAATTAGCTGGAATAGATATCCATTCTGACATAGTTAAATTGTTTTCAGTGCTTGAGATAAATTGCTTCAAGCTACCTCAAATATTTTCACACTACACTAGTGAAGACTTCTCCATTCTGCTGTTTCATTGCAGGAAGTGGTACTGTGGTTGAACAGAAAAAACGGAAATAACTGAATTTTAAGTTGATCTGAAAAAATTTTTTTTTCCATTTCCCAAAAAGTGTTTTGTGTTTAAAATCCTTATATTTGACCTATAATCATACGTTGTCTATAGCTTTTTTCATTTTTTTCTAAATTTTACATTTCTAAGTAAAACGTTCTTTTGAAACAAAAAAGATGCTCTTTAAAATTGAATTTTAATGAGAAGTGGCACTTACTGAAACAATTTGTGTTTGGTAGTAATTTGTGCATACTTTTGATCAATCTATCTTTTTAGTATTAACGTAGTCAAAAATTGTTTGCTCTGGGCCAGTCAGCATTTTCCGTTTATTTGACTAAAAGACCTGAGTTATCCTTGTGCATCCACTTAGCCACACATATCCTCCAATCTTAATACAAAAAATGGACTTATTACCAACAAGCGTGAGAAGATTATACATCTCTCTCTGTTCTTTTCCCACTGCAGTGTACTCAGGAATATGTCATGAGCGAATGCCGAACGGAAAACCTACATCTATTAAAAGAATTCCACCCCAAACAAGCATATAAGAAAATGTAATCTTCCTAAAGCTATCAAGGACTTCTCTTCTGTCCTACACTATCGAGGATATATCCAGTTCATCCATTCTCCTTCTGAGTGGAGAAAAAAAAGAGAATTCAAGTCTATAGCAAGAACCTGGGAAAGTACTGTGACTCACAGGTTAAGAAATAAATGTGGATAATAGGGCCCATATGACACAAGCTGACAGTATACGTTCTACCCAGAGAAGAGGAAACAACTGGGGGATTCAGGACATAAGTGAATATTGGCATGTAAGAAAAGAGACTTCAAGGCAGCAACCACTGAAAAGACTATAACCAAATATCTAGAATTTCCTCCTTGGGCTCAACTGACTTAAGTAGTATTAAACTCCTCACCCTAAATAGTACTTTCCTATGTGAAGATTTAGAAGGTAAAATATTTTGTTTAATAATGAACGATAGCTATTATCCCTAAGAGTCACTGTATTTTCATCCCCCTGCTTAAAACTATTCTGCCATCTCCATCCTTAAAGGACAATAATTTAGCAGAGATCACTTTTTATGTCTCAAGATACATACTCAGTCTCAGTGCCATTTAATGTGCTCCAAAATACTTCTCTGATGTGTCTAGTGGGCAAAAACATATGTTGCAAATGTGTATAGAGGAAAATAATTTCAGAAATATAGGCAGAGATTTTCAGTGCTGGTTGAAAGGACAGAACTCAAGAGCAACCACCTCTGGACGTACCACAGTTACCTTGGGGTCATCTGCATTGCCTTGAAAACAACACAAACTGCTTTCAGGAACTGTACAAGGACAGAAAGAGTGCACAAAACTCAGTTAACAGAATACTCAGGTATTCCTTGTAGATAATTTGGGTTGTAATAAACAGTCCCCTCCTCATATTAGCTAGGTTTCAAACAAGCCAAGGGAATATGATCGAAATAAATCAATGAGCAATTCTTGTCACCAAGAGAGGCAGGCAGTGCCACATGAGGGCATAGCCTGCATTAAAATATTTGCTAGCTTTTTAGACAGGCAATTATCACCTCCCTCGCCTCTGATGTATAATGTCATATTCACACACAAACATGTTCTCTCTCACTTCTGCATTTGCTATTTTAACTGCATTTCTCTAATTGAGCTCTTTTGATGGGGATTAGCCAGCTATTTTAATACAGCAGCTGTGGCAGTTCATCTGGAAGAGATGAGGACCAACAGGGTCAGACAAGCAGTCAGACAAGTTAATCGACCTCTGAATAGGAAAATGATAGAACAGGGAAGTGGTGTGTATTCTGCACAAATCAAAAGCTTTTGTGAGAGCAGCCCATTGAACTATACGCGGTCTTGTTCACCACAGAAAGTCAATAGTAGAAAGATTTCAGGGGGCCGAAGGAACATGCTTTACTGCTGAACCATGTAATTATATCTTACCGGAAATAAGTACCCCAAAGAGAAAGACACTTGTTATGTGTGGATATCTCTGTAGATGAACAGTTGATGTTGTCTTTCCCTTAACAAGCCTAGCAGGCTCTGAAAGAAGTTTTCAGGACTCAGCTTTTAGTAACTGAGGAACTCCCCTTCCTTTTCTCATGCCCAAGCTGGCTTATTCACACCACAACTTCAACAGCAACACAATAGCTTAGCAACAGCGTTACTGACATTACGACAACCCTTGCAGGAGTATGGCTGTAAACAGAGAGGGAAGAAACAGAGAACTTCCTATTGGCCCAGACACAACAGATTGCAACTTAACACAACCTAGCAGGTTTTTTATTAAAAATGTAGTATTACCTTGGCTGTAGCAATGCAGACTAGATGCCTTTAACCAACCAATCAAATAAGGAAAAACGGAGAGTTACGGTTCTGTAAAGATGATTCTACCTCTGATGTTTCACTTGATCTCAAAACAACCTTCTAAAGGAAGACAAAACATCTTTAATAAAAGTACATTTTACCTGGAAGACTGAAAGGCTTCCCAAGAATGATAAAATTGTACATGTTCAATATTAGCATTTATGTTATTGTTCCAAAAAGCACAAAGACAGAAATGTTTAGACATTAAACTGTCAGTCTCTGAGGCAAGGGCTGTATTTTCCATCTCTTTCTATAGTACGTAGCATAATGAATACCATTGCAAGCTAAATAAGGAGTAACTACTTACTTAATTCCAGTACCTACTTAGATGCCTTACAACATGTGAGCAAACACTGAATAAAGCATTTTTTAATATCTAAAATGTTTCCTATCAGGAGGAATTATTCGTTTCTCCACCAGTAACTCCAAGGGAGGATACATAAGCAGAAAAAGCTTGCTATATGTAACTGCTGCCTGGTATGTAAAGATTAAAAATCAAATAAAATCCCATGCATCTTTCAATTGCTGTAGTCTGCTTACACACATTATTCTTGTGAGCACTGAAAAATCAAAATTAGTATCCTAAAATAGAGCATTTCCCCACTTGAACAGTGCTCATCTGTCTGTGTTCATGTTGAAAATCTCTGAAAATGTCTCTAACATCTATTTTCTTGAAATACCCAAGTTGTTCTGAAATTAGTGGGCATTAGCAACCTAAATGATTGTGGAGATCTGTGTCTTAATGTCAGATGAATTCTTTCTACCCTCTTTCAACATTTAGGTCTTTAATGCAGCAGGCTGAATAGTAGTTGCAAATACTCTGCAATGACTGCTGAGAATATGAGACCTTTGAAACGTGGCTTAAAATCAAAACATACTGTACAGTATTGATATACTGAATACATTGCTCATCACTGTGTCCAGATTGTTTAAACACGTTGCTGAAAGAGGCTATTGCGTGAGTACTTCATGCAGATCTGCCAGGCTCTGTTAATGATGAAGCTAAACTGTACTTGATACCATGGATAATACATCTTTTGTTGCTATGTGGGTAAGCACAATAATCGAAACTATTTAGAGTATAATTGGAGTGCTCTATTTTAAAAGGCAATAATCGGGTTTCCAAGGGGACTAACTATGAGGCCTAAAGCCTGTAGTTTATCTCAGTCAGGAATTGGATCATTATGGGGAAAAGCAGAGCACCCATCCAATTCAATTACCTCCATTGTATTACGAATGTAAAAGGGGAAATTGTATTTATCCAAAAAAAGAAAGTTTCCCACTCTTCTCCTTCCATCCCACTTGGAACATACACCGGAAGCACTTAGTCTCCTGCTGATTACAATGGAGGGTTTTGTGCTCAGAAAACTTGCAAGGTTTGTTCCTTCTGATTATCCAGCTACCTCTTAAACTGTTCTTCATCCTACATGATCAAAATGCTGGAGCTTGAGAGACTGTATTCAGCCACCCAGAAAACACACATTTGCAACTCCTTGCTGGTATTTTTGTAATCAACAGAAAATGTAATTGAAAAAAACGCTGCTTGGAGGAAGGCAAAACATTTGCCAAGTGTAAGTCAACTTCTAAAAAATTTGGTCTCTTTGAGGCGACAAAAGTTACTTAGAACTTCCAACTAAAAATGCGGGAGGGAGAGGGGATGGACTGTATTGCCCACTTCAGAAGTTTTTAATTGATATTTTAATATTGCTGTGTTGCTCTGTTGTTCTGTTGTTCTGACTGGATCCACATCCTGAAAGGAGGCCTGTAGCTAGCGGTGTCCCCCAGGGCTCAGTACTGGCTCCAGTCTTGTTCAATGTATTCATCAATGACCTGGATGAAGGCACAGAGTGCACCCTCAGCAAGTTTGCTGATGATACTAAACTGGGGAGAGTGGCTGACACACCAGAAGACTGTGCTGCCATTCAGAGGGACTTGGACAGGGTGGAGAGGTGGGCGGAGAGGAACCTCCTGAAGTTCAACAAAGGCAAGTGCAAGGTCCTGCACCTGGGGAGGAAGAACCCCATGTACCAGTACAGGCTGGGAGTTGATCTGCTGGAAAGTAGCTCTGCCGAGAAGGACCTCGGAGTCCTAGTGGACAACAAGTTAAGCATGAGGCAGCAATGTGCCCCTGTGGCCAAGAAGGCCAATAGGATCCTGGGGTGCATTAGGAAGAATGTTGCCAGCAGGTTGAAGGAGGTGATCCTGCCCCTCTACTCAGCCTGGGTGAGGCCACATCTGGAGTACTTTGTCCAGTTCTGGGCTCCCCGGTACAAGAGAGACATGGCACTACTGGAGAGAGCCCAGCGGAGGGCTACAAAGATGATGAGGGGACTGGAGCATCTCTCCTCTGAAGAAAGGCTCAGAGAGCTGGGCCTGTAGAGCCTGGAGAAGAGAAGACTGAGAGGGGATCTGATCAATGTGTGCAAGTATCTGAAGGGAGGGTGTCAAGAGGATGGGGCCAGACTCTTCTCAGAGGTGCCCAGCGATAGGACGAGAGGCAACAGGCACAAACCGAAACACAGGAAGTTCCATCTGAACATGAAGAAAAACTTCTTTACTATGAGGGGGGTGACACAGCACTGGCACAGGTTGCCCAGAGAGTAGTGGAGTCTCCTTCGCTGGAGATAGTCAAAACCTGCCTGGACGCGATCCTGTGCAATGTGTTCTAGATGACCCTGCTTGAGCAGTGGGGTTGGACCAGATGCTCTCCAGAGGTCCCTTTCAACCTTGGCTGTTCTGTGATTCTGTGATTCTGTAATCATCAGTTCTGTTGCAATGGATTCTAGCATTTTATGGGCCTTGACATCTGCTAGCAGGGTTCACTGTAAAGCTGCATCTGTCTCTTCTTTGTGTTTTCTTAACCTTCTCCCTCTTTATTAACAGGATCCCTTTCCTCTTCTTCCTCAGTGATTTGGATTCTTCAATAATTTAAATCCTGTTTTGGCTTTGTGTATTGGCTGCTCATACCTATGGCCAATCAAATTCCTTAGACCCCATTAAAAACGAATGCAGCTGAACCTATTTTACTATTCTGTTTCAAATACAATCATGTATCTAGGCATGATATGCTGAATTATTGAGTTTTAATCAGTGCGCTCTGCAAATAGTTTGGCAGCTTTATTGGACTACCCAGAAAACATGCTCAGAGGGCAGCACCAATGCGTTTTAGGATGATTTATTGTATAAAGAGAATAGCATGAAGTGTCAGTATTTGCACTGACCTAGTTGGGAAACCCACTCCCTTCTCATCAGAGAAGGTTGTGAAAGTCTGACCATAAGAAAAAAAAAAACCTTTTCCAGGGTATTTTATACATTTTTTTGGTTCTAAATTATTCAGAGCTTCTAAGTAGTGATGCAGTAGCACTGGAGGTCTGACACTTGGCTTTTTTTCTTCTGTAGACTTTAGACTCAAGTGCTGCCTTAATAAACTGTGCCTTCTTACTGAAAAGGAATAGATGGACCAGTTCTTCAGAATAAGCTCCCTATGGCAGCTGGACAAGCCCTTTCCAAATCTTGCAGATTACTGCAGATCAGACTGTGGCCAGAGGACGTCCTGATGATGTACTGCCAGTGGCTCTGGTAGGTGATCAAAACAAACATTCTTCAAGAGGGCCACAACTAATTTTTCATATGCTTCCACTGCGACTCCAGTGCCATACTGCTGAGGCTAGACAGATGTTGCTATCTGAGCTAGCCAGGAAACCCTACCCTGCACTGCAGGCACAGCAGTGACTTCTATTTTCAGTCTGAACATAGCTGGAAAAAAAGCAAGAATCTCCTAACCCTCCTGTTTCACACCCCTTTGCAGATGCAGAGCATTGTGAAATAAATATTATAAAGATTCTTTTTCGACTTTTTGTGGTTGGCAGTCTGAAAGATATGGATTGGGAGCTGATGAAACAAGCACCGCTACAGCAGGCCCCACACAATCTGTTTCCTTTTGGTGCTCTGCCAGTTGGGTCCAGATCTCTAGGAATTTTAGATCTTCAGCCATTATGGAATTTAGCAGGAATTAGACATTGTGCAGTTTGGCTTCACTGTATATTTGTCCATTGCATAGCTTTCTCATACTTCATTTTCATAATTTGTTTTAGGAGCATGAGATTCAAGGAGACACAATGAGCCATCAGAACTAGTTCTTCAAAATGCAAGTAACAGCCATCTAACAAATCACCATGCACCACTAAGTGAAAACATCTCCTTTTTTCTATGCCTTCCATTCAGACTTATGATACATGACTGGATGAGAGGAAGCCTACCAGAATACCTGCCTGATACAATGCTTGATTTTAGTCAATGCTGTTGACGTCTCCTTTCTATGGGAAATAAATTCAAATATGAATTAGCCATCTTTGAAAAAAGTTTGCTATGCAGTTGTAACTGACCCAAACGGATAGGATTGTTTTACTGTAGATGAAGCACCATTTAAGAAATAACAACAGTTCTAATACCATACAGTCCCTGACAACTGCATTTAGCATGGGAAATACCACAATGCAGCCCAATAACGGCTCAGTAAAAGTTTCCTTTTGAATAGCAACCAGTAAATGCCAGGGGCAAAGTTACAAAGCAGCTTGTTAGCAGCTCAAGTGTACTCTAGCCACTTCTTTCGCTCTCTCTCACAACAGGAGGCAATTTTAGACTGCAGAGCACAGATGTGTGTGGCAGATACATCCTTCTTCCTGCATCTTAAATAAGTGTCTGAGAGATTCTGAACCATTAATCTCATCAAAAACAGGTACTCAAATAGGATAAGAAAAAATATAACAACAAAAAACACCTAAGAACTGTTACTAGCAATAAGAACCAAATGGACGCCTCCTGCAGTGAAAAAAAATACTGTCTGCTATTGCTATTATTAATTGGGCTCCTGGAACAAAGACAAAAGGAATCTATTTATCTATGCATTTCTTGCTTGCCCATGCTCTTAGGATCAAATATCAACATCAGGTGCATTCCCTTAAGCATTTTATTTAACTACCCCACCATGCATGTACGAGTAGACAAGCACATCGTCATGGTGGTAACTAATGTAGTCATTTTATATTTTCATGATTATTTTTCACTGATCAGTTAAGCAAGCACAGCTTCTTCTCCCTTGCCTCTCCATGCACAGGCTGGTATCCCAAAGTCAGATCCTTCCTGTCTGTCGAGGCAAAAGCAAGGACGTGTTTAAGCTAGGAGCAAATGGATTGAACCACATTTTTTCCACAGGCAGAGATTCTCCTCCCATCTCTCCAGTCCACTAAAAAAGGAGCCCAGTAGAAGCAATATGAAAATGGGTTGGTTTCAGTGAGTCACCTGCATGAGGTTGGACACAAAGGCATAGCCAGATGGGAACATTTAAGTCTTATGTCTAGGACCTGGGCTTCATTATAAATTACCTTCTGACTATTCATTTTGTGCACCATACACAGTACACAGGCACCAGATAAAGTTTTAAGAGAAAGGAATAGTGTTTTCCAACATAACCCTTGAAAAACGAGGTTAGCCTTTGACTGAATCTCTGCACAGCAATTAGAACAAGCGTTCAACAGTTAAGAAACTTAGACTTTATTCCTGACTGACTGAATGGTCTTGAGAAGGTTGTTCGTTTGCTCAATGCCATTTGCTTCCCCATTTGAGAAAGCTCATACTTAATCCTATATACAAATGCAGGGTTTAGTGACTTGATGTTTATAGAGCACTTTGACATATGCACCCAAAAGGCATTTTGAAAAAGGAAGGTAATAAGGCTGATTGAAAATGCTGAAAATGTTACAGTTTCAGGTGTTTCTCCCCTCAAAGTTAAACTAAAATCAAACTTCTAAAGAATATTTCTCTTTCCTAGTTAGAAATAGTACATTTAAAGTAATAAAAATGTTGCAGAAAAGCTTTATTTCATTTTTTGACCCCCCAAAATTCCATTTTTCAACTACCCTAGAGTTTATCACTATTATCAGAGCTGGAGAAAAGGTTTTCTCTGCGCTTCATTCCTGCAATCACGTTGTCTGTTTGTGAACCAGCAAAAGCCAGTTTTTCTTGAGGTCAGATTTATTCTCCATCTTCTTCCTGCCAAAACAGCTTGTGTCTTATGACACACAACAGTCAAACCAAATTCCAAGCACAGATCTGGATCTGTCCACACAGTGAAACATCACATTCATACATCAAAAGCAAGGTAACCTCTTGTGCACGCTTCCTTGATGCAATTCTGAATCACTTTGCCTTCTGAAAATAACCTCTTTAGAAAAAAAAAAGGGCATATTATTATGCTAGCAAAATCTCTGTTCATTTGCTAACTTCTCTGCAGAACTTTTCACACAGATCTTTCACCAGAATAGCCCTAACAGGCTTTAATGCTTGCCTTCCATTGCATCAAAGTTCATACAGTATTTGATATAACTTACTTATTGCTTCCAGTGTAAGCGTCTTTCCAAGTTGTTTCTTTTAAATGAACTGTTGCTTTAATGCTGTAAATATTCATCAGACATCAATATTATGCCCAGCACAATGCGGTTCAGTGTACCAGTGCCAGGTTTTCATTGACTGCTGCTTGTATGTGCCAGTTTTAAGACAGGCTTTTAATAAGCTCAAAACATATTTCTGGGGTTGGTCTCAAAATGTCTCTAGTGGAATAATCAGGCTTGTATATGGTACAGAGAAAAACAACAAGTTTATTCAAAGTATTCCAGGCTAGACATTCAATCTAAACAATTTCTAGCTTAGCCTCGTTAAGCAAGTCTCAAACTGAACGTCCAGCACGCCAAATCACCTCTGAAGGGTAATTTAGGGCTTCCCTCAGCCATGCCACCATTACTTTTGTAGTGATTGTAGTGTCACATGGTGGGAAGGCCTTGAACTGCTCCCACATCGCAGGCTCCCGGTAAGAGGTGCTGGCTGCTCTCCTGGCCTTCACGGAGCCCAGAGATCCAAGCCCTCCTCCCTGAACTCTTAGCAGGCGTCTTGTACAGACTGCCTGCAGCCCACCCTGCCACCAGCCCCTGCACTGTCCTATGCATTAACTATCAATGGTATCTTCACTGGCAGTTTGAGGCTCACCTCCTGCCCAAAAACCCAAGTGCTGAGCAGTTCCTCACCCCTTGACACAGAGGTCTGAAGGACAACAGGCTTCAGTATGAAGGACCCAAGCAGCAGTGGAGGGCAAGCACATGGCAGGATGAGGAGGAAGGGGAAGCAGGTCAGGACTTTAAGAGTAACAGCAAGACAAGATATAAGATTTCAGTAGAAAGTATAGAACAGCATAACATAGTGGTTGAATGAAGAAGCTATTTGGGAGATGGAACATGAAACTGAATGTGTGCGAGGACTATCTCGTGCCTTTTGACAGCTAACATTAAGAGTCCCCTGGTACTAGCAAACAATCAGTTCTGCTATCATATTCTAACAATTCTAGCAGTTCTGCAAATGATAGGTGAATCAAGCCTGGAGTTTCCTTGGAAGGAAAAGAGAACAGATAAAAAAACAAAGAAAAGACACATGAACAAATGGATTTGTGATTGCTACAGTTTAGTAGGACCTTGGAGACAATGAGCGAATCTTTAAAGAGTGTGATGATTTGGTCACATTCATGGAACACATTTGGTCACATTAATACTCTAAAGCAGAAAAATCTGAGAAAAACATATTTCATCAAAATAGACATTTCAATGAATAGAAACATCAGCACATCAGTAAAGCCATTTGATAGGTACACAAGTTGATTTTCAAGGCTTTAGATTAATAATGAATCCTTAAATTTAACTTTTCCAGACCTGAACTCAAGAAAACAGGTCAGAATTAAGACTTCATCTCACCTAGGGAGATAATTTACATTTTGCTTTTCAACATTTTTTCCACATAGACCAACATAAGTGAAACAAAATATTCTGCAAACCCCCCTTGCAAAATATGAGCCCTTGTCTGAAGTTCAAATGCAAGTGTATTTACCTGGTTCATTTTCATCATCCAGCACATTTCAAGAGCTATGATTTTTGACTCTAGAATCAGTGCTCTGCTTTCTATTATAGACTGAAGCATGGCTCCCATGGGAACATTAATTTCACCTCTGGCAAAGAGATATTTCACAATACATTTTAAACTGGCATAACTCAAATCTAAACAAATAGGACAAACTTCAGTTTTTGCTTTTTTCATACAAGACATACAAAACCTGAAAGAAGCCTGCTATTTATGCAGCCTTTCTATGATGCGGTCAGGTTAAATTTAGATTCTGAAGGTGCTCTGTTTTTCTTATTTTGTATTTTTAGCCCCATCACCACACATACATTAACTCTATCACATATTCTATTTTAGTAAGCATGTGTTATTCTCCCAATTGCAAAATTAGGGAAGCGAGTTTGAAAGGGATTAGATGACTTGCATAAGACCACATAGTCTGCAGCAGAAAAGAACCCATGTCTCCTGAGTCTCAGTCCAGTACATTCCTGTAAGATCATCATCCTTCTGTGCTAGATGTTTTGCCTTATCTATATATGGACACACTAATAATCATAGGGAAGTGCTAGACTTGCACACAAATAAGATAGAATTTTAGGGACTGAAGTAAATAAAAGACCATTTTCCCCAGTAGTTACCTTCTTTTTTTCCTTCATAGGGAAAAAGCAAACATTCATTTGTAAGCTTGAAGTTCTGCAATAAGACCAGTTCCATTTTTTTCCTCTCTCACCTTTTAAAAACCAAACCACATGCTTTTGCCTTGAGTGTACAAGGCTGATCTCCCACTTTAAACACATTCACAGGAACAAGTTCTCTCTTCTGCTTACATCAAAATCCTGAAGCTACTGCTACAAATGAGATAACCGCTTTGGAGAATGGATCAGTCAATCAGGTAACCTTCTCTGTGGCTCAGAAATGTGTGATTAGAAATTGTTTGTTCGGGTGTTTATTTTTATCATGTATTACTGGCTTTGCCTGAGACTGAAATTCAGGATGCCCAGAATTGCTCAGACAGCCTTTTTCTATCTAAAGAAAACCTGAATTTCCTGAACGATTGACAACCTTTACAAACTGATGGATTTTCTCCACAACACTGACTGCTCAGTGAGCTGTCTTCATTGTTTTGCAGCTGTAGAGCAAAACAGGTAAGTGTGCTATTTGCTGGAACTGAAATATCAGTTAGATCCTGTGATAACTTAATTCATACTTTTAATGAAGAATGTCATTTTCCTTTGATGTGCAGGAGAGAAATTGCCCCGAGTATCAAAAATGTTTGCTAAGTTTGCCACAAAAGGCAATCTCTCTTTCTCTTCGCTTTCTGAAGTATTTTCCTTAAAGCAGATGAAGCTTTTGACCTGAAAAACGTTCACTGAGCTTAATGCCTCCTGTCAGACTGTACGCATCTGCCTCTCTGGATAACACAAAATAGAATTCAAGCTGGAAAATACAAAAGTTCTTATGCAGCCTACCTTTTTTTAAATTAAACTCAGGGGAAAGGAATGGGCCAAGGAAAAGGATATGAGGTCATTTAACACTCTTTAATGGCTTACATTGCTCAGACAAGTCTGGGTTGAGGTCTAATTCCTTCTCCTTCTTTCCCTGCTAACTTTCAATGCACTTGTAGCTACCACAGCTAACTGGATCTCAGTGCCTAAGGATGGCAGGCTAGCGCTGTAACACACAGAGGCATTGAGCAAGTTGAAACATTTCAGAATTAGAAAGGACTTAGGGGAATGCTTTTTGACTTAAATACTGGCCTATCCTAACAAATAACAAACTGTGAAGGACTTACTGTCAAGGTTTGGCTTTAGAATCCATTCTGATCTTCTGGTGATGGATGTCAAAGGAACCTGGGTATATTAGAGTAAGTAGGATTTTGGTTGCTATATTTTCTACCTGATCAACTCAGGCTCCTCAGCTCTGGATGAAAATCAGAGCCTAGAATGGCTTAGCTGGCCTGACAGAGCCAAAATCCCAACTCCAGAGCCTAGACCTCCTCAAGTTCTGATTAAATTCACAGTTTTTGGTTTAGATGCATCTCAAGAATAGAGCAGACTCTGCACACAAGTTCTGTAGAGTAGATCCTTGAAAGACTGAATGCAAAGGCTCAGTGCCCATTCCAGCCAAGAGCTTAACCAATGACTATTCCCACCTTTAGCTAAAGGCCATTTGCAGCTCTTTCCATTTGACGTGTATACTATCCACCTTTTGTTTCTGCTCCCTAGGACTGCTTTCTTCTCTCTATTTTCTATTTCTACAAATGTGATTACTGGAAAAGAAAGGATGTTATAGAGGTCAGGAGAATAACTTAGACTCTACAGACCTGTGTTCAGTTTGCTATTTTACTGCTACATGAATTCGGGTAAAAAAATGGATGAGGAAACCTACTGGAAGCACTGAATTTAGTCCCAAGGAACTAGGCAATCACATACATAGTGTTTAGTACAAGAACCATCTCCTTCAATAGAGATCTTGAAACACCTTATAACAAATGTAGCATTATTCATTGGAAAAAAAAAAAAACCAACAGAGCGTGCTCCAGGAAGAAGGATCAGGTCAACTCTGGTATGTGTCATAGAGATTAAGGCTTCTACTTATCACACAGAGATCTATCCAGGAGAAGTGGCGAGAAGCCAAGTAACTACTGTCAGTGAAAAGAGGCAGTTGAATTCAAGAATGGTATTTACTCACCCAAGGGTTCAATTCAGTATGTAATACAACTGGTATGTTACTGAAATAATGAAACCATCCTAGGGATAATTTTACATTTCAAATATAGATGAAAAGTTGTATTTGGCTAAAAGAAATGAGGCACAAAGCTGTTTTGTTTTTTCATTATTGTTTGATATAATGATATATGTTTCTTAAGCATTCTTAGTATTAGGTTTGTGACTTGAGTTTAAAATCGAAAGGATCAAACCAAGATTCTGAGACCCTTAAAATTCCTGCTCATTTTTCAAAGTATGAGCCATTAACATGGAGCTGTGGACAGTAGTTAGTAAACCATCCTTGTACAGAAACACAGCCTCAATTATACCAGCTGCTTTCCGTATCTATTGTAGTGCATAGAAAAAAATTAATTTTTAAAATGCTGAAAAATACAGCCCAAGCCCAGAGTTGCTTAAGTGATTCAAATGAATGTGTCATAATTTGGCTTCCGTAATCTTTTTCTTTGCCTTCTTCTCACACACAAAAGGCTAGAGCCATTTCCTTCTGTTTGAAGAATGTTGTCCTCTGAAATGCATTTTTCCACAATGCAGTAGGCTCTTAATGGTGCAAATAGGATTATGCCACTGGAGGAACAGTTTATCCTGACTTTTGAAACTCTAAATCCAATATTGTTTGAACGATGCTGGCTACTCTTACATTAATCCCCGTCCAAAAGACATTTGGAACTTTCTATCAAAGTACATTGCAAAACAACAGTACAGTCACATGATTTACTACAATTTCTCTGCTCCTTATAAAATAACAGTTAATCGGGCCCCAGACTCTGTATCTCTTTCCACTACCATATAAGTATGTACATATGAGGAACCAAATTTTGGGTTCTCCTTCTTCAGAAAACTCCAGAGTCAGGCTAACATGGCCTCTGTATTCAGACCTATGGGGTGGTGGGCAAGCAGCTGACAACATGGCCACAGCCATTAACTGAGGCATTAGAAGCCTCCCAAAACAAATCAGCTTGTCCAGGTAACAGTTCTGCCAGGATAACTTGTGTGAACTGGAGGCTTCTCCCAGTTCAGTTATGCTGGTTAAAGTGACATCTCATCTTTTCCCTGACTTATATAACCTAATAAAACTTGCCAGAATAATTCTGCTGGCCTGAGTTGGAGCTGTGTAATGTGGGAGTCTTGCATAATTTCCACTGAATGGATCAGTGAAGATGTAATCTGCATGGCACTCAACACTAAGACCTGCCTTTGCTACCTGCATTGCAGGCCAAATTCTGCACTGCCAACCCTAATTCTCAACTATGCTGGCTCTGCCTTGTGAACTACCAAAGTATAAACCCCCAAATCTCCCTGTATAGCCTGCAAACAGTACAGTGGAGAAATGCTTATGCCGTCATTTCCTTCCTGGCTTGTTATAACCTGCATGGTGCAGTGAATGATGCTTTCTAACCGTGCTGTGCCCTCTGGCTGATGCCAGGTCAGTGGTGTCGTCATCGCACCCCATCTACACAAAGCAGATGGTGTGCTGTAATTCAGAGGCTGTTCTGAATGCTCTTTCTGCTCTCTCCAGATGTTCCAAAGCTGCCACATACAGTCCTGGCTGTGCTTTTCCCTTTTGCCTCCCAGAGGGGTACCATTTGAATAGATAAAGGATCTGTATCTTTGGCAAAGACTTCAGGAGTTCCTCAAAGGGAACTCCTTTAATGATTTTCTCCTAGGAGAAAAAAAGAATCACTGCAAAATAGTGTGGAAAACAGGAAATGCAGGATTATAGCAATTGTCTCCAGCCCATCAGAACATCTGAACTCCCTGTTGTTGCTTATAGATCTTATGGCATGCATTTCCCCTTTCTGAGGGTGAGGCATTTAACTGGATTAGTGCAGGTGGGTAACTGCACAACTGCAAAACTGTCTCTTAGGGAATCGTTTTACCTTCAGTGCGTTAAATCCATTTCTACTACAACTAAATTTGGATCTAGTTCTGAGTAGGTGTTGTAGCACTTCCTTTTCAGTCAAATTCATGTTTATGGCCTAGTGGACAGGAGGTGTACTCACTGGTCTCTTTTGAGGGCAGAAGATACAGGATGTGTGTACGTGCTCGTCTGTGTCTTGGGGGATTCTCCACTATTTCTATTAGTTGGTCGTAGGAGTGCTAGTACCTCACATTTCCTGCTCACCCCTGAACACTACTCATTCCTCGCCAATCCACCCTCCCAGGTGGGCAGTGCCTATCAGCTTGCATAGCAGTACAGGCAGAGCCATCACCAGGGAGGGTGATGGCTCACAACCAGGCACTTACTGCCCTGGTTGAGTCTACTCTAATCACTTTTTTATTTTTTCCGCTTCTCTTTTTTTCTCCATACCCTCTGAAAATGTAGTATCCTAAGTCAGATTTGCTGCTCCACCAGCTGCACACTATGCGCAAATACTGCAGTTCACGATCCCTATAGCGCAGCTTCCTATTTTCTTCCAAGCTCACCATCTTTGTGACTTCAGTTCCCAGAAAGACAGATAGCTCTGCATAATCTCATGTCGCCTTTCTTCCTACTCGCAGGCCTCACCCTTGCCTCCTCTACTTCGCAGCACTTCCTTTGCCTCCTCCTAATAGTTCTCTGCTTTTTCTCATGTCATTTTCATGTTCCTGATTATCCTGAGTATCTGCTTCATTATCTGAGCTTCATTTCTCATCTGATTCAGTGCTCCTCATTGTTGTGTTTGCACCTTATCATTAGTCTTTGGGTGGTATCTGTCTCACAATGCTAGACTCTCAGGTCACAGATCTCATCTTCCTCCAGTACATGTAGCACCTGTGGTGTTATATAAATAATCCTAATGGGCACTGTATCATATGAGCTATGTCATACAGCCTTGACCATGCCAGAGCATTGATTAAGATTTCTATTCACAGCACCAGCCCTCTATCTATTCCCCTCTTCTTAGCACACTATTTTGCTGCTGAGATACACAGATACACAGTGTTCTTCTACACCTCAACTCCTGCATATTTTCCCACTTTTTTTTTTTTCTCATTTCCTCAACCTTTTGTGCATCAGCAAAAAGACTTTAAGGAAAACATTGCAATTAGTGCTTCCTCAGATGCACTCATCTACAGAAAGCATTCATTGCTGAGCCTGTCTTCTGCAGGGGAGTAACTTAATGCCTCCTCTTACCATATATATTTATCTCAAGTTAATTGCCAGAAGTGGTAAGCTCTGAGCATTCTGCATTGTACTCATGATCTTACAAATATTTAAGATGATGGACTATGTGGGTGTGACAGCTACCAGTGAATCAAATATGAAACAGGGATTCTCAGAGCTGGAAACAAGAGTACATGAAAAAGCCTGTGCAGATGCGATCTTGAAAAAGATCTGAAATTAATACACATTCAGCAGCTGATGACAGAAGATCCTGTTTAGTCTTATCAGATCCATCTTTATGCAATAAGATCTTTGTTTGAAGATGCAAACAGTTCTCCCTGCTCCCATTTGAATGCGTAGTAGAACAGCGGCTAACATGCAAAGTGAGGTACACACCACTCAGTGTCATCAGTGTGTTTTTAACATCGTCACTGGGACCCGAAAATAGGACTGTGAGATATCCACATGACAAAACAGAATATGACAGCTTTGTGTGTCAATTGGTTTCAACTTGTCTCTAGAGAGCAGAACAAGGATGAAAACTTTGGCCTTCTCCTGACAGAAATTCTAATAATAACCATATTAGCACTATGAATCACAATGATAGTTGGGTTCATCTTGTGCAAGGCACTATACAAACAAAAGCAATTCCATTTCCAAAGAGCTTACAGTCTCAAGTCTTCGTTCTATAGTCACGTAGCCCTTGAAGTCAAATGGTTGACCCCGCCTCGTGTAAGGCTATGGACTATCACGTATTAGCAGGACAGAGCCCAGAAAAATAGGTGTTTATTACTGATTGGCCCTTATCACTAGTATGTTAATTCCTTATAGATATTGGAGGATGCATGTGCTGTGAGGAAAGACACAAGTGCTAGAACAGTGGTGGTGTGAATCAACAACCCATTGGGCACTGTGCAAGAGAAGCTTTACAGGAAATATTGCATCTATGCATATATTGTGTTGACTTTCTCACCAAGCTCTTCCTAACAATGTTTGTGGTGTATAGATTGCTGCAAGAAGCCAGCTGGCTGCCATCTGAGAGCAGATGCCAAGTGGCTGTCAGATTGTCATCTTGAGTTTTAGTGCTCTACTCATCTTTCTCTGAATTGGCTTTTGGCCTTTTTTCCCCGGAAAGAGTTGTGCCTGAGCCAAACAACCTCAAATTTATCTCCTGTAAAAGAAATGAAAGTATGAGTCACTATTGCTTCTGCTGAAATAACCTATAAACCAGAATTTCAGTGCTTTTTTTTGTAGTTACATAACATCTCTCCTGAAGTTCCTAAGAGAAATCTCAGAAAAACACATAGCAGCCATCTCAGACTGTTTACTGATTCAATCTGTTCTTTATGTAATTAATTAGAAAAGCTGAGAGAAATATAGTTTTTCAGTTCCTGAGTTCTTGCTGCTCACATTTTAAATTTTAATACAGGGGCTGGTTGCATATGCTCTGTCCTGGAGAAATGTCAATGGTTTATTCAAAGATGCAGGACAAAAAGAAATGAAAATTTAACTGAAAAATCCTCAAAAACTGTACAGTAAAAAAAGGTTAGAACAAATTTTTTTATGAGGGAATCAAATCATTTTTAGATGTCTCACGTTAGGCAATTCAACTCACTAGTCTTGTGGGAAAATGCTACCCTTAAGAGTTCTGGAGACCAGAATAGAAAAAAGTTGTTACTGCAGGTGAAGCATGAAGATATCTGCTAGGAAGATACTTATATAAGTGGAAAAAGCATGTTTTCCGTAAAACTACTTGCTAAATAAATATGCAAGGGCATAGCAAAGACATAGTTCCAAGCATCTTGTGCCATCATGTAGGAGTTCCATTCTCTGTGTTATTGTGTGACCATGTGAAATCAATCATAATTATGTTAAATCCCATTAAATAGAAGCCCTATCCTGGATGCATATTTGTTATACCTTTTCTAAATCTGCTAAAAAACTAAAAATATTTGTTTGTTTCTTTTTATACTTCGGACATCCATGTTTAACTTCTCCTGCCAATAAAATATTATTAAAGTTAAACTCACAACAAAAATGTAAGCAGTTGCTTCTATCCTGTCAGACTGGATTGGTACCAGAATTCTGGTTGACAGCAAAGGGAAAAGGTTCTCAAATAACTATCCCAAAGCATAGTGTGTTCTTATCACCCCTTCTAGCATGAACGAGAGCATTACCCAACTTGTAAAGAGGACAATCAATCAGATGCATGATTACGCTTGTCTGTTTAAGAGTTACCTAGGAGTTACCTTCTTTCACAGGTTCACTTAAGTTCCCATGGATGTTCATCTCAGAATGTGATTAAGATGCTATTTCATATTTCCTGGCTTAGTAATAAATGAGAACCTGCTAGGCACCACCCTAATCTGCTGGAAATTCTCAGTTGATATGGCTACAATAATTAGGAACTTTTTTTTCCCCTGAGGAAGAGGATAAGGCCCATGGAACTGTATAGAGGAAAGATGTTTTATAGACACTCCGAGTTTACAGAAACAGACAAGACAAACACAAGAATCAGAGCAAAGGAAAGCACATACAGCATTGCAACACCTGAAGAAATAACCACAAAAATGTTAATGAACTTGTACATTCTTAACAATACAGAAAGATCAGTTCAGTCTGTGCTGCCTATTCCCATACAACTCAGCTGGTGCTGAGGAAACGCTTTCATTTTTAGGTCTTTTCAAGGAGAGGAGGGCTGATGTCCTGACATGGCAAAAAGCTTGGGATACTGCCAGCACTTGGCTAAGTAAGCCTTTCTCTATTGTTCATGTGGTGAAAAATGCAGGCTTGGATGAAGAACTCCTGATGTCATTTTGGTAGCAGCTACTGGAAATTAAAATGTTAACCTGAGACAGTGAAGGAGAGCAAAGTACAGTGTCCACTGTAGCAGCATGCTTTTTCCAGGGCATCGATGCCTGGGATAACAAAGGTTGGAGGCTCCTGGAACAGACATTGTGGAATATTTGTTGCTTGTCTTCATACTTTCCTTAAGCGCTGTGCTAGAATTTTTTGAGATATATAAATAAAAATGTTCTCTCATGTGAAAGAGACAACTGTAGCAAAATCAGGCACCTTTTCTTTTACCACAGAGCTTCTAGTAAGTTTGCATTTCCAGGAAAATTTTAAATAACACCAAGAAAGAAACCAAGGCTTTTTAAACTGCAATTGGGATTAGAAGCATTGCTGCAGTGGCAGTGGGAAGCAGATGTCTTAATTACTGTGCTTAAAGGTATAGAAAGTCAGCCAGAAGGAAGTGTAAGAAGCCAGGGTGTACCCCGTCCAATACCAAGCCAAATAAGGTGTCAGAAGAAAGTGGAGGATGAGCAAAAAAAAAAAAAAAAAAAAGACATCAATCACTGCAATAGGAGGAAATGTTCCAAGGAGAAGGTAAGGCATCCCGTAGCTGCAAGTACACATCCTGTTGGCTCTTGACAGTTCTTCATCTTAATTTTGCATCTTATTACACACCTTTGGCAGGTTAATAAAACAAAAGCAAGGTAATTGTCAGTGCACCACATGGGCTGGCTGCTCCCTGTAAGTCGGTATCAGCAGGGGCTCCTGGTGGTGGCAGAGGTGGGCCTCACCATCAGGGTTCGTCCCATTGCCCATGAGGGAGCAGGGCAACTGGGGACAATCTGGTCAGCCCCAGCCCTAGGCAGTGGGCACTGCCACAGAGATGGGGACAGGATGAGGCCTATCTGGGCAGTTGCCTGCAGCTTGGGGTCAAGGTTAAGGATGGCAGAGCAAGTGGCCAGGCAGGGACAAGGCTGTGGTGGGGCTGGAGACCAGCACTGCTACAACATTGTGGCTGATTGATGTGGTGGACTGGTAGTCCTGGGCTGGATTGAAATGGGGCCTTGAGCTGAGGCAGGGGTGGGGGAGGCCCTGGGAGGGGTGGACATGGACAGGAAAGTCTGATAGTGCCCTCAGGACGCTGAGGGTAATAGCTGTACATGTACCATGTTGGATCGACTCAGAAGCATCCAGGAAAAACAGGTTCTTATTCAGGACAACACATATGAGTTCAGTAGTAAAACACAATTTCAGTGCAACATATCAGATAGTCTGAAGAGGACAAAAATATGTCTGGCCAGTGTTCGTTGAAAAAAAAGAACAAAAATAGGTATGGATTTGTTAAAAATGATTTGGACTTCTATTTTTGACAAAAACAATTTTATGTTCTTTTAATTTACTGTTTCTAATCTTTATGTATTGTTTTCATTTGAATTTCTCTTGCTCACCTTAAAACAACTCATTTTTATAGGAAGTTTGTGTCATCTGGCCAGACTCTCTGAAATGCACATTTCTCATGAAAATTTGAGTTTCATGTACCTATGAAATGTAAAAGGTTTTCCAAGAGAAGGCATCTTTAAAGAAAACATGGAAAAAAGTTAATCTATTTTCAACAGAAATCTTTGAAATATCAATTTTTAACAATTCAGTTTGGCCTGCAAAGAAATAAATGGAACGGTAGAAGAGAAAAATCTCTTCATGATTGGTCTCCAGGAGTTAAAGCAATATTCACATTAAACAGTAAAATATTACCTTAAAATATGTGAACCGGTCCAAGACTGTCAGCAGAAACAAGAGCTGACAAAGTGCCAATATGCTGCAGAGAGAAGGAGCTGCTAGTGCATGGGGTTAAGGGTACGCTATTATTTTCAAGTATTCATTGTACTGTCCTTGAATTTATGGCACATGGAAAGATTGGCAAGACCATAAGCCCCTAGCCATCAATAGCCTACCTATTCTACAGTGCCATCTCCAGTCACTTTCTGTTTCAAATGAGCTGCTTCCTGCATAGAATACAAATGCCAAATAACACCTGTTTTGAATTCAGATGCTTTATGCTACTGAAAAGATGCCACTGAGATCCTCAGCTGGGAAGTTTTCACACAGCCTTGACAGAATGTGGCTGGAGACATCCCACCTTTGACTTAGATAGATGAATAGACATGCATAACAGAGAAATAAAGTTTATACCACTGACTGGCACAATAGGTACATTAAGAGCAGTAACAGAAGGGGGACATCACACAGGAGCAGTGAAAGTGCAGACAGCCTAGGAAAACAGAGGTAGTTTTATAGGAGGTAGGAAAGCCAGGAGGGACATTGTCCTGCAATTTAGGATTCTTTAAATATGACATTCACACTTTGGAAAAGAAAGGAAAGGAAAAACCTATTACAATCCCTTTATCATGGTTCTGCTTTGTCACTATCTGTACTTAACGGTGCTGTGCATTAGTGGCAAAGCAACCTTACAAAGCACAGACAGAACTTCAACAGGCAGGAAATGGTTAAGGCAGTCAACACAAGTTATCCTATCACATAAATCACATTGGTAAAGGGTGCCCTGCTAGACTAACACCAGTGAGACTACCCATGTGCTCAGGGTTTGTATACGAGCATTTGAAAATCAAGCTTTTATCCTGCTCTCACTTGCACAGTTGATTTGAACACTGGTGTCACTGTAGGGCTGGATGAGTGTAAAGAAAGGAAAAGCACCCCCCCCCAACCTTAGAAAAAACAGCTTTCAATTTATGGAAATATAAAGGCTTATGTCCAACAAAGCATTTGGGATCCCATCTCCTCTGCAGGCTTTTAACTCCTTTGCAGATTCCTAGTTTCCCACTGATGCCAGTAGTATCTCATTGAAAACTAACAGCCTAAACGCTTTATTGGATTTGATCCAATGTTCCTGTTGGTTTCTTGTCCCATGACTATATTTTCCAGTCAGTGCTAATTTAAATGACTTTTTATTATCTCCATGCTAATTCCAAGCTTCCAGTTAAAGCAGCATGTAGTCTGCAAGCAGGAAGAACAAAATATTTCCCAGTAATGGCTACTTGGGGACTACAAGAGTAGCCTAGAAGTATTCAGAGCATGTGAAAACACAAAGCTGTAGAAGAACTGTTCTCAGGGAAATTAATAGGATGAAGCTGAGCAAATAAAAATGTAAGTCAGATGGTATCGGGAGGGTTGTCCTGGCACTCTGTTAAACTGCAGAATAATCTCTTAATGGAAGTGATTGGAAGCGTCATTAACCCCAATCATTTAAAGCAAGACAAGGCAAAGCAATGAATGGCGCAATGATATTTGCAGCCACAGAGCACTACACTAAGCAGTTAATGAAATACCACTGCATTGAGGAGTTGAATTTTTGGAACCAGTGTAGTGGTCTATACTTCACTCATACAACATACATCCATTATCCTGCTCCTCAGGAAAGGAGGAGGCTTAGTTACCTGGAGGAAGAGCAGAATTAGAACCTGCAAATGCAGGTCTATCTTCATGCAGAGTCACAGAGCAGACATGAGGGGCGCTTCTGAGACTTCTAGCAGACATGAAGTATTTCCCAGATGCTTAGCAGCTTCAAGAGACAGGGACAGTTTTCAGATCTCATAAAGTCCAGTTTCTCCAAACATGGCTGGAAAAAGTAGATTTAAGACATAGCAAGCAGAAAGACACCATCTATTAGATAAAATAATTCTTCTGAACTGTCAGTGGGAAATCATTCCTTACAACATTGCACAAGAGACCTATCTAGTCACTTCAGATAACTAGTCACTTCAGATAACTTCAGATAAGTGATGAATTTTCTACTGTTTCTCCTGTGAGATTTTTCCACTCAATAAACCTCCTGTTAATAATTTGTCCTGATACTGATTCCAAGTTCTCCTTATCCTGGCTTTACTACTCATTCTCTAACTAAAGTTCTTTATGTGACATAGTTATCTGATGAACATTTCTGTTTGATAATTGGAGTAAACAAAACAACTGATGCAAAGTGCATAAGGGCACCAGTGTTATCCCATTTATGATAGTCATGTTTTGATGTATCACAGCATCGCCAAACCCCTCCCAGAACAACTATAGGCAAGAACTACCAAGAAGATATTATGAGAAGGAGTTTCAGGCTGCCATCTTCTTGTGCTCCTAAGCAGATGACATGTTAGCTTGATGAACTTTAGGACAGCAGGTGACAAAGCCATATGAGACAGATAGTGAGCAACTAAAATTCAAAGAGTTTGAGTAGGAATACTGGGTCAGCTGTACAGATCACTGTGGAGAAGAACTGGAGGGCTACTATGGAGGGCTATTTTTCAAGGGAGCAGCAACATCACTGTACAGTTAAGCAAACCATAAACTCTAGGGTTACCTTGAGAAGATGGATTCTCCATCTTGAGAAGATGGATTGCTGAAATCAGTGTTTTTCAACACTAAACTTTTCCTTCCAGAAAGGTCATTTAATGCCTCCATACCACTGCATGTAGGAGCTTAAGTGCTAGAATTAATGTATCTTAGGAGCAACCACCCTAAGAGAAGGCATGTCAAAGCTGCAACAGCACAGAACAAGGGTATTTGTGGTTTTTTTTTTTTTTAGCCTGCCACATGCAGCTTTCACAACCACTAATATAATGCCCTTTGGGAAATCTCTTAGTGACAGCACACTTTATTTATTCTCTGTTTAGGTTACCACTTTCTTCTCAACAACAAATACACGGGGGCAAAGAAGCTTTGTTTTTTTCAGCTACAGAAGTAAGCAGAGATATCATGGCTTTGCACACCAACTAACACAGCAGCTCCCTTCCTTATTGTTAGAGCAGCATCCTAGATTTCTGAAGATATACAAAGTGATGGCAGATTGGGTATTTCTATTCCAAGATTTTTCTAAAGATTGGAAGCATATTTTCAACCCTGAACAAGCATTTCCTCACACACCTGGACTGCTGTGCAGATTATCTCTTGTTACCTCTTCTTGTGATGTTCTTATTTAATTTTACTAACTTATTGCTCCTATTAACAGCATCAAAGCTCAGCAAGCATCCTCTGAGTTTGCAGGCATGATGTATTCATAAATGATACTCTTCAGCCGTTATGTGCTTGCAGTATAAGAGACTATACTTTGAAAATGTAGCTTTAGATGATAATGCTTGAGAACTACTCACCCTAGAGTAAAATACTTTATCTGATGATGTAGTCAGAGAGAGTACAGTTGCCTACATTAGAAGTCTTTTGGATAAATGTTCCTCTATAAAGTATAAGTTAACTTTACAGGCAAACTAGTCCCTGAAATCAGTGGTTATGAATTTCAAGTTTTCGATTATCTCATCCCCACTGAACTTTTACCACTTTCTAGCTCAAATCCTCACTCAGACAGAGAGTTGCATGAGAAGTTAAAACAGCACAGGACCTGAGGGCTCAGGAACACACTGAAATCATGAGAGTGCCATCAGCCCCTCTGCTGAGACAAGCACTTTCATTATGTGTCTCCTCCTATATCCTAAATAGCTACCTGAGATTTCTTGATACTGAGTACATTTTGGCTCCTCTCAAGGGTAAAACTTTCTGGGTTAAGGAAAAAGAAAAATAAAGAGAAAAAGCCTTTCAGCAAGCATGTATCTATCTCCTTTGCTATTTGTGGCCTAAGGCTTTGATGAGTGTGCTTAAGAAACCAATATGCCCCTAATATGCCCCTCATCTCCTTGATTCTGTAAGGATCTGTGCAAATTTCAGCTCCTTCTAAAAGTGTCAGAAACTAGTACATGCTAAAGAGAGAAAGACATTTCTAACGACAGCAAGGCCACACTCCGACATTTCCATTTTCTGCAGATAAAATCCTGGGCTCATTAGCGTTATTCAAAAAGTCTCAGGTAAAAGTGACGAAGAGGCTCCTCATCAGAAAGAGCAGGTATTCTGAAGCAGTTATTGCTTTGGATTTCTCCATTTAGGAAGATATATTTAAAGCAGTTTGCACTTCCATCCATGGTGCACTGCAGATAGACTGAAGAATCTGAATATGCACCAGGAAGTTGCCCTGCTAATTATGATTGTTTCTTATGACTGATGAGGAGAAGTAATTAAGGAAAAAGAGGTAGATCTTCACAAAAATTTGAGAAAACATCAGTGTTTTCCTTTTGATGTGACTTGTTTAAGAAAATGACTCCTCACCAGATGGAAGTCCAGATAGATGTAAATGAAAGCCTCAGTAATTTCAGAAGAAGTTACATTTTTAATTCTTCTGAGATCTAGTTTGCATTACCACACAGATAAATTCTGAAGTTAAGATATTTTAAAGTCAGCAATAACACTTCTGAGAATATTAAGATATGATCAAGGTTCTTTCTGAAACTTGGAGGCAGAGTTAGAGCAGTGTTATTTGGGGGAAACTTGAGAACAAATGAGAAAAAGAACTCTAAATTAGTCAGAGGGCAGAAAGATGGCATGTTTAAAAATATGCCAACCTCACAAAAGAAAAACTTAATGTGGAAAAAACATTCTATGGGCAGTAGCTGTCAAAAGTTTAATAATTCTGAGTTCTCACTGGACAAGTGAATTAAATAATTCAAGGCACTTTCACAGCTATTGCATTGAATTTATGAGCCTAGTTTGCTGATCTCACATATGGTTCAGGGAAATCTGTACCAGTCCATATCATTATCACCTTCAATTCTAGCTCTGTTATAGCTACAACAGTTTGGGAATGTTCTATGTGAAAATTAACCTCCTTACAAAAGTAGAGCTGGTGAAATTCTGGCTTTACACTTGACTCTTCACTTTTCAGTCATTGCTACTCTTATTTCTAACTATCTCGCATTACAGAGCCACCAAAGGAATCCAGAGGCAACTGGAAATCCTTTGTGCTAAGTGCCCTACAGATAAGTAGACAGCTCCTGTCCCAGGCAGCAGAAAAAAACAGCAGCGTGTCTAAAAGGTAAGAAAACGGCCACTTGCTTAAAAATATTTTTCAGGTCTAGAGTGTTGGTGGATAATGCACTGTATCTACTGGGGCTGCACCATCTTCAACTAACATGGTAACAGTAAGATGAGTCCTAGTATCACCACTTTTGGGATAATGCAGAGGAAAGTCATGGGCAAAAAGACAGCAATGTAATGGCTAACAAACAGCATGTAAATATTGTAAGATAAGCATAAAATATGAGAGATGATTGTCAAAGATCTATAAACATAACCTAGAGACAAGAAAACTCAAGGGACCGTAGCTGCAACCTATAAATACCTTCAAAATATAAATATAAATGAACAAAGGGAATTACTCAATCTCAGCAGATGCTGAGACACAGAAGCAAGCTAGCAAAGAAAGAGTTAAGGTTAAGCTCACAGTATATTTCTGAATGCTAAAACCAACTGGAGTCTGAAAGAGATGAAATATCCAGGGAGGTATCATCCTGGTAATACTCAAGACATATTAGGTGACGCATTAGTGGGAAGAAACACAGGCAGGGTGCAATCTCGCTAAGAGTAGAAAGACAAACTAGCTGACCATGCAACCTTTTCTAGCTCCAATATCTATCTGACTTCAGGCACGGCCTGAAAGAATCCTCCACCCTTGGGAAAGGTGTTTGCAACACTCAGGCTCCTGCAAGACGACAGTAAAATTAAGGCTGGAGGGCAAAGAGATGTGGTAGTATCAGAATAGACATGAAGCAAGACCCTTCTGAAATCAAAAGACAAACACAATCCAAATTAACTTGGGGAGTTTATGAGAGTTTTTAGGTCAACTTCACTCCAGAGCATTATGGCTTTTGTTTCTCTTTTTGTTCAGGAGGAGCTTGTCAAGTACTGATGTTGCCCATTGTTATTCTCACATGGAGATGCTGTCCTTGAAAACCTTGGCTCCTAGGATGCATAGATCAAAATGGAATGTTGCATATGGGATTGGCAGGCCCCAGAGCCTGCCCACAGATTACATCTGAAGGTAGCTCATTTGGTGCACATTAGTCAGAGGTAGGGGACTCAAGGGATGCTGATGCAGTATTTTGTTGGGGGAAGAGTGTGAATATCCTTTGGGTTTCTGGAAAGCCTCCCTAGTAATGACAATTACAGTATGGTCAGAAGGAAGTTCAGGCTTTGGCTTTGTAAGAAAAAAATTGCATGCAAGAATGTTGTTAATGCATTTCTCACATTAGAAAATCACATAGTTATGCTGCTCCATTTTATTTCCACCTCATTCATTGTAGTTTTAATTTATTATATAGATGTAGGGCTAAAAGTGACCATTTCTATATATGTGACCATCTCTATATATGCAGAAAACAGGCACATTAATATTTCTATAGGTCCTTTAATTTGTTCCATTGCTTGACTTTCTGCATCTATATTGGTGACTGCAAATTTACGTGAAGAGTTTTCATATTCAACAAGTTTTATTGTCTCAGTTACTGAATCCTGGCCAGTAACATTATTTTAAACGTGTTATTGATAAAAAATTTTCTTGCAGTGCAAAATGCCAGGTTTGATAGAGAGCAGTACAGCAGTTGCTGTCAATGGTGCCAACTGCCAAGCACTTCAGCTTCCAGCGTCTATAAAACTTTGCTGAAGACCAAGTCTCTTTTAAAGGCTTTGGATCCTTCAAAACCCAGCTAAACTATAAAAAACATAGAAGAAAGAATAATTATCCCGATCAAGCCTCCCACAGAGACTGTTCTCTGTGCCTGCGTACAGATGAATAGCCTTCAAATGCTAATTTTAACACTGTGTACTCTTCCTGAGCTAATCAGCTCACAGGGTACAGACAAGCAACTTTTATTATCAGTTCCATTCCACCACACAGACGATCCTGAAATGCTTTTCCAATAGCTAATTTAGACCTCATAGCTAATGAGGCCTCATTTTGACTTAACTCAGGCTACAGAAGGTTTCTAAACAAGCTGTGTTATTCAAGAAAAATTTACTCTCCCTCAGTTTCTCTCTTACTTTCTTTCTGTTGCCTAAAGTATTAGGATCTAATGGAAATAGTTGCCTAAGAGTGAAAAACAAAACATGTTAATTTCTACTGGCAAAAGTACACACTCAGTGTCTCAGGGGGCTTTGTGTGCAACAGACCAGAAAAGGCACTCGCAGACCTAAGCACCAGCATATCTTTTTTTTTTTTAGATGAAATAAAAAAATCATTCCAGAAAGAGTAATTCTCTCCCTTTGATAGTGGAGGAGGTTTTACCATTCAAATTTATATCCAAATTTGTTTTTGTCCCTCGCAATGGAATGAGACATTGTGTATATGATCAAAGCTAGCAGAGATCACCTTCAGATAAAAAAACTTCTTCCAGTGCTGGGAGCTCTGCCAACACAAACTGCAGGCAGCTTCAATAACCTGAATCCTAAGAGCTTCTCTGCACCTTGTGTGGCTGCTTATACCTGTATAAAATGGATAAAGAAAAACTAAAGAAAAACTAAAACTGAGTATTTTCCATTGGTACAAGCGACCACAACAGCAGTGTGGTGAAGATATTTTCGGACTAGGTATTCTCTACTTTCAGATAGTCAGTAAACGTACTCCTAATCAGCTCAGAATTTTGTTTCATTGACAAGTGAACAGTTTCACAGAAAAAAAGCCTTCTAATATTTCTGGCACTGCTTTGTTTTAAATCTTTGTGAAAAGGGAGTTCAAACTGACTGTGGAAAAACATACTGACATTCTTTATAAGCTACTATGTGTGAATAGCTGCTAGCAGTCCTCCGGAAAAAAAAAAGAAAAAGAGATAAACCCTCACTTGAGTTATATGGAGTTCTGTAATTTAATAGTATTCTACCAAAGAACAAGATTTTAGCATAGCACTAACGATCTGTTTGTAATTGTACCCTCCTTGCTGAAAGCTCATTTGATCCTATTGTGTTCATATTCCACTACAGGAGGCTGTATGCTGTTCCGAACTGTTCCAGGGAGTTGCTGCTGTTATATATCACAATCTGGATGCAGAAGCGATTTGTTAGCTATTTAAAATTCACATTGAATTGAAGCATGGGCATATATATTTTCTGCACTGCCTGGAATTAAGATGCGAAATAAGGACCTTGTCTTCAGATATTGCCCTTTACCAAACTGCAGTTTATCCTCAAAGATCTGTTCTCTTCTACAGCTGAAAAGGTATTTGTGAAACAGACTTAGTTCCTCAGCTTCTCCTTCTAATGTATTTCGGACAGTACTGTTTGCTGGAAACTCATTTTTACAAAGGGCTTAGTATCTCTGTTCAACAAATTTTTCCAACAATAAGTGTAGACCAAATTCCCCTTCTGCTGAAGCTGGTAGCAGAATCCCACTACTTCAGCCAGCAAGTGAGTGACTCTGGTTCCCGCTGGCCACATGGGCACCTCAGAAAATAGTAATCCTGTCCCACATAAGTGACATCCCTTGAAGACATCTTGTCTTCACTTCAGACAAGGATCTATTTCATACATTTCCTTTGGCTTTTTCTAGTTAATGAGGAGATGAAAATCTCAAGCATCTCATACCTCATTATTAATATATAGTCATTCTCTGCTGCTCACAAGGGAGCTGGAGAGACTAACAGCAGACCCCTGAGACACGGCCCTGATTATACAACCCATATATACAGGCACTTCCTGATGGCTGCAGAGAAGAAACAATCAGCTCCTGTTATTACCATTATTTATTAGGCACCAGAGGTGTTCTTGATGGTCTTCACGGCAAACACTGTCCCACTTTATCCTGAAGAACAACAGAAGTCAAAAGACTATGAAGATGCAGAGAAAAGGACAACTTAGAATGTTTCTGTTCATTTTCTTTTTGCGGTTTGCCTTTTCTCTTATCTTTATTGCCTGTAAATAATAATAGAATGGGGAGCGCAGGCTAGTGACATGGCTTAGCGTCTGAAAGCTCTGATTAAGTCAGTTTCGAAGAACTTGAATGAGAAAAAAAGAGATATCTACATGCTGAGAGATAACAGGGCAGCAAGCAAGAGAGATTTCAGAAAACAGAGAGAGAGAGGTGAAGAGAGCACTGGGCTTGGTGCTGATGACTACTCAAAAGAAATCAAAGTCAGAGATTTGGCAAGGTGAACTTTTCGGATAAAGTGTTTGATCACTGAAGAGGAATATTCAGTGAGACAAAAACATGATTTGATTGGCAGGCAAGAGAAGGAGGTTTTGGAAGCTGCACTTCTGAAAGACCAGGAGGAAATAAGGATACACAGAAGGTGTATGCATGGGGAAGTTAGAGCAGCGGTGGCCCGACAAAGATAATTGAGATGAAAGAGAGTAGGTTTATTATCGTACTGCCTTTATGTATTTAATGGCAAGGAACATTAAAATGTATTTCTGAGACGAATAGAAAGAGGCATTATATAGATTCATCCCTGGGGAAGGAAATAGACGAGGAAAAGACCAGGGACAAACAACATAAGAAAGATTTGAAAAGACTGGCAAAACATTTTTAGAAAAGAAATCGGTCTAATTCCTGCAATGCTGTTCCAAGACATTCAATGGTAAGGGCAATAGAAGAGGAAGCAGAAGAAAGGTATGATCTATCCTGGCAGTACATTAGTCAAGTACAAAGCAGAGGAGTACAGAGCTCAGTAAAAAGAATTAACTTGAGAATTTAAAAGGGCAAAAGAAGGCGCAAGTGGTAACCAAGAGACTTGGAGATCCTGGGACAATAAAAACGTATTAACAGCGATAACGATAGCTTTCTAAGTTCATATACCTTTCACTCTGCGACCCTATGTATATTTGGAAGCCTATCGATAGGTTTGAAATTTTCCTATAAGGATCAAATATGAGCATTAGATCTTCAGGATAGGCCAAGCAACCTACCGAGGAAAGGAGATCTATCGATAGGCCTCGATTCCTCCGCATGGGGCCTGGCCTCTCTAGCTTTCCCTCTGGGAGCACTTTGCCTCTCGGCACGCACCGCACACTCTCCCCATTGCCTGCGCTCCGTTCGGACCGGCCTCGAGCACCGTCCTTCTGCAGACCTTTGCTCACGACACCACCTCCACTCCTCTCAAGCCCTCTCAACGCCCATCCATTCCTCTCGAGGCACACACCCATCCTCTGCTCTCCCTTTCCCACGCCTCTGGCTACACATCGACACGTATTGACAGCCACGGCTAAGCATCCAAAGCAATGCCTCCTCTCAGGCCTCCCTAATTCTCCCCGTCGACAGGCATGGCGAGGGCTCCTTCTTGCACCGCTCGTGCCTTTCCTGTGCACCGCCCACTATCACCCTTGACCGTTCACGATATGCGCGGGCCTGGAGCACTACGGCTACGCATGCAGATGGCCAGGCAAGGACATCTAGAGCTATCGATGCCTCTCAATACGTAGCACCTCGTCTCCGTCTCGGCTGCCATCCTGGGCTTCTGCTGTCGGGCGCTTTTGCTGGGCCTGAGGCATCGGCCCCCAACAACCTGCAGAGCTCTCCATTCGGCGCCACAGCGATGCCTCTCCAATTCCACACCTATCGATAGGCCTCGATTCCTCCGCATGGGGCCTGGCCTCTCTAGCTTTCCCTCTGGGAGCACTTTGCCTCTCGGCACGCACCGCACACTCTCCCCATTGCCTGCGCTCCGTTCGGACCGGCCTCGAGCACCGTCCTTCTGCAGACCTTTGCTCACGACACCACCTCCACTCCTCTCAAGCCCTCTCAACGCCCATCCATTCCTCTCAAGGCACACACCCATCCTCTGCTCTCCCTTTCCCACGCCTCTGGCTCCACATCGACACGTATCGACAGCCACGGCTAAGCATCCAAAGCAATGCCTCCTCTCAGGCCTCCCTAATTCTCCCCGTCGACAGGCATGGCGAGGGCTCCTTCTTGCACCCCTCGTGCCCTTCCTGTGCACCGCCCACTATCACCCTTGACCGTTCACGATATGCGCGGGCCTCAAGCACTACGCCTACGCATGCCGATGGCCAGGCAAGGACATCTAGAGCTATCGATGCCTCTCGATACGTAGCGCCTCGTCTCCGTCTCGGCCGCCATCCTGGGCTTCTGCTGTCGGGCGCTTTTGCTGGGCCTGAGGCATCGGCCCCCAACAACCTGCAGAGCTCTCCATTCGGCGCCACAGCGATGCCTCTCCAATTCCACACCTATCGATAGGCCTCGATATCGATACTATCGATATCGAGGCCTATCGATAGGCCTCGATTCCTCCGCATGGGGCCTGGCCTCTCTAGCTTTCCCTCTGGGAGCACTTTGCCTCTCGGCACGCACCGCACACTCTCCCCATTGCCTGCGCTCCGTTCGGACCGGCCTCGAGCACCGTCCTTCTGCAGACCTTTGCTCACGACACCACCTCCACTCCTCTCAAGCCCTCTCAACGCCCATCCATTCCTCTCGAGGCACACACCCATCCTCTGCTCTCCCTTTCCCACGCCTCTGGCTCCACATCGACACGTATCGACAGCCACGGCTAAGCATCCAAAGCAATGCCTCCTCTCAGGCCTCCCTAATTCTCCCCGTCGACAGGCATGGCGAGGGCTCCTTCTTGCACCCCTCGTGCCCTTCCTGTGCACCGCCCACTATCACCCTTCACCGTTCACGATATGCGCGGGCCTCGAGCACTACGGCTACGCATGCGGATGGCCAGGCAAGGACATCTAGAGCTATCGATGCCTCTCGATACGTAGCGCCTCGTCTCCGTCTCGGCCGCCATCCTGGGCTTCTGCTGTCGGGCGCTTTTGCTGGGCCTGAGGCATCGGCCCCCAACAACCTGCAGAGCTCTCCATTCGGCGCCACAGCGATGCCTCTCCAATTCCACACCTATCGATAGGCCTCGATTCCTCCGCATGGGGCCTGGCCTCTCTAGCTTTCCCTCTGGGAGCACTTTGCCTCTCGGCACGCACCGCACACTCTCCCCATTGCCTGCGCTCTGTTCGGCCCAGCCTCGAGCACCGTCCTTCTGCAGACCTTTGCTCACGACACCACCTCCACTCCTCCCAAGCCCTCTCAACGCCCATCCATTCCTCTCGAGGCACACACCCATCCTCTGCTCTCCCTTTCCCACACCTCTGGCTCCACATCGACACGTATCGACAGCCACGGCTAAGCATCCAAAGCAATGCCTCCTCTCAGGCCTCCCTAATTCTCCCCGTCGACAGGCATGGCGAGGGCTCCTTCTTGCACCCCTCGTGCCCTTCCTGTGCACCGCCCACTATCACCCTTGACCGTTCACGATATGCGCGGGCCTCAAGCACTACGGCTACGCATGCCTATGGCCAGGCAAGGACATCTAGAGCTATCGATGCCTCTCGATACGTAGCGCCTCGTCTCCGTCTCGGCCGCCATCCTGGGCTTCTGCTGTCGGGCGCTTTTGCTGGGCCTGAGGCATCGGCCCCCAACAACCTGCAGAGCTCTCCATTCGGCGCCACAGCGATGCCTCTCCAATTCCACACCTATCGATAGGCCTCGATTCCTCCGCATGGGGCCTGGCCTCTCTAGCTTTCCCTCTGGGAGCACTTTGCCTCTCGGCACGCACCGCACACTCTCCCCATTGCCTGCGCTCCGTTCGGACCGGCCTCGAGCACCGTCCTTCTGCAGACCTTTGCTCACGACACCACCTCCACTCCTCCCAAGCCCTCTCAACGCCCATCCATTCCTCTCGAGGCACACACCCATCCTCTGCTCTCCCTTTCCCACGCCTCTGGCTCCACATCGACACGTATCGACAGCCACGGCTAAGCATCCAAAGCAATGCCTCCTCTCAGGCCTCCCTAATTCTCCCCGTCGACAGGCATGGCGAGGGCTCCTTCTTGCACCGCTCGTGCCCTTCCTGTGCACCGCCCACTATCACCCTTGACCGTTCACGATATGCGCGGGCCTCGAGCACTACGGCTACGCATGCCGATGGCCAGGCAAGGACATCTAGAGCTATCGATGCCTCTCAATACGTAGCGCCTCGTCTCCGTCTCGGCCGCCATCCTGGGCTTCTGCTGTCGGGCGCTTTTGCTGGGCCTGAGGCATCGGCCCCCAACAACCTGCAGAGCTCTCCATTCGGCGCCACAGCGATGCCTCTCCAATTCCACACCTATCGATAGGCCTCGATTCCTCCGCATGGGGCCTGGCCTCTCTAGCTTTCCCTCTGGGAGCACTTTGCCTCTCGGCACGCACCGCACACTCTCCCCATTGCCTGCGCTCCGTTCGGACCGGCCTCGAGCACCGTCCTTCTGCAGACCTTTGCTCACGACACCACCTCCACTCCTCTCAAGCCCTCTCAACGCCCATCCATTCCTCTCAAGGCACACACCCATCCTCTGCTCTCCCTTTCCCACGCCTCTGGCTCCACATCGACACGTATCGACAGCCACGGCTAAGCATCCAAAGCAATGCCTCCTCTCAGGCCTCCCTAATTCTCCCCATCGACAGGCATGGCGAGGGCTCCTTCTTGCACCCCTCGTGCCCTTCCTGTGCACCGCCCACTATCACCCTTGACCGTTCACGATATGCGCGGGCCCGGAGCACTACGGCTACGCATGCCGATGGCCAGGCAAGGACATCTAGAGCTATCGATGCCTCTCGATACGTAGCGCCTCGTCTCCGTCTCGGCCGCCATCCTGGGCTTCTGCTGTCGGGCGCTTTTGCTGGGCCTGAGGCATCGGCCCCCAACAACCTGCAGAGCTCTCCATTCGGCGCCACAGCGATGCCTCTCCAATTCCACACCTATCGATAGGCCTCGATATCGATACTATCGATATCGAGGCCTATCGATAGGCCTCGATTCCTCCGCATGGGGCCTGGCCTCTCTAGCTTTCCCTCTGGGAGCACTTTGCCTCTCGGCACGCACCGCACACTCTCCCCATTGCCTGCGCTCCGTTCAGCCCGGCCTCGAGCACCGTCCTTCTGCAGACCTTTGCTCACGACACCACCTCCACTCCTCTCAAGCCCTCTCAACGCCCATCCATTCCTCTCGAGGCACACACCCATCCTCTGCTCTCCCTTTCCCACGCCTCTGGCTCCACATCGACACGTATCGACAGCCACGGCTAAGCATCCAAAGCAATGCCTCCTCTCAGGCCTCCCTAATTCTCCCCGTAGACAGGCATGGCGAGGGCTCCTTCTTGCACCCCTCGTGCCCTTCCTGTACACCGCCCACTATCACCCTTCACCGTTCACGATATGCGCGGGCCTCGAGCACTACGGCTACGCATGCGGATGGCCAGGCAAGGACATCTAGAGCTATCGATGCCTCTCGATACGTAGCGCCTCGTCTCCGTCTCGGCCGCCATCCTGGGCTTCTGCTGTCGGGCGCTTTTGCTGGGCCTGAGGCATCGGCCCCCAACAACCTGCAGAGCTCTCCATTCGGCGCCACAGCGATGCCTCTCCAATTCCACACCTATCGATAGGCCTCGATTCCTCCGCATGGGGCCTGGCCTCTCTAGCTTTCCCTCTGGGAGCACTTTGCCTCTCGGCACGCACCGCACACTCTCCCCATTGCCTGCGCTCCGTTCGGCCCGGCCTCGAGCACCGTCCTTCTGCAGACCTTTGCTCACGACACCACCTCCACTCCTCCCAAGCCCTCTCAACGCCCATCCATTCCTCTCGAGGCACACACCCATCCTCTGCTCTCCCTTTCCCACACCTCTGGCTCCACATCGACACGTATCGACAGCCACGGCTAAGCATCCAAAGCAATGCCTCCTCTCAGGCCTCCCTAATTCTCCCCGTCGACAGGCATGGCGAGGGCTCCTTCTTGCACCGCTCGTGCCCTTCCTGTGCACCGCCCACTATCACCCTTGACCGTTCACGATATGCGCAGGCCTCGAGCACTACGGCTACGCATGCCGATGGCCAGGCAAGGACATCTAGAGCTATCGATGCCTCTCGATACGTAGCGCCTCGTCTCCGTCTCGGCCGCCATCCTGGGCTTCTGCTGTCGGGCGCTTTTGCTGGGCCTGAGGCATCGGCCCCCAACAACCTGCAGAGCTCTCCATTCGGCGCCACAGCGATGCCTCTCCAATTCCACACCTATCGATAGGCCTCGATTCCTCCGCATGGGGCCTGGCCTCTCTAGCTTTCCCTCTGGGAGCACTTTGCCTCTCGGCACGCACCGCACACTCTCCCCATTGCCTGCGCTCCGTTCGGACCGGCCTCGAGCACCGTCCTTCTGCAGACCTTTGCTCACGACACCACCTCCACTCCTCTCAAGCCCTCTCAACGCCCATCCATTCCTCTCAAGGCACACACCCATCCTCTGCTCTCCCTTTCCCACACCTCTGGCTCCACATCGACACGTATCGACAGCCACGGCTAAGCATCCAAAGCAATGCCTCCTCTCAGGCCTCCCTAATTCTCCCCGTTGACAGGCATGGCGAGGGCTCCTTCTTGCACCCCTCGTGCCCTTCCTGTGCACCGCCCCTATCACCCTTGACCGTTCACGATATGCGCGGGCCCGGAGCACTACGGCTACGCATGCCGATGGCCAGGCAAGGACATCTAGAGCTATCGATGCCTCTCGATACGTAGCGCCTCGTCTCCGTCTCGGCCGCCATCCTGGGCTTCTGCTGTCGGGCGCTTTTGCTGGGCCTGAGGCATCGGCCCCCAGCAACCTGCAGAGCTCTCCATTCGGCACCACAGCGATGCCTCTCCAATTCCACACCTATCGATAGGCCTCGATATCGATACTATCGATATCGAGGCCTATCGATAGGCCTCGATTCCTCCGCATGGGGCCTGGCCTCTCTAGCTTTCCCTCTGGGAGCACTTTGCCTCTCGGCACGCACCGCACACTCTCCCCATTGCCTGCGCTCCGTTCGGCCCGGCCTCGAGCACCGTCCTTCTGCAGACCTTTGCTCACGACACCACCTCCACTCCTCTCAAGCCCTCTCAACGCCCATCCATTCCTCTCGAGGCACACACCCATCCTCTGCTCTCCCTTTCCCACGCCTCTGGCTACACATCGACACGTATCGACAGCCACGGCTAAGCATCCAAAGCAATGCCTCCTCTCAGGCCTCCCTAATTCTCCCCGTCGACAGGCATGGCGAGGGCTCCTTCTTGCACCGCTCGTGCCCTTCCTGTGCACCGCCCACTATCACCCTTGACCGTTCACGATATGCGCAGGCCTCGAGCACTACGCCTACGCATGCCGATGGCCAGGCAAGGACATCTAGAGCTACTGATGCCTCTCGATACGTAGCGCCTCGTCTCCGTCTCGGCCGCCATCCTGGGCTTCTGCTGTCGGGCGCTTTTGCTGGGCCTGAGGCATCGGCCCCCAGCAACCTGCAGAGCTCTCCATTCGGCGCCACAGCGATGCCTCTCCAATTCCACACCTATCGATAGGCCTCGATATCGATACTATCGATATCGAGGCCTATCGATAGGCCTCGATTCCTCCGCATGGGGCCTGGCCTCTCTAGCTTTCCCTCTGGGAGCACTTTGCCTCTCGGCACGCACCGCACACTCTCCCCATTGCCTGCGCTCCGTTCGGCCCGGCCTCGAGCACCGACCTTCTGCAGACCTTTGCTCACGACACCACCTCCACTCCTCTCAAGCCCTCTCAACGCCCATCCATTCCTCTCGAGGCACACACCCATCCTCTGCTCTCCCTTTCCCACACCTCTGGCTCCACATCGACACGTATCGACAGCCACGACTAAGCATCCAAAGCAATGCCTCCTCTCAGGCCTCCCTAATTCTCCCCGTCGACAGGCATGGCGAGGGCTCCTTCTTGCACCCCTCGTGCCCTTCCTGTGCACCGCCCACTATCACCCTTGACCGTTCACGATATGCGCAGGCCTCGAGCACTACGGCTACGCATGCCGATGGCCAGGCAAGGACATCTAGAGCTATCGATGCCTCTCGATACGTAGCGCCTCGTCTCCGTCTCGGCCGCCATCCTGGGCTTCTGCTGTCGGGCGCTTTTGCTGGGCCTGAGGCATCGGCCCCCAACAACCTGCAGAGCTCTCCATTCGGCGCCACAGCGATGCCTCTCCAATTCCACACCTATCGATAGGCCTCGATTCCTCCGCATGGGGCCTGGCCTCTCTAGCTTTCCCTCTGGGAGCACTTTGCCTCTCGGCACGCACCGCACACTCTCCCCATTGCCTGCGCTCCGTTCGGACCGGCCTCGAGCACCGTCCTTCTGCAGACCTTTGCTCACGACACCACCTCCACTCCTCTCAAGCCCTCTCAACGCCCATCCATTCCTCTCAAGGCACACACCCATCCTCTGCTCTCCCTTTCCCACGCCTCTGGCTCCACATCGACACGTATCGACAG
This sequence comes from Struthio camelus, assembly GCF_040807025.1. Lineage (NCBI taxonomy): Eukaryota > Metazoa > Chordata > Aves > Struthioniformes > Struthionidae > Struthio > Struthio camelus. The sequence continues at coordinate 99,191,949 of NC_090943.1, read as the reverse complement.
CCACGGCTAAGCATCCAAAGCAATGCCTCCTCTCAGGCCTCCCTAATTCTCCCCATCGACAGGCATGGCGAGGGCTCCTTCTTGCACCCCTCGTGCCCTTCCTGTGCACCGCCCACTATCACCCTTGACCGTTCACGATATGCGCGGGCCCGGAGCACTACGGCTACGCATGCCGATGGCCAGGCAAGGACATCTAGAGCTATCGATGCCTCTCGATACGTAGCGCCTCGTCTCCGTCTCGGCCGCCATCCTGGGCTTCTGCTGTCGGGCGCTTTTGCTGGGCCTGAGGCATCGGCCCCCAACAACCTGCAGAGCTCTCCATTCGGCGCCACAGCGATGCCTCTCCAATTCCACACCTATCGATAGGCCTCGATATCGATACTATCGATATCGAGGCCTATCGATAGGCCTCGATTCCTCCGCATGGGGCCTGGCCTCTCTAGCTTTCCCTCTGGGAGCACTTTGCCTCTCGGCACGCACCGCACACTCTCCCCATTGCCTGCGCTCCGTTCAGCCCGGCCTCGAGCACCGTCCTTCTGCAGACCTTTGCTCACGACACCACCTCCACTCCTCCCAAGCCCTCTCAACACCCATCCATTCCTCTCGAGGCACACACCCATCCTCTGCTCTCCCTTTCCCACGCCTCTGGCTCCACATCAACACGTATCGACAGCCACGGCTAAGCATCCAAAGCAATGCCTCCTCTCAGGCCTCCCTAATTCTCCCCGTCGACAGGCATGGCGAGGGCTCCTTCTTGCACCCCTCGTGCCCTTCCTGTGCACCGCCCACTATCACCCTTCACCGTTCACGATATGCGCGGGCCTCGAGCACTACGGCTACGCATGCGGATGGCCAGGCAAGGACATCTAGAGCTATCGATGCCTCTCGATACGTAGCGCCTCGTCTCCGTCTCGGCCGCCATCCTGGGCTTTTGCTGTCGGGCGCTTTTGCTGGGCCTGAGGCATCGGCCCCCAACAACCTGCAGAGCTCTCCATTCGGCGCCACAGCGATGCCTCTCCAATTCCACACCTATCGATAGGCCTCGATTCCTCCGCATGGGGCCTGGCCTCTCTAGCTTTCCCTCTGGGAGCACTTTGCCTCTCGGCACGCACCGCACACTCTCCCCATTGCCTGCGCTCCGTTCGGACCGGCCTCGAGCACCGTCCTTCTGCAGACCTTTGCTCACGACACCACCTCCACTCCTCCCAAGCCCTCTCAACGCCCATCCATTCCTCTCGAGGCACACACCCATCCTCTGCTCTCCCTTTCCCACACCTCTGGCTCCACATCGACACGTATCGACAGCCACGGCTAAGCATCCAAAGCAATGCCTCCTCTCAGGCCTCCCTAATTCTCCCCGTCGACAGGCATGGCGAGGGCTCCTTCTTGCACCACTCGTGCCCTTCCTGTGCACCGCCCACTATCACCCTTGACCGTTCACGATATGCGCAGGCCTCGAGCACTACGGCTACGCATGCCGATGGCCAGGCAAGGACATCTAGAGCTATCGATGCCTCTCGATACGTAGCGCCTCGTCTCCGTCTCGGCCGCCATCCTGGGCTTCTGCTGTCGGGCGCTTTTGCTGGGCCTGAGGCATCGGCCCCCAACAACCTGCAGAGCTCTCCATTCGGCGCCACAGCGATGCCTCTCCAATTCCACACCTATCGATAGGCCTCGATTCCTCCGCATGGGGCCTGGCCTCTCTAGCTTTCCCTCTGGGAGCACTTTGCCTCTCGGCACGCACCGCACACTCTCCCCATTGCCTGCGCTCCGTTCGGACCGGCCTCGAGCACCGTCCTTCTGCAGACCTTTGCTCACGACACCACCTCCACTCCTCTCAAGCCCTCTCAACGCCCATCCATTCCTCTCGAGGCACACACCCATCCTCTGCTCTCCCTTTCCCACACCTCTGGCTCCACATCGACACGTATCGACAGCCACGGCTAAGCATCCAAAGCAATGCCTCCTCTCAGGCCTCCCTAATTCTCCCCGTTGACAGGCATGGCGAGGGCTCCTTCTTGCACCCCTCGTGCCCTTCCTGTGCACCGCCCCTATCACCCTTGACCGTTCACGATATGCGCGGGCCCGGAGCACTACGGCTACGCATGCCGATGGCCAGGCAAGGACATCTAGAGCTATCGATGCCTCTCGATACGTAGCGCCTCGTCTCCGTCTCGGCCGCCATCCTGGGCTTCTGCTGTCGGGCGCTTTTGCTGGGCCTGAGGCATCGGCCCCCAGCAACCTGCAGAGCTCTCCATTCGGCACCACAGCGATGCCTCTCCAATTCCACACCTATCGATAGGCCTCGATATCGATACTATCGATATCGAGGCCTATCGATAGGCCTCGATTCCTCCGCATGGGGCCTGGCCTCTCTAGCTTTCCCTCTGGGAGCACTTTGCCTCTCGGCACGCACCGCACACTCTCCCCATTGCCTGCGCTCCGTTCGGACCGGCCTCGAGCACCGTCCTTCTGCAGACCTTTGCTCACGACACCACCTCCACTCCTCTCAAGCCCTCTCAACGCCCATCCATTCCTCTCGAGGCACACACCCATCCTCTGCTCTCCCTTTCCCACGCCTCTGGCTACACATCGACACGTATCGACAGCCACGGCTAAGCATCCAAAGCAATGCCTCCTCTCAGGCCTCCCTAATTCTCCCCATCGACAGGCATGGCGAGGGCTCCTTCTTGCACCCCTCGTGCCCTTCCTGTGCACCGCCCACTATCACCCTTCACCGTTCACGATATGCGCGGGCCTCGAGCACTACGGCTACGCATGCGGATGGCCAGGCAAGGACATCTAGAGCTATCGATGCCTCTCGATACGTAGCACCTCGTCTCCGTCTCGGCCGCCATCCTGGGCTTCTGCTGTCGGGCGCTTTTGCTGGGCCTGAGGCATCGGCCCCCAACAACCTGCAGAGCTCTCCATTCGGCGCCACAGCGATGCCTCTCCAATTCCACACCTATCGATAGGCCTCGATTCCTCCGCATGGGGCCTGGCCTCTCTAGCTTTCCCTCTGGGAGCACTTTGCCTCTCGGCACGCACCGCACACTCTCCCCATTGCCTGCGCTCCGTTCGGCCCGGCCTCGAGCACCGACCTTCTGCAGACCTTTGCTCACGACACCACCTCCACTCCTCCCAAGCCCTCTCAACGCCCATCCATTCCTCTCGAGGCACACACCCATCCTCTGCTCTCCCTTTCCCACACCTCTGGCTCCACATCGACACGTATCGACAGCCACGGCTAAGCATCCAAAGCAATGCCTCCTCTCAGGCCTCCCTAATTCTCCCCGTCGACAGGCATGGCGAGGGCTCCTTCTTGCACCGCTCGTGCCCTTCCTGTGCACCGCCCACTATCACCCTTGACCGTTCACGATATGCGCAGGCCTCGAGCACTACGCCTACGCATGCCGATGGCCAGGCAAGGACATCTAGAGCTACTGATGCCTCTCGATACGTAGCGCCTCGTCTCCGTCTCGGCCGCCATCCTGGGCTTCTGCTGTCGGGCGCTTTTGCTGGGCCTGAGGCATCGGCCCCCAGCAACCTGCAGAGCTCTCCATTCGGCGCCACAGCGATGCCTCTCCAATTCCACACCTATCGATAGGCCTCGATATCGATACTATCGATATCGAGGCCTATCGATAGGCCTCGATTCCTCCGCATGGGGCCTGGCCTCTCTAGCTTTCCCTCTGGGAGCACTTTGCCTCTCGGCACGCACCGCACACTCTCCCCATTGCCTGCGCTCCGTTCGGCCCGGCCTCGAGCACCGACCTTCTGCAGACCTTTGCTCACGACACCACCTCCACTCCTCTCAAGCCCTCTCAACGCCCATCCATTCCTCTCGAGGCACACACCCATCCTCTGCTCTCCCTTTCCCACACCTCTGGCTCCACATCGACACGTATCGACAGCCACGGCTAAGCATCCAAAGCAATGCCTCCTCTCAGGCCTCCCTAATTCTCCCCGTCGACAGGCATGGCGAGGGCTCCTTCTTGCACCGCTCGTGCCCTTCCTGTGCACCGCCCACTATCACCCTTGACCGTTCACGATATGCGCAGGCCTCGAGCACTACGGCTACGCATGCCGATGGCCAGGCAAGGACATCTAGAGCTATCGATGCCTCTCGATACGTAGCGCCTCGTCTCCGTCTCGGCCGCCATCCTGGGCTTCTGCTGTCGGGCGCTTTTGCTGGGCCTGAGGCATCGGCCCCCAACAACCTGCAGAGCTCTCCATTCGGCGCCACAGCGATGCCTCTCCAATTCCACACCTATCGATAGGCCTCGATATCGATACTATCGATATCGAGGCCTATCGATAGGCCTCGATTCCTCCGCATGGGGCCTGGCCTCTCTAGCTTTCCCTCTGGGAGCACTTTGCCTCTCGGCACGCACCGCACACTCTCCCCATTGCCTGCGCTCCGTTCGGCCCAGCCTCGAGCACCGTCCTTCTGCAGACCTTTGCTCACGACACCACCTCCACTCCTCCCAAGCCCTCTCAACGCCCATCCATTCCTCTCGAGGCACACACCCATCCTCTGCTCTCCCTTTCCCACGCCTCTGGCTCCACATCGACACGTATCGACAGCCACGGCTAAGCATCCAAAACAATGCCTCCTCTCAGGCCTCCCTAATTCTCCCCGTAGACAGGCATGGCGAGGGCTCCTTCTTGCACCCCTCGTGCCCTTCCTGTGCACCGCCCACTATCACCCTTGACCGTTCACGATATGCGCGGGCCTCGAGCACTACGGCTACGCATGCCTATGGCCAGGCAAGGACATCTAGAGCTATCGATGCCTCTCGATACGTAGCGCCTCGTCTCCGTCTCGGCCGCCATCCTGGGCTTCTGCTGTCGGGCGCTTTTGCTGGGCCTGAGGCATCGGCCCCCAACAACCTGCAGAGCTCTCCATTCGGCGCCACAGCGATGCCTCTCCAATTCCACACCTATCGATAGGCCTCGATATCGATACTATCGATATCGAGGCCTATCGATAGGCCTCGATTCCTCCGCATGGGGCCTGGCCTCTCTAGCTTTCCCTCTGGGAGCACTTTGCCTCTCGGCACGCACCGCACACTCTCCCCATTGCCTGCGCTCCGTTCGGCCCGGCCTCGAGCACCGACCTTCTGCAGACCTTTGCTCACGACACCACCTCCACTCCTCTCAAGCCCTCTCAACGCCCATCCATTCCTCTCGAGGCACACACCCATCCTCTGCTCTCCCTTTCCCACACCTCTGGCTCCACATCGACACGTATCGACAGCCACGGCTAAGCATCCAAAGCAATGCCTCCTCTCAGGCCTCCCTAATTCTCCCCGTCGACAGGCATGGCGAGGGCTCCTTCTTGCACCCCTCGTGCCCTTCCTGTGCACCGCCCACTATCACCCTTGACCGTTCACGATATGCGCAGGCCTCGAGCACTACGGCTACGCATGCCGATGGCCAGGCAAGGACATCTAGAGCTATCGATGCCTCTCGATACGTAGCGCCTCGTCTCCGTCTCGGCCGCCATCCTGGGCTTCTGCTGTCGGGCGCTTTTGCTGGGCCTGAGGCATCGGCCCCCAACAACCTGCAGAGCTCTCCATTCGGCGCCACAGCGATGCCTCTCCAATTCCACACCTATCGATAGGCCTCGATATCGATACTATCGATATCGAGGCCTATCGATAGGCCTCGATTCCTCCGCATGGGGCCTGGCCTCTCTAGCTTTCCCTCTGGGAGCACTTTGCCTCTCGGCACGCACCGCACACTCTCCCCATTGCCTGCGCTCCGTTCGGCCCAGCCTCGAGCACCGTCCTTCTGCAGACCTTTGCTCACGACACCACCTCCACTCCTCCCAAGCCCTCTCAACGCCCATCCATTCCTCTCGAGGCACACACCCATCCTCTGCTCTCCCTTTCCCACGCCTCTGGCTCCACATCGACACGTATCGACAGCCACGGCTAAGCATCCAAAGCAATGCCTCCTCTCAGGCCTCCCTAATTCTCCCCGTCGACAGGCATGGCGAGGGCTCCTTCTTGCACCCCTCGTGCCCTTCCTGTGCACCGCCCACTATCACCCTTGACCGTTCACGATATGCGCAGGCCTCGAGCACTACGGCTACGCATGCCGATGGCCAGGCAAGGACATCTAGAGCTATCGATGCCTCTCGGTACGTAGCGCCTCGTCTCCGTCTCGGCCGCCATCCTGGGCTTCTGCTGTCGGGCGCTTTTGCTGGGCCTGAGGCATCGGCCCCCAACAACCTGCAGAGCTCTCCATTCGGCGCCACAGCGATGCCTCTCCAATTCCACACCTATCGATAGGCCTCGATATCGATACTATCGATATCGAGGCCTATCGATAGGCCTCGATTCCTCCGCATGGGGCCTGGCCTCTCTAGCTTTCCCTCTGGGAGCACTTTGCCTCTCGGCACGCACCGCACACTCTCCCCATTGCCTGCGCTCCGTTCGGACCGGCCTCGAGCACCGTCCTTCTGCAGACCTTTGCTCACGACACCACCTCCACTCCTCTCAAGCCCTCTCAACGCCCATCCATTCCTCTCGAGGCACACACCCATCCTCTGCTCTCCCTTTCCCACACCTCTGGCTCCACATCGACACGTATCGACAGCCACGGCTAAGCATCCAAAGCAATGCCTCCTCTCAGGCCTCCCTAATTCTCCCCATCGACAGGCATGGCGAGGGCTCCTTCTTGCACCCCTCGTGCCCTTCCTGTGCACCGCCCACTATCACCCTTGACCGTTCACGATATGCGCGGGCCTCGAGCACTACGGCTACGCATGCCTATGGCCAGGCAAGGACATCTAGAACTATCGATGCCTCTCGATACGTAGCGCCTCGTCTCCGTCTCGGCCGCCATCCTGGGCTTCTGCTGTCGGGCGCTTTTGCTGGGCCTGAGGCATCGGCCCCCAGCAACCTGCAGAGCTCTCCATTCGGCACCACAGCGATGCCTCTCCAATTCCACACCTATCGATAGGCCTCGATATCGATACTATCGATATCGAGGCCTATCGATAGGCCTCGATTCCTCCGCATGGGGCCTGGCCTCTCTAGCTTTCCCTCTGGGAGCACTTTGCCTCTCGGCACGCACCGCACACTCTCCCCATTGCCTGCGCTCTGTTCGGCCCGGCCTCGAGCACCGTCCTTCTGCAGACCTTTGCTCACGACACCACCTCCACTCCTCCCAAGCCCTCTCAACGCCCATCCATTCCTCTCGAGGCACACACCCATCCTCTGCTCTCCCTTTCCCACGCCTCTGGCTCCACATCGACACGTATCGACAGCCACGGCTAAGCATCCAAAGCAATGCCTCCTCTCAGGCCTCCCTAATTCTCCCCGTCGACAGGCATGGCGAGGGCTCCTTCTTGCACCGCTCGTGCCCTTCCTGTGCACCGCCCACTATCACCCTTCACCGTTCACGATATGCGCGGGCCTCGAGCACTACGGCTACGCATGCCGATGGCCAGGCAAGGACATCTAGAGCTATCGATGCCTCTCGATACGTAGCGCCTCGTCTCCGTCTCGGCCGCCATCCTGGGCTTCTGCTGTCGGGCGCTTTTGCTGGGCCTGAGGCATCGGCCCCCAACAACCTGCAGAGCTCTCCATTCGGCGCCACAGCGATGCCTCTCCAATTCCACACCTATCGATAGGCCTCGATTCCTCCGCATGGGGCCTGGCCTCTCTAGCTTTCCCTCTGGGAGCACTTTGCCTCTCGGCACGCACCGCACACTCTCCCCATTGCCTGCGCTCTGTTCGGCCCGGCCTCGAGCACCGTCCTTCTGCAGACCTTTGCTCACGACACCACCTCCACTCCTCCCAAGCCCTCTCAACGCCCATCCATTCCTCTCGAGGCACACACCCATCCTCTGCTCTCCCTTTCCCACACCTCTGGCTCCACATCGACACGTATCGACAGCCACGGCTAAGCATCCAAAGCAATGCCTCCTCTCAGGCCTCCCTAATTCTCCCCGTCGACAGGCATGGCGAGGGCTCCTTCTTGCACCCCTCGTGCCCTTCCTGTGCACCGCCCACTATCACCCTTGACCGTTCACGATATGCGCGGGCCTCGAGCACTACGGCTACGCATGCCTATGGCCAGGCAAGGACATCTAGAGCTATCGATGCCTCTCGATACGTAGCGCCTCGTCTCCGTCTCGGCCGCCATCCTGGGCTTCTGCTGTCGGGCGCTTTTGCTGGGCCTGAGGCATCGGCCCCCAACAACCTGCAGAGCTCTCCATTCGGCGCCACAGCGATGCCTCTCCAATTCCACACCTATCGATAGGCCTCGATTCCTCCGCATGGGGCCTGGCCTCTCTAGCTTTCCCTCTGGGAGCACTTTGCCTCTCGGCACGCACCGCACACTCTCCCCATTGCCTGCGCTCCGTTCGGACCGGCCTCGAGCACCGTCCTTCTGCAGACCTTTGCTCACGACACCACCTCCACTCCTCTCAAGCCCTCTCAACGCCCATCCATTCCTCTCGAGGCACACACCCATCCTCTGCTCTCCCTTTCCCACACCTCTGGCTCCACATCGACACGTATCGACAGCCACGGCTAAGCATCCAAAGCAATGCCTCCTCTCAGGCCTCCCTAATTCTCCCCGTCGACAGGCATGGCGAGGGCTCCTTCTTGCACCCCTCGTGCCCTTCCTGTGCACCGCCCCTATCACCCTTGACCGTTCACGATATGCGCGGGCCCGGAGCACTACGGCTACGCATGCGGATGGCCAGGCAAGGACATCTAGAGCTATCGATGCCTCTCGATACGTAGCGCCTCGTCTCCGTCTCGGCCGCCATCCTGGGCTTCTGCTGTCGGGCGCTTTTGCTGGGCCTGAGGCATCGGCCCCCAGCAACCTGCAGAGCTCTCCATTCGGCACCACAGCGATGCCTCTCCAATTCCACACCTATCGATAGGCCTCGATATCGATACTATCGATATCGAGGCCTATCGATAGGCCTCGATTCCTCCGCATGGGGCCTGGCCTCTCTAGCTTTCCCTCTGGGAGCACTTTGCCTCTCGGCACGCACCGCACACTCTCCCCATTGCCTGCGCTCCGTTCGGACCGGCCTCGAGCACCGTCCTTCTGCAGACCTTTGCTCACGACACCACCTCCACTCCTCTCAAGCCCTCTCAACGCCCATCCATTCCTCTCGAGGCACACACCCATCCTCTGCTCTCCCTTTCCCACACCTCTGGCTCCACATCGACACGTATCGACAGCCACGGCTAAGCATCCAAAACAATGCCTCCTCTCAGGCCTCCCTAATTCTCCCCGTAGACAGGCATGGCGAGGGCTCCTTCTTGCACCCCTCGTGCCCTTCCTGTGCACCGCCCACTATCACCCTTGACCGTTCACGATATGCGCGGGCCTCGAGCACTACGGCTACGCATGCCTATGGCCAGGCAAGGACATCTAGAGCTATCGATGCCTCTCGATACGTAGCGCCTCGTCTCCGTCTCGGCCGCCATCCTGGGCTTCTGCTGTCGGGCGCTTTTGCTGGGCCTGAGGCATCGGCCCCCAACAACCTGCAGAGCTCTCCATTCGGCGCCACAGCGATGCCTCTCCAATTCCACACCTATCGATAGGCCTCGATATCGATACTATCGATATCGAGGCCTATCGATAGGCCTCGATTCCTCCGCATGGGGCCTGGCCTCTCTAGCTTTCCCTCTGGGAGCACTTTGCCTCTCGGCACGCACCGCACACTCTCCCCATTGCCTGCGCTCTGTTCGGCCCGGCCTCGAGCACCGTCCTTCTGCAGACCTTTGCTCACGACACCACCTCCACTCCTCCCAAGCCCTCTCAACGCCCATCCATTCCTCTCGAGGCACACACCCATCCTCTGCTCTCCCTTTCCCACACCTCTGGCTCCACATCGACACGTATCGACAGCCACGGCTAAGCATCCAAAGCAATGCCTCCTCTCAGGCCTCCCTAATTCTCCCCGTCGACAGGCATGGCGAGGGCTCCTTCTTGCACCCCTCGTGCCCTTCCTGTGCACCGCCCACTATCACCCTTGACCGTTCACGATATGCGCGGGCCTCGAGCACTACGGCTACGCATGCCTATGGCCAGGCAAGGACATCTAGAGCTATCGATGCCTCTCGATACGTAGCGCCTCGTCTCCGTCTCGGCCGCCATCCTGGGCTTCTGCTGTCGGGCGCTTTTGCTGGGCCTGAGGCATCGGCCCCCAACAACCTGCAGAGCTCTCCATTCGGCGCCACAGCGATGCCTCTCCAATTCCACACCTATCGATAGGCCTCGATTCCTCCGCATGGGGCCTGGCCTCTCTAGCTTTCCCTCTGGGAGCACTTTGCCTCTCGGCACGCACCGCACACTCTCCCCATTGCCTGCGCTCCGTTCGGACCGGCCTCGAGCACCGTCCTTCTGCAGACCTTTGCTCACGACACCACCTCCACTCCTCTCAAGCCCTCTCAACGCCCATCCATTCCTCTCGAGGCACACACCCATCCTCTGCTCTCCCTTTCCCACACCTCTGGCTCCACATCGACACGTATCGACAGCCACGGCTAAGCATCCAAAGCAATGCCTCCTCTCAGGCCTCCCTAATTCTCCCCGTCGACAGGCATGGCGAGGGCTCCTTCTTGCACCCCTCGTGCCCTTCCTGTGCACCGCCCCTATCACCCTTGACCGTTCACGATATGCGCGGGCCCGGAGCACTACGGCTACGCATGCGGATGGCCAGGCAAGGACATCTAGAGCTATCGATGCCTCTCGATACGTAGCGCCTCGTCTCCGTCTCGGCCGCCATCCTGGGCTTCTGCTGTCGGGCGCTTTTGCTGGGCCTGAGGCATCGGCCCCCAGCAACCTGCAGAGCTCTCCATTCGGCACCACAGCGATGCCTCTCCAATTCCACACCTATCGATAGGCCTCGATATCGATACTATCGATATCGAGGCCTATCGATAGGCCTCGATTCCTCCGCATGGGGCCTGGCCTCTCTAGCTTTCCCTCTGGGAGCACTTTGCCTCTCGGCACGCACCGCACACTCTCCCCATTGCCTGCGCTCCGTTCGGACCGGCCTCGAGCACCGTCCTTCTGCAGACCTTTGCTCACGACACCACCTCCACTCCTCTCAAGCCCTCTCAACGCCCATCCATTCCTCTCGAGGCACACACCCATCCTCTGCTCTCCCTTTCCCACACCTCTGGCTCCACATCGACACGTATCGACAGCCACGGCTAAGCATCCAAAACAATGCCTCCTCTCAGGCCTCCCTAATTCTCCCCGTAGACAGGCATGGCGAGGGCTCCTTCTTGCACCCCTCGTGCCCTTCCTGTGCACCGCCCACTATCACCCTTGACCGTTCACGATATGCGCGGGCCTCGAGCACTACGGCTACGCATGCCTATGGCCAGGCAAGGACATCTAGAGCTATCGATGCCTCTCGATACGTAGCGCCTCGTCTCCGTCTCGGCCGCCATCCTGGGCTTCTGCTGTCGGGCGCTTTTGCTGGGCCTGAGGCATCGGCCCCCAACAACCTGCAGAGCTCTCCATTCGGCGCCACAGCGATGCCTCTCCAATTCCACACCTATCGATAGGCCTCGATATCGATACTATCGATATCGAGGCCTATCGATAGGCCTCGATTCCTCCGCATGGGGCCTGGCCTCTCTAGCTTTCCCTCTGGGAGCACTTTGCCTCTCGGCACGCACCGCACACTCTCCCCATTGCCTGCGCTCCGTTCGGACCGGCCTCGAGCACCGTCCTTCTGCAGACCTTTGCTCACGACACCACCTCCACTCCTCTCAAGCCCTCTCAACGCCCATCCATTCCTCTCGAGGCACACACCCATCCTCTGCTCTCCCTTTCCCACACCTCTGGCTCCACATCGACACGTATCGACAGCCACGGCTAAGCATCCAAAGCAATGCCTCCTCTCAGGCCTCCCTAATTCTCCCCGTCGACAGGCATGGCGAGGGCTCCTTCTTGCACCCCTCGTGCCCTTCCTGTGCACCGCCCACTATCACCCTTGACCGTTCACGATATGCGCGGGCCCGGAGCACTACGGCTACGCATGCGGATGGCCAGGCAAGGACATCTAGAGCTATCGATGCCTCTCGATACGTAGCGCCTCGTCTCCGTCTCGGCCGCCATCCTGGGCTTCTGCTGTCGGGCGCTTTTGCTGGGCCTGAGGCATCGGCCCCCAACAACCTGCAGAGCTCTCCATTCGGCGCCACAGCGATGCCTCTCCAATTCCACACCTATCGATAGGCCTCGATTCCTCCGCATGGGGCCTGGCCTCTCTAGCTTTCCCTCTGGGAGCACTTTGCCTCTCGGCACGCACCGCACACTCTCCCCATTGCCTGCGCTCCGTTCGGACCGGCCTCGAGCACCGTCCTTCTGCAGACCTTTGCTCACGACACCACCTCCACTCCTCTCAAGCCCTCTCAACGCCCATCCATTCCTCTCGAGGCACACACCCATCCTCTGCTCTCCCTTTCCCACACCTCTGGCTCCACATCGACACGTATCGACAGCCACGGCTAAGCATCCAAAGCAATGCCTCCTCTCAGGCCTCCCTAATTCTCCCCGTCGACAGGCATGGCGAGGGCTCCTTCTTGCACCCCTCGTGCCCTTCCTGTGCACCGCCCCTATCACCCTTGACCGTTCACGATATGCGCGGGCCCGGAGCACTACGGCTACGCATGCGGATGGCCAGGCAAGGACATCTAGAGCTATCGATGCCTCTCGATACGTAGCGCCTCGTCTCCGTCTCGGCCGCCATCCTGGGCTTCTGCTGTCGGGCGCTTTTGCTGGGCCTGAGGCATCGGCCCCCAGCAACCTGCAGAGCTCTCCATTCGGCACCACAGCGATGCCTCTCCAATTCCACACCTATCGATAGGCCTCGATATCGATACTATCGATATCGAGGCCTATCGATAGGCCTCGATTCCTCCGCATGGGGCCTGGCCTCTCTAGCTTTCCCTCTGGGAGCACTTTGCCTCTCGGCACGCACCGCACACTCTCCCCATTGCCTGCGCTCCGTTCGGACCGGCCTCGAGCACCGTCCTTCTGCAGACCTTTGCTCACGACACCACCTCCACTCCTCTCAAGCCCTCTCAACGCCCATCCATTCCTCTCGAGGCACACACCCATCCTCTGCTCTCCCTTTCCCACACCTCTGGCTCCACATCGACACGTATCGACAGCCACGGCTAAGCATCCAAAACAATGCCTCCTCTCAGGCCTCCCTAATTCTCCCCGTAGACAGGCATGGCGAGGGCTCCTTCTTGCACCCCTCGTGCCCTTCCTGTGCACCGCCCACTATCACCCTTGACCGTTCACGATATGCGCGGGCCTCGAGCACTACGGCTACGCATGCCTATGGCCAGGCAAGGACATCTAGAGCTATCGATGCCTCTCGATACGTAGCGCCTCGTCTCCGTCTCGGCCGCCATCCTGGGCTTCTGCTGTCGGGCGCTTTTGCTGGGCCTGAGGCATCGGCCCCCAACAACCTGCAGAGCTCTCCATTCGGCGCCACAGCGATGCCTCTCCAATTCCACACCTATCGATAGGCCTCGATATCGATACTATCGATATCGAGGCCTATCGATAGGCCTCGATTCCTCCGCATGGGGCCTGGCCTCTCTAGCTTTCCCTCTGGGAGCACTTTGCCTCTCGGCACGCACCGCACACTCTCCCCATTGCCTGCGCTCCGTTCGGACCGGCCTCGAGCACCGTCCTTCTGCAGACCTTTGCTCACGACACCACCTCCACTCCTCTCAAGCCCTCTCAACGCCCATCCATTCCTCTCGAGGCACACACCCATCCTCTGCTCTCCCTTTCCCACACCTCTGGCTCCACATCGACACGTATCGACAGCCACGGCTAAGCATCCAAAGCAATGCCTCCTCTCAGGCCTCCCTAATTCTCCCCGTCGACAGGCATGGCGAGGGCTCCTTCTTGCACCGCTCGTGCCCTTCCTGTGCACCGCCCACTATCACCCTTGACCGTTCACGATATGCGCAGGCCTCGAGCACTACGGCTACGCATGCCGATGGCCAGGCAAGGACATCTAGAGCTATCGATGCCTCTCGATACGTAGCGCCTCGTCTCCGTCTCGGCCGCCATCCTGGGCTTCTGCTGTCGGGCGCTTTTGCTGGGCCTGAGGCATCGGCCCCCAACAACCTGCAGAGCTCTCCATTCGGCGCCACAGCGATGCCTCTCCAATTCCACACCTATCGATAGGCCTCGATATCGATACTATCGATATCGAGGCCTATCGATAGGCCTCGATTCCTCCGCATGGGGCCTGGCCTCTCTAGCTTTCCCTCTGGGAGCACTTTGCCTCTCGGCACGCACCGCACACTCTCCCCATTGCCTGCGCTCCGTTCGGCCCAGCCTCGAGCACCGTCCTTCTGCAGACCTTTGCTCACGACACCACCTCCACTCCTCCCAAGCCCTCTCAACGCCCATCCATTCCTCTCGAGGCACACACCCATCCTCTGCTCTCCCTTTCCCACACCTCTGGCTCCACATCGACACGTATCGACAGCCACGGCTAAGCATCCAAAGCAATGCCTCCTCTCAGGCCTCCCTAATTCTCCCCGTCGACAGGCATGGCGAGGGCTCCTTCTTGCACCCCTCGTGCCCTTCCTGTGCACCGCCCACTATCACCCTTGACCGTTCACGATATGCGCAGGCCTCGAGCACTACGGCTACGCATGCAGATGGCCAGGCAAGGACATCTAGAGCTATCGATGCCTCTCAATACGTAGCGCCTCGTCTCCGTCTCGGCCGCCATCCTGGGCTTCTGCTGTCGGGCGCTTTTGCTGGGCCTGAGGCATCGGCCCCCAGCAACCTGCAGAGCTCTCCATTCGGCACCACAGCGATGCCTCTCCAATTCCACACCTATCGATAGGCCTCGATATCGATACTATCGATATCGAGGCCTATCGATAGGCCTCGATTCCTCCGCATGGGGCCTGGCCTCTCTAGCTTTCCCTCTGGGAGCACTTTGCCTCTCGGCACGCACCGCACACTCTCCCCATTGCCTGCGCTCTGTTCGGCCCGGCCTCGAGCACCGTCCTTCTGCAGACCTTTGCTCACGACACCACCTCCACTCCTCCCAAGCCCTCTCAACACCCATCCATTCCTCTCGAGGCACACACCCATCCTCTGCTCTCCCTTTCCCACGCCTCTGGCTCCACATCGACACGTATCGACAGCCACGGCTAAGCATCCAAAGCAATGCCTCCTCTCAGGCCTCCCTAATTCTCCCCGTCGACAGGCATGGCGAGGGCTCCTTCTTGCACCCCTCGTGCCCTTCCTGTGCACCGCCCACTATCACCCTTGACCGTTCACGATATGCGCGGGCCTCGAGCACTACGGCTACGCATGCGGATGGCCAGGCAAGGACATCTAGAGCTATCGATGCCTCTCGATACGTAGCGCCTCGTCTCCGTCTCGGCCGCCATCCTGGGCTTCTGCTGTCGGGCGCTTTTGCTGGGCCTGAGGCATCGGCCCCCAACAACCTGCAGAGCTCTCCATTCGGCGCCACAGCGATGCCTCTCCAATTCCACACCTATCGATAGGCCTCGATTCCTCCGCATGGGGCCTGGCCTCTCTAGCTTTCCCTCTGGGAGCACTTTGCCTCTCGGCACGCACCGCACACTCTCCCCATTGCCTGCGCTCTGTTCGGCCCGGCCTCGAGCACCGTCCTTCTGCAGACCTTTGCTCACGACACCACCTCCACTCCTCCCAAGCCCTCTCAACGCCCATCCATTCCTCTCGAGGCACACACCCATCCTCTGCTCTCCCTTTCCCACACCTCTGGCTCCACATCGACACGTATCGACAGCCACGGCTAAGCATCCAAAGCAATGCCTCCTCTCAGGCCTCCCTAATTCTCCCCGTCGACAGGCATGGCGAGGGCTCCTTCTTGCACCCCTCGTGCCCTTCCTGTGCACCGCCCACTATCACCCTTGACCGTTCACGATATGCGCGGGCCTCGAGCACTACGGCTACGCATGCCGATGGCCAGGCAAGGACATCTAGAGCTATCGATGCCTCTCGATACGTAGCACCTCGTCTCCGTCTCGGCCGCCATCCTGGGCTTCTGCTGTCGGGCGCTTTTGCTGGGCCTGAGGCATCGGCCCCCAACAACCTGCAGAGCTCTCCATTCGGCGCCACAGCGATGCCTCTCCAATTCCACACCTATCGATAGGCCTCGATTCCTCCGCATGGGGCCTGGCCTCTCTAGCTTTCCCTCTGGGAGCACTTTGCCTCTCGGCACGCACCGCACACTCTCCCCATTGCCTGCGCTCCGTTCGGACCGGCCTCGAGCACCGACCTTCTGCAGACCTTTGCTCACGACACCACCTCCACTCCTCTCAAGCCCTCTCAACGCCCATCCATTCCTCTCGAGGCACACACCCATCCTCTGCTCTCCCTTTCCCACACCTCTGGCTCCACATCGACACGTATCGACAGCCACGGCTAAGCATCCAAAGCAATGCCTCCTCTCAGGCCTCCCTAATTCTCCCCGTCGACAGGCATGGCGAGGGCTCCTTCTTGCACCCCTCGTGCCCTTCCTGTGCACCGCCCCTATCACCCTTGACCGTTCACGATATGCGCGGGCCCGGAGCACTACGGCTACGCATGCCGATGGCCAGGCAAGGACATCTAGAGCTATCGATGCCTCTCGATACGTAGCGCCTCGTCTCCGTCTCGGCCGCCATCCTGGGCTTCTGCTGTCGGGCGCTTTTGCTGGGCCTGAGGCATCGGCCCCCAGCAACCTGCAGAGCTCTCCATTCGGCACCACAGCGATGCCTCTCCAATTCCACACCTATCGATAGGCCTCGATATCGATACTATCGATATCGAGGCCTATCGATAGGCCTCGATTCCTCCGCATGGGGCCTGGCCTCTCTAGCTTTCCCTCTGGGAGCACTTTGCCTCTCGGCACGCACCGCACACTCTCCCCATTGCCTGCGCTCCGTTCGGCCCGGCCTTGAGAACCGTCCTTCTGCAGACCTTTGCTCACGACACCACCTCCACTCCTCCCAAGCCCTCTCAACGCCCATCCATTCCTCTCGAGGCACACACCCATCCTCTGCTCTCCCTTTCCCACGCCTCTGGCTACACATCGACACGTATCGACAGCCACGGCTAAGCATCCAAAGCAATGCCTCCTCTCAGGCCTCCCTAATTCTCCCTCTCGACAGGCATGGCGAGGGCTCCTTCTTGCACCGCTCGTGCCCTTCCTGTGCACCGCCCACTATCACCCTTCACCGTTCACGATATGCGCGGGCCTCGAGCACTACGGCTACGCATGCGGATGGCCAGGCAAGGACATCTAGAGCTATCGATGCCTCTCGATACGTAGCACCTCGTCTCCGTCTCGGCCGCCATCCTGGGCTTCTGCTGTCGGGCGCTTTTGCTGGGCCTGAGGCATCGGCCCCCAACAACCTGCAGAGCTCTCCATTCGGCGCCACAGCGATGCCTCTCCAATTCCACACCTATCGATAGGCCTCGATTCCTCCGCATGGGGCCTGGCCTCTCTAGCTTTCCCTCTGGGAGCACTTTGCCTCTCGGCACGCACCGCACACTCTCCCCATTGCCTGCGCTCCGTTCGGACCGGCCTCGAGCACCGTCCTTCTGCAGACCTTTGCTCACGACACCACCTCCACTCCTCTCAAGCCCTCTCAACGCCCATCCATTCCTCTCGAGGCACACACCCATCCTCTGCTCTCCCTTTCCCACACCTCTGGCTCCACATCGACACGTATCGACAGCCACGGCTAAGCATCCAAAGCAATGCCTCCTCTCAGGCCTCCCTAATTCTCCCCGTCGACAGGCATGGCGAGGGCTCCTTCTTGCACCGCTCGTGCCCTTCCTGTGCACCGCCCACTATCACCCTTGACCGTTCACGATATGCGCAGGCCTCGAGCACTACGCCTACGCATGCCGATGGCCAGGCAAGGACATCTAGAGCTACTGATGCCTCTCGATACGTAGCGCCTCGTCTCCGTCTCGGCCGCCATCCTGGGCTTCTGCTGTCGGGCGCTTTTGCTGGGCCTGAGGCATCGGCCCCCAACAACCTGCAGAGCTCTCCATTCGGCGCCACAGCGATGCCTCTCCAATTCCACACCTATCGATAGGCCTCGATATCGATACTATCGATATCGAGGCCTATCGATAGGCCTCGATTCCTCCGCATGGGGCCTGGCCTCTCTAGCTTTCCCTCTGGGAGCACTTTGCCTCTCGGCACGCACCGCACACTCTCCCCATTGCCTGCGCTCCGTTCGGACCGGCCTCGAGCACCGTCCTTCTGCAGACCTTTGCTCACGACACCACCTCCACTCCTCTCAAGCCCTCTCAACGCCCATCCATTCCTCTCGAGGCACACACCCATCCTCTGCTCTCCCTTTCCCACGCCTCTGGCTCCACATCGACACGTATCGACAGCCACGGCTAAGCATCCAAAGCAATGCCTCCTCTCAGGCCTCCCTAATTCTCCCTCTCGACAGGCATGGCGAGGGCTCCTTCTTGCACCCCTCGTGCCCTTCCTGTGCACCGCCCACTATCACCCTTCACCGTTCACGATATGCGCGGGCCTCGAGCACTACGGCTACGCATGCCGATGGCCAGGCAAGGACATCTAGAGCTATCGATGCCTCTCGATACGTAGCACCTCGTCTCCGTCTCGGCCGCCATCCTGGGCTTCTGCTGTCGGGCGCTTTTGCTGTGCCTGAGGCATCGGCCCCCAACAACCTGCAGAGCTCTCCATTCGGCGCCACAGCGATGCCTCTCCAATTCCACACCTATCGATAGGCCTCGATTCCTCCGCATGGGGCCTGGCCTCTCTAGCTTTCCCTCTGGGAGCACTTTGCCTCTCGGCACGCACCGCACACTCTCCCCATTGCCTGCGCTCCGTTCGGCCCGGCCTCGAGCACCGACCTTCTGCAGACCTTTGCTCACGACACCACCTCCACTCCTCTCAAGCCCTCTCAACGCCCATCCATTCCTCTCGAGGCACACACCCATCCTCTGCTCTCCCTTTCCCACACCTCTGGCTCCACATCGACACGTATCGACAGCCACGGCTAAGCATCCAAAGCAATGCCTCCTCTCAGGCCTCCCTAATTCTCCCCGTCGACAGGCATGGCGAGGGCTCCTTCTTGCACCGCTCGTGCCCTTCCTGTGCACCGCCCACTATCACCCTTGACCGTTCACGATATGCGCAGGCCTCGAGCACTACGGCTACGCATGCCGATGGCCAGGCAAGGACATCTAGAGCTACTGATGCCTCTCGATACGTAGCGCCTCGTCTCCGTCTCGGCCGCCATCCTGGGCTTCTGCTGTCGGGCGCTTTTGCTGGGCCTGAGGCATCGGCCCCCAACAACCTGCAGAGCTCTCCATTCGGCGCCACAGCGATGCCTCTCCAATTCCACACCTATCGATAGGCCTCGATTCCTCCGCATGGGGCCTGGCCTCTCTAGCTTTCCCTCTGGGAGCACTTTGCCTCTCGGCACGCACCGCACACTCTCCCCATTGCCTGCGCTCCGTTCGGCCCGGCCTCGAGCACCGTCCTTCTGCAGACCTTTGCTCACGACACCACCTCCACTCCTCCCAAGCCCTCTCAACGCCCATCCATTCCTCTCGAGGCACACACCCATCCTCTGCTCTCCCTTTCCCACGCCTCTGGCTCCACATCGACACGTATCGACAGCCACGGCTAAGCATCCAAAGCAATGCCTCCTCTCAGGCCTCCCTAATTCTCCCCGTCGACAGGCATGGCGAGGGCTCCTTCTTGCACCCCTCGTGCCCTTCCTGTGCACCGCCCACTATCACCCTTGACCGTTCACGATATGCGCAGGCCTCGAGCACTACGGCTACGCATGCGGATGGCCAGGCAAGGACATCTAGAGCTATCGATGCCTCTCGATACGTAGCGCCTCGTCTCCGTCTCGGCCGCCATCCTGGGCTTCTGCTGTCGGGCGCTTTTGCTGGGCCTGAGGCATCGGCCCCCAACAACCTGCAGAGCTCTCCATTCGGCGCCACAGCGATGCCTCTCCAATTCCACACCTATCGATAGGCCTCGATATCGATACTATCGATATCGAGGCCTATCGATAGGCCTCGATTCCTCCGCATGGGGCCTGGCCTCTCTAGCTTTCCCTCTGGGAGCACTTTGCCTCTCGGCACGCACCGCACACTCTCCCCATTGCCTGCGCTCCGTTCGGCCCGGCCTCGAGCACCGTCCTTCTGCAGACCTTTGCTCACGACACCACCTCCACTCCTCTCAAGCCCTCTCAACGCCCATCCATTCCTCTCGAGGCACACACCCATCCTCTGCTCTCCCTTTCCCACACCTCTGGCTCCACATCGACACGTATCGACAGCCACGGCTAAGCATCCAAAACAATGCCTCCTCTCAGGCCTCCCTAATTCTCCCCATCGACAGGCATGGCGAGGGCTCCTTCTTGCACCCCTCGTGCCCTTCCTGTGCACCGCCCACTATCACCCTTGACCGTTCACGATATGCGCGGGCCTCGAGCACTACGGCTACGCATGCCTATGGCCAGGCAAGGACATCTAGAGCTATCGATGCCTCTCGATACGTAGCGCCTCGTCTCCGTCTCGGCCGCCATCCTGGGCTTCTGCTGTCGGGCGCTTTTGCTGGGCCTGAGGCATCGGCCCCCAGCAACCTGCAGAGCTCTCCATTCGGCACCACAGCGATGCCTCTCCAATTCCACACCTATCGATAGGCCTCGATATCGATACTATCGATATCGAGGCCTATCGATAGGCCTCGATTCCTCCGCATGGGGCCTGGCCTCTCTAGCTTTCCCTCTGGGAGCACTTTGCCTCTCGGCACGCACCGCACACTCTCCCCATTGCCTGCGCTCTGTTCGGCCCGGCCTCGAGCACCGTCCTTCTGCAGACCTTTGCTCACGACACCACCTCCACTCCTCCCAAGCCCTCTCAACACCCATCCATTCCTCTCGAGGCACACACCCATCCTCTGCTCTCCCTTTCCCACGCCTCTGGCTCCACATCGACACGTATCGACAGCCACGGCTAAGCATCCAAAGCAATGCCTCCTCTCAGGCCTCCCTAATTCTCCCTCTCGACAGGCATGGCGAGGGCTCTTCTTGCACCGCTCGTGCCCTTCCTGTGCACCGCCCACTATCACCCTTCACCGTTCACGATATGCGCGGGCCTCGAGCACTACGGCTACGCATGCCGATGGCCAGGCAAGGACATCTAGAGCTATCGATGCCTCTCGATACGTAGCACCTCGTCTCCGTCTCGGCCGCCATCCTGGGCTTCTGCTGTCGGGCGCTTTTGCTGTGCCTGAGGCATCGGCCCCCAACAACCTGCAGAGCTCTCCATTCGGCGCCACAGCGATGCCTCTCCAATTCCACACCTATCGATAGGCCTCGATTCCTCCGCATGGGGCCTGGCCTCTCTAGCTTTCCCTCTGGGAGCACTTTGCCTCTCGGCACGCACCGCACACTCTCCCCATTGCCTGCGCTCCGTTTGGCCCGGCCTCGAGCACCGACCTTCTGCAGACCTTTGCTCACGACACCACCTCCACTCCTCTCAAGCCCTCTCAACGCCCATCCATTCCTCTCGAGGCACACACCCATCCTCTGCTCTCCCTTTCCCACGCCTCTGGCTCCACATCGACACGTATCGACAGCCACGGCTAAGCATCCAAAGCAATGCCTCCTCTCAGGCCTCCCTAATTCTCCCCGTCGACAGGCATGGCGAGGGCTCCTTCTTGCACCGCTCGTGCCCTTCCTGTGCACCGCCCACTATCACCCTTGACCGTTCACGATATGCGCAGGCCTCGAGCACTACGGCTACGCATGCGGATGGCCAGGCAAGGACATCTAGAGCTATCGATGCCTCTCGATACGTAGCGCCTCGTCTCCGTCTCGGCCGCCATCCTGGGCTTCTGCTGTCGGGCGCTTTTGCTGGGCCTGAGGCATCGGCCCCCAACAACCTGCAGAGCTCTCCATTCGGCGCCACAGCGATGCCTCTCCAATTCCACACCTATCGATAGGCCTCGATATCGATACTATCGATATCGAGGCCTATCGATAGGCCTCGATTCCTCCGCATGGGGCCTGGCCTCTCTAGCTTTCCCTCTGGGAGCACTTTGCCTCTCAGCACGCACCGCACACTCTCCCCATTGCCTGCGCTCCGTTCGGCCCGGCCTCGAGCACCGTCCTTCTGCAGACCTTTGCTCACGACACCACCTCCACTCCTCCCAAGCCCTCTCAACGCCCATCCATTCCTCTCGAGGCACACACCCATCCTCTGCTCTCCCTTTCCCACGCCTCTGGCTCCACATCGACACGTATCGACAGCCACGGCTAAGCATCCAAAGCAATGCCTCCTCTCAGGCCTCCCTAATTCTCCCCGTCGACAGGCATGGCGAGGGCTCCTTCTTGCACCGCTCGTGCCCTTCCTGTGCACCGCCCACTATCACCCTTGACCGTTCACGATATGCGCAGGCCTCGAGCACTACGGCTACGCATGCGGATGGCCAGGCAAGGACATCTAGAGCTATCGATGCCTCTCGATACGTAGCGCCTCGTCTCCGTCTCGGCCGCCATCCTGGGCTTCTGCTGTCGGGCGCTTTTGCTGGGCCTGAGGCATCGGCCCCCAACAACCTGCAGAGCTCTCCATTCGGCGCCACAGCGATGCCTCTCCAATTCCACACCTATCGATAGGCCTCGATATCGATACTATCGATATCGAGGCCTATCGATAGGCCTCGATTCCTCCGCATGGGGCCTGGCCTCTCTAGCTTTCCCTCTGGGAGCACTTTGCCTCTCGGCACGCACCGCACACTCTCCCCATTGCCTGCGCTCCGTTCGGACCGGCCTCGAGCACCGTCCTTCTGCAGACCTTTGCTCACGACACCACCTCCACTCCTCCCAAGCCCTCTCAACGCCCATCCATTCCTCTCGAGGCACACACCCATCCTCTGCTCTCCCTTTCCCACGCCTCTGGCTCCACATCGACACGTATCGACAGCCACGGCTAAGCATCCAAAGCAATGCCTCCTCTCAGGCCTCCCTAATTCTCCCTCTCGACAGGCATGGCGAGGGCTCCTTCTTGCACCCCTCGTGCCCTTCCTGTGCACCGCCCACTATCACCCTTCACCGTTCACGATATGCGCGGGCCTCGAGCACTACGGCTACGCATGCCGATGGCCAGGCAAGGACATCTAGAGCTATCGATGCCTCTCGATACGTAGCGCCTCGTCTCCGTCTCGGCCGCCATCCTGGGCTTCTGCTGTCGGGCGCTTTTGCTGGGCCTGAGGCATCGGCCCCCAACAACCTGCAGAGCTCTCCATTCGGCGCCACAGCGATGCCTCTCCAATTCCACACCTATCGATAGGCCTCGATATCGATACTATCGATATCGAGGCCTATCGATAGGCCTCGATTCCTCCGCATGGGGCCTGGCCTCTCTAGCTTTCCCTCTGGGAGCACTTTGCCTCTCGGCACGCACCGCACACTCTCCCCATTGCCTGCGCTCCGTTCGGCCCGGCCTCGAGCACCGTCCTTCTGCAGACCTTTGCTCACGACACCACCTCCACTCCTCCCAAGCCCTCTCAACGCCCATCCATTCCTCTCGAGGCACACACCCATCCTCTGCTCTCCCTTTCCCACGCCTCTGGCTCCACATCGACACGTATCGACAGCCACGGCTAAGCATCCAAAGCAATGCCTCCTCTCAGGCCTCCCTAATTCTCCCCGTCGACAGGCATGGCGAGGGCTCCTTCTTGCACCCCTCGTGCCCTTCCTGTGCACCGCCCACTATCACCCTTGACCGTTCACGATATGCGCAGGCCTCGAGCACTACGGCTACGCATGCGGATGGCCAGGCAAGGACATCTAGAGCTATCGATGCCTCTCGATACGTAGCGCCTCGTCTCCGTCTCGGCCGCCATCCTGGGCTTCTGCTGTCGGGCGCTTTTGCTGGGCCTGAGGCATCGGCCCCCAACAACCTGCAGAGCTCTCCATTCGGCGCCACAGCGATGCCTCTCCAATTCCACACCTATCGATAGGCCTCGATATCGATACTATCGATATCGAGGCCTATCGATAGGCCTCGATTCCTCCGCATGGGGCCTGGCCTCTCTAGCTTTCCCTCTGGGAGCACTTTGCCTCTCGGCACGCACCGCACACTCTCCCCATTGCCTGCGCTCCGTTCGGCCCGGCCTCGAGCACCGTCCTTCTGCAGACCTTTGCTCATGACACCACCTCCACTCCTCTCAAGCCCTCTCAACGCCCATCCATTCCTCTCGAGGCACACACCCATCCTCTGCTCTCCCTTTCCCACACCTCTGGCTCCACATCGACACGTATCGACAGCCACGGCTAAGCATCCAAAACAATGCCTCCTCTCAGGCCTCCCTAATTCTCCCCATCGACAGGCATGGCGAGGGCTCCTTCTTGCACCCCTCGTGCCCTTCCTGTGCACCGCCCACTATCACCCTTGACCGTTCACGATATGCGCGGGCCTCGAGCACTACGGCTACGCATGCCTATGGCCAGGCAAGGACATCTAGAGCTATCGATGCCTCTCGATACGTAGCGCCTCGTCTCCGTCTCGGCCGCCATCCTGGGCTTCTGCTGTCGGGCGCTTTTGCTGGGCCTGAGGCATCGGCCCCCAGCAACCTGCAGAGCTCTCCATTCGGCACCACAGCGATGCCTCTCCAATTCCACACCTATCGATAGGCCTCGATATCGATACTATCGATATCGAGGCCTATCGATAGGCCTCGATTCCTCCGCATGGGGCCTGGCCTCTCTAGCTTTCCCTCTGGGAGCACTTTGCCTCTCGGCACGCACCGCACACTCTCCCCATTGCCTGCGCTCTGTTCGGCCCGGCCTCGAGCACCGTCCTTCTGCAGACCTTTGCTCACGACACCACCTCCACTCCTCCCAAGCCCTCTCAACACCCATCCATTCCTCTCGAGGCACACACCCATCCTCTGCTCTCCCTTTCCCACGCCTCTGGCTCCACATCGACACGTATCGACAGCCACGGCTAAGCATCCAAAGCAATGCCTCCTCTCAGGCCTCCCTAATTCTCCCTCTCGACAGGCATGGCGAGGGCTCTTCTTGCACCGCTCGTGCCCTTCCTGTGCACCGCCCACTATCACCCTTCACCGTTCACGATATGCGCGGGCCTCGAGCACTACGGCTACGCATGCCGATGGCCAGGCAAGGACATCTAGAGCTATCGATGCCTCTCGATACGTAGCACCTCGTCTCCGTCTCGGCCGCCATCCTGGGCTTCTGCTGTCGGGCGCTTTTGCTGTGCCTGAGGCATCGGCCCCCAACAACCTGCAGAGCTCTCCATTCGGCGCCACAGCGATGCCTCTCCAATTCCACACCTATCGATAGGCCTCGATTCCTCCGCATGGGGCCTGGCCTCTCTAGCTTTCCCTCTGGGAGCACTTTGCCTCTCGGCACGCACCGCACACTCTCCCCATTGCCTGCGCTCCGTTTGGCCCGGCCTCGAGCACCGACCTTCTGCAGACCTTTGCTCACGACACCACCTCCACTCCTCTCAAGCCCTCTCAACGCCCATCCATTCCTCTCGAGGCACACACCCATCCTCTGCTCTCCCTTTCCCACGCCTCTGGCTCCACATCGACACGTATCGACAGCCACGGCTAAGCATCCAAAGCAATGCCTCCTCTCAGGCCTCCCTAATTCTCCCCGTCGACAGGCATGGCGAGGGCTCCTTCTTGCACCGCTCGTGCCCTTCCTGTGCACCGCCCACTATCACCCTTGACCGTTCACGATATGCGCAGGCCTCGAGCACTACGGCTACGCATGCGGATGGCCAGGCAAGGACATCTAGAGCTATCGATGCCTCTCGATACGTAGCGCCTCGTCTCCGTCTCGGCCGCCATCCTGGGCTTCTGCTGTCGGGCGCTTTTGCTGGGCCTGAGGCATCGGCCCCCAACAACCTGCAGAGCTCTCCATTCGGCGCCACAGCGATGCCTCTCCAATTCCACACCTATCGATAGGCCTCGATATCGATACTATCGATATCGAGGCCTATCGATAGGCCTCGATTCCTCCGCATGGGGCCTGGCCTCTCTAGCTTTCCCTCTGGGAGCACTTTGCCTCTCAGCACGCACCGCACACTCTCCCCATTGCCTGCGCTCCGTTCGGCCCGGCCTCGAGCACCGTCCTTCTGCAGACCTTTGCTCACGACACCACCTCCACTCCTCCCAAGCCCTCTCAACGCCCATCCATTCCTCTCGAGGCACACACCCATCCTCTGCTCTCCCTTTCCCACGCCTCTGGCTCCACATCGACACGTATCGACAGCCACGGCTAAGCATCCAAAGCAATGCCTCCTCTCAGGCCTCCCTAATTCTCCCCGTCGACAGGCATGGCGAGGGCTCCTTCTTGCACCGCTCGTGCCCTTCCTGTGCACCGCCCACTATCACCCTTGACCGTTCACGATATGCGCAGGCCTCGAGCACTACGGCTACGCATGCGGATGGCCAGGCAAGGACATCTAGAGCTATCGATGCCTCTCGATACGTAGCGCCTCGTCTCCGTCTCGGCCGCCATCCTGGGCTTCTGCTGTCGGGCGCTTTTGCTGGGCCTGAGGCATCGGCCCCCAACAACCTGCAGAGCTCTCCATTCGGCGCCACAGCGATGCCTCTCCAATTCCACACCTATCGATAGGCCTCGATATCGATACTATCGATATCGAGGCCTATCGATAGGCCTCGATTCCTCCGCATGGGGCCTGGCCTCTCTAGCTTTCCCTCTGGGAGCACTTTGCCTCTCGGCACGCACCGCACACTCTCCCCATTGCCTGCGCTCCGTTCGGACCGGCCTCGAGCACCGTCCTTCTGCAGACCTTTGCTCACGACACCACCTCCACTCCTCTCAAGCCCTCTCAACGCCCATCCATTCCTCTCAAGGCACACACCCATCCTCTGCTCTCCCTTTCCCACACCTCTGGCTCCACATCGACACGTATCGACAGCCACGGCTAAGCATCCAAAGCAATGCCTCCTCTCAGGCCTCCCTAATTCTCCCCATCGACAGGCATGGCGAGGGCTCCTTCTTGCACCCCTCGTGCCCTTCCTGTGCACCGCCCACTATCACCCTTGACCGTTCACGATATGCGCGGGCCTCGAGCACTACGGCTACGCATGCCTATGGCCAGGCAAGGACATCTAGAGCTATCGATGCCTCTCGATACGTAGCGCCTCGTCTCCGTCTCGGCCGCCATCCTGGGCTTCTGCTGTCGGGCGCTTTTGCTGGGCCTGAGGCATCGGCCCCCAGCAACCTGCAGAGCTCTCCATTCGGCACCACAGCGATGCCTCTCCAATTCCACACCTATCGATAGGCCTCGATATCGATACTATCGATATCGAGGCCTATCGATAGGCCTCGATTCCTCCGCATGGGGCCTGGCCTCTCTAGCTTTCCCTCTGGGAGCACTTTGCCTCTCGGCACGCACCGCACACTCTCCCCATTGCCTGCGCTCTGTTCGGCCCGGCCTCGAGCACCGTCCTTCTGCAGACCTTTGCTCACGACACCACCTCCACTCCTCCCAAGCCCTCTCAACACCCATCCATTCCTCTCGAGGCACACACCCATCCTCTGCTCTCCCTTTCCCACGCCTCTGGCTCCACATCG
Source organism: Struthio camelus (assembly GCF_040807025.1). Classification (NCBI taxonomy): domain Eukaryota; kingdom Metazoa; phylum Chordata; class Aves; order Struthioniformes; family Struthionidae; genus Struthio; species Struthio camelus. The sequence continues at coordinate 99,164,278 of NC_090943.1, read as the reverse complement.
ACACGTATCGACAGCCACGGCTAAGCATCCAAAGCAATGCCTCCTCTCAGGCCTCCCTAATTCTCCCTCTCGACAGGCATGGCGAGGGCTCTTCTTGCACCGCTCGTGCCCTTCCTGTGCACCGCCCACTATCACCCTTCACCGTTCACGATATGCGCGGGCCTCGAGCACTACGGCTACGCATGCCGATGGCCAGGCAAGGACATCTAGAGCTATCGATGCCTCTCGATACGTAGCACCTCGTCTCCGTCTCGGCCGCCATCCTGGGCTTCTGCTGTCGGGCGCTTTTGCTGTGCCTGAGGCATCGGCCCCCAACAACCTGCAGAGCTCTCCATTCGGCGCCACAGCGATGCCTCTCCAATTCCACACCTATCGATAGGCCTCGATTCCTCCGCATGGGGCCTGGCCTCTCTAGCTTTCCCTCTGGGAGCACTTTGCCTCTCGGCACGCACCGCACACTCTCCCCATTGCCTGCGCTCCGTTTGGCCCGGCCTCGAGCACCGACCTTCTGCAGACCTTTGCTCACGACACCACCTCCACTCCTCTCAAGCCCTCTCAACGCCCATCCATTCCTCTCGAGGCACACACCCATCCTCTGCTCTCCCTTTCCCACACCTCTGGCTACACATCGACACGTATCGACAGCCACGGCTAAGCATCCAAAGCAATGCCTCCTCTCAGGCCTCCCTAATTCTCCCCGTCGACAGGCATGGCGAGGGCTCCTTCTTGCACCGCTCGTGCCCTTCCTGTGCACCGCCCACTATCACCCTTGACCGTTCACGATATGCGCAGGCCTCGAGCACTACGGCTACGCATGCCGATGGCCAGGCAAGGACATCTAGAGCTATCGATGCCTCTCGATACGTAGCGCCTCGTCTCCGTCTCGGCCGCCATCCTGGGCTTCTGCTGTCGGGCGCTTTTGCTGGGCCTGAGGCATCGGCCCCCAACAACCTGCAGAGCTCTCCATTCGGCGCCACAGCGATGCCTCTCCAATTCCACACCTATCGATAGGCCTCGATATCGATACTATCGATATCGAGGCCTATCGATAGGCCTCGATTCCTCCGCATGGGGCCTGGCCTCTCTAGCTTTCCCTCTGGGAGCACTTTGCCTCTCGGCACGCACCGCACACTCTCCCCATTGCCTGCGCTCCGTTCGGCCCAGCCTCGAGCACCGTCCTTCTGCAGACCTTTGCTCACGACACCACCTCCACTCCTCCCAAGCCCTCTCAACGCCCATCCATTCCTCTCGAGGCACACACCCATCCTCTGCTCTCCCTTTCCCACGCCTCTGGCTCCACATCGACACGTATCGACAGCCACGGCTAAGCATCCAAAGCAATGCCTCCTCTCAGGCCTCCCTAATTCTCCCCGTCGACAGGCATGGCGAGGGCTCCTTCTTGCACCGCTCGTGCCCTTCCTGTGCACCGCCCACTATCACCCTTGACCGTTCACGATATGCGCAGGCCTCGAGCACTACGGCTACGCATGCGGATGGCCAGGCAAGGACATCTAGAGCTATCGATGCCTCTCGATACGTAGCGCCTCGTCTCCGTCTCGGCCGCCATCCTGGGCTTCTGCTGTCGGGCGCTTTTGCTGGGCCTGAGGCATCGGCCCCCAACAACCTGCAGAGCTCTCCATTCGGCGCCACAGCGATGCCTCTCCAATTCCACACCTATCGATAGGCCTCGATATCGATACTATCGATATCGAGGCCTATCGATAGGCCTCGATTCCTCCGCATGGGGCCTGGCCTCTCTAGCTTTCCCTCTGGGAGCACTTTGCCTCTCGGCACGCACCGCACACTCTCCCCATTGCCTGCGCTCCGTTCGGACCGGCCTCGAGCACCGTCCTTCTGCAGACCTTTGCTCACGACACCACCTCCACTCCTCTCAAGCCCTCTCAACGCCCATCCATTCCTCTCGAGGCACACACCCATCCTCTGCTCTCCCTTTCCCACGCCTCTGGCTCCACATCGACACGTATCGACAGCCACGGCTAAGCATCCAAAGCAATGCCTCCTCTCAGGCCTCCCTAATTCTCCCCATCGACAGGCATGGCGAGGGCTCCTTCTTGCACCGCTCGTGCCCTTCCTGTGCACCGCCCACTATCACCCTTGACCGTTCACGATATGCGCGGGCCTCGAGCACTACGGCTACGCATGCGGATGGCCAGGCAAGGACATCTAGAGCTATCGATGCCTCTCGATACGTAGCGCCTCGTCTCCGTCTCGGCCGCCATCCTGGGCTTCTGCTGTCGGGCGCTTTTGCTGGGCCTGAGGCATCGGCCCCCAACAACCTGCAGAGCTCTCCATTCGGCGCCACAGCGATGCCTCTCCAATTCCACACCTATCGATAGGCCTCGATATCGATACTATCGATATCGAGGCCTATCGATAGGCCTCGATTCCTCCGCATGGGGCCTGGCCTCTCTAGCTTTCCCTCTGGGAGCACTTTGCCTCTCGGCACGCACCGCACACTCTCCCCATTGCCTGCGCTCCGTTCGGACCGGCCTCGAGCACCGTCCTTCTGCAGACCTTTGCTCACGACACCACCTCCACTCCTCTCAAGCCCTCTCAACGCCCATCCATTCCTCTCGAGGCACACACCCATCCTCTGCTCTCCCTTTCCCACACCTCTGGCTCCACATCGACACGTATCGACAGCCACGGCTAAGCATCCAAAACAATGCCTCCTCTCAGGCCTCCCTAATTCTCCCCATCGACAGGCATGGCGAGGGCTCCTTCTTGCACCCCTCGTGCCCTTCCTGTGCACCGCCCACTATCACCCTTGACCGTTCACGATATGCGCGGGCCTCGAGCACTACGGCTACGCATGCCTATGGCCAGGCAAGGACATCTAGAGCTATCGATGCCTCTCGATACGTAGCGCCTCGTCTCCGTCTCGGCCGCCATCCTGGGCTTCTGCTGTCGGGCGCTTTTGCTGGGCCTGAGGCATCGGCCCCCAGCAACCTGCAGAGCTCTCCATTCGGCACCACAGCGATGCCTCTCCAATTCCACACCTATCGATAGGCCTCGATATCGATACTATCGATATCGAGGCCTATCGATAGGCCTCGATTCCTCCGCATGGGGCCTGGCCTCTCTAGCTTTCCCTCTGGGAGCACTTTGCCTCTCGGCACGCACCGCACACTCTCCCCATTGCCTGCGCTCTGTTCGGCCCGGCCTCGAGCACCGTCCTTCTGCAGACCTTTGCTCACGACACCACCTCCACTCCTCCCAAGCCCTCTCAACACCCATCCATTCCTCTCGAGGCACACACCCATCCTCTGCTCTCCCTTTCCCACGCCTCTGGCTCCACATCGACACGTATCGACAGCCACGGCTAAGCATCCAAAGCAATGCCTCCTCTCAGGCCTCCCTAATTCTCCCTCTCGACAGGCATGGCGAGGGCTCTTCTTGCACCGCTCGTGCCCTTCCTGTGCACCGCCCACTATCACCCTTCACCGTTCACGATATGCGCGGGCCTCGAGCACTACGGCTACGCATGCCGATGGCCAGGCAAGGACATCTAGAGCTATCGATGCCTCTCGATACGTAGCACCTCGTCTCCGTCTCGGCCGCCATCCTGGGCTTCTGCTGTCGGGCGCTTTTGCTGTGCCTGAGGCATCGGCCCCCAACAACCTGCAGAGCTCTCCATTCGGCGCCACAGCGATGCCTCTCCAATTCCACACCTATCGATAGGCCTCGATTCCTCCGCATGGGGCCTGGCCTCTCTAGCTTTCCCTCTGGGAGCACTTTGCCTCTCGGCACGCACCGCACACTCTCCCCATTGCCTGCGCTCCGTTTGGCCCGGCCTCGAGCACCGACCTTCTGCAGACCTTTGCTCACGACACCACCTCCACTCCTCTCAAGCCCTCTCAACGCCCATCCATTCCTCTCGAGGCACACACCCATCCTCTGCTCTCCCTTTCCCACACCTCTGGCTACACATCGACACGTATCGACAGCCACGGCTAAGCATCCAAAGCAATGCCTCCTCTCAGGCCTCCCTAATTCTCCCCGTCGACAGGCATGGCGAGGGCTCCTTCTTGCACCGCTCGTGCCCTTCCTGTGCACCGCCCACTATCACCCTTGACCGTTCACGATATGCGCAGGCCTCGAGCACTACGGCTACGCATGCCGATGGCCAGGCAAGGACATCTAGAGCTATCGATGCCTCTCGATACGTAGCGCCTCGTCTCCGTCTCGGCCGCCATCCTGGGCTTCTGCTGTCGGGCGCTTTTGCTGGGCCTGAGGCATCGGCCCCCAACAACCTGCAGAGCTCTCCATTCGGCGCCACAGCGATGCCTCTCCAATTCCACACCTATCGATAGGCCTCGATATCGATACTATCGATATCGAGGCCTATCGATAGGCCTCGATTCCTCCGCATGGGGCCTGGCCTCTCTAGCTTTCCCTCTGGGAGCACTTTGCCTCTCGGCACGCACCGCACACTCTCCCCATTGCCTGCGCTCCGTTCGGCCCAGCCTCGAGCACCGTCCTTCTGCAGACCTTTGCTCACGACACCACCTCCACTCCTCCCAAGCCCTCTCAACGCCCATCCATTCCTCTCGAGGCACACACCCATCCTCTGCTCTCCCTTTCCCACGCCTCTGGCTCCACATCGACACGTATCGACAGCCACGGCTAAGCATCCAAAGCAATGCCTCCTCTCAGGCCTCCCTAATTCTCCCCGTCGACAGGCATGGCGAGGGCTCCTTCTTGCACCGCTCGTGCCCTTCCTGTGCACCGCCCACTATCACCCTTGACCGTTCACGATATGCGCAGGCCTCGAGCACTACGGCTACGCATGCGGATGGCCAGGCAAGGACATCTAGAGCTATCGATGCCTCTCGATACGTAGCGCCTCGTCTCCGTCTCGGCCGCCATCCTGGGCTTCTGCTGTCGGGCGCTTTTGCTGGGCCTGAGGCATCGGCCCCCAACAACCTGCAGAGCTCTCCATTCGGCGCCACAGCGATGCCTCTCCAATTCCACACCTATCGATAGGCCTCGATATCGATACTATCGATATCGAGGCCTATCGATAGGCCTCGATTCCTCCGCATGGGGCCTGGCCTCTCTAGCTTTCCCTCTGGGAGCACTTTGCCTCTCGGCACGCACCGCACACTCTCCCCATTGCCTGCGCTCCGTTCGGACCGGCCTCGAGCACCGTCCTTCTGCAGACCTTTGCTCACGACACCACCTCCACTCCTCTCAAGCCCTCTCAACGCCCATCCATTCCTCTCGAGGCACACACCCATCCTCTGCTCTCCCTTTCCCACACCTCTGGCTCCACATCGACACGTATCGACAGCCACGGCTAAGCATCCAAAACAATGCCTCCTCTCAGGCCTCCCTAATTCTCCCCATCGACAGGCATGGCGAGGGCTCCTTCTTGCACCCCTCGTGCCCTTCCTGTGCACCGCCCACTATCACCCTTCACCGTTCACGATATGCGCGGGCCTCGAGCACTACGGCTACGCATGCCGATGGCCAGGCAAGGACATCTAGAGCTATCGATGCCTCTCGATACGTAGCGCCTCGTCTCCGTCTCGGCCGCCATCCTGGGCTTCTGCTGTCGGGCGCTTTTGCTGGGCCTGAGGCATCGGCCCCCAGCAACCTGCAGAGCTCTCCATTCGGCACCACAGCGATGCCTCTCCAATTCCACACCTATCGATAGGCCTCGATATCGATACTATCGATATCGAGGCCTATCGATAGGCCTCGATTCCTCCGCATGGGGCCTGGCCTCTCTAGCTTTCCCTCTGGGAGCACTTTGCCTCTCGGCACGCACCGCACACTCTCCCCATTGCCTGCGCTCTGTTCGGCCCGGCCTCGAGCACCGTCCTTCTGCAGACCTTTGCTCACGACACCACCTCCACTCCTCCCAAGCCCTCTCAACACCCATCCATTCCTCTCGAGGCACACACCCATCCTCTGCTCTCCCTTTCCCACGCCTCTGGCTCCACATCGACACGTATCGACAGCCACGGCTAAGCATCCAAAGCAATGCCTCCTCTCAGGCCTCCCTAATTCTCCCTCTCGACAGGCATGGCGAGGGCTCCTTCTTGCACCCCTCGTGCCCTTCCTGTGCACCGCCCACTATCACCCTTCACCGTTCACGATATGCGCGGGCCTCGAGCACTACGGCTACGCATGCCGATGGCCAGGCAAGGACATCTAGAGCTATCGATGCCTCTCGATACGTAGCGCCTCGTCTCCGTCTCGGCCGCCATCCTGGGCTTCTGCTGTCGGGCGCTTTTGCTGGGCCTGAGGCATCGGCCCCCAACAACCTGCAGAGCTCTCCATTCGGCGCCACAGCGATGCCTCTCCAATTCCACACCTATCGATAGGCCTCGATTCCTCCGCATGGGGCCTGGCCTCTCTAGCTTTCCCTCTGGGAGCACTTTGCCTCTCGGCACGCACCGCACACTCTCCCCATTGCCTGCGCTCCGTTCGGCCCGGCCTCGAGCACCGTCCTTCTGCAGACCTTTGCTCACGACACCACCTCCACTCCTCCCAAGCCCTCTCAACACCCATCCATTCCTCTCGAGGCACACACCCATCCTCTGCTCTCCCTTTCCCACGCCTCTGGCTCCACATCGACACGTATCGACAGCCACGGCTAAGCATCCAAAGCAATGCCTCCTCTCAGGCCTCCCTAATTCTCCCCGTAGACAGGCATGGCGAGGGCTCCTTCTTGCACCCCTCGTGCCCTTCCTGTGCACCGCCCACTATCACCCTTCACCGTTCACAATATGCGCGGGCCTCGAGCACTACGGCTACGCATGCCGATGGCCAGGCAAGGACATCTAGAGCTATCGATGCCTCTCGATACGTAGCGCCTCGTCTCCGTCTCGGCCGCCATCCTGGGCTTCTGCTGTCGGGCGCTTTTGCTGTGCCTGAGGCATCGGCCCCTAACAACCTGCAGAGCTCTCCATTCGGCGCCACAGCGATGCCTCTCCAATTCCACACCTATCGATAGGCCTCGATTCCTCCGCATGGGGCCTGGCCTCTCTAGCTTTCCCTCTGGGAGCACTTTGCCTCTCGGCACGCACCGCACACTCTCCCCATTGCCTGCGCTCCGTTCGGCCCGGCCTCGAGCACCGTCCTTCTGCAGACCTTTGCTCACGACACCACCTCCACTCCTCTCAAGCCCTCTCAACGCCCATCCATTCCTCTCGAGGCACACACCCATCCTCTGCTCTCCCTTTCCCACACCTCTGGCTCCACATCGACACGTATCGACAGCCACGGCTAAGCATCCAAAACAATGCCTCCTCTCAGGCCTCCCTAATTCTCCCCGTAGACAGGCATGGCGAGGGCTCCTTCTTGCACCCCTCGTGCCCTTCCTGTGCACCGCCCACTATCACCCTTGACCGTTCACGATATGCGCGGGCCTCGAGCACTACGGCTACGCATGCCTATGGCCAGGCAAGGACATCTAGAGCTATCGATGCCTCTCGATACGTAGCGCCTCGTCTCCGTCTCGGCCGCCATCCTGGGCTTCTGCTGTCGGGCGCTTTTGCTGGGCCTGAGGCATCGGCCCCCAACAACCTGCAGAGCTCTCCATTCGGCGCCACAGCGATGCCTCTCCAATTCCACACCTATCGATAGGCCTCGATATCGATACTATCGATATCGAGGCCTATCGATAGGCCTCGATTCCTCCGCATGGGGCCTGGCCTCTCTAGCTTTCCCTCTGGGAGCACTTTGCCTCTCGGCACGCACCGCACACTCTCCCCATTGCCTGCGCTCCGTTCGGCCCGGCCTCGAGCACCGACCTTCTGCAGACCTTTGCTCACGACACCACCTCCACTCCTCTCAAGCCCTCTCAACGCCCATCCATTCCTCTCGAGGCACACACCCATCCTCTGCTCTCCCTTTCCCACACCTCTGGCTCCACATCGACACGTATCGACAGCCACGGCTAAGCATCCAAAGCAATGCCTCCTCTCAGGCCTCCCTAATTCTCCCCGTCGACAGGCATGGCGAGGGCTCCTTCTTGCACCGCTCGTGCCCTTCCTGTGCACCGCCCACTATCACCCTTGACCGTTCACGATATGCGCAGGCCTCGAGCACTACGGCTACGCATGCCGATGGCCAGGCAAGGACATCTAGAGCTACTGATGCCTCTCGATACGTAGCGCCTCGTCTCCGTCTCGGCCGCCATCCTGGGCTTCTGCTGTCGGGCGCTTTTGCTGGGCCTGAGGCATCGGCCCCCAACAACCTGCAGAGCTCTCCATTCGGCGCCACAGCGATGCCTCTCCAATTCCACACCTATCGATAGGCCTCGATATCGATACTATCGATATCGAGGCCTATCGATAGGCCTCGATTCCTCCGCATGGGGCCTGGCCTCTCTAGCTTTCCCTCTGGGAGCACTTTGCCTCTCGGCACGCACCGCACACTCTCCCCATTGCCTGCGCTCCGTTCGGCCCAGCCTCGAGCACCGTCCTTCTGCAGACCTTTGCTCACGACACCACCTCCACTCCTCCCAAGCCCTCTCAACGCCCATCCATTCCTCTCGAGGCACACACCCATCCTCTGCTCTCCCTTTCCCACGCCTCTGGCTCCACATCGACACGTATCGACAGCCACGGCTAAGCATCCAAAGCAATGCCTCCTCTCAGGCCTCCCTAATTCTCCCCGTCGACAGGCATGGCGAGGGCTCCTTCTTGCACCGCTCGTGCCCTTCCTGTGCACCGCCCACTATCACCCTTGACCGTTCACGATATGCGCAGGCCTCGAGCACTACGGCTACGCATGCGGATGGCCAGGCAAGGACATCTAGAGCTATCGATGCCTCTCGATACGTAGCGCCTCGTCTCCGTCTCGGCCGCCATCCTGGGCTTCTGCTGTCGGGCGCTTTTGCTGGGCCTGAGGCATCGGCCCCCAACAACCTGCAGAGCTCTCCATTCGGCGCCACAGCGATGCCTCTCCAATTCCACACCTATCGATAGGCCTCGATTCCTCCGCATGGGGCCTGGCCTCTCTAGCTTTCCCTCTGGGAGCACTTTGCCTCTCGGCACGCACCGCACACTCTCCCCATTGCCTGCGCTCTGTTCGGCCCGGCCTCGAGCACCGTCCTTCTGCAGACCTTTGCTCACGACACCACCTCCACTCCTCCCAAGCCCTCTCAACACCCATCCATTCCTCTCGAGGCACACACCCATCCTCTGCTCTCCCTTTCCCACGCCTCTGGCTCCACATCGACACGTATCGACAGCCACGGCTAAGCATCCAAAGCAATGCCTCCTCTCAGGCCTCCCTAATTCTCCCCGTAGACAGGCATGGCGAGGGCTCCTTCTTGCACCCCTCGTGCCCTTCCTGTGCACCGCCCACTATCACCCTTGACCGTTCACGATATGCGCAGGCCTCGAGCACTACGGCTACGCATGCCGATGGCCAGGCAAGGACATCTAGAGCTATCGATGCCTCTCGATACGTAGCGCCTCGTCTCCGTCTCGGCCGCCATCCTGGGCTTCTGCTGTCGGGCGCTTTTGCTGGGCCTGAGGCATCGGCCCCCAACAACCTGCAGAGCTCTCCATTCGGCGCCACAGCGATGCCTCTCCAATTCCACACCTATCGATAGGCCTCGATATCGATACTATCGATATCGAGGCCTATCGATAGGCCTCGATTCCTCCGCATGGGGCCTGGCCTCTCTAGCTTTCCCTCTGGGAGCACTTTGCCTCTCGGCACGCACCGCACACTCTCCCCATTGCCTGCGCTCCGTTCGGCCCAGCCTCGAGCACCGTCCTTCTGCAGACCTTTGCTCACGACACCACCTCCACTCCTCCCAAGCCCTCTCAACGCCCATCCATTCCTCTCGAGGCACACACCCATCCTCTGCTCTCCCTTTCCCACGCCTCTGGCTCCACATCGACACGTATCGACAGCCACGGCTAAGCATCCAAAGCAATGCCTCCTCTCAGGCCTCCCTAATTCTCCCCGTCGACAGGCATGGCGAGGGCTCCTTCTTGCACCGCTCGTGCCCTTCCTGTGCACCGCCCACTATCACCCTTGACCGTTCACGATATGCGCAGGCCTCGAGCACTACGGCTACGCATGCGGATGGCCAGGCAAGGACATCTAGAGCTATCGATGCCTCTCGATACGTAGCGCCTCGTCTCCGTCTCGGCCGCCATCCTGGGCTTCTGCTGTCGGGCGCTTTTGCTGGGCCTGAGGCATCGGCCCCCAACAACCTGCAGAGCTCTCCATTCGGCGCCACAGCGATGCCTCTCCAATTCCACACCTATCGATAGGCCTCGATATCGATACTATCGATATCGAGGCCTATCGATAGGCCTCGATTCCTCCGCATGGGGCCTGGCCTCTCTAGCTTTCCCTCTGGGAGCACTTTGCCTCTCGGCACGCACCGCACACTCTCCCCATTGCCTGCGCTCCGTTCGGACCGGCCTCGAGCACCGTCCTTCTGCAGACCTTTGCTCACGACACCACCTCCACTCCTCTCAAGCCCTCTCAACGCCCATCCATTCCTCTCGAGGCACACACCCATCCTCTGCTCTCCCTTTCCCACACCTCTGGCTCCACATCGACACGTATCGACAGCCACGGCTAAGCATCCAAAACAATGCCTCCTCTCAGGCCTCCCTAATTCTCCCCATCGACAGGCATGGCGAGGGCTCCTTCTTGCACCCCTCGTGCCCTTCCTGTGCACCGCCCACTATCACCCTTCACCGTTCACGATATGCGCGGGCCTCGAGCACTACGGCTACGCATGCCGATGGCCAGGCAAGGACATCTAGAGCTATCGATGCCTCTCGATACGTAGCGCCTCGTCTCCGTCTCGGCCGCCATCCTGGGCTTCTGCTGTCGGGCGCTTTTGCTGGGCCTGAGGCATCGGCCCCCAGCAACCTGCAGAGCTCTCCATTCGGCACCACAGCGATGCCTCTCCAATTCCACACCTATCGATAGGCCTCGATATCGATACTATCGATATCGAGGCCTATCGATAGGCCTCGATTCCTCCGCATGGGGCCTGGCCTCTCTAGCTTTCCCTCTGGGAGCACTTTGCCTCTCGGCACGCACCGCACACTCTCCCCATTGCCTGCGCTCTGTTCGGCCCGGCCTCGAGCACCGTCCTTCTGCAGACCTTTGCTCACGACACCACCTCCACTCCTCCCAAGCCCTCTCAACACCCATCCATTCCTCTCGAGGCACACACCCATCCTCTGCTCTCCCTTTCCCACGCCTCTGGCTCCACATCGACACGTATCGACAGCCACGGCTAAGCATCCAAAGCAATGCCTCCTCTCAGGCCTCCCTAATTCTCCCTCTCGACAGGCATGGCGAGGGCTCCTTCTTGCACCCCTCGTGCCCTTCCTGTGCACCGCCCACTATCACCCTTCACCGTTCACGATATGCGCGGGCCTCGAGCACTACGGCTACGCATGCCGATGGCCAGGCAAGGACATCTAGAGCTATCGATGCCTCTCGATACGTAGCGCCTCGTCTCCGTCTCGGCCGCCATCCTGGGCTTCTGCTGTCGGGCGCTTTTGCTGGGCCTGAGGCATCGGCCCCCAACAACCTGCAGAGCTCTCCATTCGGCGCCACAGCGATGCCTCTCCAATTCCACACCTATCGATAGGCCTCGATTCCTCCGCATGGGGCCTGGCCTCTCTAGCTTTCCCTCTGGGAGCACTTTGCCTCTCGGCACGCACCGCACACTCTCCCCATTGCCTGCGCTCCGTTCGGCCCGGCCTCGAGCACCGTCCTTCTGCAGACCTTTGCTCACGACACCACCTCCACTCCTCCCAAGCCCTCTCAACACCCATCCATTCCTCTCGAGGCACACACCCATCCTCTGCTCTCCCTTTCCCACGCCTCTGGCTCCACATCGACACGTATCGACAGCCACGGCTAAGCATCCAAAGCAATGCCTCCTCTCAGGCCTCCCTAATTCTCCCCGTAGACAGGCATGGCGAGGGCTCCTTCTTGCACCCCTCGTGCCCTTCCTGTGCACCGCCCACTATCACCCTTCACCGTTCACAATATGCGCGGGCCTCGAGCACTACGGCTACGCATGCCGATGGCCAGGCAAGGACATCTAGAGCTATCGATGCCTCTCGATACGTAGCGCCTCGTCTCCGTCTCGGCCGCCATCCTGGGCTTCTGCTGTCGGGCGCTTTTGCTGTGCCTGAGGCATCGGCCCCTAACAACCTGCAGAGCTCTCCATTCGGCGCCACAGCGATGCCTCTCCAATTCCACACCTATCGATAGGCCTCGATTCCTCCGCATGGGGCCTGGCCTCTCTAGCTTTCCCTCTGGGAGCACTTTGCCTCTCGGCACGCACCGCACACTCTCCCCATTGCCTGCGCTCCGTTCGGCCCGGCCTCGAGCACCGTCCTTCTGCAGACCTTTGCTCACGACACCACCTCCACTCCTCTCAAGCCCTCTCAACGCCCATCCATTCCTCTCGAGGCACACACCCATCCTCTGCTCTCCCTTTCCCACACCTCTGGCTCCACATCGACACGTATCGACAGCCACGGCTAAGCATCCAAAACAATGCCTCCTCTCAGGCCTCCCTAATTCTCCCCGTAGACAGGCATGGCGAGGGCTCCTTCTTGCACCCCTCGTGCCCTTCCTGTGCACCGCCCACTATCACCCTTGACCGTTCACGATATGCGCGGGCCTCGAGCACTACGGCTACGCATGCCTATGGCCAGGCAAGGACATCTAGAGCTATCGATGCCTCTCGATACGTAGCGCCTCGTCTCCGTCTCGGCCGCCATCCTGGGCTTCTGCTGTCGGGCGCTTTTGCTGGGCCTGAGGCATCGGCCCCCAACAACCTGCAGAGCTCTCCATTCGGCGCCACAGCGATGCCTCTCCAATTCCACACCTATCGATAGGCCTCGATATCGATACTATCGATATCGAGGCCTATCGATAGGCCTCGATTCCTCCGCATGGGGCCTGGCCTCTCTAGCTTTCCCTCTGGGAGCACTTTGCCTCTCGGCACGCACCGCACACTCTCCCCATTGCCTGCGCTCCGTTCGGCCCGGCCTCGAGCACCGACCTTCTGCAGACCTTTGCTCACGACACCACCTCCACTCCTCTCAAGCCCTCTCAACGCCCATCCATTCCTCTCGAGGCACACACCCATCCTCTGCTCTCCCTTTCCCACACCTCTGGCTCCACATCGACACGTATCGACAGCCACGGCTAAGCATCCAAAGCAATGCCTCCTCTCAGGCCTCCCTAATTCTCCCCGTCGACAGGCATGGCGAGGGCTCCTTCTTGCACCGCTCGTGCCCTTCCTGTGCACCGCCCACTATCACCCTTGACCGTTCACGATATGCGCGGGCCTCGAGCACTACGGCTACGCATGCCGATGGCCAGGCAAGGACATCTAGAGCTACTGATGCCTCTCGATACGTAGCGCCTCGTCTCCGTCTCGGCCGCCATCCTGGGCTTCTGCTGTCGGGCGCTTTTGCTGGGCCTGAGGCATCGGCCCCCAACAACCTGCAGAGCTCTCCATTCGGCGCCACAGCGATGCCTCTCCAATTCCACACCTATCGATAGGCCTCGATATCGATACTATCGATATCGAGGCCTATCGATAGGCCTCGATTCCTCCGCATGGGGCCTGGCCTCTCTAGCTTTCCCTCTGGGAGCACTTTGCCTCTCGGCACGCACCGCACACTCTCCCCATTGCCTGCGCTCCGTTCGGCCCAGCCTCGAGCACCGTCCTTCTGCAGACCTTTGCTCACGACACCACCTCCACTCCTCCCAAGCCCTCTCAACGCCCATCCATTCCTCTCGAGGCACACACCCATCCTCTGCTCTCCCTTTCCCACGCCTCTGGCTCCACATCGACACGTATCGACAGCCACGGCTAAGCATCCAAAGCAATGCCTCCTCTCAGGCCTCCCTAATTCTCCCCGTCGACAGGCATGGCGAGGGCTCCTTCTTGCACCGCTCGTGCCCTTCCTGTGCACCGCCCACTATCACCCTTGACCGTTCACGATATGCGCAGGCCTCGAGCACTACGGCTACGCATGCGGATGGCCAGGCAAGGACATCTAGAGCTATCGATGCCTCTCGATACGTAGCGCCTCGTCTCCGTCTCGGCCGCCATCCTGGGCTTCTGCTGTCGGGCGCTTTTGCTGGGCCTGAGGCATCGGCCCCCAACAACCTGCAGAGCTCTCCATTCGGCGCCACAGCGATGCCTCTCCAATTCCACACCTATCGATAGGCCTCGATTCCTCCGCATGGGGCCTGGCCTCTCTAGCTTTCCCTCTGGGAGCACTTTGCCTCTCGGCACGCACCGCACACTCTCCCCATTGCCTGCGCTCTGTTCGGCCCGGCCTCGAGCACCGTCCTTCTGCAGACCTTTGCTCACGACACCACCTCCACTCCTCCCAAGCCCTCTCAACACCCATCCATTCCTCTCGAGGCACACACCCATCCTCTGCTCTCCCTTTCCCACGCCTCTGGCTCCACATCGACACGTATCGACAGCCACGGCTAAGCATCCAAAGCAATGCCTCCTCTCAGGCCTCCCTAATTCTCCCTCTCGACAGGCATGGCGAGGGCTCCTTCTTGCACCCCTCGTGCCCTTCCTGTGCACCGCCCACTATCACCCTTCACCGTTCACGATATGCGCGGGCCTCGAGCACTACGGCTACGCATGCCGATGGCCAGGCAAGGACATCTAGAGCTATCGATGCCTCTCGATACGTAGCACCTCGTCTCCGTCTCGGCCGCCATCCTGGGCTTCTGCTGTCGGGCGCTTTTGCTGGGCCTGAGGCATCGGCCCCCAACAACCTGCAGAGCTCTCCATTCGGCGCCACAGCGATGCCTCTCCAATTCCACACCTATCGATAGGCCTCGATTCCTCCGCATGGGGCCTGGCCTCTCTAGCTTTCCCTCTGGGAGCACTTTGCCTCTCGGCACGCACCGCACACTCTCCCCATTGCCTGCGCTCCGTTTGGCCCGGCCTCGAGCACCGTCCTTCTGCAGACCTTTGCTCACGACACCACCTCCACTCCTCCCAAGCCCTCTCAACGCCCATCCATTCCTCTCGAGGCACACACCCATCCTCTGCTCTCCCTTTCCCACACCTCTGGCTCCACATCGACACGTATCGACAGCCACGGCTAAGCATCCAAAGCAATGCCTCCTCTCAGGCCTCCCTAATTCTCCCCGTCGACAGGCATGGCGAGGGCTCCTTCTTGCACCGCTCGTGCCCTTCCTGTGCACCGCCCACTATCACCCTTGACCGTTCACGATATGCGCAGGCCTCGAGCACTACGGCTACGCATGCCGATGGCCAGGCAAGGACATCTAGAGCTATCGATGCCTCTCGATACGTAGCGCCTCGTCTCCGTCTCGGCCGCCATCCTGGGCTTCTGCTGTCGGGCGCTTTTGCTGGGCCTGAGGCATCGGCCCCCAACAACCTGCAGAGCTCTCCATTCGGCGCCACAGCGATGCCTCTCCAATTCCACACCTATCGATAGGCCTCGATATCGATACTATCGATATCGAGGCCTATCGATAGGCCTCGATTCCTCCGCATGGGGCCTGGCCTCTCTAGCTTTCCCTCTGGGAGCACTTTGCCTCTCGGCACGCACCGCACACTCTCCCCATTGCCTGCGCTCCGTTCGGCCCAGCCTCGAGCACCGTCCTTCTGCAGACCTTTGCTCACGACACCACCTCCACTCCTCCCAAGCCCTCTCAACGCCCATCCATTCCTCTCGAGGCACACACCCATCCTCTGCTCTCCCTTTCCCACGCCTCTGGCTCCACATCGACACGTATCGACAGCCACGGCTAAGCATCCAAAGCAATGCCTCCTCTCAGGCCTCCCTAATTCTCCCCGTCGACAGGCATGGCGAGGGCTCCTTCTTGCACCCCTCGTGCCCTTCCTGTGCACCGCCTACTATCACCCTTCACCGTTCACGATATGCGCGGGCCTCGAGCACTACGGCTACGCATGCGGATGGCCAGGCAAGGACATCTAGAGCTATCGATGCCTCTCGATACGTAGCGCCTCGTCTCCGTCTCGGCCGCCATCCTGGGCTTCTGCTGTCGGGCGCTTTTGCTGGGCCTGAGGCATCGGCCCCCAACAACCTGCAGAGCTCTCCATTCGGCGCCACAGCGATGCCTCTCCAATTCCACACCTATCGATAGGCCTCGATATCGATACTATCGATATCGAGGCCTATCGATAGGCCTCGATTCCTCCGCATGGGGCCTGGCCTCTCTAGCTTTCCCTCTGGGAGCACTTTGCCTCTCGGCACGCACCGCACACTCTCCCCATTGCCTGCGCTCCGTTCGGACCGGCCTCGAGCACCGTCCTTCTGCAGACCTTTGCTCACGACACCACCTCCACTCCTCTCAAGCCCTCTCAACGCCCATCCATTCCTCTCGAGGCACACACCCATCCTCTGCTCTCCCTTTCCCACACCTCTGGCTCCACATCGACACGTATCGACAGCCACGGCTAAGCATCCAAAACAATGCCTCCTCTCAGGCCTCCCTAATTCTCCCCGTAGACAGGCATGGCGAGGGCTCCTTCTTGCACCCCTCGTGCCCTTCCTGTGCACCGCCCACTATCACCCTTGACCGTTCACGATATGCGCGGGCCTCGAGCACTACGGCTACGCATGCCTATGGCCAGGCAAGGACATCTAGAGCTATCGATGCCTCTCGATACGTAGCGCCTCGTCTCCGTCTCGGCCGCCATCCTGGGCTTCTGCTGTCGGGCGCTTTTGCTGGGCCTGAGGCATCGGCCCCCAACAACCTGCAGAGCTCTCCATTCGGCGCCACAGCGATGCCTCTCCAATTCCACACCTATCGATAGGCCTCGATATCGATACTATCGATATCGAGGCCTATCGATAGGCCTCGATTCCTCCGCATGGGGCCTGGCCTCTCTAGCTTTCCCTCTGGGAGCACTTTGCCTCTCGGCACGCACCGCACACTCTCCCCATTGCCTGCGCTCCGTTCGGCCCGGCCTCGAGCACCGACCTTCTGCAGACCTTTGCTCACGACACCACCTCCACTCCTCTCAAGCCCTCTCAACGCCCATCCATTCCTCTCGAGGCACACACCCATCCTCTGCTCTCCCTTTCCCACACCTCTGGCTCCACATCGACACGTATCGACAGCCACGGCTAAGCATCCAAAGCAATGCCTCCTCTCAGGCCTCCCTAATTCTCCCCGTCGACAGGCATGGCGAGGGCTCCTTCTTGCACCGCTCGTGCCCTTCCTGTGCACCGCCCACTATCACCCTTGACCGTTCACGATATGCGCAGGCCTCGAGCACTACGGCTACGCATGCCGATGGCCAGGCAAGGACATCTAGAGCTACTGATGCCTCTCGATACGTAGCGCCTCGTCTCCGTCTCGGCCGCCATCCTGGGCTTCTGCTGTCGGGCGCTTTTGCTGGGCCTGAGGCATCGGCCCCCAACAACCTGCAGAGCTCTCCATTCGGCGCCACAGCGATGCCTCTCCAATTCCACACCTATCGATAGGCCTCGATATCGATACTATCGATATCGAGGCCTATCGATAGGCCTCGATTCCTCCGCATGGGGCCTGGCCTCTCTAGCTTTCCCTCTGGGAGCACTTTGCCTCTCGGCACGCACCGCACACTCTCCCCATTGCCTGCGCTCCGTTCGGCCCAGCCTCGAGCACCGTCCTTCTGCAGACCTTTGCTCACGACACCACCTCCACTCCTCCCAAGCCCTCTCAACGCCCATCCATTCCTCTCGAGGCACACACCCATCCTCTGCTCTCCCTTTCCCACGCCTCTGGCTCCACATCGACACGTATCGACAGCCACGGCTAAGCATCCAAAGCAATGCCTCCTCTCAGGCCTCCCTAATTCTCCCCGTCGACAGGCATGGCGAGGGCTCCTTCTTGCACCGCTCGTGCCCTTCCTGTGCACCGCCCACTATCACCCTTGACCGTTCACGATATGCGCAGGCCTCGAGCACTACGGCTACGCATGCGGATGGCCAGGCAAGGACATCTAGAGCTATCGATGCCTCTCGATACGTAGCGCCTCGTCTCCGTCTCGGCCGCCATCCTGGGCTTCTGCTGTCGGGCGCTTTTGCTGGGCCTGAGGCATCGGCCCCCAACAACCTGCAGAGCTCTCCATTCGGCGCCACAGCGATGCCTCTCCAATTCCACACCTATCGATAGGCCTCGATTCCTCCGCATGGGGCCTGGCCTCTCTAGCTTTCCCTCTGGGAGCACTTTGCCTCTCGGCACGCACCGCACACTCTCCCCATTGCCTGCGCTCTGTTCGGCCCGGCCTCGAGCACCGTCCTTCTGCAGACCTTTGCTCACGACACCACCTCCACTCCTCCCAAGCCCTCTCAACACCCATCCATTCCTCTCGAGGCACACACCCATCCTCTGCTCTCCCTTTCCCACGCCTCTGGCTCCACATCGACACGTATCGACAGCCACGGCTAAGCATCCAAAGCAATGCCTCCTCTCAGGCCTCCCTAATTCTCCCTCTCGACAGGCATGGCGAGGGCTCCTTCTTGCACCCCTCGTGCCCTTCCTGTGCACCGCCCACTATCACCCTTCACCGTTCACGATATGCGCGGGCCTCGAGCACTACGGCTACGCATGCCGATGGCCAGGCAAGGACATCTAGAGCTATCGATGCCTCTCGATACGTAGCACCTCGTCTCCGTCTCGGCCGCCATCCTGGGCTTCTGCTGTCGGGCGCTTTTGCTGGGCCTGAGGCATCGGCCCCCAACAACCTGCAGAGCTCTCCATTCGGCGCCACAGCGATGCCTCTCCAATTCCACACCTATCGATAGGCCTCGATTCCTCCGCATGGGGCCTGGCCTCTCTAGCTTTCCCTCTGGGAGCACTTTGCCTCTCGGCACGCACCGCACACTCTCCCCATTGCCTGCGCTCCGTTTGGCCCGGCCTCGAGCACCGTCCTTCTGCAGACCTTTGCTCACGACACCACCTCCACTCCTCCCAAGCCCTCTCAACGCCCATCCATTCCTCTCGAGGCACACACCCATCCTCTGCTCTCCCTTTCCCACACCTCTGGCTCCACATCGACACGTATCGACAGCCACGGCTAAGCATCCAAAGCAATGCCTCCTCTCAGGCCTCCCTAATTCTCCCCGTCGACAGGCATGGCGAGGGCTCCTTCTTGCACCGCTCGTGCCCTTCCTGTGCACCGCCCACTATCACCCTTGACCGTTCACGATATGCGCAGGCCTCGAGCACTACGGCTACGCATGCCGATGGCCAGGCAAGGACATCTAGAGCTATCGATGCCTCTTGATACGTAGCGCCTCGTCTCCGTCTCGGCCGCCATCCTGGGCTTCTGCTGTCGGGCGCTTTTGCTGGGCCTGAGGCATCGGCCCCCAACAACCTGCAGAGCTCTCCATTCGGCGCCACAGCGATGCCTCTCCAATTCCACACCTATCAATAGGCCTCGATATCGATACTATCGATATCGAGGCCTATCGATAGGCCTCGATTCCTCCGCATGGGGCCTGGCCTCTCTAGCTTTCCCTCTGGGAGCACTTTGCCTCTCGGCACGCACCGCACACTCTCCCCATTGCCTGCGCTCCGTTCGGCCCAGCCTCGAGCACCGTCCTTCTGCAGACCTTTGCTCACGACACCACCTCCACTCCTCCCAAGCCCTCTCAACGCCCATCCATTCCTCTCGAGGCACACACCCATCCTCTGCTCTCCCTTTCCCACGCCTCTGGCTCCACATCGACACGTATCGACAGCCACGGCTAAGCATCCAAAGCAATGCCTCCTCTCAGGCCTCCCTAATTCTCCCCGTCGACAGGCATGGCGAGGGCTCCTTCTTGCACCCCTCGTGCCCTTCCTGTGCACCGCCTACTATCACCCTTCACCGTTCACGATATGCGCGGGCCTCGAGCACTACGGCTACGCATGCGGATGGCCAGGCAAGGACATCTAGAGCTATCGATGCCTCTCGATACGTAGCGCCTCGTCTCCGTCTCGGCCGCCATCCTGGGCTTCTGCTGTCGGGCGCTTTTGCTGGGCCTGAGGCATCGGCCCCCAACAACCTGCAGAGCTCTCCATTCGGCGCCACAGCGATGCCTCTCCAATTCCACACCTATCGATAGGCCTCGATATCGATACTATCGATATCGAGGCCTATCGATAGGCCTCGATTCCTCCGCATGGGGCCTGGCCTCTCTAGCTTTCCCTCTGGGAGCACTTTGCCTCTCGGCACGCACCGCACACTCTCCCCATTGCCTGCGCTCCGTTCGGACCGGCCTCGAGCACCGTCCTTCTGCAGACCTTTGCTCACGACACCACCTCCACTCCTCTCAAGCCCTCTCAACGCCCATCCATTCCTCTCGAGGCACACACCCATCCTCTGCTCTCCCTTTCCCACACCTCTGGCTCCACATCGACACGTATCGACAGCCACGGCTAAGCATCCAAAACAATGCCTCCTCTCAGGCCTCCCTAATTCTCCCCGTAGACAGGCATGGCGAGGGCTCCTTCTTGCACCCCTCGTGCCCTTCCTGTGCACCGCCCACTATCACCCTTGACCGTTCACGATATGCGCGGGCCTCGAGCACTACGGCTACGCATGCCTATGGCCAGGCAAGGACATCTAGAGCTATCGATGCCTCTCGATACGTAGCGCCTCGTCTCCGTCTCGGCCGCCATCCTGGGCTTCTGCTGTCGGGCGCTTTTGCTGGGCCTGAGGCATCGGCCCCCAACAACCTGCAGAGCTCTCCATTCGGCGCCACAGCGATGCCTCTCCAATTCCACACCTATCGATAGGCCTCGATATCGATACTATCGATATCGAGGCCTATCGATAGGCCTCGATTCCTCCGCATGGGGCCTGGCCTCTCTAGCTTTCCCTCTGGGAGCACTTTGCCTCTCGGCACGCACCGCACACTCTCCCCATTGCCTGCGCTCCGTTCGGACCGGCCTCGAGCACCGACCTTCTGCAGACCTTTGCTCACGACACCACCTCCACTCCTCTCAAGCCCTCTCAACGCCCATCCATTCCTCTCGAGGCACACACCCATCCTCTGCTCTCCCTTTCCCACGCCTCTGGCTACACATCGACACGTATCGACAGCCACGGCTAAGCATCCAAAGCAATGCCTCCTCTCAGGCCTCCCTAATTCTCCCCGTCGACAGGCATGGCGAGGGCTCCTTCTTGCACCGCTCGTGCCCTTCCTGTGCACCGCCCACTATCACCCTTGACCGTTCACGATATGCGCAGGCCTCGAGCACTACGCCTACGCATGCCGATGGCCAGGCAAGGACATCTAGAGCTACTGATGCCTCTCGATACGTAGCGCCTCGTCTCCGTCTCGGCCGCCATCCTGGGCTTCTGCTGTCGGGCGCTTTTGCTGGGCCTGAGGCATGGGCCCCCAACAACCTGCAGAGCTCTCCATTCGGCGCCACAGCGATGCCTCTCCAATTCCACACCTATCGATAGGCCTCGATATCGATACTATCGATATCGAGGCCTATCGATAGGCCTCGATTCCTCCGCATGGGGCCTGGCCTCTCTAGCTTTCCCTCTGGGAGCACTTTGCCTCTCGGCACGCACCGCACACTCTCCCCATTGCCTGCGCTCCGTTCGGCCCAGCCTCGAGCACCGTCCTTCTGCAGACCTTTGCTCACGACACCACCTCCACTCCTCCCAAGCCCTCTCAACGCCCATCCATTCCTCTCGAGGCACACACCCATCCTCTGCTCTCCCTTTCCCACGCCTCTGGCTCCACATCGACACGTATCGACAGCCACGGCTAAGCATCCAAAGCAATGCCTCCTCTCAGGCCTCCCTAATTCTCCCCGTCGACAGGCATGGCGAGGGCTCCTTCTTGCACCCCTCGTGCCCTTCCTGTGCACCGCCCACTATCACCCTTCACCGTTCACGATATGCGCGGGCCTCGAGCACTACGGCTACGCATGCCGATGGCCAGGCAAGGACATCTAGAGCTATCGATGCCTCTCGATACGTAGCGCCTCGTCTCCGTCTCGGCCGCCATCCTGGGCTTCTGCTGTCGGGCGCTTTTGCTGGGCCTGAGGCATCGGCCCCCAACAACCTGCAGAGCTCTCCATTCGGCGCCACAGCGATGCCTCTCCAATTCCACACCTATCGATAGGCCTCGATATCGATACTATCGATATCGAGGCCTATCGATAGGCCTCGATTCCTCCGCATGGGGCCTGGCCTCTCTAGCTTTCCCTCTGGGAGCACTTTGCCTCTCGGCACGCACCGCACACTCTCCCCATTGCCTGCGCTCCGTTCGGCCCAGCCTCGAGCACCGTCCTTCTGCAGACCTTTGCTCACGACACCACCTCCACTCCTCCCAAGCCCTCTCAACGCCCATCCATTCCTCTCGAGGCACACACCCATCCTCTGCTCTCCCTTTCCCACGCCTCTGGCTCCACATCGACACGTATCGACAGCCACGGCTAAGCATCCAAAGCAATGCCTCCTCTCAGGCCTCCCTAATTCTCCCCGTCGACAGGCATGGCGAGGGCTCCTTCTTGCACCCCTCGTGCCCTTCCTGTGCACCGCCTACTATCACCCTTCACCGTTCACGATATGCGCGGGCCTCGAGCACTACGGCTACGCATGCCGATGGCCAGGCAAGGACATCTAGAGCTATCGATGCCTCTCGATACGTAGCGCCTCGTCTCCGTCTCGGCCGCCATCCTGGGCTTCTGCTGTCGGGCGCTTTTGCTGGGCCTGAGGCATCGGCCCCCAACAACCTGCAGAGCTCTCCATTCGGCGCCACAGCGATGCCTCTCCAATTCCACACCTATCGATAGGCCTCGATATCGATACTATCGATATCGAGGCCTATCGATAGGCCTCGATTCCTCCGCATGGGGCCTGGCCTCTCTAGCTTTCCCTCTGGGAGCACTTTGCCTCTCGGCACGCACCGCACACTCTCCCCATTGCCTGCGCTCCGTTCGGACCGGCCTCGAGCACCGTCCTTCTGCAGACCTTTGCTCACGACACCACCTCCACTCCTCTCAAGCCCTCTCAACGCCCATCCATTCCTCTCGAGGCACACACCCATCCTCTGCTCTCCCTTTCCCACACCTCTGGCTCCACATCGACACGTATCGACAGCCACGGCTAAGCATCCAAAACAATGCCTCCTCTCAGGCCTCCCTAATTCTCCCCGTAGACAGGCATGGCGAGGGCTCCTTCTTGCACCCCTCGTGCCCTTCCTGTGCACCGCCCACTATCACCCTTCACCGTTCACGATATGCGCGGGCCTCGAGCACTACGGCTACGCATGCCTATGGCCAGGCAAGGACATCTAGAGCTATCGATGCCTCTCGATACGTAGCGCCTCGTCTCCGTCTCGGCCGCCATCCTGGGCTTCTGCTGTCGGGCGCTTTTGCTGGGCCTGAGGCATCGGCCCCCAACAACCTGCAGAGCTCTCCATTCGGCGCCACAGCGATGCCTCTCCAATTCCACACCTATCGATAGGCCTCGATATCGATACTATCGATATCGAGGCCTATCGATAGGCCTCGATTCCTCCGCATGGGGCCTGGCCTCTCTAGCTTTCCCTCTGGGAGCACTTTGCCTCTCGGCACGCACCGCACACTCTCCCCATTGCCTGCGCTCCGTTCGGACCGGCCTCGAGCACCGACCTTCTGCAGACCTTTGCTCACGACACCACCTCCACTCCTCTCAAGCCCTCTCAACGCCCATCCATTCCTCTCGAGGCACACACCCATCCTCTGCTCTCCCTTTCCCACGCCTCTGGCTCCACATCGACACGTATCGACAGCCACGGCTAAGCATCCAAAGCAATGCCTCCTCTCAGGCCTCCCTAATTCTCCCCGTCGACAGGCATGGCGAGGGCTCCTTCTTGCACCGCTCGTGCCCTTCCTGTGCACCGCCCACTATCACCCTTAACCGTTCACGATATGCGCAGGCCTTGAGCACTACGGCTACGCATGCCGATGGCCAGGCAAGGACATCTAGAGCTACTGATGCCTCTCGATACGTAGCGCCTCGTCTCCGTCTCGGCCGCCATCCTGGGCTTCTGCTGTCGGGCGCTTTTGCTGGGCCTGAGGCATCGGCCCCCAACAACCTGCAGAGCTCTCCATTCGGCGCCACAGCGATGCCTCTCCAATTCCACACCTATCGATAGGCCTCGATATCGATACTATCGATATCGAGGCCTATCGATAGGCCTCGATTCCTCCGCATGGGGCCTGGCCTCTCTAGCTTTCCCTCTGGGAGCACTTTGCCTCTCGGCACGCACCGCACACTCTCCCCATTGCCTGCGCTCCGTTCGGCCCAGCCTCGAGCACCGTCCTTCTGCAGACCTTTGCTCACGACACCACCTCCACTCCTCCCAAGCCCTCTCAACGCCCATCCATTCCTCTCGAGGCACACACCCATCCTCTGCTCTCCCTTTCCCACGCCTCTGGCTCCACATCGACACGTATCGACAGCCACGGCTAAGCATCCAAAGCAATGCCTCCTCTCAGGCCTCCCTAATTCTCCCCGTCGACAGGCATGGCGAGGGCTCCTTCTTGCACCCCTCGTGCCCTTCCTGTGCACCGCCCACTATCACCCTTGACCGTTCACGATATGCGCAGGCCTCGAGCACTACGGCTACACATGCGGATGGCCAGGCAAGGACATCTAGAGCTATCGATGCCTCTCGATACGTAGCGCCTCGTCTCCGTCTCGGCCGCCATCCTGGGCTTCTGCTGTCGGGCGCTTTTGCTGGGCCTGAGGCATCGGCCCCCAACAACCTGCAGAGCTCTCCATTCGGCGCCACAGCGATGCCTCTCCAATTCCACACCTATCGATAGGCCTCGATATCGATACTATCGATATCGAGGCCTATCGATAGGCCTCGATTCCTCCGCATGGGGCCTGGCCTCTCTAGCTTTCCCTCTGGGAGCACTTTGCCTCTCGGCACGCACCGCACACTCTCCCCATTGCCTGCGCTCCGTTCGGACCGGCCTCGAGCACCGTCCTTCTGCAGACCTTTGCTCACGACACCACCTCCACTCCTCTCAAGCCCTCTCAACGCCCATCCATTCCTCTCGAGGCACACACCCATCCTCTGCTCTCCCTTTCCCACGCCTCTGGCTCCACATCGACACGTATCGACAGCCACGGCTAAGCATCCAAAACAATGCCTCCTCTCAGGCCTCCCTAATTCTCCCCATCGACAGGCATGGCGAGGGCTCCTTCTTGCACCCCTCGTGCCCTTCCTGTGCACCGCCCACTATCACCCTTCACCGTTCACGATATGCGCGGGCCTCGAGCACTACGGCTACGCATGCCTATGGCCAGGCAAGGACATCTAGAGCTATCGATGCCTCTCGATACGTAGCGCCTCGTCTCCGTCTCGGCCGCCATCCTGGGCTTCTGCTGTCGGGCTCTTTTGCTGGGCCTGAGGCATCGGCCCCCAACAACCTGCAGAGCTCTCCATTCGGCACCACAGCGATGCCTCTCCAATTCCACACCTATCGATAGGCCTCGATATCGATACTATCGATATCGAGGCCTATCGATAGGCCTCGATTCCTCCGCATGGGGCCTGGCCTCTCTAGCTTTCCCTCTGGGAGCACTTTGCCTCTCGGCACGCACCGCACACTCTCCCCATTGCCTGTGCTCTGTTCGGCCCGGCCTCGAGCACCGTCCTTCTGCAGACCTTTGCTCACGACACCACCTCCACTCCTCCCAAGCCCTCTCAACACCCATCCATTCCTCTCGAGGCACACACCCATCCTCTGCTCTCCCTTTCCCACGCCTCTGGCTACACATCGACACGTATCGACAGCCACGGCTAAGCATCCAAAGCAATGCCTCCTCTCAGGCCTCCCTAATTCTACCCATCGACAGGCATGGCGAGGGCTCCTTCTTGCACCCCTCGTGCCCTTCCTGTGCACCGCCCACTATCACCCTTCACCGTTCACGATATGCGCGGGCCTCGAGCACTACGGCTACGCATGCCTATGGCCAGGCAAGGACATCTAGAGCTATCGATGCCTCTCGATACGTAGCGCCTCGTCTCCGTCTCGGCCGCCATCCTGGGCTTCTGCTGTCGGGCGCTTTTGCTGGGCCTGAGGCATCGGCCCCCAACAACCTGCAGAGCTCTCCATTCGGCGCCACAGCGATGCCTCTCCAATTCCACACCTATCGATAGGCCTCGATATCGATACTATCGATATCGAGGCCTATCGATAGGCCTCGATTCCTCCGCATGGGGCCTGGCCTCTCTAGCTTTCCCTCTGGGAGCACTTTGCCTCTCGGCACGCACCGCACACTCTCCCCATTGCCTGCGCTCCGTTCGGCCCGGCCTCGAGCACCGTCCTTCTGCAGACCTTTGCTCACGACACCACCTCCACTCCTCCCAAGCCCTCTCAACACCCATCCATTCCTCTCGAGGCACACACCCATCCTCTGCTCTCCCTTTCCCACGCCTCTGGCTCCACATCGACACGTATCGACAGCCACGGCTAAGCATCCAAAGCAATGCCTCCTCTCAGGCCTCCCTAATTCTCCCCGTAGACAGGCATGGCGAGGGCTCCTTCTTGCACCCCTCGTGCCCTTCCTGTGCACCGCCCACTATCACCCTTCACCGTTCACAATATGCGCGGGCCTCGAGCACTACGGCTACGCATGCCGATGGCCAGGCAAGGACATCTAGAGCTATCGATGCCTCTCGATACGTAGCGCCTCGTCTCCGTCTCGGCCGCCATCCTGGGCTTCTGCTGTCGGGCGCTTTTGCTGGGCCTGAGGCATCGGCCCCCAACAACCTGCAGAGCTCTCCATTCGGCGCCACAGCGATGCCTCTCCAATTCCACACCTATCGATAGGCCTCGATATCGATACTATCGATATCGAGGCCTATCGATAGGCCTCGATTCCTCCGCATGGGGCCTGGCCTCTCTAGCTTTCCCTCTGGGAGCACTTTGCCTCTCGGCACGCACCGCACACTCTCCCCATTGCCTGCGCTCCGTTCGGCCCAGCCTCGAGCACCGTCCTTCTGCAGACCTTTGCTCACGACACCACCTCCACTCCTCCCAAGCCCTCTCAACGCCCATCCATTCCTCTCGAGGCACACACCCATCCTCTGCTCTCCCTTTCCCACGCCTCTGGCTCCACATCGACACGTATCGACAGCCACGGCTAAGCATCCAAAGCAATGCCTCCTCTCAGGCCTCCCTAATTCTCCCCGTCGACAGGCATGGCGAGGGCTCCTTCTTGCACCCCTCGTGCCCTTCCTGTGCACCGCCCACTATCACCCTTGACCGTTCACGATATGCGCAGGCCTCGAGCACTACGGCTACGCATGCCGATGGCCAGGCAAGGACATCTAGAGCTATCGATGCCTCTCGATACGTAGCGCCTCGTCTCCGTCTCGGCCGCCATCCTGGGCTTCTGCTGTCGGGCGCTTTTGCTGGGCCTGAGGCATCGGCCCCCAACAACCTGCAGAGCTCTCCATTCGGCGCCACAGCGATGCCTCTCCAATTCCACACCTATCGATAGGCCTCGATATCGATACTATCGATATCGAGGCCTATCGATAGGCCTCGATTCCTCCGCATGGGGCCTGGCCTCTCTAGCTTTCCCTCTGGGAGCACTTTGCCTCTCGGCACGCACCGCACACTCTCCCCATTGCCTGCGCTCCGTTCGGACCGGCCTCGAGCACCGTCCTTCTGCAGACCTTTGCTCACGACACCACCTCCACTCCTCTCAAGCCCTCTCAACGCCCATCCATTCCTCTCGAGGCACACACCCATCCTCTGCTCTCCCTTTCCCACGCCTCTGGCTCCACATCGACACGTATCGACAGCCACGGCTAAGCATCCAAAACAATGCCTCCTCTCAGGCCTCCCTAATTCTCCCCATCGACAGGCATGGCGAGGGCTCCTTCTTGCACCCCTCGTGCCCTTCCTGTGCACCGCCCACTATCACCCTTCACCGTTCACGATATGCGCGGGCCTCGAGCACTACGGCTACGCATGCCTATGGCCAGGCAAGGACATCTAGAGCTATCGATGCCTCTCGATACGTAGCGCCTCGTCTCCGTCTCGGCCGCCATCCTGGGCTTCTGCTGTCGGGCGCTTTTGCTGGGCCTGAGGCATCGGCCCCCAACAACCTGCAGAGCTCTCCATTCGGCACCACAGCGATGCCTCTCCAATTCCACACCTATCGATAGGCCTCGATATCGATACTATCGATATCGAGGCCTATCGATAGGCCTCGATTCCTCCGCATGGGGCCTGGCCTCTCTAGCTTTCCCTCTGGGAGCACTTTGCCTCTCGGCACGCACCGCACACTCTCCCCATTGCCTGCGCTCCGTTCGGCCCGGCCTCGAGCACCGTCCTTCTGCAGACCTTTGCTCACGACACCACCTCCACTCCTCCCAAGCCCTCTCAACGCCCATCCATTCCTCTCGAGGCACACACCCATCCTCTGCTCTCCCTTTCCCACGCCTCTGGCTACACATCGACACGTATCGACAGCCACGGCTAAGCATCCAAAGCAATGCCTCCTCTCAGGCCTCCCTAATTCTCCCCGTCGACAGGCATGGCGAGGGCTCCTTCTTGCACCCCTCGTGCCCTTCCTGTGCACCGCCCACTATCACCCTTGACCGTTCACGATATGCGCGGGCCTCGAGCACTACGGCTACGCATGCGGATGGCCAGGCAAGGACATCTAGAGCTATCGATGCCTCTCGATACGTAGCGCCTCGTCTCCGTCTCGGCCGCCATCCTGGGCTTCTGCTGTCGGGCGCTTTTGCTGGGCCTGAGGCATCGGCCCCCAACAACCTGCAGAGCTCTCCATTCGGCGCCACAGCGATGCCTCTCCAATTCCACACCTATCGATAGGCCTCGATATCGATACTATCGATATCGAGGCCTATCGATAGGCCTCGATTCCTCCGCATGGGGCCTGGCCTCTCTAGCTTTCCCTCTGGGAGCACTTTGCCTCTCGGCACGCACCGCACACTCTCCCCATTGCCTGCGCTCCGTTCGGACCGGCCTCGAGCACCGTCCTTCTGCAGACCTTTGCTCACGACACCACCTCCACTCCTCTCAAGCCCTCTCAACGCCCATCCATTCCTCTCGAGGCACACACCCATCCTCTGCTCTCCCTTTCCCACACCTCTGGCTCCACATCGACACGTATCGACAGCCACGGCTAAGCATCCAAAGCAATGCCTCCTCTCAGGCCTCCCTAATTCTCCCCGTCGACAGGCATGGCGAGGGCTCCTTCTTGCACCCCTCGTGCCCTTCCTGTGCACCGCCCACTATCACCCTTCACCGTTCACGATATGCGCGGGCCTCGAGCACTACGGCTACGCATGCCGATGGCCAGGCAAGGACATCTAGAGCTATCGATGCCTCTCGATACGTAGCGCCTCGTCTCCGTCTCGGCCGCCATCCTGGGCTTCTGCTGTCGGGCGCTTTTGCTGGGCCTGAGGCATCGGCCCCCAACAACCTGCAGAGCTCTCCATTCGGCGCCACAGCGATGCCTCTCCAATTCCACACCTATCGATAGGCCTCGATATCGATACTATCGATATCGAGGCCTATCGATAGGCCTCGATTCCTCCGCATGGGGCCTGGCCTCTCTAGCTTTCCCTCTGGGAGCACTTTGCCTCTCGGCACGCACCGCACACTCTCCCCATTGCCTGCGCTCCGTTCGGCCCAGCCTCGAGCACCGTCCTTCTGCAGACCTTTGCTCACGACACCACCTCCACTCCTCCCAAGCCCTCTCAACGCCCATCCATTCCTCTCGAGGCACACACCCATCCTCTGCTCTCCCTTTCCCACGCCTCTGGCTCCACATCGACACGTATCGACAGCCACGGCTAAGCATCCAAAGCAATGCCTCCTCTCAGGCCTCCCTAATTCTCCCCGTCGACAGGCATGGCGAGGGCTCCTTCTTGCACCCCTCGTGCCCTTCCTGTGCACCGCCCACTATCACCCTTGACCGTTCACGATATGCGCAGGCCTCGAGCACTACGGCTACGCATGCGGATGGCCAGGCAAGGACATCTAGAGCTATCGATGCCTCTCGATACGTAGCGCCTCGTCTCCGTCTCGGCCGCCATCCTGGGCTTCTGCTGTCGGGCGCTTTTGCTGGGCCTGAGGCATCGGCCCCCAACAACCTGCAGAGCTCTCCATTCGGCGCCACAGCGATGCCTCTCCAATTCCACACCTATCGATAGGCCTCGATATCGATACTATCGATATCGAGGCCTATCGATAGGCCTCGATTCCTCTGCATGGGGCCTGGCCTCTCTAGCTTTCCCTCTGGGAGCACTTTGCCTCTCGGCACGCACCGCACACTCTCCCCATTGCCTGCGCTCCGTTCGGCCCGGCCTCGAGCACCGTCCTTCTGCAGACCTTTGCTCACGACACCACCTCCACTCCTCTCAAGCCCTCTCAACGCCCATCCATTCCTCTCGAGGCACACACCCATCCTCTGCTCTCCCTTTCCCACACCTCTGGCTCCACATTGACACGTATCGACAGCCACGGCTAAGCATCCAAAGCAATGCCTCCTCTCAGGCCTCCCTAATTCTCCCTCTCGACAGGCATGGCGAGGGCTCCTTCTTGCACCGCTCGTGCCCTTCCTGTGCACCGCCCACTATCACCCTTGACCGGTCACGATATGCGCGGGCCCGGAGTACTACGGCTACGCATGCGGATGGCCAGGCAAGGACATCTAGAGCTATCGATGCCTCTCGATACGTAGCGCCTCGTCTCCGTCTCGGCCGCCATCCTGGGCTTCTGCTGTCGGGCGCTTTTGCTGGGCCTGAGGCATCGGCCCCCAACAACCTGCAGAGCTCTCCATTCGGCGCCACAGCGATGCCTCTCCAATTCCACACCTATCGATAGGCCTCGATATCGATACTATCGATATCGAGGCCTATCGATAGGCCTCGATTCCTCCGCATGGGGCCTGGCCTCTCTAGCTTTCCCTCTGGGAGCACTTTGCCTCTCGGCACGCACCGCACACTCTCCCCATTGCCTGCGCTCCGTTCGGCCCGGCCTCGAGCACCGTCCTTCTGCAGACCTTTGCTCACGACACCACCTCCACTCCTCCCAAGCCCTCTCAACGCCCATCCATTCCTCTCGAGGCACACACCCATCCTCTGCTCTCCCTTTCCCACACCTCTGGCTCCACATCGACACGTATCGACAGCCACGGCTAAGCATCCAAAGCAATGCCTCCTCTCAGGCCTCCCTAATTCTCCCCGTAGACAGGCATGGCGAGGGCTCCTTCTTGCACCGCTCGTGCCCTTCCTGTGCACCGCCCACTATCACCCTTGACCGTTCACGATATGCGCGGGCCCGGAGTACTACGGCTACGCATGCGGATGGCCAGGCAAGGACATCTAGAGCTATCGATGCCTCTCGATACGTAGCGCCTCGTCTCCGTCTCGGCCGCCATCCTGGGCTTCTGCTGTCGGGCGCTTTTGCTGGGCCTGAGGCATCGGCCCCCAACAACCTGCAGAGCTCTCCATTCGGCGCCACAGCGATGCCTCTCCAATTCCACACCTATCGATAGGCCTCGATATCGATACTATCGATATCGAGGCCTATCGATAGGCCTCGATTCCTCCGCATGGGGCCTGGCCTCTCTAGCTTTCCCTCTGGGAGCACTTTGCCTCTCGGCACGCACCGCACACTCTCCCCATTGCCTGCGCTCCGTTCGGCCCGGCCTCGAGCACCGTCCTTCTGCAGACCTTTGCTCACGACACCACCTCCACTCCTCCCAAGCCCTCTCAACGCCCATCCATTCCTCTCGAGGCACACACCCATCCTCTGCTCTCCCTTTCCCACGCCTCTGGCTCCACATCGACACGTATCGACAGCCACGGCTAAGCATCCAAAGCAATGCCTCCTCTCAGGCCTCCCTAATTCTCCCCGTAGACAGGCATGGCGAGGGCTCCTTCTTGCACCGCTCGTGCCCTTCCTGTGCACCGCCCACTATCACCCTTGACCGTTCACGATATGCGCGGGCCCGGAGTACTACGGCTACGCATGCGGATGGCCAGGCAAGGACATCTAGAGCTATCGATGCCTCTCGATACGTAGCGCCTCGTCTCCGTCTCGGCCGCCATCCTGGGCTTCTGCTGTCGGGCGCTTTTGCTGGGCCTGAGGCATCGGCCCCCAACAACCTGCAGAGCTCTCCATTCGGCGCCACAGCGATGCCTCTCCAATTCCACACCTATCGATAGGCCTCGATATCGATACTATCGATATCGAGGCCTATCGATAGGCCTCGATTCCTCCGCATGGGGCCTGGCCTCTCTAGCTTTCCCTCTGGGAGCACTTTGCCTCTCGGCACGCACCGCACACTCTCCCCATTGCCTGCGCTCCGTTCGGCCCGGCCTCGAGCACCGTCCTTCTGCAGACCTTTGCTCACGACACCACCTCCACTCCTCCCAAGCCCTCTCAACGCCCATCCATTCCTCTCGAGGCACACACCCATCCTCTGCTCTCCCTTTCCCACGCCTCTGGCTCCACATCGACACGTATCGACAGCCACGGCTAAGCATCCAAAGCAATGCCTCCTCTCAGGCCTCCCTAATTCTCCCTCTCGACAGGCATGGCGAGGGCTCCTTCTTGCACCGCTCGTGCCCTTCCTGTGCACCGCCCACTATCACCCTTCACCGTTCACGATATGCGCGGGCCCGGAGTACTACGGCTACGCATGCGGATGGCCAGGCAAGGACATCTAGAGCTATCGATGCCTCTCGATACGTAGCGCCTCGTCTCCGTCTCGGCCACCATCCTGGGCTTCTGCTGTCGGGCGCTTTTGCTGGGCCTGAGGCATCGGCCCCCAACAACCTGCAGAGCTCTCCATTCGGCGCCACAGCGATGCCTCTCCAATTCCACACCTATCGATAGGCCTCGATATCGATACTATCGATATCGAGGCCTATCGATAGGCCTCGATTCCTCCGCATGGGGCCTGGCCTCTCTAGCTTTCCCTCTGGGAGCACTTTGCCTCTCGGCACGCACCGCACACTCTCCCCATTGCCTGCGCTCCGTTCGGACCGGCCTCGAGCACCGTCCTTCTGCAGACCTTTGCTCACGACACCACCTCCACTCCTCCCAAGCCCTCTCAACGCCCATCCATTCCTCTCGAGGCACACACCCATCCTCTGCTCTCCCTTTCCCACGCCTCTGGCTCCACATCGACACGTATCGACAGCCACGGCTAAGCATCCAAAGCAATGCCTCCTCTCAGGCCTCCCTAATTCTCCCCGTAGACAGGCATGGCGAGGGCTCCTTCTTGCACCCCTCGTGCCCTTCCTGTGCACCGCCCACTATCACCCTTGACCGGTCACGATATGCGCGGGCCTCGAGCACTACGGCTACGCATGCCGATGGCCAGGAAAGGACATCTAGAGCTATCGATGCCTCTCGATACGTAGCGCCTCGTCTCCGTCTCGGCCGCCATCCTGGGCTTCTGCTGTCGGGCGCTTTTGCTGGGCCTGAGGCATCGGCCCCCAACAACCTGCAGAGCTCTCCATTCGGCGCCACAGCGATGCCTCTCCAATTCCACACCTATCGATAGGCCTCGATATCGATACTATCGATATCGAGGCCTATCGATAGGCCTCGATTCCTCCGCATGGGGCCTGGCCTCTCTAGCTTTCCCTCTGGGAGCACTTTGCCTCTCGGCACGCACCGCACACTCTCCCCATTGCCTGCGCTCCGTTCGGACCGGCCTCGAGCACCGTCCTTCTGCAGACCTTTGCTCACGACACCACCTCCACTCCTCCCAAGCCCTCTCAACGCCCATCCATTCCTCTCGAGGCACACACCCATCCTCTGCTCTCCCTTTCCCACGCCTCTGGCTCCACATCGACACGTATCGACAGCCACGGCTAAGCATCCAAAGCAATGCCTCCTCTCAGGCCTCCCTAATTCTCCCCGTCGACAGGCATGGCGAGGGCTCCTTCTTGCACCGCTCGTGCCCTTCCTGTGCACCGCCCACTATCACCCTTGACCGTTCACGATATGCGCGGGCCCGGAGTACTACGGCTACGCATGCGGATGGCCAGGCAAGGACATCTAGAGCTATCGATGCCTCTCGATACGTAGCGCCTCGTCTCCGTCTCGGCCGCCATCCTGGGCTTCTGCTGTCGGGCGCTTTTGCTGGGCCTGAGGCATCGGCCCCCAACAACCTGCAGAGCTCTCCATTCGGCGCCACAGCGATGCCTCTCCAATTCCACACCTATCGATAGGCCTCGATATCGATACTATCGATATCGAGGCCTATCGATAGGCCTCGATTCCTCCGCATGGGGCCTGGCCTCTCTAGCTTTCCCTCTGGGAGCACTTTGCCTCTCGGCACGCACCGCACATTCTCCCCATTGCCTGCGCTCCGTTCGGACCGGCCTCGAGCACCGTCCTTCTGCAGACCTTTGCTCACGACACCACCTCCACTCCTCTCAAGCCCTCTCAACGCCCATCCATTCCTCTCGAGGCACACACCCATCCTCTGCTCTCCCTTTCCCACGCCTCTGGCTCCACATCGACACGTATCGACAGCCACGGCTAAGCATCCAAAGCAATGCCTCCTCTCAGGCCTCCCTAATTCTCCCTCTCGACAGGCATGGCGAGGGCTCCTTCTTGCACCCCTCGTGCCCTTCCTGTGCACCGCCCACTATCACCCTTGACCGTTCACGATATGCGCGGGCCTCGAGCACTACGGCTACGCATGCGGATGGCCAGGCAAGGACATCTAGAGCTATCGATGCCTCTCGATACGTAGCGCCTCGTCTCCGTCTCGGCCGCCATCCTGGGCTTCTGCTGTCGGGCGCTTTTGCTGGGCCTGAGGCATCGGCCCCCAACAACCTGCAGAGCTCTCCATTCGGCGCCACAGCGATGCCTCTCCAATTCCACACCTATCGATAGGCCTCGATATCGATACTATCGATATCGAGGCCTATCGATAGGCCTCGATTCCTCCGCATGGGGCCTGGCCTCTCTAGCTTTCCCTCTGGGAGCACTTTGCCTCTCGGCACGCACCGCACACTCTCCCCATTGCCTGCGCTCCGTTCGGACCGGCCTCGAGCACCGTCCTTCTGCAGACCTTTGCTCACGACACCACCTCCACTCCTCTCAAGCCCTCTCAACGCCCATCCATTCCTCTCGAGGCACACACCCATCCTCTGCTCTCCCTTTCCCATGCCTCTGGCTCCACATCGACACGTATCGACAGCCACGGCTAAGCATCCAAAGCAATGCCTCCTCTCAGGCCTCCCTAATTCTCCCCGTCGACAGGCCTATCGATAGGTGTGGAATTGGAGAGGCATCGCTGTGACGCCGAATGGAGAGCTCTGCAGGTTGTTGGGGGCCGATGCCTCAGGCCCAGCAAAAGCGCCCGACAGCAGAAGCCCAGGATGGCGGCCGAGACGGAGACGAGGCGCTACGTATCGAGAGGCATCGATAGCTCTAGATGTCCTTGCCTGGCCATCCGCATGCGTAGCCGTAGTACTCCGGGCCCGCGCATATCGTGAACGGTCAAGGGTGATAGTGGGCGGTGCACAGGAAGGGCACGAGCGGTGCAAGAAGGAGCCCTCGCCATGCCTGTCTACGGGGAGAATTAGGGAGGCCTGAGAGGAGGCATTGCTTTGGATGCTTAGCCGTGGCTGTCGATACGTGTCGATGTGGAGCCAGAGGCGTGGGAAAGGGAGAGCAGAGGATGGGTGTGTGCCTCGAGAGGAATGGATGGGCGTTGAGAGGGCTTGGGAGGAGTGGAGGTGGTGTCGTGAGCAAAGGTCTGCAGAAGGACGGTGCTCGAGGCCGGGCCGAACGGAGCGCAGGCAATGGGGAGAGTGTGCGGTGCGTGCCGAGAGGAATCGATAGGCCTCGATTCCTCCGCATGGGGCCTGGCCTCTCTAGCTTTCCCTCTGGGAGCACTTTGCCTCTCGGCACGCACCGCACACTCTCCCCATTGCCTGCGCTCCGTTCGGCCCGGCCTCGAGCACCGTCCTTCTGCAGACCTTTGCTCACGACACCACCTCCACTCCTCCCAAGCCCTCTCAACACCCATCCATTCCTCTCGAGGCACACACCCATCCTCTGCTCTCCCTTTCCCACGCCTCTGGCTCCACATCGACACGTATCGACAGCCACGGCTAAGCATCCAAAGCAATGCCTCCTCTCAGGCCTCCCTAATTCTCCCCGTCGACAGGCATGGCGAGGGCTCCTTCTTGCACCCCTCGTGCCCTTCCTGTGCACCGCCCACTATCACCCTTCACCGTTCACGATATGCGCAGGCCTCGAGCACTACGGCTACGCATGCGGATGGCCAGGCAAGGACATCTAGAGCTATCGATGCCTCTCGATACGTAGCGCCTCGTCTCCGTCTCGGCCGCCATCCTGGGCTTCTGCTGTCGGGCGCTTTTGCTGGGCCTGAGGCATCGGCCCCCAACAACCTGCAGAGCTCTCCATTCGGCGCCACAGCGATGCCTCTCCAATTCCACACCTATCGATAGGCCTCGATATCGATACTATCGATATCGAGGCCTATCGATAGGCCTCGATTCCTCCGCATGGGGCCTGGCCTCTCTAGCTTTCCCTCTGGGAGCACTTTGCCTCTCGGCACGCACCGCACACTCTCCCCATTGCCTGCGCTCCGTTCGGCCCGGCCTCGAGCACCGTCCTTCTGCAGACCTTTGCTCACGACACCACCTCCACTCCTCCCAAGCCCTCTCAACGCCCATCCATTCCTCTCGAGGCACACACCCATCCTCTGCTCTCCCTTTCCCACACCTCTGGCTCCACATCGACACGTATCGACAGCCACGGCTAAGCATCCAAAGCAATGCCTCCTCTCAGGCCTCCCTAATTCTCCCCGTAGACAGGCATGGCGAGGGCTCCTTCTTGCACCGCTCGTGCCCTTCCTGTGCACCGCCCACTATCACCCTTGACCGTTCACGATATGCGCGGGCCCGGAGTACTACGGCTACGCATGCGGATGGCCAGGCAAGGACATCTAGAGCTATCGATGCCTCTCGATACGTAGCGCCTCGTCTCCGTCTCGGCCGCCATCCTGGGCTTCTGCTGTCGGGCGCTTTTGCTGGGCCTGAGGCATCGGCCCCCAACAACCTGCAGAGCTCTCCATTCGGCGCCACAGCGATGCCTCTCCAATTCCACACCTATCGATAGGCCTCGATATCGATACTATCGATATCGAGGCCTATCGATAGGCCTCGATTCCTCCGCATGGGGCCTGGCCTCTCTAGCTTTCCCTCTGGGAGCACTTTGCCTCTCGGCACGCACCGCACACTCTCCCCATTGCCTGCGCTCCGTTCGGCCCGGCCTCGAGCACCGTCCTTCTGCAGACCTTTGCTCACGACACCACCTCCACTCCTCCCAAGCCCTCTCAACGCCCATCCATTCCTCTCGAGGCACACACCCATCCTCTGCTCTCCCTTTCCCACGCCTCTGGCTCCACATCGACACGTATCGACAGCCACGGCTAAGCATCCAAAGCAATGCCTCCTCTCAGGCCTCCCTAATTCTCCCCGTAGACAGGCATGGCGAGGGCTCCTTCTTGCACCCCTCGTGCCCTTCCTGTGCACCGCCCACTATCACCCTTGACCGTTCACGATATGCGCGGGCCCGGAGTACTACGGCTACGCATGCGGATGGCCAGGCAAGGACATCTAGAGCTATCGATGCCTCTCGATACGTAGCGCCTCGTCTCCGTCTCGGCCACCATCCTGGGCTTCTGCTGTCGGGCGCTTTTGCTGGGCCTGAGGCATCGGCCCCCAACAACCTGCAGAGCTCTCCATTCGGCGCCACAGCGATGCCTCTCCAATTCCACACCTATCGATAGGCCTCGATATCGATACTATCGATATCGAGGCCTATCGATAGGCCTCGATTCCTCCGCATGGGGCCTGGCCTCTCTAGCTTTCCCTCTGGGAGCACTTTGCCTCTCGGCACGCACCGCACACTCTCCCCATTGCCTGCGCTCCGTTCGGACCGGCCTCGAGCACCGTCCTTCTGCAGACCTTTGCTCACGACACCACCTCCACTCCTCCCAAGCCCTCTCAACGCCCATCCATTCCTCTCGAGGCACACACCCATCCTCTGCTCTCCCTTTCCCACGCCTCTGGCTCCACATCGACACGTATCGACAGCCACGGCTAAGCATCCAAAGCAATGCCTCCTCTCAGGCCTCCCTAATTCTCCCCGTAGACAGGCATGGCGAGGGCTCCTTCTTGCACCGCTCGTGCCCTTCCTGTGCACCGCCCACTATCACCCTTGACCGGTCACGATATGCGCGGGCCTCGAGCACTACGGCTACGCATGCGGATGGCCAGGAAAGGACATCTAGAGCTATCGATGCCTCTCGATACGTAGCGCCTCGTCTCCGTCTCGGCCGCCATCCTGGGCTTCTGCTGTCGGGCGCTTTTGCTGGGCCTGAGGCATCGGCCCCCAACAACCTGCAGAGCTCTCCATTCGGCGCCACAGCGATGCCTCTCCAATTCCACACCTATCGATAGGCCTCGATTCCTCCGCATGGGGCCTGGCCTCTCTAGCTTTCCCTCTGGGAGCACTTTGCCTCTCGGCACGCACCGCACACTCTCCCCATTGCCTGCGCTCCGTTCGGACCGGCCTCGAGCACCGTCCTTCTGCAGACCTTTGCTCACGACACCACCTCCACTCCTCCCAAGCCCTCTCAACGCCCATCCATTCCTCTCGAGGCACACACCCATCCTCTGCTCTCCCTTTCCCACGCCTCTGGCTCCACATCGACACGTATCGACAGCCACGGCTAAGCATCCAAAGCAATGCCTCCTCTCAGGCCTCCCTAATTCTCCCCGTCGACAGGCATGGCGAGGGCTCCTTCTTGCACCGCTCGTGCCCTTCCTGTGCACCGCCCACTATCACCCTTGACCGTTCACGATATGCGCGGGCCCGGAGTACTACGGCTACGCATGCGGATGGCCAGGCAAGGACATCTAGAGCTATCGATGCCTCTCGATACGTAGCGCCTCGTCTCCGTCTCGGCCGCCATCCTGGGCTTCTGCTGTCGGGCGCTTTTGCTGGGCCTGAGGCATCGGCCCCCAACAACCTGCAGAGCTCTCCATTCGGCGCCACAGCGATGCCTCTCCAATTCCACACCTATCGATAGGCCTCGATATCGATACTATCGATATCGAGGCCTATCGATAGGCCTCGATTCCTCCGCATGGGGCCTGGCCTCTCTAGCTTTCCCTCTGGGAGCACTTTGCCTCTCGGCACGCACCGCACATTCTCCCCATTGCCTGCGCTCCGTTCGGCCCGGCCTCGAGCACCGTCCTTCTGCAGACCTTTGCTCACGACACCACCTCCACTCCTCTCAAGCCCTCTCAACGCCCATCCATTCCTCTCGAGGCACACACCCATCCTCTGCTCTCCCTTTCCCACGCCTCTGGCTCCACATCGACACGTATCGACAGCCACGGCTAAGCATCCAAAGCAATGCCTCCTCTCAGGCCTCCCTAATTCTCCCTCTCGACAGGCATGGCGAGGGCTCCTTCTTGCACCCCTCGTGCCCTTCCTGTGCACCGCCCACTATCACCCTTGACCGTTCACGATATGCGCGGGCCTCGAGCACTACGGCTACGCATGCGGATGGCCAGGCAAGGACATCTAGAGCTATCGATGCCTCTCGATACGTAGCGCCTCGTCTCCGTCTCGGCCGCCATCCTGGGCTTCTGCTGTCGGGCGCTTTTGCTGGGCCTGAGGCATCGGCCCCCAACAACCTGCAGAGCTCTCCATTCGGCGCCACAGCGATGCCTCTCCAATTCCACACCTATCGATAGGCCTCGATATCGATACTATCGATATCGAGGCCTATCGATAGGCCTCGATTCCTCCGCATGGGGCCTGGCCTCTCTAGCTTTCCCTCTGGGAGCACTTTGCCTCTCGGCACGCACCGCACACTCTCCC
This sequence comes from Struthio camelus, assembly GCF_040807025.1. NCBI lineage: Eukaryota > Metazoa > Chordata > Aves > Struthioniformes > Struthionidae > Struthio > Struthio camelus. The sequence continues at coordinate 99,124,318 of NC_090943.1, read as the reverse complement.
CATTGCCTGCGCTCCGTTCGGCCCGGCCTCGAGCACCGTCCTTCTGCAGACCTTTGCTCACGACACCACCTCCACTCCTCTCAAGCCCTCTCAACGCCCATCCATTCCTCTCGAGGCACACACCCATCCTCTGCTCTCCCTTTCCCATGCCTCTGGCTCCACATCGACACGTATCGACAGCCACGGCTAAGCATCCAAAGCAATGCCTCCTCTCAGGCCTCCCTAATTCTCCCCGTCGACAGGCCTATCGATAGGTGTGGAATTGGAGAGGCATCGCTGTGACGCCGAATGGAGAGCTCTGCAGGTTGTTGGGGGCCGATGCCTCAGGCCCAGCAAAAGCGCCCGACAGCAGAAGCCCAGGATGGCGGCCGAGACGGAGACGAGGCGCTACGTATCGAGAGGCATCGATAGCTCTAGATGTCCTTGCCTGGCCATCCGCATGCGTAGCCGTAGTACTCCGGGCCCGCGCATATCGTGAACGGTCAAGGGTGATAGTGGGCGGTGCACAGGAAGGGCACGAGCGGTGCAAGAAGGAGCCCTCGCCATGCCTGTCTACGGGGAGAATTAGGGAGGCCTGAGAGGAGGCATTGCTTTGGATGCTTAGCCGTGGCTGTCGATACGTGTCGATGTGGAGCCAGAGGCGTGGGAAAGGGAGAGCAGAGGATGGGTGTGTGCCTCGAGAGGAATGGATGGGCGTTGAGAGGGCTTGGGAGGAGTGGAGGTGGTGTCGTGAGCAAAGGTCTGCAGAAGGACGGTGCTCGAGGCCGGGCCGAACGGAGCGCAGGCAATGGGGAGAGTGTGCGGTGCGTGCCGAGAGGAATCGATAGGCCTCGATTCCTCCGCATGGGGCCTGGCCTCTCTAGCTTTCCCTCTGGGAGCACTTTGCCTCTCGGCACGCACCGCACACTCTCCCCATTGCCTGCGCTCCGTTCGGCCCGGCCTCGAGCACCGTCCTTCTGCAGACCTTTGCTCACGACACCACCTCCACTCCTCCCAAGCCCTCTCAACACCCATCCATTCCTCTCGAGGCACACACCCATCCTCTGCTCTCCCTTTCCCACGCCTCTGGCTCCACATCGACACGTATCGACAGCCACGGCTAAGCATCCAAAGCAATGCCTCCTCTCAGGCCTCCCTAATTCTCCCCGTCGACAGGCATGGCGAGGGCTCCTTCTTGCACCCCTCGTGCCCTTCCTGTGCACCGCCCACTATCACCCTTCACCGTTCACGATATGCGCAGGCCTCGAGCACTACGGCTACGCATGCGGATGGCCAGGCAAGGACATCTAGAGCTATCGATGCCTCTCGATACGTAGCGCCTCGTCTCCGTCTCGGCCGCCATCCTGGGCTTCTGCTGTCGGGCGCTTTTGCTGGGCCTGAGGCATCGGCCCCCAACAACCTGCAGAGCTCTCCATTCGGCGCCACAGCGATGCCTCTCCAATTCCACACCTATCGATAGGCCTCGATATCGATACTATCGATATCGAGGCCTATCGATAGGCCTCGATTCCTCCGCATGGGGCCTGGCCTCTCTAGCTTTCCCTCTGGGAGCACTTTGCCTCTCGGCACGCACCGCACACTCTCCCCATTGCCTGCGCTCCGTTCGGCCCGGCCTCGAGCACCGTCCTTCTGCAGACCTTTGCTCACGACACCACCTCCACTCCTCCCAAGCCCTCTCAACGCCCATCCATTCCTCTCGAGGCACACACCCATCCTCTGCTCTCCCTTTCCCACACCTCTGGCTCCACATCGACACGTATCGACAGCCACGGCTAAGCATCCAAAGCAATGCCTCCTCTCAGGCCTCCCTAATTCTCCCCGTAGACAGGCATGGCGAGGGCTCCTTCTTGCACCGCTCGTGCCCTTCCTGTGCACCGCCCACTATCACCCTTGACCGTTCACGATATGCGCGGGCCCGGAGTACTACGGCTACGCATGCGGATGGCCAGGCAAGGACATCTAGAGCTATCGATGCCTCTCGATACGTAGCGCCTCGTCTCCGTCTCGGCCGCCATCCTGGGCTTCTGCTGTCGGGCGCTTTTGCTGGGCCTGAGGCATCGGCCCCCAACAACCTGCAGAGCTCTCCATTCGGCGCCACAGCGATGCCTCTCCAATTCCACACCTATCGATAGGCCTCGATATCGATACTATCGATATCGAGGCCTATCGATAGGCCTCGATTCCTCCGCATGGGGCCTGGCCTCTCTAGCTTTCCCTCTGGGAGCACTTTGCCTCTCGGCACGCACCGCACACTCTCCCCATTGCCTGCGCTCCGTTCGGCCCGGCCTCGAGCACCGTCCTTCTGCAGACCTTTGCTCACGACACCACCTCCACTCCTCCCAAGCCCTCTCAACGCCCATCCATTCCTCTCGAGGCACACACCCATCCTCTGCTCTCCCTTTCCCACGCCTCTGGCTCCACATCGACACGTATCGACAGCCACGGCTAAGCATCCAAAGCAATGCCTCCTCTCAGGCCTCCCTAATTCTCCCCGTAGACAGGCATGGCGAGGGCTCCTTCTTGCACCGCTCGTGCCCTTCCTGTGCACCGCCCACTATCACCCTTGACCGTTCACGATATGCGCGGGCCCGGAGTACTACGGCTACGCATGCGGATGGCCAGGCAAGGACATCTAGAGCTATCGATGCCTCTCGATACGTAGCGCCTCGTCTCCGTCTCGGCCACCATCCTGGGCTTCTGCTGTCGGGCGCTTTTGCTGGGCCTGAGGCATCGGCCCCCAACAACCTGCAGAGCTCTCCATTCGGCGCCACAGCGATGCCTCTCCAATTCCACACCTATCGATAGGCCTCGATATCGATACTATCGATATCGAGGCCTATCGATAGGCCTCGATTCCTCCGCATGGGGCCTGGCCTCTCTAGCTTTCCCTCTGGGAGCACTTTGCCTCTCGGCACGCACCGCACACTCTCCCCATTGCCTGCGCTCCGTTCGGACCGGCCTCGAGCACCGTCCTTCTGCAGACCTTTGCTCACGACACCACCTCCACTCCTCCCAAGCCCTCTCAACGCCCATCCATTCCTCTCGAGGCACACACCCATCCTCTGCTCTCCCTTTCCCACGCCTCTGGCTCCACATCGACACGTATCGACAGCCACGGCTAAGCATCCAAAGCAATGCCTCCTCTCAGGCCTCCCTAATTCTCCCCGTAGACAGGCATGGCGAGGGCTCCTTCTTGCACCGCTCGTGCCCTTCCTGTGCACCGCCCACTATCACCCTTGACCGGTCACGATATGCGCGGGCCTCGAGCACTACGGCTACGCATGCGGATGGCCAGGAAAGGACATCTAGAGCTATCGATGCCTCTCGATACGTAGCGCCTCGTCTCCGTCTCGGCCGCCATCCTGGGCTTCTGCTGTCGGGCGCTTTTGCTGGGCCTGAGGCATCGGCCCCCAACAACCTGCAGAGCTCTCCATTCGGCGCCACAGCGATGCCTCTCCAATTCCACACCTATCGATAGGCCTCGATATCGATACTATCGATATCGAGGCCTATCGATAGGCCTCGATTCCTCCGCATGGGGCCTGGCCTCTCTAGCTTTCCCTCTGGGAGCACTTTGCCTCTCGGCACGCACCGCACACTCTCCCCATTGCCTGCGCTCCGTTCGGACCGGCCTCGAGCACCGTCCTTCTGCAGACCTTTGCTCACGACACCACCTCCACTCCTCCCAAGCCCTCTCAACGCCCATCCATTCCTCTCGAGGCACACACCCATCCTCTGCTCTCCCTTTCCCACGCCTCTGGCTCCACATCGACACGTATCGACAGCCACGGCTAAGCATCCAAAGCAATGCCTCCTCTCAGGCCTCCCTAATTCTCCCCGTCGACAGGCATGGCGAGGGCTCCTTCTTGCACCGCTCGTGCCCTTCCTGTGCACCGCCCACTATCACCCTTGACCGTTCACGATATGCGCGGGCCCGGAGTACTACGGCTACGCATGCGGATGGCCAGGCAAGGACATCTAGAGCTATCGATGCCTCTCGATACGTAGCGCCTCGTCTCCGTCTCGGCCGCCATCCTGGGCTTCTGCTGTCGGGCGCTTTTGCTGGGCCTGAGGCATCGGCCCCCAACAACCTGCAGAGCTCTCCATTCGGCGCCACAGCGATGCCTCTCCAATTCCACACCTATCGATAGGCCTCGATATCGATACTATCGATATCGAGGCCTATCGATAGGCCTCGATTCCTCCGCATGGGGCCTGGCCTCTCTAGCTTTCCCTCTGGGAGCACTTTGCCTCTCGGCACGCACCGCACATTCTCCCCATTGCCTGCGCTCCGTTCGGCCCGGCCTCGAGCACCGTCCTTCTGCAGACCTTTGCTCACGACACCACCTCCACTCCTCTCAAGCCCTCTCAACGCCCATCCATTCCTCTCGAGGCACACACCCATCCTCTGCTCTCCCTTTCCCACGCCTCTGGCTCCACATCGACACGTATCGACAGCCACGGCTAAGCATCCAAAGCAATGCCTCCTCTCAGGCCTCCCTAATTCTCCCTCTCGACAGGCATGGCGAGGGCTCCTTCTTGCACCCCTCGTGCCCTTCCTGTGCACCGCCCACTATCACCCTTGACCGTTCACGATATGCGCGGGCCTCGAGCACTACGGCTACGCATGCGGATGGCCAGGCAAGGACATCTAGAGCTATCGATGCCTCTCGATACGTAGCGCCTCGTCTCCGTCTCGGCCGCCATCCTGGGCTTCTGCTGTCGGGCGCTTTTGCTGGGCCTGAGGCATCGGCCCCCAACAACCTGCAGAGCTCTCCATTCGGCGCCACAGCGATGCCTCTCCAATTCCACACCTATCGATAGGCCTCGATATCGATACTATCGATATCGAGGCCTATCGATAGGCCTCGATTCCTCCGCATGGGGCCTGGCCTCTCTAGCTTTCCCTCTGGGAGCACTTTGCCTCTCGGCACGCACCGCACACTCTCCCCATTGCCTGCGCTCCGTTCGGCCCGGCCTCGAGCACCGTCCTTCTGCAGACCTTTGCTCACGACACCACCTCCACTCCTCTCAAGCCCTCTCAACGCCCATCCATTCCTCTCGAGGCACACACCCATCCTCTGCTCTCCCTTTCCCATGCCTCTGGCTCCACATCGACACGTATCGACAGCCACGGCTAAGCATCCAAAGCAATGCCTCCTCTCAGGCCTCCCTAATTCTCCCCGTCGACAGGCCTATCGATAGGTGTGGAATTGGAGAGGCATCGCTGTGACGCCGAATGGAGAGCTCTGCAGGTTGTTGGGGGCCGATGCCTCAGGCCCAGCAAAAGCGCCCGACAGCAGAAGCCCAGGATGGCGGCCGAGACGGAGACGAGGCGCTACGTATCGAGAGGCATCGATAGCTCTAGATGTCCTTGCCTGGCCATCCGCATGCGTAGCCGTAGTACTCCGGGCCCGCGCATATCGTGAACGGTCAAGGGTGATAGTGGGCGGTGCACAGGAAGGGCACGAGCGGTGCAAGAAGGAGCCCTCGCCATGCCTGTCTACGGGGAGAATTAGGGAGGCCTGAGAGGAGGCATTGCTTTGGATGCTTAGCCGTGGCTGTCGATACGTGTCGATGTGGAGCCAGAGGCGTGGGAAAGGGAGAGCAGAGGATGGGTGTGTGCCTCGAGAGGAATGGATGGGCGTTGAGAGGGCTTGGGAGGAGTGGAGGTGGTGTCGTGAGCAAAGGTCTGCAGAAGGACGGTGCTCGAGGCCGGGCCGAACGGAGCGCAGGCAATGGGGAGAGTGTGCGGTGCGTGCCGAGAGGAATCGATAGGCCTCGATTCCTCCGCATGGGGCCTGGCCTCTCTAGCTTTCCCTCTGGGAGCACTTTGCCTCTCGGCACGCACCGCACACTCTCCCCATTGCCTGCGCTCCGTTCGGCCCGGCCTCGAGCACCGTCCTTCTGCAGACCTTTGCTCACGACACCACCTCCACTCCTCCCAAGCCCTCTCAACACCCATCCATTCCTCTCGAGGCACACACCCATCCTCTGCTCTCCCTTTCCCACGCCTCTGGCTCCACATCGACACGTATCGACAGCCACGGCTAAGCATCCAAAGCAATGCCTCCTCTCAGGCCTCCCTAATTCTCCCCGTCGACAGGCATGGCGAGGGCTCCTTCTTGCACCCCTCGTGCCCTTCCTGTGCACCGCCCACTATCACCCTTCACCGTTCACGATATGCGCAGGCCTCGAGCACTACGGCTACGCATGCGGATGGCCAGGCAAGGACATCTAGAGCTATCGATGCCTCTCGATACGTAGCGCCTCGTCTCCGTCTCGGCCGCCATCCTGGGCTTCTGCTGTCGGGCGCTTTTGCTGGGCCTGAGGCATCGGCCCCCAACAACCTGCAGAGCTCTCCATTCGGCGCCACAGCGATGCCTCTCCAATTCCACACCTATCGATAGGCCTCGATATCGATACTATCGATATCGAGGCCTATCGATAGGCCTCGATTCCTCCGCATGGGGCCTGGCCTCTCTAGCTTTCCCTCTGGGAGCACTTTGCCTCTCGGCACGCACCGCACACTCTCCCCATTGCCTGCGCTCCGTTCGGACCGGCCTCGAGCACCGTCCTTCTGCAGACCTTTGCTCACGACACCACCTCCACTCCTCTCAAGCCCTCTCAACGCCCATCCATTCCTCTCGAGGCACACACCCATCCTCTGCTCTCCCTTTCCCACACCTCTGGCTCCACATTGACACGTATCGACAGCCACGGCTAAGCATCCAAAGCAATGCCTCCTCTCAGGCCTCCCTAATTCTCCCTCTCGACAGGCATGGCGAGGGCTCCTTCTTGCACCGCTCGTGCCCTTCCTGTGCACCGCCCACTATCACCCTTGACCGGTCACGATATGCGCGGGCCCGGAGTACTACGGCTACGCATGCGGATGGCCAGGCAAGGACATCTAGAGCTATCGATGCCTCTCGATACGTAGCGCCTCGTCTCCGTCTCGGCCGCCATCCTGGGCTTCTGCTGTCGGGCGCTTTTGCTGGGCCTGAGGCATCGGCCCCCAACAACCTGCAGAGCTCTCCATTCGGCGCCACAGCGATGCCTCTCCAATTCCACACCTATCGATAGGCCTCGATATCGATACTATCGATATCGAGGCCTATCGATAGGCCTCGATTCCTCCGCATGGGGCCTGGCCTCTCTAGCTTTCCCTCTGGGAGCACTTTGCCTCTCGGCACGCACCGCACACTCTCCCCATTGCCTGCGCTCCGTTCGGACCGGCCTCGAGCACCGTCCTTCTGCAGACCTTTGCTCACGACACCACCTCCACTCCTCCCAAGCCCTCTCAACGCCCATCCATTCCTCTCGAGGCACACACCCATCCTCTGCTCTCCCTTTCCCACGCCTCTGGCTCCACATCGACACGTATCGACAGCCACGGCTAAGCATCCAAAGCAATGCCTCCTCTCAGGCCTCCCTAATTCTCCCTCTCGACAGGCATGGCGAGGGCTCCTTCTTGCACCGCTCGTGCCCTTCCTGTGCACCGCCCACTATCACCCTTCACCGTTCACGATATGCGCGGGCCCGGAGTACTACGGCTACGCATGCGGATGGCCAGGCAAGGACATCTAGAGCTATCGATGCCTCTCGATACGTAGCGCCTCGTCTCCGTCTCGGCCGCCATCCTGGGCTTCTGCTGTCGGGCGCTTTTGCTGGGCCTGAGGCATCGGCCCCCAACAACCTGCAGAGCTCTCCATTCGGCGCCACAGCGATGCCTCTCCAATTCCACATCTATCGATAGGCCTCGATATCGATACTATCGATATCGAGGCCTATCGATAGGCCTCGATTCCTCCGCATGGGGCCTGGCCTCTCTAGCTTTCCCTCTGGGAGCACTTTGCCTCTCGGCACGCACCGCACACTCTCCCCATTGCCTGCGCTCCGTTCGGCCCAGCCTCGAGCACCGTCCTTCTGCAGACCTTTGCTCACGACACCACCTCCACTCCTCCCAAGCCCTCTCAACGCCCATCCATTCCTCTCGAGGCACACACCCATCCTCTGCTCTCCCTTTCCCACGCCTCTGGCTCCACATCGACACGTATCGACAGCCACGGCTAAGCATCCAAAGCAATGCCTCCTCTCAGGCCTCCCTAATTCTCCCCGTAGACAGGCATGGCGAGGGCTCCTTCTTGCACCCCTCGTGCCCTTCCTGTGCACCGCCCACTATCACCCTTGACCGGTCACGATATGCGCGGGCCTCGAGCACTACGGCTACGCATGCCGATGGCCAGGAAAGGACATCTAGAGCTATCGATGCCTCTCGATACGTAGCGCCTCGTCTCCGTCTCGGCCGCCATCCTGGGCTTCTGCTGTCGGGCGCTTTTGCTGGGCCTGAGGCATCGGCCCCCAACAACCTGCAGAGCTCTCCATTCGGCGCCACAGCGATGCCTCTCCAATTCCACACCTATCGATAGGCCTCGATATCGATACTATCGATATCGAGGCCTATCGATAGGCCTCGATTCCTCCGCATGGGGCCTGGCCTCTCTAGCTTTCCCTCTGGGAGCACTTTGCCTCTCGGCACGCACCGCACACTCTCCCCATTGCCTGCGCTCCGTTCGGCCCGGCCTCGAGCACCGTCCTTCTGCAGACCTTTGCTCACGACACCACCTCCACTCCTCCCAAGCCCTCTCAACGCCCATCCATTCCTCTCGAGGCACACACCCATCCTCTGCTCTCCCTTTCCCATGCCTCTGGCTCCACATCGACACGTATCGACAGCCACGGCTAAGCATCCAAAGCAATGCCTCCTCTCAGGCCTCCCTAATTCTCCCCGTCGACAGGCATGGCGAGGGCTCCTTCTTGCACCGCTCGTGCCCTTCCTGTGCACCGCCCACTATCACCCTTCACCGTTCACGATATGCGCGGGCCCGGAGTACTACGGCTACGCATGCGGATGGCCAGGCAAGGACATCTAGAGCTATCGATGCCTCTCGATACGTAGCGCCTCGTCTCCGTCTCGGCCGCCATCCTGGGCTTCTGCTGTCGGGCGCTTTTGCTGGGCCTGAGGCATCGGCCCCCAACAACCTGCAGAGCTCTCCATTCGGCGCCACAGCGATGCCTCTCCAATTCCACACCTATCGATAGGCCTCGATATCGATACTATCGATATCGAGGCCTATCGATAGGCCTCGATTCCTCCGCATGGGGCCTGGCCTCTCTAGCTTTCCCTCTGGGAGCACTTTGCCTCTCGGCACGCACCGCACATTCTCCCCATTGCCTGCGCTCCGTTCGGCCCGGCCTCGAGCACCGTCCTTCTGCAGACCTTTGCTCACGACACCACCTCCACTCCTCTCAAGCCCTCTCAACGCCCATCCATTCCTCTCGAGGCACACACCCATCCTCTGCTCTCCCTTTCCCACGCCTCTGGCTCCACATCGACACGTATCGACAGCCACGGCTAAGCATCCAAAGCAATGCCTCCTCTCAGGCCTCCCTAATTCTCCCTCTCGACAGGCATGGCGAGGGCTCCTTCTTGCACCACTCGTGCCCTTCCTGTGCACCGCCCACTATCACCCTTCACCGTTCACGATATGCGCAGGCCTCGAGCACTACGGCTACGCATGCGGATGGCCAGGCAAGGACATCTAGAGCTATCGATGCCTCTCGATACGTAGCGCCTCGTCTCCGTCTCGGCCGCCATCCTGGGCTTCTGCTGTCGGGCGCTTTTGCTGGGCCTGAGGCATCGGCCCCCAGCAACCTGCAGAGCTCTCCATTCGGCGCCACAACGATGCCTCTCCAATTCCACACCTATCGATAGGCCTCGATATCGATACTATCGATATCGAGGCCTATCGATAGGCCTCGATTCCTCCGCATGGGGCCTGGCCTCTCTAGCTTTCCCTCTGGGAGCACTTTGCCTCTCGGCACGCACCGCACACTCTCCCCATTGCCTGCGCTCCGTTCGGCCCGGCCTCGAGCACCGTCCTTCTGCAGACCTTTGCTCACGACACCACCTCCACTCCTCCCAAGCCCTCTCAACGCCCATCCATTCCTCTCGAGGCACACACCCATCCTCTGCTCTCCCTTTCCCACGCCTCTGGCTCCACATCGACACGTATCGACAGCCACGGCTAAGCATCCAAAGCAATGCCTCCTCTCAGGCCTCCCTAATTCTCCCCGTAGACAGGCATGGCGAGGGCTCCTTCTTGCACCGCTCGTGCCCTTCCTGTGCACCGCCCACTATCACCCTTGACCGTTCACGATATGCGCGGGCCCGGAGTACTACGGCTACGCATGCGGATGGCCAGGCAAGGACATCTAGAGCTATCGATGCCTCTCGATACGTAGCGCCTCGTCTCCGTCTCGGCCGCCATCCTGGGCTTCTGCTGTCGGGCGCTTTTGCTGGGCCTGAGGCATCGGCCCCCAGCAACCTGCAGAGCTCTCCATTCGGCGCCACAGCGATGCCTCTCCAATTCCACACCTATCGATAGGCCTCGATATCGATACTATCGATATCGAGGCCTATCGATAGGCCTCGATTCCTCCGCATGGGGCCTGGCCTCTCTAGCTTTCCCTCTGGGAGCACTTTGCCTCTCGGCACGCACCGCACACTCTCCCCATTGCCTGCGCTCCGTTCGGCCCGGCCTCGAGCACCGTCCTTCTGCAGACCTTTGCTCACGACACCACCTCCACTCCTCCCAAGCCCTCTCAACGCCCATCCATTCCTCTCGAGGCACACACCCATCCTCTGCTCTCCCTTTCCCACGCCTCTGGCTCCACATCGACACGTATCGACAGCCACGGCTAAGCATCCAAAGCAATGCCTCCTCTCAGGCCTCCCTAATTCTCCCCGTCGACAGGCATGGCGAGGGCTCCTTCTTGCACCCCTCGTGCCCTTCCTGTGCACCGCCCACTATCACCCTTCACCGTTCACGATATGCGCAGGCCTCGAGCACTACGGCTACGCATGCGGATGGCCAGGCAAGGACATCTAGAGCTATCGATGCCTCTCGATACGTAGCGCCTCGTCTCCGTCTCGGCCGCCATCCTGGGCTTCTGCTGTCGGGCGCTTTTGCTGGGCCTGAGGCATCGGCCCCCAACAACCTGCAGAGCTCTCCATTCGGCGCCACAGCGATGCCTCTCCAATTCCACACCTATCGATAGGCCTCGATATCGATACTATCGATATCGAGGCCTATCGATAGGCCTCGATTCCTCCGCATGGGGCCTGGCCTCTCTAGCTTTCCCTCTGGGAGCACTTTGCCTCTCGGCACGCACCGCACACTCTCCCCATTGCCTGCGCTCCGTTCGGCCCGGCCTCGAGCACCGTCCTTCTGCAGACCTTTGCTCACGACACCACCTCCACTCCTCTCAAGCCCTCTCAATGCCCATCCATTCCTCTCGAGGCACACACCCATCCTCTGCTCTCCCTTTCCCACACCTCTGGCTCCACATTGACACGTATCGACAGCCACGGCTAAGCATCCAAAGCAATGCCTCCTCTCAGGCCTCCCTAATTCTCCCTCTCGACAGGCATGGCGAGGGCTCCTTCTTGCACCGCTCGTGCCCTTCCTGTGCACCGCCCACTATCACCCTTGACCGGTCACGATATGCGCGGGCCCGGAGTACTACGGCTACGCATGCGGATGGCCAGGCAAGGACATCTAGAGCTATCGATGCCTCTCGATACGTAGCGCCTCGTCTCCGTCTCGGCCGCCATCCTGGGCTTCTGCTGTCGGGCGCTTTTGCTGGGCCTGAGGCATCGGCCCCCAACAACCTGCAGAGCTCTCCATTCGGCGCCACAGCGATGCCTCTCCAATTCCACACCTATCGATAGGCCTCGATATCGATACTATCGATATCGAGGCCTATCGATAGGCCTCGATTCCTCCGCATGGGGCCTGGCCTCTCTAGCTTTCCCTCTGGGAGCACTTTGCCTCTCGGCACGCACCGCACACTCTCCCCATTGCCTGCGCTCCGTTCGGCCCGGCCTCGAGCACCGTCCTTCTGCAGACCTTTGCTCACGACACCACCTCCACTCCTCCCAAGCCCTCTCAACGCCCATCCATTCCTCTCGAGGCACACACCCATCCTCTGCTCTCCCTTTCCCACGCCTCTGGCTACACATCGACACGTATCGACAGCCACGGCTAAGCATCCAAAGCAATGCCTCCTCTCAGGCCTCCCTAATTCTCCCTCTCGACAGGCATGGCGAGGGCTCCTTCTTACACCGCTCGTGCCCTTCCTGTGCACCGCCCACTATCACCCTTCACCGTTCACGATATGCGCGGGCCCGGAGTACTACGGCTACGCATGCGGATGGCCAGGCAAGGACATCTAGAGCTATCGATGCCTCTCGATACGTAGCGCCTCGTCTCCGTCTCGGCCGCCATCCTGGGCTTCTGCTGTCGGGCGCTTTTGCTGGGCCTGAGGCATCGGCCCCCAACAACCTGCAGAGCTCTCCATTCGGCGCCACAGCGATGCCTCTCCAATTCCACACCTATCGATAGGCCTCGATATCGATACTATCGATATCGAGGCCTATCGATAGGCCTCGATTCCTCCGCATGGGGCCTGGCCTCTCTAGCTTTCCCTCTGGGAGCACTTTGCCTCTCGGCACGCACCGCACACTCTCCCCATTGCCTGCGCTCCGTTCGGCCCGGCCTCGAGCACCGTCCTTCTGCAGACCTTTGCTCACGACACCACCTCCACTCCTCCCAAGCCCTCTCAACGCCCATCCATTCCTCTCGAGGCACACACCCATCCTCTGCTCTCCCTTTCCCACGCCTCTGGCTACACATCGACACGTATCGACAGCCACGGCTAAGCATCCAAAGCAACGCCTCCTCTCAGGCCTCCCTAATTCTCCCCGTAGACAGGCATGGCGAGGGCTCCTTCTTGCACCGCTCGTGCCCTTCCTGTGCACCGCCCACTATCACCCTTGACCGTTCACGATATGCGCGGGCCCGGAGTACTACGGCTACGCATGCGGATGGCCAGGCAAGGACATCTAGAGCTATCGATGCCTCTCGATACGTAGCGCCTCGTCTCCGTCTCGGCCGCCATCCTGGGCTTCTGCTGTCGGGCGCTTTTGCTGGGCCTGAGGCATCGGCCCCCAACAACCTGCAGAGCTCTCCATTCGGCGCCACAGCGATGCCTCTCCAATTCCACACCTATCGATAGGCCTCGATATCGATACTATCGATATCGAGGCCTATCGATAGGCCTCGATTCCTCCGCATGGGGCCTGGCCTCTCTAGCTTTCCCTCTGGGAGCACTTTGCCTCTCGGCACGCACCGCACACTCTCCCCATTGCCTGCGCTCCGTTCGGCCCGGCCTCGAGCACCGTCCTTCTGCAGACCTTTGCTCACGACACCACCTCCACTCCTCCCAAGCCCTCTCAACGCCCATCCATTCCTCTCGAGGCACACACCCATCCTCTGCTCTCCCTTTCCCACGCCTCTGGCTCCACATCGACACGTATCGACAGCCACGGCTAAGCATCCAAAGCAATGCCTCCTCTCAGGCCTCCCTAATTCTCCCCGTAGACAGGCATGGCGAGGGCTCCTTCTTGCACCCCTCGTGCCCTTCCTGTGCACCGCCCATTATCTCCCTTGACCAGTCACGATATGCGCGGGCCTCGAGCACTACGGCTACGCATGCGGATGGCCAGGCAAGGACATCTAGAGCTATCGATGCCTCTCGATACGTAGCGCCTCGTCTCCGTCTCGGCCGCCATCCTGGGCTTCTGCTGTCGGGCGCTTTTGCTGGGCCTGAGGCATCGGCCCCCAACAACCTGCAGAGCTCTCCATTCGGCGCCACAGCGATGCCTCTCCAATTCCACACCTATCGATAGGCCTCGATATCGATACTATCGATATCGAGGCCTATCGATAGGCCTCGATTCCTCCGCATGGGGCCTGGCCTCTCTAGCTTTCCCTCTGGGAGCACTTTGCCTCTCGGCACGCACCGCACACTCTCCCCATTGCCTGCGCTCCGTTCGGCCCGGCCTCGAGCACCGTCCTTCTGCAGACCTTTGCTCACGACACCACCTCCACTCCTCCCAAGCCCTCTCAACGCCCATCCATTCCTCTCGAGGCACACACCCATCCTCTGCTCTCCCTTTCCCATGCCTCTGGCTCCACATCGACACGTATCGACAGCCACGGCTAAGCATCCAAAGCAATGCCTCCTCTCAGGCCTCCCTAATTCTCCCCGTCGACAGGCATGGCGAGGGCTCCTTCTTGCACCGCTCGTGCCCTTCCTGTGCACCGCCCACTATCACCCTTGACCGTTCACGATATGCGCGGGCCCGGAGTACTACGGCTACGCATGCGGATGGCCAGGCAAGGACATCTAGAGCTATCGATGCCTCTCGATACGTAGCGCCTCGTCTCCGTCTCGGCCGCCATCCTGGGCTTCTGCTGTCGGGCGCTTTTGCTGGGCCTGAGGCATCGGCCCCCAACAACCTGCAGAGCTCTCCATTCGGCGCCACAGCGATGCCTCTCCAATTCCACACCTATCGATAGGCCTCGATATCGATACTATCGATATCGAGGCCTATCGATAGGCCTCGATTCCTCCGCATGGGGCCTGGCCTCTCTAGCTTTCCCTCTGGGAGCACTTTGCCTCTCGGCACGCACCGCACATTCTCCCCATTGCCTGCGCTCCGTTCGGCCCGGCCTCGAGCACCGTCCTTCTGCAGACCTTTGCTCACGACACCACCTCCACTCCTCTCAAGCCCTCTCAACGCCCATCCATTCCTCTCGAGGCACACACCCATCCTCTGCTCTCCCTTTCCCACGCCTCTGGCTCCACATCGACACGTATCGACAGCCACGGCTAAGCATCCAAAGCAATGCCTCCTCTCAGGCCTCCCTAATTCTCCCTCTCGACAGGCATGGCGAGGGCTCCTTCTTGCACCCCTCGTGCCCTTCCTGTGCACCGCCCACTATCACCCTTGACCGTTCACGATATGCGCGGGCCTCGAGCACTACGGCTACGCATGCGGATGGCCAGGCAAGGACATCTAGAGCTATCGATGCCTCTCGATACGTAGCGCCTCGTCTCCGTCTCGGCCGCCATCCTGGGCTTCTGCTGTCGGGCGCTTTTGCTGGGCCTGAGGCATCGGCCCCCAACAACCTGCAGAGCTCTCCATTCGGCGCCACAGCGATGCCTCTCCAATTCCACACCTATCGATAGGCCTCGATATCGATACTATCGATATCGAGGCCTATCGATAGGCCTCGATTCCTCCGCATGGGGCCTGGCCTCTCTAGCTTTCCCTCTGGGAGCACTTTGCCTCTCGGCACGCACCGCACACTCTCCCCATTGCCTGCGCTCCGTTCGGCCCGGCCTCGAGCACCGTCCTTCTGCAGACCTTTGCTCACGACACCACCTCCACTCCTCCCAAGCCCTCTCAACGCCCATCCATTCCTCTCGAGGCACACACCCATCCTCTGCTCTCCCTTTCCCATGCCTCTGGCTCCACATCGACACGTATCGACAGCCACGGCTAAGCATCCAAAGCAATGCCTCCTCTCAGGCCTCCCTAATTCTCCCCGTCGACAGGCATGGCGAGGGCTCCTTCTTGCACCGCTCGTGCCCTTCCTGTGCACCGCCCACTATCACCCTTCACCGTTCACGATATGCGCGGGCCCGGAGTACTACGGCTACGCATGCGGATGGCCAGGCAAGGACATCTAGAGCTATCGATGCCTCTCGATACGTAGCGCCTCGTCTCCGTCTCGGCCGCCATCCTGGGCTTCTGCTGTCGGGCGCTTTTGCTGGGCCTGAGGCATCGGCCCCCAACAACCTGCAGAGCTCTCCATTCGGCGCCACAGCGATGCCTCTCCAATTCCACACCTATCGATAGGCCTCGATATCGATACTATCGATATCGAGGCCTATCGATAGGCCTCGATTCCTCCGCATGGGGCCTGGCCTCTCTAGCTTTCCCTCTGGGAGCACTTTGCCTCTCGGCACGCACCGCACATTCTCCCCATTGCCTGCGCTCCGTTCGGCCCGGCCTCGAGCACCGTCCTTCTGCAGACCTTTGCTCACGACACCACCTCCACTCCTCTCAAGCCCTCTCAACGCCCATCCATTCCTCTCGAGGCACACACCCATCCTCTGCTCTCCCTTTCCCACGCCTCTGGCTCCACATCGACACGTATCGACAGCCACGGCTAAGCATCCAAAGCAATGCCTCCTCTCAGGCCTCCCTAATTCTCCCCGTCGACAGGCATGGCGAGGGCTCCTTCTTGCACCGCTCGTGCCCTTCCTGTGCACCGCCCACTATCACCCTTGACCGTTCACGATATGCGCGGGCCCGGAGTACTACGGCTACGCATGCGGATGGCCAGGCAAGGACATCTAGAGCTATCGATGCCTCTCGATACGTAGCGCCTCGTCTCCGTCTCGGCCGCCATCCTGGGCTTCTGCTGTCGGGCGCTTTTGCTGGGCCTGAGGCATCGGCCCCCAGCAACCTGCAGAGCTCTCCATTCGGCGCCACAACGATGCCTCTCCAATTCCACACCTATCGATAGGCCTCGATATCGATACTATCGATATCGAGGCCTATCGATAGGCCTCGATTCCTCCGCATGGGGCCTGGCCTCTCTAGCTTTCCCTCTGGGAGCACTTTGCCTCTCGGCACGCACCGCACACTCTCCCCATTGCCTGCGCTCCGTTCGGCCCGGCCTCGAGCACCGTCCTTCTGCAGACCTTTGCTCACGACACCACCTCCACTCCTCCCAAGCCCTCTCAACACCCATCCATTCCTCTCGAGGCACACACCCATCCTCTGCTCTCCCTTTCCCACGCCTCTGGCTCCACATCGACACGTATCGATAGCCACGGCTAAGCATCCAAAGCAATGCCTCCTCTCAGGCCTCCCTAATTCTCCCCGTAGACAGGCATGGCGAGGGCTCCTTCTTGCACCGCTCGTGCCCTTCCTGTGCACCGCCCACTATCACCCTTCACCGTTCACGATATGCGCAGGCCTCGAGCACTACGGCTACGCATGCGGATGGCCAGGCAAGGACATCTAGAGCTATCGATGCCTCTCGATACGTAGCGCCTCGTCTCCGTCTCGGCCGCCATCCTGGGCTTCTGCTGTCGGGCGCTTTTGCTGGGCCTGAGGCATCGGCCCCCAGCAACCTGCAGAGCTCTCCATTCGGCGCCACAACGATGCCTCTCCAATTCCACACCTATCGATAGGCCTCGATATCGATACTATCGATATCGAGGCCTATCGATAGGCCTCGATTCCTCCGCATGGGGCCTGGCCTCTCTAGCTTTCCCTCTGGGAGCACTTTGCCTCTCGGCACGCACCGCACATTCTCCCCATTGCCTGCGCTCCGTTCGGCCCGGCCTCGAGCACCGTCCTTCTGCAGACCTTTGCTCACGACACCACCTCCACTCCTCCCAAGCCCTCTCAACGCCCATCCATTCCTCTCGAGGCACACACCCATCCTCTGCTCTCCCTTTCCCACGCCTCTGGCTCCACATCGACACGTATCGACAGCCACGGCTAAGCATCCAAAGCAATGCCTCCTCTCAGGCCTCCCTAATTCTCCCCGTAGACAGGCATGGCGAGGGCTCCTTCTTGCACCCCTCGTGCCCTTCCTGTGCACCGCCCACTATCACCCTTGACCGTTCACGATATGCGCGGGCCCGGAGTACTACGGCTACGCATGCCGATGGCCAGGCAAGGACATCTAGAGCTATCGATGCCTCTCGATACGTAGCGCCTCGTCTCCGTCTCGGCCGCCATCCTGGGCTTCTGCTGTCGGGCGCTTTTGCTGGGCCTGAGGCATCGGCCCCCAACAACCTGCAGAGCTCTCCATTCGGCGCCACAGCGATGCCTCTCCAATTCCACACCTATCGATAGGCCTCGATATCGATACTATCGATATCGAGGCCTATCGATAGGCCTCGATTCCTCCGCATGGGGCCTGGCCTCTCTAGCTTTCCCTCTGGGAGCACTTTGCCTCTCGGCACGCACCGCACACTCTCCCCATTGCCTGCGCTCCGTTCGGACCGGCCTCGAGCACCGTCCTTCTGCAGACCTTTGCTCACGACACCACCTCCACTCCTCCCAAGCCCTCTCAACGCCCATCCATTCCTCTCGAGGCACACACCCATCCTCTGCTCTCCCTTTCCCACGCCTCTGGCTCCACATCGACACGTATCGACAGCCACGGCTAAGCATCCAAAGCAATGCCTCCTCTCAGGCCTCCCTAATTCTCCCTCTCGACAGGCATGGCGAGGGCTCCTTCTTGCACCCCTCGTGCCCTTCCTGTGCACCGCCCACTATCACCCTTCACCGTTCACGATATGCGCAGGCCTCGAGCACTACGGCTACGCATGCGGATGGCCAGGCAAGGACATCTAGAGCTATCAATGCCTCTCGATACGTAGCGCCTCGTCTCCGTCTCGGCCGCCATCCTGGGCTTCTGCTGTCGGGCGCTTTTGCTGGGCCTGAGGCATCGGCCCCCAACAACCTGCAGAGCTCTCCATTCGGCGCCACAGCGATGCCTCTCCAATTCCACACCTATCGATAGGCCTCGATATCGATACTATCGATATCGAGGCCTATCGATAGGCCTCGATTCCTCCGCATGGGGCCTGGCCTCTCTAGCTTTCCCTCTGGGAGCACTTTGCCTCTCGGCACGCACCGCACACTCTCCCCATTGCCTGCGCTCCGTTCGGCCCGGCCTCGAGCACCGTCCTTCTGCAGACCTTTGCTCACGACACCACCTCCACTCCTCTCAAGCCCTCTCAACGCCCATCCATTCCTCTCGAGGCACACACCCATCCTCTGCTCTCCCTTTCCCACGCCTCTGGCTCCACATCGACACGTATCGACAGCCACGGCTAAGCATCCAAAGCAATGCCTCCTCTCAGGCCTCCCTAATTCTCCCCGTAGACAGGCATGGCGAGGGCTCCTTCTTGCACCGCTCGTGCCCTTCCTGTGCACCGCCCACTATCACCCTTCACCGTTCACGATATGCGCAGGCCTCGAGCACTACGGCTACGCATGCGGATGGCCAGGCAAGGACATCTAGAGCTATCGATGCCTCTCGATACGTAGCGCCTCGTCTCCGTCTCGGCCGCCATCCTGGGCTTCTGCTGTCGGGCGCTTTTGCTGGGCCTGAGGCATCGGCCCCCAGCAACCTGCAGAGCTCTCCATTCGGCGCCACAACGATGCCTCTCCAATTCCACACCTATCGATAGGCCTCGATATCGATACTATCGATATCGAGGCCTATCGATAGGCCTCGATTCCTCCGCATGGGGCCTGGCCTCTCTAGCTTTCCCTCTGGGAGCACTTTGCCTCTCGGCACGCACCGCACACTCTCCCCATTGCCTGCGCTCTGTTCGGCCCGGCCTCGAGCACCGTCCTTCTGCAGACCTTTGCTCACGACACCACCTCCACTCCTCCCAAGCCCTCTCAACACCCATCCATTCCTCTCGAGGCACACACCCATCCTCTGCTCTCCCTTTCCCACGCCTCTGGCTCCACATCGACACGTATCGACAGCCACGGCTAAGCATCCAAAGCAATGCCTCCTCTCAGGCCTCCCTAATTCTCCCTCTCGACAGGCATGGCGAGGGCTCCTTCTTGCACCGCTCGTGCCCTTCCTGTGCACCGCCCACTATCACCCTTCACCGTTCACGATATGCGCAGGCCTCGAGCACTACGGCTACGCATGCGGATGGCCAGGCAAGGACATCTAGAGCTATCGATGCCTCTCGATACGTAGCGCCTCGTCTCCGTCTCGGCCGCCATCCTGGGCTTCTGCTGTCGGGCGCTTTTGCTGGGCCTGAGGCATCGGCCCCCAGCAACCTGCAGAGCTCTCCATTCGGCGCCACAACGATGCCTCTCCAATTCCACACCTATCGATAGGCCTCGATATCGATACTATCGATATCGAGGCCTATCGATAGGCCTCGATTCCTCCGCATGGGGCCTGGCCTCTCTAGCTTTCCCTCTGGGAGCACTTTGCCTCTCGGCACGCACCGCACACTCTCCCCATTGCCTGCGCTCCGTTCGGACCGGCCTCGAGCACCGTCCTTCTGCAGACCTTTGCTCACGACACCACCTCCACTCCTCCCAAGCCCTCTCAACGCCCATCCATTCCTCTCGAGGCACACACCCATCCTCTGCTCTCCCTTTCCCACGCCTCTGGCTCCACATCGACACGTATCGACAGCCACGGCTAAGCATCCAAAGCAATGCCTCCTCTCAGGCCTCCCTAATTCTCCCCGTAGACAGGCATGGCGAGGGCTCCTTCTTGCACCGCTCGTGCCCTTCCTGTGCACCGCCCACTATCACCCTTGACCGTTCACGATATGCGCGGGCCCGGAGCACTACGGCTACGCATGCCGATGGCCAGGCAAGGACATCTAGAGCTATCGATGCCTCTCGATACGTAGCGCCTCGTCTCCGTCTCGGCCGCCATCCTGGGCTTCTGCTGTCGGGCGCTTTTGCTGGGCCTGAGGCATCGGCCCCCAACAACCTGCAGAGCTCTCCATTCGGCGCCACAGCGATGCCTCTCCAATTCCACACCTATCGATAGGCCTCGATATCGATACTATCGATATCGAGGCCTATCGATAGGCCTCGATTCCTCCGCATGGGGCCTGGCCTCTCTAGCTTTCCCTCTGGGAGCACTTTGCCTCTCGGCACGCACCGCACACTCTCCCCATTGCCTGCGCTCCGTTCGGCCCGGCCTCGAGCACCGTCCTTCTGCAGACCTTTGCTCACGACACCACCTCCACTCCTCTCAAGCCCTCTCAACGCCCATCCATTCCTCTCGAGGCACACACCCATCCTCTGCTCTCCCTTTCCCACGCCTCTGGCTCCACATCGACACGTATCGACAGCCACGGCTAAGCATCCAAAGCAATGCCTCCTCTCAGGCCTCCCTAATTCTCCCCGTAGACAGGCATGGCGAGGGCTCCTTCTTGCACCGCTCGTGCCCTTCCTGTGCACCGCCCACTATCACCCTTCACCGTTCACGATATGCGCAGGCCTCGAGCACTACGGCTACGCATGCGGATGGCCAGGCAAGGACATCTAGAGCTATCGATGCCTCTCGATACGTAGCGCCTCGTCTCCGTCTCGGCCGCCATCCTGGGCTTCTGCTGTCGGGCGCTTTTGCTGGGCCTGAGGCATCGGCCCCCAGCAACCTGCAGAGCTCTCCATTCGGCGCCACAACGATGCCTCTCCAATTCCACACCTATCGATAGGCCTCGATATCGATACTATCGATATCGAGGCCTATCGATAGGCCTCGATTCCTCCGCATGGGGCCTGGCCTCTCTAGCTTTCCCTCTGGGAGCACTTTGCCTCTCGGCACGCACCGCACACTCTCCCCATTGCCTGCGCTCTGTTCGGCCCGGCCTCGAGCACCGTCCTTCTGCAGACCTTTGCTCACGACACCACCTCCACTCCTCCCAAGCCCTCTCAACACCCATCCATTCCTCTCGAGGCACACACCCATCCTCTGCTCTCCCTTTCCCACGCCTCTGGCTCCACATCGACACGTATCGACAGCCACGGCTAAGCATCCAAAGCAATGCCTCCTCTCAGGCCTCCCTAATTCTCCCCGTAGACAGGCATGGCGAGGGCTCCTTCTTGCACCGCTCGTGCCCTTCCTGTGCACCGCCCACTATCACCCTTCACCGTTCACGATATGCGCAGGCCTCGAGCACTACGGCTACGCATGCGGATGGCCAGGCAAGGACATCTAGAGCTATCGATGCCTCTCGATACGTAGCGCCTCGTCTCCGTCTCGGCCGCCATCCTGGGCTTCTGCTGTCGGGCGCTTTTGCTGGGCCTGAGGCATCGGCCCCCAGCAACCTGCAGAGCTCTCCATTCGGCGCCACAACGATGCCTCTCCAATTCCACACCTATCGATAGGCCTCGATATCGATAGGCCTCGATTCCTCCGCATGGGGCCTGGCCTCTCTAGCTTTCCCTCTGGGAGCACTTTGCCTCTCGGCACGCACCGCACACTCTCCCCATTGCCTGCGCTCCGTTTGGCCCGGCCTCGAGCACCGACCTTCTGCAGACCTTTGCTCACGACACCACCTCCACTCCTCTCAAGCCCTCTCAACGCCCATCCATTCCTCTCGAGGCACACACCCATCCTCTGCTCTCCCTTTCCCACGCCTCTGGCTCCACATCGACACGTATCGACAGCCACGGCTAAGCATCCAAAGCAATGCCTCCTCTCAGGCCTCCCTAATTCTCCCCGTAGACAGGCATGGCGAGGGCTCCTTCTTGCACCCCTCGTGCCCTTCCTGTGCACCGCCCACTATCACCCTTGACCGTTCACGATATGCGCGGGCCTCGAGCACTACGGCTACGCATGCGGATGGCCAGGCAAGGACATCTAGAGCTATCGATGCCTCTCGATACGTAGCGCCTCGTCTCCGTCTCGGCCGCCATCCTGGGCTTCTGCTGTCGGGCGCTTTTGCTGGGCCTGAGGCATCGGCCCCCAACAACCTGCAGAGCTCTCCATTCGGCGCCACAGCGATGCCTCTCCAATTCCACACCTATCGATAGGCCTCGATATCGATACTATCGATATCAAGGCCTATCGATAGGCCTCGATTCCTCCGCATGGGGCCTGGCCTCTCTAGCTTTCCCTCTGGGAGCACTTTGCCTCTCGGCACGCACCGCACACTCTCCCCATTGCCTGCGCTCCGTTCGGACCGGCCTCGAGCACCGTCCTTCTGCAGACCTTTGCTCACGACACCACCTCCACTCCTCCCAAGCCCTCTCAACGCCCATCCATTCCTCTCGAGGCACACACCCATCCTCTGCTCTCCCTTTCCCACGCCTCTGTCTACACATCGACACGTATCGACAGCCACGGCTAAGCATCCAAAGCAATGCCTCCTCTCAGGCCTCCCTAATTCTCCCCGTAGACAGGCATGGCGAGGGCTCCTTCTTGCACCCCTCGTGCCCTTCCTGTGCACCGCCCACTATCACCCTTGACCGGTCACGATATGCGCGGGCCTTGAGCACTACGGCTACGCATGCTGATGGCCAGGCAAGGACATCTAGAGCTATCGATGCCTCTCGATACGTAGCGCCTCGTCTCCGTCTCGGCCGCCATCCTGGGCTTCTGCTGTCGGGCACTTTTGCTGGGCCTGAGGCATCGGCCCCCAGCAACCTGCAGAGCTCTCCATTCGGCGCCACAGCGATGCCTCTCCAATTCCACACCTATCGATAGGCCTCGATATCGATACTATCGATATCGAGGCCTATCGATAGGCCTCGATTCCTCCGCATGGGGCCTGGCCTCTCTAGCTTTCCCTCTGGGAGCACTTTGCCTCTCGGCACGCACCGCACATTCTCCCCATTGCCTGCGCTCCGTTCGGCCCGGCCTCGAGCACCGTCCTTCTGCAGACCTTTGCTCACGACACCACCTCCACTCCTCTCAAGCCCTCTCAACGCCCATCCATTCCTCTCGAGGCACACACCCATCCTCTGCTCTCCCTTTCCCACGCCTCTGGCTCCACATCGACACGTATCGACAGCCACGGCTAAGCATCCAAAGCAATGCCTCCTCTCAGGCCTCCCTAATTCTCCCCGTAGACAGGCATGGCGAGGGCTCCTTCTTGCACCCCTCGTGCCCTTCCTGTGCACCGCCCACTATCACCCTTGACCGTTCACGATATGCGCGGGCCTCGAGCACTACGGCTACGCATGCGGATGGCCAGGCAAGGACATCTAGAGCTATCGATGCCTCTCGATACGTAGCGCCTCGTCTCCGTCTCGGCCGCCATCCTGGGCTTCTGCTGTCGGGCGCTTTTGCTGGGCCTGAGGCATCGGCCCCCAACAACCTGCAGAGCTCTCCATTCGGCGCCACAGCGATGCCTCTCCAATTCCACACCTATCGATAGGCCTCGATATCGATACTATCGATATCGAGGCCTATCGATAGGCCTCGATTCCTCTGCATGGGGCCTGGCCTCTCTAGCTTTCCCTCTGGGAGCACTTTGCCTCTCGGCACGCACCGCACACTCTCCCCATTGCCTGCGCTCCGTTCGGACCGGCCTCGAGCACCGTCCTTCTGCAGACCTTTGCTCACGACACCACCTCCACTCCTCCCAAGCCCTCTCAACGCCCATCCATTCCTCTCGAGGCACACACCCATCCTCTGCTCTCCCTTTCCCACGCCTCTGGCTCCACATCGACACGTATCGACAGCCACGGCTAAGCATCCAAAGCAATGCCTCCTCTCAGGCCTCCCTAATTCTCCCCGTAGACAGGCATGGCGAGGGCTCCTTCTTGCACCGCTCGTGCCCTTCCTGTGCACCGCCCACTATCACCCTTCACCGTTCACGATATGCGCGGGCCCGGAGTACTACGGCTACGCATGCGGATGGCCAGGCAAGGACATCTAGAGCTATCGATGCCTCTCGATACGTAGCGCCTCGTCTCCGTCTCGGCCGCCATCCTGGGCTTCTGCTGTCGGGCGCTTTTGCTGGGCCTGAGGCATCGGCCCCCAACAACCTGCAGAGCTCTCCATTCGGCGCCACAGCGATGCCTCTCCAATTCCACACCTATCGATAGGCCTCGATATCGATACTATCGATATCGAGGCCTATCGATAGGCCTCGATTCCTCCGCATGGGGCCTGGCCTCTCTAGCTTTCCCTCTGGGAGCACTTTGCCTCTCGGCACGCACCGCACACTCTCCCCATTGCCTGCGCTCCGTTCGGCCCGGCCTCGAGCACCGTCCTTCTGCAGACCTTTGCTCACGACACCACCTCCACTCCTCCCAAGCCCTCTCAACGCCCATCCATTCCTCTCGAGGCACACACCCATCCTCTGCTCTCCCTTTCCCACGCCTCTGGCTCCACATCGACACGTATCGACAGCCACGGCTAAGCATCCAAAGCAATGCCTCCTCTCAGGCCTCCCTAATTCTCCCCGTAGACAGGCATGGCGAGGGCTCCTTCTTGCACCCCTCGTGCCCTTCCTGTGCACCGCCCACTATCACCCTTGACCGTTCACGATATGCGCGGGCCTCGAGCACTACGGCTACGCATGCGGATGGCCAGGCAAGGACATCTAGAGCTATCGATGCCTCTCGATACGTAGCGCCTCGTCTCCGTCTCGGCCGCCATCCTGGGCTTCTGCTGTCGGGCGCTTTTGCTGGGCCTGAGGCATCGGCCCCCAGCAACCTGCAGAGCTCTCCATTCGGCGCCACAGCGATGCCTCTCCAATTCCACACCTATCGATAGGCCTCGATATCGATACTATCGATATCGAGGCCTATCGATAGGCCTCGATTCCTCCGCATGGGGCCTGGCCTCTCTAGCTTTCCCTCTGGGAGCACTTTGCCTCTCGGCACGCACCGCACACTCTCCCCATTGCCTGCGCTCCGTTCGGACCGGCCTCGAGCACCGTCCTTCTGCAGACCTTTGCTCACGACACCACCTCCACTCCTCCCAAGCCCTCTCAACGCCCATCCATTCCTCTCGAGGCACACACCCATCCTCTGCTCTCCCTTTCCCACGCCTCTGGCTCCACATCGACACGTATCGACAGCCACGGCTAAGCATCCAAAGCAATGCCTCCTCTCAGGCCTCCCTAATTCTCCCTCTCGACAGGCATGGCGAGGGCTCCTTCTTGCACCCCTCGTGCCCTTCCTGTGCACCGCCCACTATCACCCTTCACCGTTCACGATATGCGCAGGCCTCGAGCACTACGGCTACGCATGCGGATGGCCAGGCAAGGACATCTAGAGCTATCGATGCCTCTCGATACGTAGCGCCTCGTCTCCGTCTCGGCCGCCATCCTGGGCTTCTGCTGTCGGGCGCTTTTGCTGGGCCTGAGGCATCGGCCCCCAACAACCTGCAGAGCTCTCCATTCGGCGCCACAGCGATGCCTCTCCAATTCCACACCTATCGATAGGCCTCGATATCGATACTATCGATATCGAGGCCTATCGATAGGCCTCGATTCCTCCGCATGGGGCCTGGCCTCTCTAGCTTTCCCTCTGGGAGCACTTTGCCTCTCGGCACGCACCGCACACTCTCCCCATTGCCTGCGCTCCGTTCGGCCCAGCCTCGAGCACCGTCCTTCTGCAGACCTTTGCTCACGACACCACCTCCACTCCTCTCAAGCCCTCTCAACGCCCATCCATTCCTCTCGAGGCACACACCCATCCTCTGCTCTCCCTTTCCCACGCCTCTGGCTCCACATCGACACGTATCGACAGCCACGGCTAAGCATCCAAAGCAATGCCTCCTCTCAGGCCTCCCTAATTCTCCCTCTCGACAGGCATGGCGAGGGCTCCTTCTTGCACCGCTCGTGCCCTTCCTGTGCACCGCCCACTATCACCCTTCACCGTTCACGATATGCGCAGGCCTCGAGCACTACGGCTACGCATGCGGATGGCCAGGCAAGGACATCTAGAGCTATCGATGCCTCTCGATACGTAGCGCCTCGTCTCCGTCTCGGCCGCCATCCTGGGCTTCTGCTGTCGGGCGCTTTTGCTGGGCCTGAGGCATCGGCCCCCAGCAACCTGCAGAGCTCTCCATTCGGCGCCACAGCGATGCCTCTCCAATTCCACACCTATCGATAGGCCTCGATATCGATACTATCGATATCGAGGCCTATCGATAGGCCTCGATTCCTCCGCATGGGGCCTGGCCTCTCTAGCTTTCCCTCTGGGAGCACTTTGCCTCTCGGCACGCACCGCACACTCTCCCCATTGCCTGCGCTCTGTTCGGACCGGCCTCGAGCACCGTCCTTCTGCAGACCTTTGCTCACGACACCACCTCCACTCCTCTCAAGCCCTCTCAACACCCATCCATTCCTCTCGAGGCACACACCCATCCTCTGCTCTCCCTTTCCCACGCCTCTGGCTCCACATCGACACGTATCGACAGCCACGGCTAAGCATCCAAAGCAATGCCTCCTCTCAGGCCTCCCTAATTCTCCCCGTAGACAGGCATGGCGAGGGCTCCTTCTTGCACCCCTCGTGCCCTTCCTGTGCACCGCCCACTATCACCCTTCACCGTTCACGATATGCGCAGGGCTCGAGCACTACGGCTACGCATGCGGATGGCCAGGCAAGGACATCTAGAGCTATCGATGCCTCTCGATACGTAGCGCCTCGTCTCCGTCTCGGCCGCCATCCTGGGCTTCTGCTGTCGGGCGCTTTTGCTGGGCCTGAGGCATCGGCCCCCAGCAACCTGCAGAGCTCTCCATTCGGCGCCACAACGATGCCTCTCCAATTCCACACCTATCGATAGGCCTCGATATCGATACTATCGATATCGAGGCCTATCGATAGGCCTCGATTCCTCCGCATGGGGCCTGGCCTCTCTAGCTTTCCCTCTGGGAGCACTTTGCCTCTCGGCACGCACCGCACACTCTCCCCATTGCCTGCGCTCCGTTCGGCCCGGCCTCGAGCACCGTCCTTCTGCAGACCTTTGCTCACGACACCACCTCCACTCCTCCCAAGCCCTCTCAACGCCCATCCATTCCTCTCGAGGCACACACCCATCCTCTGCTCTCCCTTTCCCACGCCTCTGGCTCCACATCGACACGTATCGACAGCCACGGCTAAGCATCCAAAGCAATGCCTCCTCTCAGGCCTCCCTAATTCTCCCCGTAGACAGGCATGGCGAGGGCTCCTTCTTGCACCCCTCGTGCCCTTCCTGTGCACCGCCCACTATCACCCTTGACCGTTCACGATATGCGCGGGCCCGGAGTACTACGGCTACGCATGCGGATGGCCAGGCAAGGACATCTAGAGCTATCGATGCCTCTCGATACGTAGCGCCTCGTCTCCGTCTCGGCCGCCATCCTGGGCTTCTGCTGTCGGGCGCTTTTGCTGGGCCTGAGGCATCGGCCCCCAACAACCTGCAGAGCTCTCCATTCGGCGCCACAGCGATGCCTCTCCAATTCCACACCTATCGATAGGCCTCGATATCGATACTATCGATATCGAGGCCTATCGATAGGCCTCGATTCCTCCGCATGGGGCCTGGCCTCTCTAGCTTTCCCTCTGGGAGCACTTTGCCTCTCGGCACGCACCGCACACTCTCCCCATTGCCTGCGCTCCGTTCGGACCGGCCTCGAGCACCGTCCTTCTGCAGACCTTTGCTCACGACACCACCTCCACTCCTCCCAAGCCCTCTCAACGCCCATCCATTCCTCTCGAGGCACACACCCATCCTCTGCTCTCCCTTTCCCACGCCTCTGGCTCCACATCGACACGTATCGACAGCCACGGCTAAGCATCCAAAGCAATGCCTCCTCTCAGGCCTCCCTAATTCTCCCCGTAGACAGGCATGGCGAGGGCTCCTTCTTGCACCGCTCGTGCCCTTCCTGTGCACCGCCCACTATCACCCTTGACCGTTCACGATATGCGCGGGCCTCGAGCACTACGGCTACGCATGCGGATGGCCAGGCAAGGACATCTAGAGCTATCGATGCCTCTCGATACGTAGCGCCTCGTCTCCGTCTCGGCCGCCATCCTGGGCTTCTGCTGTCGGGCGCTTTTGCTGGGCCTGAGGCATCGGCCCCCAACAACCTGCAGAGCTCTCCATTCGGCGCCACAGCGATGCCTCTCCAATTCCACACCTATCGATAGGCCTCGATATCGATACTATCGATATCAAGGCCTATCGATAGGCCTCGATTCCTCCGCATGGGGCCTGGCCTCTCTAGCTTTCCCTCTGGGAGCACTTTGCCTCTCGGCACGCACCGCACACTCTCCCCATTGCCTGCGCTCCGTTCGGCCCGGCCTCGAGCACCGTCCTTCTGCAGACCTTTGCTCACGACACCACCTCCACTCCTCCCAAGCCCTCTCAACGCCCATCCATTCCTCTCGAGGCACACACCCATCCTCTGCTCTCCCTTTCCCACGCCTCTGGCTACACATCGACACGTATCGACAGCCACGGCTAAGCATCCAAAGCAATGCCTCCTCTCAGGCCTCCCTAATTCTCCCCGTAGACAGGCATGGCGAGGGCTCCTTCTTGCACCCCTCGTGCCCTTCCTGTGCACCGCCCACTATCACCCTTGACCGGTCACGATATGCGCGGGCCTTGAGCACTACGGCTACGCATGCTGATGGCCAGGAAAGGACATCTAGAGCTATCGATGCCTCTCGATACGTAGCGCCTCGTCTCCGTCTCGGCCGCCATCCTGGGCTTCTGCTGTCGGGCGCTTTTGCTGGGCCTGAGGCATCGGCCCCCAGCAACCTGCAGAGCTCTCCATTCGGCGCCACAGCGATGCCTCTCCAATTCCACACCTATCGATAGGCCTCGATATCGATACTATCGATATCGAGGCCTATCGATAGGCCTCGATTCCTCCGCATGGGGCCTGGCCTCTCTAGCTTTCCCTCTGGGAGCACTTTGCCTCTCGGCACGCACCGCACATTCTCCCCATTGCCTGCGCTCCGTTCGGCCCGGCCTCGAGCACCGTCCTTCTGCAGACCTTTGCTCACGACACCACCTCCACTCCTCTCAAGCCCTCTCAACGCCCATCCATTCCTCTCGAGGCACACACCCATCCTCTGCTCTCCCTTTCCCACGCCTCTGGCTCCACATCAACACGTATCGACAGCCACGGCTAAGCATCCAAAGCAATGCCTCCTCTCAGGCCTCCCTAATTCTCCCTCTCGACAGGCATGGCGAGGGCTCCTTCTTGCACCCCTCGTGCCCTTCCTGTGCACCGCCCACTATCACCCTTGACCGTTCACGATATGCGCGGGCCTCGAGCACTACGGCTACGCATGCGGATGGCCAGGCAAGGACATCTAGAGCTATCGATGCCTCTCGATACGTAGTGCCTCGTCTCCGTCTCGGCCACCATCCTGGGCTTCTGCTGTCGGGCGCTTTTGCTGGGCCTGAGGCATCGGCCCCCAACAACCTGCAGAGCTCTCCATTCGGCGCCACAGCGATGCCTCTCCAATTCCACACCTATCGATAGGCCTCGATATCGATACTATCGATATCGAGGCCTATCGATAGGCCTCGATTCCTCCGCATGGGGCCTGGCCTCTCTAGCTTTCCCTCTGGGAGCACTTTGCCTCTCGGCACGCACCGCACACTCTCCCCATTGCCTGCGCTCCGTTCGGACCGGCCTCGAGCACCGTCCTTCTGCAGACCTTTGCTCACGACACCACCTCCACTCCTCCCAAGCCCTCTCAACGCCCATCCATTCCTCTCGAGGCACACACCCATCCTCTGCTCTCCCTTTCCCACGCCTCTGGCTCCACATCGACACGTATCGACAGCCACGGCTAAGCATCCAAAGCAATGCCTCCTCTCAGGCCTCCCTAATTCTCCCCGTAGACAGGCATGGCGAGGGCTCCTTCTTGCACCGCTCGTGCCCTTCCTGTGCACCGCCCGCTATCACCCTTCACCGTTCACGATATGCGCGGGCCCGGAGTACTACGGCTACGCATGCGGATGGCCAGGCAAGGACATCTAGAGCTATCGATGCCTCTCGATACGTAGCGCCTCGTCTCCGTCTCGGCCGCCATCCTGGGCTTCTGCTGTCGGGCGCTTTTGCTGGGCCTGAGGCATCGGCCCCCAACAACCTGCAGAGCTCTCCATTCGGCGCCACAGCGATGCCTCTCCAATTCCACACCTATCGATAGGCCTCGATATCGATACTATCGATATCGAGGCCTATCGATAGGCCTCGATTCCTCCGCATGGGGCCTGGCCTCTCTAGCTTTCCCTCTGGGAGCACTTTGCCTCTCGGCACGCACCGCACACTCTCCCCATTGCCTGCGCTCCGTTCGGACCGGCCTCGAGCACCGTCCTTCTGCAGACCTTTGCTCACGACACCACCTCCACTCCTCCCAAGCCCTCTCAACGCCCATCCATTCCTCTCGAGGCACACACCCATCCTCTGCTCTCCCTTTCCCACGCCTCTGGCTCCACATCGACACGTATCGACAGCCACGGCTAAGCATCCAAAGCAATGCCTCCTCTCAGGCCTCCCTAATTCTCCCCGTAGACAGGCATGGCGAGGGCTCCTTCTTGCACCCCTCGTGCCCTTCCTGTGCACCGCCCACTATCACCCTTGACCGGTCACGATATGCGCGGGCCTTGAGCACTACGGCTACGCATGCCGATGGCCAGGAAAGGACATCTAGAGCTATCGATGCCTCTCGATACGTAGCGCCTCGTCTCCGTCTCGGCCGCCATCCTGGGCTTCTGCTGTCGGGCACTTTTGCTGGGCCTGAGGCATCGGCCACCAGCAACCTGCAGAGCTCTCCATTCGGCGCCACAGCGATGCCTCTCCAATTCCACACCTATCGATAGGCCTCGATATCGATACTATCGATATCGAGGCCTATCGATAGGCCTCGATTCCTCCGCATGGGGCCTGGCCTCTCTAGCTTTCCCTCTGGGAGCACTTTGCCTCTCGGCACGCACCGCACACTCTCCCCATTGCCTGCGCTCCGTTCGGCCCGGCCTCGAGCACCGTCCTTCTGCAGACCTTTGCTCACGACACCACCTCCACTCCTCCCAAGCCCTCTCAACGCCCATCCATTCCTCTCGAGGCACACACCCATCCTCTGCTCTCCCTTTCCCACGCCTCTGGCTCCACATCGACACGTATCGACAGCCACGGCTAAGCATCCAAAGCAATGCCTCCTCTCAGGCCTCCCTAATTCTCCCCGTCGACAGGCATGGCGAGGGCTCCTTCTTGCACCCCTCGTGCCCTTCCTGTGCACCGCCCACTATCACCCTTCACCATTCACGATATGCGCGGGCCTCGAGCACTACGCCTACGCATGCCGATGGCCAGGCAAGGACATCTAGAGCTATCGATGCCTCTCGATACGTAGCGCCTCGTCTCCGTCTCGGCCGCCATCCTGGGCTTCTGCTGTCGGGCGCTTTTGCTGGGCCTGAGGCATCGGCCCCCAACAACCTGCAGAGCTCTCCATTCGGCGCCACAGCGATGCCTCTCCAATTCCACACCTATCGATAGGCCTCGATATCGATACTATCGATATCGAGGCCTATCGATAGGCCTCGATTCCTCCGCATGGGGCCTGGCCTCTCTAGCTTTCCCTCTGGGAGCACTTTGCCTCTCGGCACGCACCGCACACTCTCCCCATTGCCTGCGCTCCGTTCGGCCCGGCCTCGAGCACCGTCCTTCTGCAGACCTTTGCTCACGACACCACCTCCACTCCTCCCAAGCCCTCTCAACGCCCATCCATTCCTCTCGAGGCACACACCCATCCTCTGCTCTCCCTTTCCCACGCCTCTGGCTCCACATCGACACGTATCGACAGCCACGGCTAAGCATCCAAAGCAATGCCTCCTCTCAGGCCTCCCTAATTCTCCCCGTATACAGGCATGGCGAGGGCTCCTTCTTGCACCGCTCGTGCCCTTCCTGTGCACCGCCCACTATCACCCTTCACCGTTCACGATATGCGCGGGCCCGGAGTACTACGGCTACGCATGCGGATGGCCAGGCAAGGACATCTAGAGCTATCGATGCCTCTCGATACGTAGCGCCTCGTCTCCGTCTCGGCCACCATCCTGGGCTTCTGCTGTCGGGCGCTTTTGCTGGGCCTGAGGCATCGGCCCCCAACAACCTGCAGAGCTCTCCATTCGGCGCCACAGCGATGCCTCTCCAATTCCACACCTATCGATAGGCCTCGATATCGATACTATCGATATCGAGGCCTATCGATAGGCCTCGATTCCTCCGCATGGGGCCTGGCCTCTCTAGCTTTCCCTCTGGGAGCACTTTGCCTCTCGGCACGCACCGCACACTCTCCCCATTGCCTGCGCTCCGTTCGGCCCGGCCTCGAGCACCGTCCTTCTGCAGACCTTTGCTCACGACACCACCTCCACTCCTCCCAAGCCCTCTCAACGCCCATCCATTCCTCTCGAGGCACACACCCATCCTCTGCTCTCCCTTTCCCACGCCTCTGGCTCCACATCGACACGTATCGACAGCCACGGCTAAGCATCCAAAGCAATGCCTCCTCTCAGGCCTCCCTAATTCTCCCCGTCGACAGGCATGGCGAGGGCTCCTTCTTGCACCCCTCGTGCCCTTCCTGTGCACCGCCCACTATCACCCTTCACCGTTCACGATATGCGCGGGCCTCGAGCACTACGGCTACGCATGCCGATGGCCAGGCAAGGACATCTAGAGCTATCGATGCCTCTCGATACGTAGCGCCTCGTCTCCGTCTCGGCCGCCATCCTGGGCTTCTGCTGTCGGGCGCTTTTGCTGGGCCTGAGGCATCGGCCCCCAACAACCTGCAGAGCTCTCCATTCGGCGCCACAGCGATGCCTCTCCAATTCCACACCTATCGATAGGCCTCGATATCGATACTATCGATATCGAGGCCTATCGATAGGCCTCGATTCCTCCGCATGGGGCCTGGCCTCTCTAGCTTTCCCTCTGGGAGCACTTTGCCTCTCGGCACGCACCGCACACTCTCCCCATTGCCTGCGCTCCGTTCGGCCCGGCCTCGAGCACCGTCCTTCTGCAGACCTTTGCTCACGACACCACCTCCACTCCTCCCAAGCCCTCTCAACGCCCATCCATTCCTCTCGAGGCACACACCCATCCTCTGCTCTCCCTTTCCCACGCCTCTGGCTCCACATCGACACATATCGACAGCCACGGCTAAGCATCCAAAGCAATGCCTCCTCTCAGGCCTCCCTAATTCTCCCCGTATACAGGCATGGCGAGGGCTCCTTCTTGCACCGCTCGTGCCCTTCCTGTGCACCGCCCACTATCACCCTTCACCGTTCACGATATGCGCGGGCCCGGAGTACTACGGCTACGCATGCGGATGGCCAGGCAAGGACATCTAGAGCTATCGATGCCTCTCGATACGTAGCGCCTCGTCTCCGTCTCGGCCACCATCCTGGGCTTCTGCTGTCGGGCGCTTTTGCTGGGCCTGAGGCATCGGCCCCCAACAACCTGCAGAGCTCTCCATTCGGCGCCACAGCGATGCCTCTCCAATTCCACACCTATCGATAGGCCTCGATATCGATACTATCGATATCGAGGCCTATCGATAGGCCTCGATTCCTCCGCATGGGGCCTGGCCTCTCTAGCTTTCCCTCTGGGAGCACTTTGCCTCTCGGCACGCACCGCACACTCTCCCCATTGCCTGCGCTCCGTTCGGCCCGGCCTCGAGCACCGTCCTTCTGCAGACCTTTGCTCACGACACCACCTCCACTCCTCCCAAGCCCTCTCAACGCCCATCCATTCCTCTCGAGGCACACACCCATCCTCTGCTCTCCCTTTCCCACGCCTCTGGCTCCACATCGACACGTATCGACAGCCACGGCTAAGCATCCAAAGCAATGCCTCCTCTCAGGCATCCCTAATTCTCCCCGTCGACAGGCATGGCGAGGGCTCCTTCTTGCACCCCTCGTGCCCTTCCTGTGCACCGCCCACTATCACCCTTGACCGGTCACGATATGCGCGGGCCTTGAGCACTACGGCTACGCATGCCGATGGCCAGGAAAGGACATCTAGAGCTATCGATGCCTCTCGATACGTAGCGCCTCGTCTCCGTCTCGGCCGCCATCCTGGGCTTCTGCTGTCGGGCACTTTTGCTGGGCCTGAGGCATCGGCCCCCAGCAACCTGCAGAGCTCTCCATTCGGCGCCACAGCGATGCCTCTCCAATTCCACACCTATCGATAGGCCTCGATATCGATACTATCGATATCGAGGCCTATCGATAGGCCTCGATTCCTCCGCATGGGGCCTGGCCTCTCTAGCTTTCCCTCTGGGAGCACTTTGCCTCTCGGCACGCACCGCACACTCTCCCCATTGCCTGCGCTCCGTTCGGCCCGGCCTCGAGCACCGTCCTTCTGCAGACCTTTGCTCACGACACCACCTCCACTCCTCCCAAGCCCTCTCAATGCCCATCCATTCCTCTCGAGGCACACACCCATCCTCTGCTCTCCCTTTCCCACGCCTCTGGCTCCACATCGACACGTATCGACAGCCACGGCTAAGCATCCAAAGCAATGCCTCCTCTCAGGCCTCCCTAATTCTCCCCGTCGACAGGCATGGCGAGGGCTCCTTCTTGCACCCCTCGTGCCCTTCCTGTGCACCGCCCACTATCACCCTTCACCGTTCACGATATGCGCGGGCCCGGAGTACTACGGCTACGCATGCGGATGGCCAGGCAAGGACATCTAGAGCTATCGATGCCTCTCGATACGTAGCGCCTCGTCTCCGTCTCGGCCGCCATCCTGGGCTTCTGCTGTCGGGCGCTTTTGCTGGGCCTGAGGCATCGGCCCCCAACAACCTGCAGAGCTCTCCATTCGGCGCCACAGCGATGCCTCTCCAATTCCACACCTATCGATAGGCCTCGATATCGATACTATCGATATCGAGGCCTATCGATAGGCCTCGATTCCTCCGCATGGGGCCTGGCCTCTCTAGCTTTCCCTCTGGGAGCACTTTGCCTCTCGGCACGCACCGCACACTCTCCCCATTGCCTGCGCTCCGTTCGGCCCGGCCTCGAGCACCGTCCTTCTGCAGACCTTTGCTCACGACACCACCTCCACTCCTCCCAAGCCCTCTCAACGCCCATCCATTCCTCTCGAGGCACACACCCATCCTCTGCTCTCCCTTTCCCACGCCTCTGGCTCCACATCGACACGTATCGACAGCCACGGCTAAGCATCCAAAGCAATGCCTCCTCTCAGGCCTCCCTAATTCTCCCTCTCGACAGGCATGGCGAGGGCTCCTTCTTGCACCCCTCGTGCCCTTCCTGTGCACCGCCCACTATCACCCTTGACCGTTCACGATATGCGCGGGCCTCGAGCACTACGGCTACGCATGCCGATGGCCAGGCAAGGACATCTAGAGCTATCGATGCCTCTCGATACGTAGCGCCTCGTCTCCGTCTCGGCCGCCATCCTGGGCTTCTGCTGTCGGGCGCTTTTGCTGGGCCTGAGGCATCGGCCCCCAACAACCTGCAGAGCTCTCCATTCGGCGCCACAGCGATGCCTCTCCAATTCCACACCTATCGATAGGCCTCGATATCGATACTATCCATATCGAGGCCTATCGATAGGCCTCGATTCCTCCGCATGGGGCCTGGCCTCTCTAGCTTTCCCTCTGGGAGCACTTTGCCTCTCGGCACGCACCGCACACTCTCCCCATTGCCTGCGCTGCGTTCGAACCGGCCTCGAGCACCGTCCTTCTGCAGACCTTTGCTCACGACACCACCTCCACTCCTCTCAAGCCCTCTCAACGCCCATCCATTCCTCTCGAGGCACACACCCATCCTCTGCTCTCCCTTTCCCACGCCTCTGGCTCCACATAGACACGTATCGACAGCCACGGCTAAGCATCCAAAGCAATGCCTCCTCTCAGGCCTCCCTAATTCTCCCTCTCGACAGGCATGGCGAGGGCTCCTTCTTGCACCCCTCGTGCCCTTCCTGTGCACCGCCCACTATCACCCTTCACCGTTCACGATATGCGCAGGCCTCGAGCACTACGGCTACGCATGCCGATGGCCAGGCAAGGACATCTAGAGCTATCGATGCCTCTCGATACGTAGCGCCTCGTCTCCGTCTCGGCCGCCATCCTGGGCTTCTGCTGTCGGGCGCTTTTGCTGGGCCTGAGGCATCGGCCCCCAGCAACCTGCAGAGCTCTCCATTCGGCGCCACAACGATGCCTCTCCAATTCCACACCTATCGATAGGCCTCGATATCGATACTATCGATATCGAGGCCTATCGATAGGCCTCGATTCCTCCGCATGGGGCCTGGCCTCTCTAGCTTTCCCTCTGGGAGCACTTTGCCTCTCGGCACGCACCGCACACTCTCCCCATTGCCTGCGCTCTGTTCGGCCCGGCCTCGAGCACCGTCCTTCTGCAGACCTTTGCTCACGACACCACCTCCACTCCTCCCAAGCCCTCTCAACACCCATCCATTCCTCTCGAGGCACACACCCATCCTCTGCTCTCCCTTTCCCACGCCTCTGGCTCCACATCGACACGTATCGACAGCCACGGCTAAGCATCCAAAGCAATGCCTCCTCTCAGGCCTCCCTAATTCTCCCCGTCGACAGGCATGGCGAGGGCTCCTTCTTGCACCCCTCGTGCCCTTCCTGTGCACCGCCCACTATCACCCTTCACCGTTCACGATATGCGCAGGCCTCGAGCACTACGGCTACGCATGCGGATGGCCAGGCAAGGACATCTAGAGCTATCGATGCCTCTCGATACGTAGCGCCTCGTCTCCGTCTCGGCCGCCATCCTGGGCTTCTGCTGTCGGGCGCTTTTGCTGGGCCTGAGGCATCGGCCCCCAGCAACCTGCAGAGCTCTCCATTCGGCGCCACAACGATGCCTCTCCAATTCCACACCTATCGATAGGCCTCGATATCGATACTATCGATATCGAGGCCTATCGATAGGCCTCGATTCCTCCGCATGGGGCCTGGCCTCTCTAGCTTTCCCTCTGGGAGCACTTTGCCTCTCGGCACGCACCGCACACTCTCCCCATTGCCTGCGCTCCGTTCGGCCCGGCCTCGAGCACCGTCCTTCTGCAGACCTTTGCTCACGACACCACCTCCACTCCTCCCAAGCCCTCTCAACACCCATCCATTCCTCTCGAGGCACACACCCATCCTCTGCTCTCCCTTTCCCACGCCTCTGGCTCCACATCGACACGTATCGACAGCCACGGCTAAGCATCCAAAGCAATGCCTCCTCTCAGGCCTCCCTAATTCTCCCTCTCGACAGGCATGGCGAGGGCTCCTTCTTGCACCCCTCGTGCCCTTCCTGTGCACCGCCCACTATCACCCTTGACCGTTCACGATATGCGCAGGCCTCGAGCACTACGGCTACGCATGCGGATGGCCAGGCAAGGACATCTAGAGCTATCGATGCCTCTCGATACGTAGCGCCTCGTCTCCGTCTCGGCCGCCATCCTGGGCTTCTGCTGTCGGGCGCTTTTGCTGGGCCTGAGGCATCGGCCCCCAGCAACCTGCAGAGCTCTCCATTCGGCGCCACAACGATGCCTCTCCAATTCCACACCTATCGATAGGCCTCGATATCGATACTATCGATATCGAGGCCTATCGATAGGCCTCGATTCCTCCGCATGGGGCCTGGCCTCTCTAGCTTTCCCTCTGGGAGCACTTTGCCTCTCGGCACGCACCGCACACTCTCCCCATTGCCTGCGCTCCGTTCGGCCCGGCCTCGAGCACCGTCCTTCTGCAGACCTTTGCTCACGACACCACCTCCACTCCTCCCAAGCCCTCTCAACACCCATCCATTCCTCTCGAGGCACACACCCATCCTCTGCTCTCCCTTTCCCACGCCTCTGGCTCCACATCGACACGTATCGACAGCCACGGCTAAGCATCCAAAGCAATGCCTCCTCTCAGGCCTCCCTAATTCTCCCCGTAGACAGGCATGGCGAGGGCTCCTTCTTGCACCCCTCGTGCCCTTCCTGTGCACCGCCCACTATCACCCTTGACCGTTCACGATATGCGCAGGCCTCGAGCACTACGGCTACGCATGCGGATGGCCAGGCAAGGACATCTAGAGCTATCGATGCCTCTCGATACGTAGCGCCTCGTCTCCGTCTCGGCCGCCATCCTGGGCTTCTGCTGTCGGGCGCTTTTGCTGGGCCTGAGGCATCGGCCCCCAGCAACCTGCAGAGCTCTCCATTCGGCGCCACAACGATGCCTCTCCAATTCCACACCTATCGATAGGCCTCGATATCGATACTATCGATATCGAGGCCTATCGATAGGCCTCGATTCCTCCGCATGGGGCCTGGCCTCTCTAGCTTTCCCTCTGGGAGCACTTTGCCTCTCGGCACGCACCGCACACTCTCCCCATTGCCTGCGCTCCGTTCGGCCCGGCCTCGAGCACCGTCCTTCTGCAGACCTTTGCTCACGACACCACCTCCACTCCTCCCAAGCCCTCTCAACACCCATCCATTCCTCTCGAGGCACACACCCATCCTCTGCTCTCCCTTTCCCACGCCTCTGGCTCCACATCGACACGTATCGACAGCCACGGCTAAGCATCCAAAGCAATGCCTCCTCTCAGGCCTCCCTAATTCTCCCCGTAGACAGGCATGGCGAGGGCTCCTTCTTGCACCCCTCGTGCCCTTCCTGTGCACCGCCCACTATCACCCTTGACCGTTCACGATATGCGCAGGCCTCGAGCACTACGGCTACGCATGCGGATGGCCAGGCAAGGACATCTAGAGCTATCGATGCCTCTCGATACGTAGCGCCTCGTCTCCGTCTCGGCCGCCATCCTGGGCTTCTGCTGTCGGGCGCTTTTGCTGGGCCTGAGGCATCGGCCCCCAGCAACCTGCAGAGCTCTCCATTCGGCGCCACAACGATGCCTCTCCAATTCCACACCTATCGATA
This sequence comes from Struthio camelus, assembly GCF_040807025.1. Taxonomy (NCBI): domain Eukaryota; kingdom Metazoa; phylum Chordata; class Aves; order Struthioniformes; family Struthionidae; genus Struthio; species Struthio camelus. The sequence goes on along the minus strand of NC_090943.1, from coordinate 99,084,957 downwards.
GGCCTCGATATCGATACTATCGATATCGAGGCCTATCGATAGGCCTCGATTCCTCCGCATGGGGCCTGGCCTCTCTAGCTTTCCCTCTGGGAGCACTTTGCCTCTCGGCACGCACCGCACACTCTCCCCATTGCCTGCGCTCTGTTCGGCCCGGCCTCGAGCACCGTCCTTCTGCAGACCTTTGCTCACGACACCACCTCCACTCCTCCCAAGCCCTCTCAACACCCATCCATTCCTCTCGAGGCACACACCCATCCTCTGCTCTCCCTTTCCCACGCCTCTGGCTCCACATCGACACGTATCGACAGCCACGGCTAAGCATCCAAAGCAATGCCTCCTCTCAGGCCTCCCTAATTCTCCCCGTAGACAGGCATGGCGAGGGCTCCTTCTTGCACCCCTCGTGCCCTTCCTGTGCACCGCCCACTATCACCCTTCACCGTTCACGATATGCGCGGGCCTCGAGCACTACGCCTACGCATGCCGATGGCCAGGCAAGGACATCTAGAGCTATCGATGCCTCTCGATACGTAGCGCCTCGTCTCCGTCTCGGCCGCCATCCTGGGCTTCTGCTGTCGGGCGCTTTTGCTGGGCCTGAGGCATCGGCCCCCAGCAACCTGCAGAGCTCTCCATTCGGCGCCACAACGATGCCTCTCCAATTCCACACCTATCGATAGGCCTCGATATCGATACTATCGATATCGAGGCCTATCGATAGGCCTCGATTCCTCCGCATGGGGCCTGGCCTCTCTAGCTTTCCCTCTGGGAGCACTTTGCCTCTCGGCACGCACCGCACACTCTCCCCATTGCCTGCGCTCCGTTCGGCCCGGCCTCAAGCACCGTCCTTCTGCAGACCTTTGCTCACGACACCACCTCCACTCCTCTCAAGCCCTCTCAACACCCATCCATTCCTCTCGAGGCACACACCCATCCTCTGCTCTCCCTTTCCCACGCCTCTGGCTCCACATCGACACGTATCGACAGCCACGGCTAAGCATCCAAAGCAATGCCTCCTCTCAGGCCTCCCTAATTCTCCCCGTCGACAGGCATGGCGAGGGCTCCTTCTTGCACCCCTCGTGCCCTTCCTGTGCACCGCCCACTATCACCCTTGACCGTTCACGATATGCGCGGGCCCGGAGTACTACGGCTACGCATGCGGATGGCCAGGCAAGGACATCTAGAGCTATCGATGCCTCTCGATACGTAGCGCCTCGTCTCCGTCTCGGCCGCCATCCTGGGCTTCTGCTGTCGGGCGCTTTTGCTGGGCCTGAGGCATCGGCCCCCAACAACCTGCAGAGCTCTCCATTCGGCGCCACAGCGATGCCTCTCCAATTCCACACCTATCGATAGGCCTCGATATCGATACTATCGATATCGAGGCCTATCGATAGGCCTCGATTCCTCCGCATGGGGCCTGGCCTCTCTAGCTTTCCCTCTGGGAGCACTTTGCCTCTCGGCACGCACCGCACACTCTCCCCATTGCCTGCGCTCCGTTCGGACCGGCCTCGAGCACCGTCCTTCTGCAGACCTTTGCTCACGACACCACCTCCACTCCTCCCAAGCCCTCTCAACGCCCATCCATTCCTCTCGAGGCACACACCCATCCTCTGCTCTCCCTTTCCCATGCCTCTGGCTCCACATCGACACGTATCGACAGCCACGGCTAAGCATCCAAAGCAATGCCTCCTCTCAGGCCTCCCTAATTCTCCCCGTAGACAGGCATGGCGAGGGCTCCTTCTTGCACCCCTCGTGCCCTTCCTGTGCACCGCCCACTATCACCCTTGACCGTTCACGATATGCGCGGGCCCGGAGCACTACGGCTACGCATGCGGATGGCCAGGCAAGGACATCTAGAGCTATCGATGCCTCTCGATACGTAGCGCCTTGTCTCCGTCTCGGCCGCCATCCTGGGCTTCTGCTGTCGGGCGCTTTTGCTGGGCCTGAGGCATCGGCCCCCAACAACCTGCAGAGCTCTCCATTCGGCGCCACAGCGATGCCTCTCCAATTCCACACCTATCGATAGGCCTCGATATCGATACTATCGATATCGAGGCCTATCGATAGGCCTCGATTCCTCCGCATGGGGCCTGGCCTCTCTAGCTTTCCCTCTGGGAGCACTTTGCCTCTCGGCACGCACCGCACACTCTCCCCATTGCCTGCGCTCCGTTCGGCCCGGCCTCGAGCACCGTCCTTCTGCAGACCTTTGCTCACGACACCACCTCCACTCCTCCCAAGCCCTCTCAACGCCCATCCATTCCTCTCGAGGCACACACCCATCCTCTGCTCTCCCTTTCCCACGCCTCTGGCTCCACATCGACACGTATCGACAGCCACGGCTAAGCATCCAAAGCAATGCCTCCTCTCAGGCCTCCCTAATTCTCCCCGTATACAGGCATGGCGAGGGCTCCTTCTTGCACCGCTCGTGCCCTTCCTGTGCACCGCCCACTATCACCCTTGACCGTTCACGATATGCGCGGGCCCGGAGTACTACGGCTACGCATGCGGATGGCCAGGCAAGGACATCTAGAGCTATCGATGCCTCTCGATACGTAGCGCCTCGTCTCCGTCTCGGCCGCCATCCTGGGCTTCTGCTGTCGGGCGCTTTTGCTGGGCCTGAGGCATCGGCCCCCAACAACCTGCAGAGCTCTCCATTCGGCGCCACAGCGATGCCTCTCCAATTCCACACCTATCGATAGGCCTCGATATCGATACTATCGATATCGAGGCCTATCGATAGGCCTCGATTCCTCCGCATGGGGCCTGGCCTCTCTAGCTTTCCCTCTGGGAGCACTTTGCCTCTCGGCACGCACCGCACACTCTCCCCATTGCCTGCGCTCCGTTCGGACCGGCCTCGAGCACCGTCCTTCTGCAGACCTTTGCTCACGACACCACCTCCACTCCTCCCAAGCCCTCTCAACGCCCATCCATTCCTCTCGAGGCACACACCCATCCTCTGCTCTCCCTTTCCCACGCCTCTGGCTCCACATCGACACGTATCGACAGCCACGGCTAAGCATCCAAAGCAATGCCTCCTCTCAGGCCTCCCTAATTCTCCCTCTCGACAGGCATGGCGAGGGCTCCTTCTTGCACCCCTCGTGCCCTTCCTGTGCACCGCCCACTATCACCCTTCACCGTTCACGATATGCGCGGGCCTTGAGCACTACGGCTACGCATGCCGATGGCCAGGCAAGGACATCTAGAGCTATCGATGCCTCTCGATACGTAGCGCCTCGTCTCCGTCTCGGCCGCCATCCTGGGCTTCTGCTGTCGGGCGCTTTTGCTGGGCCTGAGGCATCGGCCCCCAACAACCTGCAGAGCTCTCCATTCGGCGCCACAGTGATGCCTCTCCAATTCCACACCTATCGATAGGCCTCGATATCGATACTATCGATATCGAGGCCTATCGATAGGCCTCGATTCCTCCGCATGGGGCCTGGCCTCTCTAGCTTTCCCTCTGGGAGCACTTTGCCTCTCGGCACGCACCGCACATTCTCCCCATTGCCTGCGCTCCGTTCGGCCCGGCCTCGAGCACCGTCCTTCTGCAGACCTTTGCTCACGACACCACCTCCACTCCTCCCAAGCCCTCTCAACGCCCATCCATTCCTCTCGAGGCACACACCCATCCTCTGCTCTCCCTTTCCCACGCCTCTGGCTCCACATCGACACGTATCGACAGCCACGGCTAAGCATCCAAAGCAATGCCTCCTCTCAGGCCTCCCTAATTCTCCCCGTAGACAGGCATGGCGAGGGCTCCTTCTTGCACCGCTCGTGCCCTTCCTGTGCACCGCCCACTATCACCCTTGACCGTTCACGATATGCGCGGGCCTCGAGCACTACGGCTACGCATGCGGATGGCCAGGCAAGGACATCTAGAGCTATCGATGCCTCTCGATACGTAGCGCCTCGTCTCCGTCTCGGCCGCCATCCTGGGCTTCTGCTGTCGGGCGCTTTTGCTGGGCCTGAGGCATCGGCCCCCAACAACCTGCAGAGCTCTCCATTCGGCGCCACAGCGATGCCTCTCCAATTCCACACCTATCGATAGGCCTCGATATCGATACTATCGATATCGAGGCCTATCGATAGGCCTCGATTCCTCCGCATGGGGCCTGGCCTCTCTAGCTTTCCCTCTGGGAGCACTTTGCCTCTCGGCACGCACCGCACACTCTCCCCATTGCCTGCGCTCCGTTCGGACCGGCCTCGAGCACCGTCCTTCTGCAGACCTTTGCTCATGACACCACCTCCACTCCTCTCAAGCCCTCTCAACGCCCATCCATTCCTCTCGAGGCACACACCCATCCTCTGCTCTCCCTTTCCCACGCCTCTGGCTCCACATCGACACGTATCGACAGCCACGGCTAAGCATCCAAAGCAATGCCTCCTCTCAGGCCTCCCTAATTCTCCCCGTAGACAGGCATGGCGAGGGCTCCTTCTTGCACCGCTCATGCCCTTCCTGTGCACCGCCCACTATCACCCTTCACCGTTCACGATATGCGCAGGCCTCGAGCACTACGGCTACGCATGCGGATGGCCAGGCAAGGACATCTAGAGCTATCGATGCCTCTCGATACGTAGCGCCTCGTCTCCGTCTCGGCCGCCATCCTGGGCTTCTGCTGTCGGGCGCTTTTGCTGGGCCTGAGGCATCGGCCCCCAGCAACCTGCAGAGCTCTCCATTCGGCGCCACAACGATGCCTCTCCAATTCCACACCTATCGATAGGCCTCGATATCGATACTATCGATATCGAGGCCTATCGATAGGCCTCGATTCCTCCGCATGGGGCCTGGCCTCTCTAGCTTTCCCTCTGGGAGCACTTTGCCTCTCGGCACGCACCGCACACTCTCCCCATTGCCTGCGCTCCGTTCAGCCCGGCCTCGAGCACCGTCCTTCTGCAGACCTTTGCTCACGACACCACCTCCACTCCTCTCAAGCCCTCTCAACGCCCATCCATTCCTCTCGAGGCACACACCCATCCTCTGCTCTCCCTTTCCCACGCCTCTGGCTCCACATCGACACGTATCGACAGCCACGGCTAAGCATCCAAAGCAATGCCTCCTCTCAGGCCTCCCTAATTCTCCCCGTAGACAGGCATGGCGAGGGCTCCTTCTTGCACCCCTCGTGCCCTTCCTGTGCACCGCCCACTATCACCCTTGACCGTTCACGATATGCGCGGGCCTCGAGCACTACGGCTACGCATGCGGATGGCCAGGCAAGGACATCTAGAGCTATCGATGCCTCTCGATACGTAGCGCCTCGTCTCCGTCTCGGCCGCCATCCTGGGCTTCTGCTGTCGGGCGCTTTTGCTGGGCCTGAGGCATCGGCCCCCAACAACCTGCAGAGCTCTCCATTCGGCGCCACAGCGATGCCTCTCCAATTCCACACCTATCGATAGGCCTCGATTCCTCCGCATGGGGCCTGGCCTCTCTAGCTTTCCCTCTGGGAGCACTTTGCCTCTCGGCACGCACCGCACACTCTCCCCATTGCCTGCGCTCCATTCGGCCCGGCCTCGAGCACCGTCCTTCTGCAGACCTTTGCTCACGACACCACCTCCACTCCTCTCAAGCCCTCTCAACGCCCATCCATTCCTCTCGAGGCACACACCCATCCTCTGCTCTCCCTTTCCCACGCCTCTGGCTACACATCGACACGTATCGACAGCCACGGCTAAGCATCCAAAGCAATGCCTCCTCTCAGGCCTCCCTAATTCTCCCTCTCGACAGGCATGGCGAGGGCTCCTTCTTGCACCCCTCGTGCCCTTCCTGTGCACCGTCCACTATCACCCTTGACCGTTCACGATATGCGCGGGCCTCGAGCACTACGGCTACGCATGCGGATGGCCAGGCAAGGACATCTAGAGCTATCGATGCCTCTCGATACGTAGCGCCTCGTCTCCGTCTCGGCCGCCATCCTGGGCTTCTGCTGTCGGGCGCTTTTGCTGGGCCTGAGGCATCGGCCCCCAACAACCTGCAGAGCTCTCCATTCGGCGCCACAGCGATGCCTCTCCAATTCCACACCTATCGATAGGCCTCGATTCCTCCGCATGGGGCCTGGCCTCTCTTGCTTTTCCTCTGGGAGCACTTTGCCTCTCGGCACGCACCGCACACTCTCCCCATTGCCTGCGCTCCGTTCGGCCCGGCCTCGAGCACCGTCCTTCTGCAGACCTTTGCTCACGACACCACCTCCACTCCTCTCAAGCCCTCTCAACGCCCATCCATTCCTCTCGAGGCACACACCCATCCTCTGCTCTCCCTTTCCCACGCCTCTGGCTCCACATCGACACGTATCGACAGCCACGGCTAAGCATCCAAAGCAATGCCTCCTCTCAGGCCTCCCTAATTCTCCCCGTAGACAGGCATGGCGAGGGCTCCTTCTTGCACCCCTCGTGCCCTTCCTGTGCACCGCCCACTATCAACCTTGACCGTTCACGATATGCGCGGGCCTCGAGCACTACGGCTACGCATGCGGATGGCCAGGCAAGGACATCTAGAGCTATCGATGCCTCTCGATACGTAGCGCCTCGTCTCCGTCTCGGCCGCCATCCTGGGCTTCTGCTGTCGGGCGCTTTTGCTGGGCCTGAGGCATCGGCCCCCAGCAACCTGCAGAGCTCTCCATTCGGCGCCACAGCGATGCCTCTCCAATTCCACACCTATCGATAGGCCTCGATATCGATACTATCGATATCGAGGCCTATCGATGGGCCTCGATTCCTCCGCATGGGGCCTGGCCTCTCTAGCTTTCCCTCTGGGAGCACTTTGCCTCTCGGCACGCACCGCACACTCTCCCCATTGCCTGCGCTCCGTTCAGCCCGGCCTCGAGCACCGTCCTTCTGCAGACCTTTGCTCACGACACCACCTCCACTCCTCCCAAGCCCTCTCAACGCCCATCCATTCCTCTCGAGGCACACACCCATCCTCTGCTCTCCCTTTCCCATGCCTCTGGCTCCACATCGACACGTATCGACAGCCACGGCTAAGCATCCAAAGCAATGCCTCCTCTCAGGCCTCCCTAATTCTCCCCGTAGACAGGCATGGCGAGGGCTCCTTCTTGCACCCCTCGTGCCCTTCCTGTGCACCGCCCACTATCACCCTTGACCGTTCACGATATGCGCGGGCCCGGAGCACTACGGCTACGCATGCCGATGGCCAGGCAAGGACATCTAGAGCTATCGATGCCTCTCGATACGTAGTGCCTCGTCTCCGTCTCGGCCGCCATCCTGGGCTTTTGCTGTCGGGCGCTTTTGCTGGGCCTGAGGCATCGGCCCCCAGCAACCTGCAGAGCTCTCCATTCGGCGCCACAGCGATGCCTCTCCAATTCCACACCTATCGATAGGCCTCGATATCGATACTATCGATATCGAGGCCTATCGATAGGCCTCGATTCCTCCGCATGGGGCCTGGCCTCTCTAGCTTTCCCTCTGGGAGCACTTTGCCTCTCGGCACGCACCGCACACTCTCCCCATTGCCTGCGCTCCGTTCAGCCCGGCCTCGAGCACCGTCCTTCTGCAGACCTTTGCTCACGACACCACCTCCACTCCTCCCAAGCCCTCTCAACGCCCATCCATTCCTCTCGAGGCACACACCCATCCTCTGCTCTCCCTTTCCCACGCCTCTGGCTCCACATCGACACGTATCGACAGCCACGGCTAAGCATCCAAAGCAATGCCTCCTCTCAGGCATCCCTAATTCTCCCTCTCGACAGGCATGGCGAGGGCTCCTTCTTGCACCCCTCGTGCCCTTCCTGTGCACCGCCCACTATCACCCTTGACCGTTCACGATATGCACGAGCCCGGAGCACTACGGCTACGCATGCCGATGGCCAGGCAAGGACATCTAGAGCTATCGATGCCTCTCGATACGTAGCGCCTCGTCTCCGTCTCGGCCGCCATCCTGGGCTTCTGCTGTCGGGCGCTTTTGCTGGGCCTGAGGCATCGGCCCCCAACAACCTGCAGAGCTCTCCATTCGGCGCCACAGCGATGCCTCTCCAATTCCACACCTATCGATAGGCCTCGATATCGATACTATCGATATCGAGGCCTATCGATAGGCCTCGATTCCTCCGCATGGGGCCTGGCCTCTCTAGCTTTCCCTCTGGGAGCACTTTGCCTCTCGGCACGCACCGCACACTCTCCCCATTGCCTGCGCTCCGTTCGGCCCGGCCTCGAGCACCGTCCTTCTGCAGACCTTTGCTCACGACACCACCTCCACTCCTCCCAAGCCCTCTCAACACCCATCCATTCCTCTCGAGGCACACACCCATCCTCTGCTCTCCCTTTCCCACGCCTCTGGCTCCACATCGACACGTATCGACAGCCACGGCTAAGCATCCAAAGCAATGCCTCCTCTCAGGCCTCCCTAATTCTCCCCGTAGACAGGCATGGCGAGGGCTCCTTCTTGCACCGCTCGTGCCCTTCCTGTGCACCGCCCACTATCACCCTTGACCGTTAACGATATGCGCGGGCCTCGAGCACTACGCCTACGCATGCCGATGGCCAGGCAAGGACATCTAGAGCTATCGATGCCTCTCGATACGTAGCGCCTCGTCTCCGTCTCGGCTGCCATCCTGGGCTTTTGCTGTCGGGCGCTTTTGCTGGGCCTGAGGCATCGGCCCCCAACAACCTGCAGAGCTCTCCATTCGGCGCCACAGCGATGCCTCTCCAATTCCACACCTATCGATAGGCCTCGATATCGATACTATCGATATCGAGGCCTATCGATAGGCCTCGATTCCTCCGCATGGGGCCTGGCCTCTCTAGCTTTCCCTCTGGGAGCACTTTGCCTCTCGGCACGCAACGCACACTCTCCCCATTGCCTGCGCTCCGTTCGGCCCGGCCTCGAGCACCGTCCTTCTGCAGACCTTTGCTCACGACACCACCTCCACTCCTCTCAAGCCCTCTCAACGCCCATCCATTCCTCTCGAGGCACACACCCATCCTCTGCTCTCCCTTTCCCACGCCTCTGGCTACACATCGACACGTATCGACAGCCACGGCTAAGCATCCAAAGCAATGCCTCCTCTCAGGCCTCCCTAATTCTCCCCGTCGACAGGCATGGCGAGGGCTCCTTCTCGCACCCCTCGTGCCCTTCCTGTGCACCGCCCACTATCACCCTTGACCGTTCACGATATGCGCGGGCCCGGAGCACTACGGCTACGCATGCCGATGGCCAGGCAAGGACATCTAGAGCTATCGATGCCTCTCGATACGTAGCGCCTCGTCTCCGTCTCGGCCGCCATCCTGGGCTTCTGCTGTCGGGCGCTTTTGCTGGGCCTGAGGCATCGGCCCCCAACAACCTGCAGAGCTCTCCATTCGGCGCCACAGCGATGCCTCTCCAATTCCACACCTATCGATAGGCCTCGATATCGATACTATCGATAGGCCTCGATTCCTCCGCATGGGGCCTGGCCTCTCTAGCTTTCCCTCTGGGAGCACTTTGCCTCTCGGCACGCACCACACACTCTCCCCATTGCCTGCGCTCCGTTCGGACCGGCCTCGAGCACCGTCCTTCTGCAGACCTTTGCTCACGACACCACCTCCACTCCTCTCAAGCCCTCTCAACGCCCATCCATTCCTCTCGAGGCACACACCCATCCTCTGCTCTCCCTTTCCCACGCCTCTAGCTCCACATCGACACGTATCGACAGCCACGGCTAAGCATCCAAAGCAATGCCTCCTCTCAGGCCTCCCTAATTCTCCCCGTAGACAGGCATGGCGAGGGCTCCTTCTTGCACCGCTCGTGCCCTTCCTGTGCACCGCCCACTATCACCCTTGACCGTTCACGATATGCGCGGGCCTCGAGCACTACGGCTACGCATGCCGATGGCCAGGCAAGGACATCTAGAGCTATCGATGCCTCTCAATACGTAGCGCCTCGTCTCCGTCTCGGCCGCCATCCTGGGCTTCTGCTGTCGGGCGCTTTTGCTGGGCCTGAGGCATCGGCCCCCAACAACCTGCAGAGCTCTCCATTCGGCGCCACAGCGATGCCTCTCCAATTCCACACCTATCGATAGGCCTCGATTCCTCCGCATGGGGCCTGGCCTCTCTAGCTTTCCCTCTGGGAGCACTTTGCCTCTCGGCACGCAACGCACACTCTCCCCATTGCCTGCGCTCCGTTCGGCCCGGCCTCGAGCACCGTCCTTCTGCAGACCTTTGCTCACGACACCACCTCCACTCCTCTCAAGCCCTCTCAACGCCCATCCATTCCTCTCAAGGCACACACCCATCCTCTGCTCTCCCTTTCCCACGCCTCTGGCTACACATCGACACGTATCGACAGCCACGGCTAAGCATCCAAAGCAATGCCTCCTCTCAGGCCTCCCTAATTCTCCCCGTAGACAGGCATGGCGAGGGCTCCTTCTTGCACCCCTCGTGCCCTTCCTGTGCACCGCCCACTATCACCCTTGACCGTTCACGATATGCGCGGGCCCGGAGCACTACGGCTACGCATGCCGATGGCCAGGCAAGGACATCTAGAGCTATCGATGCCTCTCGATACGTAGCGCCTCGTCTCCGTCTCGGCCGCCATCCTGGGCTTCTGCTGTCGGGCGCTTTTGCTGGGCCTGAGGCATCGGCCCCCAACAACCTGCAGAGCTCTCCATTCGGCGCCACAGCGATGCCTCTCCAATTCCACACCTATCGATAGGCCTCGATATCGATACTATCGATAGGCCTCGATTCCTCCGCATGGGGCCTGGCCTCTCTAGCTTTCCCTCTGGGAGCACTTTGCCTCTCGGCACGCACCACACACTCTCCCCATTGCCTGCGCTCCGTTCGGACCGGCCTCGAGCACCGTCCTTCTGCAGACCTTTGCTCACGACACCACCTCCACTCCTCTCAAGCCCTCTCAACGCCCATCCATTCCTCTCGAGGCACACACCCATCCTCTGCTCTCCCTTTCCCACGCCTCTAGCTCCACATCGACACGTATCGACAGCCACGGCTAAGCATCCAAAGCAATGCCTCCTCTCAGGCCTCCCTAATTCTCCCTCTCGACAGGCATGGCGAGGGCTCCTTCTTGCACCCCTCGTGCCCTTCCTGTGCACCGCCCACTATCACCCTTCACCGTTCACGATATGCGCGGGCCCGGAGCACTACGGCTACGCATGCCGATGGCCAGGCAAGGACATCTAGAGCTATCGATGCCTCTCGATACGTAGCGCCTCGTCTCCGTCTCGGCCGCCATCCTGGGCTTCTGCTGTCGGGCGCTTTTGCTGGGCCTGAGGCATCGGCCCCCAACAACCTGCAGAGCTCTCCATTCGGCGCCACAGCGATGCCTCTCCAATTCCACACCTATCGATAGGCCTCGATATCGATACTATCGATATCGAGGCCTATCGATAGGCCTCGATTCCTCCGCATGGGGCCTGGCCTCTCTAGCTTTCCCTCTGGGAGCACTTTGCCTCTCGGCACACACCGCACACTCTCCCCATTGCCTGCGCTCCGTTCGGACCGGCCTCGAGCACCGTCCTTCTGCAGACCTTTGCTCACGACACCACCTCCACTCCTCTCAAGCCCTCTCAACGCCCATCCATTCCTCTCGAGGCACACACCCATCCTCTGCTCTCCCTTTCCCACGCCTCTGGCTCCACATCGACACGTATCGACAGCCACGGCTAAGCATCCAAAGCAATGCCTCCTCTCAGGCCTCCCTAATTCTCCCCGTCGACAGGCATGGCGAGGGCTCATTCTTGCACCGCTCGTGCCCTTCCTGTGCACCGCCCACTATCACCCTTGACCGTTCACGATATGCGCGGGCCTCGAGCACTACGGCTACGCATGCCGATGGCCAGGCAAGGACATCTAGAGCTATCGATGCCTCTCGATACGTAGCGCCTCGTCTCCGTCTCGGCCGCCATCCTGGGCTTCTGCTGTCGGGCGCTTTTGCTGGGCCTGAGGCATCGGCCCCCAACAACCTGCAGAGCTCTCCATTCGGCGTCACAGCGATGCCTCTCCAATTCCACACCTATCGATAGGCCTCGATATCGATACTATCGATATCGAGGCCTATCGATAGGCCTCGATTCCTCCGCATGGGGCCTGGCCTCTCTAGCTTTCCCTCTGGGAGCACTTTGCCTCTCGGCACGCACCGCACACTCTCCCCATTGCCTGCGCTCCGTTCGGACCGGCCTCGAGCACCGTCCTTCTGCAGACCTTTGCTCACGACACCACCTCCACTCCTCCCAAGCCCTCTCAACGCCCATCCATTCCTCTCGAGGCACACACCCATCCTCTGCTCTCCCTTTCCCACGCCTCTGGCTCCACATCGACACGTATCGACAGCCACGGCTAAGCATCCAAAGCAATGCCTCCTCTCAGGCCTCCCTAATTCTCCCCGTAGACAGGCATGGCGAGGGCTCCTTCTTGCACCCCTCGTGCCCTTCCTGTGCACCGCCCACTATCACCCTTGACCGTTAACGCTATGCGCGGGCCTCGAGCACTACGGCTACGCATGCGGATGGCCAGGCAAGGACATCTAGAGCTATCGATGCCTCTCGATACGTAGCGCCTCGTCTCCGTCTCGGCCGCCATCCTGGGCTTTTGCTGTCGGGCGCTTTTGCTGGGCCTGAGGCATCGGCCCCCAACAACCTGCAGAGCTCTCCATTCGGCGCCACAGCGATGCCTCTCCAATTCCACACCTATCGATAGGCCTCGATATCGATACTATCGATATCGAGGCCTATCGATAGGCCTCGATTCCTCCGCATGGGGCCTGGCCTCTCTAGCTTTCCCTCTGGGAGCACTTTGCCTCTCGGCACGCACCGCACACTCTCCCCATTGCCTGCGCTCCGTTCGGCCCGGCCTCGAGCACCGTCCTTCTGCAGACCTTTGCTCACGACACCACCTCCACTCCTCTCAAGCCCTCTCAACGCCCATCCATTCCTCTCGAGGCACACACCCATCCTCTGCTCTCCCTTTCCCACGCCTCTGGCTCCACATCGACACGTATCGACAGCCACGGCTAAGCATCCAAAGCAATGCCTCCTCTCAGGCATCCCTAATTCTCCCTCTCGACAGGCATGGCGAGGGCTCCTTCTTGCACCCCTCGTGCCCTTCCTGTGCACCGCCCACTATCACCCTTGACCGTTAACGATATGCGCGGGCCTCGAGCACTACGCCTACGCATGCCGATGGCCAGGCAAGGACATCTAGAGCTATCGATGCCTCTCGATACGTAGCGCCTCGTCTCCGTCTCGGCCGCCATCCTGGGCTTTTGCTGTCGGGCGCTTTTGCTGGGCCTGAGGCATCGGCCCCCAACAACCTGCAGAGCTCTCCATTCGGCGCCACAGCGATGCCTCTCCAATTCCACACCTATCGATAGGCCTCGATATCGATACTATCGATATCGAGGCCTATCGATAGGCCTCGATTCCTCCGCATGGGGCCTGGCCTCTCTAGCTTTCCCTCTGGGAGCACTTTGCCTCTCGGCACGCAACGCACACTCTCCCCATTGCCTGCGCTCCGTTCGGACCGGCCTCGAGCACCGTCCTTCTGCAGACCTTTGCTCACGACACCACCTCCACTCCTCTCAAGCCCTCTCAACGCCCATCCATTCCTCTCGAGGCACACACCCATCCTCTGCTCTCCCTTTCCCACGCCTCTGGCTCCACATCGACACGTATCGACAGCCACGGCTAAGCATCCAAAGCAATGCCTCCTCTCAGGCCTCCCTAATTCTCCCCGTCGACAGGCATGGCGAGGGCTCCTTCTTGCACCCCTCGTGCCCTTCCTGTGCACCGCCCACTATCACCCTTGACCGTTCACGATATGCGCGGGCCCGGAGCACTACGGCTACGCATGCCGATGGCCAGGCAAGGACATCTAGAGCTATCGATGCCTCTCGATACGTAGCGCCTCGTCTCCGTCTCGGCCGCCATCCTGGGCTTCTGCTGTCGGGCGCTTTTGCTGGGCCTGAGGCATCGGCCCCCAACAACCTGCAGAGCTCTCCATTCGGCGCCACAGCGATGCCTCTCCAATTCCACACCTATCGATAGGCCTCGATATCGATACTATCGATAGGCCTCGATTCCTCCGCATGGGGCCTGGCCTCTCTAGCTTTCCCTCTGGGAGCACTTTGCCTCTCGGCACGCACCACACACTCTCCCCATTGCCTGCGCTCCGTTCGGACCGGCCTCGAGCACCGTCCTTCTGCAGACCTTTGCTCACGACACCACCTCCACTCCTCTCAAGCCCTCTCAATGCCCATCCATTCCTCTCGAGGCACACACCCATCCTCTGCTCTCCCTTTCCCACGCCTCTAGCTCCACATCGACACGTATCGACAGCCACGGCTAAGCATCCAAAGCAATGCCTCCTCTCAGGCCTCCCTAATTCTCCCCGTAGACAGGCATGGCGAGGGCTCCTTCTTGCACCGCTCGTGCCCTTCCTGTGCACCGCCCACTATTACCCTTGACCGTTAACGATATGCGCGGGCCTGGAGCACTACGCCTACGCATGCCGATGGCCAGGCAAGGACATCTAGAGCTATCGATGCCTCTAGATACGTAGTGCCTCGTCTCCGTCTCGGCCGCCATCCTGGGCTTTTGCTGTCGGGCGCTTTTGCTGGGCCTGAGGCATCGGCCCCCAACAACCTGCAGAGCTCTCCATTCGGCGCCACAGCGATGCCTCTCCAATTCCACACCTATCGATAGGCCTCGATATCGATACTATCGATATCGAGGCCTATCGATAGGCCTCGATTCCTCCGCATGGGGCCTGGCCTCTCTAGCTTTCCCTCTGGGAGCACTTTGCCTCTCGGCACGCACCACACACTCTCCCCATTGCCTGCGCTCCGTTCGGCCCGGCCTCGAGCACCGTCCTTCTGCAGACCTTTGCTCACGACACCACCTCCACTCCTCTCAAGCCCTCTCAACGCCCATCCATTCCTCTCGAGGCACACACCCATCCTCTGCTCTCCCTTTCCCACGCCTCTGGCTCCACATCGACACGTATCGACAGCCACGGCTAAGCATCCAAAGCAATGCCTCCTCTCAGGCATCCCTAATTCTCCCTCTCGACAGGCATGGCGAGGGCTCCTTCTTGCACCCCTCGTGCCCTTCCTGTGCACCGCCCACTATCACCCTTGACCGTTAACGATATGCGCGGGCCTCGAGCACTACGGCTACGCATGCGGATGGCCAGGCAAGGACATCTAGAGCTATCGATGCCTCTCGATACGTAGCGCCTCGTCTCCGTCTCGGCCGCCATCCTGGGCTTTTGCTGTCGGGCGCTTTTGCTGGGCCTGAGGCATCGGCCCCCAACAACCTGCAGAGCTCTCCATTCGGCGCCACAGCGATGCCTCTCCAATTCCACACCTATCGATAGGCCTCGATATCGATACTATCGATATCGAGGCCTATCGATAGGCCTCGATTCCTCCGCATGGGGCCTGGCCTCTCTAGCTTTCCCTCTGGGAGCACTTTGCCTCTCGGCACGCAACGCACACTCTCCCCATTGCCTGCGCTCCGTTCGGACCGGCCTCGAGCACCGTCCTTCTGCAGACCTTTGCTCACGACACCACCTCCACTCCTCTCAAGCCCTCTCAACGCCCATCCATTCCTCTCGAGGCACACACCCATCCTCTGCTCTCCCTTTCCCACGCCTCTGGCTCCACATCGACACGTATCGACAGCCACGGCTAAGCATCCAAAGCAATGCCTCCTCTCAGGCCTCCCTAATTCTCCCCGTCGACAGGCATGGCGAGGGCTCCTTCTTGCACCCCTCGTGCCCTTCCTGTGCACCGCCCACTATCACCCTTGACCGTTCACGATATGCGCGGGCCCGGAGCACTACGGCTACGCATGCCGATGGCCAGGCAAGGACATCTAGAGCTATCGATGCCTCTCGATACGTAGCGCCTCGTCTCCGTCTCGGCCGCCATCCTGGGCTTCTGCTGTCGGGCGCTTTTGCTGGGCCTGAGGCATCGGCCCCCAACAACCTGCAGAGCTCTCCATTCGGCGCCACAGCGATGCCTCTCCAATTCCACACCTATCGATAGGCCTCGATATCGATACTATCGATAGGCCTCGATTCCTCCGCATGGGGCCTGGCCTCTCTAGCTTTCCCTCTGGGAGCACTTTGCCTCTCGGCACGCACCACACACTCTCCCCATTGCCTGCGCTCCGTTCGGACCGGCCTCGAGCACCGTCCTTCTGCAGACCTTTGCTCACGACACCACCTCCACTCCTCTCAAGCCCTCTCAATGCCCATCCATTCCTCTCGAGGCACACACCCATCCTCTGCTCTCCCTTTCCCACGCCTCTAGCTCCACATCGACACGTATCGACAGCCACGGCTAAGCATCCAAAGCAATGCCTCCTCTCAGGCCTCCCTAATTCTCCCCGTAGACAGGCATGGCGAGGGCTCCTTCTTGCACCGCTCGTGCCCTTCCTGTGCACCGCCCACTATTACCCTTGACCGTTAACGATATGCGCGGGCCTGGAGCACTACGCCTACGCATGCCGATGGCCAGGCAAGGACATCTAGAGCTATCGATGCCTCTAGATACGTAGTGCCTCGTCTCCGTCTCGGCCGCCATCCTGGGCTTTTGCTGTCGGGCGCTTTTGCTGGGCCTGAGGCATCGGCCCCCAACAACCTGCAGAGCTCTCCATTCGGCGCCACAGCGATGCCTCTCCAATTCCACACCTATCGATAGGCCTCGATATCGATACTATCGATATCGAGGCCTATCGATAGGCCTCGATTCCTCCGCATGGGGCCTGGCCTCTCTAGCTTTCCCTCTGGGAGCACTTTGCCTCTCGGCACGCACCACACACTCTCCCCATTGCCTGCGCTCCGTTCGGCCCGGCCTCGAGCACCGTCCTTCTGCAGACCTTTGCTCACGACACCACCTCCACTCCTCTCAAGCCCTCTCAACGCCCATCCATTCCTCTCGAGGCACACACCCATCCTCTGCTCTCCCTTTCCCACGCCTCTGGCTACACATCGACACGTATCGACAGCCACGGCTAAGCATCCAAAGCAATGCCTCCTCTCAGGCATCCCTAATTCTCCCTCTCGACAGGCATGGCGAGGGCTCCTTCTTGCACCCCTCGTGCCCTTCCTGTGCACCGCCCACTATCACCCTTGACCGTTAACGATATGCGCGGGCCTCGAGCACTACGCCTACGCATGCCGATGGCCAGGCAAGGACATCTAGAGCTATCGATGCCTCTAGATACGTAGTGCCTCGTCTCCGTCTCGGCTGCCATCCTGGGCTTTTGCTGTCGGGCGCTTTTGCTGGGCCTGAGGCATCGGCCCCCAACAACCTGCAGAGCTCTCCATTCGGCGCCACAGCGATGCCTCTCCAATTCCACACCTATTGATAGGCCTCGATATCGATACTATCGATATCGAGGCCTATCGATAGGCCTCGATTCCTCCGCATGGGGCCTGGCCTCTCTAGCTTTCCCTCTGGGAGCACTTTGCCTCTCGGCACGCAACGCACACTCTCCCCATTGCCTGCGCTCCGTTCGGCCCGGCCTCGAGCACCGTCCTTCTGCAGACCTTTGCTCACGACACCACCTCCACTCCTCTCAAGCCCTCTCAACGCCCATCCATTCCTCTCAAGGCACACACCCATCCTCTGCTCTCCCTTTCCCACGCCTCTGGCTCCACATCGACACGTATCGACAGCCACGGCTAAGCATCCAAAGCAATGCCTCCTCTCAGGCCTCCCTAATTCTCCCCGTAGACAGGCATGGCGAGGGCTCCTTCTTGCACCCCTCGTGCCCTTCCTGTGCACCGCCCACTATCACCCTTGACCGTTCACGATATGCGCGGGCCCGGAGCACTACGGCTACGCATGCCGATGGCCAGGCAAGGACATCTAGAGCTATCGATGCCTCTCGATACGTAGCGCCTCGTCTCCGTCTCGGCCGCCATCCTGGGCTTCTGCTGTCGGGCGCTTTTGCTGGGCCTGAGGCATCGGCCCCCAACAACCTGCAGAGCTCTCCATTCGGCGCCACAGCGATGCCTCTCCAATTCCACACCTATCGATAGGCCTCGATATCGATACTATCGATAGGCCTCGATTCCTCCGCATGGGGCCTGGCCTCTCTAGCTTTCCCTCTGGGAGCACTTTGCCTCTCGGCACGCACCACACACTCTCCCCATTGCCTGCGCTCCGTTCGGCCCGGCCTCGAGCACCGTCCTTCTGCAGACCTTTGCTCACGACACCACCTCCACTCCTCTCAAGCCCTCTCAATGCCCATCCATTCCTCTCGAGGCACACACCCATCCTCTGCTCTCCCTTTCCCACGCCTCTAGCTCCACATCGACACGTATCGACAGCCACGGCTAAGCATCCAAAGCAATGCCTCCTCTCAGGCCTCCCTAATTCTCCCCGTCGACAGGCATGGCGAGGGCTCCTTCTTGCACCCCTCGTGCCCTTCCTGTGCACCGCCCACTATCACCCTTGACCGTTAACGATATGCGCGGGCCTGGAGCACTACGCCTACGCATGCCGATGGCCAGGCAAGGACATCTAGAGCTATCGATGCCTCTAGATACGTAGCGCCTCGTCTCCGTCTCGGCCGCCATCCTGGGCTTTTGCTGTCGGGCGCTTTTGCTGGGCCTGAGGCATCGGCCCCCAACAACCTGCAGAGCTCTCCATTCGGCGCCACAGCGATGCCTCTCCAATTCCACACCTATCGATAGGCCTCGATATCGATACTATCGATATCGAGGCCTATCGATAGGCCTCGATTCCTCCGCATGGGGCCTGGCCTCTCTAGCTTTCCCTCTGGGAGCACTTTGCCTCTCGGCACGCACCGCACACTCTCCCCATTGCCTGCGCTCCGTTCGGACCGGCCTCGAGCACCGTCCTTCTGCAGACCTTTGCTCACGACACCACCTCCACTCCTCTCAAGCCCTCTCAACGCCCATCCATTCCTCTCGAGGCACACACCCATCCTCTGCTCTCCCTTTCCCACGCCTCTGGCTCCACATCGACACGTATCGACAGCCACGGCTAAGCATCCAAAGCAATGCCTCCTCTCAGGCCTCCCTAATTCTCCCCGTCGACAGGCATGGCGAGGGCTCATTCTTGCACCGCTCGTGCCCTTCCTGTGCACCGCCCACTATCACCCTTGACCGTTCACGATATGCGCGGGCCTCGAGCACTACGGCTACGCATGCCGATGGCCAGGCAAGGACATCTAGAGCTATCGATGCCTCTCGATACGTAGCGCCTCGTCTCCGTCTCGGCCGCCATCCTGGGCTTCTGCTGTCGGGCGCTTTTGCTGGGCCTGAGGCATCGGCCCCCAACAACCTGCAGAGCTCTCCATTCGGCGTCACAGCGATGCCTCTCCAATTCCACACCTATCGATAGGCCTCGATATCGATACTATCGATATCGAGGCCTATCGATAGGCCTCGATTCCTCCGCATGGGGCCTGGCCTCTCTAGCTTTCCCTCTGGGAGCACTTTGCCTCTCGGCACGCACCGCACACTCTCCCCATTGCCTGCGCTCCGTTCGGACCGGCCTCGAGCACCGTCCTTCTGCAGACCTTTGCTCACGACACCACCTCCACTCCTCCCAAGCCCTCTCAACGCCCATCCATTCCTCTCGAGGCACACACCCATCCTCTGCTCTCCCTTTCCCACGCCTCTGGCTCCACATCGACACGTATCGACAGCCACGGCTAAGCATCCAAAGCAATGCCTCCTCTCAGGCCTCCCTAATTCTCCCCGTAGACAGGCATGGCGAGGGCTCCTTCTTGCACCCCTCGTGCCCTTCCTGTGCACCGCCCACTATCACCCTTGACCGTTAACGCTATGCGCGGGCCTCGAGCACTACGGCTACGCATGCGGATGGCCAGGCAAGGACATCTAGAGCTATCGATGCCTCTCGATACGTAGCGCCTCGTCTCCGTCTCGGCCGCCATCCTGGGCTTCTGCTGTCGGGCGCTTTTGCTGGGCCTGAGGCATCGGCCCCCAACAACCTGCAGAGCTCTCCATTCGGCGCCACAGCGATGCCTCTCCAATTCCACACCTATCGATAGGCCTCGATATCGATACTATCGATATCGAGGCCTATCGATAGGCCTCGATTCCTCCGCATGGGGCCTGGCCTCTCTAGCTTTCCCTCTGGGAGCACTTTGCCTCTCGGCACGCACCGCACACTCTCCCCATTGCCTGCGCTCCGTTCGGCCCGGCCTCGAGCACCGTCCTTCTGCAGACCTTTGCTCACGACACCACCTCCACTCCTCTCAAGCCCTCTCAACGCCCATCCATTCCTCTCGAGGCACACACCCATCCTCTGCTCTCCCTTTCCCACGCCTCTGGCTCCACATCGACACGTATCGACAGCCACGGCTAAGCATCCAAAGCAATGCCTCCTCTCAGGCATCCCTAATTCTCCCTCTCGACAGGCATGGCGAGGGCTCCTTCTTGCACCCCTCGTGCCCTTCCTGTGCACCGCCCACTATCACCCTTGACCGTTAACGATATGCGCGGGCCTCGAGCACTACGCCTACGCATGCCGATGGCCAGGCAAGGACATCTAGAGCTATCGATGCCTCTCGATACGTAGCGCCTCGTCTCCGTCTCGGCCGCCATCCTGGGCTTTTGCTGTCGGGCGCTTTTGCTGGGCCTGAGGCATCGGCCCCCAACAACCTGCAGAGCTCTCCATTCGGCGCCACAGCGATGCCTCTCCAATTCCACACCTATCGATAGGCCTCGATATCGATACTATCGATATCGAGGCCTATCGATAGGCCTCGATTCCTCCGCATGGGGCCTGGCCTCTCTAGCTTTCCCTCTGGGAGCACTTTGCCTCTCGGCACGCAACGCACACTCTCCCCATTGCCTGCGCTCCGTTCGGACCGGCCTCGAGCACCGTCCTTCTGCAGACCTTTGCTCACGACACCACCTCCACTCCTCTCAAGCCCTCTCAACGCCCATCCATTCCTCTCGAGGCACACACCCATCCTCTGCTCTCCCTTTCCCACGCCTCTGGCTCCACATCGACACGTATCGACAGCCACGGCTAAGCATCCAAAGCAATGCCTCCTCTCAGGCCTCCCTAATTCTCCCCGTCGACAGGCATGGCGAGGGCTCCTTCTTGCACCCCTCGTGCCCTTCCTGTGCACCGCCCACTATCACCCTTGACCGTTCACGATATGCGCGGGCCCGGAGCACTACGGCTACGCATGCCGATGGCCAGGCAAGGACATCTAGAGCTATCGATGCCTCTCGATACGTAGCGCCTCGTCTCCGTCTCGGCCGCCATCCTGGGCTTCTGCTGTCGGGCGCTTTTGCTGGGCCTGAGGCATCGGCCCCCAACAACCTGCAGAGCTCTCCATTCGGCGCCACAGCGATGCCTCTCCAATTCCACACCTATCGATAGGCCTCGATATCGATACTATCGATAGGCCTCGATTCCTCCGCATGGGGCCTGGCCTCTCTAGCTTTCCCTCTGGGAGCACTTTGCCTCTCGGCACGCACCACACACTCTCCCCATTGCCTGCGCTCCGTTCGGACCGGCCTCGAGCACCGTCCTTCTGCAGACCTTTGCTCACGACACCACCTCCACTCCTCTCAAGCCCTCTCAATGCCCATCCATTCCTCTCGAGGCACACACCCATCCTCTGCTCTCCCTTTCCCACGCCTCTAGCTCCACATCGACACGTATCGACAGCCACGGCTAAGCATCCAAAGCAATGCCTCCTCTCAGGCCTCCCTAATTCTCCCCGTAGACAGGCATGGCGAGGGCTCCTTCTTGCACCGCTCGTGCCCTTCCTGTGCACCGCCCACTATTACCCTTGACCGTTAACGATATGCGCGGGCCTGGAGCACTACGCCTACGCATGCCGATGGCCAGGCAAGGACATCTAGAGCTATCGATGCCTCTAGATACGTAGTGCCTCGTCTCCGTCTCGGCCGCCATCCTGGGCTTTTGCTGTCGGGCGCTTTTGCTGGGCCTGAGGCATCGGCCCCCAACAACCTGCAGAGCTCTCCATTCGGCGCCACAGCGATGCCTCTCCAATTCCACACCTATCGATAGGCCTCGATATCGATACTATCGATATCGAGGCCTATCGATAGGCCTCGATTCCTCCGCATGGGGCCTGGCCTCTCTAGCTTTCCCTCTGGGAGCACTTTGCCTCTCGGCACGCACCGCACACTCTCCCCATTGCCTGCGCTCCGTTCGGCCCGGCCTCGAGCACCGTCCTTCTGCAGACCTTTGCTCACGACACCACCTCCACTCCTCTCAAGCCCTCTCAACGCCCATCCATTCCTCTCGAGGCACACACCCATCCTCTGCTCTCCCTTTCCCACGCCTCTGGCTACACATCGACACGTATCGACAGCCACGGCTAAGCATCCAAAGCAATGCCTCCTCTCAGGCATCCCTAATTCTCCCTCTCGACAGGCATGGCGAGGGCTCCTTCTTGCACCCCTCGTGCCCTTCCTGTGCACCGCCCACTATCACCCTTGACCGTTAACGATATGCGCGGGCCTCGAGCACTACGCCTACGCATGCCGATGGCCAGGCAAGGACATCTAGAGCTATCGATGCCTCTAGATACGTAGTGCCTCGTCTCCGTCTCGGCTGCCATCCTGGGCTTTTGCTGTCGGGCGCTTTTGCTGGGCCTGAGGCATCGGCCCCCAACAACCTGCAGAGCTCTCCATTCGGCGCCACAGCGATGCCTCTCCAATTCCACACCTATTGATAGGCCTCGATATCGATACTATCGATATCGAGGCCTATCGATAGGCCTCGATTCCTCCGCATGGGGCCTGGCCTCTCTAGCTTTCCCTCTGGGAGCACTTTGCCTCTCGGCACGCAACGCACACTCTCCCCATTGCCTGCGCTCCGTTCGGCCCGGCCTCGAGCACCGTCCTTCTGCAGACCTTTGCTCACGACACCACCTCCACTCCTCTCAAGCCCTCTCAACGCCCATCCATTCCTCTCAAGGCACACACCCATCCTCTGCTCTCCCTTTCCCACGCCTCTGGCTCCACATCGACACGTATCGACAGCCACGGCTAAGCATCCAAAGCAATGCCTCCTCTCAGGCCTCCCTAATTCTCCCCGTAGACAGGCATGGCGAGGGCTCCTTCTTGCACCCCTCGTGCCCTTCCTGTGCACCGCCCACTATCACCCTTGACCGTTCACGATATGCGCGGGCCCGGAGCACTACGGCTACGCATGCCGATGGCCAGGCAAGGACATCTAGAGCTATCGATGCCTCTCGATACGTAGCGCCTCGTCTCCGTCTCGGCCGCCATCCTGGGCTTCTGCTGTCGGGCGCTTTTGCTGGGCCTGAGGCATCGGCCCCCAACAACCTGCAGAGCTCTCCATTCGGCGCCACAGCGATGCCTCTCCAATTCCACACCTATCGATAGGCCTCGATATCGATACTATCGATAGGCCTCGATTCCTCCGCATGGGGCCTGGCCTCTCTAGCTTTCCCTCTGGGAGCACTTTGCCTCTCGGCACGCACCACACACTCTCCCCATTGCCTGCGCTCCGTTCGGCCCGGCCTCGAGCACCGTCCTTCTGCAGACCTTTGCTCACGACACCACCTCCACTCCTCTCAAGCCCTCTCAATGCCCATCCATTCCTCTCGAGGCACACACCCATCCTCTGCTCTCCCTTTCCCACGCCTCTAGCTCCACATCGACACGTATCGACAGCCACGGCTAAGCATCCAAAGCAATGCCTCCTCTCAGGCCTCCCTAATTCTCCCCGTCGACAGGCATGGCGAGGGCTCCTTCTTGCACCCCTCGTGCCCTTCCTGTGCACCGCCCACTATCACCCTTGACCGTTAACGATATGCGCGGGCCTGGAGCACTACGCCTACGCATGCCGATGGCCAGGCAAGGACATCTAGAGCTATCGATGCCTCTAGATACGTAGCGCCTCGTCTCCGTCTCGGCCGCCATCCTGGGCTTTTGCTGTCGGGCGCTTTTGCTGGGCCTGAGGCATCGGCCCCCAACAACCTGCAGAGCTCTCCATTCGGCGCCACAGCGATGCCTCTCCAATTCCACACCTATCGATAGGCCTCGATATCGATACTATCGATATCGAGGCCTATCGATAGGCCTCGATTCCTCCGCATGGGGCCTGGCCTCTCTAGCTTTCCCTCTGGGAGCACTTTGCCTCTCGGCACGCACCGCACACTCTCCCCATTGCCTGCGCTCCGTTCGGACCGGCCTCGAGCACCGTCCTTCTGCAGACCTTTGCTCACGACACCACCTCCACTCCTCTCAAGCCCTCTCAACGCCCATCCATTCCTCTCGAGGCACACACCCATCCTCTGCTCTCCCTTTCCCACGCCTCTGGCTCCACATCGACACGTATCGACAGCCACGGCTAAGCATCCAAAGCAATGCCTCCTCTCAGGCCTCCCTAATTCTCCCTCTCGACAGGCATGGCGAGGGCTCCTTCTTGCACCCCTCGTGCCCTTCCTGTGCACCGCCCACTATCACCCTTGACCGTTAACGATATGCGCGGGCCTCGAGCACTACGCCTACGCATGCCGATGGCCAGGCAAGGACATCTAGAGCTATCGATGCCTCTCGATACGTAGCGCCTCGTCTCCGTCTCGGCTGCCATCCTGGGCTTTTGCTGTCGGGCGCTTTTGCTGGGCCTGAGGCATCGGCCCCCAACAACCTGCAGAGCTCTCCATTCGGCGCCACAGCGATGCCTCTCCAATTCCACACCTATTGATAGGCCTCGATATCGATACTATCGATATCGAGGCCTATCGATAGGCCTCGATTCCTCCGCATGGGGCCTGGCCTCTCTAGCTTTCCCTCTGGGAGCACTTTGCCTCTCGGCACGCAACGCACACTCTCCCCATTGCCTGCGCTCCGTTCGGCCCGGCCTCGAGCACCGTCCTTCTGCAGACCTTTGCTCACGACACCACCTCCACTCCTCTCAAGCCCTCTCAACGCCCATCCATTCCTCTCAAGGCACACACCCATCCTCTGCTCTCCCTTTCCCACGCCTCTGGCTCCACATCGACACGTATCGACAGCCACGGCTAAGCATCCAAAGCAATGCCTCCTCTCAGGCCTCCCTAATTCTCCCCGTAGACAGGCATGGCGAGGGCTCCTTCTTGCACCCCTCGTGCCCTTCCTGTGCACCGCCCACTATCACCCTTGACCGTTCACGATATGCGCGGGCCCGGAGCACTACGGCTACGCATGCGGATGGCCAGGCAAGGACATCTAGAGCTATCGATGCCTCTCGATACGTAGCGCCTCGTCTCCGTCTCGGCCGCCATCCTGGGCTTCTGCTGTCGGGCGCTTTTGCTGGGCCTGAGGCATCGGCCCCCAACAACCTGCAGAGCTCTCCATTTGGCGCCACAGCGATGCCTCTCCAATTCCACACCTATCGATAGGCCTCGATATCGATACTATCGATAGGCCTCGATTCCTCCGCATGGGGCCTGGCCTCTCTAGCTTTCCCTCTGGGAGCACTTTGCCTCTCGGCACGCACCACACACTCTCCCCATTGCCTGCGCTCCGTTCGGACCGGCCTCGAGCACCGTCCTTCTGCAGACCTTTGCTCACGACACCACCTCCACTCCTCTCAAGCCCTCTCAATGCCCATCCATTCCTCTCGAGGCACACACCCATCCTCTGCTCTCCCTTTCCCACGCCTCTAGCTCCACATCGACACGTATCGACAGCCACGGCTAAGCATCCAAAGCAATGCCTCCTCTCAGGCCTCCCTAATTCTCCCCGTAGACAGGCATGGCGAGGGCTCCTTCTTGCACCGCTCGTGCCCTTCCTGTGCACCGCCCACTATCACCCTTGACCGTTAACGATATGCGCGGGCCTGGAGCACTACGCCTACGCATGCCGATGGCCAGGCAAGGACATCTAGAGCTATCGATGCCTCTAGATACGTAGTGCCTCGTCTCCGTCTCGGCCACCATCCTGGGCTTCTGCTGTCGGGCGCTTTTGCTGGGCCTGAGGCATCGGCCCCCAACAACCTGCAGAGCTCTCCATTCGGCGCCACAGCGATGCCTCTCCAATTCCACACCTATCGATAGGCCTCGATATCGATACTATCGATATCGAGGCCTATCGATAGGCCTCGATTCCTCCGCATGGGGCCTGGCCTCTCTAGCTTTCCCTCTGGGAGCACTTTGCCTCTCGGCACGCAACGCACACTCTCCCCATTGCCTGCGCTCCGTTCGGACCGGCCTCGAGCACCGTCCTTCTGCAGACCTTTGCTCACGACACCACCTCCACTCCTCTCAAGCCCTCTCAACGCCCATCCATTCCTCTCAAGGCACACACCCATCCTCTGCTCTCCCTTTCCCACGCCTCTGGCTCCACATCGACACGTATCGACAGCCACGGCTAAGCATCCAAAGCAATGCCTCCTCTCAGGCCTCCCTAATTCTCCCCGTAGACAGGCATGGCGAGGGCTCCTTCTTGCACCGCTCGTGCCCTTCCTGTGCACCGCCCACTATCACCCTTGACCGTTAACGATATGCGCGGGCCTCGAGCACTACGCCTACGCATGCCGATGGCCAGGCAAGGACATCTAGAGCTATCGATGCCTCTAGATACGTAGTGCCTCGTCTCCGTCTCGGCCGCCATCCTGGGCTTTTGCTGTCGGGCCCTTTTGCTGGGCCTGAGGCATCGGCCCCCAACAACCTGCAGAGCTCTCCATTCGGCGCCACAGCGATGCCTCTCCAATTCCACACCTATCGATAGGCCTCGATATCGATACTATCGATATCGAGGCCTATCGATAGGCCTCGATTCCTCCGCATGGGGCCTGGCCTCTCTAGCTTTCCCTCTGGGAGCACTTTGCCTCTCGGCACGCAACGCACACTCTCCCCATTGCCTGCGCTCCGTTCGGCCCGGCCTCGAGCACCGTCCTTCTGCAGACCTTTGCTCACGACACCACCTCCACTCCTCTCAAGCCCTCTCAACGCCCATCCATTCCTCTCAAGGCACACACCCATCCTCTGCTCTCCCTTTCCCACGCCTCTGGCTACACATCGACACGTATCGACAGCCACGGCTAAGCATCCAAAGCAATGCCTCCTCTCAGGCCTCCCTAATTCTCCCCGTCGACAGGCATGGCGAGGGCTCCTTCTTGCACCGCTCGTGCCCTTCCTGTGCACCGCCCACTATCACCCTTGACCGGTCACGATATGCGCGGGCCCGGAGTACTACGGCTACGCATGCGGATGGCCAGGCAAGGACATCTAGAGCTATCGATGCCTCTCGATACGTAGCGCCTCGTCTCCGTCTCGGCCGCCATCCTGGGCTTCTGCTGTCGGGCGCTTTTGCTGGGCCTGAGGCATCGGCCCCCAACAACCTGCAGAGCTCTCCATTCGGCGCCACAGCGATGCCTCTCCAATTCCACACCTATCGATAGGCCTCGATATCGATACTATCGATATCGAGGCCTATCGATAGGCCTCGATTCCTCCGCATGGGGCCTGGCCTCTCTAGCTTTCCCTCTGGGAGCACTTTGCCTCTCGGCACGCACCGCACACTCTCCCCATTGCCTGCGCTCCGTTCGGACCGGCCTCGAGCACCGTCCTTCTGCAGACCTTTGCTCACGACACCACCTCCACTCCTCTCAAGCCCTCTCAACGCCCATCCATTCCTCTCGAGGCACACACCCATCCTCTGCTCTCCCTTTCCCACGCCTCTGGCTCCACATCGACACGTATCGACAGCCACGGCTAAGCATCCAAAGCAATGCCTCCTCTCAGGCCTCCCTAATTCTCCCCGTCGACAGGCATGGCGAGGGCTCATTCTTGCACCGCTCGTGCCCTTCCTGTGCACCGCCCACTATCACCCTTGACCGTTCACGATATGCGCGGGCCCGGAGCACTAC
This sequence comes from Struthio camelus, assembly GCF_040807025.1. Classification (NCBI taxonomy): domain Eukaryota; kingdom Metazoa; phylum Chordata; class Aves; order Struthioniformes; family Struthionidae; genus Struthio; species Struthio camelus. The sequence continues at coordinate 99,057,146 of NC_090943.1, read as the reverse complement.
GGCTACGCATGCCGATGGCCAGGCAAGGACATCTAGAGCTATCGATGCCTCTCGATACGTAGCGCCTCGTCTCCGTCTCGGCCGCCATCCTGGGCTTCTGCTGTCGGGCGCTTTTGCTGGGCCTGAGGCATCGGCCCCCAACAACCTGCAGAGCTCTCCATTCGGCGCCACAGCGATGCCTCTCCAATTCCACACCTATCGATAGGCCTCGATATCGATACTATCGATATCGAGGCCTATCGATAGGCCTCGATTCCTCCGCATGGGGCCTGGCCTCTCTAGCTTTCCCTCTGGGAGCACTTTGCCTCTCGGCACGCACCGCACACTCTCCCCATTGCCTGCGCTCCGTTCGGACCGGCCTCGAGCACCGTCCTTCTGCAGACCTTTGCTCACGACACCACCTCCACTCCTCTCAAGCCCTCTCAACGCCCATCCATTCCTCTCGAGGCACACACCCATCCTCTGCTCTCCCTTTCCCACGCCTCTGGCTCCACATCGACACGTATCGACAGCCACGGCTAAGCATCCAAAGCAATGCCTCCTCTCAGGCCTCCCTAATTCTCCCCGTCGACAGGCATGGCGAGGGCTCATTCTTGCACCGCTCGTGCCCTTCCTGTGCACCGCCCACTATCACCCTTGACCGTTCACGATATGCGCGGGCCTCGAGCACTACGGCTACGCATGCGGATGGCCAGGCAAGGACATCTAGAGCTATCGATGCCTCTCGATACGTAGCGCCTCGTCTCCGTCTCGGCCGCCATCCTGGGCTTCTGCTGTCGGGCGCTTTTGCTGGGCCTGAGGCATCGGCCCCCAACAACCTGCAGAGCTCTCCATTCGGCGCCACAGCGATGCCTCTCCAATTCCACACCTATCGATAGGCCTCGATATCGATACTATCGATATCGAGGCCTATCGATAGGCCTCGATTCCTCCGCATGGGGCCTGGCCTCTCTAGCTTTCCCTCTGGGAGCACTTTGCCTCTCGGCACGCACTGCACACTCTCCCCATTGCCTGCGCTTCGTTCGGACCGGCCTCGAGCACCGTCCTTCTGCAGACCTTTGCTCACGACACCACCTCCACTCCTCTCAAGCCCTCTCAACGCCCATCCATTCCTCTCGAGGCACACACCCATCCTCTGCTCTCCCTTTCCCACGCCTCTGGCTCCACATCGACACGTATCGACAGCCACGGCTAAGCATCCAAAGCAATGCCTCCTCTCAGGCATCCCTAATTCTCCCCGTAGACAGGCATGGCGAGGGCTCCTTCTTGCACCGCTCGTGCCCTTCCTGTGCACCGCCCACTATCACCCTTGACCGTTAACGCTATGCGCGGGCCTCGAGCACTACGCCTACGCATGCGGATGGCCAGGCAAGGACATCTAGAGCTATCGATGCCTCTCGATACGTAGCGCCTCGTCTCCGTCTCGGCCGCCATCCTGGGCTTCTGCTGTCGGGCGCTTTTGCTGGGCCTGAGGCATCGGCCCCCAACAACCTGCAGAGCTCTCCATTCGGCGCCACAGCGATGCCTCTCCAATTCCACACCTATCGATAGGCCTCGATATCGATACTATCGATATCGAGGCCTATCGATAGGCCTCGATTCCTCCGCATGGGGCCTGGCCTCTCTAGCTTTCCCTCTGGGAGCACTTTGCCTCTCGGCACGCAACGCACACTCTCCCCATTGCCTGCGCTCCGTTCGGCCCGGCCTCGAGCACCGTCCTTCTGCAGACCTTTGCTCACGACACCACCTCCACTCCTCTCAAGCCCTCTCAACGCCCATCCATTCCTCTCGAGGCACACACCCATCCTCTGCTCTCCCTTTCCCACGCCTCTGGCTCCACATCGACACGTATCGACAGCCACGGCTAAGCATCCAAAGCAATGCCTCCTCTCAGGCCTCCCTAATTCTCCCCGTCGACAGGCATGGCGAGGGCTCCTTCTTGCACCCCTCGTGCCCTTCCTGTGCACCGCCCACTATCACCCTTGACCGTTCACGATATGCGCGGGCCCGGAGCACTACGGCTACGCATGCCGATGGCCAGGCAAGGACATCTAGAGCTATCGATGCCTCTCGATACGTAGCGCCTCGTCTCCGTCTCGGCCGCCATCCTGGGCTTCTGCTGTCGGGCGCTTTTGCTGGGCCTGAGGCATCGGCCCCCAACAACCTGCAGAGCTCTCCATTCGGCGCCACAGCGATGCCTCTCCAATTCCACACCTATCGATAGGCCTCGATATCGATACTATCGATAGGCCTCGATTCCTCCGCATGGGGCCTGGCCTCTCTAGCTTTCCCTCTGGGAGCACTTTGCCTCTCGGCACGCACCACACACTCTCCCCATTGCCTGCGCTCCGTTCGGACCGGCCTCGAGCACCGTCCTTCTGCAGACCTTTGCTCACGACACCACCTCCACTCCTCTCAAGCCCTCTCAATGCCCATCCATTCCTCTCGAGGCACACACCCATCCTCTGCTCTCCCTTTCCCACGCCTCTAGCTCCACATCGACACGTATCGACAGCCACGGCTAAGCATCCAAAGCAATGCCTCCTCTCAGGCCTCCCTAATTCTCCCCGTAGACAGGCATGGCGAGGGCTCCTTCTTGCACCGCTCGTGCCCTTCCTGTGCACCGCCCACTATTACCCTTGACCGTTAACGATATGCGCGGGCCTGGAGCACTACGCCTACGCATGCCGATGGCCAGGCAAGGACATCTAGAGCTATCGATGCCTCTAGATACGTAGTGCCTCGTCTCCGTCTCGGCCGCCATCCTGGGCTTTTGCTGTCGGGCGCTTTTGCTGGGCCTGAGGCATCGGCCCCCAACAACCTGCAGAGCTCTCCATTCGGCGCCACAGCGATGCCTCTCCAATTCCACACCTATCGATAGGCCTCGATATCGATACTATCGATATCGAGGCCTATCGATAGGCCTCGATTCCTCCGCATGGGGCCTGGCCTCTCTAGCTTTCCCTCTGGGAGCACTTTGCCTCTCGGCACGCACCGCACACTCTCCCCATTGCCTGCGCTCCGTTCGGCCCGGCCTCGAGCACCGTCCTTCTGCAGACCTTTGCTCACGACACCACCTCCACTCCTCTCAAGCCCTCTCAACGCCCATCCATTCCTCTCGAGGCACACACCCATCCTCTGCTCTCCCTTTCCCACGCCTCTGGCTACACATCGACACGTATCGACAGCCACGGCTAAGCATCCAAAGCAATGCCTCCTCTCAGGCATCCCTAATTCTCCCTCTCGACAGGCATGGCGAGGGCTCCTTCTTGCACCCCTCGTGCCCTTCCTGTGCACCGCCCACTATCACCCTTGACCGTTAACGATATGCGCGGGCCTCGAGCACTACGCCTACGCATGCCGATGGCCAGGCAAGGACATCTAGAGCTATCGATGCCTCTAGATACGTAGTGCCTCGTCTCCGTCTCGGCTGCCATCCTGGGCTTTTGCTGTCGGGCGCTTTTGCTGGGCCTGAGGCATCGGCCCCCAACAACCTGCAGAGCTCTCCATTCGGCGCCACAGCGATGCCTCTCCAATTCCACACCTATTGATAGGCCTCGATATCGATACTATCGATATCGAGGCCTATCGATAGGCCTCGATTCCTCCGCATGGGGCCTGGCCTCTCTAGCTTTCCCTCTGGGAGCACTTTGCCTCTCGGCACGCAACGCACACTCTCCCCATTGCCTGCGCTCCGTTCGGCCCGGCCTCGAGCACCGTCCTTCTGCAGACCTTTGCTCACGACACCACCTCCACTCCTCTCAAGCCCTCTCAACGCCCATCCATTCCTCTCAAGGCACACACCCATCCTCTGCTCTCCCTTTCCCACGCCTCTGGCTCCACATCGACACGTATCGACAGCCACGGCTAAGCATCCAAAGCAATGCCTCCTCTCAGGCCTCCCTAATTCTCCCCGTAGACAGGCATGGCGAGGGCTCCTTCTTGCACCCCTCGTGCCCTTCCTGTGCACCGCCCACTATCACCCTTGACCGTTCACGATATGCGCGGGCCCGGAGCACTACGGCTACGCATGCCGATGGCCAGGCAAGGACATCTAGAGCTATCGATGCCTCTCGATACGTAGCGCCTCGTCTCCGTCTCGGCCGCCATCCTGGGCTTCTGCTGTCGGGCGCTTTTGCTGGGCCTGAGGCATCGGCCCCCAACAACCTGCAGAGCTCTCCATTCGGCGCCACAGCGATGCCTCTCCAATTCCACACCTATCGATAGGCCTCGATATCGATACTATCGATAGGCCTCGATTCCTCCGCATGGGGCCTGGCCTCTCTAGCTTTCCCTCTGGGAGCACTTTGCCTCTCGGCACGCACCACACACTCTCCCCATTGCCTGCGCTCCGTTCGGCCCGGCCTCGAGCACCGTCCTTCTGCAGACCTTTGCTCACGACACCACCTCCACTCCTCTCAAGCCCTCTCAATGCCCATCCATTCCTCTCGAGGCACACACCCATCCTCTGCTCTCCCTTTCCCACGCCTCTAGCTCCACATCGACACGTATCGACAGCCACGGCTAAGCATCCAAAGCAATGCCTCCTCTCAGGCCTCCCTAATTCTCCCCGTCGACAGGCATGGCGAGGGCTCCTTCTTGCACCCCTCGTGCCCTTCCTGTGCACCGCCCACTATCACCCTTGACCGTTAACGATATGCGCGGGCCTGGAGCACTACGCCTACGCATGCCGATGGCCAGGCAAGGACATCTAGAGCTATCGATGCCTCTAGATACGTAGCGCCTCGTCTCCGTCTCGGCCGCCATCCTGGGCTTTTGCTGTCGGGCGCTTTTGCTGGGCCTGAGGCATCGGCCCCCAACAACCTGCAGAGCTCTCCATTCGGCGCCACAGCGATGCCTCTCCAATTCCACACCTATCGATAGGCCTCGATATCGATACTATCGATATCGAGGCCTATCGATAGGCCTCGATTCCTCCGCATGGGGCCTGGCCTCTCTAGCTTTCCCTCTGGGAGCACTTTGCCTCTCGGCACGCACCGCACACTCTCCCCATTGCCTGCGCTCCGTTCGGACCGGCCTCGAGCACCGTCCTTCTGCAGACCTTTGCTCACGACACCACCTCCACTCCTCTCAAGCCCTCTCAACGCCCATCCATTCCTCTCGAGGCACACACCCATCCTCTGCTCTCCCTTTCCCACGCCTCTGGCTCCACATCGACACGTATCGACAGCCACGGCTAAGCATCCAAAGCAATGCCTCCTCTCAGGCCTCCCTAATTCTCCCTCTCGACAGGCATGGCGAGGGCTCCTTCTTGCACCCCTCGTGCCCTTCCTGTGCACCGCCCACTATCACCCTTGACCGTTAACGATATGCGCGGGCCTCGAGCACTACGCCTACGCATGCCGATGGCCAGGCAAGGACATCTAGAGCTATCGATGCCTCTCGATACGTAGCGCCTCGTCTCCGTCTCGGCTGCCATCCTGGGCTTTTGCTGTCGGGCGCTTTTGCTGGGCCTGAGGCATCGGCCCCCAACAACCTGCAGAGCTCTCCATTCGGCGCCACAGCGATGCCTCTCCAATTCCACACCTATTGATAGGCCTCGATATCGATACTATCGATATCGAGGCCTATCGATAGGCCTCGATTCCTCCGCATGGGGCCTGGCCTCTCTAGCTTTCCCTCTGGGAGCACTTTGCCTCTCGGCACGCAACGCACACTCTCCCCATTGCCTGCGCTCCGTTCGGCCCGGCCTCGAGCACCGTCCTTCTGCAGACCTTTGCTCACGACACCACCTCCACTCCTCTCAAGCCCTCTCAACGCCCATCCATTCCTCTCAAGGCACACACCCATCCTCTGCTCTCCCTTTCCCACGCCTCTGGCTCCACATCGACACGTATCGACAGCCACGGCTAAGCATCCAAAGCAATGCCTCCTCTCAGGCCTCCCTAATTCTCCCCGTAGACAGGCATGGCGAGGGCTCCTTCTTGCACCCCTCGTGCCCTTCCTGTGCACCGCCCACTATCACCCTTGACCGTTCACGATATGCGCGGGCCCGGAGCACTACGGCTACGCATGCGGATGGCCAGGCAAGGACATCTAGAGCTATCGATGCCTCTCGATACGTAGCGCCTCGTCTCCGTCTCGGCCGCCATCCTGGGCTTCTGCTGTCGGGCGCTTTTGCTGGGCCTGAGGCATCGGCCCCCAACAACCTGCAGAGCTCTCCATTTGGCGCCACAGCGATGCCTCTCCAATTCCACACCTATCGATAGGCCTCGATATCGATACTATCGATAGGCCTCGATTCCTCCGCATGGGGCCTGGCCTCTCTAGCTTTCCCTCTGGGAGCACTTTGCCTCTCGGCACGCACCACACACTCTCCCCATTGCCTGCGCTCCGTTCGGACCGGCCTCGAGCACCGTCCTTCTGCAGACCTTTGCTCACGACACCACCTCCACTCCTCTCAAGCCCTCTCAATGCCCATCCATTCCTCTCGAGGCACACACCCATCCTCTGCTCTCCCTTTCCCACGCCTCTAGCTCCACATCGACACGTATCGACAGCCACGGCTAAGCATCCAAAGCAATGCCTCCTCTCAGGCCTCCCTAATTCTCCCCGTAGACAGGCATGGCGAGGGCTCCTTCTTGCACCGCTCGTGCCCTTCCTGTGCACCGCCCACTATCACCCTTGACCGTTAACGATATGCGCGGGCCTGGAGCACTACGCCTACGCATGCCGATGGCCAGGCAAGGACATCTAGAGCTATCGATGCCTCTAGATACGTAGTGCCTCGTCTCCGTCTCGGCCACCATCCTGGGCTTCTGCTGTCGGGCGCTTTTGCTGGGCCTGAGGCATCGGCCCCCAACAACCTGCAGAGCTCTCCATTCGGCGCCACAGCGATGCCTCTCCAATTCCACACCTATCGATAGGCCTCGATATCGATACTATCGATATCGAGGCCTATCGATAGGCCTCGATTCCTCCGCATGGGGCCTGGCCTCTCTAGCTTTCCCTCTGGGAGCACTTTGCCTCTCGGCACGCAACGCACACTCTCCCCATTGCCTGCGCTCCGTTCGGCCCGGCCTCGAGCACCGTCCTTCTGCAGACCTTTGCTCACGACACCACCTCCACTCCTCTCAAGCCCTCTCAACGCCCATCCATTCCTCTCGAGGCACACACCCATCCTCTGCTCTCCCTTTCCCACGCCTCTGGCTACACATCGACACGTATCGACAGCCACGGCTAAGCATCCAAAGCAATGCCTCCTCTCAGGCATCCCTAATTCTCCCTCTCGACAGGCATGGCGAGGGCTCCTTCTTGCACCGCTCGTGCCCTTCCTGTGCACCGCCCACTATCACCCTTGACCGTTAACGATATGCGCGGGCCTCGAGCACTACGCCTACGCATGCCGATGGCCAGGCAAGGACATCTAGAGCTATCGATGCCTCTAGATACGTAGTGCCTCGTCTCCGTCTCGGCCGCCATCCTGGGCTTTTGCTGTCGGGCCCTTTTGCTGGGCCTGAGGCATCGGCCCCCAACAACCTGCAGAGCTCTCCATTCGGCGCCACAGCGATGCCTCTCCAATTCCACACCTATCGATAGGCCTCGATATCGATACTATCGATATCGAGGCCTATCGATAGGCCTCGATTCCTCCGCATGGGGCCTGGCCTCTCTAGCTTTCCCTCTGGGAGCACTTTGCCTCTCGGCACGCAACGCACACTCTCCCCATTGCCTGCGCTCCGTTCGGCCCGGCCTCGAGCACCGTCCTTCTGCAGACCTTTGCTCACGACACCACCTCCACTCCTCTCAAGCCCTCTCAACGCCCATCCATTCCTCTCAAGGCACACACCCATCCTCTGCTCTCCCTTTCCCACGCCTCTGGCTACACATCGACACGTATCGACAGCCACGGCTAAGCATCCAAAGCAATGCCTCCTCTCAGGCCTCCCTAATTCTCCCCGTCGACAGGCATGGCGAGGGCTCCTTCTTGCACCGCTCGTGCCCTTCCTGTGCACCGCCCACTATCACCCTTGACCGGTCACGATATGCGCGGGCCCGGAGTACTACGGCTACGCATGCGGATGGCCAGGCAAGGACATCTAGAGCTATCGATGCCTCTCGATACGTAGCGCCTCGTCTCCGTCTCGGCCGCCATCCTGGGCTTCTGCTGTCGGGCGCTTTTGCTGGGCCTGAGGCATCGGCCCCCAACAACCTGCAGAGCTCTCCATTCGGCGCCACAGCGATGCCTCTCCAATTCCACACCTATCGATAGGCCTCGATATCGATACTATCGATATCGAGGCCTATCGATAGGCCTCGATTCCTCCGCATGGGGCCTGGCCTCTCTAGCTTTCCCTCTGGGAGCACTTTGCCTCTCGGCACGCACCGCACACTCTCCCCATTGCCTGCGCTCCGTTCGGACCGGCCTCGAGCACCGTCCTTCTGCAGACCTTTGCTCACGACACCACCTCCACTCCTCTCAAGCCCTCTCAACGCCCATCCATTCCTCTCGAGGCACACACCCATCCTCTGCTCTCCCTTTCCCACGCCTCTGGCTCCACATCGACACGTATCGACAGCCACGGCTAAGCATCCAAAGCAATGCCTCCTCTCAGGCCTCCCTAATTCTCCCCGTCGACAGGCATGGCGAGGGCTCATTCTTGCACCGCTCGTGCCCTTCCTGTGCACCGCCCACTATCACCCTTGACCGTTCACGATATGCGCGGGCCCGGAGCACTACGGCTACGCATGCCGATGGCCAGGCAAGGACATCTAGAGCTATCGATGCCTCTCGATACGTAGCGCCTCGTCTCCGTCTCGGCCGCCATCCTGGGCTTCTGCTGTCGGGCGCTTTTGCTGGGCCTGAGGCATCGGCCCCCAACAACCTGCAGAGCTCTCCATTCGGCGCCACAGCGATGCCTCTCCAATTCCACACCTATCGATAGGCCTCGATATCGATACTATCGATATCGAGGCCTATCGATAGGCCTCGATTCCTCCGCATGGGGCCTGGCCTCTCTAGCTTTCCCTCTGGGAGCACTTTGCCTCTCGGCACGCACCGCACACTCTCCCCATTGCCTGCGCTCCGTTCGGACCGGCCTCGAGCACCGTCCTTCTGCAGACCTTTGCTCACGACACCACCTCCACTCCTCTCAAGCCCTCTCAACGCCCATCCATTCCTCTCGAGGCACACACCCATCCTCTGCTCTCCCTTTCCCACGCCTCTGGCTCCACATCGACACGTATCGACAGCCACGGCTAAGCATCCAAAGCAATGCCTCCTCTCAGGCCTCCCTAATTCTCCCCGTCGACAGGCATGGCGAGGGCTCATTCTTGCACCGCTCGTGCCCTTCCTGTGCACCGCCCACTATCACCCTTGACCGTTCACGATATGCGCGGGCCTCGAGCACTACGGCTACGCATGCGGATGGCCAGGCAAGGACATCTAGAGCTATCGATGCCTCTCGATACGTAGCGCCTCGTCTCCGTCTCGGCCGCCATCCTGGGCTTCTGCTGTCGGGCGCTTTTGCTGGGCCTGAGGCATCGGCCCCCAACAACCTGCAGAGCTCTCCATTCGGCGCCACAGCGATGCCTCTCCAATTCCACACCTATCGATAGGCCTCGATATCGATACTATCGATATCGAGGCCTATCGATAGGCCTCGATTCCTCCGCATGGGGCCTGGCCTCTCTAGCTTTCCCTCTGGGAGCACTTTGCCTCTCGGCACGCACTGCACACTCTCCCCATTGCCTGCGCTTCGTTCGGACCGGCCTCGAGCACCGTCCTTCTGCAGACCTTTGCTCACGACACCACCTCCACTCCTCTCAAGCCCTCTCAACGCCCATCCATTCCTCTCGAGGCACACACCCATCCTCTGCTCTCCCTTTCCCACGCCTCTGGCTCCACATCGACACGTATCGACAGCCACGGCTAAGCATCCAAAGCAATGCCTCCTCTCAGGCCTCCCTAATTCTCCCCGTCGACAGGCATGGCGAGGGCTCATTCTTGCACCGCTCGTGCCCTTCCTGTGCACCGCCCACTATCACCCTTGACCGTTCACGATATGCGCGGGCCCGGAGCACTACGGCTACGCATGCCGATGGCCAGGCAAGGACATCTAGAGCTATCGATGCCTCTCGATACGTAGCGCCTCGTCTCCGTCTCGGCCGCCATCCTGGGCTTCTGCTGTCGGGCGCTTTTGCTGGGCCTGAGGCATCGGCCCCCAACAACCTGCAGAGCTCTCCATTCGGCGCCACAGCGATGCCTCTCCAATTCCACACCTATCGATAGGCCTCGATATCGATACTATCGATATCGAGGCCTATCGATAGGCCTCGATTCCTCCGCATGGGGCCTGGCCTCTCTAGCTTTCCCTCTGGGAGCACTTTGCCTCTCGGCACGCACCGCACACTCTCCCCATTGCCTGCGCTCCGTTCGGACCGGCCTCGAGCACCGTCCTTCTGCAGACCTTTGCTCACGACACCACCTCCACTCCTCTCAAGCCCTCTCAACGCCCATCCATTCCTCTCGAGGCACACACCCATCCTCTGCTCTCCCTTTCCCACGCCTCTGGCTCCACATCGACACGTATCGACAGCCACGGCTAAGCATCCAAAGCAATGCCTCCTCTCAGGCCTCCCTAATTCTCCCCGTCGACAGGCATGGCGAGGGCTCATTCTTGCACCGCTCGTGCCCTTCCTGTGCACCGCCCACTATCACCCTTGACCGTTCACGATATGCGCGGGCCTCGAGCACTACGGCTACGCATGCGGATGGCCAGGCAAGGACATCTAGAGCTATCGATGCCTCTCGATACGTAGCGCCTCGTCTCCGTCTCGGCCGCCATCCTGGGCTTCTGCTGTCGGGCGCTTTTGCTGGGCCTGAGGCATCGGCCCCCAACAACCTGCAGAGCTCTCCATTCGGCGCCACAGCGATGCCTCTCCAATTCCACACCTATCGATAGGCCTCGATATCGATACTATCGATATCGAGGCCTATCGATAGGCCTCGATTCCTCCGCATGGGGCCTGGCCTCTCTAGCTTTCCCTCTGGGAGCACTTTGCCTCTCGGCACGCACTGCACACTCTCCCCATTGCCTGCGCTTCGTTCGGACCGGCCTCGAGCACCGTCCTTCTGCAGACCTTTGCTCACGACACCACCTCCACTCCTCTCAAGCCCTCTCAACGCCCATCCATTCCTCTCGAGGCACACACCCATCCTCTGCTCTCCCTTTCCCACGCCTCTGGCTCCACATCGACACGTATCGACAGCCACGGCTAAGCATCCAAAGCAATGCCTCCTCTCAGGCATCCCTAATTCTCCCCGTAGACAGGCATGGCGAGGGCTCCTTCTTGCACCGCTCGTGCCCTTCCTGTGCACCGCCCACTATCACCCTTGACCGTTAACGCTATGCGCGGGCCTCGAGCACTACGCCTACGCATGCGGATGGCCAGGCAAGGACATCTAGAGCTATCGATGCCTCTCGATACGTAGCGCCTCGTCTCCGTCTCGGCCGCCATCCTGGGCTTCTGCTGTCGGGCGCTTTTGCTGGGCCTGAGGCATCGGCCCCCAACAACCTGCAGAGCTCTCCATTCGGCGCCACAGCGATGCCTCTCCAATTCCACACCTATCGATAGGCCTCGATATCGATACTATCGATATCGAGGCCTATCGATAGGCCTCGATTCCTCCGCATGGGGCCTGGCCTCTCTAGCTTTCCCTCTGGGAGCACTTTGCCTCTCGGCACGCAACGCACACTCTCCCCATTGCCTGCGCTCCGTTCGGCCCGGCCTCGAGCACCGTCCTTCTGCAGACCTTTGCTCACGACACCACCTCCACTCCTCTCAAGCCCTCTCAACGCCCATCCATTCCTCTCGAGGCACACACCCATCCTCTGCTCTCCCTTTCCCACGCCTCTGGCTCCACATCGACACGTATCGACAGCCACGGCTAAGCATCCAAAGCAATGCCTCCTCTCAGGCCTCCCTAATTCTCCCCGTAGACAGGCATGGCGAGGGCTCCTTCTTGCACCCCTCGTGCCCTTCCTGTGCACCGCCCACTATCACCCTTGACCGTTCACGATATGCGCGGGCCCGGAGCACTACGGCTACGCATGCCGATGGCCAGGCAAGGACATCTAGAGCTATCGATGCCTCTCGATACGTAGCGCCTCGTCTCCGTCTCGGCCGCCATCCTGGGCTTCTGCTGTCGGGCGCTTTTGCTGGGCCTGAGGCATCGGCCCCCAACAACCTGCAGAGCTCTCCATTCGGCGCCACAGCGATGCCTCTCCAATTCCACACCTATCGATAGGCCTCGATATCGATACTATCGATATCGAGGCCTATCGATAGGCCTCGATTCCTCCGCATGGGGCCTGGCCTCTCTAGCTTTCCCTCTGGGAGCACTTTGCCTCTCGGCACGCAACGCACACTCTCCCCATTGCCTGCGCTCCGTTCGGACCGGCCTCGAGCACCGTCCTTCTGCAGACCTTTGCTCACGACACCACCTCCACTCCTCTCAAGCCCTCTCAACGCCCATCCATTCCTCTCGAGGCACACACCCATCCTCTGCTCTCCCTTTCCCACGCCTCTGGCTCCACATCGACACGTATCGACAGCCACGGCTAAGCATCCAAAGCAATGCCTCCTCTCAGGCCTCCCTAATTCTCCCCGTAGACAGGCATGGCGAGGGCTCCTTCTTGCACCCCTCGTGCCCTTCCTGTGCACCGCCCACTATCACCCTTGACCGTTCACGATATGCGCGGGCCTCGAGCACTACGGCTACGCATGCGGATGGCCAGGCAAGGACATCTAGAGCTATCGATGCCTCTCGATACGTAGCGCCTCGTCTCCGTCTCGGCCGCCATCCTGGGCTTTTGCTGTCGGGCGCTTTTGCTGGGCCTGAGGCATCGGCCCCCAACAACCTGCAGAGCTCTCCATTCGGCGCCACAGCGATGCCTCTCCAATTCCACACCTATCGATAGGCCTCGATATCGATACTATCGATATCGAGGCCTATCGATAGGCCTCGATTCCTCCGCATGGGGCCTGGCCTCTCTAGCTTTCCCTCTGGGAGCACTTTGCCTCTCGGCACGCACCGCACACTCTCCCCATTGCCTGCGCTCCGTTCGGACCGGCCTCGAGCACCGTCCTTCTGCAGACCTTTGCTCACGACACCACCTCCACTCCTCCCAAGCCCTCTCAACGCCCATCCATTCCTCTCGAGGCACACACCCATCCTCTGCTCTCCCTTTCCCACGCCTCTGGCTCCACATCGACACGTATCGACAGCCACGGCTAAGCATCCAAAGCAATGCCTCCTCTCAGGCCTCCCTAATTCTCCCCGTCGACAGGCATGGCGAGGGCTCCTTCTTGCACCCCTCGTGCCCTTCCTGTGCACCGCCCACTATCACCCTTGACCGTTCACGATATGCGCGGGCCCGGAGCACTACGGCTACGCATGCCGATGGCCAGGCAAGGACATCTAGAGCTATCGATGCCTCTCGATACGTAGCGTCTCGTCTCCGTCTCGGCCGCCATCCTGGGCTTCTGCTGTCGGGCGCTTTTGCTGGGCCTGAGGCATCGGCCCCCAACAACCTGCAGAGCTCTCCATTCGGCGCCACAGCGATGCCTCTCCAATTCCACACCTATCGATAGGCCTCGATATCGATACTATCGATATCGAGGCCTATCGATAGGCCTCGATTCCTCCGCATGGGGCCTGGCCTCTCTAGCTTTCCCTCTGGGAGCACTTTGCCTCTCGGCACGCACCGCACACTCTCCCCATTGCCTGCGCTCCGTTCGGACCGGCCTCGAGCACCGTCCTTCTGCAGACCTTTGCTCACGACACCACCTCCACTCCTCTCAAGCCCTCTCAACGCCCATCCATTCCTCTCGAGGCACACACCCATCCTCTGCTCTCCCTTTCCCACGCCTCTGGCTACACATCGACACGTATCGACAGCCACGGCTAAGCATCCAAAGCAATGCCTCCTCTCAGGCCTCCCTAATTCTCCCTCTCGACAGGCATGGCGAGGGCTCCTTCTTGCACCCCTCGTGCCCTTCCTGTGCACCGCCCACTATCACCCTTGACCGGTCACGATATGCGCGGGCCTTGAGCACTACGGCTACGCATGCGGATGGCCAGGCAAGGACATCTAGAGCTATCGATGCCTCTCGATACGTAGCGCCTCGTCTCCGTCTCGGCCACCATCCTGGGCTTCTGCTGTCGGGCGCTTTTGCTGGGCCTGAGGCATCGGCCCCCAACAACCTGCAGAGCTCTCCATTCGGCGCCACAGCGATGCCTCTCCAATTCCACACCTATCGATAGGCCTCGATATCGATACTATCGATATCGAGGCCTATCGATAGGCCTCGATTCCTCCGCATGGGGCCTGGCCTCTCTAGCTTTCCCTCTGGGAGCACTTTGCCTCTCGGCACGCACCGCACACTCTCCCCATTGCCTGCGCTCCGTTCGGACCGGCCTCGAGCACCGTCCTTCTGCAGACCTTTGCTCACGACACCACCTCCACTCCTCTCAAGCCCTCTCAACGCCCATCCATTCCTCTCGAGGCACACACCCATCCTCTGCTCTCCCTTTCCCACGCCTCTGGCTACACATCGACACGTATCGACAGCCACGGCTAAGCATCCAAAGCAATGCCTCCTCTCAGGCCTCCCTAATTCTCCCCGTCGACAGGCATGTCGAGGGCTCCTTCTTGCACCCCTCGTGCCCTTCCTGTGCACCGCCCACTATCACCCTTGACTGTTCACGATATGCGCGGGCCCGGAGCACTACGGCTACGCATGCGGATGGCCAGGCAAGGACATCTAGAGCTATCGATGCCTCTCGATACGTAGCGCCTCGTCTCCGTCTCGGCCGCCATCCTGGGCTTCTGCTGTCGGGCGCTTTTGCTGGGCCTGAGGCATCGGCCCCCAACAACCTGCAGAGCTCTCCATTCGGCGCCACAGCGATGCCTCTCCAATTCCACACCTATCGATAGGCCTCGATATCGATACTATCGATATCGAGGCCTATCGATAGGCCTCGATTCCTCCGCATGGGGCCTGGCCTCTCTAGCTTTCCCTCTGGGAGCACTTTGCCTCTCGGCCTCGATTCCTCCGCATGGGGCCTGACCTCTCTAGCTTTCCCTCTGGGAGCACTTTGCCTCTCGGCACGCACCGCACACTCTCCCCATTGCCTGCGCTCCGTTCGGACCGGCCTCGAGCACCGTCCTTCTGCAGACCTTTGCTCACGACACCACCTCCACTCCTCTCAAGCCCTCTCAACGCCCATCCATTCCTCTCGAGGCACACACCCATCCTCTGCTCTCCCTTTCCCACACCTCTGGCTCCACATCGACACGTATCGACAGCCACGGCTAAGCATCCAAAGCAATGCCTCCTCTCAGGCCTCCCTAATTCTCCCCGTCGACAGGCATGGCGAGGGCTCCTTCTTGCACCCCTCGTGCCCTTCCTGTGCACCGCCCACTATCACCCTTGACCGTTCACGATATGCGCGGGCCTCGAGCACTACGGCTACGCATGCCGATGGCCAGGCAAGGACATCTAGAGCTATCGATGCCTCTCGATACGTAGCGCCTCGTCTCCGTCTCGGCCGCCATCCTGGGCTTCTGCTGTCGGGCGCTTTTGCTGGGCCTGAGGCATCGGCCCCCAACAACCTGCAGAGCTCTCCATTCGGCGCCACAGCGATGCCTCTCCAATTCCACACCTATCGATAGGCCTCGATATCGATACTATCGATATCGAGGCCTATCGATAGGCCTCGATTCCTCCGCATGGGGCCTGGCCTCTCTAGCTTTCCCTCTGGGAGCACTTTGCCTCTCGGCACGCACCGCACACTCTCCCCATTGCCTGCGCTCCGTTCGGACCGGCCTCGAGCACCGTCCTTCTGCAGACCTTTGCTCACGACACCACCTCCACTCCTCTCAAGCCCTCTCAACGCCCATCCATTCCTCTCGAGGCACACACCCATCCTCTGCTCTCCCTTTCCCACGCCTCTGGCTCCACATCGACACGTATCGACAGCCACGGCTAAGCATCCAAAGCAATGCCTCCTCTCAGGCCTCCCTAATTCTCCCCGTAGACAGGCATGGCGAGGGCTCCTTCTTGCACCGCTCGTGCCCTTCCTGTGCACCGCCCACTATCACCCTTGACCGTTAACGATATGCGCGGGCCTCGAGCACTACGGCTACGCATGCCGATGGCCAGGCAAGGACATCTAGAGCTATCGATGCCTCTAGATACGTAGTGCCTCGTCTCCGTCTCGGCCGCCATCCTGGGCTTTTGCTGTCGGGCGCTTTTGCTGGGCCTGAGGCATCGGCCCCCAACAACCTGCAGAGCTCTCCATTCGGCGCCACAGCGATGCCTCTCCAATTCCACACCTATCGATAGGCCTCGATATCGATACTATCGATATCGAGGCCTATCGATAGGCCTCGATTCCTCCGCATGGGGCCTGGCCTCTCTAGCTTTCCCTCTGGGAGCACTTTGCCTCTCGGCACGCAACGCACACTCTCCCCATTGCCTGCGCTCCGTTCGGCCCGGCCTCGAGCACCGTCCTTCTGCAGACCTTTGCTCACGACACCACCTCCACTCCTCTCAAGCCCTCTCAACGCCCATCCATTCCTCTCGAGGCACACACCCATCCTCTGCTCTCCCTTTCCCACGCCTCTAGCTCCACATCGACACGTATCGACAGCCACGGCTAAGCATCCAAAGCAATGCCTCCTCTCAGGCCTCCCTAATTCTCCCTCTCGACAGGCATGGCGAGGGCTCCTTCTTGCACCCCTCGTGCCCTTCCTGTGCACCGCCCACTATCACCCTTGACCGTTCACGATATGCGCGGGCCCGGAGCACTACGGCTACGCATGCCGATGGCCAGGCAAGGACATCTAGAGCTATCGATGCCTCTCGATACGTAGCGCCTCGTCTCCGTCTCGGCCGCCATCCTGGGCTTCTGCTGTCGGGCGCTTTTGCTGGGCCTGAGGCATCGGCCCCCAACAACCTGCAGAGCTCTCCATTCGGCGCCACAGCGATGCCTCTCCAATTCCACACCTATCGATAGGCCTCGATATCGATACTATCGATATCGAGGCCTATCGATAGGCCTCGATTCCTCCGCATGGGGCCTGGCCTCTCTAGCTTTCCCTCTGGGAGCACTTTGCCTCTCGGCACGCACCGCACACTCTCCCCATTGCCTGCGCTCCGTTCGGACCGGCCTCGAGCACCGTCCTTCTGCAGACCTTTGCTCACGACACCACCTCCACTCCTCTCAAGCCCTCTCAACGCCCATCCATTCCTCTCGAGGCACACACCCATCCTCTGCTCTCCCTTTCCCACGCCTCTGGCTCCACATCGACACGTATCGACAGCCACGGCTAAGCATCCAAAGCAATGCCTCCTCTCAGGCCTCCCTAATTCTCCCCGTCGACAGGCATGGCGAGGGCTCATTCTTGCACCGCTCGTGCCCTTCCTGTGCACCGCCCACTATCACCCTTGACCGTTCACGATATGCGCGGGCCTCGAGCACTACGGCTACGCATGCCGATGGCCAGGCAAGGACATCTAGAGCTATCGATGCCTCTCGATACGTAGCGCCTCGTCTCCGTCTCGGCCGCCATCCTGGGCTTCTGCTGTCGGGCGCTTTTGCTGGGCCTGAGGCATCGGCCCCCAACAACCTGCAGAGCTCTCCATTCGGCGCCACAGCGATGCCTCTCCAATTCCACACCTATCGATAGGCCTCGATATCGATACTATCGATATCGAGGCCTATCGATAGGCCTCGATTCCTCCGCATGGGGCCTGGCCTCTCTAGCTTTCCCTCTGGGAGCACTTTGCCTCTCGGCACGCACTGCACACTCTCCCCATTGCCTGCGCTTCGTTCGGACCGGCCTCGAGCACCGTCCTTCTGCAGACCTTTGCTCACGACACCACCTCCACTCCTCCCAAGCCCTCTCAACGCCCATCCATTCCTCTCGAGGCACACACCCATCCTCTGCTCTCCCTTTCCCACGCCTCTGGCTCCACATCGACACGTATCGACAGCCACGGCTAAGCATCCAAAGCAATGCCTCCTCTCAGGCATCCCTAATTCTCCCCGTAGACAGGCATGGCGAGGGCTCCTTCTTGCACCGCTCGTGCCCTTCCTGTGCACCGCCCACTATCACCCTTGACCGTTAACGCTATGCGCGGGCCTCGAGCACTACGCCTACGCATGCGGATGGCCAGGCAAGGACATCTAGAGCTATCGATGCCTCTCGATACGTAGTGCCTCGTCTCCGTCTCGGCCGCCATCCTGGGCTTCTGCTGTCGGGCGCTTTTGCTGGGCCTGAGGCATCGGCCCCCAACAACCTGCAGAGCTCTCCATTCGGCGCCACAGCGATGCCTCTCCAATTCCACACCTATCGATAGGCCTCGATATCGATACTATCGATATCGAGGCCTATCGATAGGCCTCGATTCCTCCGCATGGGGCCTGGCCTCTCTAGCTTTCCCTCTGGGAGCACTTTGCCTCTCGGCACGCACCGCACACTCTCCCCATTGCCTGCGCTCCGTTCGCACCGGCCTCGAGCACCGTCCTTCTGCAGACCTTTGCTCACGACACCACCTCCACTCCTCTCAAGCCCTCTCAACGCCCATCCATTCCTCTCGAGGCACACACCCATCCTCTGCTCTCCCTTTCCCACGCCTCTGGCTCCACATCGACACGTATCGACAGCCACGGCTAAGCATCCAAAGCAATGCCTCCTCTCAGGCCTCCCTAATTCTCCCCGTAGACAGGCATGGCGAGGGCTCCTTCTTGCACCCCTCGTGCCCTTCCTGTGCACCGCCCACTATCACCCTTGACCGTTCACGATATGCGCGGGCCCGGAGCACTACGGCTACGCATGCCGATGGCCAGGCAAGGACATCTAGAGCTATCGATGCCTCTCGATACGTAGCGCCTCGTCTCCGTCTCGGCCGCCATCCTGGGCTTCTGCTGTCAGGCGCTTTTGCTGGGCCTGAGGCATCGGCCCCCAACAACCTGCAGAGCTCTCCATTCGGCGCCACAGCGATGCCTCTCCAATTCCACACCTATCGATAGGCCTCGATATCGATACTATCGATATCGAGGCCTATCGATAGGCCTCGATTCCTCCGCATGGGGCCTGGCCTCTCTAGCTTTCCCTCTGGGAGCACTTTGCCTCTCGGCACGCACCGCACACTCTCCCCATTGCCTGCGCTCCGTTCGGCCCGGCCTCGAGCACCGTCCTTCTGCAGACCTTTGCTCACGACACCACCTCCACTCCTCTCAAGCCCTCTCAACGCCCATCCATTCCTCTCGAGGCACACACCCATCCTCTGCTCTCCCTTTCCCACGCCTCTGGCTACACATCGACACGTATCGACAGCCACGGCTAAGCATCCAAAGCAATGCCTCCTCTCAGGCCTCCCTAATTCTCCCCGTCGACAGGCATGGCGAGGGCTCCTTCTTGCACCCCTCGTGCCCTTCCTGTGCACCGCCCACTATCACCCTTGACCCTTCACGATATGCGCGGGCCTCAAGCACTACGGCTACGCATGCCTATGGCCAGGCAAGGACATCTAGAGCTATCGATGCCTCTCGATACGTAGCGCCTCGTCTCCGTCTCGGCCGCCATCCTGGGCTTCTGCTGTCGGGCGCTTTTGCTGGGCCTGAGGCATCGGCCCCCAACAACCTGCAGAGCTCTCCATTCGGCGCCACAGCGATGCCTCTCCAATTCCACACCTATCGATAGGCCTCGATATCGATACTATCGATATCGAGGCCTATCGATAGGCCTCGATTCCTCCGCATGGGGCCTGGCCTCTCTAGCTTTCCCTCTGGGAGCACTTTGCCTCTCGGCACGCACCGCACACTCTCCCCATTGCCTGCGCTCCGTTCGGACCGGCCTCGAGCACCGTCCTTCTGCAGACCTTTGCTCACGACACCACCTCCACTCCTCTCAAGCCCTCTCAACGCCCATCCATTCCTCTCGAGGCACACACCCATCCTCTGCTCTCCCTTTCCCACGCCTCTGGCTCCACATCGACACGTATCGACAGCCACGGCTAAGCATCCAAAGCAATGCCTCCTCTCAGGCCTCCCTAATTCTCCCCGTCGACAGGCATGGCGAGGGCTCCTTCTTGCACCCCTCGTGCCCTTCCTGTGCACCGCCCACTATCACCCTTGACCGTTCACGATATGCGCGGGCCTCGAGCACTACGGCTACGCATGCGGATGGCCAGGCAAGGACATCTAGAGCTATCGATGCCTCTCGATACGTAGCGCCTCGTCTCCGTCTCGGCCACCATCCTGGGCTTTTGCTGTCGGGCGCTTTTGCTGGGCCTGAGGCATCGGCCCCCAACAACCTGCAGAGCTCTCCATTCGGCGCCACAGCGATGCCTCTCCAATTCCACACCTATCGATAGGCCTCGATATCGATACTATCGATATCGAGGCCTATCGATAGGCCTCGATTCCTCCGCATGGGGCCTGGCCTCTCTAGCTTTCCCTCTGGGAGCAATTTGCCTCTCGGCACGCACCGCACACTCTCCCCATTGCCTGCGCTCCGTTCGGACCGGCCTCGAGCACCGTCCTTCTGCAGACCTTTGCTCACGACACCACCTCCACTCCTCCCAAGCCCTCTCAACGCCCATCCATTCCTCTCGAGGCACACACCCATCCTCTGCTCTCCCTTTCCCACGCCTCTGGCTCCACATCGACACGTATCGACAGCCACGGCTAAGCATCCAAAGCAATGCCTCCTCTCAGGCCTCCCTAATTCTCCCCGTCGACAGGCATGGCGAGGGCTCCTTCTTGCACCCCTCGTGCCCTTCCTGTGCACCGCCCACTATCACCCTTGACCGTTCACGATATGCGCGGGCCTCGAGCACTACGGCTACGCATGCCGATGGCCAGGCAAGGACATCTAGAGCTATCGATGCCTCTCGATACGTAGCGCCTCGTCTCCGTCTCGGCCGCCATCCTGGGCTTCTGCTGTCGGGCGCTTTTGCTGGGCCTGAGGCATCGGCCCCCAACAACCTGCAGAGCTCTCCATTCGGCGCCACAGCGATGCCTCTCCAATTCCACACCTATCGATAGGCCTCGATATCGATACTATCGATATCGAGGCCTATCGATAGGCCTCGATTCCTCCGCATGGGGCCTGGCCTCTCTAGCTTTCCCTCTGGGAGCACTTTGCCTCTCGGCACGCAACGCACACTCTCCCCATTGCCTGCGCTCCGTTCGGACCGGCCTCGAGCACCGTCCTTCTGCAGACCTTTGCTCACGACACCACCTCCACTCCTGTCAAGCCCTCTCAACGCCCATCCATTCCTCTCGAGGCACACACCCATCCTCTGCTCTCCCTTTCCCACGCCTCTGGCTACACATCGACACGTATCGACAGCCACGGCTAAGCATCCAAAGCAATGCCTCCTCTCAGGCATCCCTAATTCTCCCTCTCGACAGGCATGGCGAGGGCTCCTTCTTGCACCCCTCGTGCCCTTCCTGTGCACCGCCCACTATCACCCTTGACCGTTCACGATATGCGCGGGCCCGGAGCACTACGGCTACGCATGCCGATGGCCAGGCAAGGACATCTAGAGCTATCGATGCCTCTCGATACGTAGCGCCTCGTCTCCGTCTCGGCCGCCATCCTGGGCTTCTGCTGTCGGGCGCTTTTGCTGGGCCTGAGGCATCGGCCCCCAACAACCTGCAGAGCTCTCCATTCGGCGCCACAGCGATGCCTCTCCAATTCCACACCTATCGATAGGCCTCGATATCGATACTATCGATATCGAGGCCTATCGATAGGCCTCGATTCCTCCGCATGGGGCCTGGCCTCTCTAGCTTTCCCTCTGGGAGCACTTTGCCTCTCGGCACGCAACGCACACTCTCCCCATTGCCTGCGCTCCGTTCGGACCGGCCTCGAGCACCGTCCTTCTGCAGACCTTTGCTCACGACACCACCTCCACTCCTCTCAAGCCCTCTCAACGCCCATCCATTCCTCTCGAGGCACACACCCATCCTCTGCTCTCCCTTTCCCACGCCTCTAGCTCCACATCGACACGTATCGACAGCCACGGCTAAGCATCCAAAGCAATGCCTCCTCTCAGGCCTCCCTAATTCTCCCTCTCGACAGGCATGGCGAGGGCTCCTTCTTGCACCCCTCGTGCCCTTCCTGTGCACCGCCCACTATCACCCTTGACCGTTCACGATATGCACGGGCCTTGAGCACTACGGCTACGCATGCCGATGGCCAGGCAAGGACATCTAGAGCTATCGATGCCTCTCGATACGTAGCGCCTCGTCTCCGTCTCGGCCACCATCCTGGGCTTCTGCTGTCGGGCGCTTTTGCTGGGCCTGAGGCATCGGCCCCCAACAACCTGCAGAGCTCTCCATTCGGCGCCACAGCGATGCCTCTCCAATTCCACACCTATCGATAGGCCTCGATATCGATACTATCGATATCGAGGCCTATCGATAGGCCTCGATTCCTCCGCATGGGGCCTGGCCTCTCTAGCTTTCCCTCTGGGAGCACTTTGCCTCTCAGCACGCACCGCACACTCTCCCCATTGCCTGCGCTCCGTTCGGACCGGCCTCGAGCACCGTCCTTCTGCAGACCTTTGCTCACGACACCACCTCCACTCCTCTCAAGCCCTCTCAACGCCCATCCATTCCTCTCGAGGCACACACCCATCCTCTGCTCTCCCTTTCCCACGCCTCTGGCTACACATCGACACGTATCGACAGCCACGGCTAAGCATCCAAAGCAATGCCTCCTCTCAGGCCTCCCTAATTCTCCCCGTCGACAGGCATGTCGAGGGCTCCTTCTTGCACCCCTCGTGCCCTTCCTGTGCACCGCCCACTATCACCCTTGACTGTTCACGATATGCGCGGGCCCGGAGCACTACGGCTACGCATGCGGATGGCCAGGCAAGGACATCTAGAGCTATCGATGCCTCTCGATACGTAGCGCCTCGTCTCCGTCTCGGCCGCCATCCTGGGCTTCTGCTGTCGGGCGCTTTTGCTGGGCCTGAGGCATCGGCCCCCAACAACCTGCAGAGCTCTCCATTCGGCGCCACAGCGATGCCTCTCCAATTCCACACCTATCGATAGGCCTCGATATCGATACTATCGATATCGAGGCCTATCGATAGGCCTCGATTCCTCCGCATGGGGCCTGGCCTCTCTAGCTTTCCCTCTGGGAGCACTTTGCCTCTCGGCCTCGATTCCTCCGCATGGGGCCTGACCTCTCTAGCTTTCCCTCTGGGAGCACTTTGCCTCTCGGCACGCACCGCACACTCTCCCCATTGCCTGCGCTCCGTTCGGACCGGCCTCGAGCACCGTCCTTCTGCAGACCTTTGCTCACGACACCACCTCCACTCCTCTCAAGCCCTCTCAACGCCCATCCATTCCTCTCGAGGCACACACCCATCCTCTGCTCTCCCTTTCCCACGCCTCTGGCTCCACATCGACACGTATCGACAGCCACGGCTAAGCATCCAAAGCAATGCCTCCTCTCAGGCCTCCCTAATTCTCCCCGTCGACAGGCATGGCGAGGGCTCCTTCTTGCACCCCTCGTGCCCTTCCTGTGCACCGCCCACTATCACCCTTGACCGTTCACGATATGCGCGGGCCTCGAGCACTACGGCTACGCATGCCGATGGCCAGGCAAGGACATCTAGAGCTATCGATGCCTCTCGATACGTAGCGCCTCGTCTCCGTCTCGGCCGCCATCCTGGGCTTCTGCTGTCGGGCGCTTTTGCTGGGCCTGAGGCATCGGCCCCCAACAACCTGCAGAGCTCTCCATTCGGCGCCACAGCGATGCCTCTCCAATTCCACACCTATCGATAGGCCTCGATATCGATACTATCGATATCGAGGCCTATCGATAGGCCTCGATTCCTCCGCATGGGGCCTGGCCTCTCTAGCTTTCCCTCTGGGAGCACTTTGCCTCTCGGCACGCACCGCACACTCTCCCCATTGCCTGCGCTCCGTTCGGACCGGCCTCGAGCACCGTCCTTCTGCAGACCTTTGCTCACGACACCACCTCCACTCCTCTCAAGCCCTCTCAACGCCCATCCATTCCTCTCGAGGCACACACCCATCCTCTGCTCTCCCTTTCCCACGCCTCTGGCTCCACATCGACACGTATCGACAGCCACGGCTAAGCATCCAAAGCAATGCCTCCTCTCAGGCATCCCTAATTCTCCCTCTCGACAGGCATGGCGAGGGCTCCTTCTTGCACCCCTCGTGCCCTTCCTGTGCACCGCCCACTATCACCCTTGACCGTTCACGATATGCGCGGGCCTCGAGCACTACGGCTACGCATGCGGATGGCCAGGCAAGGACATCTAGAGCTATCGATGCCTCTCGATACGTAGCGCCTCGTCTCCGTCTCGGCCGCCATCCTGGGCTTCTGCTGTCGGGCGCTTTTGCTGGGCCTGAGGCATCGGCCCCCAACAACCTGCAGAGCTCTCCATTCGGCGCCACAGCGATGCCTCTCCAATTCCACACCTATCGATAGGCCTCGATATCGATACTATCGATATCGAGGCCTATCGATAGGCCTCGATTCCTCCGCATGGGGCCTGGCCTCTCTAGCTTTCCCTCTGGGAGCACTTTGCCTCTCGGCACGCACCGCACACTCTCCCCATTGCCTGCGCTCCGTTCGGACCGGCCTCGAGCACCGTCCTTCTGCAGACCTTTGCTCACGACACCACCTCCACTCCTCTCAAGCCCTCTCAACGCCCATCCATTCCTCTCGAGGCACACACCCATCCTCTGCTCTCCCTTTCCCACGCCTCTGGCTACACATCGACACGTATCGACAGCCACGGCTAAGCATCCAAAGCAATGCCTCCTCTCAGGCATCCCTAATTCTCCCTCTCGACAGGCATGGCGAGGGCTCCTTCTTGCACCCCTCGTGCCCTTCCTGTGCACCGCCCACTATCACCCTTGACCGTTCACGATATGTGCGGGCCCGGAGCACTACGGCTACGCATGCCGATGGCCAGGCAAGGACATCTAGAGCTATCGATGCCTCTCGATACGTAGCGCCTCGTCTCCGTCTCGGCCACCATCCTGGGCTTCTGCTGTCGGGCGCTTTTGCTGGGCCTGAGGCATCGGCCCCCAACAACCTGCAGAGCTCTCCATTCGGCGCCACAGCGATGCCTCTCCAATTCCACACCTATCGATAGGCCTCGATATCGATACTATCGATATCGAGGCCTATCGATAGGCCTCGATTCCTCCGCATGGGGCCTGGCCTCTCTAGCTTTCCCTCTGGGAGCACTTTGCCTCTCGGCACGCACCGCACACTCTCCCCATTGCCTGCGCTCCGTTCGGACCGGCCTCGAGCACCGTCCTTCTGCAGACCTTTGCTCACGACACCACCTCCACTCCTCTCAAGCCCTCTCAACGCCCATCCATTCCTCTCGAGGCACACACCCATCCTCTGCTCTCCCTTTCCCACGCCTCTGGCTACACATCGACACGTATCGACAGCCACGGCTAAGCATCCAAAGCAATGCCTCCTCTCAGGCCTCCCTAATTCTCCCCGTCGACAGGCATGGCGAGGGCTCCTTCTTGCACCCCTCGTGCCCTTCCTGTGCACCGCCCACTATCACCCTTGACTGTTCACGATATGCGCGGGCCCGGAGCACTACGGCTACGCATGCCGATGGCCAGGCAAGGACATCTAGAGCTATCGATGCCTCTCGATACGTAGCGCCTCGTCTCCGTCTCGGCCGCCATCCTGGGCTTCTGCTGTCGGGCGCTTTTGCTGGGCCTGAGGCATCGGCCCCCAACAACCTGCAGAGCTCTCCATTCGGCGCCACAGCGATGCCTCTCCAATTCCACACCTATCGATAGGCCTCGATATCGATACTATCGATATCGAGGCCTATCGATAGGCCTCGATTCCTCCGCATGGGGCCTGGCCTCTCTAGCTTTCCCTCTGGGAGCACTTTGCCTCTCGGCCTCGATTCCTCCGCATGGGGCCTGACCTCTCTAGCTTTCCCTCTGGGAGCACTTTGCCTCTCGGCACGCACCGCACACTCTCCCCATTGCCTGCGCTCCGTTCGGACCGGCCTCGAGCACCGTCCTTCTGCAGACCTTTGCTCACGACACCACCTCCACTCCTCTCAAGCCCTCTCAACGCCCATCCATTCCTCTCGAGGCACACACCCATCCTCTGCTCTCCCTTTCCCACGCCTCTGGCTACACATCGACACGTATCGACAGCCACGGCTAAGCATCCAAAGCAATGCCTCCTCTCAGGCCTCCCTAATTCTCCCCGTCGACAGGCATGTCGAGGGCTCCTTCTTGCACCCCTCGTGCCCTTCCTGTGCACCGCCCACTATCACCCTTGACTGTTCACGATATGCGCGGGCCCGGAGCACTACGGCTACGCATGCGGATGGCCAGGCAAGGACATCTAGAGCTATCGATGCCTCTCGATACGTAGCGCCTCGTCTCCGTCTCGGCCGCCATCCTGGGCTTCTGCTGTCGGGCGCTTTTGCTGGGCCTGACGCATCGGCCCCCAACAACCTGCAGAGCTCTCCATTCGGCGCCACAGCGATGCCTCTCCAATTCCACACCTATCGATAGGCCTCGATATCGATACTATCGATATCGAGGCCTATCGATAGGCCTCGATTCCTCCGCATGGGGCCTGGCCTCTCTAGCTTTCCCTCTGGGAGCACTTTGCCTCTCGGCACGCAACGCACACTCTCCCCATTGCCTGCGCTCCGTTCGGACCGGCCTCGAGCACCGTCCTTCTGCAGACCTTTGCTCACGACACCACCTCCACTCCTCTCAAGCCCTCTCAACGCCCATCCATTCCTCTCGAGGCACACACCCATCCTCTGCTCTCCCTTTCCCACGCCTCTGGCTACACATCGACACGTATCGACAGCCACGGCTAAGCATCCAAAGCAATGCCTCCTCTCAGGCATCCCTAATTCTCCCCGTAGACAGGCATGGCGAGGGCTCCTTCTTGCACCGCTCGTGCCCTTCCTGTGCACCGCCCACTATCACCCTTGACCGTTCACGATATGCGCGGGCCTCGAGCACTACGGCTACGCATGCGGATGGCCAGGCAAGGACATCTAGAGCTATCGATGCCTCTCGATACGTAGCGCCTCGTCTCCGTCTCGGCCGCCATCCTGGGCTTCTGCTGTCGGGCGCTTTTGCTGGGCCTGAGGCATCGGCCCCCAACAACCTGCAGAGCTCTCCATTCGGCGCCACAGCGATGCCTCTCCAATTCCACACCTATCGATAGGCCTCGATATCGATACTATCGATATCGAGGCCTATCGATAGGCCTCGATTCCTCCGCATGGGGCCTGGCCTCTCTAGCTTTCCCTCTGGGAGCACTTTGCCTCTCGGCACGCACCGCACACTCTCCCCATTGCCTGCGCTCCGTTCGGCCCAGCCTCGAGCACCGTCCTTCTGCAGACCTTTGCTCACGACACCACCTCCACTCCTCCCAAGCCCTCTCAACGCCCATCCATTCCTCTCGAGGCACACACCCATCCTCTGCTCTCCCTTTCCCACGCCTCTGGCTCCACATCGACACGTATCGACAGCCACGGCTAAGCATCCAAAGCAATGCCTCCTCTCAGGCCTCCCTAATTCTCCCCGTCGACAGGCATGGCGAGGGCTCCTTCTTGCACCCCTCGTGCCCTTCCTGTGCACCGCCCACTATCACCCTTGACCGTTCACGATATGCGCGGGCCCGGAGCACTACGGCTACGCATGCGGATGGCCAGGCAAGGACATCTAGAGCTATCGATGCCTCTCGATACGTAGCGCCTCGTCTCCGTCTCGGCCGCCATCCTGGGCTTCTGCTGTCGGGCGCTTTTGCTGGGCCTGAGGCATCGGCCCCCAACAACCTGCAGAGCTCTCCATTCGGTGCCACAGCGATGCCTCTCCAATTCCACACCTATCGATAGGCCTCGATATCGATACTATCGATATCGAGGCCTATCGATAGGCCTCGATTCCTCCGCATGGGGCCTGGCCTCTCTAGCTTTCCCTCTGGGAGCACTTTGCCTCTCGGCACGCACCGCACACTCTCCCCATTGCCTGCGCTCCGTTCGGACCGGCCTCGAGCACCGTCCTTCTGCAGACCTTTGCTCACGACACCACCTCCACTCCTCTCAAGCCCTCTCAACGCCCATCCATTCCTCTCGAGGCACACACCCATCCTCTGCTCTCCCTTTCCCACGCCTCTGGCTCCACATCGACACGTATCGACAGCCACGGCTAAGCATCCAAAGCAATGCCTCCTCTCAGGCCTCCCTAATTCTCCCCGTCGACAGGCATGGCGAGGGCTCCTTCTTGCACCCCTCGTGCCCTTCCTGTGCACCGCCCACTATCACCCTTGACCGTTCACGATATGCGCGGGCCTCGAGCACTACGGCTACGCATGCGGATGGCCAGGCAAGGACATCTAGAGCTATCGATGCCTCTCGATACGTAGCGTCTCGTCTCCGTCTCGGCCGCCATCCTGGGCTTCTGCTGTCGGGCGCTTTTGCTGGGCCTGAGGCATCGGCCCCCAACAACCTGCAGAGCTCTCCATTCGGCGCCACAGCGATGCCTCTCCAATTCCACACCTATCGATAGGCCTCGATATCGATACTATCGATATCGAGGCCTATCGATAGGCCTCGATTCCTCCGCATGGGGCCTGGCCTCTCTAGCTTTCCCTCTGGGAGCACTTTGCCTCTCGGCACGCACCGCACACTCTCCCCATTGCCTGCGCTCCGTTCGGACCGGCCTCGAGCACCGTCCTTCTGCAGACCTTTGCTCACGACACCACCTCCACTCCTCTCAAGCCCTCTCAACGCCCATCCATTCCTCTCGAGGCACACACCCATCCTCTGCTCTCCCTTTCCCACGCCTCTGGCTACACATCGACACGTATCGACAGCCACGGCTAAGCATCCAAAGCAATGCCTCCTCTCAGGCCTCCCTAATTCTCCCCGTCGACAGGCATGTCGAGGGCTCCTTCTTGCACCCCTCGTGCCCTTCCTGTGCACCGCCCACTATCACCCTTGACCGTTCACGATATGCGCGGGCCCGGAGCACTACGGCTACGCATGCCGATGGCCAGGCAAGGACATCTAGAGCTATCGATGCCTCTCGATACGTAGCGCCTCGTCTCCGTCTCGGCCACCATCCTGGGCTTCTGCTGTCGGGCGCTTTTGCTGGGCCTGAGGCATCGGCCCCCAACAACCTGCAGAGCTCTCCATTCGGCGCCACAGCGATGCCTCTCCAATTCCACACCTATCGATAGGCCTCGATATCGATACTATCGATATCGAGGCCTATCGATAGGCCTCGATTCCTCCGCATGGGGCCTGGCCTCTCTAGCTTTCCCTCTGGGAGCACTTTGCCTCTCGGCACGCACCGCACACTCTCCCCATTGCCTGCGCTCCGTTCGGACCGGCCTCGAGCACCGTCCTTCTGCAGACCTTTGCTCACGACACCACCTCCACTCCTCTCAAGCCCTCTCAACGCCCATCCATTCCTCTCGAGGCACACACCCATCCTCTGCTCTCCCTTTCCCACGCCTCTGGCTCCACATCGACACGTATCGACAGCCACGGCTAAGCATCCAAAGCAATGCCTCCTCTCAGGCCTCCCTAATTCTCCCCGTCGACAGGCATGTCGAGGGCTCCTTCTTGCACCCCTCGTGCCCTTCCTGTGCACCGCCCACTATCACCCTTGACTGTTCACGATATGCGCGGGCCCGGAGCACTACGGCTACGCATGCGGATGGCCAGGCAAGGACATCTAGAGCTATCGATGCCTCTCGATACGTAGCGCCTCGTCTCCGTCTCGGTCGCCATCCTGGGCTTCTGCTGTCGGGCGCTTTTGCTGGGCCTGAGGCATCGGCCCCCAACAACCTGCAGAGCTCTCCATTCGGCGCCACAGCGATGCCTCTCCAATTCCACACCTATCGATAGGCCTCGATATCGATACTATCGATATCGAGGCCTATCGATAGGCCTCGATTCCTCCGCATGGGGCCTGGCCTCTCTAGCTTTCCCTCTGGGAGCACTTTGCCTCTCGGCCTCGATTCCTCCGCATGGGGCCTGACCTCTCTAGCTTTCCCTCTGGGAGCACTTTGCCTCTCGGCACGCACCGCACACTCTCCCCATTGCCTGCGCTCCGTTCGGACCGGCCTCGAGCACCGTCCTTCTGCAGACCTTTGCTCACGACACCACCTCCACTCCTCTCAAGCCCTCTCAACGCCCATCCATTCCTCTCGAGGCACACACCCATCCTCTGCTCTCCCTTTCCCACGCCTCTGGCTACACATCGACACGTATCGACAGCCACGGCTAAGCATCCAAAGCAATGCCTCCTCTCAGGCCTCCCTAATTCTCCCCGTCGACAGGCATGGCGAGGGCTCCTTCTTGCACCCCTCGTGCCCTTCCTGTGCACCGCCCACTATCACCCTTGACCGTTCACGATATGCGCGGGCCTCGAGCACTACGGCTACGCATGCCGATGGCCAGGCAAGGACATCTAGAGCTATCGATGCCTCTCGATACGTAGCGCCTCGTCTCCGTCTCGGCCGCCATCCTGGGCTTCTGCTGTCGGGCGCTTTTGCTGGGCCTGAGGCATCGGCCCCCAACAACCTGCAGAGCTCTCCATTCGGCGCCACAGCGATGCCTCTCCAATTCCACACCTATCGATAGGCCTCGATATCGATACTATCGATATCGAGGCCTATCGATAGGCCTCGATTCCTCCGCATGGGGCCTGGCCTCTCTAGCTTTCCCTCTGGGAGCACTTTGCCTCTCGGCACGCAACGCACACTCTCCCCATTGCCTGCGCTCCGTTCGGACCGGCCTCGAGCACCGTCCTTCTGCAGACCTTTGCTCACGACACCACCTCCACTCCTCTCAAGCCCTCTCAACGCCCATCCATTCCTCTCGAGGCACACACCCATCCTCTGCTCTCCCTTTCCCACGCCTCTGGCTACACATCGACACGTATCGACAGCCACGGCTAAGCATCCAAAGCAATGCCTCCTCTCAGGCATCCCTAATTCTCCCCGTAGACAGGCATGGCGAGGGCTCCTTCTTGCACCCCTCGTGCCCTTCCTGTGCACCGCCCACTATCACCCTTGACCGTTCACGATATGCGCGGGCCTCGAGCACTACGGCTACGCATGCCGATGGCCAGGCAAGGACATCTAGAGCTATCGATGCCTCTCGATACGTAGCGCCTCGTCTCCGTCTCGGCCGCCATCCTGGGCTTCTGCTGTCGGGCGCTTTTGCTGGGCCTGAGGCATCGGCCCCCAACAACCTGCAGAGCTCTCCATTCGGCGCCACAGCGATGCCTCTCCAATTCCACACCTATCGATAGGCCTCGATATCGATACTATCGATACTATCGATATCGAGGCCTATCGATAGGCCTCGATTCCTCCGCATGGGGCCTGGCCTCTCTAGCTTTCCCTCTGGGAGCACTTTGCCTCTCGGCACGCACCGCACACTCTCCCCATTGCCTGCGCTCCGTTCGGACCGGCCTCGAGCACCGTCCTTCTGCAGACCTTTGCTCACGACACCACCTCCACTCCTCTCAAGCCCTCTCAACGCCCATCCATTCCTCTCGAGGCACACACCCATCCTCTGCTCTCCCTTTCCCACGCCTCTGGCTACACATCGACACGTATCGACAGCCACGGCTAAGCATCCAAAGCAATGCCTCCTCTCAGGCATCCCTAATTCTCCCTCTCGACAGGCATGGCGAGGGCTCCTTCTTGCACCCCTCGTGCCCTTCCTGTGCACCGCCCACTATCACCCTTGACCGTTCACGATATGCGCGGGCCCGGAGCACTACGGCTACGCATGCGGATGGCCAGGCAAGGACATCTAGAGCTATCGATGCCTCTCGATACGTAGCGCCTCGTCTCCGTCTCGGCCACCATCCTGGGCTTCTGCTGTCGGGCGCTTTTGCTGGGCCTGAGGCATCGGCCCCCAACAACCTGCAGAGCTCTCCATTCGGCGCCACAGCGATGCCTCTCCAATTCCACACCTATCGATAGGCCTCGATATCGATAGTATCGATATCGAGGCCTATCGATAGGCCTCGATTCCTCCGCATGGGGCCTGGCCTCTCTAGCTTTCCCTCTGGGAGCACTTTGCCTCTCGGCACGCACCGCACACTCTCCCCATTGCCTGCGCTCCGTTCGGACCGGCCTCGAGCACCGTCCTTCTGCAGACCTTTGCTCACGACACCACCTCCACTCCTCTCAAGCCCTCTCAACGCCCATCCATTCCTCTCGAGGCACACACCCATCCTCTGCTCTCCCTTTCCCACGCCTCTGGCTACACATCGACACGTATCGACAGCCACGGCTAAGCATCCAAAGCAATGCCTCCTCTCAGGCCTCCCTAATTCTCCCCGTCGACAGGCATGTCGAGGGCTCCTTCTTGCACCCCTCGTGCCCTTCCTGTGCACCGCCCACTATCACCCTTGACTGTTCACGATATGCGCGGGCCCGGAGCACTACGGCTACGCATGCGGATGGCCAGGCAAGGACATCTAGAGCTATCGATGCCTCTCAATACGTAGCGCCTCGTCTCCGTCTCGGCCGCCATCCTGGGCTTCTGCTGTCGGGCGCTTTTGCTGGGCCTGAGGCATCGGCCCCCAACAACCTGCAGAGCTCTCCATTCGGCGCCACAGCGATGCCTCTCCAATTCCACACCTATCGATAGGCCTCGATATCGATACTATCGATAGGCCTCGATTCCTCCGCATGGGGCCTGGTCTCTCTAGCTTTCCCTCTGGGAGCACTTTGCCTCTCGGGCTCGATTCCTCCGCATGGGGCCTGACCTCTCTAGCTTTCCCTCTGGGAGCACTTTGCCTCTCGGCACGCACCGCACACTCTCCCCATTGCCTGCGCTCCGTTCGGACCGGCCTCGAGCACCGTCCTTCTGCAGACCTTTGCTCACGACACCACCTCCACTCCTCTCAAGCCCTCTCAACGCCCATCCATTCCTCTCGAGGCACACACCCATCCTCTGCTCTCCCTTTCCCACGCCTCTGGCTCCACATCGACACGTATCGACAGCCACGGCTAAGCATCCAAAGCAATGCCTCCTCTCAGGCCTCCCTAATTCTCCCCGTCGACAGGCATGGCGAGGGCTCCTTCTTGCACCCCTCGTGCCCTTCCTGTGCACCGCCCACTATCACCCTTGACCGTTCACGATATGCGCGGGCCTCGAGCACTACGGCTACGCATGCGGATGGCCAGGCAAGGACATCTAGAGCTATCGATGCCTCTCGATACGTAGCGTCTCGTCTCCGTCTCGGCCGCCATCCTGGGCTTCTGCTGTCGGGCGCTTTTGCTGGGCCTGAGGCATCGGCCCCCAACAACCTGCAGAGCTCTCCATTCGGCGCCACAGCGATGCCTCTCCAATTCCACACCTATCGATAGGCCTCGATATCGATACTATCGATATCGAGGCCTATCGATAGGCCTCGATTCCTCCGCATGGGGCCTGGCCTCTCTAGCTTTCCCTCTGGGAGCACTTTGCCTCTCGGCACGCACCGCACACTCTCCCCATTGCCTGCGCTCCGTTCGGACCGGCCTCGAGCACCGTCCTTCTGCAGACCTTTGCTCACGACACCACCTCCACTCCTCTCAAGCCCTCTCAACGCCCATCCATTCCTCTCGAGGCACACACCCATCCTCTGCTCTCCCTTTCCCACGCCTCTGGCTACACATCGACACGTATCGACAGCCACGGCTAAGCATCCAAAGCAATGCCTCCTCTCAGGCCTCCCTAATTCTCCCCGTCGACAGGCATGGCGAGGGCTCCTTCTTGCACCCCTCGTGCCCTTCCTGTGCACCGCCCACTATCACCCTTGACCGTTCACGATATGCGCGGGCCCGGAGCACTACGGCTACGCATGCCGATGGCCAGGCAAGGACATCTAGAGCTATCGATGCCTCTCGATACGTAGCGCCTCGTCTCCGTCTCGGCCACCATCCTGGGCTTCTGCTGTCGGGCGCTTTTGCTGGGCCTGAGGCATCGGCCCCCAACAACCTGCAGAGCTCTCCATTCGGCGCCACAGCGATGCCTCTCCAATTCCACACCTATCGATAGGCCTCGATATCGATACTATCGATATCGAGGCCTATCGATAGGCCTCGATTCCTCCGCATGGGGCCTGGCCTCTCTAGCTTTCCCTCTGGGAGCACTTTGCCTCTCGGCACGCACCGCACACTCTCCCCATTGCCTGCGCTCCGTTCGGACCGGCCTCGAGCACCGTCCTTCTGCAGACCTTTGCTCACGACACCACCTCCACTCCTCTCAAGCCCTCTCAACGCCCATCCATTCCTCTCGAGGCACACACCCATCCTCTGCTCTCCCTTTCCCACGCCTCTGGCTCCACATCGACACGTATCGACAGCCACGGCTAAGCATCCAAAGCAATGCCTCCTCTCAGGCCTCCCTAATTCTCCCCGTCGACAGGCATGTCGAGGGCTCCTTCTTGCACCCCTCGTGCCCTTCCTGTGCACCGCCCACTATCACCCTTGACTGTTCACGATATGCGCGGGCCCGGAGCACTACGGCTACGCATGCGGATGGCCAGGCAAGGACATCTAGAGCTATCGATGCCTCTCGATACGTAGCGCCTCGTCTCCGTCTCGGTCGCCATCCTGGGCTTCTGCTGTCGGGCGCTTTTGCTGGGCCTGAGGCATCGGCCCCCAACAACCTGCAGAGCTCTCCATTCGGCGCCACAGCGATGCCTCTCCAATTCCACACCTATCGATAGGCCTCGATATCGATACTATCGATATCGAGGCCTATCGATAGGCCTCGATTCCTCCGCATGGGGCCTGGCCTCTCTAGCTTTCCCTCTGGGAGCACTTTGCCTCTCGGCCTCGATTCCTCCGCATGGGGCCTGACCTCTCTAGCTTTCCCTCTGGGAGCACTTTGCCTCTCGGCACGCACCGCACACTCTCCCCATTGCCTGCGCTCCGTTCGGACCGGCCTCGAGCACCGTCCTTCTGCAGACCTTTGCTCACGACACCACCTCCACTCCTCTCAAGCCCTCTCAACGCCCATCCATTCCTCTCGAGGCACACACCCATCCTCTGCTCTCCCTTTCCCACGCCTCTGGCTACACATCGACACGTATCGACAGCCACGGCTAAGCATCCAAAGCAATGCCTCCTCTCAGGCCTCCCTAATTCTCCCCGTCGACAGGCATGGCGAGGGCTCCTTCTTGCACCCCTCGTGCCCTTCCTGTGCACCGCCCACTATCACCCTTGACCGTTCACGATATGCGCGGGCCTCGAGCACTACGGCTACGCATGCCGATGGCCAGGCAAGGACATCTAGAGCTATCGATGCCTCTCGATACGTAGCGCCTCGTCTCCGTCTCGGCCGCCATCCTGGGCTTCTGCTGTCGGGCGCTTTTGCTGGGCCTGAGGCATCGGCCCCCAACAACCTGCAGAGCTCTCCATTCGGCGCCACAGCGATGCCTCTCCAATTCCACACCTATCGATAGGCCTCGATATCGATACTATCGATATCGAGGCCTATCGATAGGCCTCGATTCCTCCGCATGGGGCCTGGCCTCTCTAGCTTTCCCTCTGGGAGCACTTTGCCTCTCGGCACGCAACGCACACTCTCCCCATTGCCTGCGCTCCGTTCGGACCGGCCTCGAGCACCGTCCTTCTGCAGACCTTTGCTCACGACACCACCTCCACTCCTCTCAAGCCCTCTCAACGCCCATCCATTCCTCTCGAGGCACACACCCATCCTCTGCTCTCCCTTTCCCACGCCTCTGGCTACACATCGACACGTATCGACAGCCACGGCTAAGCATCCAAAGCAATGCCTCCTCTCAGGCATCCCTAATTCTCCCCGTAGACAGGCATGGCGAGGGCTCCTTCTTGCACCCCTCGTGCCCTTCCTGTGCACCGCCCACTATCACCCTTGACCGTTCACGATATGCGCGGGCCTCGAGCACTACGGCTACGCATGCGGATGGCCAGGCAAGGACATCTAGAGCTATCGATGCCTCTCGATACGTAGCGCCTCGTCTCCGTCTCGGCCGCCATCCTGGGCTTCTGCTGTCGGGCGCTTTTGCTGGGCCTGAGGCATCGGCCCCCAACAACCTGCAGAGCTCTCCATTCGGCGCCACAGCGATGCCTCTCCAATTCCACACCTATCGATAGGCCTCGATATCGATACTATCGATATCGAGGCCTATCGATAGGCCTCGATTCCTCCGCATGGGGCCTGGCCTCTCTAGCTTTCCCTCTGGGAGCACTTTGCCTCTCGGCACGCACCGCACACTCTCCCCATTGCCTGCGCTCCGTTCGGACCGGCCTCGAGCACCGTCCTTCTGCAGACCTTTGCTCACGACACCACCTCCACTCCTCTCAAGCCCTCTCAACGCCCATCCATTCCTCTCGAGGCACACACCCATCCTCTGCTCTCCCTTTCCCACGCCTCTGGCTACACATCGACACGTATCGACAGCCACGGCTAAGCATCCAAAGCAATGCCTCCTCTCAGGCATCCCTAATTCTCCCTCTCGACAGGCATGGCGAGGGCTCCTTCTTGCACCCCTCGTGCCCTTCCTGTGCACCGCCCACTATCACCCTTGACCGTTCACGATATGCGCGGGCCCGGAGCACTACGGCTACGCATGCCGATGGCCAGGCAAGGACATCTAGAGCTATCGATGCCTCTCGATACGTAGCGCCTCGTCTCCGTCTCGGCCGCCATCCTGGGCTTCTGCTGTTGGGCGCTTTTGCTGGGCCTGAGGCATCGGCCCCCAACAACCTGCAGAGCTCTCCATTCGGCGCCACAGCGATGCCTCTCCAATTCCACACCTATCGATAGGCCTCGATATCGATAGTATCGATATCGAGGCCTATCGATAGGCCTTGATTCCTCCGCATGGGGCCTGGCCTCTCTAGCTTTCCCTCTGGGAGCACTTTGCCTCTCGGCACGCACCGCACACTCTCCCCATTGCCTGCGCTCCGTTCGGACCGGCCTCGAGCACCGTCCTTCTGCAGACCTTTGCTCACGACACCACCTCCACTCCTCTCAAGCCCTCTCAACGCCCATCCATTCCTCTCGAGGCACACACCCATCCTCTGCTCTCCCTTTCCCACGCCTCTGGCTACACATCGACACGTATCGACAGCCACGGCTAAGCATCCAAAGCAATGCCTCCTCTCAGGCCTCCCTAATTCTCCCCGTCGACAGGCATGTCGAGGGCTCCTTCTTGCACCCCTCGTGCCCTTCCTGTGCACCGCCCACTATCACCCTTGACTGTTCACGATATGCGCGGGCCCGGAGCACTACGGCTACGCATGCGGATGGCCAGGCAAGGACATCTAGAGCTATCGATGCCTCTCAATACGTAGCGCCTCGTCTCCGTCTCGGCCGCCATCCTGGGCTTCTGCTGTCGGGCGCTTTTGCTGGGCCTGAGGCATCGGCCCCCAACAACCTGCAGAGCTCTCCATTCGGCGCCACAGCGATGCCTCTCCAATTCCACACCTATCGATAGGCCTCGATATCGATACTATCGATAGGCCTCGATTCCTCCGCATGGGGCCTGGTCTCTCTAGCTTTCCCTCTGGGAGCACTTTGCCTCTCGGGCTCGATTCCTCCGCATGGGGCCTGACCTCTCTAGCTTTCCCTCTGGGAGCACTTTGCCTCTCGGCACGCACCGCACACTCTCCCCATTGCCTGCGCTCCGTTCGGACCGGCCTCGAGCACCGTCCTTCTGCAGACCTTTGCTCACGACACCACCTCCACTCCTCTCAAGCCCTCTCAACGCCCATCCATTCCTCTCGAGGCACACACCCATCCTCTGCTCTCCCTTTCCCACGCCTCTGGCTACACATCGACACGTATCGACAGCCACGGCTAAGCATCCAAAGCAATGCCTCCTCTCAGGCCTCCCTAATTCTCCCCGTCGACAGGCATGGCGAGGGCTCCTTCTTGCACCGCTCGTGCCCTTCCTGTGCACCGCCCACTATCACCCTTGACCGTTCACGATATGCGCGGGCCCGGAGCACTACGGCTACACATGCCGATGGCCAGGCAAGGACATCTAGAGCTATCGATGCCTCTCGATACGTAGCGCCTCGTCTCCGTCTCGGCCGCCATCCTGGGCTTCTGCTGTCGGGCGCTTTTGCTGGGCCTGAGGCATCGGCCCCCAACAACCTGCAGAGCTCTCCATTCGGCGCCACAGCGATGCCTCTCCAATTCCACACCTATCGATAGGCCTCGATATCGATACTATCGATATCGAGGCCTATTGATAGGCCTCGATTCCTCCGCATGGGGCCTGGCCTCTCTAGCTTTCCCTCTGGGAGCACTTTGCCTCTCGGCACGCACCGCACACTCTCCCCATTGCCTGCGCTCCGTTCGGACCGGCCTCGAGCACCGTCCTTCTGCAGACCTTTGCTCACGACACCACCTCCACTCCTCTCAAGCCCTCTCAACGCCCATCCATTCCTCTCGAGGCACACACCCATCCTCTGCTCTCCCTTTCCCACGCCTCTGGCTACACATCGACACATATCGACAGCCACGGCTAAGCATCCAAAGCAATGCCTCCTCTCAGGCCTCCCTAATTCTCCCCGTCGACAGGCATGGCGAGGGCTCCTTCTTGCACCCCTCGTGCCCTTCCTGTGCACCGCCCACTATCACCCTTGACCGTTCACGATATGCGCGGGCCTCGAGCACTACGGCTACACATGCCGATGGCCAGGCAAGGACATCTAGAGCTATCGATGCCTCTCGATACGTAGCGCCTCGTCTCCGTCTCGGCCGCCATCCTGGGCTTCTGCTGTCGGGCGCTTTTGCTGGGCCTGACGCATCGGCCCCCAACAACCTGCAGAGCTCTCCATTCGGCGCCACAGCGATGCCTCTCCAATTCCACACCTATCGATAGGCCTCGATATCGATACTATCGATATCGAGGCCTATCGATAGGCCTCGATTCCTCCGCATGGGGCCTGGCCTCTCTAGCTTTCCCTCTGGGAGCACTTTGCCTCTCGGCACGCACCGCACACTCTCCCCATTGCCTGCGCTCCGTTCGGACCGGCCTCGAGCACCGTCCTTCTGCAGACCTTTGCTCACGACACCACCTCCACTCCTCTCAAGCCCTCTCAACGCCCATCCATTCCTCTCGAGGCACACACCCATCCTCTGCTCTCCCTTTCCCACGCCTCTGGCTCCACATCGACACGTATCGACAGCCACGGCTAAGCATCCAAAGCAATGCCTCCTCTCAGGCATCCCTAATTCTCCCTCTCGACAGGCATGGCGAGGGCTCCTTCTTGCACCCCTCGTGCCCTTCCTGTGCACCGCCCACTATCACCCTTGACCGTTCACGATATGCGCGGGCCCGGAGCACTACGGCTACGCATGCGGATGGCCAGGCAAGGACATCTAGAGCTATCGATGCCTCTCGATACGTAGCGCCTCGTCTCCGTCTCGGCCACCATCCTGGGCTTCTGCTGTCGGGCGCTTTTGCTGGGCCTGAGGCATCGGCCCCCAACAACCTGCAGAGCTCTCCATTCGGCGCCACAGCGATGCCTCTCCAATTCCACACCTATCGATAGGCCTCGATATCGATAGTATCGATATCGAGGCCTATCGATAGGCCTCGATTCCTCCGCATGGGGCCTGGCCTCTCTAGCTTTCCCTCTGGGAGCACTTTGCCTCTCGGCACGCACCGCACACTCTCCCCATTGCCTGCGCTCCGTTCGCACCGGCCTCGAGCACCGTCCTTCTGCAGACCTTTGCTCACGACACCACCTCCACTCCTCTCAAGCCCTCTCAACGCCCATCCATTCCTCTCGAGGCACACACCCATCCTCTGCTCTCCCTTTCCCACGCCTCTGGCTACACATCGACACGTATCGACAGCCACGGCTAAGCATCCAAAGCAATGCCTCCTCTCAGGCCTCCCTAATTCTCCCCGTCGACAGGCATGGCGAGGGCTCCTTCTTGCACCCCTCGTGCCCTTCCTGTGCACCGCCCACTATCACCCTTGACTGTTCACGATATGCGCGGGCCCGGAGCACTACGGCTACGCATGCGGATGGCCAGGCAAGGACATCTAGAGCTATCGATGCCTCTCGATACGTAGCGCCTCGTCTCCGTCTCGGTCGCCATCCTGGGCTTCTGCTGTCGGGCGCTTTTGCTGGGCCTGAGGCATCGGCCCCCAACAACCTGCAGAGCTCTCCATTCGGCGCCACAGCGATGCCTCTCCAATTCCACACCTATCGATAGGCCTCGATATCGATACTATCGATATCGAGGCCTATCGATAGGCCTCGATTCCTCCGCATGGGGCCTGGCCTCTCTAGCTTTCCCTCTGGGAGCACTTTGCCTCTCGGCCTCGATTCCTCCGCATGGGGCCTGGCCTCTCTAGCTTTCCCTCTGGGAGCACTTTGCCTCTCGGCACGCACCGCACACTCTCCCCATTGCCTGCGCTCCGTTCGGACCGGCCTCGAGCACCGTCCTTCTGCAGACCTTTGCTCACGACACCACCTCCACTCCTCTCAAGCCCTCTCAACGCCCATCCATTCCTCTCGAGGCACACACCCATCCTCTGCTCTCCCTTTCCCACGCCTCTGGCTCCACATCGACACGTATCGACAGCCACGGCTAAGCATCCAAAGCAATGCCTCCTCTCAGGCCTCCCTAATTCTCCCCGTCGACAGGCATGGCGAGGGCTCCTTCTTGCACCCCTCGTGCCCTTCCTGTGCACCGCCCACTATCACCCTTGACCGTTCACGATATGCGCGGGCCTCGAGCACTACGGCTACGCATGCGGATGGCCAGGCAAGGACATCTAGAGCTATCGATGCCTCTCGATACGTAGCGCCTCGTCTCCGTCTCGGCCGCCATCCTGGGCTTCTGCTGTCGGGCGCTTTTGCTGGGCCTGAGGCATCGGCCCCCAACAACCTGCAGAGCTCTCCATTCGGCGCCACAGCGATGCCTCTCCAATTCCACACCTATCGATAGGCCTCGATATCGATACTATCGATATCGAGGCCTATCGATAGGCCTCGATTCCTCCGCATGGGGCCTGGCCTCTCTAGCTTTCCCTCTGGGAGCACTTTGCCTCTCGGCACGCACCGCACACTCTCCCCATTGCCTGCGCTCCGTTCGCACCGGCCTCGAGCACCGTCCTTCTGCAGACCTTTGCTCACGACACCACCTCCACTCCTCTCAAGCCCTCTCAACGCCCATCCATTCCTCTCGAGGCACACACCCATCCTCTGCTCTCCCTTTCCCACGCCTCTGGCTACACATCGACACGTATCGACAGCCACGGCTAAGCATCCAAAGCAATGCCTCCTCTCAGGCATCCCTAATTCTCCCCGTAGACAGGCATGGCGAGGGCTCCTTCTTGCACCCCTCGTGCCCTTCCTGTGCACCGCCCACTATCACCCTTGACCGTTCACGATATGCGCGGGCCCGGAGCACTACGGCTACGCATGCGGATGGCCAGGCAAGGACATCTAGAGCTATCGATGCCTCTCGATACGTAGCGCCTCGTCTCCGTCTCGGCCGCCATCCTGGGCTTCTGCTGTCGGGCGCTTTTGCTGGGCCTGACGCATCGGCCCCCAACAACCTGCAGAGCTCTCCATTCGGCGCCACAGCGATGCCTCTCCAATTCCACACCTATCGATAGGCCTCGATATCGATACTATCGATATCGAGGCCTATCGATAGGCCTCGATTCCTCCGCATGGGGCCTGGCCTCTCTAGCTTTCCCTCTGGGAGCACTTTGCCTCTCGGCACGCACCGCACACTCTCCCCATTGCCTGCGCTCCGTTCGGACCGGCCTCGAGCACCGTCCTTCTGCAGACCTTTGCTCACGACACCACCTCCACTCCTCTCAAGCCCTCTCAACGCCCATCCATTCCTCTCGAGGCACACACCCATCCTCTGCTCTCCCTTTCCCACGCCTCTGGCTCCACATCGACACGTATCGACAGCCACGGCTAAGCATCCAAAGCAATGCCTCCTCTCAGGCATCCCTAATTCTCCCTCTCGACAGGCATGGCGAGGGCTCCTTCTTGCACCCCTCGTGCCCTTCCTGTGCACCGCCCACTATCACCCTTGACCGTTCACGATATGCGCGGGCCCGGAGCACTATGGCTACGCATGCGGATGGCCAGGCAAGGACATCTAGAGCTATCGATGCCTCTCGATACGTAGCGCCTCGTCTCCGTCTCGGCCACCATCCTGGGCTTCTGCTGTCGGGCGCTTTTGCTGGGCCTGAGGCATCGGCCCCCAACAACCTGCAGAGCTCTCCATTCGGCGCCACAGCGATGCCTCTCCAATTCCACACCTATCGATAGGCCTCGATATCGATAGTATCGATATCGAGGCCTATCGATAGGCCTCGATTCCTCCGCATGGGGCCTGGCCTCTCTAGCTTTCCCTCTGGGAGCACTTTGCCTCTCGGCACGCACCGCACACTCTCCCCATTGCCTGCGCTCCGTTCGGACCGGCCTCGAGCACCGTCCTTCTGCAGACCTTTGCTCACGACACCACCTCCACTCCTCTCAAGCCCTCTCAACGCCCATCCATTCCTCTCGAGGCACACACCCATCCTCTGCTCTCCCTTTCCCACGCCTCTGGCTACACATCGACACGTATCGACAGCCACGGCTAAGCATCCAAAGCAATGCCTCCTCTCAGGCCTCCCTAATTCTCCCCGTCGACAGGCATGGCGAGGGCTCCTTCTTGCACCCCTCGTGCCCTTCCTGTGCACCGCCCACTATCACCCTTGACTGTTCACGATATGCGCGGGCCCGGAGCACTACGGCTACGCATGCCGATGGCCAGGCAAGGACATCTAGAGCTATCGATGCCTCTCGATACGTAGCGCCTCGTCTCCGTCTCGGTCGCCATCCTGGGCTTCTGCTGTCGGGCGCTTTTGCTGGGCCTGAGGCATCGGCCCCCAACAACCTGCAGAGCTCTCCATTCGGCGCCACAGCGATGCCTCTCCAATTCCACACCTATCGATAGGCCTCGATATCGATACTATCGATATCGAGGCCTATCGATAGGCCTCGATTCCTCCGCATGGGGCCTGGCCTCTCTAGCTTTCCCTCTGGGAGCACTTTGCCTCTCGGCCTCGATTCCTCCGCATGGGGCCTGGCCTCTCTAGCTTTCCCTCTGGGAGCACTTTGCCTCTCGGCACGCACCGCACACTCTCCCCATTGCCTGCGCTCCGTTCGG
Organism: Struthio camelus; assembly: GCF_040807025.1. Taxonomy (NCBI): domain Eukaryota; kingdom Metazoa; phylum Chordata; class Aves; order Struthioniformes; family Struthionidae; genus Struthio; species Struthio camelus. The sequence continues at coordinate 99,013,880 of NC_090943.1, read as the reverse complement.
ACCGGCCTCGAGCACCGTCCTTCTGCAGACCTTTGCTCACGACACCACCTCCACTCCTCTCAAGCCCTCTCAACGCCCATCCATTCCTCTCGAGGCACACACCCATCCTCTGCTCTCCCTTTCCCACGCCTCTGGCTCCACATCGACACGTATCGACAGCCACGGCTAAGCATCCAAAGCAATGCCTCCTCTCAGGCCTCCCTAATTCTCCCCGTCGACAGGCATGGCGAGGGCTCCTTCTTGCACCCCTCGTGCCCTTCCTGTGCACCGCCCACTATCACCCTTGACCGTTCACGATATGCGCGGGCCTCGAGCACTACGGCTACGCATGCGGATGGCCAGGCAAGGACATCTAGAGCTATCGATGCCTCTCGATACGTAGCGCCTCGTCTCCGTCTCGGCCGCCATCCTGGGCTTCTGCTGTCGGGCGCTTTTGCTGGGCCTGAGGCATCGGCCCCCAACAACCTGCAGAGCTCTCCATTCGGCGCCACAGCGATGCCTCTCCAATTCCACACCTATCGATAGGCCTCGATATCGATACTATCGATATCGAGGCCTATCGATAGGCCTCGATTCCTCCGCATGGGGCCTGGCCTCTCTAGCTTTCCCTCTGGGAGCACTTTGCCTCTCGGCACGCAACGCACACTCTCCCCATTGCCTGCGCTCCGTTCGGACCGGCCTCGAGCACCGTCCTTCTGCAGACCTTTGCTCACGACACCACCTCCACTCCTCTCAAGCCCTCTCAACGCCCATCCATTCCTCTCGAGGCACACACCCATCCTCTGCTCTCCCTTTCCCACGCCTCTGGCTACACATCGACACGTATCGACAGCCACGGCTAAGCATCCAAAGCAATGCCTCCTCTCAGGCCTCCCTAATTCTCCCCGTAGACAGGCATGGCGAGGGCTCCTTCTTGCACCCCTCGTGCCCTTCCTGTGCACCGCCCACTATCACCCTTGACCGTTCACGCTATGCGCGGGCCTCGAGCACTACGGCTACGCATGCGGATGGCCAGGCAAGGACATCTAGAGCTATCGATGCCTCTCGATACGTAGCGCCTCGTCTCCGTCTCGGCCGCCATCCTGGGCTTCTGCTGTCGGGCGCTTTTGCTGGGCCTGAGGCATCGGCCCCCAACAACCTGCAGAGCTCTCCATTCGGCGCCACAGCGATGCCTCTCCAATTCCACACCTATCGATAGGCCTCGATATCGATACTATCGATATCGAGGCCTATCGATAGGCCTCGATTCCTCCGCATGGGGCCTGGCCTCTCTAGCTTTCCCTCTGGGAGCACTTTGCCTCTCGGCACGCACCGCACACTCTCCCCATTGCCTGCGCTCCGTTCGGACCGGCCTCGAGCACCGTCCTTCTGCAGACCTTTGCTCACGACACCACCTCCACTCCTCTCAAGCCCTCTCAACGCCCATCCATTCCTCTCGAGGCACACACCCATCCTCTGCTCTCCCTTTCCCACGCCTCTGGCTACACATCGACACGTATCGACAGCCACGGCTAAGCATCCAAAGCAATGCCTCCTCTCAGGCATCCCTAATTCTCCCCGTAGACAGGCATGGCGAGGGCTCCTTCTTGCACCCCTCGTGCCCTTCCTGTGCACCGCCCACTATCACCCTTGACCGTTCACGATATGCGCGGGCCCGGAGCACTACGGCTACGCATGCGGATGGCCAGGCAAGGACATCTAGAGCTATCGATGCCTCTCGATACGTAGCGCCTCGTCTCCGTCTCGGCCACCATCCTGGGCTTCTGCTGTCGGGCGCTTTTGCTGGGCCTGAGGCATCGGCCCCCAACAACCTGCAGAGCTCTCCATTCGGCGCCACAGCGATGCCTCTCCAATTCCACACCTATCGATAGGCCTCGATATCGATACTATCGATATCGAGGCCTATCGATAGGCCTCGATTCCTCCGCATGGGGCCTGGCCTCTCTAGCTTTCCCTCTGGGAGCACTTTGCCTCTCGGCACGCACCGCACACTCTCCCCATTGCCTGCGCTCCGTTCGCACCGGCCTCGAGCACCGTCCTTCTGCAGACCTTTGCTCACGACACCACCTCCACTCCTCTCAAGCCCTCTCAACGCCCATCCATTCCTCTCGAGGCACACACCCATCCTCTGCTCTCCCTTTCCCACGCCTCTGGCTACACATCGACACGTATCGACAGCCACGGCTAAGCATCCAAAGCAATGCCTCCTCTCAGGCCTCCCTAATTCTCCCCGTCGACAGGCATGGCGAGGGCTCCTTCTTGCACCCCTCGTGCCCTTCCTGTGCACCGCCCACTATCACCCTTGACTGTTCACGATATGCGCGGGCCCGGAGCACTACGGCTACGCATGCCGATGGCCAGGCAAGGACATCTAGAGCTATCGATGCCTCTCGATACGTAGCGCCTCGTCTCCGTCTCGGTCGCCATCCTGGGCTTCTGCTGTCGGGCGCTTTTGCTGGGCCTGAGGCATCGGCCCCCAACAACCTGCAGAGCTCTCCATTCGGCGCCACAGCGATGCCTCTCCAATTCCACACCTATCGATAGGCCTCGATATCGATACTATCGATATCGAGGCCTATCGATAGGCCTCGATTCCTCCGCATGGGGCCTGGCCTCTCTAGCTTTCCCTCTGGGAGCACTTTGCCTCTCGGCCTCGATTCCTCCGCATGGGGCCTGGCCTCTCTAGCTTTCCCTCTGGGAGCACTTTGCCTCTCGGCACGCACCGCACACTCTCCCCATTGCCTGCGCTCCGTTCGGACCGGCCTCGAGCACCGTCCTTCTGCAGACCTTTGCTCACGACACCACCTCCACTCCTCTCAAGCCCTCTCAACGCCCATCCATTCCTCTCGAGGCACACACCCATCCTCTGCTCTCCCTTTCCCACGCCTCTGGCTCCACATCGACACGTATCGACAGCCACGGCTAAGCATCCAAAGCAATGCCTCCTCTCAGGCCTCCCTAATTCTCCCCGTCGACAGGCATGGCGAGGGCTCCTTCTTGCACCCCTCGTGCCCTTCCTGTGCACCGCCCACTATCACCCTTGACCGTTCACGATATGCGCGGGCCTCGAGCACTACGGCTACGCATGCGGATGGCCAGGCAAGGACATCTAGAGCTATCGATGCCTCTCGATACGTAGCGCCTCGTCTCCGTCTCGGCCGCCATCCTGGGCTTCTGCTGTCGGGCGCTTTTGCTGGGCCTGAGGCATCGGCCCCCAACAACCTGCAGAGCTCTCCATTCGGCGCCACAGCGATGCCTCTCCAATTCCACACCTATCGATAGGCCTCGATATCGATACTATCGATATCGAGGCCTATCGATAGGCCTCGATTCCTCCGCATGGGGCCTGGCCTCTCTAGCTTTCCCTCTGGGAGCACTTTGCCTCTCGGCACGCAACGCACACTCTCCCCATTGCCTGCGCTCCGTTCGGACCGGCCTCGAGCACCGTCCTTCTGCAGACCTTTGCTCACGACACCACCTCCACTCCTCTCAAGCCCTCTCAACGCCCATCCATTCCTCTCGAGGCACACACCCATCCTCTGCTCTCCCTTTCCCACGCCTCTGGCTACACATCGACACGTATCGACAGCCACGGCTAAGCATCCAAAGCAATGCCTCCTCTCAGGCCTCCCTAATTCTCCCCGTAGACAGGCATGGCGAGGGCTCCTTCTTGCACCCCTCGTGCCCTTCCTGTGCACCGCCCACTATCACCCTTGACCGTTCACGATATGCGCGGGCCTCGAGCACTACGGCTACGCATGCGGATGGCCAGGCAAGGACATCTAGAGCTATCGATGCCTCTCGATACGTAGCGCCTCGTCTCCGTCTCGGCCGCCATCCTGGGCTTCTGCTGTCGGGCGCTTTTGCTGGGCCTGAGGCATCGGCCCCCAACAACCTGCAGAGCTCTCCATTCGGCGCCACAGCGATGCCTCTCCAATTCCACACCTATCGATAGGCCTCGATATCGATACTATCGATATCGAGGCCTATCGATAGGCCTCGATTCCTCCGCATGGGGCCTGGCCTCTCTAGCTTTCCCTCTGGGAGCACTTTGCCTCTCGGCACGCACCACACACTCTCCCCATTGCCTGCGCTCCGTTCGGACCGGCCTCGAGCACCGTCCTTCTGCAGACCTTTGCTCACGACACCACCTCCACTCCTCTCAAGCCCTCTCAACGCCCATCCATTCCTCTCGAGGCACACACCCATCCTCTGCTCTCCCTTTCCCACGCCTCTGGCTACACATCGACACGTATCGACAGCCACGGCTAAGCATCCAAAGCAATGCCTCCTCTCAGGCATCCCTAATTCTCCCCGTAGACAGGCATGGCGAGGGCTCCTTCTTGCACCCCTCGTGCCCTTCCTGTGCACCGCCCACTATCACCCTTGACCGTTCACGATATGCGCGGGCCCGGAGCACTACGGCTACGCATGCGGATGGCCAGGCAAGGACATCTAGAGCTATCGATGCCTCTCGATACGTAGCGCCTCGTCTCCGTCTCGGCCACCATCCTGGGCTTCTGCTGTCGGGCGCTTTTGCTGGGCCTGAGGCATCGGCCCCCAACAACCTGCAGAGCTCTCCATTCGGCGCCACAGCGATGCCTCTCCAATTCCACACCTATCGATAGGCCTCGATATCGATACTATCGATATCGAGGCCTATCGATAGGCCTCGATTCCTCCGCATGGGGCCTGGCCTCTCTAGCTTTCCCTCTGGGAGCACTTTGCCTCTCGGCACGCACCGCACACTCTCCCCATTGCCTGCGCTCCGTTCGCACCGGCCTCGAGCACCGTCCTTCTGCAGACCTTTGCTCACGACACCACCTCCACTCCTCTCAAGCCCTCTCAACGCCCATCCATTCCTCTCGAGGCACACACCCATCCTCTGCTCTCCCTTTCCCACGCCTCTGGCTACACATCGACACGTATCGACAGCCACGGCTAAGCATCCAAAGCAATGCCTCCTCTCAGGCCTCCCTAATTCTCCCCGTCGACAGGCATGTCGAGGGCTCCTTCTTGCACCCCTCGTGCCCTTCCTGTGCACCGCCCACTATCACCCTTGACTGTTCACGATATGCGCGGGCCCGGAGCACTACGGCTACGCATGCCGATGGCCAGGCAAGGACATCTAGAGCTATCGATGCCTCTCGATACGTAGCGCCTCGTCTCCGTCTCGGCCGCCATCCTGGGCTTCTGCTGTCGGGCGCTTTTGCTGGGCCTGAGGCATCGGCCCCCAACAACCTGCAGAGCTCTCCATTCGGCGCCACAGCGATGCCTCTCCAATTCCACACCTATCGATAGGCCTCGATATCGATACTATCGATAGGCCTCGATTCCTCCGCATGGGGCCTGGCCTCTCTAGCTTTCCCTCTGGGAGCACTTTGCCTCTCGGGCTCGATTCCTCCGCATGGGGCCTGACCTCTCTAGCTTTCCCTCTGGGAGCACTTTGCCTCTCGGCACGCACCGCACACTCTCCCCATTGCCTGCGCTCCGTTCGGACCGGCCTCGAGCACCGTCCTTCTGCAGACCTTTGCTCACGACACCACCTCCACTCCTCTCAAGCCCTCTCAACGCCCATCCATTCCTCTCGAGGCACACACCCATCCTCTGCTCTCCCTTTCCCACGCCTCTGGCTACACATCGACACGTATCGACAGCCACGGCTAAGCATCCAAAGCAATGCCTCCTCTCAGGCCTCCCTAATTCTCCCCGTCGACAGGCATGGCGAGGGCTCCTTCTTGCACCGCTCGTGCCCTTCCTGTGCACCGCCCACTATCACCCTTGACCGTTCACGATATGCGCGGGCCTCGAGCACTACGGCTACACATGCCGATGGCCAGGCAAGGACATCTAGAGCTATCGATGCCTCTCGATACGTAGCGCCTCGTCTCCGTCTCGGCCGCCATCCTGGGCTTCTGCTGTCGGGCGCTTTTGCTGGGCCTGAGGCATCGGCCCCCAACAACCTGCAGAGCTCTCCATTCGGCGCCACAGCGATGCCTCTCCAATTCCACACCTATCGATAGGCCTCGATATCGATACTATCGATATCGAGGCCTATCGATAGGCCTCGATTCCTCCGCATGGGGCCTGGCCTCTCTAGCTTTCCCTCTGGGAGCACTTTGCCTCTCGGCACGCACCGCACACTCTCCCCATTGCCTGCGCTCCGTTCGCACCGGCCTCGAGCACCGTCCTTCTGCAGACCTTTGCTCACGACACCACCTCCACTCCTCTCAAGCCCTCTCAACGCCCATCCATTCCTCTCGAGGCACACACCCATCCTCTGCTCTCCCTTTCCCACGCCTCTGGCTACACATCGACACGTATCGACAGCCACGGCTAAGCATCCAAAGCAATGCCTACTCTCAGGCATCCCTAATTCTCCCCGTAGACAGGCATGGCGAGGGCTCCTTCTTGCACCCCTCGTGCCCTTCCTGTGCACCGCCCACTATCACCCTTGACCGTTCACGATATGCGCGGGCCTCGAGCACTACGGCTACGCATGCGGATGGCCAGGCAAGGACATCTAGAGCTATCGATGCCTCTCGATACGTAGCGCCTCGTCTCCGTCTCGGCCGCCATCCTGGGCTTCTGCTGTCGGGCGCTTTTGCTGGGCCTGAGGCATCGGCCCCCAACAACCTGCAGAGCTCTCCATTCGGCGCCACAGCGATGCCTCTCCAATTCCACACCTATCGATAGGCCTCGATATCGATACTATCGATATCGAGGCCTATCGATAGGCCTCGATTCCTCCGCATGGGGCCTGGCCTCTCTAGCTTTCCCTCTGGGAGCACTTTGCCTCTCGGCACGCACCGCACACTCTCCCCATTGCCTGCGCTCCGTTCGGACGGGCCTCGAGCACCGTCCTTCTGCAGACCTTTGCTCACGACACCACCTCCACTCCTCTCAAGCCCTCTCAACGCCCATCCATTCCTCTCGAGGCACACACCCATCCTCTGCTCTCCCTTTCCCACGCCTCTGGCTCCACATCGACACGTATCGACAGCCACGGCTAAGCATCCAAAGCAATGCCTCCTCTCAGGCCTCCCTAATTCTCCCTCTCGACAGGCATGGCGAGGGCTCCTTCTTGCACCCCTCGTGCCCTTCCTGTGCACCGCCCACTATCACCCTTGACCGTTCACGATATGCGCGGGCCCGGAGCACTACGGCTACGCATGCCGATGGCCAGGCAAGGACATCTAGAGCTATCGATGCCTCTCGATACGTAGCGCCTCGTCTCCGTCTCGGCCGCCATCCTGGGCTTCTGCTGTCGGGCGCTTTTGCTGGGCCTGAGGCATCGGCCCCCAACAACCTGCAGAGCTCTCCATTCGGCGCCACAGCGATGCCTCTCCAATTCCACACCTATCGATAGGCCTCGATATCGATACTATCGATATCGAGGCCTATCGATAGGCCTCGATTCCTCCGCATGGGGCCTGGCCTCTCTAGCTTTCCCTCTGGGAGCACTTTGCCTCTCGGCACGCACCGCACACTCTCCCCATTGCCTGCGCTCCGTTCGGACCGGCCTCGAGCACCGTCCTTCTGCAGACCTTTGCTCACGACACCACCTCCACTCCTCTCAAGCCCTCTCAACGCCCATCCATTCCTCTCGAGGCACACACCCATCCTCTGCTCTCCCTTTCCCACACCTCTGGCTCCACATCGACACATATCGACAGCCACGGCTAAGCATCCAAAGCAATGCCTCCTCTCAGGCCTCCCTAATTCTCCCCGTCGACAGGCATGGCGAGGGCTCCTTCTTGCACCCCTCGTGCCCTTCCTGTGCACCGCCCACTATCACCCTTGACCGTTCACGATATGCGCGGGCCCGGAGCACTACGGCTACGCATGCCGATGGCCAGGCAAGGACATCTAGAGCTATCGATGCCTCTCGATACGTAGCGCCTCGTCTCCGTCTCGGCCGCCATCCTGGGCTTCTGCTGTCGGGCGCTTTTGCTGGGCCTGAGGCATCGGCCCCCAACAACCTGCAGAGCTCTCCATTCGGCGCCACAGCGATGCCTCTCCAATTCCACACCTATCGATAGGCCTCGATATCGATACTATCGATATCGAGGCCTATCGATAGGCCTCGATTCCTCCGCATGGGGCCTGGCCTCTCTAGCTTTCCCTCTGGGAGCACTTTGCCTCTCGGCACACACCGCACACTCTCCCCATTGCCTGCGCTCCGTTCGGCCCGGCCTCGAGCACCGTCCTTCTGCAGACCTTTGCTCACGACACCACCTCCACTCCTCTCAAGCCCTCTCAACGCCCATCCATTCCTCTCGAGGCACACACCCATCCTCTGCTCTCCCTTTTCCACGCCTCTGGCTCCACATCGACACGTATCGACAGCCACGGCTAAGCATCCAAAGCAATGCCTCTTCTCAGGCATCCCTAATTCTCCCTCTCAACAGGCATGGCGAGGGCTCCTTCTTGCACCGCTCGTGCCCTTCCTGTGCACCGCCCACTATCACCCTTGACCGTTCACGATATGCGCGGGCCCGGAGCACTACGGCTACGCATGCGGATGGCCAGGCAAGGACATCTAGAGCTATCGATGCCTCTCGATACGTAGCGCCTCGTCTCCGTCTCGGCCACCATCCTGGGCTTCTGCTGTCGGGCGCTTTTGCTGGGCCTGAGGCATCGGCCCCCAACAACCTGCAGAGCTCTCCATTCGGCGCCACAGCGATGCCTCTCCAATTCCACACCTATCGATAGGCCTCGATATCGATACTATCGATATCGAGGCCTATCGATAGGCCTCGATTCCTCCGCATGGGGCCTGGCCTCTCTAGCTTTCCCTCTGGGAGCACTTTGCCTCTCGGCACGCACCGCACACTCTCCCCATTGCCTGCGCTCCGTTCGGACCGGCCTCGAGCACCGTCCTTCTGCAGACCTTTGCTCACGACACCACCTCCACTCCTCTCAAGCCCTCTCAACGCCCATCCATTCCTCTCGAGGCACACACCCATCCTTTGCTCTCCCTTTCCCACGCCTCTGGCTCCACATCGACACGTATCGACAGCCACGGCTAAGCATCCAAAGCAATGCCTCCTCTCAGGCCTCCCTAATTCTCCCCGTCGACAGGCATGGCGAGGGCTCCTTCTTGCACCCCTCGTGCCCTTCCTGTGCACCGCCCACTATCACCCTTGACCGTTCACGATATGCGCGGGCCCGGAGCACTACGCCTACGCATGCCGATGGCCAGGCAAGGACATCTAGAGCTATCGATGCCTCTCGATACGTAGCGCCTCGTCTCCGTCTCGGCCGCCATCCTGGGCTTCTGCTGTCGGGCGCTTTTGCTGGGCCTGAGGCATCGGCCCCCAACAACCTGCAGAGCTCTCCATTCGGCGCCACAGCGATGCCTCTCCAATTCCACACCTATCGATAGGCCTCGATATCGATACTATCGATATCGAGGCCTATCGATAGGCCTCGATTCCTCCGCATGGGGCCTGGCCTCTCTAGCTTTCCCTCTGGGAGCACTTTGCCTCTCGGCACGCACCGCACACTCTCCCCATTGCCTGCGCTCTGTTCGGACCGGCCTCGAACACCGTCCTTCTGCAGACCTTTGCTCACGACACCACCTCCACTCCTCTCAAGCCCTCTCAACGCCCATCCATTCCTCTCGAGGCACACACCCATCCTCTGCTCTCCCTTTCCCACGCCTCTGGCTCCACATCGACACGTATCGACAGCCACGGCTAAGCATCCAAAGCAATGCCTCCTCTCAGGCCTCCCTAATTCTCCCCGTCGACAGGCATGGCGAGGGCTCCTTCTTGCACCCCTCGTGCCCTTCCTGTGCACCGCCCACTATCACCCTTGACCGATCACGATATGTGCGGGCCCGGAGCACTACGGCTACGCATGCCGATGGCCAGGCAAGGACATCTAGAGCTATCGATGCCTCTCGATACGTAGCGCCTCGTCTCCGTCTCGGCCGCCATCCTGGGCTTCTGCTGTCGAGCGCTTTTGCTGGGCCTGAGGCATCGGCCCCCAACAACCTGCAGAGCTCTCCATTCGGCGCCACAGCGATGCCTCTCCAATTCCACACCTATCGATAGGCCTCGATATCGATACTATCGATATCGAGGCCTATCGATAGGCCTCGATTCCTCCGCATGGGGCCTGGCCTCTCTAGCTTTCCCTCTGGGAGCACTTTGCCTCTCGGCACGCACCGCACACTCTCCCCATTGCCTGCGCTCCGTTCGGACCGGCCTCGAGCACCGTCCTTCTGCAGACCTTTGCTCACGACACCACCTCCACTCCTCTCAAGCCCTCTCAACGCCCATCCATTCCTCTCGAGGCACACACCCATCCTCTGCTCTCCCTTTCCCACGCCTCTGGCTCCACATCGACACGTATCGACAGCCACGGCTAAGCATCCAAAGCAATGCCTCCTCTCAGGCCTCCCTAATTCTCCCCGTCGACAGGCATGGCGAGGGCTCCTTCTTGCACCCCTCGTGCCCTTCCTGTGCACCGCCCACTATCACCCTTGACTGTTCACGATATGCGCGGGCCCGGAGCACTACGGCTACGCATGCGGATGGCCAGGCAAGGACATCTAGAGCTATCGATGCCTCTCGATACGTAGCGCCTCGTCTCCGTCTCGGCCGCCATCCTGGGCTTCTGCTGTCGGGCGCTTTTGCTGGGCCTGAGGCATCGGCCCCCAACAACCTGCAGAGCTCTCCATTCGGCGCCACAGCGATGCCTCTCCAATTCCACACCTATCGATAGGCCTCGATATCGATACTATCGATATCGAGGCCTATCGATAGGCCTCGATTCCTCCGCATGGGGCCTGGCCTCTCTAGCTTTCCCTCTGGGAGCACTTTGCCTCTCGGCACGCACCGCACACTCTCCCCATTGCCTGCGCTCCGTTCGGACCGGCCTCGAGCACCGTCCTTCTGCAGACCTTTGCTCACGACACCACCTCCACTCCTCTCAAGCCCTCTCAACGCCCATCCATTCCTCTCGAGGCACACACCCATCCTCTGCTCTCCCTTTCCCATGCCTCTGGCTCCACATCGACACATATCGACAGCCACGGCTAAGCATCCAAAGCAATGCCTCCTCTCAGGCCTCCCTAATTCTCCCCGTCGACAGGCATGGCGAGGGCTCCTTCTTGCACCCCTCGTGCCCTTCCTGTGCACCGCCCACTATCACCCTTGACTGTTCACGATATGCGCGGGCCCGGAGCACTACGGCTACGCATGCCGATGGCCAGGCAAGGACATCTAGAGCTATCGATGCCTCTCGATACGTAGCGCCTCGTCTCCGTCTCGGCCGCCATCCTGGGCTTCTGCTGTCGGGCGCTTTTGCTGGGCCTGAGGCATCGGCCCCCAACAACCTGCAGAGCTCTCCATTCGGCGCCACAGCGATGCCTCTCCAATTCCACACCTATCGATAGGCCTCGATATCGATACTATCGATAGGCCTCGATTCCTCCGCATGGGGCCTGGCCTCTCTAGCTTTCCCTCTGGGAGCACTTTGCCTCTCGGGCTCGATTCCTCCGCATGGGGCCTGACCTCTCTAGCTTTCCCTCTGGGAGCACTTTGCCTCTCGGCACGCACCGCACACTCTCCCCATTGCCTGCGCTCCGTTCGGACCGGCCTCGAGCACCGTCCTTCTGCAGACCTTTGCTCACGACACCACCTCCACTCCTCTCAAGCCCTCTCAACGCCCATCCATTCCTCTCGAGGCACACACCCATCCTCTGCTCTCCCTTTCCCACGCCTCTGGCTACACATCGACACGTATTGACAGCCACGGCTAAGCATCCAAAGCAATGCCTCCTCTCAGGCCTCCCTAATTCTCCCCGTCGACAGGCATGGCGAGGGCTCCTTCTTGCACCCCTCGTGCCCTTCCTGTGCACCGCCCACTATCACCCTTGACCGTTCACGATATGCGCGGGCCTCGAGCACTACGGCTACACATGCCGATGGCCAGGCAAGGACATCTAGAGCTATCGATGCCTCTCGATACGTAGCGCCTCGTCTCCGTCTCGGCCACCATCCTGGGCTTCTGCTGTCGGGCGCTTTTGCTGGGCCTGAGGCATCGGCCCCCAACAACCTGCAGAGCTCTCCATTCGGCGCCACAGCGATGCCTCTCCAATTCCACACCTATCGATAGGCCTCGATATCGATACTATCGATATCGAGGCCTATCGATAGGCCTCGATTCCTCCGCATGGGGCCTGGCCTCTCTAGCTTTCCCTCTGGGAGCACTTTGCCTCTCGGCACGCACCGCACACTCTCCCCATTGCCTGCGCTCCGTTCGCACCGGCCTCGAGCACCGTCCTTCTGCAGACCTTTGCTCACGACACCACCTCCACTCCTCTCAAGCCCTCTCAACGCCCATCCATTCCTCTCGAGGCACACACCCATCCTCTGCTCTCCCTTTCCCACGCCTCTGGCTCCACATCGACACGTATCGACAGCCACGGCTAAGCATCCAAAGCAATGCCTCCTCTCAGGCCTCCCTAATTCTCCCCGTCGACAGGCATGGCGAGGGCTCCTTCTTGCACCCCTCGTGCCCTTCCTGTGCACCGCCCACTATCACCCTTGACCGTTCACGATATGCGCGGGCCTCGAGCACTACGGCTACGCATGCCGATGGCCAGGCAAGGACATCTAGAGCTATCGATGCCTCTCGATACGTAGCGCCTCGTCTCCGTCTCGGCCGCCATCCTGGGCTTCTGCTGTCGGGCGCTTTTGCTGGGCCTGACGCATCGGCCCCCAACAACCTGCAGAGCTCTCCATTCGGCGCCACAGCGATGCCTCTCCAATTCCACACCTATCGATAGGCCTCGATATCGATACTATCGATATCGAGGCCTATCGATAGGCCTCGATTCCTCCGCATGGGGCCTGGCCTCTCTAGCTTTCCCTCTGGGAGCACTTTGCCTCTCGGCACGCACCGCACACTCTCCCCATTGCCTGCGCTCCGTTCGGCCCGGCCTCGAGCACCGTCCTTCTGCAGACCTTTGCTCACGACACCACCTCCACTCCTCTCAAGCCCTCTCAACGCCCATCCATTCCTCTCGAGGCACACACCCATCCTCTGCTCTCCCTTTCCCACGCCTCTGGCTACACATCGACACGTATCGACAGCCACGGCTAAGCATCCAAAGCAATGCCTCCTCTCAGGCATCCCTAATTCTCCCCGTAGACAGGCATGGCGAGGGCTCCTTCTTGCACCCCTCGTGCCCTTCCTGTGCACCGCCCACTATCACCCTTGACCGTTCACGATATGCGCGGGCCCGGAGCACTACGGCTACGCATGCCGATGGCCAGGCAAGGACATCTAGAGCTATCGATGCCTCTCGATACGTAGCGCCTCGTCTCCGTCTCGGCCGCCATCCTGGGCTTCTGCTGTCGGGCGCTTTTGCTGGGCCTGAGGCATCGGCCCCCAACAACCTGCAGAGCTCTCCATTCGGCGCCACAGCGATGCCTCTCCAATTCCACACCTATCGATAGGCCTCGATATCGATACTATCGATATCGAGGCCTATCGATAGGCCTCGATTCCTCCGCATGGGGCCTGGCCTCTCTAGCTTTCCCTCTGGGAGCACTTTGCCTCTCGGCACGCACCGCACACTCTCCCCATTGCCTGCGCTCTGTTCGGACCGGCCTCGAGCACCGTCCTTCTGCAGACCTTTGCTCACGACACCACCTCCACTCCTCTCAAGCCCTCTCAACGCCCATCCATTCCTCTCGAGGCACACACCCATCCTCTGCTCTCCCTTTCCCACGCCTCTGGCTCCACATCGACACGTATCGACAGCCACGGCTAAGCATCCAAAGCAATGCCTCCTCTCAGGCCTCCCTAATTCTCCCCGTCGACAGGCATGGCGAGGGCTCCTTCTTGCACCCCTCGTGCCCTTCCTGTGCACCGCCCACTATCACCCTTGACCGATCACGATATGTGCGGGCCCGGAGCACTACGGCTACGCATGCCGATGGCCAGGCAAGGACATCTAGAGCTATCGATGCCTCTCGATACGTAGCGCCTCGTCTCCGTCTCGGCCGCCATCCTGGGCTTCTGCTGTCGAGCGCTTTTGCTGGGCCTGAGGCATCGGCCCCCAACAACCTGCAGAGCTCTCCATTCGGCGCCACAGCGATGCCTCTCCAATTCCACACCTATCGATAGGCCTCGATATCGATACTATCGATATCGAGGCCTATCGATAGGCCTCGATTCCTCCGCATGGGGCCTGGCCTCTCTAGCTTTCCCTCTGGGAGCACTTTGCCTCTCGGCACGCACCGCACACTCTCCCCATTGCCTGCGCTCCGTTCGGACCGGCCTCGAGCACCGTCCTTCTGCAGACCTTTGCTCACGACACCACCTCCACTCCTCTCAAGCCCTCTCAACGCCCATCCATTCCTCTCGAGGCACACACCCATCCTCTGCTCTCCCTTTCCCATGCCTCTGGCTCCACATCGACACATATCGACAGCCACGGCTAAGCATCCAAAGCAATGCCTCCTCTCAGGCCTCCCTAATTCTCCCCGTCGACAGGCATGGCGAGGGCTCCTTCTTGCACCCCTCGTGCCCTTCCTGTGCACCGCCCACTATCACCCTTGACTGTTCACGATATGCGCGGGCCCGGAGCACTACGGCTACGCATGCCGATGGCCAGGCAAGGACATCTAGAGCTATCGATGCCTCTCGATACGTAGCGCCTCGTCTCCGTCTCGGCCGCCATCCTGGGCTTCTGCTGTCGGGCGCTTTTGCTGGGCCTGAGGCATCGGCCCCCAACAACCTGCAGAGCTCTCCATTCGGCGCCACAGCGATGCCTCTCCAATTCCACACCTATCGATAGGCCTCGATATCGATACTATCGATAGGCCTCGATTCCTCCGCATGGGGCCTGGCCTCTCTAGCTTTCCCTCTGGGAGCACTTTGCCTCTCGGGCTCGATTCCTCCGCATGGGGCCTGACCTCTCTAGCTTTCCCTCTGGGAGCACTTTGCCTCTCGGCACGCACCGCACACTCTCCCCATTGCCTGCGCTCCGTTCGGACCGGCCTCGAGCACCGTCCTTCTGCAGACCTTTGCTCACGACACCACCTCCACTCCTCTCAAGCCCTCTCAACGCCCATCCATTCCTCTCGAGGCACACACCCATCCTCTGCTCTCCCTTTCCCACGCCTCTGGCTACACATCGACACGTATCGACAGCCACGGCTAAGCATCCAAAGCAATGCCTCCTCTCAGGCCTCCCTAATTCTCCCCGTCGACAGGCATGGCGAGGGCTCCTTCTTGCACCCCTCGTGCCCTTCCTGTGCACCGCCCACTATCACCCTTGACCGTTCACGATATGCGCGGGCCTCGAGCACTACGGCTACACATGCCGATGGCCAGGCAAGGACATCTAGAGCTATCGATGCCTCTCGATACGTAGCGCCTCGTCTCCGTCTCGGCCACCATCCTGGGCTTCTGCTGTCGGGCGCTTTTGCTGGGCCTGAGGCATCGGCCCCCAACAACCTGCAGAGCTCTCCATTCGGCGCCACAGCGATGCCTCTCCAATTCCACACCTATCGATAGGCCTCGATATCGATACTATCGATATCGAGGCCTATCGATAGGCCTCGATTCCTCCGCATGGGGCCTGGCCTCTCTAGCTTTCCCTCTGGGAGCACTTTGCCTCTCGGCACGCACCGCACACTCTCCCCATTGCCTGCGCTCCGTTCGCACCGGCCTCGAGCACCGTCCTTCTGCAGACCTTTGCTCACGACACCACCTCCACTCCTCTCAAGCCCTCTCAACGCCCATCCATTCCTCTCGAGGCACACACCCATCCTCTGCTCTCCCTTTCCCACGCCTCTGGCTCCACATCGACACGTATCGACAGCCACGGCTAAGCATCCAAAGCAATGCCTCCTCTCAGGCCTCCCTAATTCTCCCCGTCGACAGGCATGGCGAGGGCTCCTTCTTGCACCCCTCGTGCCCTTCCTGTGCACCGCCCACTATCACCCTTGACCGTTCACGATATGCGCGGGCCTCGAGCACTACGGCTACGCATGCCGATGGCCAGGCAAGGACATCTAGAGCTATCGATGCCTCTCGATACGTAGCGCCTCGTCTCCGTCTCGGCCGCCATCCTGGGCTTCTGCTGTCGGGCGCTTTTGCTGGGCCTGACGCATCGGCCCCCAACAACCTGCAGAGCTCTCCATTCGGCGCCACAGCGATGCCTCTCCAATTCCACACCTATCGATAGGCCTCGATATCGATACTATCGATATCGAGGCCTATCGATAGGCCTCGATTCCTCCGCATGGGGCCTGGCCTCTCTAGCTTTCCCTCTGGGAGCACTTTGCCTCTCGGCACGCACCGCACACTCTCCCCATTGCCTGCGCTCCGTTCGGCCCGGCCTCGAGCACCGTCCTTCTGCAGACCTTTGCTCACGACACCACCTCCACTCCTCTCAAGCCCTCTCAACGCCCATCCATTCCTCTCGAGGCACACACCCATCCTCTGCTCTCCCTTTCCCACGCCTCTGGCTACACATCGACACGTATCGACAGCCACGGCTAAGCATCCAAAGCAATGCCTCCTCTCAGGCCTCCCTAATTCTCCCCGTAGACAGGCATGGCGAGGGCTCCTTCTTGCACCCCTCGTGCCCTTCCTGTGCACCGCCCACTATCACCCTTGACCGTTCACGATATGCGCGGGCCCGGAGCACTACGGCTACGCATGCCGATGGCCAGGCAAGGACATCTAGAGCTATCGATGCCTCTCGATACGTAGCGCCTCGTCTCCGTCTCGGCCGCCATCCTGGGCTTCTGCTGTCGGGCGCTTTTGCTGGGCCTGACGCATCGGCCCCCAACAACCTGCAGAGCTCTCCATTCGGCGCCACAGCGATGCCTCTCCAATTCCACACCTATCGATAGGCCTCGATATCGATACTATCGATATCGAGGCCTATCGATAGGCCTCGATTCCTCCGCATGGGGCCTGGCCTCTCTAGCTTTCCCTCTGGGAGCACTTTGCCTCTCGGCACGCACCGCACACTCTCCCCATTGCCTGCGCTCCGTTCGGA
The DNA here is from genome assembly GCF_040807025.1 of Struthio camelus. Taxonomy (NCBI): domain Eukaryota; kingdom Metazoa; phylum Chordata; class Aves; order Struthioniformes; family Struthionidae; genus Struthio; species Struthio camelus. The sequence continues at coordinate 98,996,842 of NC_090943.1, read as the reverse complement.
CGGGCCTCGAGCACCGTCCTTCTGCAGACCTTTGCTCACGACACCACCTCCACTCCTCTCAAGCCCTCTCAACGCCCATCCATTCCTCTCGAGGCACACACCCATCCTCTGCTCTCCCTTTCCCACGCCTCTGGCTACACATCGACACGTATCGACAGCCACGGCTAAGCATCCAAAGCAATGCCTCCTCTCAGGCCTCCCTAATTCTCCCCGTAGACAGGCATGGCGAGGGCTCCTTCTTGCACCCCTCGTGCCCTTCCTGTGCACCGCCCACTATCACCCTTGACCGTTCACGATATGCGCGGGCCCGGAGCACTACGGCTACGCATGCCGATGGCCAGGCAAGGACATCTAGAGCTATCGATGCCTCTCGATACGTAGCGCCTCGTCTCCGTCTCGGCCGCCATCCTGGGCTTCTGCTGTCGGGCGCTTTTGCTGGGCCTGAGGCATCGGCCCCCAACAACCTGCAGAGCTCTCCATTCGGCGCCACAGCGATGCCTCTCCAATTCCACACCTATCGATAGGCCTCGATATCGATACTATCGATATCGAGGCCTATCGATAGGCCTCGATTCCTCCGCATGGGGCCTGGCCTCTCTAGCTTTCCCTCTGGGAGCACTTTGCCTCTCGGCACGCACCGCACACTCTCCCCATTGCCTGCGCTCCGTTCGGCCCGGCCTCGAGCACCGTCCTTCTGCAGACCTTTGCTCACGACACCACCTCCACTCCTCTCAAGCCCTCTCAACGCCCATCCATTCCTCTCGAGGCACACACCCATCCTCTGCTCTCCCTTTCCCACACCTCTGGCTCCACATCGACACATATCGACAGCCACGGCTAAGCATCCAAAGCAATGCCTCCTCTCAGGCCTCCCTAATTCTCCCTCTCAACAGGCATGGCGAGGGCTCCTTCTTGCACCGCTCGTGCCCTTCCTGTGCACCGCCCACTATCACCCTTGACCGTTCACGATATGCGCGGGCCCGGAGCACTACGGCTACGCATGCGGATGGCCAGGCAAGGACATCTAGAGCTATCGATGCCTCTCGATACGTAGCGCCTCGTCTCCGTCTCGGTCGCCATCCTGGGCTTCTGCTGTCGGGCGCTTTTGCTGGGCCTGAGGCATCGGCCCCCAACAACCTGCAGAGCTCTCCATTCGGCGCCACAGCGATGCCTCTCCAATTCCACACCTATCGATAGGCCTCGATATCGATACTATCGATATCGAGGCCTATCGATAGGCCTCGATTCCTCCGCATGGGGCCTGGCCTCTCTAGCTTTCCCTCTGGGAGCACTTTGCCTCTCGGCACACACCGCACACTCTCCCCATTGCCTGCGCTCCGTTCGGACCGGCCTCGAGCACCGTCCTTCTGCAGACCTTTGCTCACGACACCACCTCCACTCCTCTCAAGCCCTCTCCACGCCCATCCATTCCTCTCGAGGCACACACCCATCCTCTGCTCTCCCTTTTCCACGCCTCTGGCTCCACATCGACACGTATCGACAGCCACGGCTAAGCATCCAAAGCAATGCCTCTTCTCAGGCATCCCTAATTCTCCCTCTCAACAGGCATGGCGAGGGCTCCTTCTTGCACCGCTCGTGCCCTTCCTGTGCACCGCCCACTATCACCCTTGACCGTTCACGATATGCGCGGGCCCGGAGCACTACGGCTACGCATGCCGATGGCCAGGCAAGGACATCTAGAGCTATCGATGCCTCTCGATACGTAGCGCCTCGTCTCCGTCTCGGCCACCATCCTGGGCTTCTGCTGTCGGGCGCTTTTGCTGGGCCTGAGGCATCGGCCCCCAACAACCTGCAGAGCTCTCCATTCGGCGCCACAGCGATGCCTCTCCAATTCCACACCTATCGATAGGCCTCGATATCGATACTATCGATATCGAGGCCTATCGATAGGCCTCGATTCCTCCGCATGGGGCCTGGCCTCTCTAGCTTTCCCTCTGGGAGCACTTTGCCTCTCGGCACGCACCGCACACTCTCCCCATTGCCTGCGCTCCGTTCGGACTGGCCTCGAGCACCGTCCTTCTGCAGACCTTTGCTCACGACACCACCTCCACTCCTCTCAAGCCCTCTCAACGCCCATCCATTCCTCTCGAGGCACACACCCATCCTCTGCTCTCCCTTTCCCACGCCTCTGGCTCCACATCGACACATATCGACAGCCACGGCTAAGCATCCAAAGCAATGCCTCCTCTCAGGCCTCCCTAATTCTCCCCGTCGACAGGCATGGCGAGGGCTCCTTCTTGCACCCCTCGTGCCCTTCCTGTGCACCGCCCACTATCACCCTTGACCGTTCACGATATGCGCGGGCCCGGAGCACTACGGCTACGCATGCGGATGGCCAGGCAAGGACATCTAGAGCTATCGATGCCTCTCGATACGTAGCGCCTCGTCTCCGTCTCGGCCGCCATCCTGGGCTTCTGCTGTCGGGCGCTTTTGCTGGGCCTGAGGCATCGGCCCCCAACAACCTGCAGAGCTCTCCATTCGGCGCCACAGCGATGCCTCTCCAATTCCACACCTATCGATAGGCCTCGATATCGATACTATCGATATCGAGGCCTATCGATAGGCCTCGATTCCTCCGCATGGGGCCTGGCCTCTCTAGCTTTCCCTCTGGGAGCACTTTGCCTCTCGGCACGCACCGCACACTCTCCCCATTGCCTGCGCTCTGTTCGGACCGGCCTCGAACACCGTCCTTCTGCAGACCTTTGCTCACGACACCACCTCCACTCCTCTCAAGCCCTCTCAACGCCCATCCATTCCTCTCGAGGCACACACCCATCCTCTGCTCTCCCTTTCCCACGCCTCTGGCTCCACATCGACACGTATCGACAGCCACGGCTAAGCATCCAAAGCAATGCCTCCTCTCAGGCCTCCCTAATTCTCCCCGTCGACAGGCATGGCGAGGGCTCCTTCTTGCACCCCTCGTGCCCTTCCTGTGCACCGCCCACTATCACCCTTGACCGATCACGATATGTGCGGGCCCGGAGCACTACGGCTACGCATGCCGATGGCCAGGCAAGGACATCTAGAGCTATCGATGCCTCTCGATACGTAGCGCCTCGTCTCCGTCTCGGCCGCCATCCTGGGCTTCTGCTGTCGAGCGCTTTTGCTGGGCCTGAGGCATCGGCCCCCAACAACCTGCAGAGCTCTCCATTCGGCGCCACAGCGATGCCTCTCCAATTCCACACCTATCGATAGGCCTCGATATCGATACTATCGATATCGAGGCCTATCGATAGGCCTCGATTCCTCCGCATGGGGCCTGGCCTCTCTAGCTTTCCCTCTGGGAGCACTTTGCCTCTCGGCACGCACCGCACACTCTCCCCATTGCCTGCGCTCCGTTCGGCCCGGCCTCGAGCACCGTCCTTCTGCAGACCTTTGCTCACGACACCACCTCCACTCCTCTCAAGCCCTCTCAACGCCCATCCATTCCTCTCGAGGCACACACCCATCCTCTGCTCTCCCTTTCCCACGCCTCTGGCTACACATCGACACGTATCGACAGCCACGGCTAAGCATCCAAAGCAATGCCTCCTCTCAGGCCTCCCTAATTCTCCCCGTCGACAGGCATGTCGAGGGCTCCTTCTTGCACCCCTCGTGCCCTTCCTGTGCACCGCCCACTATCACCCTTGACTGTTCACGATATGCGCGGGCCCGGAGCACTACGGCTACGCATGCCGATGGCCAGGCAAGGACATCTAGAGCTATCGATGCCTCTCGATACGTAGCGCCTCGTCTCCGTCTCGGCCGCCATCCTGGGCTTCTGCTGTCGGGCGCTTTTGCTGGGCCTGAGGCATCGGCCCCCAACAACCTGCAGAGCTCTCCATTCGGCGCCACAGCGATGCCTCTCCAATTCCACACCTATCGATAGGCCTCGATATCGATACTATCGATATCGAGGCCTATCGATAGGCCTCGATTCCTCCGCATGGGGCCTGGCCTCTCTAGCTTTCCCTCTGGGAGCACTTTGCCTCTCGGCACGCACCGCACACTCTCCCCATTGCCTGCGCTCCGTTCGGACCGGCCTCGAGCACCGTCCTTCTGCAGACCTTTGCTCACGACACCACCTCCACTCCTCTCAAGCCCTCTCAACGCCCATCCATTCCTCTCGAGGCACACACCCATCCTCTGCTCTCCCTTTCCCACGCCTCTGGCTCCACATCGACACATATCGACAGCCACGGCTAAGCATCCAAAGCAATGCCTCCTCTCAGGCCTCCCTAATTCTCCCCGTCGACAGGCATGGCGAGGGCTCCTTCTTGCACCCCTCGTGCCCTTCCTGTGCACCGCCCACTATCACCCTTGACCGTTCACGATATGCGCGGGCCCGGAGCACTACGGCTACGCATGCCGATGGCCAGGCAAGGACATCTAGAGCTATCGATGCCTCTCGATACGTAGCGCCTCGTCTCCGTCTCGGCCGCCATCCTGGGCTTCTGCTGTCGGGCGCTTTTGCTGGGCCTGAGGCATCGGCCCCCAACAACCTGCAGAGCTCTCCATTCGGCGCCACAGCGATGCCTCTCCAATTCCACACCTATCGATAGGCCTCGATATCGATACTATCGATATCGAGGCCTATCGATAGGCCTCGATTCCTCCGCATGGGGCCTGGCCTCTCTAGCTTTCCCTCTGGGAGCACTTTGCCTCTCGGCACGCACCGCACACTCTCCCCATTGCCTGCGCTCCGTTCGGACCGGCCTCGAGCACCGTCCTTCTGCAGACCTTTGCTCACGACACCACCTCCACTCCTCTCAAGCCCTCTCAACGCCCATCCATTCCTCTCGAGGCACACACCCATCCTCTGCTCTCCCTTTCCCACGCCTCTGGCTACACATCGACACATATCGACAGCCACGGCTAAGCATCCAAAGCAATGCCTCCTCTCAGGCCTCCCTAATTCTCCCCGTCGACAGGCATGGCGAGGGCTCCTTCTTGCACCCCTCGTGCCCTTCCTGTGCACCGCCCACTATCACCCTTGACCGTTCACGATATGCGCGGGCCCGGAGCACTACGGCTACGCATGCCGATGGCCAGGCAAGGACATCTAGAGCTATCGATGCCTCTCGATACGTAGCGCCTCGTCTCCGTCTCGGCCGCCATCCTGGGCTTCTGCTGTCGGGCGCTTTTGCTGGGCCTGAGGCATCGGCCCCCAACAACCTGCAGAGCTCTCCATTCGGCGCCACAGCGATGCCTCTCCAATTCCACACCTATCGATAGGCCTCGATATCGATACTATCGATATCGAGGCCTATCGATAGGCCTCGATTCCTCCGCATGGGGCCTGGCCTCTCTAGCTTTCCCTCTGGGAGCACTTTGCCTCTCGGCACGCACCGCACACTCTCCCCATTGCCTGCGCTCCGTTCGGACCGGCCTCGAGCACCGTCCTTCTGCAGACCTTTGCTCACGACACCACCTCCACTCCTCTCAAGCCCTCTCAACGCCCATCCATTCCTCTCGAGGCACACACCCATCCTCTGCTCTCCCTTTCCCACGCCTCTGGCTCCACATCGACACATATCGACAGCCACGGCTAAGCATCCAAAGCAATGCCTCCTCTCAGGCCTCCCTAATTCTCCCCGTCGACAGGCATGGCGAGGGCTCCTTCTTGCACCCCTCGTGCCCTTCCTGTGCACCGCCCACTATCACCCTTGACCGTTCACGATATGCGCGGGCCCGGAGCACTACGGCTACGCATGCCGATGGCCAGGCAAGGACATCTAGAGCTATCGATGCCTCTCGATACGTAGCGCCTCGTCTCCGTCTCGGCCGCCATCCTGGGCTTCTGCTGTCGGGCGCTTTTGCTGGGCCTGAGGCATCGGCCCCCAACAACCTGCAGAGCTCTCCATTCGGCGCCACAGCGATGCCTCTCCAATTCCACACCTATCGATAGGCCTCGATATCGATACTATCCATATCGAGGCCTATCGATAGGCCTCGATTCCTCCGCATGGGGCCTGGCCTCTCTAGCTTTCCCTCTGGGAGCACTCTGCCTCTCGGCACGCACCGCACACCCTCCCCATTGCCTGCGCTCCGTTCGGACCGGCCTCGAGCACCGTCCTTCTGCAGACCTTTGCTCATGACACCACCTCCACTCCTCTCAAGCCCTCTCAACGCCCATCCATTCCTCTCGAGGCACACACCCATCCTCTGCTCTCCCTTTCCCACGCCTCTGGCTACACATCGACACGTATCGACAGCCACGGCTAAGCATCCAAAGCAATGCCTCCTCTCAGGCCTCCCCAATTCTCCCCGTCGACAGGCATGGCGAGGGCTCCTTCTTGCACCCCTCGTGCCCTTCCTGTGCACCGCCCACTATCACCCTTGACCGTTCACGATATGCGCGGGCCCGGAGCACTACGGCTACGCATGCCGATGGCCAGGCAAGGACATCTAGAGCTATCGATGCCTCTCGATACGTAGCGCCTCGTCTCCGTCTCGGCCGCCATCCTGGGCTTCTGCTGTCGGGCGCTTTTGCTGGGCCTGAGGCATCGGCCCCCAACAACCTGCAGAGCTCTCCATTCGGCGCCACAGCGATGCCTCTCCAATTCCACACCTATCGATAGGCCTCGATATCGATACTATCGATATCGAGGCCTATCGATAGGCCTCGATTCCTTCGCATGGGGCCTGGCCTCTCTAGCTTTCCCTCTGGGAGCACTTTGCCTCTCGGCACGCACCGCACACTCTCCCCATTGCCTGCGCTCCGTTCGGACCGGCCTCGAGCACCGTCCTTCTGCAGACCTTTGCTCACGACACCACCTCCACTCCTCTCAAGCCCTCTCAACGCCCATCCATTCCTCTCGAGGCACACACCCATCCTCTGCTCTCCCTTTCCCACGCCTCTGGCTACACATCGACACGTATCGACAGCCACGGCTAAGCATCCAAAGCAATGCCTCCTCTCAGGCCTCCCTAATTCTCCCCGTCGACAGGCATGTCGAGGGCTCCTTCTTGCACCCCTCGTGCCCTTCCTGTGCACCGCCCACTATCACCCTTGACCGTTCACGATATGTGCGGGCCCGGAGCACTACGGCTACGCATGCCGATGGCCAGGCAAGGACATCTAGAGCTATCGATGCCTCTCGATACGTAGCGCCTCGTCTCCGTCTCGGCCGCCATCCTGGGCTTCTGCTGTCGGGCGCTTTTGCTGGGCCTGAGGCATCGGCCCCCAACAACCTGCAGAGCTCTCCATTCGGCGCCACAGCGATGCCTCTCCAATTCCACACCTATCGATAGGCCTCGATATCGATACTATCGATATCGAGGCCTATCGATAGGCCTCGATTCCTCCGCATGGGGCCTGGCCTCTCTAGCTTTCCCTCTGGGAGCACTTTGCCTCTCGGCACGCACCGCACACTCTCCCCATTGCCTGCGCTCCGTTCGCACCGGCCTCGAGCACCGTCCTTCTGCAGACCTTTGCTCACGACACCACCTCCACTCCTCTCAAGCCCTCTCAACGCCCATCCATTCCTCTCGAGGCACACACCCATCCTCTGCTCTCCCTTTCCCACGCCTCTGGCTCCACATCGACACGTATCGACAGCCACGGCTAAGCATCCAAAGCAATGCCTCCTCTCAGGCCTCCCTAATTCTCCCCGTCGACAGGCATGGCGAGGGCTCCTTCTTGCACCCCTCGTGCCCTTCCTGTGCACCGCCCACTATCACCCTTGACCGTTCACGATATGCGCGGGCCCGGAGCACTACGGCTACGCATGCCGATGGCCAGGCAAGGACATCTAGAGCTATCGATGCCTCTCGATACGTAGCGCCTCGTCTCCGTCTCGGCCGCCATCCTGGGCTTCTGCTGTCGGGCGCTTTTGCTGGGCCTGAGGCATCGGCCCCCAACAACCTGCAGAGCTCTCCATTCGGCGCCACAGCGATGCCTCTCCAATTCCACACCTATCGATAGGCCTCGATTCCTCCGCATGGGGACTGGCCTCTCTAGCTTTCCCTCTGGGAGCACTTTGCCTCTCGGCACGCACCGCACACTCTCCCCATTGCCTGCGCTCCGTTCGGACCGGCCTCGAGCACCGTCCTTCTGCAGACCTTTGCTCACGACACCACCTCCACTCCTCTCAAGCCCTCTCAACGCCCATCCATTCCTCTCGAGGCACACACCCATCCTCTGCTCTCCCTTTCCCACGCCTCTGGCTACACATCGACACGTATCGACAGCCACGGCTAAGCATCCAAAGCAATGCCTCCTCTCAGGCCTCCCTAATTCTCCCCGTCGACAGGCATGTCGAGGGCTCCTTCTTGCACCCCTCGTGCCCTTCCTGTGCACCGCCCACTATCACCCTTGACCGTTCACGATATGCGCGGGCCCGGAGCACTACGGCTACGCATGCCGATGGCCAGGCAAGGACATCTAGAGCTATCGATGCCTCTCGATACGTAGCGCCTCGTCTCCGTCTCGGCCGCCATCCTGGGCTTCTGCTGTCGGGCGCTTTTGCTGGGCCTGAGGCATCGGCCCCCAACAACCTGCAGAGCTCTCCATTCGGCGCCACAGCGATGCCTCTCCAATTCCACACCTATCGATAGGCCTCGATATCGATACTATCGATATCGAGGCCTATCGATAGGCCTCGATTCCTCCGCATGGGGCCTGGCCTCTCTAGCTTTCCCTCTGGGAGCACTTTGCCTCTCGGCACGCACCGCACACTCTCCCCATTGCCTGCGCTCCGTTCGGACCGGCCTCGAGCACCGTCCTTCTGCAGACCTTTGCTCACGACACCACCTCCACTCCTCTCAAGCCCTCTCAACGCCCATCCATTCCTCTCGAGGCACACACCCATCCTCTGCTCTCCCTTTCCCACGCCTCTGGCTCCACATCGACACGTATCGACAGCCACGGCTAAGCATCCAAAGCAATGCCTCCTCTCAGGCCTCCCTAATTCTCCCCGTCGACAGGCATGGCGAGGGCTCCTTCTTGCACCCCTCGTGCCCTTCCTGTGCACCGCCCACTATCACCCTTGACCGTTCACGATATGCGCGGGCCCGGAGCACTACGGCTACGCATGCCGATGGCCAGGCAAGGACATCTAGAGCTATCGATGCCTCTCGATACGTAGCGCCTCGTCTCCGTCTCGGCCGCCATCCTGGGTTTTTGCTGTCGGGCGCTTTTGCTGGGCCTGAGGCATCGGCCCCCAACAACCTGCAGAGCTCTCCATTCGGCGCCACAGCAATGCCTCTCCAATTCCACACCTATCGATAGGCCTCGATATCGATACTATCGATATCGAGGCCTATCGATAGGCCTCGATTCCTCCGCATGGGGCCTGGCCTCTCTAGCTTTCCCTCTGGGAGCACTCTGCCTCTCGGCACGCACCGCACACCCTCCCCATTGCCTGCGCTCCGTTCGGACCGGCCTCGAGCACCGTCCTTCTGCAGACCTTTGCTCATGACACCACCTCCACTCCTCTCAAGCCCTCTCAACGCCCATCCATTCCTCTCGAGGCACACACCCATCCTCTGCTCTCCCTTTCCCACGCCTCTGGCTCCACATCGACACGTATCGACAGCCACGGCTAAGCATCCAAAGCAATGCCTCCTCTCAGGCCTCCCTAATTCTCCCCGTCGACAGGCATGGCGAGGGCTCCTTCTTGCACCCCTCGTGCCCTTCCTGTGCACCGCCCACTATCACCCTTGACCGTTCACGATATGCGCGGGCCTCGAGCACTACGGCTACGCATGCCGATGGCCAGGCAAGGACATCTAGAGCTATCGATGCCTCTCGATACGTAGCGCCTCGTCTCCGTCTCGGCCGCCATCCTGGGCTTCTGCTGTCGGGCGCTTTTGCTGGGCCTGAGGCATCGGCCCCCAACAACCTGCAGAGCTCTCCATTCGGCGCCACAGCGATGCCTCTCCAATTCCACACCTATCGATAGGCCTCGATATCGATACTATCGATATCGAGGCCTATCGATAGGCCTCGATTCCTCCGCATGGGGCCTGGCCTCTCTAGCTTTCCCTCTGGGAGCACTTTGCCTCTCGGCACGCACCGCACACTCTCCCCATTGCCTGCGCTCCGTTCGCACCGGCCTCGAGCACCGTCCTTCTGCAGACCTTTGCTCACGACACCACCTCCACTCCTCTCAAGCCCTCTCAACGCCCATCCATTCCTCTCGAGGCACACACCCATCCTCTGCTCTCCCTTTCCCACGCCTCTGGCTACACATCGACACGTATCGACAGCCACGGCTAAGCATCCAAAGCAATGCCTCCTCTCAGGCCTCCCCAATTCTCCCCGTCGACAGGCATGGCGAGGGCTCCTTCTTGCACCCCTCGTGCCCTTCCTGTGCACCGCCCACTATCACCCTTGACCGTTCACGATATGCGCGGGCCCGGAGCACTACGGCTACGCATGCCGATGGCCAGGCAAGGACATCTAGAGCTATCGATGCCTCTCGATACGTAGCGCCTCGTCTCCGTCTCGGCCGCCATCCTGGGCTTCTGCTGTCGGGCGCTTTTGCTGGGCCTGAGGCATCGGCCCCCAACAACCTGCAGAGCTCTCCATTCGGCGCCACAGCGATGCCTCTCCAATTCCACACCTATCGATAGGCCTCGATTCCTCCGCATGGGGACTGGCCTCTCTAGCTTTCCCTCTGGGAGCACTTTGCCTCTCGGCACGCACCGCACACTCTCCCCATTGCCTGCGCTCCGTTCGGACCGGCCTCGAGCACCGTCCTTCTGCAGACCTTTGCTCACGACACCACCTCCACTCCTCTCAAGCCCTCTCAACGCCCATCCATTCCTCTCGAGGCACACACCCATCCTCTGCTCTCCCTTTCCCACGCCTCTGGCTACACATCGACACGTATCGACAGCCACGGCTAAGCATCCAAAGCAATGCCTCCTCTCAGGCCTCCCTAATTCTCCCCGTCGACAGGCATGGCGAGGGCTCCTTCTTGCACCCCTCGTGCCCTTCCTGTGCACCGCCCACTATCACCCTTGACCGTTCACGATATGCGCGGGCCCGGAGCACTACGGCTACGCATGCCGATGGCCAGGCAAGGACATCTAGAGCTATCGATGCCTCTCGATACGTAGCGCCTCGTCTCCGTCTCGGCCGCCATCCTGGGCTTCTGCTGTCGGGCGCTTTTGCTGGGCCTGAGGCATCGGCCCCCAACAACCTGCAGAGCTCTCCATTCGGCGCCACAGCGATGCCTCTCCAATTCCACACCTATCGATAGGCCTCGATATCGATACTATCGATATCGAGGCCTATCGATAGGCCTCGATTCCTCCGCATGGGGCCTGGCCTCTCTAGCTTTCCCTCTGGGAGCACTTTGCCTCTCGGCACGCACCGCACACTCTCCCCATTGCCTGCGCTCCGTTCGGACCGGCCTCGAGCACCGTCCTTCTGCAGACCTTTGCTCACGACACCACCTCCACTCCTCTCAAGCCCTCTCAACGCCCATCCATTCCTCTCGAGGCACACACCCATCCTCTGCTCTCCCTTTCCCACGCCTCTGGCTCCACATCGACACGTATCGACAGCCACGGCTAAGCATCCAAAGCAATGCCTCCTCTCAGGCCTCCCTAATTCTCCCCGTCGACAGGCATGGCGAGGGCTCCTTCTTGCACCCCTCGTGCCCTTCCTGTGCACCGCCCACTATCACCCTTGACCGTTCACGATATGCGCGGGCCCGGAGCACTACGGCTACGCATGCCGATGGCCAGGCAAGGACATCTAGAGCTATCGATGCCTCTCGATACGTAGCGCCTCGTCTCCGTCTCGGCCGCCATCCTGGGTTTTTGCTGTCGGGCGCTTTTGCTGGGCCTGAGGCATCGGCCCCCAACAACCTGCAGAGCTCTCCATTCGGCGCCACAGCAATGCCTCTCCAATTCCACACCTATCGATAGGCCTCGATATCGATACTATCGATATCGAGGCCTATCGATAGGCCTCGATTCCTCCGCATGGGGCCTGGCCTCTCTAGCTTTCCCTCTGGGAGCACTCTGCCTCTCGGCACGCACCGCACACCCTCCCCATTGCCTGCGCTCCGTTCGGACCGGCCTCGAGCACCGTCCTTCTGCAGACCTTTGCTCATGACACCACCTCCACTCCTCTCAAGCCCTCTCAACGCCCATCCATTCCTCTCGAGGCACACACCCATCCTCTGCTCTCCCTTTCCCACGCCTCTGGCTCCACATCGACACGTATCGACAGCCACGGCTAAGCATCCAAAGCAATGCCTCCTCTCAGGCCTCCCTAATTCTCCCCGTCGACAGGCATGGCGAGGGCTCCTTCTTGCACCCCTCGTGCCCTTCCTGTGCACCGCCCACTATCACCCTTGACCGTTCACGATATGCGCGGGCCTCGAGCACTACGGCTACGCATGCCGATGGCCAGGCAAGGACATCTAGAGCTATCGATGCCTCTCGATACGTAGCGCCTCGTCTCCGTCTCGGCCGCCATCCTGGGCTTCTGCTGTCGGGCGCTTTTGCTGGGCCTGAGGCATCGGCCCCCAACAACCTGCAGAGCTCTCCATTCGGCGCCACAGCGATGCCTCTCCAATTCCACACCTATCGATAGGCCTCGATATCGATACTATCGATATCGAGGCCTATCGATAGGCCTCGATTCCTCCGCATGGGGCCTGGCCTCTCTAGCTTTCCCTCTGGGAGCACTTTGCCTCTCGGCACGCACCGCACACTCTCCCCATTGCCTGCGCTCCGTTCGGACCGGCCTCGAGCACCGTCCTTCTGCAGACCTTTGCTCACGACACCACCTCCACTCCTCTCAAGCCCTCTCAACGCCCATCCATTCCTCTCGAGGCACACACCCATCCTCTGCTCTCCCTTTCCCACGCCTCTGGCTCCACATCGACACGTATCGACAGCCACGGCTAAGCATCCAAAGCAATGCCTCCTCTCAGGCCTCCCTAATTCTCCCCGTAGACAGGCATGGCGAGGGCTCCTTCTTGCACCCCTCGTGCCCTTCCTGTGCACCGCCCACTATCACCCTTGACCGTTCACGATATGCGCGGGCCCGGAGCACTACGGCTACGCATGCGGATGGCCAGGCAAGGACATCTAGAGCTATCGATGCCTCTCGATACGTAGCGCCTCGTCTCCGTCTCGGCCGCCATCCTGGGCTTCTGCTGTCGGGCGCTTTTGCTGGGCCTGAGGCATCGGCCCCCAACAACCTGCAGAGCTCTCCATTCGGCGCCACAGCGATGCCTCTCCAATTCCACACCTATCGATAGGCCTCGATATCGATACTATCGATATCGAGGCCTATCGATAGGCCTCGATTCCTCCGCATGGGGCCTGGCCTCTCTAGCTTTCCCTCTGGGAGCACTTTGCCTCTCGGCACGCACCGCACACTCTCCCCATTGCCTGCGCTCCGTTCGGACCGGCCTCGAGCACCGTCCTTCTGCAGACCTTTGCGCACGACACCACCTCCACTCCTCTCAAGCCCTCTCAACGCCCATCCATTCCTCTCGAGGCACACACCCATCCTCTCCTCTCCCTTTCCCACGCCTCTGGCTCCACATCGACACGTATCGACAGCCATGGCTAAGCATCCAAAGCAATGCCTCCTCTCAGGCCTCCCTAATTCTCCCCGTAGACAGGCATGGCGAGGGCTCCTTCTTGCACCCCTCGTGCCCTTCCTGTGCACCGCCCACTATCACCCTTGACCGTTCACGATATGCGCGGGCCCGGAGCACTACGGCTACGCATGCCGATGGCCAGGCAAGGACATCTAGAGCTATCGATGCCTCTCGATACGTAGCGCCTCGTCTCCGTCTCGGCCGCCATCCTGGGCTTTTGCTGTCGGGCGCTTTTGCTGGGCCTGAGGCATCGGCCCCCAACAACCTGCAGAGCTCTCCATTCGGCGCCACAGCGATGCCTCTCCAATTCCACACCTATCGATAGGCCTCGATATCGATACTATCGATATCGAGGCCTATCGATAGGCCTCGATTCCTCCGCATGGGGCCTGGCCTCTCTAGCTTTCCCTCTGGGAGCACTTTGCCTCTCGGCATGCACCGCACACTCTCCCCATTGCCTGCGCTCCGTTCGGACCGGCCTCGAGCACCGTCCTTCTGCAGACCTTTGCTCACGACACCACCTCCACTCCTCTCAAGCCCTCTCAACGCCCATCCATTCCTCTCGAGGCACACACCCATCCTCTGCTCTCCCTTTCCCACGCCTCTGGCTCCACATCGACACGTATCGACAGCCACGGCTAAGCATCCAAAGCAATGCCTCCTCTCAGGCCTCCCTAATTCTCCCCGTCGACAGGCATGGCGAGGGCTCCTTCTTGCACCCCTCGTGCCCTTCCTGTGCACCGCCCACTATCACCCTTGACCGTTCACGATATGCGCGGGCCCGGAGCACTACGGCTACGCATGCCGATGGCCAGGCAAGGACATCTAGAGCTATCGATGCCTCTCGATACGTAGCGCCTCGTCTCCGTCTCGGCCGCCATCCTGGGCTTTTGCTGTCGGGCGCTTTTGCTGGGCCTGAGGCATCGGCCCCCAACAACCTGCAGAGCTCTCCATTCGGCGCCACAGCGATGCCTCTCCAATTCCACACCTATCGATAGGCCTCGATATCGATACTATCGATATCGAGGCCTATCGATAGGCCTCGATTCCTCCGCATGGGGCCTGGCCTCTCTAGCTTTCCCTCTGGGAGCACTTTGCCTCTCGGCATGCACCGCACACTCTCCCCATTGCCTGCGCTCCGTTCGGACCGGCCTCGAGCACCGTCCTTCTGCAGACCTTTGCTCACGACACCACCTCCACTCCTCTCAAGCCCTCTCAACGCCCATCCATTCCTCTCGAGGCACACACCCATCCTCTGCTCTCCCTTTCCCACGCCTCTGGCTCCACATCGACACGTATCGACAGCCACGGCTAAGCATCCAAAGCAATGCCTCCTCTCAGGCCTCCCTAATTCTCCCCGTCGACAGGCATGGCGAGGGCTCCTTTTTGCACCCCTCGTGCCCTTCCTGTGCACCGCCCACTATCACCCTTGACCGTTCACGATATGCGCGGGCCCGGAGCACTACGGCTACGCATGCCGATGGCCAGGCAAGGACATCTAGAGCTATCGATGCCTCTCGATACGTAGCGCCTCGTCTCCGTCTCGGCCGCCATCCTGGGTTTTTGCTGTCGGGCGCTTTTGCTGGGCCTGAGGCATCGGCCCCCAACAACCTGCAGAGCTCTCCATTCGGCGCCACAGCAATGCCTCTCCAATTCCACACCTATCGATAGGCCTCGATATCGATACTATCGATATCGAGGCCTATCGATAGGCCTCGATTCCTCCGCATGGGGCCTGGCCTCTCTAGCTTTCCCTCTGGGAGCACTCTGCCTCTCGGCACGCACCGCACACCCTCCCCATTGCCTGCGCTCCGTTCGGACCGGCCTCGAGCACCGTCCTTCTGCAGACCTTTGCTCATGACACCACCTCCACTCCTCTCAAGCCCTCTCAACGCCCATCCATTCCTCTCGAGGCACACACCCATCCTCTGCTCTCCCTTTCCCACGCCTCTGGCTCCACATCGACACGTATCGACAGCCACGGCTAAGCATCCAAAGCAATGCCTCCTCTCAGGCCTCCCTAATTCTCCCCGTCGACAGGCATGGCGAGGGCTCCTTCTTGCACCCCTCGTGCCCTTCCTGTGCACCGCCCACTATCACCCTTGACCGTTCACGATATGCGCGGGCCTCGAGCACTACGGCTACGCATGCCGATGGCCAGGCAAGGACATCTAGAGCTATCGATGCCTCTCGATACGTAGCGCCTCGTCTCCGTCTCGGCCGCCATCCTGGGCTTCTGCTGTCGGGCGCTTTTGCTGGGCCTGAGGCATCGGCCCCCAACAACCTGCAGAGCTCTCCATTCGGCGCCACAGCGATGCCTCTCCAATTCCACACCTATCGATAGGCCTCGATATCGATACTATCGATATCGAGGCCTATCGATAGGCCTCGATTCCTCCGCATGGGGCCTGGCCTCTCTAGCTTTCCCTCTGGGAGCACTTTGCCTCTCGGCACGCACCGCACACTCTCCCCATTGCCTGCGCTCCGTTCGGACCGGCCTCGAGCACCGTCCTTCTGCAGACCTTTGCTCACGACACCACCTCCACTCCTCTCAAGCCCTCTCAACGCCCATCCATTCCTCTCGAGGCACACACCCATCCTCTGCTCTCCCTTTCCCACGCCTCTGGCTCCACATCGACACGTATCGACAGCCATGGCTAAGCATCCAAAGCAATGCCTCCTCTCAGGCCTCCCTAATTCTCCCCGTAGACAGGCATGGCGAGGGCTCCTTCTTGCACCCCTCGTGCCCTTCCTGTGCACCGCCCACTATCACCCTTGACCGTTCACGATATGCGCGGGCCCGGAGCACTACGGCTACGCATGCCGATGGCCAGGCAAGGACATCTAGAGCTATCGATGCCTCTCGATACGTAGCGCCTCGTCTCCGTCTCGGCCGCCATCCTGGGCTTTTGCTGTCGGGCGCTTTTGCTGGGCCTGAGGCATCGGCCCCCAACAACCTGCAGAGCTCTCCATTCGGCGCCACAGCGATGCCTCTCCAATTCCACACCTATCGATAGGCCTCGATATCGATACTATCGATATCGAGGCCTATCGATAGGCCTCGATTCCTCCGCATGGGGCCTGGCCTCTCTAGCTTTCCCTCTGGGAGCACTTTGCCTCTCGGCATGCACCGCACACTCTCCCCATTGCCTGCGCTCCGTTCGGACCGGCCTCGAGCACCGTCCTTCTGCAGACCTTTGCTCACGACACCACCTCCACTCCTCTCAAGCCCTCTCAACGCCCATCCATTCCTCTCGAGGCACACACCCATCCTCTGCTCTCCCTTTCCCACGCCTCTGGCTCCACATCGACACGTATCGACAGCCACGGCTAAGCATCCAAAGCAATGCCTCCTCTCAGGCCTCCCTAATTCTCCCCGTAGACAGGCATGGCGAGGGCTCCTTCTTGCACCCCTCGTGCCCTTCCTGTGCACCGCCCACTATCACCCTTGACCGTTCACGATATGCGCGGGCCTCGAGCACTACGGCTACGCATGCCGATGGCCAGGCAAGGACATCTAGAGCTATCGATGCCTCTCGATACGTAGCGCCTCGTCTCCGTCTCGGCCGCCATCCTGGGCTTCTGCTGTCGGGCGCTTTTGCTGGGCCTGAGGCATCGGCCCCCAACAACCTGCAGAGCTCTCCATTCGGCGCCACAGCGATGCCTCTCCAATTCCACACCTATCGATAGGCCTCGATATCGATACTATCGATATCGAGGCCTATCGATAGGCCTCGATTCCTCCGCATGGGGCCTGGCCTCTCTAGCTTTCCCTCTGGGAGCACTTTGCCTCTCGGCACGCACCGCACACTCTCCCCATTGCCTGCGCTCCGTTCGGACCGGCCTCGAGCACCGTCCTTCTGCAGACCTTTGCTCACGACACCACCTCCACTCCTCTCAAGCCCTCTCAACGCCCATCCATTCCTCTCGAGGCACACACCCATCCTCTGCTCTCCCTTTCCCACGCCTCTGGCTCCACATCGACACGTATCGACAGCCACGGCTAAGCATCCAAAGCAATGCCTCCTCTCAGGCCTCCCTAATTCTCCCTCTCGACAGGCATGGCGAGGGCTCCTTCTTGCACCCCTCGTGCCCTTCCTGTGCACCGCCCACTATCACCCTTGACCGTTCACGATATGCGCGGGCCCGGAGCACTACGGCTACGCATGCGGATGGCCAGGCAAGGACATCTAGAGCTATCGATGCCTCTCGATACGTAGCGCCTCGTCTCCATCTCGGCCGCCATCCTGGGCTTCTGCTGTCGGGCGCTTTTGCTGGGCCTGAGGCATCGGCCCCCAACAACCTGCAGAGCTCTCCATTCGGCGCCACAGCGATGCCTCTCCAATTCCACACCTATCGATAGGCCTCGATATCGATACTATCGATATCGAGGCCTATCGATAGGCCTCGATTCCTCCGCATGGGGCCTGGCCTCTCTAGCTTTCCCTCTGGGAGCACTTTGCCTCTCGGTACGCACCGCACACTCTCCCCATTGCCTGCGCTCCGTTCGGCCCGGCCTCGAGCACCGTCCTTCTGCAGACCTTTGCTCACGACACCACCTCCACTCCTCTCAAGCCCTCTCAACGCCCATCCATTCCTCTCGAGGCACACACCCATCCTCTGCTCTCCCTTTCCCACGCCTCTGGCTCCACATCGACACATATCGACAGCCACGGCTAAGCATCCAAAGCAATGCCTCCTCTCAGGCCTCCCTAATTCTCCCCGTCGACAGGCATGGCGAGGGCTCCTTCTTGCACCCCTCGTGCCCTTCCTGTGCACCGCCCACTATCACCCTTGACCGTTCACGATATGCGCGGGCCCGGAGCACTACGGCTACGCATGCGGATGGCCAGGCAAGGACATCTAGAGCTATCGATGCCTCTCGATACGTAGCGCCTCGTCTCCGTCTCGGCCGCCATCCTGGGCTTCTGCTGTCGGGCGCTTTTGCTGGGCCTGAGGCATCGGCCCCCAACAACCTGCAGAGCTCTCCATTCGGCGCCACAGCGATGCCTCTCCAATTCCACACCTATCGATAGGCCTCGATATCGATACTATCGATATCGAGGCCTATCGATAGGCCTCGATTCCTCCGCATGGGGCCTGGCCTCTCTAGCTTTCCCTCTGGGAGCACTTTGCCTCTCGGCACGCACCGCACACTCTCCCCATTGCCTGCGCTCCGTTCGGACGGGCCTCGAGCACCGTCCTTCTGCAGACCTTTGCTCACGACACCACCTCCACTCCTCTCAAGCCCTCTCAACGCCCATCCATTCCTCTCGAGGCACACACCCATCCTCTGCTCTCCCTTTCCCACGCCTCTGGCTCCACATCGACACGTATCGACAGCCACGGCTAAGCATCCAAAGCAATGCCTCCTCTCAGGCCTCCCTAATTCTCCCTCTCGACAGGCATGGCGAGGGCTCCTTCTTGCACCCCTCGTGCCCTTCCTGTGCACCGCCCACTATCACCCTTGACCGTTCACGATATGCGCGGGCCCGGAGCACTACGGCTACGCATGCGGATGGCCAGGCAAGGACATCTAGAGCTATCGATGCCTCTCGATACGTAGCGCCTCGTCTCCGTCTCGGCCGCCATCCTGGGCTTCTGCTGTCGGGCGCTTTTGCTGGGCCTGAGGCATCGGCCCCCAACAACCTGCAGAGCTCTCCATTCGGCGCCACAGCGATGCCTCTCCAATTCCACACCTATCGATAGGCCTCGATATCGATACTATCGATATCGAGGCCTATCGATAGGCCTCGATTCCTCCGCATGGGGCCTGGCCTCTCTAGCTTTCCCTCTGGGAGCACTTTGCCTCTCGGTACGCACCGCACACTCTCCCCATTGCCTGCGCTCCGTTCGGCCCGGCCTCGAGCACCGTCCTTCTGCAGACCTTTGCTCACGACACCACCTCCACTCCTCTCAAGCCCTCTCAACGCCCATCCATTCCTCTCGAGGCACACACCCATCCTCTGCTCTCCCTTTCCCACGCCTCTGGCTCCACATCGACACATATCGACAGCCACGGCTAAGCATCCAAAGCAATGCCTCCTCTCAGGCCTCCCTAATTCTCCCCGTCGACAGGCATGGCGAGGGCTCCTTCTTGCACCCCTCGTGCCCTTCCTGTGCACCGCCCACTATC
Organism: Struthio camelus; assembly: GCF_040807025.1. Classification (NCBI taxonomy): domain Eukaryota; kingdom Metazoa; phylum Chordata; class Aves; order Struthioniformes; family Struthionidae; genus Struthio; species Struthio camelus. The sequence goes on along the minus strand of NC_090943.1, from coordinate 98,977,129 downwards.
ACCCTTGACCGTTCACGATATGCGCGGGCCCGGAGCACTACGGCTACGCATGCGGATGGCCAGGCAAGGACATCTAGAGCTATCGATGCCTCTCGATACGTAGCGCCTCGTCTCCGTCTCGGCCGCCATCCTGGGCTTCTGCTGTCGGGCGCTTTTGCTGGGCCTGAGGCATCGGCCCCCAACAACCTGCAGAGCTCTCCATTCGGCGCCACAGCGATGCCTCTCCAATTCCACACCTATCGATAGGCCTCGATATCGATACTATCGATATCGAGGCCTATCGATAGGCCTCGATTCCTCCGCATGGGGCCTGGCCTCTCTAGCTTTCCCTCTGGGAGCACTTTGCCTCTCGGCACACACCGCACACTCTCCCCATTGCCTGCGCTCCGTTCGGACCGGCCTCGAGCACCGTCCTTCTGCAGACCTTTGCTCACGACACCACCTCCACTCCTCTCAAGCCCTCTCAACGCCCATCCATTCCTCTCGAGGCACACACCCATCCTCTGCTCTCCCTTTCCCACGCCTCTGGCTCCACATCGACACATATCGACAGCCACGGCTAAGCATCCAAAGCAATGCCTCCTCTCAGGCCTCCCTAATTCTCCCTCTCGACAGGCATGGCGAGGGCTCCTTCTTGCACCCCTCGTGCCCTTCCTGTGCACCGCCCACTATCACCCTTGACCGTTCACGATATGCGCGGGCCCGGAGCACTACGGCTACGCATGCCGATGGCCAGGCAAGGACATCTAGAGCTATCGATGCCTCTCGATACGTAGCGCCTCGTCTCCGTCTCGGCCGCCATCCTGGGCTTCTGCTGTCGGGCGCTTTTGCTGGGCCTGAGGCATCGGCCCCCAACAACCTGCAGAGCTCTCCATTCGGCGCCACAGCGATGCCTCTCCAATTCCACACCTATCGATAGGCCTCGATATCGATACTATCGATATCGAGGCCTATCGATAGGCCTCGATTCCTCCGCATGGGGCCTGGCCTCTCTAGCTTTCCCTCTGGGAGCACTTTGCCTCTCGGCACACACCGCACACTCTCCCCATTGCCTGCGCTCCGTTCGGACCGGCCTCGAGCACCGTCCTTCTGCAGACCTTTGCTCACGACACCACCTCCACTCCTCTCAAGCCCTCTCAACGCCCATCCATTCCTCTCGAGGCACACACCCATCCTCTGCTCTCCCTTTTCCACGCCTCTGGCTCCACATCGACACGTATCGACAGCCACGGCTAAGCATCCAAAGCAATGCCTCTTCTCAGGCATCCCTAATTCTCCCTCTCGACAGGCATGGCGAGGGCTCCTTCTTGCACCGCTCGTGCCCTTCCTGTGCACCGCCCACTATCACCCTTGACCGTTCACGATATGCGCGGGCCCGGAGCACTACGGCTACGCATGCCGATGGCCAGGCAAGGACATCTAGAGCTATCGATGCCTCTCGATACGTAGCGCCTCGTCTCCGTCTCGGCCACCATCCTGGGCTTCTGCTGTCGGGCGCTTTTGCTGGGCCTGAGGCATCGGCCCCCAACAACCTGCAGAGCTCTCCATTCGGCGCCACAGCGATGCCTCTCCAATTCCACACCTATCGATAGGCCTCGATATCGATACTATCGATATCGAGGCCTATCGATAGGCCTCGATTCCTCCGCATGGGGCCTGGCCTCTCTAGCTTTCCCTCTGGGAGCACTTTGCCTCTCGGCACGCACCGCACACTCTCCCCATTGCCTGCGCTCCGTTCGGACCGGCCTCGAGCACCGTCCTTCTGCAGACCTTTGCTCACGACACCACCTCCACTCCTCTCAAGCCCTCTCAACGCCCATCCATTCCTCTCGAGGCACACACCCATCCTCTGCTCTCCCTTTCCCACGCCTCTGGCTCCACATCAACACATATCGACAGCCACGGCTAAGCATCCAAAGCAATGCCTCCTCTCAGGCCTCCCTAATTCTCCCCGTCGACAGGCATGTCGAGGGCTCCTTCTTGCACCCCTCGTGCCCTTCCTGTGCACCGCCCACTATCACCCTTGACCGTTCACGATATGCGCGGGCCCGGAGCACTACGGCTACGCATGCCGATGGCCAGGCAAGGACATCTAGAGCTATCGATGCCTCTCGATACGTAGCGCCTCGTCTCCGTCTCGGCCGCCATCCTGGGCTTCTGCTGTCGGGCGCTTTTGCTGGGCCTGAGGCATCGGCCCCCAACAACCTGCAGAGCTCTCCATTCGGCGCCACAGCGATGCCTCTCCAATTCCACACCTATCGATAGGCCTCGATATCGATACTATCCATATCGAGGCCTATCGATAGGCCTCGATTCCTTCGCATGGGGCCTGGCCTCTCTAGCTTTCCCTCTGGGAGCACTTTGCCTCTCGGCACGCACCGCACACTCTCCCCATTGCCTGCGCTCCGTTCGGACCGGCCTCGAACACCGTCCTTCTGCAGACCTTTGCTCACGACACCACCTCCACTCCTCTCAAGCCCTCTCAACGCCCATCCATTCCTCTCGAGGCACACACCCATCCTCTGCTCTCCCTTTCCCACGCCTCTGGCTACACATCGACACGTATCGACAGCCACGGCTAAGCATCCAAAGCAATGCCTCCTCTCAGGCCTCCCTAATTCTCCCCGTAGACAGGCATGGCGAGGGCTCCTTCTTGCACCCCTCGTGCCCTTCCTGTGCACCGCCCACTATCACCCTTGACCGTTCACGATATGCGCGGGCCTCGAGCACTACGGCTACGCATGCCGATGGCCAGGCAAGGACATCTAGAGCTATCGATGCCTCTCGATACGTAGCGCCTCGTCTCCGTCTCGGCCGCCATCCTGGGCTTCTGCTGTCGGGCGCTTTTGCTGGGCCTGAGGCATCGGCCCCCAACAACCTGCAGAGCTCTCCATTCGGCGCCACAGCGATGCCTCTCCAATTCCACACCTATCGATAGGCCTCGATATCGATACTATCGATATCGAGGCCTATCGATAGGCCTCGATTCCTCCGCATGGGGCCTGGCCTCTCTAGCTTTCCCTCTGGGAGCACTTTGCCTCTCGGCACGCACCGCACACTCTCCCCATTGCCTGCGCTCCGTTCGGCCCGGCCTCGAGCACCGTCCTTCTGCAGACCTTTGCTCACGACACCACCTCCACTCCTCCCAAGCCCTCTCAACGCCCATCCATTCCTCTCGAGGCACACACCCATCCTCTGCTCTCCCTTTCCCACGCCTCTGGCTCCACATCGACACGTATCGACAGCCACGGCTAAGCATCCAAAGCAATGCCTCCTCTCAGGCCTCCCTAATTCTCCCCGTCGACAGGCATGGCGAGGGCTCCTTCTTGCACCCCTCGTGCCCTTCCTGTGCACCGCCCACTATCACCCTTGACCGTTCACGATATGCGCGGGCCCGGAGCACTACGGCTACGCATGCCGATGGCCAGGCAAGGACATCTAGAGCTATCGATGCCTCTCGATACGTAGCGCCTCGTCTCCGTCTCGGCCGCCATCCTGGGTTTTTGCTGTCGGGCGCTTTTGCTGGGCCTGAGGCATCGGCCCCCAACAACCTGCAGAGCTCTCCATTCGGCGCCACAGCGATGCCTCTCCAATTCCACACCTATCGATAGGCCTCGATATCGATACTATCGATATCGAGGCCTATCGATAGGCCTCGATTCCTCCGCATGGGGCCTGGCCTCTCTAGCTTTCCCTCTGGGAGCACTCTGCCTCTCGGCACGCACCGCACACCCTCCCCATTGCCTGCGCTCCGTTCGGACCGGCCTCGAGCACCGTCCTTCTGCAGACCTTTGCTCACGACACCACCTCCACTCCTCTCAAGCCCTCTCAACGCCCATCCATTCCTCTCGAGGCACACACCCATCCTCTGCTCTCCCTTTCCCACGCCTCTGGCTCCACATCGACACGTATCGACAGCCACGGCTAAGCATCCAAAGCAATGCCTCCTCTCAGGCCTCCCTAATTCTCCCCGTCGACAGGCATGGCGAGGGCTCCTTCTTGCACCCCTCGTGCCCTTCCTGTGCACCGCCCACTATCACCCTTGACCGTTCACGATATGCGCGGGCCCGGAGCACTACGGCTACGCATGCGGATGGCCAGGCAAGGACATCTAGAGCTATCGATGCCTCTCGATACGTAGCGCCTCGTCTCCGTCTCGGCCGCCATCCTGGGCTTCTGCTGTCGGGCGCTTTTGCTGGGCCTGAGGCATCGGCCCCCAACAACCTGCAGAGCTCTCCATTCGGCGCCACAGCGATGCCTCTCCAATTCCACACCTATCGATAGGCCTCGATATCGATACTATCGATATCGAGGCCTATCGATAGGCCTCGATTCCTCCGCATGGGGCCTGGCCTCTCTAGCTTTCCCTCTGGGAGCACTTTGCCTCTCGGCACGCACCGCACACTCTCCCCATTGCCTGCGCTCCGTTCGGACCGGCCTCGAGCACCGTCCTTCTGCAGACCTTTGCGCACGACACCACCTCCACTCCTCTCAAGCCCTCTCAACGCCCATCCATTCCTCTCGAGGCACACACCCATCCTCTCCTCTCCCTTTCCCACGCCTCTGGCTCCACATCGACACGTATCGACAGCCACGGCTAAGCATCCAAAGCAATGCCTCCTCTCAGGCCTCCCAAATTCTCCCCGTAGACAGGCATGGCGAGGGCTCCTTCTTGCACCCCTCGTGCCCTTCCTGTGCACCGCCCACTATCACCCTTGACCGTTCACGATATGCGCGGGCCCGGAGCACTACGGCTACGCATGCCGATGGCCAGGCAAGGACATCTAGAGCTATCGATGCCTCTCGATACGTAGCGCCTCGTCTCCGTCTCGGCCGCCATCCTGGGCTTTTGCTGTCGGGCGCTTTTGCTGGGCCTGAGGCATCGGCCCCCAACAACCTGCAGAGCTCTCCATTCGGCGCCACAGCGATGCCTCTCCAATTCCACACCTATCGATAGGCCTCGATATCGATACTATCGATATCGAGGCCTATCGATAGGCCTCGATTCCTCCGCATGGGGCCTGGCCTCTCTAGCTTTCCCTCTGGGAGCACTCTGCCTCTCGGCACGCACCGCACACTCTCCCCATTGCCTGCGCTCCGTTCGGACCGGCCTCGAGCACCGTCCTTCTGCAGACCTTTGCTCATGACACCACCTCCACTCCTCTCAAGCCCTCTCAACGCCCATCCATTCCTCTCGAGGCACACACCCATCCTCTGCTCTCCCTTTCCCACGCCTCTGGCTCCACATCGACACGTATCGACAGCCACGGCTAAGCATCCAAAGCAATGCCTCCTCTCAGGCCTCCCTAATTCTCCCCGTCGACAGGCATGGCGAGGGCTCCTTCTTGCACCCCTCGTGCCCTTCCTGTGCACCGCCCACTATCACCCTTGACCGTTCACGATATGCGCGGGCCCGGAGCACTACGGCTACGCATGCCGATGGCCAGGCAAGGACATCTAGAGCTATCGATGCCTCTCGATACGTAGCGCCTCGTCTCCGTCTCGGCCGCCATCCTGGGCTTCTGCTGTCGGGCGCTTTTGCTGGGCCTGACGCATCGGCCCCCAACAACCTGCAGAGCTCTCCATTCGGCGCCACAGCGATGCCTCTCCAATTCCACACCTATCGATAGGCCTCGATATCGATACTATCGATATCGAGGCCTATCGATAGGCCTCGATTCCTCCGCATGGGGACTGGCCTCTCTAGCTTTCCCTCTGGGAGCACTTTGCCTCTCGGCACGCACCACACACTCTCCCCATTGCCTGCGCTCCGTTCGGACCGGCCTCGAGCACCGTCCTTCTGCAGACCTTTGCTCACGACACCACCTCCACTCCTCTCAAGCCCTCTCAACACCCATCCATTCCTCTCGAGGCACACACCCATCCTCTGCTCTCCCTTTCCCACGCCTCTGGCTCCACATCGACACGTATCGACAGCCACGGCTAAGCATCCAAAGCAATGCCTCCTCTCAGGCCTCCCTAATTCTCCCCGTCGACAGGCATGGCGAGGGCTCCTTCTTGCACCCCTCGTGCCCTTCCTGTGCACCGCCCACTATCACCCTTGACCGTTCACGATATGCGCGGGCCCGGAGCACTACGGCTACGCATGCCGATGGCCAGGCAAGGACATCTAGAGCTATCGATGCCTCTCGATACGTAGCGCCTCGTCTCCGTCTCGGCCGCCATCCTGGGCTTCTGCTGTCGGGCGCTTTTGCTGGGCCTGAGGCATCGGCCCCCAACAACCTGCAGAGCTCTCCATTCGGCGCCACAGCGATGCCTCTCCAATTCCACACCTATCGATAGGCCTCGATATCGATACTATCGATATCGAGGCCTATCGATAGGCCTCGATTCCTCCGCATGGGGCCTGGCCTCTCTAGCTTTCCCTCTGGGAGCACTTTGCCTCTCGGCACGCACCGCACACTCTCCCCATTGCCTGCGCTCCGTTCGGACCGGCCTCGAGCACCGTCCTTCTGCAGACCTTTGCGCACGACACCACCTCCACTCCTCTCAAGCCCTCTCAACGCCCATCCATTCCTCTCGAGGCACACACCCATCCTCTGCTCTCCCTTTCCCACACCTCTGGCTCCACATCGACACGTATCGACAGCCACGGCTAAGCATCCAAAGCAATGCCTCCTCTCAGGCCTCCCTAATTCTCCCCGTCGACAGGCATGGCGAGGGCTCCTTCTTGCACCCCTCGTGCCCTTCCTGTGCACCGCCCACTATCACCCTTGACCGGTCACGATATGCGCGGGCCTCGAGCACTACGGCTACGCATGCGGATGGCCAGGCAAGGACATCTAGAGCTATCGATGCCTCTCGATACGTAGCGCCTCGTCTCCGTCTCGGCCGCCATCCTGGGCTTTTGCTGTCGGGCGCTTTTGCTGGGCCTGAGGCATCGGCCCCCAACAACCTGCAGAGCTCTCCATTCGGCGCCACAGCGATGCCTCTCCAATTCCACACCTATCGATAGGCCTCGATATCGATACTATCGATATCGAGGCCTATCGATAGGCCTCGATTCCTCCGCATGGGGCCTGGCCTCTCTAGCTTTCCCTCTGGGAGCACTTTGCCTCTCGGCACGCACCGCACACTCTCCCCATTGCCTGCGCTCCGTTCGGCCCGGCCTCGAGCACCGTCCTTCTGCAGACCTTTGCTCATGACACCACCTCCACTCCTCTCAAGCCCTCTCAACGCCCATCCATTCCTGTCGAGGCACACACCCATCCTCTGCTCTCCCTTTCCCACACCTCTGGCTACACATCGACACGTATCGACAGCCACGGCTAAGCATCCAAAGCAATGCCTCCTCTCAGGCCTCCCTAATTCTCCCCGTAGACAGGCATGGCGAGGGCTCCTTCTTGCAACCCTCGTGCCCTTCCTGTGCACCGCCCACTATCACCCTTGACCGTTCACGATATGTGCGGGCCCGGAGCACTACGGCTACGCATGCCGATGGCCAGGCAAGGACATCTAGAGCTATCGATGCCTCTCGATACGTAGAGCCTCGTCTCCGTCTCGGCCGCCATCCTGGGCTTCTGCTGTCGGGCGCTTTTGCTGGGCCTGACGCATCGGCCCCCAACAACCTGCAGAGCTCTCCATTCGGCGCCACAGCGATGCCTCTCCAATTCCACACCTATCGATAGGCCTCGATATCGATACTATCGATATCGAGGCCTATCGATAGGCCTCGATTCCTCCGCATGGGGCCTGGCCTCTCTAGCTTTCCCTCTGGGAGCACTTTGCCTCTCGGCACGCACCGCACACTCTCCCCATTGCCTGCGCTCCGTTCGCACCGGCCTCGAGCACCGTCCTTCTGCAGACCTTTGCTCATGACACCACCTCCACTCCTCTCAAGCCCTCTCAACGCCCATCCATTCCTCTCGAGGCACACACCCATCCTCTGCTCTCCCTTTCCCACGCCTCTGGCTCCACATCGACACGTATCAACAGCCACGGCTAAGCATCCAAAGCAATGCCTCCTCTCAGGCCTCCCTAATTCTCCCCGTCGACAGGCATGTCGAGGGCTCCTTCTTGCACCCCTCGTGCCCTTCCTGTGCACCGCCCACTATCACCCTTGACCGTTCACGATATGCGCGGGCCCGGAGCACTACGGCTACGCATGCGGATGGCCAGGCAAGGACATCTAGAGCTATCGATGCCTCTCGATACGTAGCGCCTCGTCTCCGTCTCGGCCGCCATCCTGGGCTTCTGCTGTCGGGCGCTTTTGCTGGGCCTGACGCATCGGCCCCCAACAACCTGCAGAGCTCTCCATTCGGCGCCACAGCGATGCCTCTCCAATTCCACACCTATCGATAGGCCTCGATATCGATACTATCGATATCGAGGCCTATCGATAGGCCTCGATTCCTCCGCATGGGGACTGGCCTCTCTAGCTTTCCCTCTGGGAGCACTTTGCCTCTCGGCACGCACCACACACTCTCCCCATTGCCTGCGCTCCGTTCGGCCCGGCCTCGAGCACCGTCCTTCTGCAGACCTTTGCTCACGACACCACCTCCACTCCTCTCAAGCCCTCTCAACACCCATCCATTCCTCTCGAGGCACACACCCATCCTCTGCTCTCCCTTTCCCACGCCTCTGGCTACACATCGACACGTATCGACAGCCACGGCTAAGCATCCAAAGCAATGCCTCCTCTCAGGCCTCCCTAATTCTCCCCGTCGACAGGCATGGCGAGGGCTCCTTCTTGCACCCCTCGTGCCCTTCCTGTGCACCGCCCACTATCACCCTTGACCGTTCACGATATGCGCGGGCCCGGAGCACTACGGCTACGCATGCGGATGGCCAGGCAAGGACATCTAGAGCTATCGATGCCTCTCGATACGTAGCGCCTCGTCTCCGTCTCGGCCGCCATCCTGGGCTTCTGCTGTCGGGCGCTTTTGCTGGGCCTGAGGCATCGGCCCCCAACAACCTGCAGAGCTCTCCATTCGGCGCCACAGCGATGCCTCTCCAATTCCACACCTATCGATAGGCCTCGATTCCTCCGCATGGGGCCTGGCCTCTCTAGCTTTCCCTCTGGGAGCACTTTGCCTCTCGGCACGCACCGCACACTCTCCCCATTGCCTGCGCTCCGTTCGGACCGGCCTCGAGCACCGTCCTTCTGCAGACCTTTGCGCACGACACCACCTCCACTCCTCTCAAGCCCTCTCAACGCCCATCCATTCCTCTCGAGGCACACACCCATCCTCTGCTCTCCCTTTCCCACGCCTCTGGCTACACATCGACACGTATCGACAGCCACGGCTAAGCATCCAAAGCAATGCCTCCTCTCAGGCCTCCCTAATTCTCCCCGTCGACAGGCATGGCGAGGGCTCCTTCTTGCACCCCTCGTGCCCTTCCTGTGCACCGCCCACTATCACCCTTGACCGTTCACGATATGCGCGGGCCTCGAGCACTACGGCTACGCATGCGGATGGCCAGGCAAGGACATCTAGAGCTATCGATGCCTCTCGATACGTAGCGCCTCGTCTCCGTCTCGGCCGCCATCCTGGGCTTTTGCTGTCGGGCGCTTTTGCTGGGCCTGAGGCATCGGCCCCCAACAACCTGCAGAGCTCTCCATTCGGCGCCACAGCGATGCCTCTCCAATTCCACACCTATCGATAGGCCTCGATATCGATACTATCGATATCGAGGCCTATCGATAGGCCTCGATTCCTCCGCATGGGGCCTGGCCTCTCTAGCTTTCCCTCTGGGAGCACTTTGCCTCTCGGCACGCACCGCACACTCTCCCCATTGCCTGCGCTCCGTTCGGCCCGGCCTCGAGCACCGTCCTTCTGCAGACCTTTGCTCATGACACCACCTCCACTCCTCTCAAGCCCTCTCAACGCCCATCCATTCCTGTCGAGGCACACACCCATCCTCTGCTCTCCCTTTCCCACACCTCTGGCTACACATCGACACGTATCGACAGCCACGGCTAAGCATCCAAAGCAATGCCTCCTCTCAGGCCTCCCTAATTCTCCCCGTAGACAGGCATGGCGAGGGCTCCTTCTTGCACCCCTCGTGCCCTTCCTGTGCACCGCCCACTATCACCCTTGACCGTTCACGATATGTGCGGGCCCGGAGCACTACGGCTACGCATGCCGATGGCCAGGCAAGGACATCTAGAGCTATCGATGCCTCTCGATACGTAGCGCCTCGTCTCCGTCTCGGCCGCCATCCTGGGCTTCTGCTGTCGGGCGCTTTTGCTGGGCCTGACGCATCGGCCCCCAACAACCTGCAGAGCTCTCCATTCGGCGCCACAGCGATGCCTCTCCAATTCCACACCTATCGATAGGCCTCGATATCGATACTATCGATATCGAGGCCTATCGATAGGCCTCGATTCCTCCGCATGGGGCCTGGCCTCTCTAGCTTTCCCTCTGGGAGCACTTTGCCTCTCGGCACGCACCGCACACTCTCCCCATTGCCTGCGCTCCGTTCGCACCGGCCTCGAGCACCGTCCTTCTGCAGACCTTTGCTCATGACACCACCTCCACTCCTCTCAAGCCCTCTCAACGCCCATCCATTCCTCTCGAGGCACACACCCATCCTCTGCTCTCCCTTTCCCACGCCTCTGGCTCCACATCGACACGTATCAACAGCCACGGCTAAGCATCCAAAGCAATGCCTCCTCTCAGGCCTCCCTAATTCTCCCCGTCGACAGGCATGTCGAGGGCTCCTTCTTGCACCGCTCGTGCCCTTCCTGTGCACCGCCCACTATCACCCTTGACCGTTCACGATATGCGCGGGCCCGGAGCACTACGGCTACGCATGCCGATGGCCAGGCAAGGACATCTAGAGCTATCGATGCCTCTCGATACGTAGCGCCTCGTCTCCGTCTCGGCCGCCATCCTGGGCTTCTGCTGTCGGGCGCTTTTGCTGGGCCTGAGGCATCGGCCCCCAACAACCTGCAGAGCTCTCCATTCGGCGCCACAGCGATGCCTCTCCAATTCCACACCTATCGATAGGCCTCGATATCGATACTATCGATATCGAGGCCTATCGATAGGCCTCGATTCCTCCGCATGGGGCCTGGCCTCTCTAGCTTTCCCTCTGGGAGCACTTTGCCTCTCGGCACGCACCGCACACTCTCCCCATTGCCTGCGCTCCGTTCGGACCGGCCTCGAGCACCGTCCTTCTGCAGACCTTTGCTCACGACACCACCTCCACTCCTCTCAAGCCCTCTCAACACCCATCCATTCCTCTCGAGGCACACACCCATCCTCTGCTCTCCCTTTCCCACGCCTCTGGCTCCACATCGACACGTATCGACAGCCACGGCTAAGCATCCAAAGCAATGCCTCCTCTCAGGCCTCCCTAATTCTCCCCGTCGACAGGCATGGCGAGGGCTCCTTCTTGCACCCCTCGTGCCCTTCCTGTGCACCGCCCACTATCACCCTTGACCGTTCACGATATGCGCGGGCCCGGAGCACTACGGCTACGCATGCCGATGGCCAGGCAAGGACATCTAGAGCTATCGATGCCTCTCGATACGTAGCGCCTCGTCTCCATCTCGGCCGCCATCCTGGGCTTTTGCTGTCGGGCGCTTTTGCTGGGCCTGAGGCATCGGCCCCCAACAACCTGCAGAGCTCTCCATTCGGCGCCACAGCGATGCCTCTCCAATTCCACACCTATCGATAGGCCTCGATTCCTCCGCATGGGGCCTGGCCTCTCTAGCTTTCCCTCTGGGAGCACTTTGCCTCTCGGCACGCACCGCACACTCTCCCCATTGCCTGCGCTCCGTTCGGACCGGCCTCGAGCACCGTCCTTCTGCAGACCTTTGCTCACGACACCACCTCCACTCCTCCCAAGCCCTCTCAACGCCCATCCATTCCTCTCGAGGCACACACCCATCCTCTGCTCTCCCTTTCCCACGCCTCTGGCTACACATCGACACGTATCGACAGCCACGGCTAAGCATCCAAAGCAATGCCTCCTCTCAGGCCTCCCTAATTCTCCCCGTCGACAGGCATGGCGAGGGCTCCTTCTTGCACCCCTCGTGCCCTTCCTGTGCACCGCCCACTATCACCCTTGACCGTTCACGATATGCGCGGGCCCGGAGCACTACGGCTACGCATGCGGATGGCCAGGCAAGGACATCTAGAGCTATCGATGCCTCTCGATACGTAGCGCCTCGTCTCCGTCTCGGCCGCCATCCTGGGCTTCTGCTGTCGGGCGCTTTTGCTGGGCCTGAGGCATCGGCCCCCAACAACCTGCAGAGCTCTCCATTCGGCGCCACAGCGATGCCTCTCCAATTCCACACCTATCGATAGGCCTCGATTCCTCCGCATGGGGCCTGGCCTCTCTAGCTTTCCCTCTGGGAGCACTTTGCCTCTCGGCACGCACCGCACACTCTCCCCATTGCCTGCGCTCCGTTCGGACCGGCCTCGAGCACCGTCCTTCTGCAGACCTTTGCGCACGACACCACCTCCACTCCTCTCAAGCCCTCTCAACGCCCATCCATTCCTCTCGAGGCACACACCCATCCTCTGCTCTCCCTTTCCCACGCCTCTGGCTACACATCGACACGTATCGACAGCCACGGCTAAGCATCCAAAGCAATGCCTCCTCTCAGGCCTCCCTAATTCTCCCCGTCGACAGGCATGGCGAGGGCTCCTTCTTGCACCCCTCGTGCCCTTCCTGTGCACCGCCCACTATCACCCTTGACCGTTCACGATATGCGCGGGCCTCGAGCACTACGGCTACGCATGCGGATGGCCAGGCAAGGACATCTAGAGCTATCGATGCCTCTCGATACGTAGCGCCTCGTCTCCGTCTCGGCCGCCATCCTGGGCTTTTGCTGTCGGGCGCTTTTGCTGGGCCTGAGGCATCGGCCCCCAACAACCTGCAGAGCTCTCCATTCGGCGCCACAGCGATGCCTCTCCAATTCCACACCTATCGATAGGCCTCGATATCGATACTATCGATATCGAGGCCTATCGATAGGCCTCGATTCCTCCGCATGGGGCCTGGCCTCTCTAGCTTTCCCTCTGGGAGCACTTTGCCTCTCGGCACGCACCGCACACTCTCCCCATTGCCTGCGCTCCGTTCGGCCCGGCCTCGAGCACCGTCCTTCTGCAGACCTTTGCTCATGACACCACCTCCACTCCTCTCAAGCCCTCTCAACGCCCATCCATTCCTGTCGAGGCACACACCCATCCTCTGCTCTCCCTTTCCCACACCTCTGGCTACACATCGACACGTATCGACAGCCACGGCTAAGCATCCAAAGCAATGCCTCCTCTCAGGCCTCCCTAATTCTCCCCGTAGACAGGCATGGCGAGGGCTCCTTCTTGCACCCCTCGTGCCCTTCCTGTGCACCGCCCACTATCACCCTTGACCGTTCACGATATGTGCGGGCCCGGAGCACTACGGCTACGCATGCCGATGGCCAGGCAAGGACATCTAGAGCTATCGATGCCTCTCAATACGTAGCGCCTCGTCTCCGTCTCGGCCGCCATCCTGGGCTTCTGCTGTCGGGCGCTTTTGCTGGGCCTGACGCATCGGCCCCCAACAACCTGCAGAGCTCTCCATTCGGCGCCACAGCGATGCCTCTCCAATTCCACACCTATCGATAGGCCTCGATATCGATACTATCGATATCGAGGCCTATCGATAGGCCTCGATTCCTCCGCATGGGGCCTGGCCTCTCTAGCTTTCCCTCTGGGAGCACTTTGCCTCTCGGCACGCACCGCACACTCTCCCCATTGCCTGCGCTCCGTTCGCACCGGCCTCGAGCACCGTCCTTCTGCAGACCTTTGCTCATGACACCACCTCCACTCCTCTCAAGCCCTCTCAACGCCCATCCATTCCTCTCGAGGCACACACCCATCCTCTGCTCTCCCTTTCCCACGCCTCTGGCTCCACATCGACACGTATCAACAGCCACGGCTAAGCATCCAAAGCAATGCCTCCTCTCAGGCCTCCCTAATTCTCCCCGTCGACAGGCATGTCGAGGGCTCCTTCTTGCACCGCTCGTGCCCTTCCTGTGCACCGCCCACTATCACCCTTGACCGTTCACGATATGCGCGGGCCCGGAGCACTACGGCTACGCATGCCGATGGCCAGGCAAGGACATCTAGAGCTATCGATGCCTCTCGATACGTAGCGCCTCGTCTCCGTCTCGGCCGCCATCCTGGGCTTCTGCTGTCGGGCGCTTTTGCTGGGCCTGAGGCATCGGCCCCCAACAACCTGCAGAGCTCTCCATTCGGCGCCACAGCGATGCCTCTCCAATTCCACACCTATCGATAGGCCTCGATATCGATACTATCGATATCGAGGCCTATCGATAGGCCTCGATTCCTCCGCATGGGGCCTGGCCTCTCTAGCTTTCCCTCTGGGAGCACTTTGCCTCTCGGCACGCACCGCACACTCTCCCCATTGCCTGCGCTCCGTTCGGACCGGCCTCGAGCACCGTCCTTCTGCAGACCTTTGCTCACGACACCACCTCCACTCCTCTCAAGCCCTCTCAACACCCATCCATTCCTCTCGAGGCACACACCCATCCTCTGCTCTCCCTTTCCCACGCCTCTGGCTCCACATCGACACGTATCGACAGCCACGGCTAAGCATCCAAAGCAATGCCTCCTCTCAGGCCTCCCTAATTCTCCCCGTCGACAGGCATGGCGAGGGCTCCTTCTTGCACCCCTCGTGCCCTTCCTGTGCACCGCCCACTATCACCCTTGACCGTTCACGATATGCGCGGGCCCGGAGCACTACGGCTACGCATGCCGATGGCCAGGCAAGGACATCTAGAGCTATCGATGCCTCTCGATACGTAGCGCCTCGTCTCCATCTCGGCCGCCATCCTGGGCTTTTGCTGTCGGGCGCTTTTGCTGGGCCTGAGGCATCGGCCCCCAACAACCTGCAGAGCTCTCCATTCGGCGCCACAGCGATGCCTCTCCAATTCCACACCTATCGATAGGCCTCGATTCCTCCGCATGGGGCCTGGCCTCTCTAGCTTTCCCTCTGGGAGCACTTTGCCTCTCGGCACGCACCGCACACTCTCCCCATTGCCTGCGCTCCGTTCGGACCGGCCTCGAGCACCGTCCTTCTGCAGACCTTTGCTCACGACACCACCTCCACTCCTCCCAAGCCCTCTCAACGCCCATCCATTCCTCTCGAGGCACACACCCATCCTCTGCTCTCCCTTTCCCACGCCTCTGGCTACACATCGACACGTATCGACAGCCACGGCTAAGCATCCAAAGCAATGCCTCCTCTCAGGCCTCCCTAATTCTCCCCGTCGACAGGCATGGCGAGGGCTCCTTCTTGCACCCCTCGTGCCCTTCCTGTGCACCGCCCACTATCACCCTTGACCGTTCACGATATGCGCGGGCCCGGAGCACTACGCCTACGCATGCCTATGGCCAGGCAAGGACATCTAGAGCTATCGATGCCTCTCGATACGTAGCGCCTCGTCTCCGTCTCGGCCGCCATCCTGGGCTTCTGCTGTCGGGCGCTTTTGCTGGGCCTGAGGCATCGGCCCCCAACAACCTGCAGAGCTCTCCATTCGGCGCCACAGCGATGCCTCTCCAATTCCACACCTATCGATAGGCCTCGATATCGATACTATCGATATCGAGGCCTATCGATAGGCCTCGATTCCTCCGCATGGGGCCTGGCCTCTCTAGCTTTCCCTCTGGGAGCACTTTGCCTCTCGGCACGCACCGCACACTCTCCCCATTGCCTGCGCTCCGTTCGGACCGGCCTCGAGCACCGTCCTTCTGCAGACCTTTGCTCACGACACCACCTCCACTCCTCTCAAGCCCTCTCAACGCCCATCCATTCCTCTCGAGGCACACACCCATCCTCTGCTCTCCCTTTCCCACACCTCTGGCTCCACATCGACACGTATCGACAGCCACGGCTAAGCATCCAAAGCAATGCCTCCTCTCAGGCCTCCCTAATTCTCCCCGTCGACAGGCATGGCGAGGGCTCCTTCTTGCACCCCTCGTGCCCTTCCTGTGCACCGCCCACTATCACCCTTGACCGTTCACGATATGCGCGGGCCCGGAGCACTACGGCTACACATGCCGATGGCCAGGCAAGGACATCTAGAGCTATCGATGCCTCTCGATACGTAGCGCCTCGTCTCCGTCTCGGCCGCCATCCTGGGCTTCTGCTGTCGGGCGCTTTTGCTGGGCCTGAGGCATCGGCCCCCAACAACCTGCAGAGCTCTCCATTCGGCGCCACAGCGATGCCTCTCCAATTCCACACCTATCGATAGGCCTCGATATCGATACTATCGATATCGAGCCCTATCGATAGGCCTCGATTCCTCCGCATGGGGCCTGGCCTCTCTAGCTTTCCCTCTGGGAGCACTTTGCCTCTCGGCACGCACCGCACACTCTCCCCATTGCCTGCGCTCCGTTCGGACCGGCCTCGAGCACCGTCCTTCTGCAGACCTTTGCTCACGACACCACCTCCACTCCTCTCAAGCCCTCTCAACGCCCATCCATTCCTCTCGAGGCACACACCCATCCTCTGCTCTCCCTTTCCCACGCCTCTGGCTACACATCGACACGTATCGACAGCCACGGCTAAGCATCCAAAGCAATGCCTCCTCTCAGGCCTCCCTAATTCTCCCCGTCGACAGGCATGGCGAGGGCTCCTTCTCGCACCCCTCGTGCCCTTCCTGTGCACCGCCCACTATCACCCTTGACCGTTCACGATATGCGTGGGCCCGGAGCACTACGGCTACGCATGCCGATGGCCAGGCAAGGACATCTAGAGCTATCGATGCCTCTCGATACGTAGCGCCTCGTCTCCGTCTCGGCCGCCATCCTGGGCTTTTGCTGTCGGGCGCTTTTGCTGGGCCTGAGGCATCGGCCCCCAACAACCTGCAGAGCTCTCCATTCGGCGCCACAGCGATGCCTCTCCAATTCCACACCTATCGATAGGCCTCGATTCCTCCGCATGGGGCCTGGCCTCTCTAGCTTTCCCTCTGGGAGCACTTTGCCTCTCGGCACGCACCGCACACTCTCCCCATTGCCTGCGCTCCGTTCGGACCGGCCTCGAGCACCGTCCTTCTGCAGACCTTTGCTCACGACACCACCTCCACTCCTCCCAAGCCCTCTCAACGCCCATCCATTCCTCTCGAGGCACACACCCATCCTCTGCTCTCCCTTTCCCACGCCTCTGGCTCCACATCGACACGTATCGACAGCCACGGCTAAGCATCCAAAGCAATGCCTCCTCTCAGGCCTCCCTAATTCTCCCCGTCGACAGGCATGGCGAGGGCTCCTTCTCGCACCCCTCGTGCCCTTCCTGTGCACCGCCCACTATCACCCTTGACCGTTCACGATATG
This sequence comes from Struthio camelus, assembly GCF_040807025.1. Lineage (NCBI taxonomy): Eukaryota > Metazoa > Chordata > Aves > Struthioniformes > Struthionidae > Struthio > Struthio camelus. The sequence continues at coordinate 98,959,814 of NC_090943.1, read as the reverse complement.
CGTGGGCCCGGAGCACTACGCCTACGCATGCCTATGGCCAGGCAAGGACATCTAGAGCTATCGATGCCTCTCGATACGTAGCGCCTCGTCTCCGTCTCGGCCGCCATCCTGGGCTTCTGCTGTCGGGCGCTTTTGCTGGGCCTGAGGCATCGGCCCCCAACAACCTGCAGAGCTCTCCATTCGGCGCCACAGCGATGCCTCTCCAATTCCACACCTATCGATAGGCCTCGATATCGATACTATCGATATCGAGGCCTATCGATAGGCCTCGATTCCTCCGCATGGGGCCTGGCCTCTCTAGCTTTCCCTCTGGGAGCACTTTGCCTCTCGGCACGCACCGCACACTCTCCCCATTGCCTGCGCTCCGTTCGGACCGGCCTCGAGCACCGTCCTTCTGCAGACCTTTGCTCACGACACCACCTCCACTCCTCTCAAGCCCTCTCAACGCCCATCCATTCCTCTCGAGGCACACATCCATCCTCTGCTCTCCCTTTCCCACACCTCTGGCTCCACATCGACACGTATCGACAGCCACGGCTAAGCATCCAAAGCAATGCCTCCTCTCAGGCCTCCCTAATTCTCCCCGTCGACAGGCATGGCGAGGGCTCCTTCTTGCACCCCTCGTGCCCTTCCTGTGCACCGCCCACTATCACCCTTGACCTTTCACGGTATGCGCGGGCCCGGAGCACTACGGCTACACATGCCGATGGCCAGGCTAGGACATCTAGAGCTATCGATGCCTCTCGATACGTAGCGCCTCGTCTCCGTCTCGGCCGCCATCCTGGGCTTCTGCTGTCGGGCGCTTTTGCTGGGCCTGAGGCATCGGCCCCCAACAACCTGCAGAGCTCTCCATTCGGCGCCACAGCGATGCCTCTCCAATTCCACACCTATCGATAGGCCTCGACATCGATACTATCGATATCGAGGCCTATCGATAGGCCTCGATTCCTCCGCATGGGGCCTGGCCTCTCTAGCTTTCCCTCTGGGAGCACTTTGCCTCTCGGCACGCACCGCACACTCTCCCCATTGCCTGCGCTCCGTTCGGCCCGGCCTCGAGCACCGTCCTTCTGCAGACCTTTGCTCATGACACCACCTCCACTCCTCTCAAGCCCTCTCAACGCCCATCCATTCCTGTCGAGGCACACACCCATCCTCTGCTCTCCCTTTCCCACACCTCTGGCTACACATCGACACGTATCGACAGCCACGGCTAAGCATCCAAAGCAATGCCTCCTCTCAGGCCTCCCTAATTCTCCCCGTAGACAGGCATGGCGAGGGCTCCTTCTTGCAACCCTCGTGCCCTTCCTGTGCACCGCCCACTATCACCCTTGACCGTTCACGATATGTGCGGGCCCGGAGCACTACGGCTACGCATGCCGATGGCCAGGCAAGGACATCTAGAGCTATCGATGCCTCTCGATACGTAGCGCCTCGTCTCCGTCTCGGCCGCCATCCTGGGCTTCTGCTGTCGGGCGCTTTTGCTGGGCCTGACGCATCGGCCCCCAACAACCTGCAGAGCTCTCCATTCGGCGCCACAGCGATGCCTCTCCAATTCCACACCTATCGATAGGCCTCGATATCGATACTATCGATATCGAGGCCTATCGATAGGCCTCGATTCCTCCGCATGGGGCCTGGCCTCTCTAGCTTTCCCTCTGGGAGCACTTTGCCTCTCGGCACGCACCGCACACTCTCCCCATTGCCTGCGCTCCGTTCGGCCCGGCCTCGAGCACCGTCCTTCTGCAGACCTTTGCTCATGACACCACCTCCACTCCTCTCAAGCCCTCTCAACGCCCATCCATTCCTGTCGAGGCACACACCCATCCTCTGCTCTCCCTTTCCCACGCCTCTGGCTACACATCGACACGTATCGACAGCCACGGCTAAGCATCCAAAGCAATGCCTCCTCTCAGGCCTCCCTAATTCTCCCCGTAGACAGGCATGGCGAGGGCTCCTTCTTGCAACCCTCGTGCCCTTCCTGTGCACCGCCCACTATCACCCTTGACCGTTCACGATATGTGCGGGCCCGGAGCACTACGGCTACGCATGCCGATGGCCAGGCAAGGACATCTAGAGCTATCGATGCCTCTCGATACGTAGCGCCTCGTCTCCGTCTCGGCCGCCATCCTGGGCTTCTGCTGTCGGGCGCTTTTGCTGGGCCTGAGGCATCGGCCCCCAACAACCTGCAGAGCTCTCCATTCGGCGCCACAGCGATGCCTCTCCAATTCCACACCTATCGATAGGCCTCGATATCGATACTATCGATATCGAGCCCTATCGATAGGCCTCGATTCCTCCGCATGGGGCCTGGCCTCTCTAGCTTTCCCTCTGGGAGCACTTTGCCTCTCGGCACGCACCGCACACTCTCCCCATTGCCTGCGCTCCGTTCGGCCCGGCCTCGAGCACCGTCCTTCTGCAGACCTTTGCTCATGACACCACCTCCACTCCTCTCAAGCCCTCTCAACGCCCATCCATTCCTCTCGAGGCACACACCCATCCTCTGCTCTCCCTTTCCCACGCCTCTGGCTCCACATCGACACGTATCGACAGCCACGGCTAAGCATCCAAAGCAATGCCTCCTCTCAGGCCTCCCTAATTCTCCCCGTCGACAGGCATGTCGAGGGCTCCTTCTTGCACCGCTCGTGCCCTTCCTGTGCACCGCCCACTATCACCCTTGACCGTTCACGATATGCGCGGGCCCGGAGCACTACGGCTACGCATGCGGATGGCCAGGCAAGGACATCTAGAGCTATCGATGCCTCTCGATACGTAGCGCCTCGTCTCCGTCTCGGCCGCCATCCTGGGCTTCTGCTGTCGGGCGCTTTTGCTGGGCCTGAGGCATCGGCCCCCAACAACCTGCAGAGCTCTCCATTCGGCGCCACAGCGATGCCTCTCCAATTCCACACCTATCGATAGGCCTCGATATCGATACTATCGATATCGAGGCCTATCGATAGGCCTCGATTCCTCCGCATGGGGCCTGGCCTCTCTAGCTTTCCCTCTGGGAGCACTTTGCCTCTCGGCACGCACCGCACACTCTCCCCATTGCCTGCGCTCCGTTCGGACCGGCCTCGAGCACCGTCCTTCTGCAGACCTTTGCTCACGACACCACCTCCACTCCTCTCAAGCCCTCTCAACACCCATCCATTCCTCTCGAGGCACACACCCATCCTCTGCTCTCCCTTTCCCACGCCTCTGGCTCCACATCGACACGTATCGACAGCCACGGCTAAGCATCCAAAGCAATGCCTCCTCTCAGGCCTCCCTAATTCTCCCCGTCGACAGGCATGGCGAGGGCTCCTTCTTGCACCCCTCGTGCCCTTCCTGTGCACCGCCCACTATCACCCTTGACCGTTCACGATATGCGCGGGCCCGGAGCACTACGGCTACGCATGCGGATGGCCAGGCAAGGACATCTAGAGCTATCGATGCCTCTCGATACGTAGCGCCTCGTCTCCATCTCGGCCGCCATCCTGGGCTTTTGCTGTCGGGCGCTTTTGCTGGGCCTGAGGCATCGGCCCCCAACAACCTGCAGAGCTCTCCATTCGGCGCCACAGCGATGCCTCTCCAATTCCACACCTATCGATAGGCCTCGATTCCTCCGCATGGGGCCTGGCCTCTCTAGCTTTCCCTCTGGGAGCACTTTGCCTCTCGGCACGCACCGCACACTCTCCCCATTGCCTGCGCTCCGTTCGGACCGGCCTCGAGCACCGTCCTTCTGCAGACCTTTGCTCACGACACCACCTCCACTCCTCCCAAGCCCTCTCAACGCCCATCCATTCCTCTCGAGGCACACACCCATCCTCTGCTCTCCCTTTCCCACGCCTCTGGCTACACATCGACACGTATCGACAGCCACGGCTAAGCATCCAAAGCAATGCCTCCTCTCAGGCCTCCCTAATTCTCCCCGTCGACAGGCATGGCGAGGGCTCCTTCTTGCACCCCTCGTGCCCTTCCTGTGCACCGCCCACTATCACCCTTGACCGTTCACGATATGCGCGGGCCCGGAGCACTACGCCTACGCATGCCTATGGCCAGGCAAGGACATCTAGAGCTATCGATGCCTCTCGATACGTAGCGCCTCGTCTCCGTCTCGGCCGCCATCCTGGGCTTCTGCTGTCGGGCGCTTTTGCTGGGCCTGAGGCATCGGCCCCCAACAACCTGCAGAGCTCTCCATTCGGCGCCACAGCGATGCCTCTCCAATTCCACACCTATCGATAGGCCTCGATATCGATACTATCGATATCGAGGCCTATCGATAGGCCTCGATTCCTCCGCATGGGGCCTGGCCTCTCTAGCTTTCCCTCTGGGAGCACTTTGCCTCTCGGCACGCACCGCACACTCTCCCCATTGCCTGCGCTCCGTTCGGACCGGCCTCGAGCACCGTCCTTCTGCAGACCTTTGCTCACGACACCACCTCCACTCCTCTCAAGCCCTCTCAACGCCCATCCATTCCTCTCGAGGCACACACCCATCCTCTGCTCTCCCTTTCCCACACCTCTGGCTCCACATCGACACGTATCGACAGCCACGGCTAAGCATCCAAAGCAATGCCTCCTCTCAGGCCTCCCTAATTCTCCCCGTCGACAGGCATGGCGAGGGCTCCTTCTTGCACCCCTCGTGCCCTTCCTGTGCACCGCCCACTATCACCCTTGACCGTTCACGATATGCGCGGGCCCGGAGCACTACGGCTACACATGCCGATGGCCAGGCAAGGACATCTAGAGCTATCGATGCCTCTCGATACGTAGCGCCTCGTCTCCGTCTCGGCCGCCATCCTGGGCTTCTGCTGTCGGGCGCTTTTGCTGGGCCTGAGGCATCGGCCCCCAACAACCTGCAGAGCTCTCCATTCGGCGCCACAGCGATGCCTCTCCAATTCCACACCTATCGATAGGCCTCGATATCGATACTATCGATATCGAGCCCTATCGATAGGCCTCGATTCCTCCGCATGGGGCCTGGCCTCTCTAGCTTTCCCTCTGGGAGCACTTTGCCTCTCGGCACGCACCGCACACTCTCCCCATTGCCTGCGCTCCGTTCGGCCCGGCCTCGAGCACCGTCCTTCTGCAGACCTTTGCTCACGACACCACCTCCACTCCTCTCAAGCCCTCTCAACGCCCATCCATTCCTCTCGAGGCACACACCCATCCTCTGCTCTCCCTTTCCCACGCCTCTGGCTCCACATCGACACGTATCGACAGCCACGGCTAAGCATCCAAAGCAATGCCTCCTCTCAGGCCTCCCTAATTCTCCCCGTCGACAGGCATGGCGAGGGCTCCTTCTCGCACCCCTCGTGCCCTTCCTGTGCACCGCCCACTATCACCCTTGACCGTTCACGATATGCGTGGGCCCGGAGCACTACGGCTACGCATGCCGATGGCCAGGCAAGGACATCTAGAGCTATCGATGCCTCTCGATACGTAGCGCCTCGTCTCCGTCTCGGCCGCCATCCTGGGCTTTTGCTGTCGGGCGCTTTTGCTGGGCCTGAGGCATCGGCCCCCAACAACCTGCAGAGCTCTCCATTCGGCGCCACAGCGATGCCTCTCCAATTCCACACCTATCGATAGGCCTCGATTCCTCCGCATGGGGCCTGGCCTCTCTAGCTTTCCCTCTGGGAGCACTTTGCCTCTCGGCACGCACCGCACACTCTCCCCATTGCCTGCGCTCCGTTCGGACCGGCCTCGAGCACCGTCCTTCTGCAGACCTTTGCTCACGACACCACCTCCACTCCTCCCAAGCCCTCTCAACGCCCATCCATTCCTCTCGAGGCACACACCCATCCTCTGCTCTCCCTTTCCCACGCCTCTGGCTCCACATCGACACGTATCGACAGCCACGGCTAAGCATCCAAAGCAATGCCTCCTCTCAGGCCTCCCTAATTCTCCCCGTCGACAGGCATGGCGAGGGCTCCTTCTCGCACCCCTCGTGCCCTTCCTGTGCACCGCCCACTATCACCCTTGACCGTTCACGATATGCGTGGGCCCGGAGCACTACGCCTACGCATGCCTATGGCCAGGCAAGGACATCTAGAGCTATCGATGCCTCTCGATACGTAGCGCCTCGTCTCCGTCTCGGCCGCCATCCTGGGCTTCTGCTGTCGGGCGCTTTTGCTGGGCCTGAGGCATCGGCCCCCAACAACCTGCAGAGCTCTCCATTCGGCGCCACAGCGATGCCTCTCCAATTCCACACCTATCGATAGGCCTCGATATCGATACTATCGATATCGAGGCCTATCGATAGGCCTCGATTCCTCCGCATGGGGCCTGGCCTCTCTAGCTTTCCCTCTGGGAGCACTTTGCCTCTCGGCACGCACCGCACACTCTCCCCATTGCCTGCGCTCCGTTCGGCCCGGCCTCGAGCACCGTCCTTCTGCAGACCTTTGCTCACGACACCACCTCCACTCCTCTCAAGCCCTCTCAACGCCCATCCATTCCTCTCGAGGCACACATCCATCCTCTGCTCTCCCTTTCCCACACCTCTGGCTCCACATCGACACGTATCGACAGCCACGGCTAAGCATCCAAAGCAATGCCTCCTCTCAGGCCTCCCTAATTCTCCCCGTCGACAGGCATGGCGAGGGCTCCTTCTTGCACCCCTCGTGCCCTTCCTGTGCACCGCCCACTATCACCCTTGACCGTTCACGATATGCGCGGGCCCGGAGCACTACGGCTACACATGCCGATGGCCAGGCTAGGACATCTAGAGCTATCGATGCCTCTCGATACGTAGCGCCTCGTCTCCGTCTCGGCCGCCATCCTGGGCTTCTGCTGTCGGGCGCTTTTGCTGGGCCTGAGGCATCGGCCCCCAACAACCTGCAGAGCTCTCCATTCGGCGCCACAGCGATGCCTCTCCAATTCCACACCTATCGATAGGCCTCGACATCGATACTATCGATATCGAGCCCTATCGATAGGCCTCGATTCCTCCGCATGGGGCCTGGCCTCTCTAGCTTTCCCTCTGGGAGCACTTTGCCTCTCGGCACGCACCGCACACTCTCCCCATTGCCTGCGCTCCGTTCGGACCGGCCTCGAGCACCGTCCTTCTGCAGACCTTTGCTCACGACACCACCTCCACTCCTCTCAAGCCCTCTCAACGCCCATCCATTCCTCTCGAGGCACACACCCATCCTCTGCTCTCCCTTTCCCACGCCTCTGGCTACACATCGACACGTATCGACAGCCACGGCTAAGCATCCAAAGCAATGCCTCCTCTCAGGCCTCCCTAATTCTCCCCGTCGACAGGCATGGCGAGGGCTCCTTCTCGCACCCCTCGTGCCCTTCCTGTGCACCGCCCACTATCACCCTTGACCGTTCACGATATGCGCGGGCCCGGAGCACTACGGCTACGCATGCCGATGGCCAGGCAAGGACATCTAGAGCTATCGATGCCTCTCGATACGTAGCGCCTCGTCTCCGTCTCGGCCGCCATCCTGGGCTTCTGCTGTCGGGCGCTTTTGCTGGGCCTGAGGCATCGGCCCCCAACAACCTGCAGAGCTCTCCATTCGGCGCCACAGCGATGCCTCTCCAATTCCACACCTATCGATAGGCCTCGATATCGATACTATCGATATCGAGGACTATCGATAGGCCTCGATTCCTCCGCATGGGGCCTGGCCTCTCTAGCTTTCCCTCTGGGAGCACTTTGCCTCTCGGCACGCACCGCACACTCTCCCCATTGCCTGCGCTCCGTTCGGACCGGCCTCGAGCACCGTCCTTCTGCAGACCTTTGCTCACGACACCACCTCCACTCCTCTCAAGCCCTCTCAACGCCCATCCATTCCTCTCGAGGCACACACCCATCCTCTGCTCTCCCTTTCCCACACCTCTGGCTCCACATCGACACGTATCGACAGCCACGGCTAAGCATCCAAAGCAATGCCTCCTCTCAGGCCTCCCTAATTCTCCCCGTCGACAGGCATGTCGAGGGCTCCTTCTTGCACCCCTCGTGCCCTTCCTGTGCACCGCCCACTATCACCCTTGACCGTTCACGATATGCGCGGGCCCGGAGCACTACGGCTACGCATGCGGATGGCCAGGCAAGGACATCTAGGGCTATCGATGCCTCTCGATACGTAGCGCCTCGTCTCCGTCTCGGCCGCCATCCTGGGCTTCTGCTGTCGGGCGCTTTTGCTGGGCCTGAGGCATCGGCCCCCAACAACCTGCAGAGCTCTCCATTCGGCGCCACAGCGATGCCTCTCCAATTCCACACCTATCGATAGGCCTCGATATCGATACTATCGATATCGAGGCCTATCGATAGGCCTCGATTCCTCCGCATGGGGCCTGGCCTCTCTAGCTTTCCCTCTGGGAGCACTTTGCCTCTCGGCACGCACCGCACACTCTCCCCATTGCCTGCGCTCCGTTCGGCCCGGCCTCGAGCACCGTCCTTCTGCAGACCTTTGCTCACGACACCACCTCCACTCCTCTCAAGCCCTCTCAACGCCCATCCATTCCTCTCGAGGCACACACCCATCCTCTGCTCTCCCTTTCCCACGCCTCTGGCTCCACATCGACACGTATCGACAGCCACGGCTAAGCATCCAAAGCAATGCCTCCTCTCAGGCCTCCCTAATTCTCCCCGTCGACAGGCATGGCGAGGGCTCCTTCTCGCACCCCTCGTGCCCTTCCTGTGCACCGCCCACTATCACCCTTGACCGGTCACGATATGCGCGGGCCCGGAGCACTACGGCTACGCATGCCGATGGCCAGGCAAGGACATCTAGAGCTATCGATGCCTCTCGATACGTAGCGCCTCGTCTCCGTCTCGGCCGCCATCCTGGGCTTCTGCTGTCGGGCGCTTTTGCTGGGCCTGAGGCATCGGCCCCCAACAACCTGCAGAGCTCTCCATTCGGCGCCACAGCGATGCCTCTCCAATTCCACACCTATCGATAGGCCTCGATATCGATACTATCGATATCGAGGCCTATCGATAGGCCTCGATTCCTCCGCATGGGGCCTGGCCTCTCTAGCTTTCCCTCTGGGAGCACTTTGCCTCTCGGCACGCACCGCACACTCTCCCCATTGCCTGCGCTCCGTTCGGACCGGCCTCGAGCACCGTCCTTCTGCAGACCTTTGCTCACGACACCACCTCCACTCCTCTCAAGCCCTCTCAACGCCCATCCATTCCTCTCGAGGCACACACCCATCCTCTGCTCTCCCTTTCCCACGCCTCTGGCTCCACATCGACACGTATCGACAGCCACGGCTAAGCATCCAAAGCAATGCCTCCTCTCAGGCCTCCCTAATTCTCCCCATCGACAGGCATGGCGAGGGCTCCTTCTTGCACCCCTCGTGCCCTTCCTGTGCACCGCCCACTATCACCCTTGACCGTTCACGATATGCGCGGGCCCGGAGCACTACGCCTACGCATGCCGATGGCCAGGCAAGGACATCTAGAGCTATCGATGCCTCTCGATACGTAGCGCCTCGTCTCCGTCTCGGCCGCCATCCTGGGCTTCTGCTGTCGGGCGCTTTTGCTGGGCCTGAGGCATCGGCCCCCAACAACCTGCAGAGCTCTCCATTCGGCGCCACAGCGATGCCTCTCCAATTCCACACCTATCGATAGGCCTCGATATCGATACTATCGATATCGAGGCCTATCGATAGGCCTCGATTCCTCCGCATGGGGCCTGGCCTCTCTAGCTTTCCCTCTGGGAGCACTTTGCCTCTCGGCACGCACCGCACACTCTCCCCATTGCCTGCGCTCCGTTCGGCCCGGCCTCGAGCACCGTCCTTCTGCAGACCTTTGCTCACGACACCACCTCCACTCCTCTCAAGCCCTCTCAACGCCCATCCATTCCTCTCGAGGCACACACCCATCCTCTGCTCTCCCTTTCCCACGCCTCTGGCTCCACATCGACACGTATCGACAGCCACGGCTAAGCATCCAAAGCAATGCCTCCTCTCAGGCCTCCCTAATTCTCCCCATCGACAGGCATGGCGAGGGCTCCTTCTTGCACCCCTCGTGCCCTTCCTGTGCACCGCCCACTATCACCCTTGACCGTTCACGATATGCGCGGGCCCGGAGCACTACGCCTACGCATGCCGATGGCCAGGCAAGGACATCTAGAGCTATCGATGCCTCTCGATACGTAGCGCCTCGTCTCCGTCTCGGCCGCCATCCTGGGCTTTTGCTGTCGGGCGCTTTTGCTGGGCCTGAGGCATCGGCCCCCAACAACCTGCAGAGCTCTCCATTCGGCGCCACAGCGATGCCTCTCCAATTCCACACCTATCGATAGGCCTCGATTCCTCCGCATGGGGCCTGGCCTCTCTAGCTTTCCCTCTGGGAGCACTTTGCCTCTCGGCACGCACCGCACACTCTCCCCATTGCCTGCGCTCCGTTCGGACCGGCCTCGAGCACCGTCCTTCTGCAGACCTTTGCTCACGACACCACCTCCACTCCTCCCAAGCCCTCTCAACGCCCATCCATTCCTCTCGAGGCACACACCCATCCTCTGCTCTCCCTTTCCCACGCCTCTGGCTCCACATCGACACGTATCGACAGCCACGGCTAAGCATCCAAAGCAATGCCTCCTCTCAGGCCTCCCTAATTCTCCCCGTCGACAGGCATGGCGAGGGCTCCTTCTCGCACCCCTCGTGCCCTTCCTGTGCACCGCCCACTATCACCCTTGACCGTTCACGATATGCGTGGGCCCGGAGCACTACGCCTACGCATGCCTATGGCCAGGCAAGGACATCTAGAGCTATCGATGCCTCTCGATACGTAGCGCCTCGTCTCCGTCTCGGCCGCCATCCTGGGCTTCTGCTGTCGGGCGCTTTTGCTGGGCCTGAGGCATCGGCCCCCAACAACCTGCAGAGCTCTCCATTCGGCGCCACAGCGATGCCTCTCCAATTCCACACCTATCGATAGGCCTCGATATCGATACTATCGATATCGAGGCCTATCGATAGGCCTCGATTCCTCCGCATGGGGCCTGGCCTCTCTAGCTTTCCCTCTGGGAGCACTTTGCCTCTCGGCACGCACCGCACACTCTCCCCATTGCCTGCGCTCCGTTCGGCCCGGCCTCGAGCACCGTCCTTCTGCAGACCTTTGCTCACGACACCACCTCCACTCCTCTCAAGCCCTCTCAACGCCCATCCATTCCTCTCGAGGCACACATCCATCCTCTGCTCTCCCTTTCCCACACCTCTGGCTCCACATCGACACGTATCGACAGCCACGGCTAAGCATCCAAAGCAATGCCTCCTCTCAGGCCTCCCTAATTCTCCCCGTCGACAGGCATGGCGAGGGCTCCTTCTTGCACCCCTCGTGCCCTTCCTGTGCACCGCCCACTATCACCCTTGACCGTTCACGATATGCGCGGGCCCGGAGCACTACGGCTACACATGCCGATGGCCAGGCTAGGACATCTAGAGCTATCGATGCCTCTCGATACGTAGCGCCTCGTCTCCGTCTCGGCCGCCATCCTGGGCTTCTGCTGTCGGGCGCTTTTGCTGGGCCTGAGGCATCGGCCCCCAACAACCTGCAGAGCTCTCCATTCGGCGCCACAGCGATGCCTCTCCAATTCCACACCTATCGATAGGCCTCGACATCGATACTATCGATATCGAGCCCTATCGATAGGCCTCGATTCCTCCGCATGGGGCCTGGCCTCTCTAGCTTTCCCTCTGGGAGCACTTTGCCTCTCGGCACGCACCGCACACTCTCCCCATTGCCTGCGCTCCGTTCGGACCGGCCTCGAGCACCGTCCTTCTGCAGACCTTTGCTCACGACACCACCTCCACTCCTCTCAAGCCCTCTCAACGCCCATCCATTCCTCTCGAGGCACACACCCATCCTCTGCTCTCCCTTTCCCACGCCTCTGGCTACACATCGACACGTATCGACAGCCACGGCTAAGCATCCAAAGCAATGCCTCCTCTCAGGCCTCCCTAATTCTCCCCGTCGACAGGCATGGCGAGGGCTCCTTCTCGCACCCCTCGTGCCCTTCCTGTGCACCGCCCACTATCACCCTTGACCGTTCACGATATGCGCGGGCCCGGAGCACTACGGCTACGCATGCCGATGGCCAGGCAAGGACATCTAGAGCTATCGATGCCTCTCGATACGTAGCGCCTCGTCTCCGTCTCGGCCGCCATCCTGGGCTTCTGCTGTCGGGCGCTTTTGCTGGGCCTGAGGCATCGGCCCCCAACAACCTGCAGAGCTCTCCATTCGGCGCCACAGCGATGCCTCTCCAATTCCACACCTATCGATAGGCCTCGATATCGATACTATCGATATCGAGGACTATCGATAGGCCTCGATTCCTCCGCATGGGGCCTGGCCTCTCTAGCTTTCCCTCTGGGAGCACTTTGCCTCTCGGCACGCACCGCACACTCTCCCCATTGCCTGCGCTCCGTTCGGACCGGCCTCGAGCACCGTCCTTCTGCAGACCTTTGCTCACGACACCACCTCCACTCCTCTCAAGCCCTCTCAACGCCCATCCATTCCTCTCGAGGCACACACCCATCCTCTGCTCTCCCTTTCCCACACCTCTGGCTCCACATCGACACGTATCGACAGCCACGGCTAAGCATCCAAAGCAATGCCTCCTCTCAGGCCTCCCTAATTCTCCCCGTCGACAGGCATGTCGAGGGCTCCTTCTTGCACCCCTCGTGCCCTTCCTGTGCACCGCCCACTATCACCCTTGACCGTTCACGATATGCGCGGGCCCGGAGCACTACGGCTACGCATGCGGATGGCCAGGCAAGGACATCTAGAGCTATCGATGCCTCTCGATACGTAGCGCCTCGTCTCCGTCTCGGCCGCCATCCTGGGCTTCTGCTGTCGGGCGCTTTTGCTGGGCCTGAGGCATCGGCCCCCAACAACCTGCAGAGCTCTCCATTCGGCGCCACAGCGATGCCTCTCCAATTCCACACCTATCGATAGGCCTCGAAATCGATACTATCGATATCGAGGCCTATCGATAGGCCTCGATTCCTCCGCATGGGGCCTGGCCTCTCTAGCTTTCCCTCTGGGAGCACTTTGCCTCTCGGCACGCACCGCACACTCTCCCCATTGCCTGCGCTCCGTTCGGACCGGCCTCGAGCACCGTCCTTCTGCAGACCTTTGCTCACGACACCACCTCCACTCCTCTCAAGCCCTCTCAACGCCCATCCATTCCTCTCGAGGCACACACCCATCCTCTGCTCTCCCTTTCCCACGCCTCTGGCTCCACATCGACACGTATCGACAGCCACGGCTAAGCATCCAAAGCAATGCCTCCTCTCAGGCCTCCCTAATTCTCCCCGTCGACAGGCATGGCGAGGGCTCCTTCTCGCACCCCTCGTGCCCTTCCTGTGCACCGCCCACTATCACCCTTGACCGGTCACGATATGCGCGGGCCCGGAGCACTACGGCTACGCATGCCGATGGCCAGGCAAGGACATCTAGAGCTATCGATGCCTCTCGATACGTAGCGCCTCGTCTCCGTCTCGGCCGCCATCCTGGGCTTCTGCTGTCGGGCGCTTTTGCTGGGCCTGAGGCATCGGCCCCCAACAACCTGCAGAGCTCTCCATTCGGCGCCACAGCGATGCCTCTCCAATTCCACACCTATCGATAGGCCTCGATATCGATACTATCGATATCGAGGCCTATCGATAGGCCTCGATTCCTCCGCATGGGGCCTGGCCTCTCTAGCTTTCCCTCTGGGAGCACTTTGCCTCTCGGCACGCACCGCACACTCTCCCCATTGCCTGCGCTCCGTTCGGACCGGCCTCGAGCACCGTCCTTCTGCAGACCTTTGCTCACGACACCACCTCCACTCCTCTCAAGCCCTCTCAACGCCCATCCATTCCTCTCGAGGCACACACCCATCCTCTGCTCTCCCTTTCCCACGCCTCTGGCTCCACATCGACACGTATCGACAGCCACGGCTAAGCATCCAAAGCAATGCCTCCTCTCAGGCCTCCCTAATTCTCCCCATCGACAGGCATGGCGAGGGCTCCTTCTTGCACCCCTCGTGCCCTTCCTGTGCACCGCCCACTATCACCCTTGACCGTTCACGATATGCGCGGGCCCGGAGCACTACGCCTACGCATGCCGATGGCCAGGCAAGGACATCTAGAGCTATCGATGCCTCTCGATACGTAGCGCCTCGTCTCCATCTCGGCCGCCATCCTGGGCTTTTGCTGTCGGGCGCTTTTGCTGGGCCTGAGGCATCGGCCCCCAACAACCTGCAGAGCTCTCCATTCGGCGCCACAGCGATGCCTCTCCAATTCCACACCTATCGATAGGCCTCGATTCCTCCGCATGGGGCCTGGCCTCTCTAGCTTTCCCTCTGGGAGCACTTTGCCTCTCGGCACGCACCGCACACTCTCCCCATTGCCTGCGCTCCGTTCGGACCGGCCTCGAGCACCGTCCTTCTGCAGACCTTTGCTCACGACACCACCTCCACTCCTCCCAAGCCCTCTCAACGCCCATCCATTCCTCTCGAGGCACACACCCATCCTCTGCTCTCCCTTTCCCACGCCTATGGCTACACATCGACACGTATCGACAGCCACGGCTAAGCATCCAAAGCAATGCCTCCTCTCAGGCCTCCCTAATTCTCCCCGTCGACAGGCATGGCGAGGGCTCCTTCTTGCACCCCTCGTGCCCTTCCTGTGCACCGCCCACTGTCACCCTTGACCGTTCACGATATGCGCGGGCCCGGAGCACTACGGCTACGCATGCCGATGGCCAGGCAAGGACATCTAGAGCTATCGATGCCTCTCGATACGTAGCGCCTCGTCTCCGTCTCGGCCACCATCCTGGGCTTCTGCTGTCGGGCGCTTTTGCTGGGCCTGAGGCATCGGCCCCCAACAACCTGCAGAGCTCTCCATTCGGCGCCACAGCGATGCCTCTCCAATTCCACACCTATCGATAGGCCTCGATATCGATACTATCGATATCGAGGCCTATCGATAGGCCTCGATTCCTCCGCATGGGGCCTGGCCTCTCTAGCTTTCCCTCTGGGAGCACTTTGCCTCTCGGCACGCACCGCACACTCTCCCCATTGCCTGCGCTCCGTTCGGCCCGGCCTCGAGCACCGTCCTTCTGCAGACCTTTGCTCACGACACCACCTCCACTCCTCTCAAGCCCTCTCAACGCCCATCCATTCCTCTCGAGGCACACACCCATCCTCTGCTCTCCCTTTCCCACGCCTCTGGCTCCACATCGACACGTATCGACAGCCACGGCTAAGCATCCAAAGCAATGCCTCCTCTCAGGCCTCCCTAATTCTCCCCATCGACAGGCATGGCGAGGGCTCCTTCTTGCACCCCTCGTGCCCTTCCTGTGCACCGCCCACTATCACCCTTGACCGTTCACGATATGCGCGGGCCCGGAGCACTACGCCTACGCATGCCGATGGCCAGGCAAGGACATCTAGAGCTATCGATGCCTCTCGATACGTAGCGCCTCGTCTCCGTCTCGGCCGCCATCCTGGGCTTTTGCTGTCGGGCGCTTTTGCTGGGCCTGAGGCATCGGCCCCCAACAACCTGCAGAGCTCTCCATTCGGCGCCACAGCGATGCCTCTCCAATTCCACACCTATCGATAGGCCTCGATTCCTCCGCATGGGGCCTGGCCTCTCTAGCTTTCCCTCTGGGAGCACTTTGCCTCTCGGCACGCACCGCACACTCTCCCCATTGCCTGCGCTCCGTTCGGACCGGCCTCGAGCACCGTCCTTCTGCAGACCTTTGCTCACGACACCACCTCCACTCCTCCCAAGCCCTCTCAACGCCCATCCATTCCTCTCGAGGCACACACCCATCCTCTGCTCTCCCTTTCCCACGCCTCTGGCTCCACATCGACACGTATCGACAGCCACGGCTAAGCATCCAAAGCAATGCCTCCTCTCAGGCCTCCCTAATTCTCCCCGTCGACAGGCATGGCGAGGGCTCCTTCTCGCACCCCTCGTGCCCTTCCTGTGCACCGCCCACTATCACCCTTGACCGTTCACGATATGCGTGGGCCCGGAGCACTACGCCTACGCATGCCTATGGCCAGGCAAGGACATCTAGAGCTATCGATGCCTCTCGATACGTAGCGCCTCGTCTCCGTCTCGGCCGCCATCCTGGGCTTCTGCTGTCGGGCGCTTTTGCTGGGCCTGAGGCATCGGCCCCCAACAACCTGCAGAGCTCTCCATTCGGCGCCACAGCGATGCCTCTCCAATTCCACACCTATCGATAGGCCTCGATATCGATACTATCGATATCGAGGCCTATCGATAGGCCTCGATTCCTCCGCATGGGGCCTGGCCTCTCTAGCTTTCCCTCTGGGAGCACTTTGCCTCTCGGCACGCACCGCACACTCTCCCCATTGCCTGCGCTCCGTTCGGCCCGGCCTCGAGCACCGTCCTTCTGCAGACCTTTGCTCACGACACCACCTCCACTCCTCTCAAGCCCTCTCAACGCCCATCCATTCCTCTCGAGGCACACATCCATCCTCTGCTCTCCCTTTCCCACACCTCTGGCTCCACATCGACACGTATCGACAGCCACGGCTAAGCATCCAAAGCAATGCCTCCTCTCAGGCCTCCCTAATTCTCCCCGTCGACAGGCATGGCGAGGGCTCCTTCTTGCACCCCTCGTGCCCTTCCTGTGCACCGCCCACTATCACCCTTGACCGTTCACGATATGCGCGGGCCCGGAGCACTACGGCTACACATGCCGATGGCCAGGCTAGGACATCTAGAGCTATCGATGCCTCTCGATACGTAGCGCCTCGTCTCCGTCTCGGCCGCCATCCTGGGCTTCTGCTGTCGGGCGCTTTTGCTGGGCCTGAGGCATCGGCCCCCAACAACCTGCAGAGCTCTCCATTCGGCGCCACAGCGATGCCTCTCCAATTCCACACCTATCGATAGGCCTCGACATCGATACTATCGATATCGAGCCCTATCGATAGGCCTCGATTCCTCCGCATGGGGCCTGGCCTCTCTAGCTTTCCCTCTGGGAGCACTTTGCCTCTCGGCACGCACCGCACACTCTCCCCATTGCCTGCGCTCCGTTCGGCCCGGCCTCGAGCACCGTCCTTCTGCAGACCTTTGCTCACGACACCACCTCCACTCCTCTCAAGCCCTCTCAACGCCCATCCATTCCTCTCGAGGCACACACCCATCCTCTGCTCTCCCTTTCCCACGCCTCTGGCTACACATCGACACGTATCGACAGCCACGGCTAAGCATCCAAAGCAATGCCTCCTCTCAGGCCTCCCTAATTCTCCCCGTCGACAGGCATGGCGAGGGCTCCTTCTCGCACCCCTCGTGCCCTTCCTGTGCACCGCCCACTATCACCCTTGACCGTTCACGATATGCGCGGGCCCGGAGCACTACGGCTACGCATGCCGATGGCCAGGCAAGGACATCTAGAGCTATCGATGCCTCTCGATACGTAGCGCCTCGTCTCCGTCTCGGCCGCCATCCTGGGCTTCTGCTGTCGGGCGCTTTTGCTGGGCCTGAGGCATCGGCCCCCAACAACCTGCAGAGCTCTCCATTCGGCGCCACAGCGATGCCTCTCCAATTCCACACCTATCGATAGGCCTCGATATCGATACTATCGATATCGAGGACTATCGATAGGCCTCGATTCCTCCGCATGGGGCCTGGCCTCTCTAGCTTTCCCTCTGGGAGCACTTTGCCTCTCGGCACGCACCGCACACTCTCCCCATTGCCTGCGCTCCGTTCGGACCGGCCTCGAGCACCGTCCTTCTGCAGACCTTTGCTCACGACACCACCTCCACTCCTCTCAAGCCCTCTCAACGCCCATCCATTCCTCTCGAGGCACACACCCATCCTCTGCTCTCCCTTTCCCACACCTCTGGCTCCACATCGACACGTATCGACAGCCACGGCTAAGCATCCAAAGCAATGCCTCCTCTCAGGCCTCCCTAATTCTCCCCGTCGACAGGCATGTCGAGGGCTCCTTCTTGCACCCCTCGTGCCCTTCCTGTGCACCGCCCACTATCACCCTTGACCGTTCACGATATGCGCGGGCCCGGAGCACTACGGCTACGCATGCGGATGGCCAGGCAAGGACATCTAGAGCTATCGATGCCTCTCGATACGTAGCGCCTCGTCTCCGTCTCGGCCGCCATCCTGGGCTTCTGCTGTCGGGCGCTTTTGCTGGGCCTGAGGCATCGGCCCCCAACAACCTGCAGAGCTCTCCATTCGGCGCCACAGCGATGCCTCTCCAATTCCACACCTATCGATAGGCCTCGATATCGATACTATCGATATCGAGGCCTATCGATAGGCCTCGATTCCTCCGCATGGGGCCTGGCCTCTCTAGCTTTCCCTCTGGGAGCACTTTGCCTCTCGGCACGCACCGCACACTCTCCCCATTGCCTGCGCTCCGTTCGGCCCGGCCTCGAGCACCGTCCTTCTGCAGACCTTTGCTCACGACACCACCTCCACTCCTCTCAAGCCCTCTCAACGCCCATCCATTCCTCTCGAGGCACACACCCATCCTCTGCTCTCCCTTTCCCACGCCTCTGGCTCCACATCGACACGTATCGACAGCCACGGCTAAGCATCCAAAGCAATGCCTCCTCTCAGGCCTCCCTAATTCTCCCCGTCGACAGGCATGGCGAGGGCTCCTTCTCGCACCCCTCGTGCCCTTCCTGTGCACCGCCCACTATCACCCTTGACCGGTCACGATATGCGCGGGCCCGGAGCACTACGGCTACGCATGCCGATGGCCAGGCAAGGACATCTAGAGCTATCGATGCCTCTCGATACGTAGCGCCTCGTCTCCGTCTCGGCCGCCATCCTGGGCTTCTGCTGTCGGGCGCTTTTGCTGGGCCTGAGGCATCGGCCCCCAACAACCTGCAGAGCTCTCCATTCGGCGCCACAGCGATGCCTCTCCAATTCCACACCTATCGATAGGCCTCGATATCGATACTATCGATATCGAGGCCTATCGATAGGCCTCGATTCCTCCGCATGGGGCCTGGCCTCTCTAGCTTTCCCTCTGGGAGCACTTTGCCTCTCGGCACGCACCGCACACTCTCCCCATTGCCTGCGCTCCGTTCGGACCGGCCTCGAGCACCGTCCTTCTGCAGACCTTTGCTCACGACACCACCTCCACTCCTCTCAAGCCCTCTCAACGCCCATCCATTCCTCTCGAGGCACACACCCATCCTCTGCTCTCCCTTTCCCACGCCTCTGGCTACACATCGACACGTATCGACAGCCACGGCTAAGCATCCAAAGCAATGCCTCCTCTCAGGCCTCCCTAATTCTCCCCATCGACAGGCATGGCGAGGGCTCCTTCTTGCACCCCTCGTGCCCTTCCTGTGCACCGCCCACTATCACCCTTGACCGTTCACGATATGCGCGGGCCCGGAGCACTACGCCTACGCATGCCGATGGCCAGGCAAGGACATCTAGAGCTATCGATGCCTCTCGATACGTAGCGCCTCGTCTCCATCTCGGCCGCCATCCTGGGCTTTTGCTGTCGGGCGCTTTTGCTGGGCCTGAGGCATCGGCCCCCAACAACCTGCAGAGCTCTCCATTCGGCGCCACAGCGATGCCTCTCCAATTCCACACCTATCGATAGGCCTCGATTCCTCCGCATGGGGCCTGGCCTCTCTAGCTTTCCCTCTGGGAGCACTTTGCCTCTCGGCACGCACCGCACACTCTCCCCATTGCCTGCGCTCCGTTCGGACCGGCCTCGAGCACCGTCCTTCTGCAGACCTTTGCTCACGACACCACCTCCACTCCTCCCAAGCCCTCTCAACGCCCATCCATTCCTCTCGAGGCACACACCCATCCTCTGCTCTCCCTTTCCCACGCCTATGGCTACACATCGACACGTATCGACAGCCACGGCTAAGCATCCAAAGCAATGCCTCCTCTCAGGCCTCCCTAATTCTCCCCGTCGACAGGCATGGCGAGGGCTCCTTCTTGCACCCCTCGTGCCCTTCCTGTGCACCGCCCACTGTCACCCTTGACCGTTCACGATATGCGCGGGCCCGGAGCACTACGGCTACGCATGCCGATGGCCAGGCAAGGACATCTAGAGCTATCGATGCCTCTCGATACGTAGCGCCTCGTCTCCGTCTCGGCCACCATCCTGGGCTTCTGCTGTCGGGCGCTTTTGCTGGGCCTGAGGCATCGGCCCCCAACAACCTGCAGAGCTCTCCATTCGGCGCCACGGCGATGCCTCTCCAATTCCACACCTATCGATAGGCCTCGATTCCTCCGCATGGGGCCTGGCCTCTCTAGCTTTCCCTCTGGGAGCACTTTGCCTCTCGGCCTCGATTCCTCCGCATGGGGCCTGGCCTCTCTAGCTTTCCCTCTGGGAGCACTTTGCCTCTCGGCCTCGATTCCTCCGCATGGGTCCTGACCTCTCTAGCTTTCCCTCTGGGAGCACTTTGCCTCTCGGCACGCACCGCACACTCTCCCCATTGCCTGCGCTCCGTTCGGACCGACCTCGAGCACCGTCCTTCTGCAGACCTTTGCTCACGACACCACCTCCACTCCTCTCAAGCCCTCTCAACGCCCATCCATTCCTCTCGAGGCACACACCCATCCTCTGCTCTCCCTTTCCCACACCTCTGGCTCCACATCGACACGTATCGACAGCCACGGCTAAGCATCCAAAGCAATGCCTCCTCTCAGGCCTCCCTAATTCTCCCCGTCGACAGGCATGGCGAGGGCTCCTTCTTGCACCCCTCGTGCCCTTCCTGTGCACCGCCCACTATCACCCTTGACCGTTCACGATATGCGCGGGCCCGGAGCACTACGGCTACGCATGCGGATGGCCAGGCAAGGACATCTAGAGCTATCGATGCCTCTCGATACGTAGCGCCTCGTCTCCGTCTCGGCCGCCATCCTGGGCTTCTGCTGTCGGGCGCTTTTGCTGGGCCTGAGGCATCGGCCCCCAACAACCTGCAGAGCTCTCCATTCGGCGCCACAGCGATGCCTCTCCAATTCCACACCTATCGATAGGCCTCGATATCGATACTATCGATATCGAGGCCTATCGATAGGCCTCGATTCCTCCGCATGGGGCCTGGCCTCTCTAGCTTTCCCTCTGGGAGCACTTTGCCTCTCGGCACGCACCGCACACTCTCCCCATTGCCTGCGCTCCGTTCGGACCGGCCTCGAGCACCGTCCTTCTGCAGACCTTTGCTCACGACACCACCTCCACTCCTCTCAAGCCCTCTCAACGCCCATCCATTCCTCTCGAGGCACACACCCATCCTCTGCTCTCCCTTTCCCACGCCTCTGGCTCCACATCGACACGTATCGACAGCCACGGCTAAGCATCCAAAGCAATGCCTCCTCTCAGGCCTCCCTAATTCTCCCCGTCGACAGGCATGGCGAGGGCTCCTTCTTGCACCCCTCGTGCCCTTCCTGTGCACCGCCCACTATCACCCTTGACCGTTCACGATATGCGCGGGCCCGGAGCACTACGGCTACGCATGCCGATGGCCAGGCAAGGACATCTAGAGCTATCGATGCCTCTCGATACGTAGCGCCTCGTCTCCATCTCGGCCGCCATCCTGGGCTTTTGCTGTCGGGCGCTTTTGCTGGGCCTGAGGCATCGGCCCCCAACAACCTGCAGAGCTCTCCATTCGGCGCCACAGCGATGCCTCTCCAATTCCACACCTATCGATAGGCCTCGATTCCTCCGCATGGGGCCTGGCCTCTCTAGCTTTCCCTCTGGGAGCACTTTGCCTCTCGGCACGCACCGCACACTCTCCCCATTGCCTGCGCTCCGTTCGGACCGGCCTCGAGCACCGTCCTTCTGCAGACCTTTGCTCACGACACCACCTCCACTCCTCTCAAGCCCTCTCAACGCCCATCCATTCCTCTCGAGGCACACACCCATCCTCTGCTCTCCCTTTCCCACGCCTATGGCTACACATCGACACGTATCGACAGCCACGGCTAAGCATCCAAAGCAATGCCTCCTCTCAGGCCTCCCTAATTCTCCCCGTCGACAGGCATGGCGAGGGCTCCTTCTTGCACCCCTCGTGCCCTTCCTGTGCACCGCCCACTATCACCCTTGACTGTTCACGATATGCGCGGGCCCGGAGCACTACGTCTACGCATGCCGATGGCCAGGCAAGGACATCTAGAGCTATCGATGCCTCTCGATACGTAGCGCCTCGTCTCCGTCTCGGCCACCATCCTGGGCTTCTGCTGTCGGGCGCTTTTGCTGGGCCTGAGGCATCGGCCCCCAACAACCTGCAGAGCTCTCCATTCGGCGCCACAGCGATGCCTCTCCAATTCCACACCTATCGATAGGCCTCGATATCGATACTATCGATATCGAGGCCTATCGATAGGCCTCGATTCCTCCGCATGGGGCCTGGCCTCTCTAGCTTTCCCTCTGGGAGCACTTTGCCTCTCGGCCTCGATTCCTCCGCATGGGGCCTGGCCTCTCTAGCTTTCCCTCTGGGAGCACTTTGCCTCTCGGCCTCGATTCCTCCGCATGGGTCCTGACCTCTCTAGCTTTCCCTCTGGGAGCACTTTGCCTCTCGGCACGCACCGCACACTCTCCCCATTGCCTGCGCTCCGTTCGGACCGACCTCGAGCACCGTCCTTCTGCAGACCTTTGCTCACGACACCACCTCCACTCCTCTCAAGCCCTCTCAACGCCCATCCATTCCTCTCGAGGCACACACCCATCCTCTGCTCTCCCTTTCCCACACCTCTGGCTCCACATCGACACGTATCGACAGCCACGGCTAAGCATCCAAAGCAATGCCTCCTCTCAGGCCTCCCTAATTCTCCCCGTCGACAGGCATGGCGAGGGCTCCTTCTTGCACCCCTCGTGCCCTTCCTGTGCACCGCCCACTATCACCCTTGACCGTTCACGATATGCGCGGGCCTCGAGCACTACGGCTACGCATGCGGATGGCCAGGCAAGGACATCTAGAGCTATCGATGCCTCTCGATACGTAGCGCCTCGTCTCCGTCTCGGCCGCCATCCTGGGCTTCTGCTGTCGGGCGCTTTTGCTGGGCCTGAGGCATCGGCCCCCAACAACCTGCAGAGCTCTCCATTCGGCGCCACAGCGATGCCTCTCCAATTCCACACCTATCGATAGGCCTCGATATCGATAGTATCGATATCGAGGCCTATCGATAGGCCTCGATTCCTCCGCATGGGGCCTGGCCTCTCTAGCTTTCCCTCTGGGAGCACTTTGCCTCTCGGCACGCACCGCACACTCTCCCCATTGCCTGCGCTCCGTTCGGACCGGCCTCGAGCACCGTCCTTCTGCAGACCTTTGCTCACGACACCACCTCCACTCCTCTCAAGCCCTCTCAACGCCCATCCATTCCTCTCGAGGCACACACCCATCCTCTGCTCTCCCTTTCCCACGCCTCTGGCTACACATCGACACGTATCGACAGCCACGGCTAAGCATCCAAAGCAATGCCTCCTCTCAGGCCTCCCTAATTCTCCCCGTCGACAGGCATGTCGAGGGCTCCTTCTTGCACCCCTCGTGCCCTTCCTGTGCACCGCCCACTATCACCCTTGACCGTTCACGATATGCGCGGGCCCGGAGCACTACGCCTACGCATGCGGATGGCCAGGCAAGGACATCTAGAGCTATCGATGCCTCTCGATACGTAGCGCCTCGTCTCCGTCTCGGCCGCCATCCTGGGCTTTTGCTGTCGGGCGCTTTTGCTGGGCCTGAGGCATCGGCCCCCAACAACCTGCAGAGCTCTCCATTCGGCGCCACAGCGATGCCTCTCCAATTCCACACCTATCGATAGGCCTCAATTCCTCCGCATGGGGCCTGGCCTCTCTAGCTTTCCCTCTGGGAGCACTTTGCCTCTCGGCACGCACCGCACACTCTCCCCATTGCCTGCGCTCCGTTCGGCCCGGCCTCGAGCACCGTCCTTCTGCAGACCTTTGCTCACGACACCACCTCCACTCCTCTCAAGCCCTCTCAACGCCCATCCATTCCTCTCGAGGCACACACCCATCCTCTGCTCTCCCTTTCCCACGCCTCTGGCTACACATCGACACGTATCGACAGCCACGGCTAAGCATCCAAAGCAATGCCTCCTCTCAGGCCTCCCTAATTCTCCCCATCGACAGGCATGGCGAGGGCTCCTTCTTGCACCCCTCGTGCCCTTCCTGTGCACCGCCCACTATCACCCTTGACTGTTCACGATATGCGCGGGCCCGGAGCACTACGTCTACGCATGCCGATGGCCAGGCAAGGACATCTAGAGCTATCGATGCCTCTCGATACGTAGCGCCTCGTCTCCGTCTCGGCCACCATCCTGGGCTTCTGCTGTCGGGCGCTTTTGCTGGGCCTGAGGCATCGGCCCCCAACAACCTGCAGAGCTCTCCATTCGGCGCCACGGCGATGCCTCTCCAATTCCACACCTATCGATAGGCCTCGATATCGATACTATCGATATCGAGGCCTATCGATAGGCCTCGATTCCTCCGCATGGGGCCTGGCCTCTCTAGCTTTCCCTCTGGGAGCACTTTGCCTCTCGGCCTCGATTCCTCCGCATGGGGCCTGGCCTCTCTAGCTTTCCCTCTGGGAGCACTTTGCCTCTCGGCCTCGATTCCTCCGCATGGGTCCTGACCTCTCTAGCTTTCCCTCTGGGAGCACTTTGCCTCTCGGCACGCACCGCACACTCTCCCCATTGCCTGCGCTCCGTTCGGACCGACCTCGAGCACCGTCCTTCTGCAGACCTTTGCTCACGACACCACCTCCACTCCTCTCAAGCCCTCTCAACGCCCATCCATTCCTCTCGAGGCACACACCCATCCTCTGCTCTCCCTTTCCCACACCTCTGGCTCCACATCGACACGTATCGACAGCCACGGCTAAGCATCCAAAGCAATGCCTCCTCTCAGGCCTCCCTAATTCTCCCCGTCGACAGGCATGGCGAGGGCTCCTTCTTGCACCCCTCGTGCCCTTCCTGTGCACCGCCCACTATCACCCTTGACCGTTCACGATATGCGCGGGCCTCGAGCACTACGCCTACGCATGCCGATGGCCAGGCAAGGACATCTAGAGCTATCGATGCCTCTCGATACGTAGCGCCTCGTCTCCGTCTCGGCCGCCATCCTGGGCTTCTGCTGTCGGGCGCTTTTGCTGGGCCTGAGGCATCGGCCCCCAACAACCTGCAGAGCTCTCCATTCGGCGCCACAGCGATGCCTCTCCAATTCCACACCTATCGATAGGCCTCGATATCGATACTATCGATATCGAGGCCTATCGATAGGCCTCGATTCCTCCGCATGGGGCCTGGCCTCTCTAGCTTTCCCTCTGGGAGCACTTTGCCTCTCGGCACGCACCGCACACTCTCCCCATTGCCTGCGCTCCGTTCGGACCGGCCTCGAGCACCGTCCTTCTGCAGACCTTTGCTCACGACACCACCTCCACTCCTCTCAAGCCCTCTCAACGCCCATCCATTCCTCTCGAGGCACACACCCATCCTCTGCTCTCCCTTTCCCACGCCTCTGGCTACACATCGACACGTATCGACAGCCACGGCTAAGCATCCAAAGCAATGCCTCCTCTCAGGCCTCCCTAATTCTCCCCGTCGACAGGCATGGCGAGGGCTCCTTCTTGCACCCCTCGTGCCCTTCCTGTGCACCGCCCACTATCACCCTTGACCGTTCACGATATGCGCGGGCCCGGAGCACTACGCCTACGCATGCGGATGGCCAGGCAAGGACATCTAGAGCTATCGATGCCTCTCGATACGTAGCGCCTCGTCTCCATCTCGGCCGCCATCCTGGGCTTTTGCTGTCGGGCGCTTTTGCTGGGCCTGAGGCATCGGCCCCCAACAACCTGCAGAGCTCTCCATTCGGCGCCACAGCGATGCCTCTCCAATTCCACACCTATCGATAGGCCTCGATTCCTCCGCATGGGGCCTGGCCTCTCTAGCTTTCCCTCTGGGAGCACTTTGCCTCTCGGCACGCACCGCACACTCTCCCCATTGCCTGCGCTCCGTTCGGACCGGCCTCGAGCACCGTCCTTCTGCAGACCTTTGCTCACGACACCACCTCCACTCCTCTCAAGCCCTCTCAACGCCCATCCATTCCTCTCGAGGCACACACCCATCCTCTGCTCTCCCTTTCCCACGCCTCTGGCTCCACATCGACACGTATCGACAGCCACGGCTAAGCATCCAAAGCAATGCCTCCTCTCAGGCCTCCCTAATTCTCCCCGTCGACAGGCATGGCGAGGGCTCCTTCTTGCACCCCTCGTGCCCTTCCTGTGCACCGCCCACTATCACCCTTGACTGTTCACGATATGCGCGGGCCCGGAGCACTACGTCTACGCATGCCGATGGCCAGGCAAGGACATCTAGAGCTATCGATGCCTCTCGATACGTAGCGCCTCGTCTCCGTCTCGGCCGCCATCCTGGGCTTCTGCTGTCGGGCGCTTTTGCTGGGCCTGAGGCATCGGCCCCCAACAACCTGCAGAGCTCTCCATTCGGCGCCACAGCGATGCCTCTCCAATTCCACACCTATCGATAGGCCTCGATATCGATACTATCGATATCGAGGCCTATCGATAGGCCTCGATTCCTCCGCATGGGGCCTGGCCTCTCTAGCTTTCCCTCTGGGAGCACTTTGCCTCTCGGCCTCGATTCCTCCGCATGGGGCCTGACCTCTCTAGCTTTCCCTCTGGGAGCACTTTGCCTCTCGGCACGCACCGCACACTCTCCCCATTGCCTGCGCTCCGTTCGGACCGGCCTCGAGCACCGTCCTTCTGCAGACCTTTGCTCACGACACCACCTCCACTCCTCTCAAGCCCTCTCAACGCCCATCCATTCCTCTCGAGGCACACACCCATCCTCTGCTCTCCCTTTCCCACGCCTCTGGCTACACATCGACACGTATCGACAGCCACGGCTAAGCATCCAAAGCAATGCCTCCTCTCAGGCCTCCCTAATTCTCCCCGTCGACAGGCATGGCGAGGGCTCCTTCTTGCACCGCTCGTGCCCTTCCTGTGCACCGCCCACTATCACCCTTGACCGTTCACGATATGCGCGGGCCCGGAGCACTACGGCTACGCATGCCGATGGCCAGGCAAGGACATCTAGAGCTATCGATGCCTCTCGATACGTAGCGCCTCGTCTCCGTCTCGGCCGCCATCCTGGGCTTCTGCTGTCGGGCGCTTTTGCTGGGCCTGAGGCATCGGCCCCCAACAACCTGCAGAGCTCTCCATTCGGCGCCACAGCGATGCCTCTCCAATTCCACACCTATCGATAGGCCTCGATATCGATACTATCGATATCGAGGCCTATCGATAGGCCTCGATTCCTCCGCATGGGGCCTGGCCTCTCTAGCTTTCCCTCTGGGAGCACTTTGCCTCTCGGCACGCACCGCACACTCTCCCCATTGCCTGCGCTCCGTTCGGCCCGGCCTCGAGCACCGTCCTTCTGCAGACCTTTGCTCACGACACCACCTCCACTCCTCTCAAGCCCTCTCAACGCCCATCCATTCCTCTCGAGGCACACACCCATCCTCTGCTCTCCCTTTCCCACGCCTCTGGCTACACATCGACACGTATCGACAGCCACGGCTAAGCATCCAAAGCAATGCCTCCTCTCAGGCCTCCCTAATTCTCCCCGTCGACAGGCATGGCGAGGGCTCCTTCTTGCACCCCTCGTGCCCTTCCTGTGCACCGCCCACTATCACCCTTGACCGTTCACGATATGCGCGGGCCCGGAGCACTACGGCTACGCATGCCGATGGCCAGGCAAGGACATCTAGAGCTATCGATGCCTCTCGATACGTAGCGCCTCGTCTCCGTCTCGGCCGCCATCCTGGGCTTCTGCTGTCGGGCGCTTTTGCTGGGCCTGAGGCATCGGCCCCCAACAACCTGCAGAGCTCTCCATTCGGCGCCACAGCGATGCCTCTCCAATTCCACACCTATCGATAGGCCTCGATTCCTCCGCATGGGGCCTGGCCTCTCTAGCTTTCCCTCTGGGAGCACTTTGCCTCTCGGCACGCACCGCACACTCTCCCCATTGCCTGCGCTCCGTTCGGCCCGGCCTCGAGCACCGTCCTTCTGCAGACCTTTGCTCACGACACCACCTCCACTCCTCCCAAGCCCTCTCAACGCCCATCCATTCCTCTCGAGGCACACACCCATCCTCTGCTCTCCCTTTCCCACGCCTCTGGCTCCACATCGACACGTATCGACAGCCACGGCTAAGCATCCAAAGCAATGCCTCCTCTCAGGCCTCCCTAATTCTCCCCGTCGACAGGCATGGCGAGGGCTCCTTCTTGCACCCCTCGTGCCCTTCCTGTGCACCGCCCACTGTCACCCTTGACCGTTCACGATATGCGCGGGCCCGGAGCACTACCGCTACGCATGCCGATGGCCAGGCAAGGACATCTAGAGCTATCGATGCCTCTCGATACGTAGCGCCTCGTCTCCGTCTCGGCCACCATCCTGGGCTTCTGCTGTCGGGCGCTTTTGCTGGGCCTGAGGCATCGGCCCCCAACAACCTGCAGAGCTCTCCATTCGGCGCCACAGCGATGCCTCTCCAATTCCACACCTATCGATAGGCCTCGATATCGATACTATCGATATCGAGGCCTATCGATAGGCCTCGATTCCTCCGCATGGGGCCTGGCCTCTCTAGCTTTCCCTCTGGGAGCACTTTGCCTCTCGGCCTCGATTCCTCCGCATGGGGCCTGGCCTCTCTAGCTTTCCCTCTGGGAGCACTTTGCCTCTCGGCCTCGATTCCTCCGCATGGGTCCTGACCTCTCTAGCTTTCCCTCTGGGAGCACTTTGCCTCTCGGCACGCACCGCACACTCTCCCCATTGCCTGCGCTCCGTTCGGACCGACCTCGAGCACCGTCCTTCTGCAGACCTTTGCTCACGACACCACCTCCACTCCTCTCAAGCCCTCTCAACGCCCATCCATTCCTCTCGAGGCACACACCCATCCTCTGCTCTCCCTTTCCCACACCTCTGGCTCCACATCGACACGTATCGACAGCCACGGCTAAGCATCCAAAGCAATGCCTCCTCTCAGGCCTCCCTAATTCTCCCCGTCGACAGGCATGGCGAGGGCTCCTTCTTGCACCCCTCGTGCCCTTCCTGTGCACCGCCCACTATCACCCTTGACCGTTCACGATATGCGCGGGCCCGGAGCACTACGGCTACGCATGCCGATGGCCAGGCAAGGACATCTAGAGCTATCGATGCCTCTCGATACGTAGCGCCTCGTCTCCGTCTCGGCCGCCATCCTGGGCTTCTGCTGTCGGGCGCTTTTGCTGGGCCTGAGGCATCGGCCCCCAACAACCTGCAGAGCTCTCCATTCGGCGCCACAGCGATGCCTCTCCAATTCCACACCTATCGATAGGCCTCGATATCGATACTATCGATATCGAGGCCTATCGATAGGCCTCGATTCCTCCGCATGGGGCCTGGCCTCTCTAGCTTTCCCTCTGGGAGCACTTTGCCTCTCGGCACGCACCGCACACTCTCCCCATTGCCTGCGCTCCGTTCGGACCGGCCTCGAGCACCGTCCTTCTGCAGACCTTTGCTCACGACACCACCTCCACTCCTCTCAAGCCCTCTCAACGCCCATCCATTCCTCTCGAGGCACACACCCATCCTCTGCTCTCCCTTTCCCACGCCTCTGGCTACACATCGACACGTATCGACAGCCACGGCTAAGCATCCAAAGCAATGCCTCCTCTCAGGCCTCCCTAATTCTCCCCGTCGACAGGCATGGCGAGGGCTCCTTCTTGCACCCCTCGTGCCCTTCCTGTGCACCGCCCACTATCACCCTTGACCGTTCACGATATGCGCGGGCCCGGAGCACTACGGCTACGCATGCCGATGGCCAGGCAAGGACATCTAGAGCTATCGATGCCTCTCGATACGTAGCGCCTCGTCTCCATCTCGGCCGCCATCCTGGGCTTTTGCTGTCGGGCGCTTTTGCTGGGCCTGAGGCATCGGCCCCCAACAACCTGCAGAGCTCTCCATTCGGCGCCACAGCGATGCCTCTCCAATTCCACACCTATCGATAGGCCTCGATTCCTCCGCATGGGGCCTGGCCTCTCTAGCTTTCCCTCTGGGAGCACTTTGCCTCTCGGCACGCACCGCACACTCTCCCCATTGCCTGCGCTCCGTTCGGACCGGCCTCGAGCACCGTCCTTCTGCAGACCTTTGCTCACGACACCACCTCCACTCCTCTCAAGCCCTCTCAACGCCCATCCATTCCTCTCGAGGCACACACCCATCCTCTGCTCTCCCTTTCCCACGCCTATGGCTACACATCGACACGTATCGACAGCCACGGCTAAGCATCCAAAGCAATGCCTCCTCTCAGGCCTCCCTAATTCTCCCCGTCGACAGGCATGGCGAGGGCTCCTTCTTGCACCCCTCGTGCCCTTCCTGTGCACCGCCCACTATCACCCTTGACTGTTCACGATATGCGCGGGCCCGGAGCACTACGTCTACGCATGCCGATGGCCAGGCAAGGACATCTAGAGCTATCGATGCCTCTCGATACGTAGCGCCTCGTCTCCGTCTCGGCCACCATCCTGGGCTTCTGCTGTCGGGCGCTTTTGCTGGGCCTGAGGCATCGGCCCCCAACAACCTGCAGAGCTCTCCATTCGGCGCCACGGCGATGCCTCTCC